>NC_138177.1:173109705-174309705 GCF_964165515.1 Mesoplodon bidens | reverse complement strand
CACCTCTGCAACGAGAGATGATGAAAGGGTCTGCTCCCTACTCCCACCGCCCGCAGGTCTCTATGGACTCCCCACCCAGCTGCCGGCCCATCCTATCCTGCCCTCAGCCCTTTACCTTGATAATCATAGTAGTCCGGGTTGTCTGAAAATAAAGATGAATGTGGAATTGGTGGGGGTCAGGCTAGCCCCCAGCCCCAGGTCACAACTGAGCCAGGGACCATACCCCGAGATTCCCATCACCCTACCACGCCCCCACCGATCCCTGGCTGAGCCATGCAGATCCAGGGAGCAGGGCTCGGGGGGAGGCCTGGGGGCGGACAAGGCGCTTACCGATCTGGTCGCTATAGTGGGTGTACTGGACGTGGTCTGGGAACGGAGGCAGCGGATCCAGGTCGTACTGGCCCTGAGCCAGCAGGCCTGCTGTGGGGAGGCAAAGCTGAGGGGATGTCCAGCAGGGAAGGACAGCAGAGGCCCCAAAGCCCTTCTGGGGAGGGTAGGTAGAGGTCCCTAGGGCAGGCCTGTAAGGCCCTAAGATCCTCAACAGACTCTAGACCCATAGGAGGCAAACGCCTTCCTTACCATAAAGGCCCTTATACTCCCTGGTCCTGTGTCGCCTCACGGGTCATATCCCGCCCCTCTCCCCCATGCTGGCCGCTTGGCTGTTCCTGGAACTTAGCATGCTCCTGCCTGCCCCAAGGCCTTTGCACTTGACTCTCCCTGGGCCTGTCATCCTGATTCGCTTCTCCTCCTTCAAGTCTCAACTGAAATTTCAGCTCTGCTAAGAGGCCCTCGCTGGCCCACCCACACTCTCCATCTCATTCTCCTGTTTATTTCCATCATAGCACTCAACATAATCTGACACTTATCACATCTCCCTTCCCTAGACTGGCAGACAACACCATGAGGGCGGGGGTCTGTCTGCCTGGTTCATCACTGTATTCCCAGGGCCTAGCCCAGTGCCTGGCACAAAGTAGGAGCTCCACAAATATCTGTTAAATTAATGAATGTTAGACCTGGCAGGGCCTTTGGGGTCCCCATTGCTAACTCCTCATTTTGACTAACAGGGACTTCTCCAAGGTCAAGATTGTATAGGTTAGTTGGGCCCCAAAGGGGTCTAGAACCCAGGCCTTCAGACTCCCTGCCTTAGGGGCCTCCATTCCTGCACCTCAGCTCCTGGGAGGATCAGTAAGTAAGAAGAAAAATGTGGATCCTGGTGTCTGGGCCCACTCTCCAGAATCCTGCCAGTCTGCTGCTGTGGAGGGTTGAGGAGGGGCCCAGGAGATGCCTCTAGTCTTTGGGAGGGGTTGCCAGCCCAGTCTGTGGCCCAAGAGGTAGACGGCCCTGGGAGCGATGGAGCTGAGTTCTGGCCATAGGACACGACAAAAGCTTACTGCCAGCTCCCTCCCCCTACAAACCCCACTCCCACCCACATAAAGGGAGCCCCACCCACCTAGGTGCCACTTACCAGGCAGGAACAGCAGGAAGAGGTAGGCAGCTCTCATGGTTACACAACGAGGCGGGCTGGACTGGTGTCAGGGGACAGCTGGAGGAAGAGGAGGGGGCAAGCTGCATCCCGGGCCACTACCCCAGGGCTGCAGAGCCCACTTCTGCTCCCCCGAAATTCAGCCTGGAGAAGGAGGGATTCGGAACAGAAGCCAGGCAGGTAGAGGGACATGGAGTCTGGGCCCAGGGGGAGGGGACTACTTTGGAGGGACATCCTCTGTCCCTGATGGCCCACTGGGTGTTCAGGTCCCAAGGGACTCGGCCTCCAACCTGGCTCCAGAGCTGATCTTGACAAACAGACCCTACCCTGCCCTGCTCACTAAATGGACATTTCTAATCCTCTATCAGCCCTCACCCTGCTCTCCTTGCCACACCCACGCCCACCCTCTGGTTCAGCACTTCCCCAGGTGTCTAATGCACTGATCCTGACCCCAGGCCCATCCTCGGGACTCCAACCCTGCCCAGCCAACATCGCAGCCCAGACTCAGCAGGAAACCACATGTGTGCCTGGGCCTCGGGGTCCCCTGGGACAGCCAGGTCTGGGCAGGGTTCCCACCCCTAGAAGACTCCTCTCCTGCCAGGCCTCCAGGCCTCCCAAGACCTGGCTGACTTCATCGCATACTCACGAGACTGAGACTGAGGTCTACTTGTCTGCTGCAGCAGGAAGCACTTAGGGTGGAGTCTGAAAAGCGCCTCTCCAGATCCTAGAGGGTAGCGCTGAAGGGGACTGTGATGTCCCCCTACCTGACATTGTATGACAAGTGTTATGTGTATAGTTTTTTGGGGAGAGGGCCGTGGTTCTTAGCTTTCACTGGGCTCTTGAAGTTCAAGAGCTCCTGGCTGAGTCCAGCCTCCAGTCTTTGACCCCACAGTGGACTTGGCAGAATCTACAGGTCCTCTTGTCCAGTCCCAGCTCAGTGCGGGGCAGCCCCAAGGCTGTCAGCCTTCTGCTAGGAGGGCTGGGAGAGAGTCCCCGGGCTCACCCATCTGGAGGACCCCCGCCCTGCCACAACAAAAGGAGTTCTTCTGGATAGCTGAATGGAAACCTAACTTTGCCCCACCGTGCCTCGCCCAGGGAGTCGAGGGAGAGGGGGAGGGAGGGGCAGAAACATGGGCATCTTTCCCTCCCTCTGCCCAGTCCCGACGCTTTCGTGACCCACTGCCTGTCTCATACATTCAGCCTCTCACTCCCTCCTCAACCTTAACTGCACTCGATGGGGTGGGTGGGGATGAGGTGGGGTGGCGGAGGCGAGACCTGTGACTCAAGCTGCCCCACAGGCCGGGGACATCTGGCTCTCACATCCCCATTCTGAGCACCCTTGGCCTCTTCTTGGTGGGGGACTGAAAGGCCTGGAGCTCCCCACAAGGCCTCACTGTCCCTTACTTGCCCCCCGGGCTGGTGGCAGGCAGGCTAGCTGGAGCTGTCACCACTCAGGAGAAGGCCCAGAGCTGGGGAGGTTGGTTGGGGGGCGGGGGGTTCTGTCGGTCCCCAAAGCCCCTCCTAGGCCTCTCAGCCCCCTGCAAGGAGTTTTTCCTCCCCTCGGAGGTTGAGCACCCAGGCCCAGGCTTATTGGGGGAAGGAGGGCTGGGCTGTAAAGAAGAGAGTCCCTGTGGCAGAAGCGGGTCCCTCCAGGGGACCACACCTCCAAGCACATCTAGACGACAGACTGTTTGGGTGTCGGGAGGCCCGGACCTGCCTAGGAGGCCTGTTCCCGGACCCTGGCCCCTTCCACAGCTGGGACGCCCCCTACCCTCTGTGCCTGGTGAGGAGGGGCACTAGCGGGGCCTCCTCCGGGCCCCCTGCCCCCACGCTCACTGACTCACTCTGCTGGAGGCTCTGTCTGCTCCAGAGGCCGGGCTGGGGTCCGGCTGGAGGAAACCAGATGTTGCAGCGCCGCACAGCTGGGAACAATCAACCACGGAAACTTGCTCGGGCGCGCTCCCTCGCGCTCTCTCGGTCTCTGATCTCTCTTTGTCTCTCCGCGTCTCTGTCCCCGCCGCTCCCGCCGGACACCCACACCCCAGCCGCCGCATTCCAACCTCCCAGGGAGAACAAAAGCCGCCCCATCCCCGACGCCCCCCAAATCGGGCTCCCCTCCCCTCCCAACTCGCGTCTTCCCCTCCAAACGACCCCAAACTTTCCAAGTGCCCTCTTAGCATCTGCTCAGACGGTCCCGGACTCAGGGATCCCGAAAGGAAAGCCGCCCCCAGGATCGGGGACCCGCAGAGCCCCGCACCCTCAGTATTTGGGGGCCCTCCGACGTCGCGGCCCACGACCCAGTCCCCCCTCGAGCCCCCGGCCCGGTCTGGACGCCAGGCCCGCGCCTACCTGGCCGGGTCACTCCGCGGCCCGCTCCGAGTCCGCCCGCCGGAGCCGCCCCTTTGCCCGCTCCGAACCCCCCTCCGGGCCCCCGACGGGGCCGGCGCCCGCCCTCCAGCTTGGATCCGCTGGGTCCTAACGCGAGCGCTGCCGCCGCCGCCGGGGCCGCCACGCCGCGACCTCGGGTCTTCAACTCTCTTCCGGGGGCAGCCCCGCGGGGAGGAGGCGCCCGCGGAGCCAGCCTCACGTCTGTTCAGCACTTTCCGCTGTGCAAAATGCTTTCTCCTCGCGGCCTCATCACAGCTGGAGCGCAAAGTGGTGAGATGGGTGAAGTGGGCGTGCTGCCCCCATTTTACAGAGGAGGCTCAAAAAGATGATTCGCCCACCGCCGCTCAGCGAGGAGTAGCCTTACCCTCCCTTTTGGCTTCTCCCAGCTTCCAGGACACACTTCCTGGCCTGCTTTTCCTTCTGCCTCTCTGGTTGTGCCTTCCGGGTCTCCCTAGCCAGCTCCTGGCCACAGCTGCCTTCCATAACCAGCATTTCTTTGAAACCACAGGCTACAGGCTACCGGGCCTGGCCGTAGGAATGTCCCCAAGGCACATCCAATTCAACAGGATCTAAGTCCAAATTCACAACATCCCAACCTTCCCCAGACCTGGCCCTTGAAGGTGTTCCCATGCAGGGAATGAGCCCACTGTCCTCCCCTTTCCCGGTAACCGTAACTCCCCTGAGCTCAACCCCTGCAGCCAATCCAGCTCCCACCACTAATTCTGACTCTGTAATACCTCCAATCTAGGCCTTCCCAGAGGGGCCCTGCCCTCACCCACTCACCTCGGACAGGGTGGGGGGCAGGGAGGCTTCTACCTAAAGCCTTTCACTGGTTTCCCAAGGTACCCGGGAACAAGGCTGAACTCCCCCGGGGCCCCCAAAGACCCTACCTTTCATCACAGCCTGGCTCCGCCTCCTCATTCCCTCTGCCTGGTCTCCCCAAAGCCTCAATGGCTTTTTGGCTGATTCTCATTAAACCCCTCCCTTCCTCCACCGGCCACCGGGCCTTTGCTCAAGATGTTTCTTCCTTCTGGAAAACCGGTGAGGTTTTCCTCCTTCAGATTATAGACCAAACCCCTCCCTTCCTCAGAGGCGGCTTCCCTTTCTCCCTGTTAGAGCTCTTAAGCATTTTCTGCTTTACGGGTCACAGCTGTTGCCCTATGTCTGTGACCATGTGAATCCTGCCCCTCTCCCCGATGAGCCTGTCAGCCACGTGAAGACAGGGACAAGGTCTGCTTTTGCTCATCCTCAGTTTTTGCTCACTAGGCACAGTGCCAGGCCCAGAGCAGCTGTTCAGTAAACATTTGTGGAATGAATAAATGAATGTACAGTGGATTCTCCTGGGAGGCTGGCCGGGTGTGGGGTTGCTGGTCTCCTGCCCCTGGGGCTGTCCTGCCTGGTCACGGGAATCTAGGCCTGGGGCAGGGGGCTCAGGCTGGGAGGGGGATCAAGATGCCCCTTGATTCAGGCCCTCACCTTCAGGTCTCCTGGCCTCCCCTTAGGCTGCTTGTCCCTTAGACACTGAATCCTGTTAGGCAGGGACTGACCATGTCCCATGCATCGTTTGTTCCCCAGTGCTGGTCTGTCGAGTGAATGGATGAATGAATAACTATCTGCCACCCAACCCCGCTCCCCACTCCAGTGTCTATGGCAGAATAGCAGGGATTTTGGTCACTTGGAGCACTATGGGCCCCGGGGGCCAGCCCGGCCCTCTCTGCCCTTCCTCAGCCCTTCACTGCTGCCCACTAGTGTAGGAGAGGAAACCGCCTGGCAGAACTGCTGTCCCCTACGCTTGACAAAAAGGGGAAACTGAAGCCCCAAAGCTGCCACCTCTAGTGTCCTGGCTCCCAGATCCTCTGCTGCTTCTACCCACTCCTCTGGCTCTAAGGACCCAAGCACAGGTGGCAGCTATCCGGGGAGGGAGCAGCAGGTGTGGGGACTCTTCTCCCAGTGCTCTCGGAGATTGGCTCCTTCCCCGCTCGCCTCTCACAACACGTTATAAGCTGCACCCAGGCAGAGGTCATGTTTTTTGTTCACCGCTGTAGCCCTTGTGCCTGGCACATGACTGCCCAACAAATGCACGAATAATCAGCTAGGGGTAGAGGTGGGATTCAAACCCAGGCCTCGCCACGTCCTCCAACCTCCCTTTGAACAGCATCTGCCACCCTGAACCATTGCTGTCTGATGACTCAGTGCCCAGTGCAGAGGGTCTGTGGATGCGCCTGGTGTCACAGGTTACCTCTTCACGCCCCCCATCCTTGTCCTCAGTTTGATTCAACATTCGCTGAGCTCCTACGAGGGTGGGCTGGAGGTGGTGCTAGCTTCCAGTAATGAGGTTGGCGGGGGCTTTTCTTTCCTGTTGTCCCCTGCCCAGCACAGATGGACCAGATGACGGAGCTGCATCTCCAGAGCAGGGCTTGGCGAGGGTCCCACTGGTGGGATGAGGTCAGAAGCACCCACCCTTCCCCGGGGGATGGCGCACGTGGTTCTGGCTGGGAAACGTGGACTCAGAGCCTGGATTGCATCTGAGGGAAGAACTGAACCATAAATGTATCCCAGGATGCGGGAGGTGGGGAAAGCAGGGAACTGCCCCAGTTAAATGCCTTGTAGGTGCTGGCACTTGTCTGAGTCAAGCCCATTCTCTCCTGCCCCTGCAGGAGGGTAGGACGGTTAAGAGTGTGGACTCTGGAGTCAAAGCAATCTGGTCCCAGCTCTGACTACCTGCGTGACCTCTAAGCCTCAGTTTCCATATCTGTAAAAGGGGGACTGGGAATTCCCTGGCAGTCCAGTGGTTAAGACTCAGTGCTTTCACTGCCACAGGCCCGGGTTTGATCCCTGGTCGGGGAACTAAGCTCCTGCAAGCCATGCGGTGCGGCCAAAAATATAAATTAAAAAGGCGGGGGCAGTACTCCACAGTTATAAGGATTAAATGATGATGCCTATAAAATACTGAATGGAGCGCCGGGCATGTGCTCAACCTGGAGATACGACTGTCGGATGAGGAAACGGAGGCTCAGAGAGGGGAGTTGTCCAACACGATCTGAAAAATCAGGGGATGCCGGGAGCAGACATGTGCCAGGGGCACCCAGGTCAGTGGCATCAGGCAGGCCGAGGCAGGAAAATATTATGACTTTATTTGCTACACTGACAGCGGCTCTGAGTGCGGGTAGTGGCCGCTGTCTCTACATGGGGCGTCCGAAGTGGGGGACAAGGATAGTTAGCATCTCCCCAGGCGGGGGCAGGGAAGGCTGGGCCGGGCAGACGTGGGACATGAGTGTGACAACCGCCAACCTCAGGGCTGCAGGAGCAATGGCAGTGGTGTCTCTGGAGACGGGTCCTGGGTGGTGGCTCAGAAGCAGGGAGATCCAGTGTTTAGGGTGCCGGCCGGCGGGCCTGCGCTACCTCCCGGGCCCGGCGGCTGGTGGCCAGGGCTGCTCGGCCAGCTCCCGCTCCAGTTGCTTGAAGCGCTTCTTGGAGGCCCGCTTGGGCCGGAGCCACCGCAGGCAGCCTGGGAGGCACTGGTCCAGCACGCTCTGCCGGGGACAGGGAGGGCGCAGGGGGGCAGCTGTGGCTGAGTCCCACCCCCAGAGCCCCCTCGCACCCCAACGCGGGGCAGGCCCCACCTCCAGCATGAAGGCCCCCACAAAGTTGAAGGCGACCAGGCCCAGCAGCAGCAGCTTGAAGTAGGTGTTGGCAATGCTCCTCAGCGCCAGCAGCCCCTGCAGGAAGCCAGGGTCCAGGAGGAGGCCCACCAGGACGGAGCCCAAGAGCACCAGGGCCACCAGGAAGGGCACTGGGGGTGGGGGAGTCCGTCAGCCAGGGAGCCCCACACACTGACACCCATGCCCGACGGGACCCCACAGGCACCAGCCCCACAGCCCTTCCCTCCATCACATCCCCCCTCCCTCCATCGCATCCCCCATCTCATCCCCCCTCCCTCCACCTCATCCCCCCTCCACCTCATCCCCCTCCCTCCACCTCATCCCCCTTCCCTCCATCTCATCCCCCCTCCCTCCATCGCATCCCCCCTCCCTCCATCGCATCCCCATCCCTCCACCTCATCCCTCCTCCCTCCACCTCATCCCCCTCCCTCCACCTCATCCCCTCCCTCCATCACATCCCCCCCTCCATCTCATCCCCCCTCCCTCCACCTCATCCCCCTTCCCTCCATCTCATCCCCCCTCCCTCCATTTCATCCCCCTCCCTCCACCTCATCCCCCTTCCCTCCATCTCATCCCCCCTCCCTCCATCACATCCCCCCTCCCTCCATCGCATCCCCCTCCCTCCACCTCATCCCTCCTCCCTCCACCTCATCCCCCTTCCCTCCATCTCATCCCCCCTCCCTCCATCACATCCCCCTCCCTCCATCACATCACCCTCCCTCCATCACATCCCCCTCCCTCCACCTCATCCCCCTCCCTCCACCTCATCCCCTCCCTCCATCACATCCCCCCCTCCATCTCATCCCCCCTCCCTCCATCACATCCCCCTCCCTCCATTTCATCCCCCTCCCTCCACCTCATCCCCCTTCCCTCCATCTCATCCCCCCTCCCTCCATCTCATCCCCCCTCCCTCCATCACATCCCCCTCCATTTCATCCCCCTTCCCTCCACCTCATCCCCCTCCCTCCACCTCATCCCCCTCCCTCCATCACATCCCCCTCCCTCCATCACATCCCCCTCCCTCCACCTCATCCCCCTCCCTCCACCTCATCCCCTCCCTCCACCTCATCCCCCTCCCTCCATCTCATCCCCCCTCCCTCCATCACATCCCCCTCCCTCCATCTCATCCCCCTTCCCTCCACCTCATCCCCCTCCCTCCATCACATCCCCCTCCCTCCATCACATCCCCCTCCCTCCATCACATCCCCCTCCCTCCACCTCATCCCCCTCCCTCCACCTCATCCCCTCCCTCCATCACATCCCCCCCTCCATCTCATCCCCCCTCCCTCTCTCTCATCCCTCCTCCCTCCATTTCATCCCCCTTCCCTCCACCTCATCCCCCCTCCCTCCATCACATCCCCCCTCCCTCCATCACATCCCCCCCTCCCTCCATTACCCCCACCCAGCACATCCCACCCCCAGCACAGCGGCACCATTGGTGTAGAGCGGCCGGCGGAAGGGCGCCCCCTTGGACACGGCCATGGCCAGGATGAGGTACTGGAAGCTGGACAGACAGAAGACCACGGTGTTCTCATAGTTGGGCAGGTTGTCTGGCGCGGGTACCGTCCTGTTCAGAGGCACGAACCTGGGGGCACAGGGACTGGGAGTCAGGGAGCGAGGGCGAGGAGGACAGGGCATGGGTGGGATCTGGGGCGAGCTCCCCGCTACTCACCAGGGCTGGGCCACGGTCAGGAAGTAGCCCCCCAGCTGCACGCTGGCCACCAGGGCCACCTGTAGCAGCAGGCTGCTGAGCACAGGCACGCTGAGCAGGGCCCCTGGTGGCCGCGCCTGACCCAGGGCCAGCGCCGGCCCCGTGCGGCTCATGAGCACCGCCACCGTGGTGGTGATGACCAGGTCGATGACCAGGAACTGCACATCGCCCAGGTTGGTGTTGACCTAGCGGCAGGGAGGGAGGCCGGAGGGGAGGATAGCTCCTAGTCTGATGGGGCAGGCACCAGCCCTGCCCTTAAGGAGTCTGATGGGGAAGGTGTTTTCTTGCCCTGCAACTTGATGGGCAGACAGCACCCTCCTGCCTCTGGGAACTCCCAATCTGATGAAGGAGACACGGCCCTGCCTTCAGGAAGCCCCTCTCCCCGTCTGAGGGAGAAGGCATCCCCGCTGACCTGGGGAGGCCTAAATCTGATGAGAACTACCAGCCTGAGAGGGAGGCTGAGGTCTGCCTTGTGGAGCCCCAAGGTTTCTGGAGGATACGCAGTTCCTGCCCTCAGGTTTAAGGTGGACACAGGGACAAAAGCTGGCACAAGGCCTGCAGTGCCCCATGGCGTCACGTGCTTCCAGTGGGGGCGAGCAACGTGTGCTCTGAGCAGAGGAGTGGGTGATACCCTTTGGACAGGAGGCCGGAGGCACAGTCGAGGTCTGAGTTACGGCGAGCGGGGAGTGGGCGGATTCATGGGAAAGGGGCTGAGGCCTCGGGTGTCCCGCTCCTGCCTCTGCCTCCTTCACCCCTGCCCGGCCTCTGCCTCAGGACCCCCTGCAGATGGGGAACTCCCAGAGGACAGGGATGAAACGCTATAGCACAGGACAGCTGCCCCCGTCTCTGAGGACCTACTGTGCACCAGGTGCTCAGTGCTTTCATCAGCTCAGACAAGCCTCACTGCCGAGGCTCCAGGGCGCCTAAGCCACGCGGCTGGAGCAGGACTTGAGGCCACGCTGTCGACTCCAGAGCCTGCCGGGCTCCTTACCACGCTGCTGAGGTCCTCGCCCCGGGCCCGGCACGGGGCCTGCAGATACTCACCGTGTAGAGGATCAGGACAGAGATGAACTGGGTCAGGCTGTACAGGGCCATGTACTTGAAGACGCTGAACGACGTGTCCAGGGAACAACGACCTTCCCTGGGGAGTGGGTATGGGCATGAGGGGGCCCAGGCCGGCTGACGGGCCCTGCCGAGACCCCGCCCCCCACCAGGCCCCTGCCCGCCTCACCTGATGACCATGGGCACACACTCAATGCTGGCCACGCTTGAGGTGAAGGGCGAGACCACTGAGGCCTCGGCCTGGGACAGCGAGATGCCCACGTCAGCCGCCTTCAGGGCCCCGCAGTCGTTGGCGCCATCCCCACACATGCCCACACAGTACCTGTCGGAGAGGGGAGGGCAGGCGTGGCCCGGACTCACGTGCTGGCTCTGAGCCCAGGAGGGCCCTCCTCAGCTGCGAAATGGCCCACCCACCTCCTGGGCTGGCTGGCTGGCAGAACACGGGGATGGCTGCATCCCGACTGCCCGCTGGGTGCCTGGGAAATGCTCAGTAAGTGGTACGCAGTAGGTGCTCAGTAAATAGGTGCAATTACAGTAGCCACAGGGTCTGTATCCACAGGTTCCGTATCTACGGGGTCTGTTTCCATGGATACAGAGAGCCGACTGTACGACGTCATTTTACATAAGGGACTCGGGCACCTGTGGACGTTGGCATCTGCAGGGACTCTCAGAACAAGTCCCCTGCAGCTACTGAGGGCGGTGTCATGTCAGCATGACAGACCCGGGGGTGCCTGCTGGGCTCTCTGAGGCTGATGGCTCCTGAACGCCTGGGGTGGGAAGCAGGGACATATGGGCCAGCTAGGCCCCCGCAGGCCCCTCCCACATAGGCACTCACTGAAGCTTCTGCAGTTCACACACCAGCTCTGTCTTCTGCTCGGGAGCCATGCGGGCAAAGACGGTGCCCTGGACCAGGACCTGGGAGCACAGGGAGACAGGGGAGGGGCTGAGGCAGCCAAGAGGAGGGAGAAGAGCATGGCGAGGTGTGGGGCGACCAGGGAGGCCCGGGGGCAGCCCTACCTTGGGCAGCAGCTTGGGGAAGTGCTTCATAAGGACACCAAAGGTGGACCCGCTGAGGGCCAGGTGGCTGGATCGGGGGTCTGGCTCCATGGTGTAGCTTGCGGCCTGGTCAGGATCCTGGGGGCCCGGGAAGCTCCGCTGAGCTCCCCCTGCCCACCCTGAGAGCTGGGGCCCGGGACAGCTGACCCAGGGGTGGGGTCCTGGGTGGGGTCTGTGGCGGAACTCAGGGTCAGCCTCACCTGAGCCCCGTTCACGGCTGCAGAGGACTCCACTGGCAGAAGCTCGAGGGAGGCAGGCTGGCCCCGCTCAGGGGGGTTGGCGTGGATGATGACCAGGCGCTCCTGGGGGCCCACCATGCCGCAGCCCTGGGCCACGGTGACCGCCGTCTGCAGGTTGTCCCCTGGGGGTATGGGACAAGGTCAGGGTCCAGCTGCTACTGAGTGGGGCCATCCTCACCCTGACACGTATAGATGGGAAAATTGAGGCCGGACAGAGTCTGTCTGCCATGACTGGCTGAGTGAGCTCAGGCAGGGTATCAGTGTCTCTGAACCTGGGTTTCCTTGTCTATAAAACTAGGGATCAAAGGTCTTAGGAGAAACTGGGAGTCTGGGTTTGAGTTCTACATATACCTTTTTTTTTTTTTTTGGGCCATGCCATGTGGCGTGTGGGATCTTAGTCCCCTGACCAGGGATTGAACCCATGCCCCCTGCACTGGAAGTGAGGAGTCTTTACCACTGGACCACAGGAAAGTCCCCTGAATCTTTCTTTTCTTGCTCCATGAAATTGTCACAACCTTTGAGGCTGACCTAACTTCCCCCATTTCTCAGAGTTGGAAACTGCAACTTGGGGAGAGGTCACCAGCAGCTGAGCTGGAACCCAGGCTGTCCAACACCAGCCCCAGACTCTTTGGAAGTCACTCTACGCCTCTGAGCCTCACTTTCCTCATCTGTCAACTGGGGTGACAATTATCACTCAGGAGGGAGACTGTGAAGGTACCTGAAATGTCTGAAAAGGACCAGGCCTGAGGCAGGGGCCCAAAGAGATGCCCCGGGAAGGGATGCCAGGTACCCCTATCTCTGCCTGGGATGAGGTAGATTCTGCCCTCCTAACCCAGGCCCTGCTGGTACCTGTCACCATGACGGTGCGGATGCAGGTCCTCCGCAGAGCCTGGATGACAGGTGTCGTCTGTGGCTTTAGCAGATTCTGCATGACCAGCAGCCCCAGGAGGCTCAGCTTCCACTCCACTGTGTCCCTGGAGGGTGGGCAGAGCCGGGTCAGAGGTCATGCAGTGGCCACGACCCGTCCCCCAGCCACTGGGCAGGGGCATCAGCCCTGGGCTCTGCCCCCCTCTGCCCACATGAGGCCGGAGGCTCAGTGCCCAGGGTCCACCTCGTCAGTTGCTGAGCTGCTTCCGTGTTGGGTGCGATGGGCAGTGGCTTGCTGGCGAGGGCCACCACGCGGTAGCCAGCAGCTGTGTAGCTCTGCAGCATCTGGGTGAAGTCGGTGGGCACTGCCAAGGAGAGGCAGGTGTCACTGGGACGGGGAGGTGCAGGCAGCCACACGGGCTGGGCGCCCACCCAGTTCCGTGCCAGTGCCGACCTGCAGACTCTGGGGCCCTCCCCCTTCACCTGTCTTGGGGTCGCAGAGGCCTGCCACCAGCTCGGGGGAGCCCTTGACGCAGGCCTCGGGCCGAGCCGCCCCCGGCCACGCCACCACCACGCTCATGCGCTGCAGAGCCGACGAGAAGGGGAAGTGGCTGAGGATGCTGACCGGCACCAGGGGCTCCTCCTGTAGGGTTGGAGGGGCAGCTGAGGGGTTGGCCTGTGGAGCCCACCCCTCCCAGCCCACGGCCCACAGGCACCCCCCTCAGCTCACCACGCCCTGCAGGTGGAGCTCCTGAAGCGGGGGTTTCATCACTGCCAAGACCTGCGTCCCAAAGGTCGAGTCTGTAGCTGGTCCCTCCTCCAGGACCTGGGAGGCAGGCAGAGAACACTGGCATCAAGGGGCCGGGTGCAGGCTTGGCCTGGGGCAGCCAATCCTTGGCCCATGGAGAGAGGTAGTGGGAGAGACTCAAGTTAAACTCATGGAGGACTTCCTTCATGGGAGACTGGATAGAACAGAAGTCAAGAACGCGCGCTTTGGAGTTGGGAGGACCCAAGTTCAAACTCTGGCTTTGCCATTTACAAGCCGCTGGGTGACCTTGGACAAGTAATTCCAAATCTCCCTCAGCCTCAGTTTCCTTCGTGAAGCAGGTTTTAAGCTACCTCCCTGGGGCTATGGGGAGCAGTACATGAGATGAGGCCCGTGCAGCAGAGCGCTGGCACAGGGTAGGTGCTCAGCACTAGGCCGTGGCCATTGTTATTCTCGGTGGTGGGCATGATAGAGACGCCCCCCGGAAGTCCTAGAATGAAGACTGGGTGGGCTTAGTTAGGGCTCGGCTGCCCAGAGGCAGGGGGCGGACCTGCTCGGCCTCCTCACCCAGCCAGTAGATTCCACCATCTTGAGGTCCATGGGGTCACCCACTGGGGTGTCCCGGAGCCGGCTGAGGGTGTGGCAGGTGGCCAGTGCCCGGAGCAGGGGCCCCATGGGAAGGCGGCGGGGCTCTGGGACCAGCGGCAGGAACTCCTGCCCCTTCAGGGGCACCACACCCATCACGTCCAAGCCGTCCTCTGTGAGTGTGCCTGTCTGCAGGGGGCAAGCGGGCGGGCCAGTGATGAGTCCTGGGGTGAGCTGTGCCCCGCTGCGGTGGGCGCCCACACCCCTGGCCAGGCGGGGCCCATGGGAACCCCAGGAGCCAGAGCTGGACCTTTGCTCAAGCAGGTCCCTCTGCCAGGCTGCCCTCCCCAACCCGCAGTGTTTCTTGGTCTGGCATCATTTCCCCCAGGAAGTCTTCTTCTTTAACCCTACAGTTGGGTCAGGTAGTGCTGGCTCGGGGCTCCCACCCATGGCCTCTTTACTACTCCATCATTTGTTCACTGTGGTACCAGGAAGAGGGCCTGGCCATGTACAGCTCTCAGTGTAATGAATGAATGAATGAGTGAATGAATGAGTGAACGGATGCCTGCCTTTCCCATAACACATTCCAATGGCTCAGTTACACATCTGGCCCCTTCGCTAGCCTGGGAGCTCTTCGAAGATGGTCATGCTCCACCCTTTCAGTTTAAATAACTGAAAGGAGGGGCAGTGAGTGATGGTGCTGGTTGGAATTTGTAGAGCAGCCCCAGGCGGGGTGAGGGCCTGGGCTGGGGTGGGTGGGGGAGATCAGAGGATCAGAGAGCTTTCTTTTTCTTAAGTGCAATAAATCTATCAGGGAGCTGGGGTGGGGAGCAGCCAGGGCTTGGAGACCCTGCTGTCCCGGCCACTCGAGGCGGTGCCCTGAGAGGCACTACAGCCCAGGGTGGGGGAGGCGCGGGTGTGGGGCGGGGGGCGGGGGGGGGTAGGGCTGCTCCTATCGGTGCAGGTGTGCTCACACCTTTTCTAATAAACCAGAGCTGGGTTCCCCCCCAAAAGAACAAAACTCACGAGGGCCCGCCAGCCTCTGATGGATCAGGGCTCTGCCCGCTTCATCTTGCCCCCCATCCCTACTGTTCCCCGAGCCCCAGGCACACTGGTCTGTTCCTCCAAGGAGCCAGGAGCCACTCTACTTCTCCCCCTCCACCTTGCCAGCCCTGCTCTCCTCTCAGTGTGGTCCACCCCTCAGAGGTCACCAAGGACCTTCCCTGACTGCCCTCTAAGGGAGTGACCCCCCTGTACCACCCATCACGTACCCCATTTGTTTCCTCCCTAGAACCCATCACCATGTGCAGCTCTGTGGTCCCTGGTTCACTCATTATGGTGGTGGGGACATCTCTGTGTGGGTCACTGCTGGATCCCCAGTGTGGACAGCAGCCCTGGGTACCCAGTAGGCCCTCAATGGTTCTCAAACAAACAAATTAAATGATTTTAGACATTTCATGCTCCAGACTGTGAGCTTGATGCAGGTGGGAGCTGGGGGTAGAGGGTGCCTCTGAGTGTTTCCATCCCAGGACAGGGCCTGGCGGTGGCCAGTGTTCACAGCAGGGGTGCACGGGCAGGCGGCGGGGCTCTGGGCTCAGCAAGCCCTCAGTCAACATTGCTGAATGAGGGATGTGGGTGTGGGGGGCCTGGCCGTGTCCCCCACCCCACGGCCCCCACCTTGTCGAAACACACCAGCCGGAGCTTGCCCCCCAGGTTGATGCGCATCGGGTGGATGCAGAAGACGCCCCGGCTCCGCAGCCGGTTCTGGGCGTAGAGCGTGCACACAGTCATGGCAGCAGGCAGGGCGGGCGGCACTGCCACCGTCACCAGGTCCAGAGCCCGGATCACGATCTCGTCCAGAGGCACCTGGCAGGGGGCACTGTGAATGCCAAGGGCCAGGCCGGGTGGGCCCTGGGCCCCCAGTGGCAGCCCCCGCCCGGCCCCCAAGGCTTACCTGGTTGCGGTGGAGGATGAAGATGCTGTAGATGGTGCCGAGGAGAGCTGAGGAGACAGCAAGGGGCTCAGCGGGACTGGGCACGGGGCTCCGGGGGCCACTGGCACAGTGGGGTGCAGGGGGCCACTCACCCAGGACAGAGAGGGCAGCCACAAACTTCACGCTGTGTTTATAGAACTTGAAGTTGATGGGCCGGGGATGCAGGATGGAGCTCACCAGGGCCCCTTTAGCCGTGCAGAACCCTGGGAGGAGATGGGGAGACCGAGGCAGGGGAAGCTGAGGGTCAGGATGACTCCACCCCTCCCCCACACCATCCACACCTCTGGGGTTGCAAGGCATGATGCTCCTGGGGTCAGCAATCACCCAGTCTGGCGGTCACACGGGATGACCACAGGCCTTGCCCAGCCTTCATAAGCTTAGTAAATAAGGAATTAGTAGTACCATATACAAACTGGGTGGTTTCACTTAAAATCCAGATGTGTGGCTTTCGCTGAAAAATGTCAAATCTGGTGACACACTGGGTCCCTTTCACACGTGGCAGGGGCCTGCTGGAAATGTACAGCACTGCTCTCTTCCTAAGGGGTGGGCTCCTTCCTTCTTACCACGTCCCTGCCCACTCCAGCCAATCCTAAGTAGGGGTGGGACGTGCCTGAGCCGCACAGCAGGGCAGTGGTAGAGGTGGGTCCTGCCGGGCTATGTGTCACCTCTCCTCTAGGTGCTGGGCCCAGCATCCCTCCCCGCTTCCCAGACTCGTTACCTGTCTGGGTCACCACTGCCAGGACGTGGGGCCCTACAAAGGCCCGGGCCTGCAAGATGAGGGTCCCACAGAAGAGCGTGTGCCGCGGGTGGGTCTCTGGGAAGTAGGGCACCGGTCCCTCCGGCAGGGCCGTCTTCAGCACTGGAACGCTCTCCCCTGGGAGGGATGTGGTATGAGGCCCACGCTGGTCCCTCCCACGAACAAGATCAAGCCTTATACCTAGAACTGTTACGGAAGCCCCAGGTCTCATTTAACGCTTGTAACTATGTGTGAAGAAATCACTGCCCCCATTTTACAGAGAGGTATACTGAGGCTCAGAGAGGGCAAAAGACACAGACACAGTGAGACAATCCTGGGATGTGTGCAGCCAGTTCCCAGGAACCCTCTCTCAGGGGAGCCAGAAAGAGTTGTGAGCATACAGCATGGGCAGAGTCGGGGGCCAGGGTGGGGGGCCGGTGTTCTCCTTCTGTTGGAATTATTTTGTAACAAGCTGCGTTACTTTTATAGTTCAAATAAGATATTGACACGAGAGGGCTTAACCTTTGTAAAGCCCTGAGCTCACTGCCTGGCAAAGAGTAGCAGTGCCTCACCCAGCATCTGCAGGGGTAGGACCCACTGAGGCTGGGACTGTTACCTGAGCAAAGGGAAAAGAGAACTCCATCTAAAAGTTCTGACACAAGGCAGAGAGGCTCGGTGGCCCGGCAGGGGGGATGGGGGGCTGCTGGCCAGGGGCAGGCACTGACCTGTCAGAGAGCTCTCATTGACCACGCACTCGCCAGCCACCAGGGCAGCATCGCAGGGCATCAGCCCACCCTCCTGGGGAAGCACCAGGCAGTCTCCCGGCACGAGCTCACTGGAGTCGACCCATTCCTCCTCTTCGGGCAAGCAGGGGCCTCAGTATAGCCTGGAGGGGACTCCCCCACTGCCTCCCCCAGCCTTCGTCTCTCCCCTAGCCTCTCTCCCTCCCCCAGCCTCCCTCCCTCCCCCAGCCTCTCACCTCCCCCAGCCTCCCTTCCACCCCATTTCTTACCTCCCCCAGCCTCCCTCCCTCCCCCAGCTCTCACCTCCCCCAGCCTCCCTCCCTCCCCCAGCCTCTCACCTCCCCCAGGCCGGCACACGCACACCCGTACAGACAGCTGGACCATGTCCCTCAGAGTCTGGCTTTGCTGTGGGCAGGGGGACAAGCAGGGAGTGGGTGGGTGGAGGTCCCCTCGGACACCGCCTGCCCTGTCCCATCCACCTCACACCGCACACCTTTCTGGTCTTGTATATCGACACGCAGATGGAGACGATGGAGATGAGGAAGATGCACAGGGCATACCAGTAGTAGTAGTCAGCCAGCCACAGCCCGATGCTGAAGGCCTGGAACCCATAGTAGGGGTTCAGTGCCTGGGGGAGGGGCGGGGAGGCAGCGTCAGGGCCCAGGTCCCCCAGGGCAGCCCAGCCACAGGCTGGGCCTCCTGTGCCCACGGAAGCAGAGGGCCTGGCAGTTGCCAAAGGACTAAAGCCAGGCCTGTCTCCTGGTCAGTCCTGTCCAGCTGTGCCTTGAGCCACCAGCTTCTTTGCTCTAAAGAGGACACACGGGTGTTTACACGCCAGGCCCCTGCTAAGCACATCATCTAAATGTCATACGATGGTGAGGACAACTCCACAAGGCAGATGCTACCATCAGCTTCATTTTACAGCTGAGGAAACTGAGGCACAGAAGGGTTAAGTCACTTGCCTAAAACCACACAGCTCCCAAGTGGACGACTAGAGTTTACATCACGCCAGACTCCAAGGCCTCCTCTCTGTCTCACAGGTGTCTGCCCCTGGCTCAGAGGGCTGGGATGTTAGCAGTGTACTCTCGGTGTGTCCAGGTCACTGGCTTCCCTGTCCCCATGTGACCCTGGCCATGCCACGTCCTCCGCCTGTAGCTCCGGTTCCTCATGTGTGAACGGAATGTCCCTACCATGAGGCTGTTGGAGCGTGAAAGTGGGTAATGCACGGAAAGGACCCAGACTCTGGAGCCTGGCGCTTGGCACACAGCAGGAGCCCAGGCTGTGTGGGTTTGTCTCTTGGCCTCTAATCCCCAGCCCCAGCCTGGACCAGAACTTCCAGTTCCTCTCCCTGAGATGACTGGGTCTGGTTCTGAGACAGCTCTCCACCACGGAGAAGAGGACAGCTGGTAGAATCTGCCTCTGTAAGGGTGGCCCAGAGAGGGCAAGCCCCTGGCCCAGGTCACACAGCCAGCTCAGGCCAGAGCTGGGGCGGGGCCCAGGGACAGCCCTACCTCGTCCACCAGCAGCTGGGGATAGGACTTGACTGGTACACTGATCACGTTGGGGCCATAGATGGTCTTCCTGTAAGAGGAAAAGCGGCAGGGCCATCAGATGGAGGGGCTGTGGCAGCTGGACGCTCTAGTGGTGACGGAGCTCCCTACTTTCCAGCTGGGGAAACTGAGGCCCAGAGAAGGCAGGTGACTGGAAGAAGGCCACACCCAGGGGGGCAAGAGAGGGGACCCCAGCTCTCAGGGCAGCACCCACCTCACGGTTTGGTCCTGGAGGCTGAGGCCGGTGCTGGAGCAGTGGAGGTCGTCACAGGTGCGGCCGTGGTCCAACAGGCTGGGAGGACAGGGTGGGCACTCATGTGGGTGGTGGGGTCTGAGCTCCGCACCCCCCACCCCTCCTGGCCCACCTCTGCCACACCGAGCTGCCGGGAGAAAGCTAGGTCCCTCACGAACTCTGGGCCTAACTTTTTCCTTCTGTTCCTCTGATCGGGCCCCAAACCATCTCACCCAGGAAAAACGATGAGAGATAATGATAATACTTAACAATGACAACAGCCGCTATTTTTTAGTGACATTTAGAGCTTTCTTTACAATGATGCCTTCTTAGGTAAGTCACTTAACCTCTCTGGGCCTCAGACTTCTCATCTGCAAGATGGAGACGCTGACAGCATCTCCCTCACAGGGCTACGGGTGGATTAAATGAGATGTTTTGCTAAGTGCTTGGATGGCTCCTGGCACTTACTAGGGGACAAAGGTCAGCGATTTTTTTTTTTTTTTTTTGGCTGCGTTGGGTCTTCGATGCTGTGTGTGGGCTTTTCTATAGTTGCAGCGAGCGGGGGCTACTCTTCGTTGCAGTGCACGGGCTTCTCATTGCAGTGGCTTCTCTTGTTGCGGAGCATGGGCTCTAGGCATGCGGGGCTTCAGTAGTTGTGGCTCACGGGCTCTAGAGCGCAGGCTCAGTAGTTGTGGCGCACGGGCTTAGCTGCTCTGCAGCATGTGGGATCTTCCCGGACCAGGGATCGAACCTGTGTCCCCTCCATTGGCAGGCGGATTCTTAACCACTGTGCCACCAGGGAAGTCCCACGTCAGTGAGTTTTGCTATTCCTCTCATGTAGCAGAGGCTGTTGGTGCCCTCCCCACACCCCCTTGGAATTCACGTCTGTGCGGTGCAGCCTCTTACTGGAAACACCTGTCCTGGCTTGAGGGCTTCTCCTGGCTGCATAAGCATGGTCTGCCCGTGAGCTAGGAAGGCCGAAGTTGTGCAAGAGTTCATGTATTCCGCAACCGGTAACGGTAGGAAGGTGATGGGTACGTACCCCCTGGTTTCCTCACTCCTTGGGTGAGGGCACCCTGAGGTGCGTGCTCTACACTAGCTCAAAGGGATCCCCAAGGGACCGTGCTCCAGGTGCCCACGTCAAGCCCCCTCCACCGGCTGCCTTCTCTTCCCGGCCTCACCTCCCCTACGTCTCCTGGCATCACCTTGCAAACAGATTCCCTGCACTTGAATCCTCGTCTTGAGGTCTGCTTCTCGGGGCTCAAACTAAGACATAAACTGAGCTCGTATTTATCGAGCACTTAGTAGGTGGCAGAGCCGGTACAAGACGCCAAACGGAAGGTCCAAGTCCAGAGCTTACGGTCTGATTCACAGCCGTGTTGCCACCTCAGGCCAGGGGCCGTGCCAAGCCTTACATGACAGTAATATACTTTACCCTCGAAACAACCCTAGGAGGCCGGGATTCCCTTCATGAGCTATTTACAGACAGGCTCAGCGATTTGAGGGGGCCAAGGCACAGAGCTGAGAGGGGAGTCCAGGCTGGGCCACCTTCTCTGCCCAATGCAGCACCCGCCGTGGGCGTGGTGTAGCGGCGCCGGCCCTGACCCCTACCTGACGCGGCAGAAGGCCTGCTGGGTCTCGATCCAGACATAGCGCTGGCCCCGGAAGAGGTAGTAACGCAGCGTCCGCTGCTGGGTGGGAGAGAGGAGAGGTGGGCTGGGGGCGGCCCCAGGAGGAGTGGGGGGGGGGCGGCAGGGCGAGGGCACAGGGAAGAGGCGGGAGAGGCGTGGAGGGGTAAAAGGTGATCGGCCAGCATCCTGCACGCTCGGGACAAGAGAACCAGAGGTGTCCGGAGGACAGCTGGAGTCCAGTCCCCATTGTACAGGGTGTGAAACTGAGGCCCAGAGACAGGCAAGGGCCTGTCCAGAACCCAGCTGTCCACTTACTGCCTCTTCGGTCCTGTGGAGCTGGGCGGTGTCCTTCCATGTCCCCTCTGGTAGTGTCCCCACAGCTGCCTGGCTCCGGCCGTCCTCCGCCTGGGTCTGTGGGGGCAGCTCCAGGCTGGGGACGGGGGTGGGGTTACCGTGGAGCCCTGGGAGCTGCCCCAGCACCTTCCCATCCCCACAGAGCCACCTTCCCTCTCTCGGATGGGAGGCCCCGGGATCAGAGCCTTCGTGGGGGGAGGGCAGGGGGAGCAGGGGCTCCTGGGAAGGGGCGATGGGGCTGCCTCACCTGTCTTTGCTGATGGCCTCAGTCTGCACCTGGACAGTATAGAGCTGCCACGAACTATCCTGGAACACGGAGGTGTGGACTCAGTCCTGCAAGAGACCCCTCCCCTCCCTGGCCCCACCCGACAGCCAGGTGGCCCCTGCTGGAGGAGGCAGGGATCAAGGATAGAGGTGACCTCCTCGGGAATCACCCACCCCGTCCCGTCTGCCCACTGCTCAGATGGGAAAGCTGAGGCCCAGGGAGGAGAAGCACCTGTGTAAGGTCCCACAGAATGTCAGCGGCCAGGTTGGGCTGAGAACCCGAGCATCCTCCACCCCGCAACCCTGAGCCACCGCCACCCCTCTCCAGCTCCAGGCTCGCCCCCTGCTCCCGTCTCTCACCTCTTTGTCTCTTATTTCGATAACGAGGGTTTCGGCGCGGGCCAGGCTGCACGGCTGGAGCCGCAGCCGCACCCGCCACACGGGCTTCCATCGGAAGAGCAGCAGAGGGATCCCCGCCATCATCCAGACCACCATGTGATAGCCGATGACCCTCCATGGACTGCCACAGTAGCCGCTGAGCCTCTGTGGACATAGGCGAGAGCAGGCCAAGGTGGTGGGGCGGGCGGGGGCTGGAGGAGGATGCCAGGGTATCTGGGTGGGCCTGGGTATCACCCCCACCTGGAGTTGCCCCTGTCCCTCCCCTGCCCACGTACCACGGATGAAACTGAGGAGCTGAGGGGATCTATAGATGTCTCTATCGTCAGGGTCCCATAACCGGCGGGCGTGTTGCCCACGAGCGGGCTGCTGTCTGTGGACAGAAGGGAGAAATGTCATTTGGGGGGGGTTGGGGGGGCTCCTCCCTCTTTCTTTAACCACGACTTACGCACAGTCATTTTATAAATCTGGTCTGATAAATCCAGTAACTCGAGTCTTCACGGGTCTGTTACCGGGCTGTCCTGTTGGTCCTCACCCGTAGTACCTTGTTTCCTTGCGCGTCTGGCGATTTCTGACTCCATGTGGGCCCAGAGTCGGGGGACGGGGCCTGTTGAGCACTTTAAGCTTCAAGAGCACCCCCCCCACACATCCAGCTATTAGCTTCCTGGGAGCTCTGTGTCCCGCTTTCCATCTGGTCTCCACTCTGAGGGCAGGGACAGGGCTGCTCATCCTTTTTCCTTTTTTTAGACGTCATTTTTATTTATTTATTTATTTTTAATTTATTATATTTTCAAAAATTTATTTTTGGCTGCGTTGGGTCTTTGCTGCACGCGGGCTTTCTCTAGCTGCGGCAGGCGGGGGCTACTCTTCGTTGCGGTGCGCGGGCTTCTCATTGCGGTAGCTTTTCTTGTTGCAGAGCACAGGCTCTAGGCAGGCGGGCTTCAGTAGTTGCAACATGCGGGCTCAGTAGTTGTGGCATGTGGTCCCTAGAGCATGTGGGCTTCAGTAGTTGTGGTATGTGGGCTCAGGAGTAGTGGCATGCGGGCTCTAGAGCGCAGGCTCAGTAGTTGTGGCATATGGGCTTAGTTGCTCCACGGCATGTGGGATCTTCCCGGACCAGGCATTGAACCTGTGTTCCTGAGTTGGCAGGCGGATTCTTAACCACTGCACCACCAGGGAAGTCCCTGCTCATCCTTTTTCAACCTTCGTGCCCAGCACAGGCCTGGCAGTGAGGAGATGCTGAGAAGTCGAGTCTGGACTGATAAAATGTCAGGGCAGCCATGAAAGGGGCAGCTTCACTCTGAAGGTGAAATGGGGGGAGGAGGAAGGAAGAACCCAGTCACTGGGGGTGGGCTGGAGAGGAGGGGTGAGCTGAGCAAGCCCCCAAGGCTCAAGGAGAGAAGCTGCTATGTGCCAGGGCCCAGCTGAACAGCTGACAGGTTCCTTCTGTGAGGAAGGGCCCACTATCACCCCCATTTTACAGATGGGTAAACTGTGGCTCAGGGAAGACCAGTGGGCATCTCTACTGTAGAAACTCTTTTTTTTCTTCTGCCTCCCCTGCTGTAGTGCTGCAGTCCTAGCAGAGCAAGCAGACAGTGGGTGTTCTGGGGCCCGGGACGGGGTGGGGCTCATGGCCTCTGTCAGGGTTTCTCTAACTGTGCTCCCTGCACCTCTTGGGGAGCCTGTTAGACATGAAGATGCCTGGGCCCCTCCCAGACCTGCTGGCACAATGGCAGCAGTGCTGAGCATCTGCATGTTTCCCAGGAACCTCTGGAGAAGTTCACTAAGGGGGATGGGAAAGCAGGGAAGGTGGGGGGCAACCTGCTGGCTTTCTGGGCTCCCTACTCCTCCTCCCCAACCAGAGCCCTGCAGAGGCCTGATCTGAAAGTTCCATCCCATAAGCCCAGGGTGTCCCAAGCAGCTGCCCGTCACAACATCCCCAGCCCCTCTGCTGTTCTGTCCCCAGACACTTGGGTTTCTGCAGCTTCTCCAAGCCCCAAAGCAACCATGATAGTCAACATTTCCCGAGGCCCCACTATGTGCGGGCTCTGCTCCTGGTCCTTCTTACATGGCTAATGCAATGACCCTGCCATGTAAGCACAATAATTATCCCCTTTTTATAGAAGAAAATTAGGCTCAGAGAAAATTAGGCTCAGAGAGGTTAAGTAACTTGCCCAAGATCACACAGCCAAAGTACATGGTAGTGTCAGGATGCAATCCTAGGCAGGCTGACTCCAGGGTGGGGTTTCTTCTTCTTCTTCTTTTTTTTTTTTGGCTGCACTGGGCCTTCATTGCTGCGCACGGGCTTTCTCTAGTTGCGGCGAGCGGGGGCTACTCTTCGTTGTGGTACGTGGGCTTCTCATCGCGGTGGCTTCTCTTTGTTGTGGAGCACGGGCTCTAGGCGCACGGGCTTCAGTAGTTGTGGCACACGGGCTCAGTAGTTGTGGCTCGCTGGCTCTAGAGTGCAGGCTCAGTAGTTGTGGCGCGTGGGCTTAGTTGCTCCGCAGCACGTGGGATCTTCCTGGACCAGGGCTCAAACCCGTGTCCCCTGCATCGGCAGGCAGACTGTTAACCACTGTGCCACAAGGGAAGTCCCAGGGTGGGTTTTAATTCCCATCAGACCACGCAGAGTCTGTTCTGTCCTATCGCAGCCCCCCATATCTCCACATAAGGACTGTGATAGTAATTACTATGGTAATTACCATAATAAGAACAGCCAATATCCATTAAGCACTTCCCAGGTGACAAGAGCTGCTCTAACCCTCCACGCGAATTAGCTCATTTAACCCTCTGGCAACACGATGAGGGGACTCTTATTTTTCCCATTTGTACAAATGAGGGAACCGAGGCTCAGAGTCACAAAGGCCCCTGGTAAATGGTGGAGCCAGGAAGTCAGAGCCCAGATCTTGTGTTTTGGGGGCCAATGTGGGCACTTCCAGAGAACAGGGCATATGCCCTCTGCCGCCTGAGGCCTCTTTCAAACAAGATGACTCAAAACCCAAATTAACCCAAGCCCCGCCCACGGTCAATCCCTCCCGTGTCCACTGGGTGACTCAGAAAATATATGGAGCTGCCACCAGCTCCAGAAAGGGCCTGGTCTCTGGGGAACTCACACACATACACCGCTCCCACACATACACCCGAAGCCTGTAGCTCTCAACCATCCGGGTGTCTGGCCAATGGTAAAGTCTCAAAGCCAGAGGGCAGGAGGCCTGGTCAACCTTCTGCCCTGGGGCTCAGAGATCCCAGCCTGGGTCCCCTGGGGTGGTCCCTTTTGCTCTCTGGTCCCGGCCCAGTCCAGCTTGTGAGCGAGGCTTGTCAGGGCATGATTTCCTTCCCTTCCTGACAACAGCCCGCAGACAACAGCCGAGGCCCTTCTGCTCTCTGGTGTGTGTGTGCTGTGCAGGGGCCGGGGGAGGCTCGCCCTGGATCCTGTCTTGGGGGGCAGAACAACAGGCATTCAGGGCAACTGACCCGGTCTGGCAACCTGGGTTCTCAGGTCCTTGGCCACCGACAAGCCACAGCCCTTTTCTTGTCCCTCCTCCAAAGGCCACAGTCCCAGCTCTCCTTCTTGCCAAAGCCCCTCTCCAGCCCTGGAGACCTGCTCCTTGAGTGGGTCAGGGCGGGTAGTTTCACCCCCTTTAGGGCTCTTCTCGGGCGGTTTCTGGGGTGTAAGAAAAAGAGCACCTTAGGGGGGACTTCCCTGGTGGTCCAGTGGTTAGAACTTCGGGCTTCCACTGCAGGGAGCATGGGTTCGATCCCTGGTTGGGGAACTAAGATCCCCCGCAAGCCCTCGGTGCGGCCAAAAAACAACAACAACAAAAAGAGTACCTCAGGGCTATCAGGGGCTGACACAGGCCAGGCACTGTTCAAGGGCTTTACACACATCGATTCATTCATTCCTCACCACTGTGAAGTGGGGACTACTTTTATCCCTATTTTACAGATTAGGAAACTGAGGCCCAGAGAGGTGAAGTAAGCTGCCCAAAGGCCACACAGCCAGGACGCGGTGGGACGTGGATCCAGGCAGTGCGGCTGTAGGGTCCACGCTCTTAACCACGGCACTACCAGCGCCATCGCTGTCGTCCCCGTCAGTAACTGTGCTCCTGGCTCTCTCACAAATGACTCAGCCTCTCCAGGCTTCCGTTTCCCATCTCTAGGATCATAACCCCAAAGTAGCTGGCACATGGGGTGTTTGAAGTTCCTGAAGCATGGCCTGTACAGGCGGGCACTGCTGGCTCCCCTGCCAAGGAGGTGTGGCTTCCGCTCTGACCCATTTCTCAGGCTCCCCTCTACATTCCCACTGCCCTGTCTGAAAACCCACAGCTGTGCCACTGCTCCCCTGGGTGCACTCAACAGATCTTCCCCAGGCCTTCAAACCGTCAGGCCAGCAGCTGTGCTGGGGGCGTGACTGCAGCACACGGCACTGACCCAACGTGGGCCACTTTGCTCCTGCCCATCTGCTTTCCTCCTGCAGCAATCAAGCAACTTATCCCATTTTACAGATGAGAAAACTGAGCCTTGAGAGAGGCAGTGTGCCCACCAATTTGTCTCGCAGCTGGAAGGGGCCTTGCTCCAAAATCCTCTCTGCCCACCTCACCCCCACCCACTGACACCAACACATCAGGCTTGCATAGGTGTCATCGCCCTCCTGCTCACAGTGCCCGGCATGTGGCTGGGACTCAGGAACCTTTTATTTTTATATTTTTATTTTTTATGTTTTGCGGTACGCGGGCCTCTCACTGTTGTGGCCTCTCCCGTTGCGGAGCACAGGCTCCGGACGCGCAGGCTCAGTGGCCATGGCTCACGGGCCCAGCCGCTCCGCGGCATGTGGGATCTTCCCGGACCGGGGCACGAACCCGTGTCCCCTGCATCGGCAGGCGGACTCTCAACCACTGCGCCACCAGGGAAGCCCAGGAACCATTTATTGAATGAATGAACCGGTGAATGAAGGTTGTACACCTCACTGACATAACAGAGCATGGAAGCAATGGTGCAGGAATCACTGTGTCCATCTCCTGCCTCCGGGTCGGCTGGGAGGAACAGAGGAACAAGCCTCTTCTTGAAGGGTCCTGCCAGAGACCATCTGGAGCTGCCCTCACTGGATCACTTCCCCCAGGACCTAAACAATGTTGCCTCTGGAAGTTCTTCCTTGTGTCTCTCACACACCCATCGTTTCACAAGGATGCTCTCCCCGTCAACCTGGGGAAGGGGGAAGGGAGCTTGAAGGAGGAAGTCACATCTGTGGAACACTCTAGTCTCCCAGCAACATCTTGCAGAACATCTGTCAAAACACTCAGAAGGGCTTGTTTATCTCTATTCGCATTGCAGTCTCCCCAGGGATGGCACAGGAAGGTCGGAGCAGTGTCTGATCTCTTCCGGTACCACCAGCTCAGGCCAGCTGCTTGGGATGAGAATACTTTCACAAATCACTGACTGCATTGCTCTCCTGAATAACAGCGACTGATCTTCACGTGTAACCCTCTGAGGGAGGGACTATTTTATAGTGGGGGAAACTGAGGAACACAGCTTCAAAATCCCTTGCCCGGGGTCACACAGCTTGCAAGGGGAGAAGCTGAAGATGAGTGGGTCTAAATGAACACATTCCTCTCAGTTCATCCTCACAGCCACCTCTCCAAAAGTATGGATTAGGATTCCCATTTAAAATGAGGCACAGAGGGGCTTCCCTGGTGGTGCAGTGGTTAAGAATCCGCCTGCCGATGCAGGGGACACGGGTTCAAGCCCTGGTCCGGGAAGATCCCACATGCCGCGGAGCAACTAAGCCCGTGCGCCACAACTACTCAGCCTGTGCTCTAGAGCCTGCGAGCCACAACTACTGAGCCCACGTGCTGCGACTACTGAAGCCCGTGCGCCTAGAGCCCGTGCTCTGCAACAAGAGAAGCCACCGCAATGAGAGAACCGTGCACCGCAACGAAGAGTAGCCCCCGCTCGCCACAACCAGAGAAAGCCCGTGCGCAGCAACAAAGACCCAACGCAGCCTAAATAAATAAATTAAAATAAATTAAAATAAAATAAAATAAAATGAGGCACAGAGGTTGACTAACATGTCCAAAGTCACACAGCTCTGAGTGGTCAAGATTAGACTTGAACCTAGTCTGACTCCCCGGCCCTGGGGCAATGCCACGAGCACTGCAGAGCGGAGGGGCTGGCGTCAAAGCCATTTGGGAACCTCTTGTTTCCTGCGGAAGCATCGGTTTCCTGCTGATGACCTGGCAGAGGCCCAGGGCAGCACTGCTGCCTTCTCCCTTGCTGTGCTTCTCCTGTGGCCAGAAGCTCCTCTCCTGGGCCAGGCTGAGTGTGAGGGATAATCTGCCAGGAGCTCCCTGATCTTTGGATCTGGAGTCCAGGGACCATATTTCCTCAGCCTTTCCCCTTCCTCACCCTGGGTGCACCCTAGAGTTGGGGGGTGGGGGAGTAAGGTGGGAGACCGGAGGGAGAGACCTGGATGAAGGGTCTGCAGCTGCAGAGAGGATGCTCAAGCGTTGGTGGCCCTTGGCTGAGGTCTAGGCTCTGAGTGACCCACGTGGAAATGAGACCCTTCTAAACAAGAGAGGTCTACTGGCACCATTTGCAGCAGGTAGAATTAGACTCTGGAAAGGGTGGCCTCCAGACACAGAGCCTGGGACAGGTAATATGGAGGGTGTGGTCCCTGGACCGGCGTGCTAACAGGCTTGCTCTGGGGGCCTGACTCAGGGGATCAGGAGTGCATTTGTGCCCCAGGGCACTCGGATCCAGGGACTCAGGAGCCTTGGCTTCTCCAACCCCATTCATTCATTCAGCCAAGAGGAACAACCGCTCAGAGGCCCTGGATGCAGCAGCCTCCACGTCTCTTCCCCCACCTGGCCATCCGTCACTGCACCGGGACACTTCCCCGCGCCCCGCCACCGCGGCCCCCGGATTATCCTTTTGCACGGCGGCGCCAGGCGCTTCGTCTCCCAGGGCTTTAGGAAGGAGCGGAGCGGACGGCTCTGCGCGGTGCCATCCCCGGGCTCCTGGCCTCTCTGGGAAGGGGGAGGGCACGGGCGCGGGGATGTCCCGGGGGCCGCTCCCTCGGCCCGCGCCCCCGGGGTGGGGGTGTCCCCCCACGACAGATGCGACGACGGGCGGTCCGGGGACCGCGCCCGGTTCCTGTCGGCTGGGGTTGCGCGCTCACCTGCGCTCATGGCGGCTCCTCGCGCTCATCGCCGGGCCCGGGAGTCGCGATGCCCCGCGGTCGGGGCCGAGGCGGAAGGCCGGGGACGCGGGGCGCTGCGGGGCTGGGCGGCCCGGGACACCTGCAGGACCCGGCGGCTGGAGCGGCGGCGAAGATGCCGCAGTCAGGCTCTGCGCACCGCCAAGCCCCGCCCCGCCCTCTGCGGCCCCACGTCCGCCCGCGCGCCGCGGGGGCTGCCGGGATTTGTAGTCTGAGGCCGCTCCCAACGCGCACGCAGGGGCGGGGCGCCGAGAGACAACGCGACCGCCCTGGGACAGACCGACTCATAGAGAGGAGGACACTCAGGGAATCCGACAGGACAGCCCTCAGACACATGAACACATAGACACACACTCAGAGAAATAGCCCTTAGATGCACAAACACAAGTACACAACGCCCCTCCCACTCCTCACATTTGCATAAAGTGAGAGTTGCGACCCAGAGATACACAATTCTCAGACACGCACACAAAAGCAGGACACTCAGGGAAACAGGACAGCTTTGGTACACAAGCACACAGGTACACAACAACCTCGGACACACACATAGATACACACACACAGAGTCTAGACTCCCAGGACACAGACACAACACACAGATTCACACACAGAGGTGATACTTAGAGACAATGCACACATACCCAGTAGTGTGACACTTAGAAACAGGTAAGACAAGCCCCCACCCACGCCGTGAAGTACAATGCATGGCTGGTTCAAGCTGGTCCGTCTCTTGTAGGCTCTGTGAACTTGGGCAAGCCACTTAACCTCTCTGGGCTTCATTTCTTAACCTATAGGAGGACGATGACATTAGCAATACCTGCTTGATAGATTGTTGTGAGTCCCACAAGAGAAAAAGCATGTAAAGCACTTGGGACAGTGCCTGGCTCTGCTGCACAAATGTCAAAGAAAGAAGACAACACCTGCCCAGAGACTCACAGGCTCAGATACGTCTCACAGGGATATGTGTGGACACAGGGAGGCACTGCAGTGATGCACAGAAGGCCTCTAAAATGCCACAGAAACAGCCGAGGCATAACCCCCATCTCAGAAGCCTCACATGACCTCAGACAAGCCTGCACATGTGGGAACAAGGAAGCCCCTGAAGGGCCCCAAGACCTCGTGTTTGTATGCAGTGTTATCACATTACCTCATAGCGACAGGCACAGACAAGGTGTCCCCTGACCCTGGGGTTGATGGCTTCTGGACTAAGGATCTCCAAAGGATCAGAGACCCCAGGCTCTGGGGCAAACCAGGGAAGGATCACATTAGGGCCAAGGCTAGGACTGGGCTTGAGCCATCATCATGTATCCAGTATGAATTTCTGCAGTGCCGGGCACTGCTCTAGGAGCTAGGAATGGGAGGGTGAACAAACAGACATGGGGAGCAGCCAAAGGCCAGCAGAGGAAAACTCCAAAGTAACCTGTGGTGGAAAGGGCTGGAAGGAGACAGAGCTGCGATGGAGAGTAATGGTGGGGGAGAGACTCTAGAGTGGAAGCAGGGAAGGCCTTGACAGTATCTGGTCCATACCGAGAACTCAATACATACCCTTGATAAAGGGGTACATATCGGCAGGACTTGCTGATGCATGGGAGGTGGAGGTATAGGAATGGAATCAAAGATGCCTCTCCTCCCTGGGTTTTGGTCTGGGCAGGTAGGGGGTGGTGGAGCTATTCGCTCAGCTGGGGCAGGCTGCTGGTGGAGCAGGTTGACCACCTGGGGGATGGGGCTGGCTTCACTCAGTTCAGGTGAGAAGACCTGTTTCTTCTGCTGATGCCTCAGTGAGGGCAGCCTGCTGAACTTCTCAGAGCCCCTGTTTCCTCCCCCAGGGCTTAGCTGGATGTCTGGCAGACCACTTAACCAGGGGAACCCTGATTTCCATGGCAGGCAGGATGGCTAGGTTTGTATAAATGACTTGCTCAGATGGCCTTGCCAAGAGGCAGTGTGGTACAGTGGCAAGTGGCTGGGCTCTGGCACCAGAGAGACCTGGGTTTGGATGTGCATCAGTTGCTGTCTAGCTGTGTGAGCTTTAAAAAGTCACTTTCCCTCTCTGAGCCTCTCTCCTCATCTGTGAAATGAAAGCTGCTGGAAAGATGAAATGGGGTGGCAGGAACTTGGCAGAAGCCAGTTGCTTTCTTGAGATCCTGGTGCTGGGCTAGAAGCTTCATAAAAGCAGGGGGCTTGGGGACTGCATCGCAAGATTGGTCCCTCATTCTTCATATTGCTACTTGGCATTTAAGAGACTCCATCCTCTGAGCCATCTGGGAAGGAGCTGCACCTGCCGCTTGGTCCATGGTCTTCATGAGGCAGGAGACCAGAGGAAGCTTCCTTCCAAACCACAGAGGATGTGGGAGGCCTCACCTCTGCCCAGGGTTACCTTTGGGGAAGCAGCTCTCACTGTGGTCATCTGGGCGGTCTGTGGGCTGGGCTGCAGTCATCTGTGGGCTAGGACCCATGGAGAAGATTCCCTTCTGGGGCTGTTGCTCCCTTGGGGGCCCACAGGAAGGACATAATATGCCTGGTCCTGCAACCAGGTAGGATAGGGAGAACCCGGAGAAAGAAAACCAGGCACGGCTTTCCTGACATAAGAGAAGCCGTCTTTTGTGATCTAAGCCTGGCCACAATGCTTGCCCTAGAAGAGGTCTCAGTAATGAATGATCTTAAGGGAACAAAAGGATAGACGACTGTTATCAGGCAAGAGAAGTAACAATGCAAAGATATCAGTTGTAAAGACTCCCAGTTCTGTTTCAGTGGTGAAGATTAGCCTGAAATGCTCAACCACCAGATCAACTGGAACCTGAGGGATGATGATGACCTTTTCTGACCCTCATGACTTCAATCAACTAAAGCTTGGACTCTGTCGACAGCCCAAGCCCGTTCACGAATAGGTATGTACCCTTAGCTTAAAACTTCCCCAATTTTGCTGTTGGGGAGACACTGCTTTGGGAGAGATCCCAGTGTTCTCCTTACTTGCTGCAAAGAATAAATCCTTCCTTCTCCTGATCTTTGGCTTGGTTGTGTCTTTTGGCTCGACACCTACCAAGAGGTAAACCCAGTTTTCGGGTAACAGTTCGAGTGGCAAAAAGCTGGAGAATTCACTAATTTGTACTGGTTTATTCTAGAGCATTGCCAAACTTCTCAGTTTCTCTAGTTTCACTAGATTTTTGCAACAAAAGGGATTTTCTCACCTAGTGACAAACCCCATGACAAGATTATGGCTGTCTAGACACATAAGGTGCAGTTTCAGCAGTCTGTCTTGTATGTAGTTTCCTGGGCAAGGAGGAGGCTGGAAGGGAATTTGAGTGTTGGGAGTCAGCGGCACACCCTCTGGCACCCAGCAGTCAGTGTGATGTGGGAGACGAGAAATGAGCATTTTTAGTCTTGCACAGATAATCCATCCTCTGAAGAGGAGGTCTCTAACTCTAGCCAGCCGTGTTGGAAATACACCAATTTTCAAGTCCAGAGAGCTGTGAATTAATCACCTTTTTTTTTTCCCCTGGCTGTGCTGTGTGGCTTGTGGGATCTTAGTTCCCTGACCAGGGATTGAACCCGGGCCCTCAGCAGTGAAAGCACGCAGTCTTAACCACTGGACCGCCAGCGAATTCCCAGGGAGTTAATCACCTTTGTAGTAGGATTCAGCCTTCCACACAGTAGGTATTTGAGACAAATCAGTTAAATTGAGTTTATGGAGCATTTGCTCAACTGCAAGCTAGATGCTTTTCACATTTATTATTTTTTAAACTCATATATGCTAAGAATTTATTTTTAAAGTTTTTTTTTTCAGCTTAAGTATAATTGACAACATCGTAAGATATTTAAAGGGTATCATGTGGACTTCCCTGGTGGCGAAGTGGTTAAGAATCCGCCTGCCAATGCAGGGGACACAGGTACGAGCCCTGGTCCAGGAAGATCCCACATGCCGCGGAGCAACTAAGCCCATGTGCCACAACTATTAAGCCTGCGCTCTAGAGCTGGAGAGCCACAACTACTGAAGCCCGCATGCCTAGAGCCCGTGCTCCACAACAAGAGAAGCCACCGCAATGAGAAGCCCCCACTCACCACAACTAAAGAAAGCCCGCACACAGCAATGAAGACCCAACGCAGCCAAAAAAAAAAAAAAAAGAAAAGTGTCTGATGTGATGATTTGATATATCTATATACATTGTGAAGGGATTTTTCCTCATCATTTAACACATCCACACCTCACATATTTACTTTTTTTTTTCTTTTTGGCAAGAACTCACATTTATTCTTATGTAGACTTTACCCACAATTCTGAGAGGTAAATGCTCTTAATTCCCATTTTACAGATACGAAAATAGAGGCTCAGAGGTTCAACAACTTGCACAAAGGCCGGGTAAGAAGGGATGGCTGGCTTCAGCCCTAGAGAAAGTTGAAGCATTCCACAGGATGATTTTTGTGAATGTAAGCACATTGTCTGGACATTATCAGAGAACAGAAGTAGCATGAAGGACAAAACAGTCTTTCTCTGCTCAAGCTTGCAGTTTTATTAGTAAAGTCTTTGTGTCTTGAAATAGAACATTTGCCTGCAATCCAATGAAAGATTAAATAAGCAGTAAGTTAAACTATCAGTTGATAACATATTCTAATTTAGCTCGGGTTTAAATGGGGTGAGTGACCTACAGTGGCACACTTGACGTCTGATGAAGCTGATTTGAAGTGGCAACTCCCCTGCCTCTCCTCAGAAGCTGCCTGGTGCAGAACTCATCTTTACAAGCCATTAAATTAGTCATGAGAAAAAAACCCATCTTTCTCCCTACAGGTCTAGTGATTAGAAGCAAAGTCAAATTACTCATGAATCCAAGGAATGCGACCTTCCTCGGGGCTGTCTGAAACCAATTAGGTGTGAACAGACCTGGAAGGCAGATTTCCCTACTGCCCTCCCAGCCCGGGTATGGAGGGCTCCCTGAGGGTTTTCCAGTTCTCACTTCCGAATCTGGAGCTTTAACATCTGAGGACTGTGTACTGTGTGGTCTTACTGAGGTGGCCAAGAATTTTGAGATGCTAACATAAGGGTAAAGACTGTGTTCTCTAAATTTCTTATAATTTAATGTTTGTTCCTTCTTGGTGAACTTGGCTCCTAGGTGGGAGGGGACAAATCTTGTTCACCTTTACCCCCAGCACCTCACCTCTCACAATGCCAGACACTAGTGCTTTTGAAACATCTTTTTTTTTTTTTGCGGTACGTGGGCCTCTCACTGCTGTGGGCTCTCCCGTTGTGGAGCACAGGCTCCGGACGCGCAGGCTCAGCGGCCATGGCTCACGGGCCCAGCCGCTCCGCGGCATGTGGGATCTTCCCGGACCGGGGCACGAACCCGTGTCCCCTGCATCGGCAGGCAGACTCCCAACCACTGCGCCACCAGGGAAGCCCGAACCATCCCCTTTTAAAGCCAGAAATGCTCATTAAGATTCATTCTTGGTGAGTCAGATGTTTTTCTTAGCCTCCTGATACAAGAAGCCTTTGCTTCCAGGATGCTACAACTTAAAAACAGCCTTGGAGTATTCCTAAGAGTGAAAATAGGGTCCACCCGAATGTGCGTTAGCAGGGGAAATGGGTAAATAAGTAATGGTGCATCTATGCCACCGAGCAAGAAACCAGTGGTTAAAAAAGCTAAGGTTGAAAATAAATTTCACATACACACAGGTAGATCTTTAGTAGCACCAGAGGCCCTTGTATATCGTGGGGTAAAAGTAGAAAGCTGCTGTTATTCACAAGAGCTAAAACATGGAAGCAACCGAAATGTCCATTAATGGATCAATGGATAAACAAAATATGACACATACATACAATGGAATATTATTCAGCCTTAAAAAGGAAGGGAATTCTCTGACACGTGCTGCAACAGGGATGAACCTTGAGAACTTTACGCCAAGTGAAATATGTTACAAAAAAGACAAATACCATATAATTCCACTTATATGAGATAGAGTAGTCAAAGTCACAGAAACAGAAAGTGGAAGTATGGTGGCTAGAGGCTAGAGGAGGAGAAATGGGGAGTTAGTGTTTAACGGGCAGAGTTTGAGTTTCGCAAGATGAAAAGAGCTCTGGAGATAGACTGGAGTGAGGGTTGCACCATAACGTGAATGTACTTAATACCATTGAATTCTCCATTGAAAAATGGCTGAGGTGGTAAATTCTGTGTGTATTTAACCACAATGAAAAAAAAAAGACAAAATAGAAAGTTGCTAATATCAATATTTTGTACCTTATTTTTGAAGGGAAAAAAAACTTTACATATGCTGCGCATTGTAATGACATAAAGGTCTAGAGGAAATGTGTGAACTGTCAACAGGGGATGTGAAACTTGGGGAGTTTAAGGGGTCTCCATTTTTAACTTGACAAAACTTTTACACTGTTTGCTTTTTCAGTGTTACCGCTTTTGTAGTAAGCATCAGAGCCAAGGCAGCAGTGGTGGGAATTCATGCTTCCCGTGCGAGGTCTCTGGAGGACATTTGTGGAACTAACTGGAGTTTATAGCTGTGCTGGAAGTATCTGTAACCTGGCCTCAACGAGACAGAAAAAGACTTACCAAGATTTGGTTTGAAGTAATTCTAATACTGAAAGCTGTAGAAACTGGGACGCCATATAATGACGAGCCACTGTTCACTGAGCACCCAGAATAAGTGCAGGCATCCTCACACCAGGTGGCTGAGGGTGGCACAGCTAGGAATCCCATTTTACAGATGGGCAAATGGAGTAGCAAGGAGAAGGGACTTGCCCAGTGTCATCAGCTGGTGAATGGCAAAGCTGGGAACAAGCCCAGGTCCTGCGTGACGCCAATTCTATGCTTGTCCCCATCGTAGCCACCCCCAATGGTGGCTCAGTTCTGGAGGCCTGGCCCCCTCTTCAAGGACAAGGACTCCTCCTGGCACCTTCACATCCCACTGCAGCAAGTACAAGGAACAGGCTTGCTTTTTTGTTAATAAAGTAGAATAACATTTATTTATTAAAATTTTTATTATACATGCTGTATTTGTGGGAAGTCGAGACCTCTGAAGGAACTCAGATTAGATAGAAATTACATTCAGCTGAGCTGGTTACAGTCATGTTTAGCACGGGAACACTTAAGCTGAAGCTTTCTTTTCCTTATAGGTTGCCATCATTTTCTTGATTTCAGCAATAGCTTTCCCTGGATTCAGGCCCTTGAAAAAAGAGAAGAGAATCAATACCAAATGGTAAGTGAAACTGAATGGAAAAACCCCATGACCTTGGGCGACCCAGGACCTCCTGACCTAGCTGGTCAAAGCACGGTGATTACAAACCAAGTCCTTTAATACCCAGGGGTTTGGGCTAAGTGCTCTCTTCTGTTTCCACTCTTAGACGTTTGAAAACGGCCAGCTCTCTCCGGCGGGAGCCCTGTCTCACTGAGTTCCTGCTGGTGAGGCTCACTGTGGCAGGTCAATGAGCCCAAGGAAGAGTCATCTCTTCTATGACTACAGTGTCAAAATTAGCCAGTTATCTCTAAAGGTTTCACATCATTCATCATTACCATTATCATTCAGTCATCATCACCAGAAATCTGCATCTGCAAGCCCTCAAAGGTATGTGGGAGAAAGGAGCCTCTGTTAACCTTCCTAAGCACCACTGGTTAAGTGGCCCACAACACTGGATTAGCTCTAGTTGGCCTCACAGCTGTAACATCTGTCCTGCATGAGGTATGGCAATTAAACCCAGTGGGGCCAGTGTCGCAGAAGCAGGAAGTGAGATCACCAAATAGTTGGTAAAATTAGACAAGCACTCATCTGAGGCTAGTGAAGGGTCCCCTCGTTCAATTTAATTAAATTATTTTATGTGGCTCTGCGCTGAGCAGCATGCGGAATCTTAGTTCCCGTGCCCCCCCTGAGTGGAAGCGTGTTGTCTTAACCACTGGACCGCCAGGGAAGTCCTGGGTCCCCTCATTTTAGAAGGACAACTTTAACTCTGAAATTAAAGCGTGGAAAAAAAGAAAAAGAAAAAAGATCTTCAGAGAGACAGAAAGGGAAAGAGAAGACACTCTTTAAAAGACTGATATGGGGGGCTTCCCTGGTGGTGCAGTGGTTGAGAGTCCGCCTGCCGATGCAGGGGACACAGGTTCGTGCCCCGGTCTGGGAGGATCCCACATGCCGCGGAGCGGCAGGGCCCGTGAGCCATGGCAACTGAGCCTGTGCGTCCGGAGCCTGTGCTCCGCAACGGGAGAGGCCACAACAGTGAGAGGCCCGCATACCGCAAAAAAAAAAAAAAAAAAAGACTGACATGGAAGGATCCCTGAAATGTGTTAAGTGAGAAAGGTAGACACTGTGACAAAGGACACGTGGAACATTTGCGTGTAGCACAAACTATCCCTGGAAGGACACACAGGAAGCTGCTAACACCACCGGGGAGGGGGCTGGGGCTGGGGAAGGAGGAAGGCCCTCCACAGTATTTCCTTTTGAACGCTGAGCCGTGTACATACCTGCCCCATCAAAAGGAATTTAGAGTCAGTAAACAGACTGTACCCAGTCCCAGCGCAGGAAGGAGGCACTGGGAGGCAGGTGGCTTGCTTCTAGGCCTGCCCTGCCCCCAACCTGAGACTGACCTTGGCAAGATGCCCCCACCCCCAACTCCCGCTCATGGGCTCAGCTTCCCCACCTGTAAAAGGGGCTGCACTTGACGATTTTTGAGGTCCCTTCTAGTTCAAACAATCTGGGCCTATGTCTAGCCTCACAGCCCCAGTGTCCACCCCTCCTTTACTGAAGGGGAGGGCAGGACACAGAGAAGTCTGTCCTTGGTTGTCTGGTCTGTCTGCTGTCCTCTGCGATGCAAACATTCACGCCTAGGAGCGCACCGCAGGATCCTCTGCGGAGATTTTGAAGAAATACACAAGCCAGGCCCCAGCCTTGGAGAGGCTGTCTTCTGACTGACCGGCTCAAACAAACAGAAGGTCCCATTAAGTGCTTACTATGTGCCAGGCACTGTCCTAAGCACTTCAGTGGCATGACTTGCCTCAGAAGCCACAAGGCTCGCTGAGCAGAGCCTGGGTAGAGACGCAGGCAGCAGGCTGCGGAGCCTGAGCTCTCCTGCACTGTTCGGGATCCCACCAGTCCCCGTGGCCCACCCCAATGCCGATGTCACATGAGAAGCACTCTGGCAGGGGAAGGGGGGGGGGGCCCTTGAAACACTGTGGAATTACCCAGTCTGGATTTCATGTTTGGTAAGATGTACTGCCTTTTCTTTCTTTTTTAAGCTGCTAACTGGTCGTGCTAGCGTTTTCCATCTCGCTGCCTGCTTACTCACTGCACCTTTAAAATGAAATTGCTCTGCCCACAGTCTCTGCTCGAAGGGCAGCCCTGGCTGCTCCCCGCCCACTGACGGACCAGGGCTGGCACCTGACAGTAGCTGGCCGGCCAGCTCGGACGTGGGCTGCGCCGTGGAAAGCTAAGCTGGGCCAAGGAGACTCCCTCTGAGGAATGTGAGCTGAGAAATGCTGAGAGAAGCCAGGCAGATGCTGAAGCCGCAGGCAGGGTGAGTATGAACAGGAAGCAGGAAGTATGAACAGGAAGAGGGAGTGAAAGCTAAGTAAGCAGGCGCTCCGAGACTGAGGAAAGACACGCAGAGGAGAAAGCACAGGCTGGCTGCCAGGGAGCCGAGCGGACCGGCAGCCATGTTGCCACACAGAGACCTTGGGGCCCGGAGAGGGAATGTAGCCCTCACAGCTGCCTGTGCTCAGACGGCTTTCCTCCCGTGGTTCCCACAAAGTCAGGGCAAACCCAGGTTCCTGTTCATGGGTCCTCGTGGCATCCTCGACTCCCACCAGGCCCGTGTGAACCCGACTTGAAAACCCTTCCCAAGGGGGCCTGAGTGAGCCTGTGCCCCGCAACTAAGCGCCAAGAGCCCCAGGCTCACACGGAGGGGAGAGCGCTCTCTGCTCCCCGCCGGCTGCCTCCTCACGAGCGCACGTCAGTGCTGGGCCGCGCGGGGGGCCGCAGCCGCGTACCTTGGGACAGGAGTTCGTGCAGTTCATGATGGTGTGGCAGCGGTACAGGGAGAACGGGTCCTGCAGCTTGGCCAGGCGCTCCTCTGTGAACTCGTCTCTGGAGTCGATCATCCAGCGATAGGCCTGGGGGGAACCAGGGACTGGTGGGCTGAGCTGTCACCTTAACTGGCCAGAGCAGCCCTCTGGTTCACCTCAAAGCCCCAGGCGTGCAGAGGAACAGGAATTCTCAGCCTGGAAGCCATCTCCACACGTTACTTCTTGCCATCTTCCAAGGAAAGGCTCCCAACTCTTTTGTAACATCTCTTAGTCACCTTGACTAATGAGCCCCACCAACCTTTAAACCACATGCACCGGGTCGCTGGTGCTTAATTATATACCATCAGGCATCGTCTTCTACTGATTTCATGTTGCTCATTAGCTTCCTCCCTAGAACATGAATGAGTGAAGGCAGGGACGGTATCCTTGACTCTCTTTAACTGCCTTCAGAGCACCTACCCACTACCTTGGAGTGAACTGATAACTGAACAGACCTGCACAGAGAGAATATCTGTTCTACTTATTGATCCTTGCGATTAGCATATCCACCCCAGAAGCCTGAGATCAGCCAGCTGAGAACTGACTAAGCTCCTGATCACCGGGCCGGCTCCAGCAGTGTTGCCGACACCACTTTTACGTTTCCCAACAACTCAGATCACTGGTACAAGCGCCAGCTACAAATGGACCTCATACTCAATCTTTAATTTGGCCAGGAATCAATCAGTACTGCTAACTGGTCACACAACCACAGAGCTTCTCTTTTTGTGGGAAAATGAGAAACAAGAAGTTGTTTTTTCTGAGTTGCTTCAGAGTCTATGAAGAGCACTGACCACAAATCTAAAAAGTATGAGCTTTCTGGGAACAAAGACAGTGACTCTGTCTGCAGTGAGCTACACATATAGTGAAAGACAATGAAAACCAATGCTACTTTCTTTCCAAGCAACCCCTAAGCCCAGTACTGCAGGCTTTCACTAGCCTGGAAACAATTTCCACCCTTGCAGCTGGGTAACTGCTCCTCAACGAAATTTCTCTCTCCCCTGCTTCCACGTTAAAAACCCCGTGAGAGGCAGACGGGGAGCCTTCTGACAGACGCAGTCCGGGGCAAGTGGGCAAGTGGGCAGGGAAGAGTCAGAAGCACAGGGAAGCATCTGAAACATCTGCAAGGCGTGGTGTGCCAACCCGCAGCCACCATCCCTGGGCGTGACCCTCACCACACTAAATGAAGGCATTCTGCAGATGAAGCCCCAGATTTACGGAAAGCCAAGTGAAGGTGATGCAACCAGTTACCGTTTGTAATGGATGACAAAGAAGGAAGCCATTGCCCCTCAGAACATCGGTTTCCATTTCTCTTACAGTAATGAAGGAGCGCCTTACCTGCATAAGAACCGCGGGTCCCAAGTACTTGTCCCCATTCCACCAGTAGCTCGGGCAGCTGGTGCTGCAGCAGGCGCAGAGAATGCACTCATAGAGCCCGTCCTGTGTGGGGAGAAAGGGCAATCAGGAGCCCACCATGGAAGAGATGGTCGTGTCCTGAGCTGATTAAATGTGAGGTCTGGGGTCAGTGCACGAGCAAAGTGCCTACTCGCACGTGAGTTTTCTTGGCAAAATCCTAGGAGTGGTTTGCAGAGATTTTTCAGATTCATAAAAAAGATCTTGGAATTGAAATTTAGACATTTGCTGGATTAGAGCCCAGAGTTCTTAAGTCTAAGTACAGTGTACTCATCCTTTAATAAATAACCCCTCACTTATCTTAAAAAAAAAACAAACCAAAAACAAAAACATGAAAAGAACTTACCACCTCGAATGCAGTCTAGCAGAAATTAAAAAGGCCCTGAGTGCTGAGGCATCTAGAGTCTACACCAGCCTCTGCCCTGGCTCAGCAGACACCTCAAGTTTTCGATAGGAACATCAACATCACCCTAAACAGCCAACCAGCACTGAGCACCATGTGCCTTACTGACGACCTCATTTGATTGTCACAATAATCCTGGGGTGAGTGCTATTAGGTTCCCATTTTACAGGTAAGGAGCTGAGGCCCCGAGAAGTTAGGTCACTTCCCGAGGGTGACACAGCTGCAAACAGGTGGCCCGACTCTGGCATCCCTCCTCTAACACTGCCACACTGACTCAGCGTGCCCAACCAGTTCTAACTGGACTTTCTGATTTGGGGAACAACAGAAACTGATTAAAAGTGGCAAAACAGGAGGGCACGCTGACATCTGAAAACAGATGACACAGAGTTGATGGTCATGATTGTAACCACGAGTCTTCAACAAAAATTATGTTCTGTTCAGGCAGCTGGTGAGAGTGTAAACTGGCCCCACTGTCTAGAAAGCATAAGGTCACAGGATTAAGAGCCTTCACGACAGTCATATTCTTTACTTATAAAAGGGTAGTTGTTGACAGAGATTACCTTTGGGTGGTGGAATTATAGATTATTTGAAAATTAGTTCTCTTTTCCAATTACCTATAATGAGCATTATGGCTTTTAAAATCATGAAAAAAAGTTAGGTTCAGCAATATTAATTTGAAGAAGTGAAAAATGCTAAATAAGCAAATGTTTGGTATTTAAATGAGTGAATTTTGACTACCTAGAAAACATGTTCAGGGGAACCCTCTAATCCCTAAAAATAGTACATCAAGGAGATGTTTATAAGCTACAAGCTTTCCTACCTGAGGACTGTGAGATGACAAGCTGGGCCAGGGTGGCCAGTTCCAACCTGGACCCTGGGATGCGTCAGACTCCCTGGAGTTAGAAACTGGGGCAGAGCTATGTCCCGAGAACGAGAAACTCTTGGAAGAGAAGGCAGCTGCTCGCTCTGAATTACAACATCACCATGCTGACCCTCAACATCTCGATGACGACAGAGCTGGGCATTACCAGGACCTTCCTTTCTTAATATTTTATGGGGAAGAGGAGAGGGGCTAAATGTTCCCCCGGACCTAAAAGGCAGAATTCATTTATTCATTCACACAACTCATATTTGTTGATAAGATATAGCACATGCCCGGATCCTGGGATCCAGAAAGGGGTATAAGACGCAGCCCCTGCCCTTGAGGTGCGCTCAGTCTGCTAACAGCCTGTCACGTGAACGAATGAAGTGGTGACCCTGAGACAGCACGAGTCCTTCCCTTGTGTAGGCATGACGTTGGGACCTATCTCCATCTGGTCCCCTTCCCACTTCTTCCTCTCCAAAGGACACCAAGTGTGCAGGGAGTGAGTGTGCGTGCCTCCTTCTTAGAGGAGGTAGAAGTGTACGCGAGAAAGAGACTACAAGCTTGCTAATAACCCCTTCACTTTCAGAGATTTCATAGCCTGTGCCCAGGGGTAGCAACTCCAAGAGTGAGTGGGCCCGCCACAAGCCCACACCGCGTCACTAGACGTGTGGTGTCAGGAAAGTACCAAGTTCTAGTTCCAGTTTCGCTATTGGCTTCTCTCACTCCCATCTGCAAACAGGGTGGTGGCCGCAGGACCGCAAACAGCCGGCATGTGTTTTATTTGCCCACCGGGTTGAAGAGTAACCCCGATTTAGCTGTCAACGTTTCAAGACCTGGCGATCTACAGACTGCTTTCTTTTGAAAAAGACGAATGTCTAGCAACACGGTAGCAGTGAGCCCCTCTAGGCTGAGCGCTCCAGGGCCTTGGTCCCCTCTGGGCCCTTCATAGGTTCTCACTACCCACCTGGCCCCGACAGGATGGGTGTCCAACCCTTGGACAGATGGTTCTGAAGTTCCTTTCCAGAAGACGCTGAATGTTCTGCATCACCTCATGCTGTGCCCCCCATCCCCTCTGCCCCTAAGCCCCACTTCCTGGCAAACATCCTTGCAACAAAATTCCTCAAGTCAAGACAATGAACAGGGACTAATAATGACCAGTTTCTCACGATCTTCTATGGACTGCAGATACTGCTTCTTGCCTTCCTGGGATTCATCCTTCTTCTTTAAATAAGGCTCAATGGACTTGTACTGGGCATAGAAGTTGCTCAAATCCTGAGGTTAAGAGGAAGAAGAAGAAATGGGTCAGATTCCACCACCACTCCTCAGCTTTCCTGCTTATCCCATTTTTGGGACACTGCCCACTTTTCTGCCCCGTGACAGGCAATAGTCAGACTCTCTTCCTTTGGCATGGATACGTGCAAAGATCACGAAAGGAGAAATGGTCACATGTCAGCGTGGTTAGGGAATTTCTCCTTCACCCACCTGGGAAGCTTTCCAATCCCACAGTCCTTTCTCCCCAGATGCCCTTGAAAACACCCAGTCAGGGAAAGGGAAGGTGGTCAAATACAGGGAGGTAGAAATTAAAACACATAAGAGCGGCTGCATTCCCAACTGATATTTGCCACATGAATTCTTTGTTGTTATGGCCAAATTCTTCATTTCTGAAATTGTTCAAGTCTAAAATTCTGTGCCCTGTTATTCCCAAACAATCCTCACCAAATGAGCTGCTGGATGATCTTCTAGGCCATTTATCTTCTGCCATTCAAATTCCTTAACTAAACTCAAGACAGGAAAAAACCCTGCCCTGAAGAACTATAGCACAACACACATACCTCCTGCCCCACCTTAAAAAAAAAAAAAAAAAGCAGGTGGGAGGTGCTGGGGAGGTGGGGAGACACACACACACACACACACACAGGCAGGAACTCACAGGAACAAGATCCTTTATCACATACATATGTGGAAGAGGGTAGATTTTTGAAACTTTGTTGAGGTTGATGTCAATCCTTCGGGTACAAGCGAGAGTGTTGCCTCCATTGATGTTCATGGCACAGGAGCCGCAGATGCCTGAGACACAGCACAGTTAACACTCCCCTACCTAGCTGCAGGCAGTCCAGGTGCAATTCTCCCTTCTGGACTGTCCTTACTCTACCAGCAGGAGCAGCACTGACATGGAATACACCTGTGCAGAGGTGCCCACTGCCTTTTCTCCTTCCCATTCTTCTTAGAATGTAGATCTAACGGCTGTAGTTCCAAAAACCATGTTGTGAAGCCAGGAGGCAACCCTGAGGTTGGAAGCTATCTGCTCAGGATGGCACTGGAGCACAGACGAGCCTGGGTTGCTGCGGGCATCACGGAGGACCCACGCCAGTCCTAGTTCCTTGCTTCATGTATTTTGAGAGAAAAAACAGCCTTTTTTTTTTTTTTTTTAAAGTCACTGTTATTTGAACTCAAATTCTATTTTTCTTAAACTTTTTTTTTTTTTGGCCGCACCACAAAGCTAGTGGGATCTTAGTTCCCCGACCAGGGATTGAATCCAGGCCCGCGGCAGTGAAAGCGCAGAGTCCTAACCACTGACCGCCAGGGAATTCCCTGGACTCAAACTCTTAACAGATATAACATCCCAAAATAAATCAACACTGTCTTGGTCAAGTTAAAGTTGAGGGCTGGATACAGATTGTCCAGAGACAGACCTCATTCTATTGTCTCCACAAAGCTACACTGGGGACATGAAACCCACAAAAGCTGCCTTAGCACTGACTTTTCAAGGAGAATGAGGTAATGTGAAACCAAACCAAAGTAAGCAAAATAAGGTGCTGACCAAGGACACTGAAAGGAGAATTTTCTTAGCCTGGACTCATTTCCTGTGTATGGAATTTCCGAGGTATTTCAGAATTACAAATGACTATGCACGCTAAGCCCCTGCTACCACTTCTTCAGAAGCTCTTTTTTGAAGGTAGTTAGGCCGGAGAAATGTGGTTACTTGTGAAACTTGGACTGGGCTATCACTTTCTCTCCCTCTCCCGTTAATCTTAATAAAAGTATAATAGGACACAAATATCCATCTTAAGGAAATACTCTTACAGTTCCCCAAGAGATCGAATATTATCAGCACATTTATGTGAGCCTGGCATCCAACAGAGCAGTATGCTTTTGTAAGAAATGGTATACAATAATAATAAAAATCCAAGGAAACTTCTCTTAAAAAGCCTCCCTTGGAAATTCTCTTCACAAACTACAAGGGAAACAAAAGTAGCCACAATTAATATCATTCTGCCTCATTTTTTTTTTTTTTTTTTTGCCCACATGGGCCACACCTTGTGTTCTTGGCTCTGAAAGAGTTTTATGGGGAAGCTTACTGAAAAGCGTCTATTTCCTGTGTTGTCAGGACTTATGTGGGAAGGCTGGTACTTAATTACAGCAGAATGTTCCCTAAACAGCAGGATTCAGCCAAACTATCATACCCGTTAGCATCTGCTACATTGAATCCAATCCTGTAAGATTAGCTGAATCAAAACAGATGTCTTGGGCTTCCCTGGTGGTGCAGTGGTTGAGAGTCCGCCTGCCGATGCAGGGGACACAGGTTCGTGCCCTGGTCTGGGAGGATCCCACATGCCGCGGAGCGGCTGGGCCCGTGAGCCATGGCCGCTGGACCTGCGCGTCCGGAGCCTGTGCTCCACAGTGGGAGAGGCCACAGCAGTGAGAGGCCCGCGTACCGCAAAAACCAAACCAAACCAAAACAAAAAACAAAAAAACCCCCCCAAAAACAGATGTCTTAGAAGTAGGCCTTTAAATGCTTGAGATGTACAGCAGAACACAGCTGCCCTGTTTTGGTTTTATCCCAGGTTTTCCGAGCCCGGCAAGTGACTGTATCTATCACCTGAGAGTGCAATTCTGGAATCTGACCACTTTGGCTGAGTCCTGGCTCCTGACTCACCATCTCTGTGTCCTTTCAGAAGTCCCTTAACCTCCCTGGGCCTCAGTTTCTTCACATGTACGCTGAGTGTAAATGGTAACAGCACCTGTCTATCTCACGTAAAGTGCACAGAACGGAGCCTGCACAGTCTGTGTCCCACAGCCGTCAGGATCAGTTAGCTGGCATAGCACCCCGTGTGATTCTTCCCACACCTGAGAACCATCTGAATGATTACTGAGGAACTTACTTTAACTCAACTCATTTTACCTTAAATTTATATTTAAAAATCATTTCTATCACTGTTACACTGTCATTAGTAATTATATTTTTCTAGTACATAAAATCAATACACAGCTATTAAAGAATGTCGGTATGCACACTGCCTGGAATCAGCAGCACACTGTAGGAATCGCTGTTTCCATCCAGCACATTTCTACTGACCGCCTGCTCTGTGCACGTGTAATGCTGGGAGCTGGAAGGGGACGCATGTCCCTCTTGTTGGACAAGTGTTAAGTGTGCACAAGCACCAGCTAGAAATTCCCCACTACCCCCCTAAAGAGCTCCGCGGTGACCAGCTAGCATATCTGGGCTGGTCCTTGAAGGGTGCAGCAGCTCACAGGGACCGCCAGAAGCAGTAACCATGCAAGTGAAAGCTCCTGAAGGGACGCCAACTTAGAAACCAGAACTTATACCACAGTTCAAATTTCCAACACTTCTGCCTAAGAAAAGGAAGTGTGACTTGTGGCAAGGTCACCTGGCAGAGCGCTGCAGCCATCCTCCGGGTATCCCCTGGTATCAGTTCTGGCCAGCCCAGGCTTCTTTTGGGAAACAGAACAAAAGTGTCCAAGCCTAACAACAGGGAAGGAAATCCTTACCTTCTCTGCACGATCTTCGGAAGGTCAAGGTAGAATCAATTTCATTCTTAATCTTGATTAAAGCATCCAACACCATAGGACCACAGCTGACCAAAAAAAAAACAACAAAAAAAACCTCACAAAAATAAAAGACCCAGTTGTACTTATGTGAAGTTCAATCTCCCTACACTTTATCATAATATGATCTGAGACAGCTGCATATATCAGCTGCTCTTCTTATCCATGGCCTTCTTAGGTCACATTCAGAGTTTTTCCCATAGTTTTATTTTTGCACATTCTTATACATTTTAAGTACAGCAGAATTCTGACACATTTTAAGTGCCACACTGCCTAAACATTTCTAGGAAATGGAAAGCTAAAGAAGAGGAGAAATATTTAGGTTAGGAGACAACTTCCATATACTGACAGTTTTTATTTTTTCTTCTAAAGCTCCCTGAAAAGTTTTCCCAAATAATTTATTTCAAATTTTAGTTTTATTTTTTTGGACAAAAATAGTAAGTAGCTTTATATGGTTAGTTAACAGCTTCCCATCTACAAAGCAGAGAGAGCAACGCCCACATCTCATAGGACTGCTGCAGGTGAATTAACATACAGGAAAATGAAACACTCAGAGCAGTGTCTGCCACATACATTCGGTCTCACTATGATTATCATCATGCAGAGACTGTGACTCTATGGAAATGGCTTATTCTCTCTGAGCCTCAGTCTCTTTATCTGTAAAATGGAATTATTATTTGTATCACAGGATTATTATGAAGATTAAATAAAAACATGCAAGAACAAGGTCCTACTGTATAGCACAGTAAACTATATTCAATATCCTGTGATAAACTATAACGAAAAAGAATATGAAAAAGAATATATGTATGTATAACAGAATATATGTATAACTGAGTCACTTTGCTGTACAGCAGAAATTAACACAACACTGTAAATCAACTATACTTCAATAAAATTAAAAAACAAAACAAAACATGCAATTGTCATAGCACCTGGCACAGAGAAGCGCTCAGCACATCTACTTCCTGGTTGCCACCCTTACCTGCGCTCCTCTAATTTTCTATGAATGGGATGTAAAAAAATATGCGTCCCCCCCCCCAATTTCCTTTCTTTGTCTCTATTTCTTTTTTCCCCTCAGCTTTGAGATTATTAACAAATAATAGTGTGTAAATTTAAGGTGTATAACATGATAATTTGATATATAGTGAAACGATTACCATAATAAGGTTGGTTAAAATACCTGCATTATCTGTACGTATTTCTACCAACAATATGCTATACCCTTTTCACTGTACCTCTGCTAACACTGGGAATTGTAACCTTTAAAAACCTCTGCTATTCTGAGAATGGAGAAGTGTTATAACTGTCAGTGTTTTAATTTGAGATCTCTGAATACTACAGTGGTTGAATATTTGTCATAAATTCACTGAGCTTTCCTCACTTACCAGTTATTTACTGAAAGCCTGCTCTGTACCAGGTTCTGTTCTAGGTGCTAGAGATACACCAGAGGACAAAACAGATGCAAACTCCTGCCCGCACAGAGCGTTCATTCTAGTGGACTAATTCTATAGACTCAGTCTGTCCATGTTCTTTGCCTCTTTGTTTACTGAAGTCCGGGGATTTTTTTTTTTTTTTTTTCTTTTAAAGGTCTGAGCCTACCATCTTCTAAAACAAAAACTCTTCTGTTTTTCTGTACTACTAACTCCCAATACTTCACTTCTGGTCACCAAACGTCTGGGTGTCTTTCCCATGCCAAGCAATTCTGCAACACCAAGTGGGTGTCCCACAGTGTAACTCAATTCTGCCACTATCAATTGGAGTGGCTCACAGAATTAAAAAAAAAAAAGTTTACTGACTAGATTACTGGTTTATTATAAAAGGATCAACCCTGCAACAGCCAAATGGAAGAGACACACAGGGCAAGGTATATGGGAAGGGGAGGAGAGCTTCCATACCCTCTCCTGCAGGCCACTCTCCCAGCACCTCCTGGAGTTTACCAACCCAAGCTCTCTGAACCATGTACTTCAAGGATTTTTATGAAGGCTTAATTACGTAGGGATGATTGACTATACCATTGGTCTCTGGTAACTGATCCAACCTCTACCCTGTCTCCTCTCCCCTCCCGGGAGGTCAGGGGTTGGGGCTGAAAGTTCCAGCCCTCTAATCACATGGTTGGATTCCCTAGCAACCAGCCCCCATCCAGTGGTTATCTAGGGGCTTTTAAGAAATCATCGCATTAATGTAAACTCAGGTGTGGTTGAAAGGGGCTTGTTATGAATAACAAAAGATACCCATTTCACCTTTATTATTTTCTGAAGCTATTTCAGGAACTGGGAACGAAAACAAAACATAACAAAAGATGACCCTATAGCTCTTATTCTTTAGGATTACAAGGGTTTTAGAAGACAGAAACCCAAGACCAAATATATATCACAGTACCACACATCTAATACATCTGTTGCTAATCTTGCTCCCGCCCTCAACCAGCAATTGGCTATCTGACTCCTGATTTTGGTAATCAAAATTTTTTTTTCACTTTTATTTTTTTTTAAAGGCCGCTCCACGCAGCATGTGGGATCCTAGTTCCCCGACCAGGGATCAAACCCACGCTGCCTGCACTGGCAGCGCAGTCTTAACCACTGGCCCCCCAGGTAAACCCCCAGTAATCAAAATTTTCAAACACATAAAATTTAAATGTTTACACTGTTAAAAGCTGACCACTTTTCCCCATATGATACTATCCTCTTTTAAGTCTAAAAGACCACACTCCTTCCTGAGGTTTGACGAATATTTTGAATTTTCTTCCATTATAAAATTATTTCCCCCAAGTTGCAAAAACTGCTAATCAACTGCCCCAAATCACTGACTGACTAAACCCTCTTTTGCTTCTGATTTGTGATACTCCCCCTCCAACCGCCCCATTCTATACTAGAATCTTATATATAATGTAGTCTATTTTGGAACTCTTTTTTTTGGCCACGCCGTGTGGCTTGTGGGATCTTAGTTCCCTGACCAGGGATTGAACATGGGCCCTGGGCAGTGAAATCATGGAGTCCTAACCACTGGACTGGCAGGGAATTCCCTAGAACTTCTTTTATTCTAATGATCTGTCTATTCTTGTCCTGGCATGTTTTAAATTATGTACATCAGTTCTATTTATTCATTTTCTTTAAGTTACAAAAGCTAGTATTTGCATTTTATAAAAATTTCAAATATAAATAGCTAAAAAGCTAAAGCTCTTCCTTTAAACTGTCTCATGCTAAGTTTCGTAATAGGTAGGCAATATTAAGAGTTTGCTATAAATTTTCTCAGACTTAAAAAAATGCAATATATATATGATAGTATCTTGCTTTTTTCATTCAAAACAACTCTGCCAAGGGACTGTAATTACATAACCATTTTCCTATGGAAGAACACTTAGGTTGCTTAAAATCCTTCCCTATTACACACAATGCTGCAAATAACATTTTGGTACACAGAAATCGATTGTTTTGGCTCCTCTTTGTCCCTTGCATTTCCATATGAATTTTAGGATCAGCTTGTCAATTTCTGCAAAAAAAAAAGGCTGCTGGGGTTTGAGAGTGATTACAATGAATCTGTATATAAACTTGGGGGTGCACTGCCACCTTAAAAATATTAAGTCTTCCAACCCAGAAACATGAAATATCTTTCCATTTATTTAGGTCTTTGTTAGTTTCTTTCAACAATGTTCTATAGTTTTCAGTCTTGCATTCCTTTTGCCAAGTTTGTTCCTAAGTATTTTATTCTTTTTGATGTTACTGTAAATGGAATCATTTTCTTATTGTAGGATTGTTCATTGCTGGTGTACAGAAATACAATTGATTTTTATATACTTATCTTGTATCCTACAACTCTGATGAACGAATTTATTGATTCTAATAATTTTTTGGTGTGAATTTGTTAGGATTTTCTATATACAAGGTCATGTGATCTGTGAAAAGAGAGAGTTTCCTTCTTACTTTCCAATTTCCTTTTCTTCCTTTTTGTTGCCTAATTTCCTTGGTTAAAACCTTAAAATTCTGAATGGTTGGGCTTCCCTGGTGGCGCAGTGGTTAAGAATCCGCCTGCCAGTGCAGGGGACACGGGTTCGATCCCTGGTCCGGGAAGATCCCACATGCTGCGGCGCAACTAAGCCCATGCGCCACAACTACTAAGGCCGCGCTCTAGAGCCCGCGAGCCACAACTACTGATCCCGTGTGCCACAACTACTGAAGCCCGCGTGCCTAGAGCCTGTGATCTGCAACGAGAAGCCACTGCAATGAGAAGCCCACGCACCGCAACGAAGAGTAGCCCCCACTCGCTGCAACTAGAGAAAGCCCGCACGCAGCAATGAAGACCCAACGCAGCCAATAAATAAATAAATAAAATTTATTAAAAAAAAAAAAAAAAAAAATTCTGAATGGTTGATGCTAGTATAAAAAAATTATTTTTGCATATTGACCTTGTATCCTGCAACCTTGCTAAATTTACTTAGTATGTTCTTGTAGTTTTGTAGATTCCTTGGATCCTTGGAATTTTATACGTAAACAATCAAGTTATTTGTGACTACAGACAATTCCCTCCTATTCGATTTTCATGTCTTTTATTTCTTTCATTTGCCTTTAATGCACTAGTTAGAATGTACAGTAAAATGCTGAGTAGAAGTGGAGAGTGGACATCTTTGTTTTGTTCCAGGTCTTATGGGTAAAGCATTCAATATTTAACAATTAAGCATGTTGTTAGCTGTAGCTTTTTCCATAACATACTTTTTTAAAAAAAGATTTATTTTTATTTATTTATTTACCTGTCTATCTGTCTATCTTGGCTGTGCTGGGTCTTAGCTGCGACATGCATGCAGGATCTAGTTCCTTGACCAGGGATTGAACCTGGGCCCCCTGCATTGGGAGCGTGGAGTCTTACCCACTGGACCACCAGGGAAGTCCCTAGATACTCTTTATCTGGTTGAGGAAGTTTCCTTCTTTTTCAAATTTGTAGAGTTATGGCTTTTCTCCTTTATCCTTTATATGATGAATTACAATGATTGATTTTTCAGTGTTAAGCCAACTTCATATTCCTGAGGTAAACTGAAACTTGGTCATTAAGGCATTATCCCTTTTTATAGATTGCTAGATTTGAACTGCTAAAATTTCTTGAGGATTTTTGTGTCTATGTTCATGAATGATACCAATTTGTAATTTTCGTTTTTGTAATGTCTTTGTTAGATTTTGGTATCAGGTTATGATGGCCTCATAAAATGAACTAGGAAATGAATATTCCTTGTTTATTTTCTGAAAGAATATTTGTGTTAGGTTTTTCTTAAATGTGTGACATGATTCACCAGTGAAGCCACCTGGGCCTGGCGTTTTCCGTGTGAAAATGTTTTTGATAACACATTTAATTTCTGTAACATAGAACTATTCATATTTTCTATTTCATCTTATGTCAATCTGGTAAGTTGTATTTTTTCAAGGAATTTGTCCATTTCATCAATTATTGAATTTGTCATAAGTTATTCATAATACTCTCTTGGTATCACTTTAATATCCATAGGCTCTCTTTCCATCTTGATATTGGGATTTTGTTTTCTCTTATTTTTCTCCAGTCTGGCTAGGAGATGATCAAATTTGTTCTTTCCAAAAAAACCAACTTTTGGTTTTATTTTTTTCTACCAGCTGTCTTACCCCCAGCCCCCATCCTATTTGCTCTTATTTTTATTATTTCATTTTTCTACTTGCTTTTGGTTTACCTTGCTCTTCTTTTTCTACCTTCTTAGGGTAGAATCTTAGATCACTGATTCTAAACCTTTTCTCTTTTAATGTATGCATTTGAAGCTATAAATTTCCCTCTAAGCACTGCTTTAGATGCATCTTGCATATTTTGAAATTATATTTTCATTATCATTTAGTTCAACATCTTCTCTAATTTCCCTTGTGATTTCTGCTTTGATACCTAAAATATCTTGCTGTTACTGCTTTAAATTTTAATTCCACTGTGGTCAGAGATTATACCCTGTAAGATTCCAACTTTTTGAAATTTATTGAAATTTGTTTTACGGCCCACTATCTTAGTGAATGTAGCATGTGCACTTAAAAAGAATGTGTATTTCATAATCACATTTATGATTGTTATGTCTTCCTGATAGAATGATCCCCTTATCATTATGAAATGTCCTCTTATTTCCAGTAGTGTTCTTTGCCTTGTAGTCTACTTTATCTGATATTACCATAGCCACTCTTTTTTATGTTTAATGCAGATTGCATGTATATTGTTTTCCACTCTTTCACTTTCAACCTATCTGTGTCTTTATATTTAAAGTGCATTTTTGGGGACTTCCCTGGCAGTACAGTGGTTAAGACTCCACACTTCCACTGCTGGGGGTGAGGGTTCGCCCCCTGGTCAGGGAACTAAGATCCTGCATGCCCCACAGTGTGGCCAAGAATTTTTTAAAGTGCATTTTTTTTGTAGATAGCATGTGGTTGGGCTTTGCTTCTTTACTTATTCTGACAATCTTTGCCATTTAATTGGAGTGTTTAGTCTCTTTTCATTTGATGTACTTACTTATTCTGACAATCTCGGCCATTTAATTGGAGTGTTTAGTCTCTTTTCATTTGATGTACTTATTGATATGGTTGGATCTGGGTCTATCATTTTACTATCTGTCCCAACACTTTTGCCCTGTTCTCTTTTCTGCCTTCTTTTAAGTAGTATTTTTAGATTAAGTAAATGTTTTCAGAATTCCATTTTAGTATATACATATTTAATTTATATATTCCAATTCCAGTTTAGCTATATATCTCTCTGCATTAAAAAAATGGTTACTCTAGAATTATATGTCCTTAGATTTTCAGTCTATTTAGAGTTAATATTGTACCACTTCATGTAACAACATTCCAACCTCTATGTAAGTTATATTTTATGTAAGACAATGTTATAGTTTTGTTCTGTTTTTAAAAAATGTTATTATTTATTTATTTAGGCTGCGCTGGGTCTTTTAGTTGTGGCATGTGGACTTCTTACTTGTGGCAGGCAAACTCTTAGTTGCGGCATGCCAACTCTTAGTTGCAGCATGCATGCGGGACCTAGTTCCCCGACCAGGGATCAAACTCGGGCCCTCCAGACTGGGAGCATGGAGTCTTACCCAATGGACCATCAGGGAACTCCCTATGATTTTGTTTTAAACAGTCATATCTATTTTAATAAAGTTAAGACAAAAAAATGGTTTTTATTTATCATATATGGTGCCTTTTATTACTTTTCTAAGAGTTGAGTTTCCACCTGGCATTATTTTTCTTCAGCCTGAAAAACTTCCTCTTTCACACAGTACAGGAAGCTATGACTCCTTTTACTTTTTGTTATCTGAAAATGTCTTAATTTCATCTTCATCTTGAAGGATCTTTTTGCTGAATAAAGAATTTCAGTTGACAGAGCTTTCCTTTTAGTAACTTAGAGAAGACATTCCACTGTCTTTTGGCTTCTGTAATTTCTGATGAGTAGTAAACAATCATTCATATCCCTGCATGTAATGTGTTTTTTTCTCATAGTTTTCAAGATTTTGTTTATTTTTATCTTCAGTAATTTGATTATGATATGCTTGGGTGGTTTTCTGTGTATCTACCCTGCTTGGAGTTCACTAAGATTCTATTCTTTCTTTCTTTTTTCTTTCTTTGTTTTCTTTCTTTCTTTCTTTCTTTCTTTCTTTCTTTCTTTCTTTCTCTCTCTCTTTTCCTTCCTTCCTTCCTTTCTTCTTTGTTTCTTTCTCTCTCTCTCTTTCTTTTCTTTCCTTCCTTCCTTCCTTTCTTTCTTTATGTTGGGCTTTGAGTTCACCAAGATTTTTAAAAAATCTATCTATCTATCTATCTATCTATCTATCTATCTATCTATTTACTTATTTATAGCTGCATTAGGTCTTCGTTGCTCTGTGAGGGCTTTCTCTAGTTGCAGCGAGTGGGGCAACTCTTCGTTGTGGTGCATGGGCTTCTCATTGTGGTGACTTCTCTTGTAGCAGAGCACAGGCTCTAGGCGTGCAGGCTTCGGTAGTTGTGGCACATGGGCTTAGTTGCTCCGCAGCATGTGGGATCTTCCTGGACCAGGGCTCGAACCCATGTCCCCTGCATTGGCAGGCGGATTCCTAACCACTGCACCACCAGGGAAGCCCTCACTAAGATTCTTGAATATGTAAATTATGTTTTTCACAAGCTTGAGAAATTCTTGGCCATTACCTTTTCAAATATATTTTTTGCCCATTCTCCCACTCCACTCCTTCTGGGACTCCCAATTACACGTGTGTTAGACCTTCTGATACTGTTTCATGGATCAATGAGGTTCTTTTTTAAAAATCTTTTTTTCCGGACTTCCCTGGTGGTGCAGTGGTTAAGAATCCACCTGCCAATGCAGGGGACACGGGTTCTATCCCTGATCTGGCAAGATCCCACATACCATGGAGCAACTAAGCCCGTGCACCACAACTACTGAGCCTGCACTCTAGAGCCCACACGCCACAGCTACTGAAGCCTGTGTGCCTAGAGCCCATGCTCCGCAACAAGAGAAGCCACCGCAATGAAAAGCCTGCGCACCGCAACGAAGAGTAGCCCCCACTCGCCGAAACTAGAGAAAGCCCACGCACAGCAACGAAGACCCAATGCAGCCAAAAAATAAAGTAATTAAAAAAAAAAGATTAAAAAAATAATAATAATAAAAAAGTTTAAAAAAAATCTTTTTTTCCTTTTTGTCTTAAGAATAGACACTTCCTAGTAATTTACTTTCAGGTTCACCAAATCTTCCTGCTGTCATTTCCAATCTGCTGTTAAGCCTATCCAGTGAATTTTCTATTTCAGATATTGTATTTTTCAGTTCCAGATTTTCCATTGGTTCTTTTTAATTATCAATAGTTTCTAACTCTCTGCTGAGATTTCCTATCCCATCATGAGCGTATCTTCCTTTATCTATAAACACAATTATAATTGCTTAAAATCCTTTCTGCTAGTTCCCACAACTGGGTTGCTTCAAGGCTGGTCTCCAGATTGTCTTTTCACTTTTCACTGTTTCTTTGTATGATTAGTAATTTTGAGTTGTATGCTGGACATTATGAATAACATGCTGTAGTAACCCTGGACTGTATCATGCTTCTCAGAAGAGTGATTTCTTTTTTTTTTTTTTTACACCTTCAGAGAATGTTTCACTAGAGAATTTCAAAGCACTCCCCAGCGCCTCACTTTCTGTAACTGGACAAACACAACACAATTATGAAACTGGATGGCAACAAATCTCAAGTGGGCTGAACCAAAGGTGGAAACTCAGGATTATTACTGCTTCTAAGACCCACAATTTATCCTCATTGGAAAACACGCCCTATGCAACGTGAAAAGTAAAAAGAAAGTTTCCTGTAACACATGATTTTAAACCAGGCAGTCTCAGTGGTTAAAGATAAATTCGTTAATATCTATCTTAGCATTTAATATACTCAAAAATGTGAATTATTTAATAAACAAGCTAAAACATGCTCACTGTTTTTGGATTTGAAAATGTGTTCGATCTGTATCAGGAGACAAACCATCCTGCCTTATCAGGCCTGCGTGTGGCAGAGTGAGCCCTGCCCCCTCATCACTCCACCCCCCCCCACAAAGAAGAGTCCAACCACAGCACAGCCAATATAATGATTAGACGTATCAAATGTAAAAATTATTTTCCCTTTAAAGTATTCTCTAAATTTGGCCAAACTCAGTATTTAATACGAAAACCCGGCCTCACAGCAGTGATGCCTGTGGGACTATTTCTGGCATTCTCTTGCTTTATCAGATCACCCATAACAAAGACAGTCTAGAAAGAGGCCCGTTCCCTCTTTCAATTCAAAAGTTAGAACTGAAGTAAAGGCAGAGCAAAAGGAAACACACAAACACATCCTCAAACACACCCACACAAACTGGGGCAACTTTCACATTTGACATGACTGAATTTCATTCCAAGCAGGTTTTAATGATAGCTTTGCTATTTAAAAAATTCAAGGAAAATGCTCAAGTAAGGATGTTTCAATGCAAGAGGAAAACAGCGGCTACTATCTTAAAATTTTACTCCAAAATGGAATCAAGACCGACTCTGGCTGGTGGAGACCAGGTGGCAGGGACAGGCAGGTCCCATCCTCCCAAACCTGCACTGCTGAGAACCACAAGCTCCAGGCACTGCTAAGGGTATTTGATCTCTACCATAAACTTAAGGTGTAATGATTTTCCCTTTTCCTCTGAGAGATCAGTTGGAGAGGACATGATGCAGGAATGACAGTTTTACGTTCTGGGTGAGAAAGTGATATGCCGCACAGATTTGCTTAAAAATTTTGATTCTGGCAAGCTTCAGGTAAAAATCATTTTTAAAGGGTCAATTTTTCAGTTACATATAACCAATACATCTTATTTACATATACATGACCCAATTTTCATTCAGCTTTCTTCATATGAAGTCTACATTTTAACTGGTATGTAACCGTTATACACTGTCTTTATAGAATGACTAAATATCCTCTTATCCACAAGCAGTTCTGATGATAACAGTTTGTCTCCACATTGAGAACCGAATATAGTTAAAACCTCAATGAATAACAAAGATGAAGACCTAGTCTTAAATCTGTGGAGGGCCGCATCAGCTCTTCAAGGAGTCAGCAGCTGCATCTAAACACAAAGCAAGGATAACTGAAGACATGGATGACTGCTTAACGCTGCTACAGACATGAAATTCTTAAACTGGATTCATATTTTCTTTTCAAAAAACACTGATCTTTCTAGTGATGTTTAAGTTTAAAAAGTTATCTTAGTTCTTTAACCCTCAAAGAACTGCTATATTTAGGCTGCTAACCAAAAAAATAATTAAGAGCATGTACCTTTGTCCATAGTCTCCAAGGGTTAAAGTGCAGGAACTGTCTATAACCTGGTATATAACGCACCCTATTCCACTTTTTTCTTAAAAGAAGCCTTTCCTTTGGTTTCTTGCAGTTTTTCACTGAGCCTGTCCTTTGTCTCCTCCAGCTTCTCTGAGGAGCTCCTTTGTCTCCTCCATCCTGTCTTGCAGATACTCCTTCACAGGAGGTGGCGTCGACATGTAGCTGCGGCTGCGCAGATACTTCACAGTGAAGGAGGTCCCCCCCAGGGTCACAGTGTACGGCGTAGGCATTGCAATCTTCAACAGGGCATATGCTGTTAGTGCATTTCCACTCTGGGAATTTTTCAGAATGTTTACTATGCTGTCTGGTAACCCAGTAAGTTCTAGAAAAGGAATTCCAAACCAAACACCGGAAGTTATTAGATGCACTGGAATCAAAACTTTCCCATATTATCTAAATGTTTTTTTTAAATAATAAATTTATTTATTTTTATTTATTTTATTTTTGGCTGTGTTGGGTCTTTGTTGCTGTGCACGGGCTTTCTCTAGTTGCAGCGAGAGGGAGCTGCTCTTTGTTGCGGTGTGCGGGCTTCTCATTGTGGTGGCTTCTCTTTGTTGAGGAGCACGGGCTCTAGGCGCACAGGCTTCATTGTTGTGGCACGTGGGCTCAGTAGTTATGGCTCGCGGGCTCTAGAGCGCAGGCTCAGGAGTTGTGGCGCACGGGCTTAGTTGCTCTGCGGCATGTGGGATCTTCCCGAACCAGGGCTTGAACCTGTGTCCCCTGCATTGGCAGGCGAATTCTTAACCACTGCGCCACCAGGGAAGCCCTAAATGTTTTCTTAAATCGTTGGTAAGGACTAACTGATCTGTCTTGTAAAGGATCAGGTTCTCCCTTTTTTTGGAGAGAGTTCTGGGGATGCAGCACTGGATGACAGAACTCTCTTGGATAAGATATCCTGCTCCCACTGTTTATGGTGAAGGACCCCTGGTTGGGGTGTATGAGCAATGAATGGATTCCTTTCCTCTGCAGCACACTGGGCAGCGGGTAAGTGCAGCCATCGTTTCCGAGGGCCCAGTACCCAAACCACTCTGGATTCCGACGTATATAAAAGTAATGGTGCCTTTATGTTTTGATTTTTGACAGTGTCCCCAAAGACCAGCTTTATCTGGTTCCATGCATGTCCTACATGCCAGTCGGAATACAGTCTTTGGTACATTTCATTGCATTTTGAAGAGCGGAGATTGATGGATTTCAGCTTCTATAGAGACTCAGGACCTGAGGCCACCGCCGCTCCCCGCTGTGCGGCTGCTCCGAGCCCCCCCACCGTCCCTCCAGAGTGAGGGGCCGACCGTGGGTCAGGGTGCTGGAAGCCGCGGGCTCAGGCGACCCAGCTTCCGGCCCACCCACCCGACACACCAGCCCCACCAGAAACCCGCTCACACCTGCTCTTGCCGGTGCCCTCAGTACGGCCTGATTGTTTCTTAAAGCAACAATTAGTATGGCTGAACTCAAGATCTGGGCACAGTTCATAAACAGCATTTGGGGCTCCCCTTTTGTACTCCTTTCCAGGATTTCCCCCTCATTTTCTGGTGCTATGGTAGCTTCCAAATATATCACCTGGTTATTCAAGCTAGTGACCACACTAAGACTGGGGTTTTTTTGTTTTTGTTTTCAATAAATTTATTTATTTTAGTTTGCATTGGGTCTTCGTTGCTTCGCGTGGGCTTTCTGTAGTTGCGGTGAGCGGGGGCTACTCTTTTGTTGCGGTGCGCGGGTTACTCTTTGTTGTGGTGCGCAGGCTTCTCACTGCGGTGGCTTCTCTTGTTGTGGAGCATGGGCTCTAGGTGTGTGGGCTTCAGTAGGTGTGGCTCGCAGGCTCTAGAGCGCAGGCTCAGTAGTAGTGGCGCACAGGCTTCGTTGCTCTGCGGCATGTGGGATCTTCCCAAGAACAGGGCTCGAACCCATGTCCCTTGCATTGGCAGGCGGATTCTTAACCACTGCACCACCAGGAAGTCCCTAGACTGATTTTTTTTAAATCGAGTTTTAGCCCTTGCACTTCCACATCAACCGGGGCTTGCCCTCAGGTAAAAAAAACATGCAAAAACAGTTTATTTATCCAAGCAACACTCTATACTTCCAAGTGTCAACTCCCTTCCAGTGTCTGCCTGCTTTGGTCACTCTCCTGTGCCTTCAGGTCATTGCTTCTTATATTTATCTTATAAACCAGAGTGTACAGTTATTATTTGTTGAAAGGTTAGTATGAGGGAAACTATTCTGCCATTACTGGAAGTAAACGCAATCACTCTTTAAATTTTATCGTTAAGAACAGAGTTATGAATTTAACTCGTCCAGTTTTAATCACATTCTGTAGTTTTAATTTGCAATGTTTTTATTTTCTAAGTATCTGATAATAATATTTTTATTATTCCTTAATCAAGTAGTTATTTAAAAGAGTGCTTTAAATTTCCAAGTAATTAGGTTTTTTTTGTTCTTAATATGAATTTTTAGTTTTATTGTATTATGGTCAGAAAATGTGGCCTGTACAATTTCCCTTTCTTTGAATTTTATTAATAATTTTTGGTTGCTGAATATTTGATAATTTTGTCTGAGAAGATTATATATTAATTAACTCTATCTTATTAAAAGAGTTTGCGTGTGGGCTTCCCTGGTGGCGCAGTGGTTGAGAGTCCGCCTGCCGATGCAGGGGACACGGGTTTGTGCCCCGGTCCGGGAAGATCCCACATGCCGCGGAGCGGCTGGGCCCATGAGCCATGGCCGCTGAGCCTGTGCGTCTGGAGCCTGTGCTCCGCAACGGGAGAGGCCACAACAGTGAGAGGCCCGCGTACACGAAAAAAAAAAAAAAAAAAGAGTTTGTGTGTTGATAGAGTTTTAAAAAGCATTTAAAGTACCTGTGGTTTTCAAAAAATTTTTTTGGTGCCATGGAAGCTTCTGTTCAAAAGAAATACTGAATTCGTTTACAAATAAAACAGATCATAAAACAGAACAGCGCTGGTTCTACTTGGGAGGTGGAGGTGTGGAGTGGTGGGAAGCTAGAGCCCAGCCCACTAGATTCTTCTTTCCTTTTGGCTACCTGTGGAGATTCTTTAAAGATGGAAGAGGAGTGGTTCAGGAGTGGTAATGTGAAGGACTCATTGTGCTGCTGCTGGCTTTGAAGATGTGGACTATGAGCCAAGGAATGCAGTTTCTCTAAAAACTGGGAATGGCTCTCAGCTTTTAGCCAACAAGAAAACAGGGACCTCGGTCTTACAACCATAAGGAACTGAATTCTGCCAACAGCTCAAAAGAGCAGAAAACGGATTCTCTAGTCTCCAGAAAGGAACACAGCCTGCTGACACCTTGATTTTAGTCACGAAACCGTTACCAGACTTCTAACCTACAGAACTATAAGATAATAAATCTATGTTGTTTTAAGCCACTAAGTCTGAGGCAATTATTACGACAGAAACAGAAAGCTAATCCATAGGTAAGGATCATTTTTCATATTTAAACTACACCCCTATCTTGGCCTATCTCCATTCCAGCCAAGTTTACAGTGCTTATCATTATTATAGAATACATAGGTCCATATACATAAATTAACATAAAAACACTGAGTATTTTTAAATTGCTAATGTGTTAATGACTTCAGATACTATGCATAATGCCATCTCTGTCAGTATTCCTAGAAACTGTTATACTTTGATTTGCAGGAAGGAAACGAATTTTGTAAAAGTTGTTCTTCTTGGTATTGTTTTTGAATCAGGTATCTACCTTGTTGTTTTAAAAATAGATGATAAATTCCAGAGCCATTGGATAATCTGTTTTTAAACCTTCCAAGGATAGGAAAACCATGTCCCTGAAATAGATCAAGAGCTCACCTTCATTTATCAAATACCTAGCTTTCACAGAGATACTCACTTATTCAAATCAATTTCGTAAGTTTGCATATGAGGTTTATCTCCAGTCTTGTCTGGGTCCCATCGATAGATGGCAAATTTCTTGATTCGGGGAGCTGTAGCTGCAGCTGTCTGGGCCCCACGGCAGGCCTGAAATTTAAAAAGTTCATAAGAAGGAAAAAAAAATCATTAAAAATGCAAGATAAATCCTTCAATTTAGTTGCCACTATAAATTGCAATACTGGATACAAACCCACACATTACTGACACAGTCTTCTTGGGATAGGCAGTCATCCAATATCCAACACACAATACTAAGTACCTGTAATATGCCAGACATGGTGCTGGGGGCTGGTAAAATGGTGCTTAACAAAACAGACATAGCCTTTGCCCTTATAGAATCTACTTTGTAATGAGCAAGAAGAGAAATGAAATATTCACAATAAAGAGAGGAAAGAATGCAGCAGACTTGCACTAGTCTAAGTGGTCGGGGAAGGCTCTATAAATGATATTTAAGCTGAGGCTTGATGTATAGGGATGAAGGGGAAGGAGAACAGGGTGTTATAAACCTAGGAACAACACATGTAGAGGCCCGGGTGGGGGAGAGCACAGGCACCTGTGAGGACCGAGAGAAGTCCACTGTAAAGCAGGGTGACTTGACAAGGGATGGAAGAGTGGCAGACTCAAGGAAGTTAAGAAAGACTTGTAAGTTTTGATTTTATCCTAAGAGCAATAGGAAGCTAATAAAAATTTATCAGGTGGGTGACACAATCATTTTTATTTTTGAGAAGAACATCACTGGCTTACAAAGGAAGAATTGTCACATGACATCTGGGGAAACCAGTTAGAAAGCCACTGCAGTTGTCAAAATGAGATGCTGGTGTTTTTAGATTAGGTGTCTTAGTCTGGGCCATTGTAAAAAAAATACCAAAGACTGGGTGGCTTAAACAACAATCATTTACTTCTCACAGTTCTGGAGGCTGGGAAGCCCAAGATCAAGGTGTCAGCAGATTTGATGTCTAGTGAGGACCTTCTTGGTTTGCAGAGAGCTACATTCCTGCCTATCTTCACATGTTGGAAAGAGATCTCATGTCTTTTCCTCTTTTTATAAAGGCATTAATCCCATCATACAGGTCCTACCCTCATGACCTAATTTAACCCTAATTCCCTCTCAAAGGCCCCATTTTCAAATACCACCACAGTGGGGATTAGGGCTTCCACATATGAATTTTGGAGGAACACAAACATTCCATCCATAGCATTATGGCAGGAAACAAGATAAAGAATATTGTATCTTAAAATAAATTTAGGGAACTAACAAACAGCTGAGACCTGCTCTCTCTGATGATTCTGTTCCATCTCCTGGGCACTTACAGTCTCTGCCAGTGGGTTTCACACAGCGAGCCAAGGAATCCCAGAGTGCCACCCAAGGGCTGCTGGGATAGGATAAGGTTAAGAGGGTGGTCACTCCTTCAACCAGAACAGCCTCCCCACAAAAACATATTTGCAAAAAGGGTGCTGTTGCTCAAAAAAAAGTTTTATATTTAAGTTTATACTCATTTAAAAAACCACTATTTATTATTGCCTGGCACCGAATTAAATGCTTTATATTAATTACTCCACTGAATCTTCATTTTAAAGACGAGAAAAATGAGGCTCAGAGATCAAGTGATGGGCCCATGATTACAGAGCTGGTGAGTGGAGCCAGGATTGGGACCCAGGTCTGCCTGTCTGTCTCCAGAACCCATGTTCCTAAACACTGTACTATTCATTTGTGAATATTCTCAGGTCTCTTCTTGGTGCTGTTTTCTTCTCTTTACATCTTAACTCCTTAAGGGCAGGTGTATTAGTTAGGGTTCTCCAGAGAAACAGAACCAATGGTGTGTACATATATATACACATATATGAAAAGAGATTTATTATAAGGAATTGGCTCACGTGATTACAGGGGATAACAAGTCTCAAGATCTGCAGTTGGCAAGCTGGAGAGCTAATGGTATAGTTCTAGTCCGAAGGCCAGCAGGCTCAAGACCCAGGAAGAGTCGTTATTTCAAGTCCAAAGGCAAGAAAAAAAATCAATGTCTTAGTTTGAAAGCAGTCAGGCAGGAGGAACTTCCTCTTATTCGAAGGAGGGTCAGCCTTTTGTTCTACTGAGGCCTTCAGTTGATTGGATAAGGCTCATCCATGTTAGGGAGGGTAATGTGCATTACTCAGTTTAACAATTTTTTAAATTTAATTAAAAAATTTTAATACAATTTTATTTTTTTACTTTATTTTCTGGCTGCGCTGTGTGGCTTGTGGGATCTTAGTTCCCCGACTAGGGATTGAATGCCGGTCCTTGGCAGTGAAAGCGCGGAGTCCTAACCACTTACTGTATACAGTAAGTCCCCTACATAAGAACCTTCAAGTTGCGAACTTTCAAAGGTGCGAACGTGCATCTGGTTCCAGCAAAGAACCATCTCCCACCTCCTCCCATCAGTAATTCTTCTTGCCTGTTCACTCGATGCCAGCCCCTGTATGCCAGCTGTTATACTGTACTACTGTACTTTTAAGGTACTGTACTGTAAGATTAAAAATGTCTTCATCTTTTGTGTTTGTTTTTTATGTATTATTTGTGTGAAAAGTATTACAAACCTATTACAGTACAGTACTATATAGCCGATTGTGTTAGTTGGGTACCTAGGCTAACTTTGTTGGACTTACGAACAAACCGGACTTACGAACACACTCTCAGAATGGAACTTGTTTATATGTAGGGGACTTAACTGTAATGCTAAGCTGTCCCCATCCCATAGTCCTTGAAGCCCTTTTGCATTTAGGCAGATGAAACAAGGTCTCAACAAGTCCTGCTGAGCTTCTACTACGGTGATGAGGGATCCTGCCAGTCCAAAGAGCACTTATAAGTTGAAGATTGAAATATTCAGATGGTATTCCAGGCTAGCTAATTCTCTCTCTCTTTTTTTTTTTTGCGGTACGCAGGCCTCTCACTGTTGTGGCCTCTCCCGTCGTGGAGCACAGGCTCCGGACGCGCAGGCTCAGCGGCATGGCTGACGGGCCTAGCCGCTCCCCGGCATATGGGATCTTCCCAGACCGGGGCACGAACCCGTGTCCCCTGCATCGGCAGGCGGACTCTCAACCACTGCGCCACCAGGGAAGCCCCAGCTAATCCTCTTACACACTGTTAAAGAAAGTAAAAACTCTTAAGGTTAACTGAGTAATTACAAGAAATGCAATGGAGTTTATTACTTGCTGGCAAAAACTGCCCCAAATTAAATGAAGCTGAAAATATCAGCTCTCAGTATAAAAGAAGAAAATGTATGAAGAAAATGAAAGTGAAGGTGAGGATGAAAGCTGTATTTTATCTTATCACCAAGCTGGCTAAGATCATTAATAAAAGGAGTCATTTCTACAAATGAACACTTTTCACTAGGGACTCCACTGTGAAATGACAGGAACGTTTGGCTAATGCCACCTTGTGGTGTTTAAGAGGAAGTGGAGGAAGTGAAAAGATTCCTGAAGATATTATTATTATTATTTTCTGGTTGCGCCGCATGGCTTTCGGGATCTTAGTTGCCCGGAACCTGCAACCTCGGCAGTGAAAGCGCGGAGTCCTAACCACTGGACCACCAGGGAATTCCCTCTTGAAGATGTTAGCTCCAGCGGCCTTTTGCTTGCTTAACACACCCTTTTTTGTTTTTGTTAGATTTAATGAGGTATATTCATTACAATAAAATACACTAATTTTAAGTGTATAATTTGATGAGTTTTGATAAAGTTGTATAACTTCTACCACAATTATGACAGAATATTTCCATTCAGAAAGTTCTCTAGTGTTCCTTTGCAGTCAGCACCCTCTCCCTACCCCTGGCAACTGATCGGCTTTCTATCACTACAAATTTGCCTCTTATAGAATTTCATATACATGCCATGAGATAATACAACTTGAGTCTAGCTTCTTTCGCTCAACATGATGCTCTGAGATTCATTCATGTTGTTGCATATATCCATAGATTGTTAGTTTTTTTTTTTTTTTTTTTCGGTACGCGGGCCTCTCACTGCTGTGGCCTCTCCCGTTGCGGAGCACAGGCTCTGGACGCGCAGGCTCAGCGGCCACGGCTCACGGGCCCAGCCACTCCATGGCATGTGGGATCTTCCCGGACCAGGGCACGAACCCGTGTCCCCTGCATCGGCAGGCAGACTCCCAACCACTGCGCCACCAGGGAAGCCCCTAGATTGTTAGTTTTTTAAATTACACTTTTCATTTGGAAATAGCTGTAGAATCACATGCATTTATAATAATACTGAGATCCCGTGTACTCTTCACTCAATTTCCCCCAGTGGTAACACTATACAACAAAACTACAGCACAGTATCATAACCAGAATATTACCAATGATATAGTCCAGGTACAGGACATTATTTCCACCCCCACAAAGATCCGCTCTTTTACAGCCACAGCCATGCCCCTCAGGCCTCCCATTCCTACTCCTTCACCCCTAGCAATCACTAATCTGTTACATTTCTGTAATTTTGTCATTTTAAGAATGTTATATAATGTAATCATCTCATATGTAATTTTGGGAGACTGGCTTTTTTTTCCATTCAGCATAACTCTCTAGAGACTCAGCCAAGTTGTGTGCCTCAACAGTCATTTCTTTTTATTACCGAGTAGTGTTCCATGGTCTGATGCACCTCAGTTTGTTAAGCCATTCACCCACTGAAGGATATGCAGGTTGTTTCCAGGTTTGGGGCTATTATGAATAAAGTTTAATGAACGTTTGTGGACAAGTTTCTGTGTGAACATAAGTCTCCATTTCTCTAGGATAAATGCCCAGGAGTGTAATTGCTGGGTTGTATGGTAGTTATATGTTTAACTTTTTAAGAAACTGCTAAATTGTTTCCCAGAGTGGGAGACTGCTATGCCTGAGACAGGTAGTAGGGAGAAAGGGATAAAATGACTTTAAAAAATATACAGGGGGGCTTCCCTGGTGGCGCAGTGATTGAGTCCGCCTGTCGATGCAGGGGACACGGGTTCGTGCCCCGGTCCAGGAGGATCCCACATGCCGCGGAGTGGCTGGGCCCGTGAGCCATGGCCGCTGAGCCTGCGCGTCCGGAGCCTGTGCTCCGCAACGGGAGAGGCCACAACAGTGAGAGGCCCTCGTAGTGCAAAAAAAAATAAAAATAAAAAAATAAAAATAAAATGAAAAAATAATAATACAGGGACTTCCCTGGTGGCGCAGTGGTTAAGAATCTGCCTGCCAATGCTGGGGACACAGGTTCGAGCCCTGGTCTGGGACGATCCCACATGCCGCAGAACAACTAAGCCCGTGAGCCACAACTACTGAGCCCGTGCTCTAGAGCCTGCAAGCCATAACTACTGAGTCCACGAGCCACAACAAGCCCGTGCGCCTAGAGCCCGTGCTCTGCAACAAGAGAAGCCACCGCAATGAGAAGCCCTGAGAAGTCCGCACACCGCTACAAAGAGTAGCCCCCGCTTGCCAGAACTAGAGGAAGCCTGCGTTCAGCAACGAAGACCCAATGCAGTCAAAAAAATAATAATAATAATAAAACAAACAAAAAAACCACACAACAGAGTATCTGAAGGCGATAAAGCCCAACATAAGTTTTGGGGTACCCCAAAGTGTCACTAATTTTTTTCCAAAACAACTAATTTAAATTCATTTTGAGTTTTTTATACAACGTATTTTATACAACATTTGGTGGGGTAAGGGGGGGCTAACAGGAACGAAGAGAGAAGATACTGAAATCAAAATGGCCAGGGCAGGTTGTGGTTCTAAAAGTGATGGAACTTTGTTCAACTTGAGGGCTGAACTAAGAGTTAATCCACAGGATTATGGGAGCTGTGATTAAAAAAACATTCCCCAAACAAAGAAATCTAAAAATTTGTTCTGTAGGTTTATGTAGTAGAAGTAATAACGACAGCTTTCATCGCTCAGCCCTTACCACGTGCCAGATGTCGTACTAAATTATATCTAATCTTTACAACATCTCTACGAGGAAAGTTTTTTATTCTTAATTAAAAAATGAGAATAAGGTCATATAACAAAAGAGCCAGGATTCAAACATAGGTCATCTGACTCCAAAGTCCAACCTTTTAGCTGCTATATAGTGGTGAAAATGCACATCCCAAACAGAACAGCACAAAAAGATAATTCCTCTCCCCCAAAAGATCCATAGAGCAAAAGTTTTTACTCTACTTATACAATCAGCAAGATTTTAGGCGGTAGTTGGTCCAGATATAGTCATTCACTTATTTGTTCAACTACTATGCTCCAGGGACTGTTCTGGGCTTTGGGGGAATCAAGGACCAAACAGACATACATCCCAGTCCTGTGCAGCTTACACAGTGATTGGAGGAGACGCACACAAATAAAACCTATAGTTTGGCAGGTGGTGATAAATGCCATGATGGGGGTGGAGGGAGGGATAGAAGGGGAATAGGGATCCTGGAGACAACTCTAAATGGGGTGGCCGGGGAAGACTTCACTGAAAAGCTGACACTTGAGCAAAGACCCGAAGGAGGTGAGTAAGCAAGCCACACATAAATCTAGGGGAAGAGCGCAGAAGGCAGAGGGAGCACGGAGCACAAAGATCTTCAGGTGGGAATGTGTTTGAGGAGAAACGAGGCGCCGGTGGTAGCTGAGAATGGCTTGAGTGAGAGGGACAGGAACAGGAGCGGAAATCAGGATGTTGATGGGAGAACCGGACCACGCAGGCCTTGGAAGGACTTTTGCTTCTACCCCGAGTAATATGGGGAACTACTGGAAGTTTTTGAGCAGAGGAGTGACAAAGACAAGTTTTGAAAGGATCATGTTGCCTCCTGTTTTGAGAACCAACTGTAGAGGTGCAAAGATGAAAGCAAGAAAAGCAGGAAGTAACTGCGATAATCAGCTGAGATGATGATGGCTTGAACGAGGCTGGTGGCTGTGGAAATGGTGAAAAGCGGTTAGTTTTTAAATACACTTTAAGAAGGAACTGACAGGGCTTCCCTGGTGGCGCAGTGGTTGAGAGTCCGCCTGCCGATGCAGGGGACACGGGTTCGTGCCCCGGTCCGGGAAGATCCCACATGCCGCGGAGCGGCTAGGCCCGTGAGCCATGGACGCTGAGCCTGCACGTCCGGAGCCTGTGCTCCGCAACGGGAGAGGCCACAACAGTGAGAGGCCCGCATACCGCAAAAAAAAAAAAAAAAAAAAAAAAAAAAAAAAAAAAAAAGAAGGAACTGACAAATTTGCTTACAGATTGGGAGTGAGGCAAAGAGCAAGGATGACTCCAAAGTGTTTGGCCCAAGCCACGTGAAGGATGAAGTTGCCATCAACTGCGATGGGAGGGAAAGTTGGTGTGTGTGGCAGGAGTTTGGTTTTAGGCAAGCAAAGTTTAGTAAATATCCATGAGGAGATTTTGAGAATATAGTTGGGTGGCCATCTGAATCTGAAGATCTGGGGTGAAGTCTGGGCTGGAGACATAAATTTAGGAGGTATCTAAAGCCCAAAGGAGTGTCTACAAAGATGAGGCCTAAGGACTGAGCCACAGCATTTAGAGTTTGGGGCAAAAAAGGAGAAATCAGCAAAGGGAGACAGAAAGAACTGCCAATGTGCAAGGGGGAAAACCTGAAGCCTGGGATGTCCTGGGAGTCAGGCCAAAAAAAGTGTTTTGAGGAGGGAGTGAACAATATGCTTCAGAGAGCAAAGTACCATGAGAACTGAGGACTGACGTTGGATTTAACAAAGCCAAGGTCACTGGTGACCCTGACCCAAGTACTTTCCGTGAAGTGCTAAGCGTGAAAAGTCTGACTGGAATAGGTTCATGGGAAGATGTGGGGAGATGAACTGTGGTCAGCGAGTTCAGACACGTCTTGAGACATTTTTCTATAAAGATGAGTGGAGAACTGGGGTGGTGGCTGGATCCGTTTTTTTTTTTTTTTTTTTTTTTAAGACGGAAGAAATTACACCATGCTTGTGTGCTGCTGCTGCCGATCCAGCAGAGAAGGAAAACCTGATAAGGCAGGGGAAAGGGGAGACTTTCTGGAGAGCTATCTTTGCCTCTTTTTTTTTTCCCATACGAATCTTGCGGGGTTTTAGTTCCCTAACCAGGGATTGAACCCATGACCCCTGCAATGGAAGCGTGGAGTCTTAACTGCTGGACTGCCAGGGAATTGTCATGGAGAGCTATCTTTTTTTTTTTTTTAAATAAATTTATTTATTTATTTATTTATTTAATTTTCCATTTTTGGCTGTGTTGGGTCTTCGTTGCTGCGCGTGGGCTTTCTCCAGTTGCAGTGAGCTGGGGCTACTCTTCATTGCAGTGCACGGACTTCTCACTGTCGTGGCTTCTCTTGCTGCAGAGCATGGGCTCTAGGCGTGCAGGCTTCAGTAGTTGTGGCACGTGGGCTCAGTAGTTGTGGTGCACGGGCTTAGCTGCTCCACGGCATATGGGATCTTCCCGGGCCAGGGCTCGAACCCATGTCCCTTGCATTGGCAGGAGATTCTTAACCACTGAGCTGCCAGGGAAGCCCTGGAGAGCTATCTTTGAATAAGCAGTGGGACAGAGAGCACGAGGGAAGGGCAGCCCCTGGAGTGTTGCCGACTGTCCCACAGCAACAGGCAGAAAAGGAGGATATACAGGAGGAAGTGGGGAGGTGGGCAAAAATTTGAGGTTTTTTTTCTTTGTAGCCTGTCCAGAAATTTATACCACAAACCCATGACCAAGGTGGCGGTGTGGGGGGCGGTCCTTCAAAAGCATTTCTACCTCAATCTACAAAACTAGTGAGTATTCAAGGCTTAGCGCACCTTTGTAGGAAATCTTGGATAAGATGAAACCCACAGTTTATAATTTATGGGAAGAAGCAAGATCATCAACAACTGGACTGAAACCGGACGGAGGATGAGAAGGGTGAATTCTGGATCATGCTGAAGGCAGCTTGTTATGTCCCTAGGAAAGCTTCCTTAAGGAGCAGGCTTGGAGCTAGATGTCTGAGTGGCATGGGTCCACATCCAAGCTCTACCACTTAGTAGCTGGATGTTCTTTGGCAAATTACTTAACCTTTCTGATTTTATTTCCTCTTTTGTAAGAAGGTTGGGAGTATTAAAATCTACCTCATAGGATTAACTAGAGGGCCAAGTTTCTAGCATGGCTCAGAAAGTAAGTTCTGCTTTTCAGTATTGGCAACCGTATCAGTTCTTGTATTATTCTGATTGGCAGATAGGTATCCTAAGCCCTGCCAGTGCTAGGAGCAATGATATACACAACTGAAAGTAGGTGGTAATTGCCTTCAAGGAATACAGAGTCTAGACGAAGAAATGAGGTAACAACACAAACAACAGTTCATACATTACAGTTAAATACTTACAGGCAGAACTGTGGTTCAGCGGTGCAAACTAAATAAAAGGAATTCAGAAGAAAATCCTACTGTGTCCTAGACTCCTAGGAACCTGACTGTACCCAGAGCTAACACACCACGCTCATTACTTTTTTAGGTGGCTTTTGTGGGTCTGAATGCATAATCCTACAAGGGGGTGCATGTGTGGGGGAATCTTCTATTTTCTCTGCCCTCAGGAGGCCCTACAATGGCCTCACTTGGAATTACAACACTGACCTATGAAACCAGCCTTTTCTACAATTCACGCTTGGAAGAGGGACCTGAGCTTTAGAACTCACTCTCATTGGTGGGGCTCTCACAACTTAATTGCTTGCTCAGCAGCTATAAAAGGAACTGGTAAAAATGTCATTATCAATCACCAATTTAATGTTCAGAGAGCACCAGCTTGAGGCTCTGGTAGGCAGTCCTCTTTCTCATCCCTCCTTCTCAGAAAGACTGTAAAATGACTTGTCTAAGTTCACGTATAGCATATTGGAAAGATTTAGCATTAGAAGATGGGCCATATGCACTGTGCTGTGCAGCCAGAGCAGTTACTTAAGATGAGACGTATTCTCATGGGAGTGCAAGAAGAGGAGAGGACCGAATATTTCTTGTACACCTACCACGTGCCCAGATCTGTGCTAGGAGTTTTTCACACATTATGTTCAAAACACTGAGTTTAGGTTCTGGATCAACTGGTTCTTGGCTGTGATATTTTTGAGCAAGTAAAAAAAACCTTTCTGGGGCCTCAGTTTTCAAATCTCTAAAAAGGAGGTTAGAATTCCTGCTCACCCACCTTACAGGGTTTTTTCAGGAGCCCAGAGGAGGAAAAAAGATTTGAAAGGGATTTGTAATACCTCAGTCCCTGATATACACAGATTGCAATGGCAGTTTCCCTTCCCCTTCTACCTGTTCCCATTTAGAATGTAGATCAGAAGTGTGCAGTTTCCTGACAATACAAGCGGCGTGGAGAAAACGTATCAATGCACCCGGAATAATATAAATAAGAGCAGCGCCAAGCTCTGTACCTGTGATCCAAGCCCAAACTCTGGCGGTATTATGATACGAGAGGATGACGCTGCTTTAAGGACCCCAGATCCTCAGGGGGCTGAGTGGATTTTCCTCCGTTTCTCCCTTCCCCTCTTTACTGAGCCCTCAACCTTGCACCCCGGAGGAGCGCCTCGCCTCCCAGTCCCATCCTTCACGCTTCGGCGGTTCTGTGTTTCTCAGAGGGGATGGTTTGGTGGCAGAAAAAGGGCTCGGCGTTCAAATGTCTGGACTGGAATTCTGCTTCCAAGTCAGTCGTCACTCGCTCGCCATGTGACCTTGGGCAATTCAAGTCCCCTCTCTGAACTTCTTTTTTATTCCTATGTCTAAAAAACTCCTCTCCGCCCAGACCAACTCACAGGCTGCAGAGAGGTTTTAGAACGATAACCAGCAGGGATGCTCCCGTCCAAAATCAGAGCCCTGAGCAAGCGGGAGCTGGTATCCTCCTCCCTGAGGCCTGGCCCTGTGCTCCCTTCAATCTCCTCCGCCGCCCCCTCAACGGCAAGCCATCTCCGTGACTTTCATCCCTGCCCTTCCCACCCCAGAGCCGAAACTCACCTGCAGGCAGGCCCTGCCAAGGGTTGTGGCCGGGAACCGGCGCCTCAAGGAGACTGCGACCACCGCCGCCATCTTGGATCCTGACGTCGAGCCCCACCCCTTAACCCCGATGTCACTCTCCGCCGGCGTCCCGCCGAGCACCGCGGCACCGAGCCAGGATCCACCGAGGACCCGCTAGCCGCGCAGGAGCCACCGAGTGGGAGGCGGCTTCCGGTTTTCCGAGGGGGAGGAGGGAAGGAGGAGAAAGCCAACAAGAGCGTGCGCAGTTGCGGTAGACTCAGCGCATGCCCACTTGGCTTCCCGCGTTGGAAGGTGACCTTCTTCAGGAAGGGGGCGGAGTCTGAGAGGGAGGGCAGTAGAAAGGGGTGGGACAAAGAGCATGATGAGGCGGAGCCATCTGATCCAAGTCTTACCCCGATTTTTTTTTTTTTCGGTACGCGGGCCTCTCACTGTTGTGGCCTCTCCCGTTGCGGAGCACAGGCTCCGGACGCGCAGGCTCAGCGGCCATGGCTCACGGGCCCAGCCGCTCTGCGGCATGTGGGATCTTCCCGCACCAGGGCACGAACCCGTGTCCCCTGCATCGGCGGGCAGACTCTCAACCACTGCACCACCAGGGAAGTCCCCAAGGAGCCTTTCTGCACATGTGTAGTTGAGGAGGTCTCCCTGATTCCAAGAATGAGGAATAGGTGGTCTTTTATCTCTTATCTGGTCAGGGCCCAACTCCTCCATCATCCTGTTTTTATGGAGTTTCTGCTATTATGGAGTTTCTGTCCACAGGGGAGAAACTGTTCAGCCTGGGGCCCATCTATCTCCTCCCTCAATTCATTGTTCGTTCCTTCGTTTGTTCAAAAATCTGCATGGAGCACCTATTATGTGCCAGGAGCTGGGGTGCTACAATGTGTAAACAAGCCAGGCATGGTTGCCGCCCTCACTGAATTTACTCTCAAATAGGCAAGCAACTGGACAATTGCAATACAGTAAGCTCTGTTCTGTAAAAGAGGGGTGAGAAGGGAACCAGTCCCTTCATGGCTTAGCCATTTAGTGTCAGAAACAGTTTCTTGAACACCTGCTATGTACCAGACGTTATGATCCATCATCTTACATAATCCCCACAACAGTCCTATGAAAGTGTTGTGTGTGTGAGTGTGTGTTTTTTTAAATTACTTTTTATTGGAGTATAGTTGCTTTACAATGTTGTTAGTTTCTGCTGTGCAGCAAAGCGAATCAGTTATACGTATATATATATCCACTCTTTTTTTAGATTTCCTTCCCATTTAGATCACCGCAGAGCATTGAGTAGAGTTCCCTGTGCTATACAGTAGGTTGTGTGACTGTGTTTTAAGGCTCCATTTCAGTCATCTCAGCTGCTTTTTCCAGACCCCTGCTTAGGTCATCTCAGACCTGGGACCTGGGACCTGGGACCTGAGACCCTTTTCTGCAGTGCTTGTACCTGGACAAATGGCTCCTGGAGCAAAAAAATATAAAGAAACTATAAGGGACTAAAAATAACTGCATTCATGTGAAATTTGGGCAAATGATGGACAACAAGATACAAAAAGACCAAAAACCCAACTGCCACTTCTGAAGAGCCGGGAGCAAAAGCAGGGTACCGCGCATGCCCCCTGCACATACCACCACCAAAGGGGAGGGCAGACCCCCTAAACCACCCCTCTGGCCTGACCCCTGGACACACCCCTACCCAGCTCACCCCTCCTCAGGGAGCCAGCAAGGGAACCTGTTACTTGTTCTCGCTCCCTCCTGCTGTAGCAGGAGCCACAATAAAGCCTTGCCTGAATTTCTTGTCTGGCCTTTTATCAATTTCTATTAAGGAGGCCAAGAACACTGATCGGTAACAACTCTGGGGGCTTGATTACCTTGGGCAGGTGTGGCCTCTGTCTTCCAAGTCACATGGTCTCCTCAATCACCTCCCACAGTTTATGAAGTTAGCTAACTTTGCAGGTACCTGTGTTTCCCAGGATGATGTTTTTCCTTCTCTGCCCACTTGTTTTTGACATATGAAAGGCAGGTTTTTATTTTTCTTTTATTTATTTATTTAATAAATTTATTTATTTATGTTTTATTTTTGGCTGCACTGGGTCTTCGTTGCTGCGTGAGGGCTTTCTCTAGTTGTGGCGAGCGGGGGCTACTCTTCGTTGTGGTGCGCGGGCTTCTTATTGCGGTGGCTTCTCTTGTTGCAGAGTATGAGCTCAAGGCACGCGGGCTTCAGGAGTTGTGGCTCGCAGGCTCTAGAGCGCAGGCTCAGTAGTTGTGGCATACGGGCTTAGTTGCTCCACGGCATGTGGGATCTTCCCAGACCAGCGCTCGAACCCGTGTCCCCTGCATTGGCAGGTGGAGTCTTAACCACTGCACCACCAGGGAAGTCCAAGAAAGGCACCTTTTAATTTTTTAATATATATTTTTAAAATATTTATTTTGATTTATTTGGCTCTGCTGGGTCTTAGTTGTGGCACATGGGATCTTCATTGCCGCATGCAGGATCTTCTTTGCCGCACGGGAGATCTTTAGTTGCGGCATGCAGGATCTAGTTCCCTGACCAGGGATCGAACCTGGGCCCCCTGCATTGGGAGCATGAAGTCTTAACCACTGGACTACCAGGGAAGTCCCTGAAAGGCACCTTTTTAAAACATTGAGGGAGTCCCCTGGTGGCCTAGTGGTTAGGATTTGGCACTTTCACTACGGAGGCCAGGGTTCAGTCCCTGATCAGGGAACTGAGATCCTTCAAGCTGCGTGGCATGGCGAAAAGAAAAAAAAACTTGAGGTTACAGTTTATGTATAATATTTTATAAGTTTCAGGTGTATGACGTGATTCACAAAATTTAAAGGTTATGCTCCATTTATAGTTATTATAAAATATTGGGTATATTCCCTGTATTGTACTATATATCCTTGTAGCTTGTTTATTTTTCTTAGTAGTTTGTAGTTCTTAATCCACTACCCTTGTGAAAGGCACCTTTTTATATTCTTTGGCTTCCACACTCACATAATTTAGATGCTACTGGAGGAATTAAGGTGGCCAAATGAATTGGTGGATGAGGCTTAGTTTCTGGAGTCCTGGGCTAGAACTGCCATGTGGCCTCATTAGAGGAGGTGTGTAGTGAGGCCACAAGAAAGAGCCAGGACCCCTGGGTCTAACCTTGAATCTTCCCCTGGAGACTGTGTGACCTTGGACTAGTCCCTCCCCATCTCTGGCCTATAGTTCCCTTGCCTGTATCATCAGGGTGTTGTGCCAGCTGATTTAAGATTCTGTGATTCACATGGCTGCCTTGGGGGGCTGCCTTGGGCTGCTGCCCTAGGGGTAACTGGTGACAGGGCTGTGGTCACCTTGACTTTTCACTGGGGCTGACCCTGCACTGGAATAGGGCTCCTCCAAGTCTGCCTCAAGGGGCTACCCAAATTGGATGAATGCATGGGAAGATTATCACTCTCCCTTGAAATCCTCCTGGGTGCATTACCTTCTGAGATGAAGGAAGAGTGACCTCTCCTTCTGAGGGATGTGTTTCTAGAGAATTGGTCCTGTAGGCATTTGCAGGGTTCTTTCTTCTCAAAGGCAGATGCCACTCTTAGGTTAGTGACTACCCTTCTACTTTGTCCAGTCACCTTGGAAAAAGCAGTCTGAGGCCAGCGGGAGTGAGACCTTGATTTATGGAGATGCTCTTGGTGTCAATGGGCCCGCGCGCCCTGCCGTCACGTCATTCCTGGGCTTCATGGGGATTTGGGGAGCTCAAATTTATGGAGAAATAAATTCCTGGGCGGCTGTACCTCCGCCCTGAACTTTGGGATTCCAGAAAGGCACAGCTACAGAAGGACTTAGAGATTTTCATGGCCTGCTCCTGACATATCTTCCCAAGGTGTCTGTGATAAGACCCCACGTTATTTGGTTTGTTTCCACTTGTCTAGCTAGTGAAGTACTGCTTTTCGCCGGTTAGCTAGAGGCTTTATGTTTATTCTGAACTTCATCACTCACAAATGTGTTTACATAAGCAGTCTCCTTTAGTCCTCATAACAACTTTTTTTGTGGTTGGCATAACTAACTCCATTTTACAGACTTCAGTCTTTGGATAACGAGAAAGCTGAACAATTATGGGTGGGGATCTTGCTTCAGGACCTCTTTCTTCTCCAAGGGCTGGAAATTAAAAATTAAAACCAAAAAGCCTAGAATCAATTGGCATTTGTACACTCAACTATGTTTTGAGTGTCTTGTGATTTAGGGCAACCAGACTGGATTCCCTCCAGGCATAGGGCTAAGGAAAGTTGAATTTAGGGGGGAAACACCTGATGATTTTATAACCTGGGAGAGTTTTGTCTCTGAGCAAAACTCCACCCCAATAGATCCCTGTGCTGGGACTCAGGGGCCTTCTCATCCAAAACTCAGAATTTTATTTGCCTTTGACTAATGGGCCATTGTCTTCCATCTCTCTGGCTGACCCTCTCTCGTTTCCAGCCGTCTTCTGAGCATTTCCACCTGGGGTCCCAGTGGCCTCCCAGACTGGCCCCTCCTGTCTCGTCTCTCCCTGTGATAAAACCAGCTCTGTTCCCCTCCTTTTTCCTCACCTCCAAGCCTTTGCTCACTTCCATATTGGGATCTGGGGTGCCATTTCCTCCTTTTCCACATGGACAATTCCTCACCATTTAAGATTCAGCTCCAACTTTCTCCTCCCTAGGAAATCACCTCTTGTCCACCTCCATCGAAACATCCTCTGCATCTGCCATCCATGTACATAACACCTGGTTTAACAATTACCCATTTATATGTCTGTCTCCCCAGACTGTGGGCATTTTGAGGGCATGGCCTATTCACTTTATTTTCCTTGTAGAACTTATTGCTATCTGCAAGTTTGTTTTTAATTCTTTACGAATATATTTATCGTCTGAACTTCTCACACCAGAGGTCAAGAACTATGTCTATCTTGTTCACTGTTGTGTCCCCAGAGCCTGGCACAGTGACCGGGCACCCAGAAGGTGGCCAAAAAACGTTTAATGAATGAACAAATTCATCTTTGTCTCCAAAGTGCCTGGCTTGGGACCTAGCACGTAGTAGGTATGTAGTCAATATTGGTTGAAGGAAGGAGTAAATAAAAACAAAGGATGAGTGGTCCCTGTTCCTTGTAGAAGGTGAAAAGAGAGATGGGGTTAAGGGTGGGTTGTCTGAGGAGAAGGGAGCCCAGTGGAGACCCAGGCAGCTTTAATCTCTGGGCCAGGACTAGCGCAAGGTGAGTGCATGGAATTTAAGATGGTCAAAAATCTCGGTTCATTAAGATTAGTAATATTTTAGTGCACTATTAAAAAATGCAAAAAAAATTCATGATGAACAAAACATCAAGTAAAGGAAGTATTCTCCAAGAAAAACCAGAGAACTGCGTCAGTCAGGGGAACTGGGAGCAATCACCCTGGTTCCTTTTTGTTCTGGTGAAGACCAGAGACTACTCTTCCTTTACTTATTTTCAGTAACTTCTCCATCTTATCTTAGTCTTGCTAACCCCTGTTTGTTTCCCTGAAGTTAGCATTAGAGACCTTTTAGGATACATCAAGAGGGTTGGGTGCTTTTGCAGGGACCAGAGTGAAGGAAGGAGTGAGCCTGGGTGGGCAGGAATGGTGGAGGAAACGGATGGTGGTGATCACAGCCCAGGCCTCCACCTGGTCCAGCCCTCTGATCTATGGGGGGCAGGGGGAGGTGGGGAGGTGGAGGGAGGGGGAAAGCAGGACACCCTTACAGAGAGGCTGGGGGCTGAGTCACGGTAGGAGACAAAGTTAGACAGAAGGGACTCCTTCCTTCCCGTCAGCTGTGGAAAGAGTCCCTTCTGTGGATCAGTGTGAGCAGGTCCACCACCACTGTAAGATTTGCAAACATCTGGGCTCCTCCAAGTATATCTCAGCTCTCTGCCTGGGGTATTTTGCTTCCAGGGAGCAGCGTATTTCGGCCCTGTGGGGCTCTAGGGAGAAGAGGAGGCGAAAACTGTCTCCCAGAATTGGAATAGACATAGTTGGTAAATCAAAATGCTTTCGGGCTGCCTGGCCCCGATTTCCTCCAGCCCCTGCCCCAGCCCTGCCTGTGTTTGCTCTCAGAGAAGCCCTTCTCCCTCTGCTAGATCACTCCATCGTCATCTTTACTGTTGTTCAAGATGCCAGTGACAGTGGTAATGGGGCTGTTGCTGCTACTGCCTTTGCTGGTAGGAGCTGCCACATTTGGAAGACTTACTGCGTACCAGCCCCTCTGCAGAGCAGTTTGGGTGCATTTTCTCTCTCTGATCATTACAGCAACTTCACGAGGTAGGGGTTTTTGTCCCTTACAGTTGAGGCAACTGAGCCTCAGAGAGGGTCAACAACTCACCCGAAGTCACACAGCGAGGAGGTGAGCATCTTCTGTTAGGGGGATGGCTGGGCTATGGACATACCCCCAAGGCCCATGGGAACACAGTGGTTGCAGCCCCTCTGGTTTACCTGCAGAGGGCACCCCTGCCTCGCAGAACTGCCCAGGGCTCCCTACCAGCCCTTTCCAACCTGCCCTTAGAAAGGGCTTATCTAAACCCTCTCCCTTCCACCCTCACTGTATAATTAGACTTCTCAAAATATTCTGTCTGAGGGGGATGGGGACAATCATATGCTACAGACTTCTCCAATTTCAAGAGCAGTCACTATGAACTCCCGGAGCAAAAAAGTCACAAGGCACCCCCATTCCAGATGGGGCTGCGTTTCACACAGCTGAAGTCAGCTCATCTGCTGGGACTTAGCAAGTGGCCTGAGGCCTTCTGGGGACTGTCACGTTGGTGGACCCTATAGCACCACACACACACACACACACAAATTAGAGCTCACCCACACTGCTAACCTCTGTCTCGCTCTCATCTGCCTGCCACATCACCAGCATACTCTCAAATTAGCAGTTAATTTGGTCCTCTGGATGTGTGTGGGTGTGTGCTTTTTAAACACAGTATGTGATAAAACTCCGTTTCCAGCTGAATCTGAATTTTGAACACCCCTTTGTATCAGAGACAGAACCATGTAAATGAAATGCAAAAAGGGAATGGTGGTAAATTTCATTTGTAATGGCTAGATATCAGCTCAGTGAAAGCAAAAGAAGTCAGAGGGATGCAGAATATTAAAAGCAAGTTGACTTTCCAGAGAGGCAGGGAGATGGAATGGTTAAGTATGCAGTCCTTTGGGAAGTTCAGATCCTGTTATATCAGTCATTTTTATTTATTTATTTATTTATTATGGAGATTTTTTTCTTTATTGAGAAACTTAAGACTTGGGTACATCAAATAAAACCAATTTCTGGGCAGAAAAAATTAAAACTCACAATAGAAAAAAAAAGTTAACACTCTCTGGGCCATATCAGAACCCAGAGAATATGTTCTTTTAATTGAAAAATTCTAGGCACATCATAATTGACCTTTTGATACAAAATGACCTATTAAATTTGCAATTTGTGGTTCTTGGCGTTGAGGTCCATAGGACAAGCTAGGGCATCTTCAAACCTTGAGCTGAATTCTATGAGGGTTCATTTGGCTTGTGAATCGCTTTGTCCTTGTCTAAGAGGTAGCAGCAGCGACAGCGCCCACCTTCTGGGCACCTTCTTTCTTGGCGTGATGCGCCTGTAGGACCGCCACAGCTTCATCCACATGGGAGCGGAGAGACTCGGGGACTCCAGCACGTGCAGCATCCCCGTAATCTTCCCGGCCAGGTTTGAGTGCATCGACTGGATGAGCAGGAACAAACGTTCACCCAGCATCTGCTTCTGCTCCTGGGGGGGTGCTGCGGCCAGCATGGAGGCGGTCAGCGGCTCCTGCCCCTGCACATGGACCGCAGGCTGGGGTGCCTGCAGGGGCCGGATGGCAGGGTGAGGGCTGCGGACACTGGAGGCGTATTTGTAAGGTGCAATAGCCTGAGCAGCCGTGGCAGCAACAGCAGCATGAGGCGCTAGGTTCTGCCCAGCTGTGGGAACACCTCCAGACTGGTAGCTGTCAGTCAGCCCTTGCTGGGCGGCACCAGCCCCACCAAAGTCCATAGCCGAGTGGTCTGGGCACTCAGATCCGACTCTCTGAGTGGTAGTAGGGAGGCCGCGAGAGGCCAGAACATTACCAGTTGGAGCCAGATGGCAAAGAGCTGGACAAGGCCCAGACTGGCGTATAGCACTTGGCATTCCTTGGAAGCCTAGAGGTCTCCCACCTTGCTGCAGCGTGGATTAGGCCTCATCTGTGCTAACTGGTTAGGTAATATGGAGGTCTTCCCTGGGCCTGTGGAACTGCTGGCACAAAGTAGCCCCCAGCTGCTGGAAATGATTTAAGATGGCATTGGCGGGGACTACTCTCATCCTGGCCACCCACTGCATATACTGGTTGGTCAGCTGAGCCTTTCTCTCTTCCTTTCTCTGGGCCAGGGCGACATACAGTGGCTTGAAGCCCATGATGCGTCCGTTCATCTCCGTGACTGCTTTGGTTGCCTCTTCAGGGGATGAGAAGCAGACAAAGGCAAACCCTTTGCTTCTCCCATCCTCCAGCATTACCTTAGCACTGCTGATTGATCCAAAAGGTGAGAACTTTTTCCTTAACTTCTCATCATCAATGGTGTCATCCAAGTTCTTAATGTAGAGATTCACCCCCTGATAGTGACTAATTCTCTCCTGTTTCAGCTGTTCAAGTTTTTGCTTTAACTCGGCCTGCCGTTCCACTTTCTTCTGTGCATGGCCGACGAAAATGACTTTCCCACTGATTTCGTTTCCATTCATCTCTTCCACGGCCTTATTGGCATCCTCGTGTTTTTTGTAACTCACAAAGCCAAAGCCTTTGGATTTCCCACTGGGATCTCTCATCACCTTGACACTTACCAAACTGGCTGAATAGCTCTTTCAGACTCTCATCATCCACCTCTTCCCCAAAGTTTTTGATATAAACATTGGTGAATTCCCTGGCTTTGGCTCCAAGCTCAGCTTCCCACTCTTTTCGATACTTGAATCTGCCCACAAACACTTTGTGGTCATTGAGGAGCATGCCGTTCATCCTCTCCATGACCTTGTCGGCAGCCTCCTGGGTCTGGACAAAGGCATAACTCTTAGAGCCGTTCTCATCACACACCACCTTGCAGGACAATGTTTCCAAAAGCAGAAAAAGTATCATACAGTGCCTTGTTATCTATATGTCCACGTTCTTGATGAAGGTATTTCCCACACCAAATTTTCTCAAAGAGGGATCCCTCTGAGCCCACATGATATGGATTGGCTTTCCCTTAATCACATCAAAGTTCATGGTATCCAAGGCCCCCTCCGCGAAAGCTGTCTGCTGGAAGTTGATGTAGGCATAACCCAGGGAGTGGCGGGTGAGCATATCGCGGCAGACCCAGATGGACAGCACAGGCCCCGCAGGACTGAACTTTTCGTTCAGCATGGCCTCGGTGACGTCCGAGTACAGGTCACCCACGTACAGGGGGGCCATGGGGTAGCTGCTGGCCGCAGCGTTCATCTCCCCACCACCCCGAGCCCCGCCAGGAGGACTCCTCAGAGGGACCACACAGGACAAAGGGGGTTCCCCTCCGAGCCGTGGCCCGTGCCGCGGCTCACAGGTGGCAGTGAAGCTCAGAGAAGCTGGAGTCGGCTCCGAGGGGAGGGCCTGAGAGGAGTTCGGGGGACGGCACCGACGAGACTGCCAAACCGCAGACAGAAGGCTCTCAAAAACAATATGGCCCTCCCTGGGAGTTTGTAAGTTTCAGCTGTCCTGGTGTGGAAGCTCCCAATTTCAAAAAATGAAAAAAGTTAAAACGGGGACTGCCCTCCAAATTACAAAAATTCTTCCAGAGGCAACCCAGTGGTGCCCACGGCGGCCTCCGGAATGTGCGTTTCTCTATAAAATTTATTAGGCCTCGGGCTCCCGGCAGTTTAAGATTACGGCAGCCTGGGGAAGAGGGAAACCAAATACTTGTCGGTGCCCACTCGGCAAGCCCGGGGCGGCCTGAGCGCGCAGCCGCCTCCCACGCCGGGCGGGAGAAGGGCTGCGCGGACACGTGGAGCGCGGAGGCTGGCACGCCAGGGGTGAGGGCGGCAGGCGCGGGGCTGCCACGCTGCGCGGCGGGGCGACGGGCGGAGGCGTGTGAACACGGGCACGCGAGCAGCTCACCACTGCACCGACGGACGGGGACCGACGGACGCCTAGGTGCTGCGGCGGCGGGCAGGCCGGAAGCGTGCAAAAGTGACTGCCCCGCGGGTCCTCCGAGGAGGATTCGCTCTTTTTTTTCCTTTCTTTTCTTTTAAGTTAAAAAATTTATTTATTTATTTGATTTATTTATTTTTGGCTGTGGTGGGTCTTCGTAGCTGCGCACGGGCTTCTCTAGTTGCGGCGCGTGGGCTTCTCATTGCAGGGGCTTCTCTTGTGGAGCACGGGCTCTAGGCGCACGGGCTTCAGTAGTTGTGGCTCGCAGGCTCAGTAGTTGTGGCGCACGGGCTTAGTTGTTCCGCGGCATGTGGGATCCTCCCGGACCAGGGCTCGAACCTTGTCCCTTTCATTGGCAGGCGGATTCTTAACCACTGCGCCACCAGGGAAGTCCCTGGTGGATTTTAAAGCGTTTTGGGTTTTTTTTTTTTTTTAATCCTTTTCTCTTTTTTTTTTCTTCAGGCTGCTAGGCCCGAAAGCGGCGGAGGCTGCAGCGACCCGGGGCGGAGAGAGGACAGCCACTTATTACGTGACCTTCAGCAAGTTACTTAACCTCTCTGCGCCTTAGTTTCCTATTGTGTAAAATGGCGGGGGGGGGGGGAGTCATAGTCACCTCACAGGGAGGAGGAGAAAATGAACTAGTACCTGTAAGGAGCTATCAATTTTCAACTGGTGGTGGGAAGCCCAGCTGGGGGGGAGAAAAAAGGTAAAAGAGAACTGTGAATTATTAGGAGGAAAAGATTATGCTAATCAGGATGGACAGACTTCAGCATAAATAAGATGCCAAGGGTTTCAGGCGGCTTAAAAAACTTATTCAAAAGTACATATGTAATTAAATTCTCACTGTGTAAAGATTTCAAGCAACACAGATAAATTTTAAATCCCCTCGGTTACGCTTCTTTCCCCAGAGGTGATTACTATTGTCAGTTTCATGGGATTGCTCCCATACCTTTTTCTTTGCATATGTATACACATACATGTTTCTACAGAAATCCATGGCTTTGCTTGACTTTTTTTTTTATACCAACATCAAGTGCTCTGTCTTGGAGCTCTTTCCACGTCAGTACACATAGATCTATTTCATCTTACATGCTACAAAATATATAAATGGGATGTATCATGGTTTGATCATTCCTCAGGTAGTTTCTTTTTTTTTTTAATTTTATGTTATGTGTATTTTTAAAAAATATTTATTTACTTATTTAGTTGTGGCAGGCAGGCTCCTTAGTTGTGGCATGCGAACTCTTAGTTGCACATGCATGTGGGATCTAGTTCACTGGCCAGGGATCAAACCTGGGCCCTCTGTATTGGGAGCACAGAGTGTAACCACTGTGCCACCAGGGAAGCCCCTTGCATTGTATTTCTATTGGAAGGTGCTTTTCTAGACGTCTCAGGGTGACTTTCAGCAATCCTGAGGTGAGTGAGTGGCCAAGATGTGAAAACACCAGCAGGATGGGTTTAACACACCAGCATCCCTTGGGGAGTCTCAGAAATAGGTGCATCAGGAAAACCCCATAGAAGGTTGGCTTGGGCCACATTAGTTGGGTATAAAAGGGAAGAATGACCTCAGAGGGCTGGACCCACAGGCTAAGTCCAGGAATAAGAGAACTAGTGATTTTCATTTTTCAGTGGCCTTTGAAAATGGCTGCGTCAGAACATCTGTCCAGAAACCCAAGATGGGGCTGAGGGGTAAGAACCCCCCAGGCGCATTCTAAAGTGCTTGGAAGTGGCTTCTAGGTGTAGCAACCAACTAGGTGGTTCTATTTTAGAGCCTCGGGGGTTTGTTCACAAAGACCCTGTTAGATCGTGGCTATGTTGTATGGATTTTATACCATGGGTCAAATCATAAATACCCACGTGCAACAATTCCATATTACGATAACATGATATTACTCAGAGCCGTGGACACAGTCGGTGCTCTGACCAGATCCTTTTCTGGCCCATTCCCCAGCTCCTGTGACTCTACTGCTAAAAACTACAGCGGTGGAGAATTCCCTGGTGGTCCAGTGGTTAGGACTCTGCGCTATCACTAACGCCAAGGGCGCAGGTTCAATATTTGATCAGGGGACTAAGATCCTGCAAGCCATACGGTGTGGCAAAAACCAAAACAAAACTACAGCTGGATGATTGCCCATAGGCTACGGGTGCCCCCCTTGCCTGTTCAGAGAGCCAAAGTCCCCATAGCTAATGACCGACTCGTGTAGGTACACGAAACTCGGCTTCCAGATGGAACAACTGAGCTGCCACTTATGCTCTAGAGCTCTCCTGTGACCAGGCTGAGGCTACATCTGAAATCACACTCTTGGCTTCTTCCCGTTCCTGGCCCTGCTCCCTCCACTCCCTTCCTGGTTTCTCCTGGAGGCTCTTCCTCAATAAGTCACTTGTTCCCAAATGCTCACCTTGGGGTCTGCTTTTGGGGAGTCCCACCAGAAACACTGTCAGACTTTATAGTGGCTGTTGGTCTTGACCTTGGGTGGTGGCCATTTAACACACACCTACTGAATGCGTGTGGGATTCCAAACCCTTGAGAGACCCTTGCTGAGAGCCCTGACCCTGTGTGCAGAAGGGCAGGGGCTGGAGGACCAGGAGAGGGCCCGCGTATGGCCTGCCTCCTTCCAGGCCACGGCCGTGAAGCAACCATGAACATCACACCAACAGCCACAGGACTTCCCATCTGACCATTTATTTTCTTGCTGTTTACTCAGGTTCTTCCCCAAACATCTTTTGATCTCCAGCATGGCCTCTCGTCCAGAAAAGCTGAAACTGTGCCCCGCTTCTTACCATCTTCATGATACCCCCTGCTCTCTTATACAAAATATTTCAAAATAAAGATTGAAACAGGAACTTAGCTGAGCTTTGCAACACAGAAGTGTATTCTGGGTCTACATTTATAGAAAGTGGTGGGTGGGGAAGAGTGATCAGTCCAGGGGGGACTGGGGGAGATGTCCGCGCCAAGGGTAGTCACACGAGTGGGCAAGCAAGATGGGAATGAGTGAGTCCTGGGGGCTCCAGAATCATCAGAAGTTACTGACTTACTGATGGGGAGAGCTTAGAAAAATCTAGAAACACACACTGTCTCCACCTGGGAAGCACTCACTTCCCTTTAAGGCAGACTAGAAAAAAATGAAAGAAAGCCCCCAAACCCACATTAACCAAACACACACACACACACCCCAAAGTCTAAGTCTCCAGATAAACATCCACAAATAGGCACTTGGTGTCTTCAGCTCTGGGTTTGGAGAGATCTGGGGCTTTGGCCCCCAAAGGCAGGAGCTACTGTCCCCAAAGCAGGGGACAACAGCTTCTGAAGGCCCTGGGGTCTGATCTGTTAGGTGGTACTGGCCAAGCTGGATGGGAAGGAGGCCTGTTTAAAGAAGACCCAACCCCCTCATTTCACTGAGATAGTGACTTGCTGGAAGCTCTGTGTCCTGTGCATTTCCTGAATATAGCGAATTGGTATTTCTAAAGAGCACATCACTGAAAGGGCAAATGCTGGCCATTTAAGTGTGGGCATCTCAGGTTGGGAACTGACCGGCTCCATGAGGCAGGGGCCAGATGCAGTTTGCTACTAAGCACTGTGTCCTCGGGACCCACCACTGTGCCTGGCACTTAGGAGGCATACAATATATGTTTGTTGAATGAGTGAATAATCCAAGAAGAAAATCCCATTCTCCAAGAATACAAATTTACAACCTTTTCATTGGTTATATATCAGTTCCTCTCTAACCCTCAAAGTGGAATTATAATTCACTTATTCTCCTGAACCAGCTGGCCTTAAAGGAATTTGTTTTAGCTGAAACTGAGTCTTTTCAGTTGGAGCCAGAGAATGAATCTGATTAAGTCCAAATGAGAGGGTCTTCAGCAAATGCACTGAGAAACTTCAATGGGATAATTAATCCATCTCTAAGGCCAGCAGCTGGCCCAGAACTGGCTGTTCAGGCTGGAGGTTAGGACAGGGTCTTTATGTGTTGGATCTGAGGTCTGGAGAGGAGGGGCAGGTCTTTCTTTGTGTCCTGGGGGAAGGTCTGAGCCTGGCTGGTGGGGAAGAAGTCCTTGTCTAGCTGTCTGGAGAGACGGCATTGGAATAGGAAGTGGAGGCTGTGAGAGGAAGGAGGTCAGGAACTGGCCAGAGAATCAAGGACCCAGCAAGAGGAGATGGATATAGCTCACCCTGGGGCATCTTTATACAGTGAACTCTCAGGCCACAAGGATGCTGGTGTGGGGAGAAACCCCCAAGCATCTGGGAGAGCCTGGGTCCATGAGAAAGAAGAAGCATAAGAATCTTGTAAACAGAGAAGGCTGCTCTGATAAAATACACTTCCAGGGAAGGTTCTAAGCTCAATTACTGGACCCTCAGGGAGTCTGAGTCTAAGGAGGCTAGCCAATGGTGTCTACACTGCAGAGGGAAAGCCGAGAGGATTTGACAGAGGCTGTTAAGGAATGAATAATTGGGGGTGTCCAGGTGGCCAAGGGAGGTGAATTTCAAAAGATGAAGACAGTTCAAGGTACCTCTGGGGTTCCAGAATCCCCTTCCATGCCATCTACCTTGACCCACAAGGCATGGCTACAGGGACAACTGGTCATCCCAGAACCTCCTTCCCTTCTCCCCTCATTCAATTTTGGACAAGAGACTAAAGACTCTTTGGGGAAGGGTTTGGGTAAAGTGGTTTTTGTTTTGTTCTGTTTTTCACGTCAGGGCTATACAGACACTGGCCAAATGTCCAGCTATTTTCAGGAAGGACAGCATGGAGGCTCAGGGGGTGACTTCGTGGACCCTGAGGCCCTTCTGAGGGAAGGTAAGGCACAGATATCTCAAATCCCCTCCCACCGCCTGAAGGCCCCTCAATGGCGGCCTCCAGTCCACGTCAGGCAGGGGGATTCTCTGGGGGTGTGAAGAGTCTGGAGAACTCAAGGAAGGAGGGAGGTGCCCAGGCCCCTGTAGTGTGAACCCTTCTTCTAATACGAGTGCCTGACTCAGCTTTGATTGCTGAGCATCCACTTCAAACATGGCGATCCTGAGTAAACACGTTGCCAGCCACACAACTAGATGAAGAGCCAGGTCGCCTCCCCGCACTGAGGCTCCTTTCTTCTAGAGATCTTGATTGCTTTTGATAACTGACCATTTGGGCCACCTGCCTTTCTCCTCTTTCCTCGCTTTAAATTCCCACTCTTATGCTTTAAATTCACCAATAAAGAGTGAGCCCTCGAAATCCTAGGCCCTCACCCTCAACTCCCATAAAAGCAGAACCCCAGTTCCGTGGGTTCTCTCTCTCTCTCCCCATGACCTCACTGTGTGGCCCCAGGTGTGCCAGGTAATTTCCAGGTCCTGTAAGTAAAAATAAAATGAAAAGTAATAAACGTTTCCCCCCAAGTTTCCTGATAGTTATTGCTGAAGGGCATTTTGCAATCATAATAAAAACCAGAAGGGTTGGTCCAGCCTCAACACTGGTTGTTGATGGGCTGTGACAGGCACACAACAGCCCCCTGCAGGTCAGGGTACCATGTGCCACCACTTGAAGGTGAAGGGCTTCCTGCGCACGTTGGTGCCGCAGTGCACCTCCCCCAGAAATTTGTGGTAGGCGGAGATGTCATCCACGAAGGTGCAGCAGAGGCCCAGGGGCTCCAGCAGGGAGCGCACATGTGTCTCCAGGCAGCACACCTCCTCAACCTGGGGCCCGAATGGCTTGGGGATGCCCAGGTCCTTGTTGAGCACAATCATGTTCACCTGCAACAGGGAGGCGGGGGGGGGGCACAGCTCCGTTTAGTGAGCACCTACTACGCCCCGCCCTGTTCTAAGCTCACTGAACCCTCCCAACAACCCTATGAAGTAGGGATTGTGATTATCCCCATTTTACAATGATGAACTGAGGCTCAGGGGGGCTAAGCAACTCATACATGGCAGAGCTGAGTGGAAAACGAGGCAACCCACCCCTGTATTATGTGTATGTCCATGCATGTGCATGCGGCTATATATGTACGCATCAGCGTGTGCATTGCACGCATGCATGTGTTTTCATGTGTGTACATGTGTGTATATATGTATCTATGTGTGTGTATGTGTGTTCTAACCTCCTTCTATCACACAGAAGACTCTCCTCTATGATAACAAGAATCCCTCCTGTCTATAAAGGCCTTTTTAATTGACAAAACACTCTCCAATCTGTTAAAGGATCCCCCAGGACCCCAGGGGGCAGCCAGAATAAGGATATCACCCCAGAAGGGAATGAGGCCCAGAGAGGGCAAGTGCCTGGGGTAGGTGGGAGGCCACACAGCAACTCAGCCAGGACTGGGACCTGGGCCTCCTGATTGGACAGCCTCAGCCGAGGGGTCCCTCTGGATCTGGCTGCCCCTGACTGGCCTGGATGAGGTTTGGGGTCCAGAGCGCCTCACCATGTTTGGGAAGAAGGCTCTGGCCTGGCGGTTCTCGTCCATCTTGAAGAGGGCAGGCAGGTCAATGATGTCCTGCTCCGTCAGCCCCAGCTCCTTCTTGAGGATGTCGCGGTTCCAGTCCAGGCAGCGCTGGGCAACAGGGAAGAAGGGAGGGCAGGAGAGTGAGGGGACATCCCTGCCACTTTTGTCAACCTCACCCCTGCCTGCAGGGGACCCGGCACTCCAGGGAGAGTGTCAATCGCACCCCGGCACTCCAGCACGTGCCGACCTCTCTGGTGCCCCTCCCACCAGTAATGGTAGTAATAAAGAGAACGAGAGAGAAGATTACAGAAATAATACTAGAAAATCCCAGAAATAACACTAGTGAGGGCTCATTTACTGAGCACCACCTACTACAAGCCAGACCCTGTGCTAAGTGCTTGCTATGCAGTATCTCACTGAATCCTTAGGCTGTCCTGTGTGGTGAGAATAACAGTGACAATGATTTTGATTAATAATAATTAAAACTAATATGTACCAGAACCCTAAGTGTACTGTTCTAAGTGCTTTACATACATTACTTATTTAAGCCTCAACCTCATGAGGTAGACACTATTATTAGCCCCTTATTAGAGACTCTACCCAAAATGTAGAGTCCTTAGTGAGTTGCCCAAGGTTCAACTGCCAAAACGAGGGGCCATGATTTGACCTCAGATCTACCCGATGCCAAATAATGTCCACGGAGGGGAGTTACAATAAAGTCAACTTTCAAATAGCCAATGAGGCATTATGTGAACTTTGGGAAACTCTGCAGTTGCTTCTACAGCATCCACTCTACCCCTCCCCCTGAAATGTAGCAGCCAGTTATTGGGTTGGGTTGACTACACCCTCCCCTCTTGGTGACAGCTAATTAGTGGACCCTTGCCCCTGCCTCTTTGCTCCAGTGATTGGTTCAAGGATGGGCAATAAACCAGGATTAAGGGAATCAGTATATGGAATTCCCCTGGCTACAATAATTGGTTCAGGTTGGCACAATCAGAGTGAAATGCAAAGCTTTTGTTTAATTGTTGGGGGCACAGACCTCCCTCTTTGTGGGTGGTGTGCTACATGGATGTGAGACCTTGAACTGTTGCAGCTATACTCCTGTCATGAGGGCACGTGTAGAGCCCAAGAAGTGCAGAGAAATGGAGCTGGAGCCCTGATCAACCTGTGCCTGAAATCCATATCACTGCTGGACTTCCTACTCATATGAGTCAATTAAGCCATTTTAAAAAATCAGTTTGAGTTTCTAAATTTAAACTTGATACTCTAAATGTGGCCATGCAGGGCTTCCTCGATGGCACAGTGGTTGAGAATCCGCCTGCCAATTCAGGGGACATAGGTTCAAGCCCTGGTCCGGGAAGATCCCCCGTGCCACGGAGCAACTAAGCCTGTGCGCCACAACTACTGAGCCTGAGTGCCACAGCTACTGAAGCCCGTGCACCTAGAGCCCGTGCTCTGCAACAAGAGAAGCCACCGCAGTGAGAAGCCCACGCACCACAACGAAGAGTAGCCCCTGCTTGCCGCAGCTAGAGAAAGCCCACATGCAGCAACAAAGACCCAAAGCAGCTAAATAAATGAATAAATAAATAAATAAATATGCCCATGCAAATAAAGAGAGATCTAATTCAACTAAATATGACCCTTTTGACTGGTATCTACTTCTGGATACAATCTTTGAGATTTAGGGACTCAAAAGGTGGGATTCATCCATAGATAGACAACTTCAGGGATCTCTGATCCACTAAAAGAAGTAAAAATTCATGGCATGTGTTTACATATGAAATTTTCTGGAGAGCAGGTGTGTAGTTTTCATCATATTTTAATGAGTGTGGGTCTCCCCCAAATGCTGTGGGCTCTAGCCTTACAGAGCCCTTGGCTCTTTAGTACTGCCTGATATACCTTCCTTCCCAGGTCTCCTGTCTGCTTCTAGCCTCCACTGACCTGCTTTGTCACCCCATTCAGCCTCCAGTTTAGAGGCGTAAACCAGGAAGGCTGGACCGAATGTTTGTTGAGGCCCTTCCCCTGTCATGTGCCCTGAACCCTTGGCCATTCCCTATGGAAGCCCCGAGGCTGTAACAGGTGCCGTTGGTCAGAGCCTTGTCCCTCCCACAGGCCCCTGCCCCGCCCTCACCTGGAAGTACTGGTTCTCCTGCACGAGGCTCTCATTGGACAGAATCTTGTTGATGGTGATTCGCTTGCTGCTCATCCCGCCCAAGCCTGTGGGGGTCAGAGGACAGGGGACAGTCTAGCTTTAGGTGTCCAGCCTGGGTGCTCCCCTTTGCCAAGGCCCCCAGCTTCTGGGCTAACTCTTAGGATGAGGGAGAGGGGCTGGGACAGGCTGGGGCACAGGAGGGCAACCCCAGGGGTAACTCCTTTCCCCAGGGTTGGCCATGTCACCTGGGCCAGGGAAGGGGTGGCAGCTGTCTTGCTCTCTCTCTGGCCAGAGGGTAGGGTGGCACAAGAAGCCTGCTTCTAAGGATGGGCAGCAGACCAGAGGGAGTGTGGCAGAAGCAGGATGCCAAGGAGTGTCACCCTTCCTGTTTTCCAGACCTGCCTCATGCTTGGCCCTTGTTCTGGTCTATGCCTGCATCTGCCTCCTATTCCATCATGATGGCCCACGTGGCTTCTGGCTTGATTAGTGATACCTAATGCTCATGGAGCGCCTGCTATGTGGCAGGTAGTCTTCTAGATATTTACATGGATTAACTCAATAATCCTCCCCACATTTCTATAAGGTAGCTTCCAGCATTAAGGATGAAGAAATAGAGGCACAGAGAAGTTACATGACTCGTCCAAGGTCTTACAGCTAGTGGCAGAGCCCGTAAGCACACCAGGCAGTCTGATTCCAGAGCCTAAGCTATTAACTCTTTTTTTCCCTGCCTGATGCTGGTCCAGTGTTTCCTAGTCCTGTAGCTTGTTAGTGGCAAAGAGATCGGTGCTGTTGCACCCTGTACCTGAGCTGTCTCCACATCACTCCTTGGACCTATTTGTACAAAGATAATAGTTCCTATATCCTTATGGGTAGCTTTGAGGGCTTAATATAGAAAGAAGCCTCCAGAAAGTCAAGACTCATGCCTGCCAATCTAAAACAAATTTCCTATCGGTGGGAATTAAAAAATGACACTGGTCTTAAGTTGGTCTTGTCCATCCCAGACACCAGTCGCTATTAGGAACACTGCCTTTCGACATGGAGGGTGGTAATGTATGTAAGTATCAAGCAGCCTTAGGGGTGCAGACTTTTGGGAGCAGGTGGATTAGAGACGCCAACCTGAAAGGCGTCAAAAGGGAATGTAGGAAGAGCACATAAGAAATTGTCATGGCCTCTCTAACCTGGCTCACCGTCTGTGCCTGATCGGCTTTGTCTCTTTCCATGATTAATTTAAGAGCAAAGCTCATCCCAGTCTGTCTATCCCAGTTACGTGGATGTCTAAATTAAGCAGATGATTTCTCACTCTGGGACTGACGGTGATGATGTCTGACTGTACGTCAGGTCTGTCGACTTCCACTTTTCTTCCTACCCCTCAAGTGCATTATGTATATTCTTCTCTATCTCCCTTTCGAAAACACAAGCTCCTTGAACACAGATTGCGTGTCAATTTTGAACCATTTAACTCTCCTTGGGGTCTGGTGCCATTGGAAGTATACACTAGGTCCCGAAGAAGCACTAGGCACTGTTGATGGTCATAAGGGGCAGTGGGCAGCTCGATGGTCCCGTTGGCCACAGCGAGGGTCACAGAGGCCAGGGCTGCTTCCCACCACGGGGACCTCACAGCCCCGGAGCGGGCCGGATGTCCAGGAAGTGGAGCTGCGTGTTCAGGGACAAGGCACTCATCTGCCCTGTCCTCCCAAGGGTCCCTCTGGGGGCTTAGCTCCCTGCTCCCTGCCAAGGCCCTGCGGGCACTCACCTTTGAACATGATGGCCTCCCCATGGCCCTCCTTCTGCTTCTCTCGGAAGAGCTTGTAGCAGGCCGAGGTGCTGGCCATGAGCATCCGGAATTTCTGTGAGAGACCATCCAGAGGACCAGTGTCAGCAGAGAGGAGGTGGTCAAGAAACGTGAAGAAGCCCCCGCTCTCAGCACCCGGGGTCCCACCTGCATATTGTCTCAAGCCACTCTCTGCCGAGCAAAGGCCGCCTGGCAGGGTTTTCTCTATTTCAGAGGAATATTTCTCACCCTTCCTGCTATAGAAATGCCTCCACCTCAGCAAAGCCATCGAGTCAAAGCTCAGAGTCAAAGGTGACCTTGGACAGAGAGGAAGAGCTTCTCCAAGTGGCCAAGAGGCCAGGCCATTTGCACCAAATTTCCAGGGTTTGAAGTTGCAGCTGTTTCTTTTCACTTCTTGGGAAATGAAAGAACCTCCTTCCAGAGCCCCAAGCCCATATCCCATTGCTCTCTACAGCATTATGGCCAGTACAGTAGCCACCAGCCCTGTGGGATTATTGGACACTTGACTTGTGGCTGGTCTGAGTTGAGATGTACTAAGAGTAAAATACACACCAGATTCTGAACACTTAGTATAAAAAAAGAATGTAAAATCTCATGAATAACTTTTATAATGACTACATGCTGAGGTGCTAATATTTTGGATTTATTGGGTTAAACATTTACCTGCTACAGCAACAACGTACAAACCAGCTTCAGCCTACTTCCTTCTTCCTCTCTGCAGTAGGCTTCCTCTAGATACCCCTCTCTGTTGACAAGAGCTGGCAGTACAGGGCATCTGCACTATCCTATTCACTCCAGCCTCAGGGGCCAGCTCACCTCTGTGCCTGGGATGGGGACGAATGTCATGAACTCATCTACATGGCCCACGGTCAGCCAGTCCGAGTAGAGCTCCACGGGTGCCTGCACCTGCTGGGCCTGCAGGAAGTCCCTCACCACCTTGGTCATCCTCCGACCACCAGACCTGGGGTGGGGTTGGGGAGGAGACAGTTCTTCAGAAGGTTGCCCACTGTGCCTGTCTCACCAGAGGGTCTGCAGGAGAAGTTCAGCCTCTAGAATCTAGCCTGGACCCAGAATAGCATTGGCGTTTTCGAAAAGTCATGGGAAGGAGCCTGATTTGCAGGGACCCTAGCACAGGCAGAAAGATGTTTGAGCCCAAGGGGAAAAAGGAGGAGTTAGCTGTAGCCATGGTCTGTGTGAAGAGCATAGAGCCCAGTCTTTGGCCGCTGAGGGTGTCAGTAGGTGTAAGAAGCCAGCTTCTGTGCTCAGGGATCCCTCATGGACTGCTGGAGGGGGCTAGGACACAGGCATGATTCCAAAATCTTCCCTAGCCTATGTACCTCTTCGCTGTTAACTTCTCAACTTCAATCATTTCAAGTGACACCTCTTCCAGGAAGCCCTTCCTGACTTCCACACTTCCTGAGGTCTTCAATCTCCCCATTACCCTTATAATGTAACCCAAAAACCTCACAGTGGCCAACAAATGCCTCTGTGATCTGGCCCCTGCCTGTCCCTCCTACCTCATCTTCCTCCCTTCCTCCTTGTTCCGTTTGCTCTAGCCACATGCTAAACTTGTTACCAAGGTTTTGTCCTTTCTATTCCTTCTATCTGGAACGCTCCTTCCCTTTGATCTTCCCATGGCTGCTTCCTTCTCATCATCTGAGCCTCAGTTCCAAAGTCACTTCCTCAAAACCACAAAAGCCAAAGTGCCCCTGCCCCATCACTCTTTATCATGTACCCTATTTTATCTTCTTCATTACACCTATTAGCACTCAGAAGTATCTTATTTATTTGCTTGCTTCCATGTTTATTGTCTATACTGCCTCCACACCTAATGGAAAACTTCCCGAGAGCTGGGACTTTGTCTGTTTTGCTCACTGCTGTCTCCCCGCAGCCCAGAACAATAGCTGACACAGAGAAGACTCTCAATAGATATTTGTCTCTAAGAAGACTCCCCGTGAACTCCCCTAAGGGGGTTAGGGACCCCTCCTTGGGTTTCCCTGACTCTGTATCATTCTATCACTGTACATACCCTCTGTTTCATGTCTGTGATCTCCACCATCTCCTGGAAGATGGGGCTGGGCTTCATGTTTGGAACCCCATGTCTGACACAGGGCTTAGTGCTTGGCTGGTGCCTGGGAAATACCTGCTGAATGGATGAGTGACTGTTGAGTGGAGGGAGAAGGAGGGCAGGGTGAGCAAATGGTCACTATCTGTGTCAGTGGCCTCCTGCAGAAGGTAGAGGATCCCATGTGGCTTATAGGGACTTGGTGCCCAAATCCTGGCTGGTCCCACATGTGCAGGTTCCTGGCAGCCTTTTTGTGAAGTGAGGACCCACAGTACTCACTCTCTCCCCAGCAACCACTCTAAGGAAAAATCTGCCTTCTCATTGACTGGTGGGTGACCTGGGGAGGGAGTGAAGGTGTTGTTGATAGGCTAGGGAGCCAGGGACTCAGGCTTTGGGGCAGAGCCATGTCTTCTCATGTGTCTTTTGTGAATGGGCACCCCCGAGGATTTGTTGGTGTGCTCCCACTGATCCTCTTTCAGTACTCTTTCTCTGAACTCCTTCATCCCTTCCCCACTTTCTTTAAAATCTCATTATATTCCCTCCCATTTGGGGAAGGGGGTTATTTATTTAGTTTTGTATTAGGTCCTAATTCATACTAAGATGTAAAGGCTAACTTGGTTTTCTTTCCAGGAGTGTCTGTATCTTGTCAGAGAGTCATGGGAGAGGTTAATTCTCCCGGCCAATCACTCCATGTATGAGCAATCCAGTCTGCTCCTAAAGGGAAACAATAACTCCCCCCGCCCCGGCCCCCCACCACTGCCCGCAGGCCCACCCTGGCTTCTCTTACAGAGGAAAGCTGCTCCCGATGAGGATCCGGCCCAGGGGGTATGTCTTGCCATTCACGGTCACTGGCGGACTGACCTCTAGGTTCCCAAAGGAATCAAGGCTGGTGACAGGCTCAAAGAGGGGCTCCCGGGTCACGTAGCCAAAATCTGGGCCCTGGGCAAGAGACACCCGTCATTAGTCTCTTGTGGCCAGGAGCCCTTAGCCCCAACCCAGCCACCCTCTGACCACTTTTCACTACCTTTGGTCTGGCTCTGTGGGCACTTAGCTTCTAGGGGGGTCACCCATGCTCTTCTTATTCCCACTGATGAGCAGGACCCTGGCATGGGGAGGCTGAGTTTGTGAGCATGTCAGTATGAGTGTGAGAATGAATTTGAATATATGAGTGTCTGTGTGTGTGTATACATCTGGGTCTCTGGGTGTGCCTCTATTTCTTAAACACTGAGACATATTGGTGATTTCTGGTTTGGTCCTCATTTTGTGCTATTGACATCCCCACTCATCTCTTAATGTGAGCAAGAAATGGACCTTTGCTGTTGTCAGCTATTGAGATATGGGGGCTGTTTGTTACTGCAGTCTTACCAAGTGAAAGCTGACCAATACATGCAGGAATGGCAGATATGTAACATATATACCAACCCAACCCATTCCCAACTAACCATATTTATTCACGGAGCCCAGATATAGCCTCAGAATCCTTCTTAGCACAGAGCTCCAACAGACTGCAGTTACATGATATAACCCCAGTGAGGCCCCCTGAATTTTAAGTTTCCTTTCATGATTTTTTGGTAAAAAAGTAGGGATCTTGCTTGGGAGCTTGCACTGGGGCTGGAACTAAGCTTGTCTGACAAAAATACTTACTAATAAAAACCAAAGAGTGAGAAGATGTGGCTTATCCTGGCCCAGCTTAGAGGCTCAAGGGACAGCTGTGCCCAGTAGGGTTAATGGCTGCAGCTTAGTGCTTTCTCGCCTATGAGCCCCAGATGGCAAGGTGAGACTCGCCAGAGGCTGGGCAGCTGGGGCTTTACAGCCTCATATGGGCAGGCAGGCATGCAGTACAAAGCTGGGCTTGGCCCAGGCCTCCAGGAATAATGCAGTCTGGGGGCCTTGGTACTAGGCCAGCCTGGAACACTAAAGGCAGGTGGTGACCCGGGAAGAAAGGGTAAGAAAAGGACCTGAGAGGCCTTGGTTCTCCTGCCTGCTGACTGGTTTGACTACCCCTCATGTTGGAGGAAGTGGACAGTCCTCACCGAGGACAGTGTCCAGGGCTGTGGAATGAGAACCAGAATAGCAGCTAATAATAGTCATTGTATCAGGAGCAGCACAGATGCCTTATATAATGTTTTCAATCTTCACAATAAGCCTGTGAGATGGATACTGTTTCTATCCCCATTTTACAGATGAGCAAACTGAGGCTTGAGGAGGTTAAGGTGCTTGCCCAAGGTCACATTGCTGCTAAGGGGTGGAACTGGGACTCAAGGCCAGATCTGTCTGGCATTCCAGAGCTTTGTGCTCACGCCACTGGCTCTGCCATCTCCCTGTGATGAAGGGACTAGGTTAGTGAATGCTCTCAAGAAGCAGGTGTGGACCTGGCAAAGGGTGGCCTCTGAGCAGCCCTGATGTCTCACGGGAGGCTGCCCTGTGTGTGACCTTGGCAAAGCCACCTGATCTACCCAGTCTCTGTTTCGTGTTCTGTTCAAGCCTCCCCCTGCCTGTTCAGGGTGGAAGGTGAGGACAAAGACGACTGATTTTGGTTCTGTCCTCGTTCAGTTGGTTATTGAGGGCATAAAAGGAGAGTGGTAATGACCTCTAGAATCGAGGGTGGGGGTCAGATTGCTTTTTAAAAAACTCATGAACTGAAAAAAATCACAGATTTAATGAGCTTTGAAGTTGGAACCATGCTTTTCGACAATTGCTTAACTATAATTTTCCTCTTTGAAACTTCAAAGGTGGGGCAGTGTCAGGAGTCAGGCCTATGTCTCCCATAGCTCTCATTTCCCATGAGAGAACTCTCCATGTTTTGGAAAAGCATCAGTTATCAGAGCAGGAAAGGATGTTAGAGATTACTATCCCAATGGACCCATTTTGCAGATGAGAAGATGGAGGCAACAGACTAATTTGCAGTAAACTGATTTGCCAGGGGTGCCCAAGGCCTCCCAACCACTCTGTCCTGTAGGAGTCCCAGGACTGTGCCCTCCCCCATCCCCCAAGGTGGTCCTCAGCATCTCACCAGGAGCTGCTTCACTGGGAAATCCTTCAGGTTTCCATCCCTGGGGGAGTCCAGAACCACAGGGAAGCCTTTGTGGGGGGCCTCGATGTAGCCAAACTCGATTTCATCCTGTGGGGACACCGGGAAGAACTATCAGACGAGCCCAGGGGGCCACCAGTGAATACTAGCCAGCCTCCCCAATTCTCCTCCCAAGCACATGATGGCAGTGGTTTCTTACATATCCCTCCTTAGATAGTCTCTGCACATCCCCAGCATGTTTGTACTCATACTGACCCCATTTTAAAAGACATAACTGGTAACATCTGTATACATTTTCCTGCAAGTAATACCTTAACTGGAAGTGCATTCTTTATTTATAGATTGGCTTCTTTTTAGCTGATGTACAGTACTCCACAGAAAGGCTGTCCAATCATGTGGTCACCCCCTTGCCCCGTAGATGGACATTTAGGTTGTTTTACAGTCTTCCACTACCCTAAGAAGCTGCAGTGAATTACCTTGTACATTTCTGTCCCTGTGTACACGTGCACGTGTGATCTGAGGGCAGAATTCGCATATGTGGAGCAGCTGGGCGCCAGGGCATTGACATTAAGCTGCCTCTTCTTGCCTGAGCCCTGGACCACATCCTTCCCAGCCTGGGGTTCCTTACCTGGATCCAGCGATCTCCCCGGTTCATGTACTGGAAGCAGACCTTCAGTTCACAGTTGGTTTTCTCAACCAGGTTCTTCACCTCTTTCAGGAACAGGTAATTGTCCTTCATGCTGAGAAGTGTAGGAAGAGGGGGAGGCCAAGAGGGAGGGTGAGGAGGGATGAGGGCCAGCCCACTGAGGTGGCAACAGCAGTTGGCATCTCTGGGCTGCGCTGGGCAGATGAGGCCACATCTGTGTTCAAAGGCACCTTTGCAAAGGCCACTGGAGTCAAGGGCCAAGCAAACTCATCCCCTCATGCAGTGTTTACCAAAGTCATGAACAAACAAAACGAGGAGGGGAATTCTCACCCTCACCTGCCCCAAAGCCTTACATCTCTGACTCCCCAGATTTCCAAGGAAGAGCTATGCCTAGCATGGAGGCAGGGGATGGGTCCAGGACAGCAGGGGTGTGTGGCCAGGTGGTGTGGCCAGTATCACCTGAAGGCACTTCTTTCCCCTGCTTCTCATCTCGCTGTAGCTGTCTAGCACATAATAGATGCTCAGTTAAAGAATTGCTGGATGAATAAGATGAGCTGAATATCCATTGTAGAGAAAGGTTCCTGACTACATGGTATGGGCCAAGAAGATATGGGAAAGAAATGCTAGCTATTATTTTTTAGAGCACAAAAACTCTGTGCCAGGACCTTGGATGAATACTTCACCTGCTTCATCTCACTTAATCATCACAGTGACTCTGTGATGTGAGCGTCTCAGAGAAACAGAGGCACAGAGAGGCCAAGTGAGTTGCTCAAGGTCACACAGCTGGTAAGTAACAGAGCATGATCTGAACTCAGGTCTGTCTGCCCCTGAAGCCCCAGCTTTAGCTACTCTCTGTGCTCTGCCTACTGCTTACCAGCACACAAACACTGACAAGGGAGGCAGGATGTTGGGGGTCATGATCCACGGAGCAATCCGGAATGTCACGGTGTCCGTGAAGATGGGTGTCAGGGGGATCTCCTGGGCATGGGAGAGAAGAGGAGGGGATCAAAAAGTCTTGTCAGGGTGCTTTTCACTCCTGCTTAACAAAGTGGGTGAAACCGACAACAGTAGTACCTCAGGGAGCACTTACAGTGCGCCAGGTCCTATTTTTACATGTGAGATTTCATTTCTGCCTTACAATAACCCCAGAGGGTAGATAGTATTATAATCCTTGTTTTAGAGATGGGGAAACCAAGTCACATAGCTGTCCAAGGTCACATGGTTAGTAAGTGGTAGAGCCTGTACATAAGCCCAGGCAGTCTGGCTGCCGAGCCCATACTCTCAACCACGGTCTGATCTCGCTGCATCAAAGTTCTCTTCCTGAAATCGGCTCACACGATGGCTGAGCCAGCCCCGGCCTTCCTCTGGTTTTGCTCTGGGCACCTTGCCCTTTTCTACGTTTGAGTGTTATCATGTTATTGGGGGAAATTTTGATATGTCCACATTGTTCTTTAAGGAAAGTTTCGGGAAGTTTGCCTGCAACTTGAAGGAAGATGAGATAGGATTCCTTTGCATGGCTGGCTTTGGAAAGCTACAGGAAACCGGCCCCTGCCCTTGGTGGGGAGGATGGAGGTGGCCTTTCCTGCATGGGTCTGCCTTTTAAAAATATTTATTTATTTATTTATTTATTTATTTATGGCCACACTGTATGGCATGCGGGATCTCAGTTCCCTGACCAGGGATCGAACCTGTGCCCCCTGCAGTGGAAGCACAGAGTCTTAACCACTGGACCTCCAGGGAAGTCCCCCGCGGTCTGCCTTTTGAGTGTCCACTGGAGGGGGCCAATCTGAGAGACCCTGATGGCCAGGTTGCTCCAGGCACTGGGGGAGCAGGAGAAGCCCTCTCCCCATCCCCTCCTGTTAGCTCTGCTTTTCCTGTCTTTCCCTTTGCCCAGAGACTTGAGGCTGCTTTGTGAATGAGATCTCACAAGCTTGTATGCTCACAGCCACCCTGGGAAGCAGCAGTATTTGTCATTTCTGTTTTCCAGATGGGGCAGCTAAGGCACAGGGAGTAAATTCACTTGCCCAGTGTCTCAGGGGCTCAAACCTGGGCCATCTGACTCCAGAGCCCCTTCTCATAAATCTAAGCGAGACGTAGCTTCACCTTTGGCAGAGCCCACGGCCTCCTGCCTTAAAGCGGTCCGGGGATGAAACTGGGGAGCAAACCCTGTGTCTGAGAGGGCAACCAGGTCCCTCCCTATATCTGAACAAAGCTGGGTGGGCCTGAGGGGTAGGGGTCTGGGGCTGCAGTTTCTGATGAGAGGTCCTTGTGGGCAGGACACATCCTAGGCTGGGGGGTGGGAGGCTTCTCCTCGGGAGGGGAAGGTGCTCTCCTTCTCGTCCAGTTTCCCAAAACCAAGGGCAAAGGTGGGTGACATGTCTGGCCACAGGGAGGGGACATGGCCTGCGACTGGGATTTGGGGTTCGGCCTGTGGTCAGAGTTGGTAGAACCCACAGCTAGGGTGTGGGACCAGGCAGGGAGGGAAGAACAGAGCACACGTGTGTGGCCTACTTTGCTTCTTGCGCTAACCATTGGCACTCTGTGCCTCAGAACTAGGCCCGCTCTCTGCAGGGAGGAGGACAGACCAGGGACAGGCATGAGGTAAGAAGAAGTCACCTGGAGAGAATCCGGGGGAGTAGGTACAGTAAGGAGGACCCCCAGAGCATAGCTCAGAGGACGCTGGCAGACACATGTGGATGGTGGGACATCCAGGCCTCCAAGCCTGGACCCTCTCCCCTTGGAGCTTTGAGGGTAGTAGAGCATACTGGGGACCCCCCTGGGAGTGGCCCTCTAGAAGGACCCCCACCTGGTCCGCAGGGCAGCCCCTCCTGGTAGAGGCCCGGAGCCCTCACCTCGGCCATATACTCCAGCAGGCTGACGTGGATGGAGACCAGGCCCGAGAAGCCCTCGTCGGGAAAACGTAGGCCTTCCACGAAGAACAGCAGCTCGGCAGAGCCGCCCGTGTACTTGACCACGTGGTAGAGCTTCCGGCGGCCCAGGATGTGGATATAACGCTGGCCGAAAAACGGGTCTGGAGGGAGAAGGACCAAGGTCAGGCCCCACCCACAACCGTCCGTGGGGCGGGGTCACTGATGGGGGACGCGATGGCAGAGTAACCTGTCCTCTAGACACAGAGAGAAAAGCACAAGCAGAAAACGCCACCAGAAGGGCCGTGACCTGGTCATCTTCCCAGCACTGTAGGGCCCTAGCCATGTGGCACTCAACCAGACACGCTTTCTGGCTTCTGGCTTCCTTGCCTATAAAGTGAGCTAACTCTCCCAGGAAGGGGACATGAAATGATAGCAGCTGAGGACCGGGCAGCCAGTGGTGTCAAGGAAGGGAATTATTGTGCCCATTTTACAGAGGAGGAAACAGTCCCAGAAATACGAAATGGCTTGTCCGGAGTCACATAGCCAGTAAGTGGCTGAGCTGGGACTCAAATCCCTGTCCCGTTCTGAACCCCGATCTCTCCTCTCCTTTGTATAAATAAAACACCAAAGTGCCCATTTGTGCCCCAAATTCTTCTCCATATAATGTAAGCCACATTGGCGTGTGGGTCTCTGGCTGCACGTTTTTGTGGCTGGTTTCTCCCACGCTCCTGCCCCACTGAAACCACCCAGCTCTTCACAGCGCTGTTCCCTCTGCTTGGAAGAGTTATCTCCCTCCTTCTTTCAGGCCTTGATTTGTGTCTTTTCTAGGAATCATAGCCAGAGACCCCAGAGACCAAGCCGGGGGCTCTGTCTGGAGTTTCTGCAGCCCCCATCCTACCCCATCACAGCCTTTAAACGGATATGATCTCAGTGTTTAGTTGTTGGCTCTGAGAGACCGTCACCTGCATGGGGGCTGAGACAGGTCCGGTCCAGGGCAGGTTGTATTTAATAAATATCTACTGAATGAACCAATGGCTCCCACACCACTCCCCGTGGGAGAATTTTCAGGCCAATTTAGAGGCACATGTATTGAATTACTACTCTGTGACCACATGGACAAGGACCTCTGGGGGACACAGAGATGGACAAGATGCAGCCCCTCTGTCTAGGAGCAGTGCTCAGCTGATGATAAGATGGCACAGATGTGGGAAGCGTCATAGTAGAGCTACGGGGTGAGAGAGCCCGTGGGGTTACTGGCGTGAGGAGGGCAGGGGAAGGGAGGCAGGGTGGGAGGCGTTTGAGCAGAGAAAGGCAGCCTTTGAGATGCCCCTGGGGGCGGCAGAGGTGGGGTGCAGTGAGGAGAGGAGATACTTGCATTGGCCAAGGCATGGAGGTAGGACCCTATGCAGTTCCAGAAGGAGTTTCTTTATGCCCTGCAGAGCTGGAAGGGCAGAATCAGGCTCAGCTCAGTACTTTTGTCCACAGAAATGGGTATGATTACTGACCAGTTACCTGAGGGCTACAGCATGTAACTAGAACAGTCCTGGCATGAATAAGTGCTTGATTAAAACTTGCAAAATGAACGGAGGAACCAGCAAAGCCCAGGCTCAGGATGATTGCTCACTAGGACAATGTGCTCAACTAGACCCTGGTTATACATCTCATTAAGGGTGGGTTACCTTAGTGGTTATGACTTCCAGAGTCAGAGAGATGCGGGTTCAAGTACCTCTCTGGCTTACAAGCTGCAAAACCTCAGGGAATTCACTTAACCTCCCTGAGCCTCAGTTTACTCATCTGTTCAATGGGGGATAATAACACTTATGCCACAGGGTCCTTGCAAGATAAACTGACAGCATCAGGAATTGAGGTAAGCTCGGTAACCAAGGGTAACCACCAGTAACACAGCTGGGACTTGCTGGTATCACTACTATGAGAGCCCATGCATGTGTCAGCACACCCCTTACTGCAAAATTCACGACCTTTTCATTGAACGGCTTAGGAACAGAAGGCAAAGAAAAATACCTCACCTCACCTTCCCTTAGGTGGGCCCAAGAAATGAGGCATACAGACTCAGACACTGGGTGTCCCAAGGAACAGCTCAAGACAGAAGGTGAAGTCCTTCTTACTCAGAAAAGACAACATATGCCTTGTGTCCCAATCACTAAGTAGATCCAGATGGCTCTGCATAATTAAAAACATTCTCCCCCAGGCACCCAGGCCCTCCAATGTCCGCCTGTCCCAGGCTGCACTTGAACTGGTGCTAGGAAAGAGATCCTCAAGCCTGGAAGCTGACTTGTCTTGGCAGAAAACTCCAAAACTTTCCCAGGGCTCTGGGCAGCTAGGTGGGGTGTGTGTGTGTGTGTGTGTGTGTGTGTGTGTGTGTGTGCGTGCGCGTGTGTGCGTGTGTGTGTGTGCGCTCCACCTGGGCCTGGGAGGGTGGGGGTCTGGCAGGGGAGCTGGGCCAGATGGAAGGATGCGTTCTTGCCCATCTGCATGCAGTTTTTTCCCCTCTATGGCCTGCAATTTACATGTGCCTCACTTTCTAGTGTCTTGGGCCAGCTCTAGGTAGATTGATGACTTGGTGGGAACAATCCAGCCACTGTCCCGAGGAGCCTCCTTCCCCCATCTTCCGTCCCAGCTGGGTGCAGTCCTGCCTGCGTGTGACCAGCTCTGCCTGCAGGAACCAACAATGACCCTCTATTGAGCAGCCCACATGCCTCGGGCTGGGCCCTGCCAGCCACCCTGACTTCTCCTTAGCCCCAGACATCGGCCCCGCAGGCTGGCACGTGGCATAACCCTTCTGGTCACTTTGGAGCCATCTCACCTCCCAAGGAGACTCTTTGATAGTGTGACCATCTGTCCTGGTTTGCCTGGGATTGAGGGGTTTCTCGGAATGAGGGATTTTTAGTGCTAAAACCAGGAAAATCCTGGGCAAACTGGGACAAGCTGGTCACTGCACCCTTGTAGGAAGAGGTCAGGTCCCAACTTTGGGATCCTGAGGCAGAATCTGAGGCTGGAGCACAGACACCTGGGTCTTCCTAACAGCACTGGAGACACCTGTCCACTGCAATCATTATACAGTAAGTCCCCTACATACGAACCTTCAAGTTGCGAAATTTCAAAGACACGAACGTGCGTTCCATCAGTATCAGGCGTAAGTGAAACTGCAGCTTGCCCTCGGATTGTGTTAGTTGGGTACCTAGGTTAACTTTGTTGGACTTATGAACAAATTGGACCTACGAACGCTCACTTGGAACGGAACTCGTCCGTATGTAGGGGACTTACTGTAATTAATAATCATCATAATAACCCCCCAAAAGCAACAAGTGCCATCTACAGAGAGTGTTCCACGGGCCGGCTACTGAGTGCTGACACATGTGCCTTATCTAACTCTATCACCAGCGGGAACTGTCAGGCCTCTCCTTAGCCCCACGTCACATCACAGAAGAGGAACCCAAGGCCTGGGCTGGTAAGTAGACTTGCCCAGATCCAGGATTTGAACCTCCTGGGCTCTAGAGCTCTCTCTCAGGGTCCCTCAGCCTCCAGCCCAGCCCCCTGCCCTTGGGGGACACAGGTGACACATGACATTCATATAACACAACATATTCTTATCCACAGGTGTACATGGATTTGGACAAAACCCCAAAATGCCTGCATGGACAAAAAGGAAGAAGGGGAAACTGTACCACAGATGAATTATTTTTCATCCTGTTCTTTACTGTGGCGCTGAGTATTCACCCAGGATTCCAATTCTGTGGGAAACTGACGATTCTGGGATCATCACTGCATCAGTAACACCGCCCCTCCCCCCACATTGCAAGATGGCAGCCCAGATAAGACAGACTGGGGAACAGCATCTCAAAGCACTCAGCAGTGGTTCCTCCTTTTCTTGTCTGCTCAGGACCCATCTCGATGGCAGTGAGGGAGAGGGATGTGATTAAGGGCCAGATCTCAATCCACTGCCATCAACAAAAAGACGCTCTAGATAATGTCCAGGTGTCACTAGCAGCAACAGGTTGAGTGTCACAATATGACGCCATGTGGTCGAGAAGCCGAGATCCTGCTCTTACCCTTCCTGTCCAGCCGGCAGCCCCATCCCCCGTGGCAACCCTGGCCTGGACCGGGTAAACATCAGCATCTCTGGCCCGCTTAGGCTGTGGAGCCGGCCTGACTCTGGGGACATTCCAACCTGCGTGAGGTCACTGCCCGAGCCCAGGGTGGATCAGGAGGTGGACTGGCTTCAGGTGGCAGCCGGGTCCACTGCTGTCCTGGCTAAATCCCTCCCTGAGGTGAGGGTCCAGGGCCACTGGGACCAAGTCCTCATGGCGACTGCTGTTAGTGGGCCTGGTCAGAGGAGGGCCTCAGAGATGGGCTGGAGACCCTGGGCCCCCCAGAGAGCTGGGCATGCGGGGGAAGCCTCACCCTGCACTACAGCAAATGATTTTGCGGAGACAGCTTTTTAATACATAAATCAGACCTTGACAGTCACTTGCTTAAAACCTTCTAACGGCTTTCCAGTGCACTTGGAATAAAATGCAAGCCCTCTCTGCATGCGCTGGCCCCTGCCCAGTTCGCTGACCTTGACTCCAACACATCCCCCTCCTCCGGTCTTCTGTCTGTGCCTCCAATACTGGTTCCCTCCTCCGGGCTTTGTACGCGCTGTTCCCTCTGCTTACAGCACTCTTCCCTCAGCTCATGAACGGCTGGTTCTTTCTCATTGTTGCTTTGGTTCTCAACTCAAACGTCGCCTGCTCGGAGAGGCCTTGCCGGACCACCTAGGCTGGCGGTGCCTCGCCTCTGCCCCTGCCGTTCTCTACTGCTTGCTCTGTGTCATTTCCTCCAATTGTGCTTTCCGTTATGTTTCCCTCATTAGACCGTCTCCTTCCCGAGGGCAGGGTGTGATGGCAGAGTTCACCCAGGGATCCCGGCGCTGAGACCAGCACCTGGCACTGAGGGGGCTCAACACCGAGTCACAGAAGGAACCAGACAGAGCAGGCAGCTGCGGGGATTAGCTCCACGGCGGAAGCACGTTCCTGGCTCACTGGGGACCCAGGAGGCCCTGTCCTTGGCAAGAGGAGCAAGGGGTCCGCTCCTTGAGGGTGCCCACAGCATCATCACGGGCTCTTTAAAAGTCAGGGGCAGTTCTCATGTTCAGAAAGTCTGAGATGGGCAGAAAACACCTGGTGGGGGTGGGAGGGAGTGGGTACCTGCCTCAGGTATCATGAAGGTGATGTGATTCTGGGAAAGATGGACCTCAAAAGCCCTTCCTCCCCTGGTTCACGTGGAACTCCTCTGGGTTCCACATAAATCTGTCACTGCCAACTCCTCTGAGGGAGGAGAGATCTATCCCACGGGTCCTCTTGACTTCACAGGACAACGGTGGTCCTGGTGACCATTACCAAGAAGCCAGTGCTGGCCCTCTCCAGTCACCTGCACCTGTGCCTACTAAGGGGAGGGGTCTGGGGAGCCTTAGAGGGAGGAGCTGGGCCCCCGAGGGGTATCTCAGAGAACACTGACTGGATGGGAAGTGCAGGAGGGCCAGGCTGGGGACACTCACTCTCCACGTAGAACACGCCCACTTTGTCCGAGTCCGACATGGAAATGTAGAGAACGATCTCGTATCCGGTGGGGAGGTGGTCGGGGCCTTTGGTCCGCAGGATCATCTGGGACATGTCCTTGAGGTCTGAGGGGTGGATGCATGAGGAGGTTAGAATTAAGAGAATTGCGTTGGGGCGGGGTGGGGGGGGTGGGGGAACTGGATGAAGGTGGTCAAAAGGTACACACTTCCAGTTGTAAGATAAATAAGTTACCAGGGATGTAATGTACAACATGATTAATGTAATTAACATGGCTGTATGTTATATATGAAAGTTGTTGACAGTAAATCCTAAGAGTTCTTATCACAATTTTGTTTTTCTATTTCTTTAATTTTGTACCTATATGAGATGATGGATGTTTACTAAACTTATTGTAATACTCACTTCATGATATATGGAAATCAAATCATTATGCTGTATACCTTAAACTTAGACAGTGTTGTATGTCAATTATATCTTAATTAAAAAAACAAAGGAGAATTGTGGCTGGAATGTTGGCCTGTTACTTTTATAATCAGGACAAAGCAAACCCCAAACCCGTGTATTATGAAAAAGCAGAAGTAGTTGTCATCTCCAACACTACAGATGACTTCCTATAACCTTTTGGGAACTTCCTTCTGCTCCTTTTTCTACATATGTACAACTTCTTAAAAAACGTGGTTCCAGGGACTTCCCTGGTGGCGCAGTGGTTAAGAATCCGCCTGCCAATGCAGGGGACACGGGTTAGAGCCCTGGTCTGGGAAGGTACCACATACTGCAGAGCAACTAAGCCCGTGTGCCACAACTACTGAGCCTGTGCTCTAGAGCCTGTGAGCCACAACTACTGCGCCCGCGTGCCACAACTACTGAAGCCCTCACTCCTAGAGCCTGTGCTCTACAACAAGAGAAGTCACCGCAATGAGAAGCCCGCGCGCCTCAACAAAGAGTAGCCCCTGCTCACCACAACTAGAAAAAGCCCGTGCAGAGCAACAAAGACCCAATGCAGCCAAAAATAAATAAATAAAAGAATTTATAAAACAAAACGAAACAAACACAAAAACTTTAAAAGAAAAAAACATGGTTCCAATTGAACTCTATCGATAGTTTCATTGTCTGTTTTTAGCAGGAGTGGATACCTGAGTCCACCATCCTCAGGAGACCCAAGGTCACACCTGCCTCACCCTTGGCCCAGCCCAAGACTTATCATAAGTGCTTTCATTGCTCCTCCCTGCTCCCCGCCCCAAGCTCAAGTGCAGATCCTGTGGTACCTTCCTTGCTGTAGACCTTCTCATCGCTGCAGTCCTCTTTGGGCAACCAGGGTGTGTCTCGGTCACAGTTCACCAGCAGGATGGCTCCCTGCCCCTCAGGGCCCCAGGTCCAGGACGCCTGCATTGGCGAGGAGAGAGGTCAGTGCTGTCTTCTCTACCTTCTGACAGATATTCTCAACCCCAGCGCAGACCCCATAGGACACTGGAGAGACAGCCTCAGGATGAGACTCTTGCAGCCACTACCCAGAAATGTAAACTGGTGCGGCCATTATGCAAAACAGTATGGAGACTCCTCAAGAAACTAAACATAGAGTTGCCATATGACCCAGCAATCCCACTCCTGGGCATGTATCCAGACAAAACTATAAGTCAAAAAGGTACATGTACCTCTATGTTCACAGCAGCACAATAGCCAAGACATGGAAACAACCTAAATGTCCACTGACAGATGAATGGATAAGGAAGATGTGGTATAAATAAATAAATAAATAAATAAATAAACAAACATAATACATGCATACACACACACACACACATAAAATGGAATATTACTCAGCCATTAAAAAGAACGAAATAATGCCATTTGCAGCAACATGGATGGACCTAGAGATTAACATACTAAGAGAAGTCAGAAAGAGAAAGACAAATACAATATGATATCACTTATATGTGGAATCTAAAATATGACACAAATGAACCTATCTATGAACCAGAAACAGACTCACAGACACAGAGAACAACAGCCTTGTGATTGCCAACGGGGAGGTAGGGTGGGGGAGGGAAGGACTGGGAGTTTGGGGTTAGCAGATGAGAACTACTATATATAGGATGGGTGACAATGAGGTCTTACTGTATAGCACAGGGAACTATATTCACTATCCTGAGATAAACCATAATGGAAAAAGACTATACATATATAATATATGTCAAACTGAGTCACTTTGCTATACAGCAGAAATTAAACACAACTTTGTAAATCAACTATACTTCAATAAAATAAAAAGGGAACCCTCTTACACTGTTGGTGGGAATGTAGACTGGTGCAGCCACTATGGAGAACAGTATGGAGGTTCCTCAAAAAACTAAAAATAGAGTTGCCATATGATCCAGCAATCCCTCTCCTGGGCATATATTGGACAAAACCATAATTCAAAAAGGTACATGCTCCCCTATGTTCATAGCAGCACTAGTCACAATAGCCAAGACATGGAAATGACCTAAATGTCCGTCAACAGACGAACGGATAAAGAAGATGTGGTACATATACACAATGGAATATTACTCAGCCATTAAAAAGAATGAAACAATGCCATTTGCAGTAACATGGATGGACCTAGAGATTATCATGCTAAGTAAGTCAGAAAGAGAAAGACAAATACCATATGATATCACTTATATGTGGAATCTAAAATATGATGCAAATGAAGATATTTATGAAACAAAAAACAGATTCACAAATATAGAGAATAGACTTGTGGTTGCCAAGGGGGAGGTGGGGTGGGGGAAGGAAGGAGTGGGAGTTTGGGGTTAGCAGATGTAAACTTGTAATAGGATGGATAAAAAACAAGGTCCTACTGTATAGCACAGGGTACTGTATTCAATATCCTGGGATAAACTATAATGGAAAGCAATATGAAAAAGAATATATACATGTATAACTGAGTTACTTTGCTGTACAGCAGAAATTAAACACAATATTGTAAATCAACTATACTTCAATAAAATTTAAAAAATATATTTATGGGATGAGTAAAGAACGTATGAAACTTCACTGGCCCAGATGGAGGAAGCCTGGGTAAGTTCAGGCCCACAGGGACTGGGTGACTCCCCAGCTCCTCAGCGGAGGTTGGATGCCTCAGAGGCTTCTGTGGTGCCTACTGGCACGTAGCTTGGCCATGGATACAGAGAACATATGTGTGTGGCTGCCTTGCCCTCAGGAAGGCAGCGCTGGTGCAGAGCCCCCTGAGAAGCCTGGGGGAAGGGGCTCCCCTATAGGCCTGAGGACATGCAGAGAGTCTCGAGCTGGATGCTAGGCCCCAGGCTTCTCAATGGGCTGTATTTATTTAGCTTTTTAAAGTATCCATCTCCATATAATTTAAACCGGACTTTACGATGTTATTATAAAAGTAATGTATGGCCATGGCAAAAATTTAAATGCCATACAAGGGCAGAAAATGGAAAATAGAAGCCTGGACGTGCAAAGAGCAAAACCAGCAGAGCTTAAAAATGGGGTTGAGGAAAAAGTAGGAATCAGCGACTTGGAGAACACAATGCTATCTGTCTGCACAAGTTAAAAATACACACACGCAAACCACACCGCATGTTTCGCAAGAGTCACAAGAACAGAAAGAGATGTGTTAAAACCATTGAAGTACTCCTTTGTAGGGGAGCAGAATGGGAGGGGGGAATGCAGGATCAAAGAGAATAAATGAATGAATGAACAAATGAACAAAGGATGAATGAACAAATAAATGAAAAACTAAAAATAGGAGAGGGGTTGTGCATGCACCATTAAAGATGATATGCCTTGGGGCTTCCCTGGTGGCGCAGTGGTTGAGAGTCCGCCTGCCGATGCAGGGGACGCAGGCTCGTGACCTGGTCCGGGAAGATCCCACATGCCATGGAGCGGCTAGGCTCATGAGCCATGGCCGCTGAGGCTGCGCGTCCGGAGCCTGTGCTCCGCAACGGGAGAGGCCACAGCAGTGAGAGGGCCGCGTACCGAAAAAAAAAAAAAAAAAAAAAAAGATGATATGCCTTGAATTGGGAATGATTGATGCAATCTTCTGCTCCTGATGGTCAAAATAAAAAAGGCAATAATAAGAGCAAATGTTTTGGCGGTACTTCCTCTGTGGCAGGACATTCATCCTTTCCACCAACTCTATGAACTGGGTGTCCCCATCCTGTGGATGGGGGCCACTGAAACTCGGGAACCTGCTCCATAGCCGTCCCTCTAAGGAGCTTGCTCCTTGGTGGGCTCTGTCACTGGAGTGTGTGTCTGGGAACCTGTCTCCTCATCTGTAAAATGACAGTTGTTGAAGCTTGCTGGGAGGACCACGGCTGCCTGCAGGACCCAGCCTGGGGCTCTGGCCCCGGAAGCCCCCCGTTCAGTCTGCCCTTGTAGTGAGGTACCTTTCTTGGGTTGTTCTTTTCCACCACGCCGTCCCGGTCTGCATCCACATCCAGGGAGATCTCTGGGGACAGACACATGGGTGAGTTGTTGAGCCTGCCAGACCGGGTGGGGCTGGGACAGGAGGAAGATTAGGGTGGGATTAGGGTGCAGCTCACCCATTTGCTTGGTTCCCAGAAGGGGAGTGCCTTGACGAGGGCATCTTAGCCAACCCCCTACCTCAACACCCCACTGCGGGATGGAAACACGAGCAGATACCGTGCAGACTGCGCAGCTCTTGGAGGGGCTGCCAGGTGGGTCAGGGATCTCTCACCCCTTTACTGTTCCTCAGTCAATTCTGGGTGGTGGATGGGATGAGCCTCACTGGACAGATTTGGCAACCTCAGTTCAGAGAGGCCAAGTCACATGCCCAGGGGCACACAGGTCGCGTTAGCAGAACTGAAGCACACACTGCGACTGGTCTGAATCGAAGCTCATATTTTGAAAACTTTCATAGGATTCCCTACCTGCCTTTCCTAGTCTGCCTTAGGCGTGTGTGCACACGTGCACGTGTGTGCGTTTCTCTCCCAGAACTCCTGGTGGTCTAGGGCCCACCTCTAAGGACTGAGGGTTTTACTTTGGGTGGGAAACTGGGTCTTCAACCCCTCTTGATCTGAGGGTGCCTAAGAGTCCAGGCTGCCAGATAGAGGATCCTGCACCAGCCTCCCAGCTCATCAGCCCAATTTGCTGACAGGTGACGTCTCTGGGTGCCCTGCTGGGTGCCTCTGTTTATCCCCACCCAGCAGGTCCCTGTTTATCCTTTCTCTTGGGGGACGGACCTTCTCTATCCCTCGGCCTGCTGTAGGGACCGTGTGGGGCAGTGAAATGAGCCCAAGGTTTAGTACCAGACGGTGCTGGGTTTTAACCTTGGTTCTCTGCTTATAAGCTGTGTGGCTTTGGGCAGGTTAGACAGCTTCTCTGAGCCCCAGTTTCTTTAGCTGAAAAATGGGGCCCTTTCCAGTTAGATGAGTTGCCCTAATTGCAATGGGGGCACTACTGCCATTTTGAGCCGGATTTTTGTTGTCGTTGCTGTGGGAGCCTCCCTGCGCGCTGTAGGGTGTTAAGCGGCATCCCTGGCCTCTGCCCCCTGGATGCCAGTGACACCCGCCAGCTATGACAACCGAAATGTCTCCAGATATTGCCAAGTGTCCTTTGGAAGGCAATATGGCTCCCTGAGTTACAGACCGACAGGGCGGGGCAGGGGAGTTGTTGGGAAGGTGATGGGCGCGACACACAGAATGAGATAAGCTGGGTTCAGGCCCCCGAACTGCCCAGTGGGCTCGGTCTCATGCTAAGCATGACTTGGACCGAGGTAGGAGTTGGGTGGGAATGAATGGATTTCTGGGCAGTCCCCTTGGCAGGCGTGCTCTCTCCCTGAAGAGGCAGAAACATCTCCTCTCTCTCTCCTAAGTCGGGGGATTATATTCGGGGCCTCCCTTTGCCCACAGCCCGATTCCCTCTTAACCCTGATTGTGGCTCTTCTGGGTCTTGAAGGAGGTAGGAGCTGGGGGGCTTTAAGGGCACCTGGTCCTTGGAGAGGCAGCACTCCCACCTCTGCAGCCCCACTGCCAGGCGCTATAGGAAATAGTGAAATAAACTCTTCCCATTGATCCCATTCACGCAGCAAATCACTGTTGAGCATCTACTGTGTTCCAGGCACCACACAAGTCGTGGCGACCAGTGGTGGGCAATCAGGGCCCCATGCCTGCTCCCAAGAAGCCCCCAGTCCTATGAGATAAATAGTTTTGTTCCCACTTTACAGGTGAGCAAACCCAGACTTGGAGACGTCACCTGTCAGCAAATTGGGCTGATGAGCTGGGAGGCGGGTGCAGGATAAGAATTCTAGGGAGAAAGCCAAGAAGGTGGCACCACCAGCTACTGTTAAAGAGGCTGAAGGCTCAGATGGAGGAACAATATTGATTTTGGCTCCCAGACCTTCATGAACTTTCCAGCGGGACACTCCCTAGGGAACGCTGCCTTTCGGGGAGGCTGGCTTCCTGAAGCTCCTGCCTGGGGACCAGCTGCAGACCCAGCCTCCTCCAGGAATCACTCTTTGCTTTTCAAGATAACAACCTCTCCTGCACGTATAGTTCTTTGTGGACTACAGCACTTCCCGTGTGTGTTTTCCCTTCAATTGCCCCCCTCTCCACACAGCCACCCGTACCATACAGATGAGGAAACAGAGGCACCCAGCAGGGCATTGACCATGAAGTCCCCAGAGAGTACAGAGCCAGGGGTCCCACTCGGGTCTCTGACTCCAGACTCCTGCCTTTGGCCGTTCCCTCCACCGTCTGAGGCTGACCTCTGCCCTGGGCTGTTTCTAAAACCCAAGCCTGCCTTTCAAGACCAGGACTTGCTCCCCTGAAGTTCAGGGAAGCTGGCCACCTCCCCACCCTGGCAGCCGTGTGGCTTTGGTCTCCAGGCTGCAAGATAGTTCCACATCACGGATCCTGTGGTCCGTGAAAGCAGTGGGGCATAGGAGAGAAATTATGAAGCACTTCATTGTGCTTTACTTCATTACTTACTTTTTTTTTTTGGCTGTGCAGCGCAGGTTGTGGCATCTTAGTTCCCTGACGAGGGATTAAATCCAGGCCATGCAGTGAAAGCGCCGAGCCCTAACCACTGGACTGCCAGGAAACTCCCCACTATGAATTTCTTAAACTAAAAATTTTAAATCAATGTAATATTTGCACAGTGCAAAAAAAAAAAAAATCAAAGAGTACCAAATAGCTTCTAAAAAAAACCCAGGAGTTCCTTGTCCAGCCCGTCCCCTCACCTGCCTGAGGCAATCTCTATAATACCAAATAACATGCTTATTGCTCTTTCTTGGTTTATTAAATTCAGACAAGTTTCACTGACTTCCCATTATGAAATTCAGGCATTGCGTAATGGGGCTCCCTTATCGCCCACCTCCCGGCCTCCCACGGTGCTTGACCCGTTCTCTCTTATGACCCGTGACCCAACTTCACAGTCAACTGGAATGGCTTCCTCTCCCCTCCACCCTCCCTCAGAAACCCTCTCAAGCTATAAACCATCCCTCAAGGACTTCTACCCTTCAAAGCTTCCCCCAAGGTCCAATTTAACTAGATTCCAAGGTATGATCTTTGTGGGGACGGGAGCAGGGCTGGCATGGCCTGCGCAGGGCTCTGGCCTCCTGGGATGGCTCTGTCTTCCCCGGGGGAGGAGGGAGAGGACATCTGTTTCAGGGCCTCTGGGTTCCAGACATTTCCCAGAGGCTCTGAATCCTACCTCAGCTCCCCAGAATAGCCCCAAGGTGTCAGGTGGCACCTGGGGTGTGGGGCAGATTAACTGGAAATATCACCGGGATTAGGTTCAAGGCAGTCTGCCCTGAGAATCAAAACACTGCCTCGGCTTCGACACAGAGGCACAAGCGTTTTGGCGGGCTGCCGGCCCCCATGGACAGTGGCAGGGTGCCGGGCCTTCTTGCCTTCTAGATGGCAGCTTGGGGAGGAAGGATTCTCTTCCCCAACAGCCAACTAGGGCAGTTATCCTCAGCTCTCCAGAGGGGATGCAAGGAATGAGGGCCTTAGGCTGATGCTAAAAATTCTCAAGGCTCCTGTACATGTACTGCTCTTATTGCCAGGACCACAGCAAGGAGGGTGAGATTATTCCTCCCTCCGAGATCCCTCCCCTCCCACTTTCCCCTTTAACCTGGAGGGCTTGGCAAATCAGCCCTAACTGGGGGCTCAGAGGCCCTCAGGGATCAATGAGCTCAAAACTCTCATTTTATAGCTGGGAAAAAGAAGGTCTAGGGAATTCCCTGGGGGTCCAGTGGTTAAGACTCGGCAGTTCTACTGCCGTGGGCCCGGGTTCAATCTCTCGTTAGGGAACTAAGATCCTGCAAGCTGTGTGGTGCAGCCAAAAAAATGAAAAATAAAAAGTGAGGTCTGGAGGGGGAGGGCATATAACAGCTTTTTGGCAGGACTGGGACCAAGACCCACAGTCTGATTTGGCCAAGGGCATTATAGTTTTGTTCTCGAATCCCAGGAGGAAGACTGAGGCACAGGAAGGTTCTTCAGCTTCACCCAGGCAGAGAGAAAACGGGCTGCCCCAAGAGGAAGGGAGAAAAGCAAAGAGAATCGACTGAGCACCTAGCCCACGCCAGGCCCTCGGGATGCACCATCCCACTGAACCCTTGTAAACAGTGTGCAAGAGTGCACCGTGAATCGCATTTTGCAGATGAGGAAACAGGCTCAGGGTGGTGGTCACAATGTGGCTGGATGAGGCAGAGCCAGAACACTGTCCACTCTGAAGTCAGGGATTTTTTTGGCTCAGCGTGGACTCAGCACAGAACTAGGGTGAGACAGACTCAGAGACATCCTTGGGGGGCAGCCCCACCATCCTGGGACATTCAGAGCGTTCCTGCCTCTGAGGTGTTGCCCCTGCGTGATTACTCAGGGCATGGGGCTCAGGGGCTCCTGGGGTAGATGCCTGAGGGAATATGGGACCCGGAGGGGTCAGATAGACCAGTGGGTCTCAAAAGAAACCCAATTTTCACTGGGATTGCTGGTGGAACAGGAAACGCAAGTTCAGTGGGGTGAGTTTTTCATAAAGCTTTATTTCCGCAATGTAAACGACTGTCTTTTGTTCTGAGGTTATGCCCTGCCTACTCTTTAGGTGTTAAAATGTTAAAATGATGGCGATAATTGATGGTAAATTGTTTTATTCCTCTCTTTTCTTTCTGGCCAAGTGTCAAAATGGTCAGGTTTACTATTTTTTGGTTGGCGGGGGGAAGAGGGGACACTTCACTGACCCATGGAACCTAAATATCTGGAACTTGGGGCAGTTAAAGAAATAATTGTTCAGTGAGACCACAGCCTTGGAACCCCAGAAGGACGAGCCTGGTCATGCATCACGTGCGTATTTGGTACCTTCTGGACTCTCATGCCTGCAGCACCCTGAGAGGCTTGCTCCGAGCACAAGCTTAGAGTCTTCTAGCAGAGCCTTGCCTCCTTACAGTGCACTGTTTTGCCGTCCATCCTGAGTCTGCCGTGCTTTAGGGTGGAAGTCTCGTTAGTGGTGTCGTCAGCCCCTGGGCATCTCCCTTCTCTGCCAGGCCTCTGGCCATTGCCCTTCCTGCTAATGTCCTCAGGTGTCCTTGTCTCTCTGGGGTTAGGTTTCCTCAGGGACGGTCACCTGAGACAATCTGGGGGCACTGTGTGCCCGTGAGGTGGACACACGTGCCAGCCCTCAGCTGCGACTCGGGAGGCTTGGGTTTCATCTCCCAAGGCCCCCCGAGGTTGTCCTGAGGAACCCCCCACCCCCAAGGCCAGGTACTCACTCCCTCGGTGCGGAAAGGAGGGCAGGTGGCCAGCAGTCAAGCCTGGTTGGGAATAAGCTCAGAAGCAGGAGAGCACTGCTGTTGAGCCTATTTCAGTGGCTAAAGACACAGGGTTGGAGAAGGAGGGGCTGGCTTGGGAACTAGTTGTTTTGTGGGGGCAGTTCTGAGACCCCTGGGGGATGTGAGATAATTGAAATGGCGGGGTGTCCCATAAACCACTTTCAGGGTTTGTGGCCTCAGGTAAGTTTTTGTTTGTTTTATTTTTTTTAGGAGCCTTGATTTTTCTCATCTGTAAAATGGGGACAATACTAGTGTGTATTCTCAGAATAGATGTAAGAATAGATTGAGATCATGACAGTAAACCACTTAGTACTGAAGCCTGGCACACAGTAGGTGTTCAATAAATGCCACTTCTTCACCAAAGACCCGGACACAGAGCAGGTGTTCAGAAAATAGACATTGTTATTTTTAAAGCACTCAGCACATAGTTGACTCTCAGTAACTGGTAGTTCCCTCCCCCTGACATGTGGCTACTCTATCAATGTGAAACTGAAGCTGGATGGACAAAATGACCCACTGAAATGTCGCCCTGGCTTAAACATTATCTGATTTAAAATTAAAAAAAAGTAATACCTCCACTGCAGAGGAGTCGAGTGAATGAAGCTTCAGAAGACCACAACCCATGCGCCCTGGCATCCAGGGCAGGGGAGTGCATTGCAAATGGAAAGAACCCAGGAGGGGAATGATCCTGAGCTCTGGACCCAACCTGCCACTGAGTTGCTGTGTGACTTTGAACTAGTTCCCTAACCTCTCTGGGCCTCAGTGTCCTTGTGAATCAAATGAAGGGCTTGGACTAGGTGAGTTAAGGACCCAGGCTGCACCTTTGTATCCCTGGGATGGGTCTGGGGAAGGCAAGTGTGTAGCTTGGATTGTTGAGGACAGCACAGGTTTTGTAGACAGGTCATTCCCCTCACTATGAGAGGCAAGCTCTTCTCCAGGCTGCAGGGGAGAGGCGGGAGAGGAACAGACGTTGCTCTTTCTCCTCCATGGCCCCCAGAGCCTGCGATGGGGACCCTGACATTGGGGTGAGTCGCTGGCAGACCAAGGCACGCCTCCTCCTGCAGCATCCCCACCCCAGGACAGAAGGGCCTGGGCACGTGTGGCATCACTTTTCAGGCCTGCATTATTCAGAGGAAGCTCTGAGTGCCAGGTCGGCAGCACTGAAAACAGCCCAAGTGTCGCTGAGAAGAGCAGCAATGCCAGCCCCCGGGGAACAAAGGCACCCAGGCCATAGCCACGTCAACTCACCAATGGCCGTGAGGAAGAGTCCAGCCTGGTCCATGGGGGTGACCCCCTCCTCTTCATAGTAGTTGACGGTGACCTTGACAGGGAGGGGGCACATTGGGAGGAAGAGAAGAGCAGAGATCACAGATCACAGGCAGGAAGATCTGCAGTGACCACTTCCCTCCCTCCCACCTCACAGCCTGTCAAGCCTCTCTAAACATCTGAATCCTCTCCTCCAGGAAGCACTCCTGGGTTGGTGGGCTGTTTCTCTCAGATTATCCAACTAGATAGGGGACTCCCCTTTCTCAGAGTGCATCCAGGGTGCCGACCTGCCCCCTGGTGCATTCTGCTGCTTGTGGGGGCCCCACATCTGCCTTGGTGTGTGTCTAGCTGCCGCCAAGCAACGAGGGGGCTTAGGTTGCTCTTACTGGATAATGCCCAGCGCCATCACTGACATGGGGCACACAGTGAAATTCATAATTAGAGAACTTAGGGAAGAGAGAGTCTGGTCTCGGCTCCAGCACTTGGGCAAATCACTTTGCTGTGTGGGCTCTCAGCATCCCGTTTGATACACGGTGAGACCAAGGATGTTTGTGGCTGTAACTTCCAATGATTCTAATAGTTCGTCATTCAGCAGCACATGATTTTAACCTGCCATGAAGTCATCATTCTATGATCTAACAACAGGCTGTCTAATACCATAGCCACTAGCTGCGGATGTTTAGTGAGCACTCAAAACGTAGCAAGTCTGAACTGAGATGTGCTACAGGTATGAAATGCACAGCAGATTTAGACTTGATGTGAATGTAAGCTAGCTTGTTCATTTTTTACATTGATATCATGTTGAAATGATAATATTTTGATGATAGAGTTAAGGAAAAAATATCAAAATTAAGTCCCCCTGTTTCTTTTTGCTCTTTTAATGTGGTTGTTAGAAAACATAAAATGATGCGTGTGGCCCTCGTGCTGCTTCAATCAATAGCGCTGGTCAGCCTGTCTTGATGCCAGCACCATGGGTCCCCAGTTCCCAGGGCCCTCACAGGGGCGCCTCCCTGGCCATGGTACCTTGTCGCTGCTGGCCTCGGCGCTCGCCTGGCTCATGGTGAGCCGCAGCGTGGTGCTGGGCGAGAGAGGCCAGCGCTGCTTGCCGTCAGCGGCCACCTCCTCAGGCTGCCTGTCGCACACCACCTCCACCTGCACGCGCTCCGAGTGCTTCAGGCTGAAGGTCTGGGCCCCGGCTGGGGCCGCACTGTAGGGAGAGAGGAGGGCGGTCACGGGGATCCCTGGGCAGGTGGGACAAGGGGCTTCAGGAGAAGACTCCTGGAGGGACGAGGCTGCAAGGACACTCCCAGGCTGCCTGGTCTCCCTAGGGACCCAGCTGTACTGTAATTACCTGGTAGTGAAGAGGGCACTTGTTAAAAATACAGATTCCTTAAGTGGGGGAAGGGATAAATTAGGAATTTGGGATTAACCACTACACAGTACTATATGTAAAATAAATAAACTACAAGGACTTACTGTATAGCACAGGGAACTATATTCAATATCTTGCAATAAGCTACAATGGAAAAGAATCTGAAAAAGACTATATATACACATATATGTGTATATATAACTGATATAACTGAATCACTTTGCTGTACACCTGAAACATAGTAAATTGAGTACACTTTAATTTTTTAAAAATCACTGTATTCTAATTAAAACATCTTTTGGCCTAAAAAAAAAAATTACCGATTCCTTGGGCCAATCTTGTACCCACTGAGTCAGAATATTCCAGGGTGGGGCCTGGGGATCTGAATTCTTAACACGCTTCCTCGTGTTTCTGACAGGCAACCAGCTTGGGAGCCACCTGGTACTGTATGGGTGAAGGTCTGAGGCTCAGACAGAGGAATGAGTTTGCTCCAAAGACAGTGCCAGGCCTAGAACCCTGTCTCCCAACCCCTGTCCAGCATCTGAGCTGAAGGCCAGGAGACCTCAGCTGATAGAGAGGAGGCAGGTGTCAAAGCACTGGGTTTGCACAGAGAAGAAGCCTGAAACTCAGGGGTCTTCAAGGGGCAAGCGTGGGCTGGCTCTTTCACAAAGACCCCTACTTTCTGTCACAGCTTTCACAGCTTGGAATTCTGAGAGTCATTCCTTGGGGTTCTGGAGTGGTTTTCTATTGAAAGGGAAATAACTTTGGAATTCTTGAAAAGCCATCAAGATTTCAGGGCAGAAAACTAACTGGTTTGAGCTGCTTGCTATGGACTGAATGTTTGAGTCTTCCCAAATTCAGATGTTGAAGCCCTAACTCCCAATCTGATTGTAGTTGAAGATAGGGCTTTAGAAGGTAATTAAGGTTAAATGAAGTCATGAGAGTAAGGTCCTAATCTGATAGGATTGGTCACCTTGTAAGAAGAGGCAGATGGAGGAGAGGGAGAGAGAGACAGCGGGAGAGACAGTGATCTCTGTGCACCGAGGAAGGGCCATGTGAGCCCACAGCCAGAAGGCGGCTGGCTGCAAGCCAGGAAGAGAGTCCTCACCAGCACCCAACCATGCTGGTACCCTGATCTCAGACTTCCAGCCTCCAGAACTCTGAGAAATAAATTTTTGTTTTTAAGCCACTGAGCCTGTGGCATTTTGTTTCGGCAACTCAAGCAGATTAAGACACTGGCTTAAGGGGAGATAACAGAAAGGACAGGGAGATAGAGGAGGAAGGTACCCAGGGCTGACAGTTTTGCTAAATCTCCAGCCCCCTGTCTGAAGGTTCCTAAAGGCTGAAAAGGGCTCAGAGGGATTTAGGTGGATTCTCATGGGATTTGGGACTAAGGTACAGGTACAAGTGCCTGCCTCAAAGGCACATCTGCTATTTTGAAGGTCTGGTGTTCCTGGGCTCCCGAAGAGTTCTCCACTGTGATCGAGCATCAGAATCATCAGGGGGTGTTGTTTAAATCTTCACTTTTTTGAAGGCTACAGATTTGTGGATCCCATTCCCAGAGAGTTTGGCTGGCATGGCTGAGGGGCAGCTGAAGCTGTAGACAGTGACCAGGGTTGAATGAGAGCTTTAGGCCAGTGGTTCTCAAAGTTCAGGAGCAGTAGCAGCGGCAGCAAAAGCATTACCTGGAGGGCTTGTGGAAACATGGATTGCCTGGCCCCTTCTCAGCATTTCGGAAATTCAGTAGGTCTGGAGTGGGGCCTGAGAGTCTGCATTTCTACCACGTGTCTAGGAACTGCTGGTGCCGCTGGTCCAGGGGCCACACTTTGAGAGCCACTGGTCTAGATGTGCAGCAACGCACTCTGGTGCTTAGAGCCCTGGGATGAGATGGCCAAGGCCCTGAGTGTGAGTTTGCAGAGGCCCCCAGGCAGGGTCTCTTCGATCCAGGCCATAGACTGTGGGAGTTACTGGCAAAGACCACTGGTCTCGGGCATTGGCAGGAGAGACCACTGGGCAATGGTCAGGCAGCCTGTGTCCAGGGCTGGGAAAGGAGCTTGTAAAAGAAGCTCCAGAACCACTCTGTTTCTTGTCTGTCCCCTTCTAAACTCCTCAGCCCATCATGGGGACACTTGGTGGCTGTGGTCTGCTGCCCTCCATTCACATCCAGCATTAGGAGAGGCACAGAGTCTGGGTAGAAACCCTGGATTGGGAGCACATGTGCAAAAGATATGGGTTCAAGCCCAATTTTGCCACTGACTTGCTGAGGGGGTCTTGAGTGTGTCCCTTGCACCTTCTGAGTGTCCACTTGCCGACCCATAAGATGCAGGACAACCGCCCATCCCTCCTGTCTCTCATTCTTTGGCGGGGACGGGGGGGGGGCAGTGCCTGCATTTTGCCTCACGGTATTACCACCGGGTGTCTGTCCTCCTCTGGATTGTAAGCCCCCAAGGGCAGGGTCTGGTCTCCTCCAGGGCCTAGCACAGGGCTGGCACATGACACATACTCAGCAAAGAGGGTGGAGCTGAGCAGGACAGAGGTGAACCTTTTAGAAGCTCCAGGCAGCAAATCCCAAAAGGAGGTGTGGGTACCCATGTGAGATGCTTTTAGGTGGCACATGGATGCACAATTTAAAAGAAGACTTATGTATTTATTAAATGTATTATCTTTTATGGCAATTGATAAAGGTTGGGCATTTATGGTAATCATATAAGATCTCCACTTAAAGTTATAACAAAAATAAGAGTTGGTTTAAAGAAAAATTTTAAGTTAATGGTACTAGAGGTAGAATACGCTTTTGGTAAAAATTACGGGAGTCTGGGCAGTTGTAGGCTCAGATCTAGGAAACATTCCCCTAATGCAAGTCCTGGGTTTGACCATCAACCTGCTGGTGGCCTTGGGCAAGGCGTTTGTCCTCTCTCAATTTCATCAAGTGTAAAATGAGAGAATGGGACCAGGTCAGAGGTGACTGGAGTCTGGGGAGCACAGAGTGGGCAGGCCTGGACAAAGGGGTAGGGAGGAGGTGCTGAAAAGCTGGGGATCTCTCTGCCAGATCCCCACCCTCCCTTTAAGCAGAGCCACATTATTTCATCTTGTCTTATATAATGGGTTTCTGCATACAACTCTATTTAGAAAAAATTGCTTTATAAACTCACAGGGCAGGATAATCTTTAGGGCCCCGATTCTGACAATAGTGAGATATAAGTGATGCTTCCTGCCACCCTCATTCCTCTGAGCCAGTTAGAAACTAGAGGAGGCCGCAGAGGCTCGGGGGTTAACGCCCCACCCACACTGGAGCTCTGGGGACTCACACCCTCCCACCCCAGCACCAGTCCTGCTCTGAGCTGAGCAAACAGCTATTCTTCCAGCGGCCCTGGCAGAAGCAACAAAGGCATCTATTGTCCCCCGTGGCTCCTGCTGGCTGCCTCCCTCCCTCCCCAGGAAGAACCTCTCAGAATCCCCTGCAGAAACCCAAGAGCCAGGGGCTGCGGCCACCTTGATTGTCCCTGGAGGCTGCAGGGAGGGGCCTAGGAAGTTACAGAGGGAAGTAGAGCAGGGATGGTGGTGGCCACGACCTCCTGCTTATGGGAAAGAGGCTAAAGATATGTAGATGGAAGGACAGGCTAGGACCACACCTGCACTGCCCCCCATAGCCCAGTGCCCAGGATGTGACCATGCTCAATATATGTTTTGGGAATAAATGAATGAATGGACCCACGCTTCTTGGTTTCCCAAACTGTATTATCAGAGTGACTAAAAAAAAAAAAAAAGAAATCAGGTTACTTGCCTGCTTGAAAATACTCAGTGGCTCTTCAGTGTCTACCAAACAACAAATCCAAACCCTGTAGCCTGGTATTCGCCCAGCGGCATTTAGCCACCGCATCTCAACTGGACTCCCCAGCCTCACTTCCTGCAACTCCTCCCACCCTCTCAACTCCCTGAATGGTTTCATCTCACCATGCATTTTGCATATGCTGTTCCTTCTACCTGTAGTACTTTCCCCTGACTTCTCTGCCTGGCAACTGCCCATCCCTCTCTGACAACTCAATTGATTTGTCTCCATCCATGTTTATTTCCCCTTGTGGCAGTTTATCTCCTTGAAGGTAGAGATTGGATTTTCTTTTTGTTTCAGCACCTGGCTTAGCACAGACACACGGTAAGTAAATGTTTGCTGCAGGAAGGGCTGGAAGAGGGGACTTGCTTATGTGGTCATTCATTCACTCAACATGTATTTATTGAGCACTTACTATGTGCCAGGTGTATACTAGGTCCTGGGGGGTAGAGCAAAAAAGATAATATGTTCCCGGGGCCCATGGAGCAAATGTTCCAGTGGAAGAGAAAGACTTTTGATGGATTACACAATTATGTGATTACAGCTGTGAAAATTGCTCTGAAGGAGAAGTATGGGGTTCCATGAAGCCCTGGCCTGGAGGTCGAGAAAGGATTCCTGGAGGAAGTGGCACGTTTAAATTGAGGTTTAAATTTTACACTCTAAACGATAGTTAAGAATTAGTTAAATCAGTGGTTCTTAAATTCAAGTTGCATCGGCAACACCTGAAGAGCCTGTTAAAATACAGGTTGTCGGGCTACCCCCAGAGTTTCTTATTCAGCAGATGCCGTGGGTGGGTGGGGCCTGAGAAACTGCATTTCTCTCCCCCGCCGCCCAACTTTACTGAGGAAAAACTGACAAATAGAATTGTATGTATTTAAAGTGTATGACAGGATGATTTGATACATATACAGTGCAAGGAAAGTGCATTGCTAACAAGCTCCCAGGTGGTGCTGCTGCTGCTGGTCCGGGGACCAGTGTGAGAACCGCTGAATTTGGACAAAGTGAAGAGAGGAAGAGGAGCAGGGACTTCCAAGCAGCAAGGACAGCTTGGGTGATGGCCTGAGGTGGAAGTTAGCCCAGCATGTACAACAAACTGGAAGGAGGTAAATGTGGCTGGAGTTTGGGAGCAAAGGGGAGGGAGAGGGGTGGGGGGAGAGGACCCAGATCATGGCAAGGAGCTGGCCATTCTCCTGTGGGCACCGAGGCTTCTGAGCAGGGGAGACGTGATCATTTTTGCACTGCAGACAGATCCACCAGGGTGCAGGGTGGGCAGTGGATTCAGGAGGCAACCAAAGGAACTCTGAGCAAGACTGGAAAGTAGTGTCAGAGGTATTGATAGAAGAGGGATGTTCACTGTGCCTGGCCCAGGAGAATTCTGGGTGTTGTGACCTAATATCTGCTCAGCCCCACAAATGCTGTGTGGCCTCTAGGGAGCCAGTCAGCCTCTCTGGTCTTCGCTCAGTCAGTGGGGAGGGTCACCAGCTTGGCCTCGCAGGGCTGGAATGCTCACTCAGCCTGGGACTCGAGGGCAGTACGTGCCTGCTGCTTGCTGGCACCTGGCTCTCCCAGCTTGTCCGCCTGCCCTGGGCCTTGTTAACACCGGCGGGGCTTACTCCACAGTGAGCCCAGCTCCTGGCAGACTGGGTGTAACACCCTGTCCTTGGGTCTTTGCAGGAATCTGAGGGGGTTTGTGGGTGCCAACCTGGCGTGCAACCCCATGGCGAGCACCCTCCAGGAGCCGCCTGGTGTGGTGGTGGCCGGAGGCCTGGGGTGGGTAGCTGGTCTGGACAGGGATGGGTGAAGACGAAACATGACTTTTGTCTTCAGCCAGCCTTCTTCTGTGCCTGGTAAGCTAAGCAGCCTCTCTCACTAGGCACTGGTGCCTCCAGCTGCCCAAGGAAGAAACAATCTAATCTATGGTCACTACCTCTGCAAACACCTTCAATGACTCCCTCCTGCCTGCAGAACAAAGTTGAACACCTGAGCCTGGCATTCAAAGCCCCAGTTTAAATGTATCCGCCCTCTAGTCTTACACTCCAGGCTACAGAAACTATGCCCTTTCTGCCCCCATGTGTCCTGACTTTCTTGCCAGGTACACTTGCTCCTGCATGGCCTGTCCTGGTCACACTGTGAACCCCTGTCCACCCTTCAGCTAGGTTGCCACCTCCTCCAGGAAGTCTTCCCTGATCCTATCAGCCAGGACTCATCTCTCCCTCCCTTTGCTGGTGCTTCAAACAACACTTAACACTTGTTCAACATTTCTCTCCCATGAACGTTGTAAACTTTCTGAGGCCATAGTTCATTATTATTAGTTTTAATAATATAATAAACCCAATACTAATTCCTGATAACCACTTACTGAGTATTATGTACCAGGCACTGTTTCAAGCCCTTGGCCCACGTGACTTCAGGCCATCCTTTCGATAACCCCATGAGGCCTGTATTAATGTCATCCCACTTTACAGATGAGCATGTTGAAGCCCACAGAGGGCAAGCACTTGCTCTGAGTCTCAGGGACAGACTGAGATGGGCAGGGTGTGGGGTAAACTCAAGTGCTCTCCGCTCCGGGCCTGGTTGCTCCCTTCCTGGGAGAGGATCCAGAGGTTACAGTCCTCCTTAAAGGTCCTTCAGGTAGGGACACCTGGCGGGGGAGGGGGACTGTCAGGCCTGGCTCAGGAGAGGATCAAATGAGAAGCCCCCTACTTATTTTGCACGTGGGGGTCAGAGGTCCAGAGAGGGCAGACCAAAGGCTGGCTTCCTGCCCTGGGCTCTTGGGTGAGTGACCAGGTTAAGCAGGCTTGGGCCAGTCAAAGCCCCAGGCACGGGGTCGGGCCCGGCTGGGCAGGACAGAGCTGTCTCCGAAAACTGGCTCCCCCAAAGTTGAACAGGTGTGCCTGTCCAGCCGGGGGCGGGCACTGGGGTGAGCCCCTGCCGCTGTGCTCAGGCCCTGTGGGTAGGGAGGCAAGGCTCTCAGGGACCCCAGTGTGCAGGGGGGCTGTGGGCTCAAACTGCAGGGTGCCAGCTGCCCCTTAGGACCCTGCGGCTCCCCAGGAGCCAGCCTGACGCCCAGGCCCTGGAGCAGCTCCTGGCAGGGCTTCCTCTGTAGAGTCGAGGGCTCTGGGTGTTGTTCTAATTTATGGGGCCACCTGACCTGGCCTGAATGCCACCTCCTGTCATTCTCTCAGGAGCAAGTGCTGCTCTGGCCAAACTCGGCCACATGCCCTTGACCTTCCACCGGCCCGTCCAACGGTATCCATCCCTTGAGGCTGGGGGTGGAGAGCCCAGTGACAGGCCAACGATAGGCCAGTCCACATGCATCCCTGGCCACAATCATCCATCCATTCACCCAGCCAAGGAGCCCTTCAGTGACTTGAGGGCAGGAAGTTCACAGGAACAAGGAACACAGTGAGCAGGGAGAGGACGTGCCTAAAACACGAGCCCTAGGGCTTCCCTGGTGGCGCAGTGGTTGAGAGTTTGCCTGCCGATGCAGGGGACACGGGTTTGTGCCCCGGTCCGGGAGGATCCCACATGCCGCGGAGCGGCCGGGCCCGTGAGCCATGGCCACTGAGCCTGCGCGTCCAGAGCCTGTGCTCTGCAGCGGGAGAGGCCACAACAGTGAGAGGCCCTCATACCGCAAAAAAACAAACAAACAACAAAAAAAACCCCACGAGCCGTAGCAGGCGGCCCGGCAGAGCAGTCAAGGGCCCGGTCTCCACACCACCGCCATTTACCAGCCGTGCCATCTTGGACAAACATCCCTTACCTCAGTTTCCCCCCAAAGAGTACCTAACTCATAAAGTTGTTGTGAGGTTTAAACACATGTAAATTATTAAGTACACGTGAGATGCATGTGCAAGGCGCCCAGAAGGCTGCCTGGTACAGAATAAGTTAGCTAGTAATATTAAGTAAATAATAAGATCTGCAAAGATAAAAACAATAGTCATGGGGTAGGGAGTGACTGGGGCTTTGGGTCGGGCACTACGAAATGGGGTGGAGTCAAGAAAGCTGCTTGGAGGAGGTCACGTGAGCTGAAACTTGCCAGGCTCGCAGAGGTCTGGGGGACAGCGCTCCAGGAAGAGGGAACAGCGCCTGCAGAGGCCCTGAGGTGGGGATGAGGGGGGTGCATTCAAGGGCCAAGAGCATCCACAAAACCAACGTGGCCGGAGTGGAATGCGCGCAGGGGAGTCAGCAGGAGGTGTGGGGTCAGTGAGGCGGGGCCGGGTACCCTACGGGAAGGCACCAAGTCCTCGTCGCTTCAGACCGGACTGCTGACCCTCCCTGGCCTTTGCCTAAGGATACCTTCTAAAACACTCAGACCAACCAAGAGACAGAGAGAGGGGGTCTGAGTGAGTTGAGGGAGTGAGATGGGGATGAATTTAGATTCGGCAGGCTCTCCTCCAAGGCAGGATATGTAACTGCCCCATGCTCTGTTTTTCCAGCATTTTGCTATGCTGACGTCTAGGAACTCCTGCCCTGGTACCCCCTTTCCCATCTTCTGCCAGAGAGTGATGGGTAAGACCCTGCCGGGAGAAATGGCTGGTTAGCCTCTGCCTTAGGGTATCTCAGAGAAAGGGGCACAGGATCACCCCTACTTCCTACCTCATGGGCTCATCATGAGGTCAAATGTAACCAGGAGAAAGCCCTGGAGAGGCAAGAGATAGCTGATACCATCATCTCTGCTCTGAAGCTCCTGCAGACCTCAGGGCACGGGTCCTGACCTCTCTCCACCAGGGAGAAGGGGACACCTGCCCAACTGAGAACTCTCACGCTCCTGGACAGATGCATGAACCAGGGAGGGATAGGAGACGCTGTCTGCACAGCCTAGTCTGCGGGAGACTCGGGCAGAGTGCGATCACCCCATTAACTTACTCCGAGGCTGCCCCTCCTCCAGTCCCTCCAGGCTCGGGGGGGTGTCCGGCCGAGGTGAGCGGGGAGGGTGAAACCGACATAGGGGTGCTGCTCACTCAGTGTCCTCTCTCCACCTCCAAGCCAGAATCAGATGGGGATTCTTCAGCCCCAGTGGAGAAATGGCTGCCAGCTAAAGGGACCATCAGGGGAGATTGTGCGGACAAGGCGTACATGTGCCAGACCTAAGATAAGTACACTTCGGGGTGGGAGAAGGAACCAGCAAGTATCTTTAACAATGATCGCCAAGTCAATCTCTAGAAAAAAAAATCTGACTTCCTTTTTTCTGTGCAACTATTTATAGCTTGCCAGAACTCAGAATGTGGCTGGGTCAGGTCATCATCCCCAAAGGACCAGTTTTGCTGGGAGAGGGAGGGTGACCCTTAGGGCCTGCTGAGGAAGGGGCAGGCGAGGCCCCTGCTGTGTGTCTGGAGGGGAAGGAGATCGTGTGTACATCTCAGGAAAGGCGGCCCAGAGCCCTTGGGAAAAGGGGTGGGTGTTGAGGTCTGTTCACTTGCCTCTGTGACTCAGGAGTGAGGGGTCAAGACACCACTCCCTCACTAACTGGGCCCAGGGTCCACCAGACCTTGTCCCTTGGTGTCTCCTTGGAGATTGGAGCCCCTGGGGGCATCACGTGGGGTCTTGGGTCAGGACCTGTGTCTGGGTGGGGAAGGGCTCAGTGGGAAGTGGAGGGTCAGTTGGAAGTGGGTGAAGTCTCCGGGGGCAGTGGGCTCATGGCCTGGGTGGAGGGTGGGAGGGACACATGCTGGGAGGTGCACCCAGTTCAACCTGCTAGTTTTAGGGTCACACAGGCTGGAGTGGAGATTCAGAGTCTGAGTTCTGACCCACACGGAACTAGACCTGAGTCCTGTGTGACATCAGGCAAATGGCTTCACTACTCTGAGCCTCACTTTCCTCATCTACAAAATGGGACGATCCTAGCACAGCCTCCAAGGTCTGTGGAGAGGAAGAGAGGAGATAATGCATTTGGTCTGTAAGTGCTCACCGATATCTCCTGCTATTAATACTGACAGTCGCTCTTACCACTACAGCTATCAGGAGTAACAATGACCCAGTCTCCTTAGTTTCAGAAGGGGCTTCTGTCCACTAGACCAGTGGTTCTCAACTGGAGGTGACTTGGCCTGCCAGGGACTGCTGGCATTGTCACAGCCGGGGAGTTGCTACTGGCATCCAGGGGTTAGAAGCCAGGGATGCTGCTAAACATCCTACAATGCACAGGATAGCCCCTGGCAACAAAGAATTATCCGGCCCCAAATGAGGTAGTGCCGAGGTTAAGAAGCTCTGCTCTAGACCTGCGCTGTTCAGCACATACAGTGGCCACCAGCTACCTGTGGCTATCGAGCGCCTGAAATGCGGTTAGTCCGCATAGAGGTGGGCTGTAAATATAAAACACACGTTGAATTTCAAACACTTAGCAAGAAAAAGAGGATGTAAACTAGCTCCTTAATAAGTTTTATATTGATTACATATTGAAATGCTAATATTTGGGATATATTAGGTTAAATAAAATATATATTATAACTAATTTTACCTGCTTATTTTAACCTTAAAAGTGTAGCTACTAGAAAATTAAAAGCTACAGATGTGGCTCTATTTGTGGCTTGCATTCTATTTCCGCTGGACAGCGCTGGTCTAGACTGTACTGCTTCTCTTGGGGGTGGCGGAGAGCCTTAGGTGAAGGGCGGGTGGGAGGTGAGGGTCGCTGGGGCTGCGGCTGGTTTCTTGAGAAAGGACAAAGGGGATCGTCACACGTCTGCCTCTGCCAGAGTCCACATCTCCTCTGCTCCCTGCCCCTATACGGGTTGGGCCTCTCTCTGCCAGGACAGAGGGCGGGCAGGGGGCCTGAGCCTGAACCCCTTCTTTACTCCCCACTCCTCAATGGAGGCACCATGCCAGCCTTTCAGGCTGCACTAAAAGTGCCCCAGTGAACAAACAGGCGGGTATGGTGACAGCTGAGGCTTAGAGACCTGAGTGTCCTGGCTCCCGTCCCACTCCCTGGCAGTGCCTAGTTAGGACTGGGGTGGGGGGGTGGAGAAGGGAGGGGAGCGCTCCCAGGCCACTGAGGCCTGGACCACACTCCATTTTTGTGTTATGACCTTCAGAAACCACCCCTGAGGTTTTCATGTGGACAACTGAAGCCAGGGGCCAATGAGTGGAGAGGGTCCCTGGTCTGCACGGTGACCAGGCCCTTTGCTCTCAGGGAAGACCAGTGTCTGATGAGGAAGAGGCTAGAGACTGGCCAGCAGGTCCGCCAGGGCCACTGGAGGTGACAGAGACAATGGGCGGGAGGATGTGTGGGAAGACACAGGGATGGGGTTTGGTGGGGGGCCTGAGAGAGGCAGGGGGCTCCAGATGACAGAATGATTTGGGAGCAGTAAGCCACTTTGGCACTTCCAGCTTAGCTCAAGGCACAGAGAGGTTCAGGGGACTTGCCCAAGGGTATCAGCATGGGGTCCCCACCCCTGGGTCCTGCATGCTCCCTCCTCTCAGCACTGACCCCTCCCACGATAGCAGTGGGGGACATTTCAAATGCTTGGAACAGGGGGCTGCAGGATCCCCCCCTGGACTCTCCACCCCTTCATTCACACCAGCCACGCCTTCGCAAGACCTGCCCCATGCATGGTGGGGAGACGGGTCATTGCACTTGGCTGCTTCCTGGGGGCTGGGGGTAGCAGGGGATCCCTGACTTCAATTCCCCCAGCCCAGGTCCCGCTGTCTCAGAAATCCTGCACCCCACCAGAGTTCGTGGACAGGAGAACAGGGCCAGGGGGAACAGCATCCTGAACAGGAGAGCGCCTCTGACAAAGACTCCACCTCACACCCTCGGTCTGGGGGAACAAGGTCCCTCTCCGACCCCAGGGTGAAGTCAGGGGAAGGCATCTGGGGACAGGGAGCTCAAGGCCAGTGCCTGGCGACAGGCAACCACCAGCAGCCCCCACAGGGCGAAGCTGGAGCCTAGGCGACCCCTAGGGCCAGATTCCGCCCTTGGGCAGCTCCCCTCTGGCCCCGCCCCACCCCCTGGCAAATCCTGGGGGAAGCTCAGCTGATCTGGGAGTGGAGGGAGGGGTTGGGCTGAGGCGGGTGGTGAGCCAGGAGGGTCTGAGGGCGTAAGGGAGGTGCTGAGGGGAGAGCGGGGAAGGGAAAGAGGAGAGGATGCTGGGGAAGCTGAGTGGGTGCTGAGGTCGTCCTGGGAGAGGGACTGGAGAGGTGGGAAGACTCTGGTGAAGGGTCTGGCGCCTGGAAAGGAGTAGTAAGGGTGCTGGGGCTGTGTCAGGGTGTCTGGGAGGGTCTCCGGATTCCGGGGAGGCTGACACAAAGTTTGGGGGCTGTCAGGTTTCTAGGCAAGGTTCTTAGGATTTCTGGGCGCGGGGGCGTCGGATGAGGGACGACTCGGGCTAGAGGCAGGCTGTCCGTGTCCCCGAGTCTGGCGAGGGTCTCAGAATTTCTTGGGCCCAGATTTCGGGCCGAGCCCGGAGTCGGAGGGGGTCTTGGGCCGGCGCGGTGGCCCGGCTCACCTGTAGACATCGGTCCAGAGGTGCGTGCCCAGCACGTACACCGCCTCCACGCGGCTCCCGTACTGCAGCCGCACCGTCCGCTCGCGCAGCATCTTCCCCGTAGTGCCTGGCCCCGTGCCCGTCCTCTCTCGTCTGGGTCCGCCTCGAGCACCTGCCGCAGGTGACCCTCCAGCACTCCGCAAGCGCCGCGACCCCCGCGCTCCGCCTTTATCCTGCCGCCGGTGGGCGGAGCAGTCCGTCGGCCTCCTCTCGCAGTGGGCTGTGGGCCCGTCCGTCAAGCGTGGCCACGCCCCCCACAACTCTTCCCGCCGGTGCCCACCCCCAGGCCCCCAGCCCTCCCCTCCCCCAGCCCTCCCCTCCCCCACCCCCAGGCCCACCCCAGCCCTCCCCCTCCCCCCGCCATGGTCTGAGTGATGTCAGCAGTTGCCAATTTCCTACTTTCACTGGTTGATTTGCTCATTCTTTCATTCAACATACTTTCAGTGGGCCCCCAGCTGGCCGGCGCCAGGACACAGGGCCAGCCGCCCCTCCGGGCGCCCCCCCCTCCCCCCGGCCCTGCGGGGCAGATAATGCAAATGTGGAGCTGTCATAGGGGCGGGGACAGGAGGCGGTGGCCCAGAGCGAGTGGATGCGCTAAACCAGCCCAGGGTCCCGGACCTAAGCCTTCTTAAAGGAGGGGTTTGCAAACTAAGGGGAAAGGAGGAGAGGGAGCTTCCTGAGCAAACGGGAAAGCCAGATACAGCCTGCTCCCTCTCCCCCTTAGCCCCCCAACAATCAGATCAGTATTACAGAGGGAAAGTGGGGAGAGGGGTGGCAGTGGGGAACTCAACAGCCTGCAGGGCCAGAATGCCAAGCCAAGGCACTGGTGGGTGGCGACGGGAGCTTTGGCATGGCTTCCTCAGAGAGGAATGGTTGCCGGTGGAAGTGAAGGAGGCCATCTGGCTGCCCTGGATGGAGGTGCCCCTGGGCAGGGTCCATGAAGACCCCTGCTGGGGCTGCTGAGAGTGCTGGAGAAAAGGGGATTGATCTGACCACTGTTGGTGGACTGAAATATTTATGTTGCAGTGGAGGGATAGTGAGGGGGCACCGTTCTGGCCTGGGCCACTGGGCAAAGGACGGTGCCCCTGCAGAGGTCAGTTCGTGTCTTGTGGAGGCTGAGCTTCAGAATGACGCCCAGTGGGAGCCTGAAGCACCCCCACCGAATCCCATACCCTTCCAGCTCTTAAGCCAAGCCAGGGCCTGTTCAGATAATTCACATAAGACTGAGTGGTCCTTGGTAGAAGGGGCAGGAGCTGAGGTGTTCCTGACAGGGCAGAGGTTCTAAGAAGGACGTGGCAGGCTGGAGGGGATGCGTGTTTGGGAAGGGGGTACGTCTGCTAGGGGGATGGGAACCCTGGGACGGGGTGCGTTTGAATAAGAGGGTCGGGGTTCACAAGGGCTCAAGGCTGAGACACACCCAGACTCCTGACCCCAGCGGCCTCCTCGAGGCAGCCCAGATTAGGAGATAGCCAAGACCCCAGCTGTTTCTGGGTAGCCGGCACCTAGGAGGAACGTGGGTGGGCAAGGAGGAAGGCCTGAATTGGGCTAAGGGGGCATCTGTCCTCAAGGTGCACAGACCCAGGGAGATGCTGGTAGCTTTTGATGGGCTCCCACAGCCGCTGAGTGCACCGTCCAATCAGGAGGCAGGGTGACCACCTGCCAAAAAGGTAAAAAACTTGTGCAGCTCAGAGCTGACTTCGAGGCCTCCGAGGTGGGCTCTTGTCCCGGCATCCCTCTACCAGAATTACTTTTGAGCCCCTACTATGTGGCAGCTACGGGGCGTATGCCAGGGTCCCCACCTTCCTGGATATCATAGAACACAGCACCCTCATTCACCCGCTGGGGCCCAGGGTGGGGGGAGCAGCACTGCACCCTGACCTGGGCCTGGGCAGGTCATCCCAGGAGCAGGGGAGTGATAACATCAGGCAGAGGTGGTGATTGCCAGGAGAGAGCGAATAACAGTGGGCCCTTAATGCATTCTTTCTGCATGCCAGGTGCTGTTCCAGCGGCACTTTTCATGCGTTGGAATTAGATCATTATACCCTCCCAATAACCCCACCACTTTACAGATGAAGAAAGCGAGCCGCAAAAAGGTTCAAGAATTCGCCCTTGGTCTGGTCTCATAGCCCCTAAGAGCGGCAGAGCCAGGATAGGAACTTGCAGGGGTGCGGTGGGAGGGTTGGGGGTGGACGGCAGGGGCAAAGCGGGTAAGAGCAGGGAAGGAATGTTGTCTCTTAACTGGCAGAAGAGGAATCCCAAGTTCTAATCCCAGCCCCGCCTTTGTGGAACCTTGGACATTTCACCCAGCCTGCCATTTGGAGCCTCATTTTCCTCATCTGTGAATGAAGTGATCTCTCCGCCCAGGTGTAAGGATGACATGACATGAGACAATGTACGGAAAACACTAGCACAGTCTCTGGCACAGGCGAGCGCTCAAGAAATGAAACTCCCTCTTCTTAAAAAAAAATCCCACCCAGGCCCGGCTGACACATGCTCAGGGCTCCTGTCCCTGGCTCGGGGCCTGTAGTGTTGGGTCACAGCGCCTGGTTGGTGGGATGGGAGCCTCCGGGTGCCCAAGGGTTTAAAATAGCTGAAGTGGTCACAGCTGTTGGTGGATTCAGGGCCGGAGGTCTCAGCCATCACGGTTGCTCCCCTGGGGCCCAGAAGAGCCACGAGGCATCTCATTGTGCCTTTTGGGGAAGGCTAGCAAAGAGCAGGCTTAGCTCGGGCCAGTTCTGGCACCAATCTGCACCTCACACCCCCAACTCAGTCTGGCTCCTGCCAAGCAAGTGGCCAGAGAAGCTGGGCTGGGAGAAGCTCGTCAGAGCTGTCTCTCGCTGTGCCAGGCCTTGGGGGGACCGGGGAGATGACCCAGATAATTCACGGGCCTGCCTTGTCCTCAAGTACACTGATGGCATCATACATGCAAGAATTTAAAAAGGAAGAAGTACACAAGTAATACCTGATCATTTTCTTTTTTTTTGGCCTCTCCGCTTGGCTTGTGAGATCTTAGTTTCCAGACCAAGGATCGAACCTGTGCCCCCGGAAGTGGAAGGGCGAAGTCTTAACCACTGGGCTGCCAGAGAATTCCCCTACCTGATCATTTTGGAAAAATAATTTTAAAAAAGGTCTCCCATGACCCCAGGGCTAGAGATGAGCATGTGAACACTTTGGCATGTGATCTCACAGGGCCCACGCAGAGGCAGTCTGATGCTGCTGGGGGTGACTGCGCTTACTGAGCCCTAGGCTGGGCCAAGAGCTGCTCTAAGGGCTTCACACCTCTTAGCTCATTTAATCCTCCCAATAACCCTAAGAGCTGGGAGCTATTATTATCCCCAATTTGCACAGAGGCATCGACCAGCCTGGCGGTGAAGAGCATGCATGACCTTTGGACTTGGCAAACCTGAGGTCAAGTCCAGCTCAGCCCCTCAGTAGCTTGGGGACCTCTCTAGGCCTCAGTTTCTACTTCTGTATAGGAGATACTAGCAATACCCAGCCCACAGGGTTGTAAGGAATAACCAGTTGATACACAGCAAAATGCTTTGTGCATTAGGACTACAGACTCAAGTCCTAGTAAATGGTAATTATTTTCTATGCCTGTATATAGTTCAGTTTTTGTAAAAATAGGTTTCTGACTGTACATGCTATTTGATATCACACTTTAAAGGCCTCTGCAATGTGTCACAAGCATACATTCATACCCCTTCATGTTGTCCAGAACTTCAGAGTCTGCAAATCAAAGCAAGGTTTTAATTAGCCGAGGAGACTCAGAGAGGCACAGGGATGGTGCAAGGTCCTACAGCCAGATAGCCAATGAAGGAACCCAGGGCACAGAGTGGACATTATTCAGTGAACCACTGTGTACCAGGCTGTACCGGGTACCAGGTGGTCTGAGATGTGAAAACAGGCAGCCATAGTACAGCTGTGGCCTCGAGGGAGTGGGAGGGCAGGAACAGGGGGCTGCCCTGTGATCACCTTGAGGCACCCCCAAAGCCACCCAAGCAGATGGCTAGTGTCTAAGATCCTCAAATACAGAAGCTCTGGAGGGGCCACTGAGCCAGGGCCCTGGGGGCCCAGAGGAGGGGAAGCAGGGCTGCCATGCAGAATAAGGGGAGGGAGCTGGGTGTCCAAGGTGAGACCAGGAGGGTGGGCTGGACATAGGGAGGGGAAGATGAAAGAGTGTTCCTGACAGAGGGAAGTACACATGCAAGGCCTGGTGAGTTCCATCTGTCCGGGGCCGGGGATGGGGAGAGTCTGGCCTGGCCACGGCCATGTCACACAATGCCTTATTGTATAAGTCATGAAGAGGACTTTTGGCTTTACCTTAAGGTCACAGGAAAGCCTAGGAAGGACCTTGAAACATGGCCATGACATGATGCGTGCTTTAGGAAAATCACTCAGGCTGCCATGTGGAGCTGAATTCAACAGGAATTTTGACAGGAGGCCAGAGTGGTAAGGTGATGGGGCCTGGCTCATCATCCCCAAGGCAGCTACTCTGTGCCCAGGGACCTCCTCTCCCCCCAGCTCTGCCCTCAAGAGCAGCTCCTCATACCCTGGGCCTTTCTTTGGTCCCTCACATCCCCTTTTCCCCAGCAAAGCCCAATCTCTCATCCCACTCTTTTGGAAGGGTTCCCTGGCCAGCCAGTGAAGGATGGGCTCTGGTATGGGGCATTAATTTTGCTCCTGTTCCTGCCCTTGGTCCTGTCTGATATTCCACTTAGGAGGAGGGCAGAGCTGGGGTGTTACATTGTTATATTTATGCAGTGACGAGCCAGGCGGTTATTCAGCCGCTAATACCACAGGTATTCAGAATGAGGGACGTGTGTCCTGCTCTATACTCACCCTTCAAATCCTTCCGGGGCTACTGTCGCCTACAGAAATTTATTTTGAGGAACTGCTTCATGCCATTGTTCGGGTTGGCAATTCTGAAGTTTGCAGAGTAGGCCAGCAGGCTGGCTGGAATTTGGGAAGAGTTGATGCTGCAGTCTTGAGTCTGAAATTTGCAGGCCGGAAACTCAGGCAGGGTTTCTATGATGTATTCTTGAGGCAGAATTTCTTCTTCTTCTGGAAACCTCAGTCTTTGTTCTTGAGACCCACCCACACTAGGCGGGGTGGGGGGGGGTGGCGGGGAGGCGGTGACTTGCTTTACACAAAGTCTATTGATTTATTTTATTTTATTTTTTTGGCCATGCCAGGCGGCCTGTGGGATCTTAGTTCCCCAACCAGGGATTGAACCCAGGCCCTCAGCAGTGAAAGCTCTGTGTCCTAACCACTGGACCACCAGGGAATTCCCAAAGTCTATTAATTTAAATGTTAATTACATCTAAATAAAAAATACTTTCATAGCAACACCTAGTCTGGTGTCTGACTAAAACAACTGGGGAGCCAGAGCCAAGCCAAGTTGACAATTAAAGTAGCCTTCATGGTGCCAAAAACTGGGCTAATGCTCTGATGCACGAGGTCATTATTTATGGAGCACTGACTTCTTACCAGGCATTCTTTTTTTTCTTATTGAAGTATATTTGATTTACAGTGTTGTGCTAATTTCTGCTGTACAGCAAAGTGATTCAGTTATACATATATATACATTCTTTTTAAAATATCCTTTTCCATTATGGTTTATCACAGGATACTGAATATAGTTCCCTGTGCTATACAGTAGGACCTTGTTGTTTACCCATTCCATATATAATTGTTTACATCTGCTAACCCCAACCTCCCACTCCATCCCTCCCCCAACCCCTCCCCCTTGGCAACCACCGGTCTGTTCTCTATGTCTGAGTTTGTTTCTGTTTCATACATAGGCTCATTTGTGTCATATTTTAGATTCCACATACAAGTGATATCATATGGTATTTGTCTTTCTTTTTCTGACTTGCTTCACTTAGTATGATAATCTCTAGTTGCATCCACGTTGCCACAGATGGCATTATTTCATCCATTTTCAAGGCTGAGTAATATTCCATTGTATATAGGTACCACATCTTCTTTACCCACTCATCTGTCAGTGGACATTTAGGTTGTTTCCATGTCTTGGCTATTGTGAACAGTGCTGCTATGAACATAGGTGTGCATGTATCTTTTTGAATTATGGTTTTGTCTGAGTATATGCCCAGGAGTGTGATTGCTGGATCATATGGTAATTCTATTTTTAGTTTTCTGAGGACCCTCCATACTGTTTTCCATAGTGGCTACACCAACTTACATTCCCACCAACAGTGTAGGAGGGTTCCCTTTTCTCCACACCCTCTCCAGCATTTGTTATTTGTAGACTTTTTAATGATGGCTGTTCTGACTGCGGTGAGGTGATACCTCATCGTAGCTTTGATTTGCATTTCTCTAATGATTAGTGATGTCGAGCATCTTTTTCATGTGCCTATGCTTGCCGGGCATTCTTGCCGCAACCCCAGAGGCACCCTCACTTTACATTCCAAAGGGTAGATTGACTTGCCCATCATCTTATCGTAGTCACTGAGATTCAAACCCAGCTCAGTCTGAGGACAGAACTTGGATTCTTAATCCCTCCACGCCCCTAAAGCAGAGCTACGAATGTGGACCTTGAAGAAGATGTGATGGGTCAAACCTCTCAAGAGCTGCCATGGGGTCAGATTAAGCTGACTGGTCTGTGTAGACCTGTGCTGTCCAACATGGTAGGTAGTTGTTGCCACCTGGGGCTACTGAGCGCTTGAAATGTGGCTAGTCCAAATTTAGATGCACTGGAGGTGTAAAATACACAGATTTCAAAGACTTAGTGTGCAAAAAAATAAAAAAGGTAATTAAAAATATATTGACTACCTATTGAAACGACAGTATTCTGGATGTATTGGGCTACATAAAAATATTATTCAAATTAATTTCACCTATTTCTTTTAATTAAAAAAATGTGGCTACTAGAAAATTGAAAACTACATGTGAAATGTGCACTTGTGTCTTGTATTATATTTCTATTGGCAGTGCTGGTCCAGACTCTTCTAAACTGTTAGGCAGGAAATGTGGCCACCTTGTTTGTGATCATCCCTCCTGGGTTGAGCCTTGGTGCCTGGGCATAGTACATACATATTTGGTGGAGAGAGTGGAATTGCTCTGGAGTTCCCAGAGGGCATCAGTGAGGTCTGTGACAAGAAGATACAGAAAAGAAAATGTGGTGGAGGATGGAAGAGGTTAGTGATCACAAGGTGGCGCCAGATCCCCATTTTAGAAGCAGGGAGGAGGGAGGTTTTTCCTCACCTGAGAAAAGGTACCAGCCAGCGTGAATCTGAGAGATCAAGGATGCCTCCTGTCTCTGTCCAGCCTCACTCAGCTCCTTCCTTTAGCTTTTGGGACCCTCTCTCCCACAGGCATTTGGGGTCAGCGTTCAGGGACTCTGTGTGAGGTCCAGTCCCTTAAAGTAGGGTCCCCTCTCTGGACAGAGGGGCAACTGAGGCCCAGAGAAGGGGGAGTGAGGCCTGAAGAGGGGCAGTGACCTGCCCAAGCCTATTGGTTGCAGAGTCTGGTCCTTTGAGCCTCATCCTTTATGGCTGTCCTGTTGCCTTAATGCCTTGGTCCCTTGAGCCTGGGTTGTTGATTCACTCTAACAAGCTTAATAAATAATCACTGAGTATGTGCCAGGCATTGGGCTGGGCAGGAGAAGGTGTGTGATCTATAAGACACGTGTGTACACATATGCACACATACCCTTTTATAAGAATGCTTCTTAGGCATTTATAACTACCTGGACGTAGGTGCTATAATTATTCTTGTTACACCCCACGAGATGGTTAAATTCTCCATCTCTAGAAGAAGTCCTCTTAGATTTAAACCCCAGCTCTGACACTTGCTAGCTTTTGAGACCTTGGACAAGCCATTTTACTTGAGTCTTAATTTTCTCATCTGTGTAATGGGGTAACAATGACCCCTACTTCCCAGGTTGTCATAAGATTAAATGAGATAGTACATATAAAGGGCCAGGCACGTAGAAAGTGCTTGATTCATCTTGCCTGTGGTTTTTTTTTTTTTTTTTTTTTTTTTTTTTTGCGGTACGCGGACCTCTCACTGCTGTGGCCTCTCCCGTTGTGGAGCACAGGCTCCAGACGCGCAGGCTCAGCGGCCATGGCTCACAGGTCCAGCCGTTCCACGGCATGTGGGATCCTCCTGGACCAGGGCACGAACCCGTGTCCCCTGCATCGGCAGGCGGACTCTCAACCACTGCGCCACCAGGGAGCCCTTGCCTGTGGTTTTAATAGTCATCAGTCAAGGCCTCTGCTGACCAGTGCTACAGCAAAGGCATCAGCTAAGTACCATGGAGGGGATGCACTGACAGTTTAGTGAGCGTTCCCTTGGAAGAAGATCCTGTGGCAGGAATTCAGTGCAAGTTGTTTATTTCAGAGGCAGTGGCAGGAAACAGCAGTAAGGGAGCGAGGAATTACGGCGGTAAAGGTTAGGGAATAAAGCGATTTACCTTGGTGGGCAAACTGCTGCTGTGGAGCACTAACTCAGTTATCCCAGCAAGGGGCGAGGGAGCTGGGGTGTTCATCCTCCAGCCTCCAACTGTACCATGGGTGGAGGGTTGCGCCTGGGTGGGGGCTGGGGTAATTCCCCAGCACTCCTGGTTTGTTGTCTGCTCAAAGAGAAAGCCTTCAGGCAGAGATACAGGTGCTGCTGGAAGTCTGGCTGGTATGCACAGCCTCTGCTTCAAGAAAGAAGGGAGAAGTTAATTCAAGTTGAGGAAAGAAGGGAAGGCTTCATGGAAGAGGTGGCCTTTGAACGCACCTTTGAAGGTTGGGTAGGAGTTTGACAGGCAGAGATGGGGGAAGGGTATTCCTGGCAGGAGGCAGAGCACAGCCAAGGAAAGGAAATGTGGAGGGGCAGGATAAATTGTGGGGGGATATTCTGGGGGCAAAGCCAGGAAAACAGTCCCGGGATAAGCCATGGAGGCCTCCATTGCCAGACCAGAGAGCATTCTGGCTGGATTCTTTGGGCAGTAGGGAGCCATGGAAAGTAGGCTCTCTCTCTGCTGCAGGTGAGGGTAGGAGGGAGGGACTTCTGAGAGCAGGTGGGAGGCTGTACTCCAAGTGACAAGTGATGAGGGCCCAGATGGGACAGTGGAACTGACCTTAGGGACAAACTGGAGGTTGAAAAACTTTCCGGGGTGGGTCCTAGAAATCTTGGAACTTGGAGCCCTTTCTGTCCCTCTGCTGCGTAGAAACCTCAGGTGAGCTCCTCTCTGAGTGGCTGTCAATGGCTGTGCCATCTGACCAGCTTCCAGCAGGGGGCACCAATGACACAAGGAACCCTCAGCCTCAGCGCTCAAAGAAGGAAGAAAGAAGGGGCTCGTTCTGTTAGCTAATTAGACGGATTCCGTTCTTTAGGTGGAAGTCTGCGATGACACAGCCAGGAGAACCCTGGAGTTGGGCAACGTGGACTTGAATTCTAGTGCTGCTTTACCTTTCTGTGTCTTCACCTTTCCATGTTGCCACCTGTAAAATGCGGATGATTGAAAGTATCTTCTTCACATGACTGTTAAAACGATGAAATGAGATAAAGCACATAAAGCCCCTGGTACATAGTAGGTGCTGCTGTTACTGGTGGGCAGGGTCTGGATACAGCATTATCTATGAGGGCTGAAGCCAAGAGGCTGGTTGTCTGTAGAAGGTGACATGAGCAGTCCAGACACCCGGGGCCTCGCCAGAGAGTGCCCAGTCCATCTGGACAGTCTGGCGACTCCTGCGAGGACCTCAAATCACTGGGAAAGTGGGAGCAGGTGACCTGATTTTTATTTCCACAGCTATTGTTACATGAGTGTCAACGTGAGTTTTTGGTGTCCTTGAGGGTGGCTTTTCTGAGTAGAAAAAAGTATTCGGACTCTCCTTTGGTTTTCAAAAATTGTTAATTTATGATGTTCAATTTATTATATTTATAAATTCAACAATCTCACTTTAGTCGTTTTTTTTTTTTTTTTTGCGGTATGTGGGCCTCTCACTGTCGTGGCCTCTCCTGTTGCGGAGCACAGGCTCCGGATGCGCAGGCTCAATGGCCATGGCTCACTGGCCCAGCCGCTCTGCGGCATGTGGAATCTTCCCAGACCGGGGCACGAACCCGTGTCCCCTGCATCGGCAGGCGGACTCTCAACCACTGCGCCACCAGGGAAGCCCTCACTTTAGTCTTTGAGTTAGCTTAAAAATCTTCTTTTACGAATATAACAACTTTTAAAATAATTTTAAGGGGGCATTGGATGAATGTTTTTTTTATAATCTTGGTTAATTAAACAGGCTTAAACATCTTAAACTACACTTATAAATTTAATATATTCAGTTTCTTTTTAAAATACTTCACTTGCTTTAAAGACAAAAGTCTCTCAAGCACTTAAATAGATCTTAGAAATCTAATAATTACGTTTATAAATATGGTGAATTTAAATTCTTATAACTATTTTAATACTGTTGACAAATTTAGTAAGATTTTGACTTCAAAATCACAAGTCTAAATCAATCAATGATTTGTTTATGCATTTTAAATTAGAAACTTAAGGCTGATCTGTTATTCCCATAGAGCACATTTTAAAAAATATTACAAATACTTAAAATTCCAAACATGCACCCATTATTTTTTTAACACAATCATGTAACTACTATATGTTTGATTCTGTTAAATTTTTTTTTTACTCAATTCTTTTCATGCTTAAGAGAGGTGGGCTCACTAAGTCAAGGATTTTACCACCTCAAGCAAATTTTGGGGTCAACTTCCCAAGCCATTTTGGGGTAATCATCTCCTCTAAGATTCCCTAATGTCCACAGAAACCTCAGGCTTAGACTTAGGTTTTTGCCCATGACCTTGATGGGACATGAGTCCTACTTATCATCACTTGAACAGGATCTCCCATCATCTAAAAAGGGAGTGGTTATGTAGCTTGGCTCTTGTGAGTTCAATTTACATATTCCCCATTTCTCAAGTCAGATTTGAGGCTCAGTGTCTGGGTTTGGGTTTGGGTTCAACTGATGGATTTACTCCTTGATTCTATTCTGAACTCTGTTCAAAGACTTCCTTTTGGGGCCACCCTGTTACAGGTGTCTAAATGACACCCAACTGAATCTCTCTGCTTTTGCCTGGCTCCTCAGAACAATTCTAAGGTTTTTATAGTGATAAAATGAGTCTAATCTTAGAAGCCAGGATGCAGATGAAGAAATTGGAAGTGGGTGGGTCTTCCTCCTTATTCAGGTCCATCCCCCCCCATAATCCTGGCTAAAGTAGACCCCGCCCCTATCACTCTCTATCACAAAAATCGCCCTAGCTTAGTTTCCTCAGATTGTTTGTTACCAGCTGAAAATACCTTATGTAGGCAAAAAAACACAGGACACCCAGTTAAATCTGAATTTCAGATAAACAATGGATAATTATCCCAGGTTCCAAGTATTGCTTGGGACATGGAAAATTATTTGTTGTTTACCCGAAATTCAAATTTAACTGGGTGTCCTGTAGTTTATCCAACAGCCCTACTTATTTGTGTTGATAATTACCTGTCCTGCACCCTTTCCCTGTGAGCCTGGAGGGGTCATTCCCACTGTCTTGTTCACTGCTGTGCTCCTGGTCCCAGGACAGGATCCAACTCATGACAGGTGCTGAATGAATGAATGAATGAATGAGTGAATGAATGCAGGAGCTGACAGAGGCATCATAACTGAGCAGAACCCTGCCATGTCCCCTGCCCCTTTTTTGTAGAAAAGCTTTAGCCTCCTAGGCCTTCCCTGAGGTCCAAAGAGCAAATTTAATCAGAGAAATGCAAAAACGCAGAAGCAAAGGAAAACAGTCAAGCAAGGCAAAATAATAGTTTAACCATAAAGCAAAGCAAGGATCTTTAGTTCCTCCTTATGGGCTATAGATAATATTCTGAGCCACATCCTTTGAGCTGTTTTGCAGATACTGAAACCCCCACCAGGTGGAAGAGGTTAATTGTATGCTGACCACTTAGACCCCAGACTGGCTGGAACTAGAAGGTTGATGATGCTGACTCCTGATTATGTGACCACCAACCAATCAGAAGAATGTCCATGAGCTGATTGTGACCCTGCAACTCTCTCCCTCACCCTGTCTTTAAAACCCCTTCTCTGAAATCCACTGGGGAGTTCGGGTCTTTTGAGCATTAGCTGCCTGAACTCCTTGCTTGGCACCTGCAATAAACACTACCCTTTCCTTCACTGCAACCAGTGTCAGTAGATTGGCTTTACTGTGAATGGGCGAGGGAACCCAAGTTTGGTTTGGTAACAGTATCAGTTCAGGCTGGCCGGCTGGGGAGAGCCAGGACCAAGTGGGGGGCGAGTGCTGCAGGGGGGCAGGTTTGACTTTTCCCAACAGGAGTTCCACACCTCAGGGTGTGACTGAGGGGCCCTGACATTCCATCTGCTCCACCATCGTGAGTCTGGGAGATGGTACCTAGAGCAGGGCCGAGTGCACCCCGCACCCTGAAGAGGAGCTCAGTCACCCTCTAGTCCCACTCTGGGTGTGGCCTCTGTGTGCCCGAGAGAGAAGACAGGGGTCACACATGTGGCTTGCAGGAGTGTCCTCTCTCCTGGGGCCAGGTGGGTGACCCTCCTGCCCTCACAAGCCATGGGCTCTAAGGTGGGGCCCTGGGGTCCCCATGGGGCTGGGACGCATGGCTACGGGCCGGGGTGGTCAGGCCTGGATTAAGAGGGGCCTGTGAGGGGTCAAAGCCTTGGCCTCTGCCCCCATTAACCAGACTCCACGTGTACAGATGAGCTGATGCTCACCCAGGCCAGCCCAGACGCACACGTGTGTGCATACACACACACACACACACGATTTCTCTTCACTCCCACACCGAGGTCTCACACATGAGCTGATCCTGCTTCAGTCCCATGAACCCTGTAAGTAATAGCTCCCAGAAGCCTCCTATGCCCCTCCCTGGGACCAACACCCCTCTTGGAGGGCATGTCTCATCCTGAGCAGCAAGGAGGGGTGGGGAGCCTGCCCCCTCCCTGGCAGTGAGCTCCTGTCATTCAGGGATCTCTAATTCCTCTCTGTCCCCAGTGCCTGGCACAGGGCTTGGAAACACTCAGGAACCAGTTAATGAGGGTGAGATCAGAGACCTTGTCCCCAGGTAGCAGCCAGGTTAATTACTGAGCACCCGCTTCACGCCAGGCACCACGTTAAGCTCTTTACAGGTATGAACTCACCGAATGTTCTCACTGTGGTGGGCGCTGCTCTTACCCTCACATCCCTGAGGAGGAAACTGAGGCACAGAGAGCTTAAGTGATGTCCGTGGTGAATTTACCTGAGCCCCGTGAGCCTGCCAAACAGTGAAGGTTCAGAAATGCGGCCACCCTTGTGTTTCAGGAAATGGTTTACTGTGCAGGGCCCCGCCTCGCCCGTATGACTCAGCTAAGACTCACGGACGCTCCCCAGGCTTCCCTGTGACAAGGCCAGACACAGACCCTCCAAACTCCTATTCTTTGCCCAATAAACGAACCGCTCGTTCTCACTGATCAATCAGGACAAAATGCTTGTTAACCAAACTTAAGCTTCTTCCCTTCATCCAGGCCCCTGAACCGTAGCCCCCTGGAGGCAGCCGCCAGCCCCACTCCAACCCCCAGAACAGGGTAGAACATTCTCTGATCTACCTTCCCATCACCCACACTTTCATCCCACTTTCCCACTCCTGATCCTTCTAGCTTTGTTTACTCCTCTCTGTAAAAGAAAACCTCTTTTGCCCAGTTCTTGAGATGCTTGCAGAATTTACCCTCAGAGCATTCTCCCTGGTGCCATAGCTCCCTGCCACCCCTATCGCAAGAGTGCCTTCCCTGGGATCATCCTCTTGAATAAATTCTCTCCTTGCTCAGTCTGGATTTCTTGGGTTTTATTGGACATAATTTATCCAAAGTCACACAGCTAGCAAGTGGCAGAGTCGGGGCTCAGATCCAGGCCTTTGGTTCCAGAAGCTCTGCCAACATGCCTGTTGCAGCCCTCTGCACCTTAAGCACCTCCACGACTGCACGCAAACACAGGTGCAACATGCGTAAGAAAGGTGCATCTCCAGAAACGCAGGCTCACACCTGTGCTCATGCCCCCACCACCAATGCCCCCATCCTCAAGGCGAGGCTCATCCTCACACAGGTGTGCACGTCCCACCCCTCCCCCGCCACGTGCACATGCACACACCCTCACTCACTCTCCCAGCCTCCCAGGCACAGCAGGCTCATGTTTGTTCTTGGTGCCTGGAAAGGAAGCTGAGTCTGAAGAAAAGCTTGTGGCTGGCTCTGACCATGACCCCCTCTCCCTTCATCCCTCCTCTGCCTGCCGGGATCTCCTGATCCCCCCACCCGCTGCTCTCCTAGGGTGTCAGACAGGCTGCAGTGGTCACTGGTCCCTCAGTGGGTTTCGATTCAGGCCCTTGGGGGGAGGGAGCCGGAGTGTGTAGTTAATGAGTGTGGGCTCCAGCCCCCAGGATCCAGCCAGCAGTGTGGAAAGAAGGCCTGGCTAGAGCCGAATAGACTCAGGCATTGCTCCCTATCCCACCCCCTCCAGAGAGGAGTAGGTTTGCATCTGGGTTTGAATGTTCACTCTGCTGCCTGCCAGCTGGGTGGCCTTGGACTAGTTATTTAACCTCTCTGAGCCTCAGTGTTTTCAACTGTTACGTGAGGACAATTAAAAAGACAAGCTACTGTTTACTGAGCACCTACTATGTGCCAGACATTGGGCCAACGACGTTAAATGGATTAATTAATTTAATCCTCCCAGCAACCTGCCAGTGTAGATTTTATATTATTTTTTATTTAATTAATTAATTTATTTTTTTTGCGGTACATGGGCGTCTCACTGCTGTGGCCTCTCCCGTTGCAGAGCACAGGCTCCGGACGCGCAGGCTCAGTGGCCATGGCTCACGGGCCCAGCCGCTCCATGGCATGTGGGATCTTCCTGGACCGGGGCACGAACCCGCATCCCCTGCATCGGCAGATGGACCCTCAACCACTGCGCCACCAGGGTAGCCCCTGCCAGTGTAAATTTTAGTTTGAATCACGTGAAATTGCCATTTTTATAGGTCAAAAATAGTCAAGTGCTGACAAATTATTTAGTTTAGCCTCTTATCATTATCCCTGTGTTACATATGAGGAAACAGACTCAGAGAGGCTGTGGCCTGCCCAATGTCACACAGCCATGAAGTAGCAGAGCTGGGATTTGGACCCAGGTTCCCCTGGCTCTCCTGCTACACTTTCAATCTCAATGCCGGGCCTTGGTGAGGACCAAAGCAAACCACGTCAAGTGTTCAGCACAGCACCAGGCACACAGTACGTGCTCAATAAATGCACTCTTCCTTTCCTTGCTTGCTAGGGTGAGTCCTCTCAGAGCTAAAACCTTAACCCCCTACCAGGCTAGATGACTGACTCCCCCATTTCTCCCCCAGCCCCTCCCTCTGACCTGTCATCCATTCCAATGCTGGGGTGAAATCACATGCTGGCCTCACCCCACGCTTGACCCTCCTCCTCCACCATCATCTAAATGGGTCCTGGCAAAGGCAATCCGCCCTCTTGCAGGGAGTCTTCCTGGATGGGCACCTCCCTGCCAGGTGCCCACCCCGCTTCTTCCTGGGCTCAGGTTCAACACCACGTTCAGTTAGTTCTGCAAGTGCCCACGGAGGCCATGTGTCTGGAGCACTCAGCAAGGGCCCTGGAGCCAGAGCACCCCCCTGAGCTCCTCAGCTAATGTTATGTGCCCAGCACTGGGATCAGTGTTTCCCGTGTTCCCTAATTTCACTCCTACAACAACCCTTTGGGGGGGGTACTTTTATTCTTTCCATCTGGCAGATGGGAGACTGAGGCTCTGAGAATTAAAGTGACTTGTAGTCTTGAGGTGAACCTGAGGATAGAGGAGGGCTGTAACCTCTGCCCAGGAGAATGAAGGGGCACATCCTGGTGGACGTTTGGAGAGACCCTTGAGTGGCTAGACTGTCAACAGGGAGAGGTAGGCAGGTGAGAAAAGAGGGGAAGGGCAAGCTGGGCCGAGGATACCACGTGATCAAGGCTTGGACGTTTTCATGTTTTTTATTTTTAATAATTTAGCACCCTAAGATTCCCTAATCCTAACATTTTACTGGTCTAAGGTCATATATTTCTTCCATTCTAAGCTTTTATTAACCCAAGAGTTTAGAAACTTGGAGGTTCTATAATTCAGGGGTCCCCAAGCCCTGGGCCGCAGACAGCTACTGGTCCGCGGCCTGTTGGAACTGGGCCGCACAGCAGGAGGTGAGCGGCCAGTGAGCGAGTGAAACTTCATCTACTGCTCCCTATGGCTCCCCATCACTTGCATTACTGTCTGAACCATCCTCCCCTCCCCTGCTCCCGTCCGTGGAAAAATTGTCTTCCATGAAACCAGTCCCTGGCGCCAAAAAGTTGGGGACCGCTGCTATAATTCACACATGCTGAGGAGACTTTGTGTCTCAGATCCTGTAATTTGCAGATTCTATGATTAATTTCAGGAAGATGCTGAGCATGTGGGTGGGGAAGGCAGGGACAAATCTGGTACATAAGCATCACTCCCCCCCCTGCCCCCCCCCCGCCCCCGCCTTCCTCAAGTGTCAACTTCCCCAGGGTTGGGTACAGAAAAGGAATCAGGAAATACTTACAGAATAATTGATGTTTGGGCAAGAAAGGACAGTGCTGGCTTGGGGGTGTGGTTGGGGGCCGGGGATGGTTCTTGGCCAGGTACAGGGCTCGTGTTGGCACAGTTAAGAGGAAAGGGTCAAGTGCATTTGTTGGAAGCCCACGAAAAGTTGTAGATAAAAGGGTGAGCATCTGAGCCTATATTTGAAATGGGAACCATGCCAACATTGGCATGCAATGGAGTCAGACTTGCAGTCCAGCCCCAAGGCTGCTGTGAAGCCAGGATAAACCAAAATGGGGGTCGGCCAATCCCTTTTGTATAGATGGCCAGATATAAATATTTTAGGCGCTGTGACCCAAGACACATTGTATTCTTTTAGCACACATATACTGTCATTGTGTAATAAGCACAATACTTTGCCATTTAATTAGATAAAAAAATAATACACACTCCACTGCACCTTAAAAGTGCACCATTTGCCCATCAACGGATGAATGGATTAAAAAATGTGACACATACATACAGTGGAATATTATTCAGCCTTAAAAGGAAGGGGAGGGCTTCCCTGGTGGTGCAGTGGTTGAGAGTCCGCCTGCCGATGCAGGGGACACGAGTTCGTGCCCCGGTCCGGGAAGATCCCACATGACGCGGAGCGGCTGGGCCCGTGAGCCATGGCCGCTGAGCCTGCGCGTCCGGAGCCTGTGCTCCGCAACAGGAGAGGCCACAACAGTGAGAGGCCCGTGTACAGCAAAAAAAAAAAAAAAAAAAAAAAAAAGGAAGGGGATTCTGACACATGCTACAACATGGATGGATCTTTTTTTTTTTTAAAAGACGTTGAGGGTAGGAGTTTATTAATTAATTTATTTATTTTTGCTGTGTTGGGTCTTCGTTTCTGTGCGAGGGCTTTCTCTAGTTGTGGCAAGCGGGGGCCACTCTTCATCACGGTGCGCGGGCCTCTCCCTGTCGCGGCCTCTCTTGTTGTGGAGCACAGGCTCCAGACGCGCAGGCTCAGTAGTTGTGGCTCACGGGCCTAGCTGCTCCGCGGCATGTGAGATCCTCCCAGACCAGGGCTCGAACCTGTGTCCCCTGCATCAACAGGCAGACTCTCAACCACTGCGCCACCAGGGAATCCCGGATGGATCATTTTTATTATTATTTTTAATAGATCTTTATTGGAGTATAATTGCTTCACAATACTGTGTTAGTCTCTGTTGTACACCAAAGCGAATCCGCCATATGCCTACACATGTCCCCATATACCCTCCCTCTTGCGCCTCCCTCCCACCCTCCCTATCCCACCCTCTAGGTCATTGCAAAGCACGGAGCTGATCTCCCTGTGCTGTGCGGCTGCTTCCCACCAGCCGACTATTTCCATTCAGTCGTGTACGTATGTCGACGCTACTCTCACTTCGCCCCAGCTTCACCCTCCCACCCCGTGTCCTCAAGTCCATTCTCTGTGTCTCGCTCTTTACTCCGGCCCTGTAACTAGGTTCATCAGTACCATGTTTTTTTTTTTTTTAGATTCCATATATATGTGTTAGCATACAGTATTTGTTTTTCTCTTTCTGACTTATTTCCCTCTGTATGACAGACCCTAGGTCCATCCACCTCACTACAAATAACTCAATTTTGTTTCTTTTTATGGCTGAGTAATGTTCCATTGTATATATGTGCCACATCTTTTCTATCCATTCATCCGATGATGGACACTTAGGTTGTTTCCATGTCCTGGCTATTGTAAATAGTGCTGCAATGAACATTGTGGTACATGAGTCTTTTTTTTTTTTTTAACAACTTTATTGGAGTATAATTGCTTTACAATGGTGACATGACTCTTTTTGAATTATGGTTTTCTCAGGGTATATGCCCAGTAGTGGGATTGCTGGGGCATATGGTAGTTCTGTTTTTAGTTTTTTAAGGAACCTCCATACTGTTCTCCATAGTGGTTGTATCAATTTACATTCCCACCAACAGTGCAAGAGGGTTCCCTTTTCACCACGCCCTTTCCAGCATTTATTGTTTCTAGATGTTTTGATAATGGCCATTCTGACCGGTGTGAGTTGATACCTCATTGTAGTTTTGATTTGCATTTCTCTAATAATTAGTGATGTTTAGCAGCTTTTCACGTGCCTCTTGGCCATCTGTATGTCTTCATTGGTGAAATGTCTATTTAGATCTTCCGCCCATTTTGTAATTGAATTGTTTGTTTTTTGATGTTGAGCTCCATGAGCTGTTTGTATATTTTGGAGATTAATCCTTTGCCCGTTGTTTTATTTGCAAATATTTTCTCCCATTCTGAGGGTTGTCATTTTGTCTTGTTTATGGTTTCCTTTGCTGTGCAAAAGCTTTGAAGTTTAATTAGGTCCCATTTGTTTATTTTTGTTTTTATTTCCATTACTCTACGAGTTGGGTCAAAAAAGATCTTGCTGTGGTATATGTCAAAGAGTGTTTTTCCTATGTTTTCCTCTAAGAGTTTTATAGTGTCTGGTCTTACGTTTAGGTCTTTAATACATTTGGAGTTTATTTTTTATTTTTTTTATTTTATTTTTTTTTTGCGGTACACGGGCCTCTCACTGTTGTGGCCTCTCCCGTTGCGGAGCACAGGCTCCGGACGTGCAGACTCAGTAGCCATGGCTCACAGGCCCAGCCGCTCCACGGCACGTGGGATCCTCCCGGACCGGGGCACGAACCCGTGTCCCCTGCATCGGCAGGCGGACTCTCAACCACTGCGCCACCAGGGAAGCCCTGGAGTTTATTTTTGTGTATGGTGTTACATAGTGTTCTAATTTCATTCTTTTACATGCAACTGTCCAGTTTTCCCAGCACCACTTATTGAAGAGGCTGTCTTTTCTCCATTGTATGTTCTTGCCTCCTTTGTCATAGATTAGTTGACCATATGTACACGGGTTTATCTCTGGGCTTTCTATCCTGTACCATTGATCTATATTTCTGTTTTTGTGCCAGTACCATGCTGTCTTTTTTTTTTTTTTTTTTTTTAACCACTGTCTTCTCAACAGATGTCAGAAAATAATAAAACATTCAGTATAAGCTACTTCTGGAAGATAATGTGTGATTCTTACTTTTCAAAAATTAAACTGTGGATTAAATGCTTTTTTTTTTAAATTTAATTTAATTTTATTTTTATACAGCAGGTTCTTATTAGTCATCAATTTTATACACATCAGTGTATACATGTCAATCCCAATTGCCCAATTCATCCCCCCCCCGCTGCTTTCCCCCCTTGGTGTCCATACGTTTGTTCTCTACATCTGTGTCTCAGTTTCATACTGTCTTGATTACTGTAGCTTTGTAGTATAATTTGAAGTCGGGGAGCCTGATTCCTCCAGCTCCATTTTTCTTTCTCAAGATTGCTTTGGCTATTCGGGGTCTTTTGTGTTTCCATACGAATTGTAAAATTTTTTGTTCTAATTCTGTGAAGAATACCATTGGTAATTTGACAGGGATTGCATTGACTCTGTAGATTGCTTTGCATAGTATAGTCATTTTCACAATATTGATTCTTCCAATCCAAGAACATGGTATATTTCTCCATCTGTTTATGTCATCTTTGATTTCTTTCATCAGTGTTCTATAGTTTTCTGAGTACAAGTCTTTCGCCTCCTTAGGTAGGTTTATTCCTAGGTATTTTATTCTTTTTGTTGCGATGGTAAATGGGATTGTTTCCTTAATTTCTCTTTCTGATTTTTTGTCATCAGTGTATAGGAATGCCAGAGATTTCTGTGCATTAATTTTTTATCCTGCAACCTTAACCAAATTCATTGATTAGTTCTAGTAGTTTTCTGGTGGCATCTTTAGGATTTTCTATGCATAGTATCATGTCATCTGCAAACAGTGACAGTTTTACTTCTTCTTTTCCAATTTGTATTCATTTTACTTCTTTTTCTTCTCTGATTGCCATGGCTAGGACTTCCAAAACTATGTTGAATAAGAGTGGCGAGAGTGGACATCCTTGTCTTGTTCCTGATTTTAGAGGAAATGCTTTCAGTTTTTCACCATTGAGAATGATGTTTGCTGTGGGTTTGTCACATATGGCCTTTATTATGTTGATGTAGTGGATGTGTCTTGAGAACATTAAAGTAAGTGAAAGAAGCCAGTCACAAAAAGTACTTAGACAAATTCATAGAGACAGAAAGTAGAATGGTGGTTGCTGGGGGCTGGGGGGAGGGGGTGGGGAGTTATTGTTTAATGGGTACAGAGTTTCAGTTCGGCAAGATGAAGAGTTCTGGAGATGGATGGGGGTGATGGCTGCACAGCAATGTGAACTTACTTAATGCCACTGAACTGTACACTTAACGATGGTTACGATGATAAATTTTATGTTTTGTGTATTTTACCACAATAAAAAAGTGCAACATTCAATGTCCACTTTTCTTGTTTTGACATGGTGGATGTGCACTGGTAATAAAAACATAAAAGGCTGCACTATGGTGATATGCATGCTGTCAGCTGGACCACTAATTTGTTTTATTTATTTTTTTTTTTTTATTTTTTTTTTTTTATTTTTTGCGTTATGCGGGCCTCTTCACTGTTGTGGCCTCTCCCCTTGCGGAGCGCAGGCTCCAGACGCACAGGCTCAGCGGCCATGGCTCACGGGCCTAGCCGCTGTGCGGCATGTGGGATCTTCCCGGACCGGGGCACGAACCCGTGTCCCCTGCATCGGCAGGCGGACTCTCAACCACTGCGCCACCAGGGAAGCCCTGGACCACTAATTTGTCGAGCTCTGAGCAGCCAGGCAAAGTGATGAGAGGATGAGTCTGTGTCGTAACTACTCAACTCCGTATTGCAGGGTGAAAGTGCCGTGGACAGAATGTAATGAACGGGTGTGGTTGTGTTCCAGTGAAACTTTATTTATGGACATGGAAACTGAGTTTCATTTAATTTTTTCTTTTAAATTAAGGTTTTATTTATTTACTATTTATTTATTGTTTTGGCCGCGTTGGGTCTTCGTTGCTGCTCACAGGCTTTCTCTAGTTGCGGCGAGCGGGGGCTACTCTTCCTTGCAGTGTGTGGGCTTCTCATTGCAGTGGCTTCTCTTGTTGTGGAGCAGGGGCTCTAGGCGCGTGGGCATCAGTAGTTGCGGCACTCGGGCTCAATAGTTGTGGCTTGCAGGCTCTAGAGCACAGGCTCAGTAGTTGTGGTGCACGGGCTTAGTTGCTCCGCGGCATGTGGGATCTTCCTGGACCGGGGCTCGAACCCGTGTCCCCTGCATTGGCCGGCAGATTCTTAACTACTGTGCCACCGGAAGTTGAGTTTATTTAACTTTCACGTGTCATGGAATATTCTTTTGACCCCCTGTCCCTGCAACCAGTTAAAAATGTTAAAACCATTCTTAGCTCATGAGTTGTAGTAAAATGATCAGTGGGCCAGATTTGGCCTGTGAGCTGTAGTTTGCCAAGCCCTGGGAACATCAAACAAACCCAAACTAAGGAGCATTCTACGAAAAAAATTGCCTGGATTCTTCAAAAATGTCAGTGTCATGAAGCACAAAGAAAGTCTGAGAAACTGCTCCAGATTAAGGGACACCAAAAACATATGATGACTGGATGTGATGCATGACCTTGAGTTTTCTTTAGCTGAAATGGACGTTATTTTGACAGTTGGTGAAATCCCAATGAGATCCATGGGTTAGAGTGTTGTATCAATGCTAATTTCCTGATTTTGATAACTATTGTGGTTATGGAAGAGAATTCCATACTTACAGGAAATACATACTTAAGGATTTATGGTAAAAGGACATCATGCCTGCAACTTACTACTAAGTGGTTTGGGAAAATAAACAAATATTAATATATAAACTATAAACAAATATATAGTGTATAAATATATATAAACTATAAATAAATAGGAGAGAGAGAACACTAATGTAGTAAGATGTTACTATTTGGGGACTCTGGTTGATCTAGATGCAGGGCATCTGCAAATTCTTTGTTTTATTCTTGCAACTTTTCTGTAAATCTGAAATTATGTCAAAAAAAATTTTAGGACAAAGCAGAGGATTGAGTATTCTCTTCTATTTTATGTATCTACAGATAGCTATTGAGAAACTCCTTCCAAAAAAGGTACCATTTATCTTTCTCACCAACAGTGAATGAAAGTGCCTTTTTCCCCCGTATCTATACTAATACCTAACCTTTTGAATCTTTGACATTGTGATAAATTAAAAATATATCTCATTTGTTTTATTGGTCGTTTCCTTTGTTATAGTTGGGGCTAAGCACATTTTTCTTTGTGTACTGGCCATTTATATTTTTTTCTTTTGTGTAACTAGGAAGCGAAGGGGGCCTGGGACCCTGGGCCCTTTTAACATTTGGAGGAGGAGCAGCAGAGTGGAGGAGAGCTGAGACAGTGTGGTGTTATTGTGGATGCCAAGGAAAGAAGGCGCTTCAAGAGGGTGGGAGGCCAACCTTGTCCAAGGCTGCTGAGAGGGCCAGTAAGATGAGGACAGAGGGGTGACCAGTGGGCTTGGTGGCATGAGGGCAGTCTTAGTGGTGTGTTGGATGGACGCCCAATTATAGTAGGTGGAGGGGAGAATGGGAGATGATGTTTTGAAGAGGCAGAATGTACCAACTATTTCAAGAATGTTGCTATGAAAGGGAGCAGAGAAATGGGCTGGGAGCTGGAGGAGGATGTGAGATCAAGGGAGGGTGACACTTTCTGTGTTTGCTTATGGGGATGATTCAGAAAAGAAAGAGAAACTGGTGATGCAGGAGACAGCAGAGATAACAGGAGGAATGAAGTGTTTCAAAAGAAGAGAGGGGGGACTTCCCTGGTGGCCTAGTGGTTAGGATTCTGGGCTTTCACTGCCGTGGCCTGGATTCAATCCCTGGTCAGGGAACTGATCCTGCAAGCTGCGTGGCATGACCAAAAAAAAAAATAAGAGAGGGGACATTACTTTCTCAGGTGACCTCCCCCAGCCCCTGGTGTCAATTCCATCTAGACCCCAGTGACTACCAATTGCAGGCTCTCTCTTTTCACCCTAACTGCCCCTCCGAACTCCAGCTGCATCCATATACCTGCCTGCTCGGTATCTCTCCATGGGTGGTCAATGGGCACTCCAGCCTACCCTGGCCAAAAAAGAACTTAACTATTCTGGGCCTCAGTTTTCCTCATCTGTAAATTGGGGATGATAACCAAATTCATAGGGTGTTTGCGAGGATTATATGAGAGAATCTATGTAGAGCAGCGTTCCCAACCGGGAGTGATTTTACCCCAGGGGATCATTAGACAATGTCTGGAGACATTTTTGGTTGTCTAACTGAGTGTGTGTGTGTGTGTGTGTGTGTGTGCATGTGCGCTACTGGTATTTAGTGGGCACAGGCCAGGGATGTTGCTAAACATCCTACAGTGTTCAAGACAGCCCCGTGACAAAGAATTATCTGGCCTCAAACCCCTGATGTAAAGCGTGCCAGGCACAGAGGAAAAGCTCAACAAATGTTAGCTAATACTATTATTGCCCACCCCCATGGAGAATCACGTGATTATTTATTTATTTATTGCCTCGCAGCTTGCGGGATCTTGCTTCCCAGACCAGGGATGGAATCCAGCCCCAGCAGTGAAAGCGCTGAGTCCTAACCACTGGACCACCAGGGAATTCCCTGATTTATACTTAAAAAAATTAATTTTCACACTGAAACATGCACAATATTTCAGATATCTTCTAAATCTTGAAAGGTTATATTAGCATAGGCACAGCATTAATAATGATGACACTTTCTCCCACTTTGAAATACTAAAAATAGTTAAAATTAGAGTTCTAGGAAGCCCAGTAATTTTACCTTTTTGGTCTCTCCACTGGTGGCTGTCACCAGGTGACATAGGGAAATAGGGAAATCCAGAGCCACTCAATACACTTACTGAGTTTGCAAAATCAGGCCTGTCATCCATTTGTATTTCTTGTAAAATAAGAATGTATTTCTGTATAGTAACTAACTGGTTAATTTTACTTGTAGGCCAGGAAATAAAATGAATAAACAAAAATAAAATAAAATAAAATAATTAAAAAAATAAAAAAGAAAACTTCTGGGGACTTCCCTGGCCATCCAGTGGTTAAGACTGTGTGCTTCCACTGCAGGGGGCATGGGTTTGATCCCTGGTCGGGGAACTAAGATCCAAATTTCTGTCCAAACGAGCTCCTGCCACCCGCCCCCCTGCCCCACCTTCTGCCATTTTTCCCATCCAAGAAAAATACCACCACCTACCCCAGGCAAAATATATACAGTATCCTTGATTCCTCTTTCCCCCTCATCCCCAAATCCAGTCCGTTATCAGCAAATCCTGTCAATTTTCCCCCCAAACATCCTGAATCCTTACCACCCTCACCTCCAGACATTCACCTGATTCCAAGTCCTCATCACTTCTCCCCTGGACTGACATGGGTGCCTCCTAACTGTGCTCCCTGCTTCCCCTCTGGCCCCACTTTTGTCAACTTCCCACACAGCAGCCAAAGTGATTTAAAAAAAAAGAAGGCAGGGCTTCCCTGGTGGCGCAGTGGTTGAGAGTCCACCTGCCGATGCAGGGGATACGGGTTCGTGTCCCGGTCCGGGAAGATCCCACATGCCGCGGAGCGGCTGGGCCCGTGAGCCACGGCCGCTGAGCCTGTGCGTCCGGAGCCTGTGCTCCGCAGCGGGAGAGGCCACAACAGTGAGAGGCCCGCGTACCGCAAAAAAAAAAAAAAAAAAAAAGGCAACCAGATCATGTCCTTCTCCTGCTTCTGATGGTTTCCCACCCCCCTCATATCTGAACTCTCCGTCCAGCTTACTGAGCCCTGCACATTTGATCCCTCCTATACTCTACACTTCCCTCATTGCCCACTTCTCTCTGGCCACACGGGCCTTCTTTTGGCGTCCTGAACATTGAGCTCATTCCTACTTAAAGATCTTGTACTACCCCACTGGTCCCTCCTCTGGAGTGTTTTTGTCATTCAGATATCAGCACTTTCTTTTTTTTTAAACCATTAAAAAAAATTGAAGTATAGTTAATTTACAATGTCGTGTTAGTGTTAGGTATACAGCAAGGTGATTCAGTTATACATACATACATACATACATACATATATATGTATACATATATATTCTTTTTCAGATTATTTTCCATTATAGTTTATTACAAGATATTGAACATGGTTCCCTGTGTTATACAGTAGGTCCTTGTTATTTATCTATTTTATATATTGTAATGTGTATATGTTAATCCCAAACTCCTAATTTATCTCTCCCCCCACCTTGCTGTCCCCTTTGGTAACCATAAGTAGTTTGTTTTCTATGTCTGTAAGTCTATTTCTGTTTTTTTTTTTTAGCCATGCTGCACAGCATGTGGGATCTTAGTCCCCCTACCAGGGATCAAATCCATACCCTCTGCAGTGGAAGCACGAAGTCCTAACCACTGGACCGCCAGGGAATTCCCAGTCTATTTCTGTTTTGTAAATAAGTTCATTTATATCATTTTTTTAAGATTCCACATATAAATGATACCATATGATATGTCTTTCTCTGTCTGACTTCACTTAATATGATAATCTCTAGGTCCATCCATATTGCTGCAAATGGCATTATTTCATTCTTTTTTATGGCTGAGTAGTAGTCCATTGTGTATATATACCACATCTTCTTTATCCATTCATTCGTTGATGGAAGCAAACTTTTGTTGCTTCCATGTCTTGGCTATCGTAAGTAGCTCAGCACCTTCTTGAGAGATCTTTCCTGACCATCCCAACTAGAGTAGCTCCATCACCTTCATCATAGCACTGTATTTTTTTTTTAACCAAAGCTTAAAAAAAATTTTTTTTGGCCGCGCTGCGCGGTATGTAGGATCTTAGTTCCCAACCAGAGATCAAACCCGTACCTCCTGCAGTGGAAGAACAGAGTCTTAACCACTGGACCTCCAGGGAAGTCCCCATAACACTGTATTTTACTTTGCTACATAGTACTTATCACTGCCTGCTGTATGAGATATATATGTTTATTTGTACCTTATTGCCTGTCTCCTTCACACTAGGTTATTCCATGAGATCAGGGACCTTGTCTTGTTCACTATGCACCTCCAATGTCTTGAACAGTGCTTGGCATGCAGTAGTTGCTCAATGAAAAATTGTTGAATTGATTTGAAATCATGAGGCTTGCCTGTTTGTGACTTTTATCTATTTTTTCTACTGAGTTATTATTTTTATCTATTTGTAACAGCTTTTTGCTTATTAAGGATATTAGCACTTTGTTTTTTGATTTCTTGAAAGGCATTTGCTGGAACAAATGGTGCAAACTTTTGACTATGGTAGTATGAGTATGTAGCTCCTACCACTTGGATTAACTGCTCCAGCCTCAGAATATAAACAATGAAAAAACACGAATGGACAATCAGGGTTGGTCAACTCTTATACAGCATTAAAGGGAGGGAACACTTCCCCTCCTTGGAATGTTGGGGAACTTGGACACCCAGATCCTTGCCCTGACTTAGCTAGTGGCATGAGCAGGTGACTTTTTGGCATTCCTCTTTACCTGAGCTGAGTCATTTGCAAATTGGGTCCCTGCATCCCTTGCATCCCTGGGATAAAATTGGATAATGATACTTGTCCCTGGCTCATCAGCTTGGGGTATTTTAAATTTTTCAGGTGGTAGCGTTTGGGGTTGGATCAACAGATCCACAAATATTTAGTGAGTTCGCACCCTGTGCCAAGGCCCTGATGGAATAAGACGTAGTTCTGCCTTCAAGGAGTTTGCAGTTCAGAGAGAGAGATAGACAAGTGTGCAAATCACTACAAGGGCCAGCAGAAATGATGTGTGTGCACAGTGCACAGACATCATACCTAAGAAGAAGTGGGTGACTGCTTAGAGGGAGGGCAAGGAAGGCTTCCCAAAGGAGAGGATATGTGAATAGAGTTTCAAGGAATGAATAAGAGTTCCTCAGGCAGACAAGGGGGCAGAGCCGTCAGAGTAGAGGGAACTGCATGTGTAAAGGCTTGGAGGTATGCAACAACATGATGGATATGGAAAAGCTACAATTCTGTGGGATTCCTCCCTGGCTCCCACTTCCTCCTCCTTTCCTTTCACAGCTTTGGTCTGAGTCAATGTGGTCTTGGGGGGCAGGTGGACGACGCATGATTGCAGGAATGCTAAGCCTCCCTGGGGAGGGTTGGGAAGCAGCCCTGCTAGGAGGTGCTGTGTTGGGGATCAGGTCTTTAGAGGGCTTGCTAAGTCTCCTTCCACTCACCACCAGGAAAGAGGCAGCAGGAGGCTGCCCTGTGGCTCTCTGGCTTGGCCCAGCCGTCTTACACATCATGATGGAGGATCCTTTCCAGGAGCAGACAAATCACAGGCCTGGGGGCTCTGGGAGAATTGGAAGATATTGGCTGAACTGGCAGAGCTGGGCAGAAACTGAGCTGCCTTAGTCGTGGGAAGGCAAAATATTTCATCTTCTCTGGCACTTCTATCCTTGGTGTTTGGTGGCTGTTGGGAGTTATGTAGTTGAGGCTGAGATGTGTTTCAGCAGGAAAGCACACTGGGATCAATTAGCAATGTCTGCCATGAGAGCTGGAAGGGAGAGAAGTGGCCTATGTGCTATGTATGTTGCCATCTCTGACCCAGTCATATGCCCTCATTTTACGGATGGGGAGACTGAGGAGCAGAGAGGGGAAGTGTCTTATTTGTTGTTCTATCTCCAATCCCAGGACAGTATCTGTCACACAACATTAGGAAAGATCTGTGGAATTGACTTGTATGAGACTAATAGCCCAGTTCTCCTGAGTTCCAGTTTCATGTTCTCTCTGCTATAACTGGACAAGTGGCTGTTTGTTGTACAAACTCTTGCATGTTTCCTGGGATATTTTCCATCAAGGGCCAGCCTCCAGAGGAGGCTGGGGAATCAGAGTGGTGCTTCCTCTGGGCAGCTGTGGGCTGACCAGGGCAGAGAGGCTGGGAACAGACTCAGGTACCAGGCTGCAGAAGAGCTGACTTTGCCCTTTTCAAAAAGATCAATTCAAAAATCTTAAATAACCCAGCAGAGCCACAGAACTTCAAGTCTGAAAGCTCTCAACAGACTTTTAGTTCAATTCAGTTGGAAAAAAAAGCACAGACCTGGGTTTAAATCTCAGTTCTACAGTATGGAGGTTCCTTAAAAAACTAAAAATAGAATTACCATATGACCTAGCAATCCCACTACTGGGCATATACCCTGAGAAAACCATAATTCAAAAAGACACATGCACCCCAATGTTCATTGCAACACTATTTACAATAGCCAGGTCACGGAAGCAACCTAAATGCCCATCGACAGATGAATGGATAAAGAAGATGTGGTACATATATACAATGGAATGTTACTCAGCCATGAAAAGGAACAAAATTGGATCATTTGTAGAGACGTGGATGGACCTAGAGACTGTCATACAGAGTGAAGCAAATCAGAAAGAGAAAAACAAATATCGTATATATATATATATTTTTTAATTTATTTTTTATTTACTTTTATTTTTGGCTGCATTGGGTCTTTGTTGCTGCACGCGGGCTTTCTTTAGTTGCAACAAGCGGGGGCTACTCTTCATTGCGGTGCGCAGGCTTCTCGTTGTGGTTTCTTGTCTTGTTTCAGAGCATGGGCCCTAGGCGTGTAGGCTCAGTAGTTTTTTGCACACGGGCTTAGCTGCTCCGCGGCATGTGGGATCTTCCCGGACCAGGGCTTGAACCTGTGTTCCCTGCATTGGCAGGCAGGTTCTTAACTATTGCACCACCAGGGATGTCCCCAAATACCGTATATTAACACACATATGTGGAATCTAGAAAAATGGTGCAGATGAACCGGTTTGCAAGGCAGAAATAGAGACACAGATATAGATAACAAATGTATGTACACCAAGGGGGGAATGTGGGTTTCGGGGGAGGTGGTGGTGGTGGTATGAACTGGGAGATTGGGATTGACATATATACACTAATATGTATAAAACAGATAACTAATAAGAACCTGCTGTATAAAAAAAAATTTTTTTTTCAGTTCTCTTTCCAGCTATGTGATCTTGGGCAAGTGACCTAATACCTTTGATTCCAACTAGTTTCCACATCTGTAAAACAAGGATAATATAATCTCCAGCTAAAAGGATTAAATGAAATATGCAAGCAAATTGCCAGCCCGGGGCTTGATACTGGAAATATGAGTTTACATTTTACAAAGTGAAAGCAAAAGAAAAGAAAAATGGGCAAATTCTGGTTCCAAAGACAGTAGTGTTGGTATTTCTAGCAGATATTCGTATAAAATAGGTACATTTTACTGGTCTATTCGGCACTTTCCAGAATATTCCACCCCCTCACTTCTCCCACTAAGTCTTCAGCCACAGTCTTGTCTTTTTCACCTGTTCATTGTGGAATTCTGGGATGACCCCAAAGGCCCAGGTTCACTCAACACCTACTATATGCCAGGGTCTGACCTAAGCACTAAGCCACTAGTTTAGTCTAGACGGGAACAGGTGATGACAGTCGGGTGACCAGAATTCCACAGAGTCCAGCTCTGCTGACCCTGGGTAAATTCCTTCCTGCTGGGCCTCAGTTTTCCCATCTGTGACACGGGGATGTCGGCCTGGACCAGAAGAACTGTTGGAGCCCTTCCTCTGGCCCTCCGTGGTGATGCTGGGGGGCCCGGGCTGGGGAGGGGTGAACCGCGTGGCGTGAGCGGGGCGAGAGAGGCGCGCCCGGCCAAGCCCCGACCCATGACGGCCCGACCCGGGAATGAGCCCGTAGCAAGGGTTTAGCGCCGTTCCGCCTGGGATTAGGGCGGGCGGCGAGCTCATTAGTGACTAAGCCCGGGTTCGCAGCTGGAGCCGGCGCCCCGGGCGTCCCGGCTCCAGAGGGCCAGAGGCGAGGGGTGGGGCGGCGCTCCTCCAATCACAGGGCTCGTCTCACCGCCCTCCGGATGCTGAAGAAACGCCGGAGCCTATTGGCTGGTGACAGCCGCAAATCCCTTTGGCAAACTCGGCACCCCTACCTCACCAGGACTCGCTGGGGCTGGCTCGGGGCTTGTGGCGGGTCCTCCACAAAGCCCCCGGGGCCAAGCCTTGCTCCACGGAAGTCTGCGCTTCCCAAAGCGAGGTCTTGCGGCCCCAAAAGGAGTCCCTCTTCGTCGGTGGTTTCAGGCATCCTTCGTCCCAGGCATCCTTCCGTTTCACGTCGACCTGGTGTGTTGGTGTGATCAAGGGCCCTGGGTTCACATCCCACCTTTGCTGTTTGCCGGCTCTATGGCTTTGACAAATTAATTCCTCCAAGCCCCCACTTTCCTTAAAGGACCGTAGCAACACTTATTATTAATAACAACAACAATACTGACCACTTATCCTAATCTCGGCAACATGGACTCTGGAAGCTCCAGGTATGGTCTGTGGAGCTTGTTAGAAATACGGCGGCTGGACCTCCGGTCAGACCTGAGCCAGACCCCGTTTTAACAAGATCCCCGTGAGACTCCCGCTCAGACTGAAGTCTGGGGAGCGCTGGAGTGCCAGGACCTGCCCGCAGACCCCGTCTGCCCCCTACCGGCTGGGAAGGTTACTCTGGGGCGCAGTTCCCTTGTCTATAAAATGGGGATAATAATAGTGTGCTTTCCAGGGCTGTTGTGAGGATTAAACAACCTAAACATTCAAAAACTGAAAAGTGCCTGGGACAGACTAAAGACTCCATAAACGACAGCCAAGCACGAGGGGTTCCCACATCCCACCTTCGCTGCCTCTCCAACTGCAGGCTGCTGTCTGCTCTCCTTTCCCAGAAAGCAGCTCTGGCCCTTGCCCCACCCCTCTGGGCTGGGAATCCTGGTCTCCCTCTTTCCCTAAGGCCAAGCCCCCCAGCAGGGAAAGGACATAAGTCCTCCAGTTTTCTACCAGGGTTTGCTTGGGCCTTACCTACAGTAGGTCATTAGTAAGTCCTTGTCAGGTCTGACTGGGCTGACCCTGCTATTATTTCTTTCTCTGTGTGTGTGTGTGAGAGTGTGTTTGTGTGTGTGCAGGGGAGGTACTTAAAGGGAAATTAATGATAACCTTTATTAAACACTATGTTTCTAATCCTTGCTAAATATGTGCTTATTCATGCAGTGCTCAATAAACAGCTCTGTGAGTGAGCTAGGCACTCTTATTATCCCATTTTTATGATGAAGGAAATGAGGAGGCTCAGAGATAAAGTCATTGGTTCGAGTTCTCACAGCTGGTAGGTGGCCGACCTGGGATTTGGTTTTATCTTTCTGGCCCACTGTGTGACCCCGTTTCTTCTTTATTAAGTCTCTGGGGACAATGGTCAGTGAAAGAACTGGGGAGAAGTGAGTCTAACCTGCATCTGGGTTGAGGTGGGGGGTTAGAGGTTCTCCTTTGCTTGCTCCCTGGAGAAAGTGTCAGCCGTGGGCTGGATAGAAGGAGGGAGGGACTGAGACTCTGGGGGCCCTTTCCCTCCCCCAACATTCACGATGCACCTGGCATCTGGGCCAGGACCTGGGCCCTGCCCCTGTTTCTTCTGGCCCGTCCCAAGATTCTCCCTTAATCTGTACTGCTCTGGCCTTGCCAGGTAAAGCAGCTCAAGATCCAAGGTCCAAAAGTGTAGGGGCGGTGCCTCGCTGAGGTGGGGGACAGATTTCCCAGGGCTGGGCCACTTGGGTGGAGAGGTGAAACCCCTGCGTAGGTCTGGATTTGAACCCTGGACTTTGGGATTTCAGGGATGAGCTCTCAACCTCCAATTCTCCCAGGATTCCGTGGAGGTCGGTGCCGTTACCTATTTCCCAAATGAACAAACTGAGGCTCAATGTCTGTATTAGTTTCCTATGGCTGCTGTAACAAATTACCACAAGCTCAGTGGCTGAACAATACAAATTTATCACCGTGGAGTTCTGGAGGTCAGAATTCCGACATGAGTCTCGCTAAATTCAAAATGTCGACAGAGCTGCATTCCTTTCTGGAGGCCCTAGGGGAGAGTGTTTACTTGCCTTGTCCAGCATCTCGAGGCCACCCACTTGCGTTGGCTCACAGCCTCCTTCCTCCAGCTTCAGAGTCGACGATGCTGTGTCTTTCTGACCCTTGTGTAGTCCCTTCTCCCTCTGATCACAGCCAGGAAAGGTTCTCCACTTTTTTTTTTTTTTTTTTTGCCGTACGCGGGCCGCTCACTGTCTCGGCCTCTCCCGTTGCGGAGCACAGGCTCCGGATGCGCAGGCTCAGCGGCCATGGCTTACGGGCCCAGCCGCTCCGCGGCATGTGGGATCTTCCCAGACCGGGGCACCAACCCGCGTCCCCTGCATCGGCAGGCGGACTCTCAACCACTGCGCCACCAGGGAAGCCCCGGTTCTCCACTTTTAAGGACTCGTGTGGTTAGACTGGGCCCACCTAGATAACCCAGGATAACCTCCTGATTACCCTAATCTCAGAATCCTTCACTTTAATCACGTCTGCAAAGTAGCTTTCGCCATCTTCACAGGTTCTGGGGATTAGGATGTGGACATGTTTGAAGGGACGTAATTTTGCCTCTCACCGAGGGGTGACGTGAGCTACCCAAAGTCACACAACCTGGGAGCAGCAGGGCCAGGACTTGAACCCAAACCCCAAGTCCCAAATCCGAGTGACCTCTCTCACCGTGTTCTTCTGCCACTCTGGTTCTAACTTCTATTGACTGGGTGAGGTGTTTGAAGGTTTCAGGGAACTTCTAAATTAATAAATCATTTGAGAAACTAAGATGTCTCAGTAGGTAATTGCTCAGTAGATAAGATTAGTTGAGGGCAGAAATGGAAAGACGGGATGGAGGAGTGGGACTTCCTAAGTGTCAACGCTGCCCTTGGAAATTTCATCTTTCTACCAAGGCTGCCTGAGAGACAGGAACTTGTTTGTGAGAGCTGCGGCTCCTTTCAGATGGAGCTGGGGAAACTGGCCAGGCTCTGGCCAGTGTCCTCTGCTGTGGGCTCTTCAACTCTGCCTCCATGCTTATCCAGCAGCTTCTGCGGCTTCACCCTAGATTTGCATTTGGGGGTATAACCTTGAGGTCATTATTTAACAAAACTGTGGAGAGAAGTGGCAGTATGGATGGAGCTGGAGGAGCCGTGCCCCCCTTCCTGTTCTCCTACAATCTACCTTAATAACAAGTGGGGTGATGAGAACCTATAAAAACAGTCACTGTGTTTATTGTGGGGATATTATTGAAACTGTTTATAGTTGTTAGGATACTCTTCTGCAGCTACAAGTTGTAGAAAACCCAACTCAAACAATAAAGGGGATTTATTGGCTCATGGTACGGAAAAGCCAGAGGTAGGTTGACCTTCAGGTACAGCTTGATCCAGCAGCTCATACATGCTCAATACCGCCTCAACATTAGCTCCATGCTCAGTCAGACTCTCCCCTTGTGTTCCTAAGATGGCTGAAGAAGTTTCTGTGACTCTGTGTTTCTAGATTCAAATGCAGTAGAAAAGAGAAAGTTACTTGGTGGCTCAAAAAAGTTCTGGAAGGGGGTCTTGTTGGTCTTGATTGATCTGCCTTGGGTCATCTGTCCACCTCCCTGTCAATAACTGTGGCCAGAAGAATGGGACATGCTAAGTGGCTTAAGTTAATTGACACTTGCCTCTGAAGCTGAGGGTGGGGTTAATTCCTCCCAAAGCATCAGGTTGGCAAACTCAGGGTCCCATTAGGAAGGGAGAATGGATCCTGGGGAGTCTATGGCATCACCCTCCTCGTCGTCGTCATGTCCCCCTTGTAAAGACATACAACTTTGTAATGTGTGACAATCTGAGCAATGGGCATGTTTCTACCTATGGACACCATGGTGTGTGTGTGTGTGTGTAGGGGTGTTCAAATGACAAAGAAGTTAGGGGGAAGAGGAAATGAAGGTCAAATAGTATAAAGCTGGGGAGAAGTAGCACACAGAAATTAATGTCACAGCTAGTACTTTGTCTCAATCTCTCTGAGCCTTAGTTTCCTCATCTATAAAATGGGAATACTAACCCCAGCATGAAATCAAATGAGAGGAAGTTTGTAAAAGTTTGTGTGAATAGAAAGAGGTGGCCATCCAATCATTCAACAACCATTTATTAAGCACCTACCATGGGCCAGGACCAGTTCTGGGGCTCTAATGATGAGCAAGACAGACGTGATCCCTGGCACAGGGGGCCCAGAGTTTCCCAAGTATAGAAGTTGTTGTTATTATTATTAAAAGATTCTAATGCCAGAGGGGTCTCCCCAGCCAGTCATGGGTGGGGAGTGACATTCCCAATGCCACACGTTGGTGGAGCTGGGAATTGAACCCCGAGCCTCCAGTTCTCTCTGCTGAGACTCATGGCCTCTCCCTTCCCCACGTGGTAGCCACCTCCTGGCTAATGAACCAGACTTCCTTCTGGTGGACTTAGGAGCGGTGTTTGATGTTGCTCTTCCTGGTTCCAGGAGCCAACAGGCCCTTCCCAAACTATTGCTGGTAACTGGGAGGGAGAATCAATCACAGCTTACTGGTTCCACTTTCCCTGCCGGCAGCCCGTCACAGCTGTCCTGAGCAGGAAGCAGAGCACAAGTGCCGGGTTATGATTTTGTGTCCTGGGATGAAGCCACCTGGAGGAGGTCAAGCCAGCCCTGTTCTGGGTGTGTATGTCTGGGTGCATACGTGCATTTGGGCATGTGTGTTGCGCATGTGTGGCAGAGGAGGGTCTGCAAGTGTTGGGGAATGGCAGGGTCCTCTCCAGAGGAGACCTGGGTCTAGACCTGGTTCCACTCTCCCTCAGCTGGGTCACTAAGGCCAAGTCATGTTTTCTCAGTGGGCCTTAGTTTCCCTAACTGTAAAAGCAGGGGTCATCCCCACCTTAGTCCTTGTCTTCCTTATGAGATGTTTGTGAACAGCAAATGAGACCATGAGGACAAAACTGGACAGGGGAAAGGGAAGGCTGCCTCAAGGACGCAGAATGGCCTCATGGCTAGGGTGAGACTGCCCCTGTTCAAGTCCCAGCTCCCCTGCTTACTAGCCGCATGACCTTGACTTCACCTCCCTGGGCCTCAGTTTGCTCATCTGCGATATGGGGAGAGTATTAGAAGCAACCAAAGTTCATCAAATCTAACACTCCCACCAATTGTCCAACACCAACATTTTATGGACCATAAAGAAAGAAAAGAGCCCACCAATTAAACTAGGACAGGATGCTCCCTTATCTCCCAGGTTTTATTTTATTCTTACCAAAAGAACTCTTTCAGGCAATGTTCTTTATATGTGTCAGTCTTATACACACATTAAGAGGAAAATATAAGTGAAATGTATTAGTTAAGATGTTCCTCAAACATCTTCCCGTTCAGAATCTGACTTTTCTGAGTCATTTTTCAACTCAGACTTGCTGGGGACTATGTTTTCCCATGATTGTGTCCTCTGTGCTGGCAGGAGTGTGGAGGGAGGGGTGAGCAGCATCTCTTAAAAGGGAACTTGTCCTGCAATGTACTTCCTTTCAACCCACTGACCGTCCTGCATTCGGGCCTAGACATGAGACCTCCCTGGCCCAAGGCAGGGGAGCTGGCCCTGGGGATCAGGGCAAAAGTAGCAAAACTGCCACCCTGTATACAGCAAAGAGATTCAGAAGAAAACAGACAGACTGCACCCCTCCCCCCATTCCCTTGAGAGGAGCTCAGAGGGCAGGGGATGAAGCCACAGAAGTTTGGGAATCCGAGAAGAGAGAGAACAGAAGCCTGGAACCCAGGAAACAGTGATGTGGGAGGGTTGCCCAGCATCAGCCTGAGTTCTCCAACCTCAAGTGGGGTGTAGAGCATATGAAACTTCCAAGCAAGTTGTGCAGTGGCACTGTGGGATCATGACAAGGTGACATTAGGTCAAAGCAGCTGAGACTCCACAGCTGGAAACCAGAAAGGGATGTAGATTCCTCAGAACGGTCACTAGCCACATGGCATGATGTCCACCTCTGATTCTACCCAAATGCCAGATGGCCTGGCTCTGGGCAATGATATTGTGCTGCTCTATTTCAGTTATTAACTGGAACTTAAATGCTACTGAGGAAAGAGGAAGGGGTGAGGGATGAGGAGGAAGAACCCTAAATTGATGGAACTCACCCTGATTTGCTCAAGGCAAAAGAATCCTTAACTTGAAATTAATCTGAAATGACCGAGGTTATCCATTGGCCTGTTCAGGTTTCCACCAGCAGGAAACAAGGAGCTTGAGACATAAACTGTGTTCAATTGCAGGAAAACAAAGTTGCATTTCTTTCATACCTGAGTTTGTAGGCTGGGAAATCCACAACCTTTGCCTATCAAATACATGTGCCCACATACATAGACAAGTATTCATGTATATATTGATATACGAGGAAAAAAGAATCAAATGTTAACATAGGTTCCCTTCTGATGGGGCTACCCTGCTTTGTATCATCTGGCATTTAGGTTTTGTAGTTGTAACAAAGGCCAGAAAAGCAGTGGCTTTCACAAGAGAGGAGAGGAACGGGAAGAACATACACAGTCTAGGAGTGATATGGGAGCTGACTGACATGTTGTGTCCCGGACTCCTTCTATTTTGTTGCTCTGTCTTCCTAAATACTTGGCTTCTACCTCGTGATCTAATCTGGCTGCCCCTGGTCCCTGCATTACATCTATACTCTACCTACTGAGAAGGGAGAAAGGGGAAAGGGAGGGCAGGTTTCTTTCTTTCTTTTGTTTTTTAAGGGCACAATCCAAAAGTTGCACTTATCACTTCTTATCACATGACTTGGACCTATCTTGGTCACATGGTCACACCAGCTGCAAGGGATGCTGGGAAATGGAGTCTTTAGCTGGGTGGCCGTGTGCTCAGCTAAAGCTTTTACCGTTAAAGAAGGGGAGAGTGGATCTGGGGAGGGGCATCTAGCAGTCTGCCACATGGATGGTTTTCAGTATTCCTCTTTATATGTCCATACTTAGTGAAATCATCCTGCCCTGTATTATTGATTTCATTTTTCTGTGTTTTTTCCTTCCCTGTTTAATGGGAGGCAGTGTGATGTAGAAGGAAGAATGAGGATCTGACCTGGGTTTAAATTCTGGATTTGCCATTTTCTAGCTAGAAAATGTAGGGCAAGTCATTTAAATTCTGTGTGGTTGGTGTTGCTGGGTGTTGCCTACGTGCTTCCCTCACTGCACCCGCTAAAACAGAAGATCCTTGAAGAACATGTGCCCCAGCTCTGGGAAATATCGGTGGCTGATTGCTCTTGGATGAGTCCCTCTCCAGGAATTGCCCTTAACCAAAGGGAGCTGCCTCGCCCAAGGCCATGTCCCTTTCCTTGGGCAGACCATATCTAGTGATTCATCAAAGTGGGGTACAAAGCCCCGCCCCTCGCCTCGAGGTAGCTCATCTCTCAGGGACATTGCAGCTCCAGAGCCTCCGGTAGGGTCGGTTGAGGCCCCTGTTGTGAGTGCATCACAGCCCAGCTTCTCCCTTCACCCAAGCCAACTTCCCACCCCCCTCCCCACTACAGGTGTTGATCCTGGGAGCACTTCTCAGTTAACCATCTGCATGCAAATCTCCATCTCAGAGTTTGCCTCCCAGGGAACCCAACCTCAAATGCACTCTAAGCCAGTTACCTCCATCTGTAAAAATGAAACAATATGGTTATGAGGATTAAATGTGATATTTTAAGTGAAACACCAAGCACATAGCAGGTGCTCAGTAAATAATGATATTAATAAACACTTAAGTAGATAGCACTGGGAATTCCCTGGTGGTCTTATGGTTAGGACTCCACACTTCCACAGCAGGGGGCACTGGTTCGACCCCTGGTCAGGGAACTAAGATCCCACAAGCTGCGAGGCATGGCCAAAAAAAATAGTAGATATCACTAACTCTGCAAGACCCTGTTCTGTGTTCTTTGCTGATGCATAATGTTGTTTACTCTTCACAACAAGCCTATGAGAGAAGTACTACTCTTGTCCCCATTTTACAGGTGAGGAAACCGAGGCTTAGAGAGGTGAAGTAATGTGCTCCAGGCATCCAGCTTGTAAATATTCAGATGCAGTACAGATTCCTAGCAACTGCTGGGTCAGGATTACGAGCCCAGAGCCAGGAGGATGGACTCTGTGACTCCAGGAAAGGAGTCTGGACCTTTGGAGCCTCTGCTGAGAACCTCCATCCAAGTCACCACACTGGCTCCTTTGAGGCTCCCGCGCGACCACAGATGGAAGTGCTTTGTAAACAGTCGTGCACCGGGCACCTCTGAGGTGTGGTCATCTCTCGTGATTCTCTTTATAATGATGATGATAACACCCGTTTGTGGTGTGCCGGCCCCACTTGAAACACCTGGCAAGCATTATGTCATGGATTCTCACCAACCGCACGAGGCAGGCGGCTGTTACTGTCTGTGCTTTACAGATGAGGCAAGGAGGCTCGGGGAGGTTTAGTAAATTGCCTTAGGTCCCAGGGTGAGGAGATGGCTGAGCGGGCTGCAAACCCAGGTCATGTTGAGTCTGGAGGTTAACCCTCACCCCCAGGCCGTTAGCAGGATGAGGTCCTGAAGCGGCTGCCCAAACAGCCACTTCTTGGATACTAGTTACTGACCCCAAATAGAAAAGGGATTAGTTTACCAGGGCTGGCCGGTGTCCCAGAGCAGGGGGTCCCGGCAGTTTCCAGGGCGTGGGAGAGACACAGGTCCACTCTGGAGAAGCTTCTGTCCAGGCAGAGCCACTAGTCTGAGGAGGGAAGTCCTGGGGGGGCTCCTTGTGCGGCTGGAGAGACACAGGCCCTGCCTTGCAGGAGACCCCAATCTAATGAGGGAGGCTTAGCCCCGGCCCTTGCTCCCCACAATGGGGAGCTTGGATACCAACAGAGGCCCCAGGAAGGAAGAAACAGCGGTGAGAAGGGCCTGAGGAAGGGTTGAGAAGCTGGAGCAGGGAGCTGGCCAGCGGCCAAGGCCAAGGCCAGTCTCTCCTGCCTTACCCCTCCCCCTGTCTGTTGGGGCCTCTGTAACAAGCCTGTGAGTAACTGCCCCGGGGCTAGGAAACCAGTCATGAGGACATGATGGGGCCTCACGAGGAAGCCACATAGCCCGGTGTGGAGGACCTGGTGACTCAGGAGCTACCCTGCAGGGTTGTGCATGGCCTGCTCCGCCGTCTGCGCGGGCCGCTCCCCTCTCCCACTTGCTGTGTGACCCGGACCACTCCTTGTCCTCTCTGGGCCTCAGTTTCTCCATCTGCCAATTGGGAGAATAGCCCTGGACGGTCTTTGTCCCTCCATGGCTCAGTCCCTTCAGGCCACAGACCCACAGGAGCCCTCAGTCTGGGAAATGTGGTCCTGAAGTTCCCTCCACCCCTGATTCCTGTCCTGGCCTGCTCCATTCCTCACTCCTTCTCAGCCCCCAGTGCCCCCAGAAGAGCCCCTTCTAAGGAAGTCCTCACTGCCAAAGCCAAATGTCAGTCCTCGACTGCACGGCGGCTTTGGTTTCATGACCTGCACCCTCCCTGGGCTGGGTAACGTGGCAGCTTCCTGGTTCCCCTCCGGCTGCTCTGACTGTCATGTCCTTTGCCCCGCCCTCGGCAGGGTGCAGGAGATGGGGACACTCAGGAAGGCTCAGCCGTCCCTTTGTGAGAGCAACTCCCAGGGCGCTCCCTCTGGGTGGGTGCCCAGTGCAGCCGGACAGGATGCACGATTTCAGGCTCACTGCAATTCCCCGTGCTGTGTTGTGGACTTGCTAAATTATTTTTCCCTTCCCCACCATTAGCAATTAGTGAAGCCTTTGCATCTCCTGCCCCCAGGAGGGTTCGTACCTGCGACCCAAAGCCAGGTGCCCTCGGGCAGTATGCTTTACAGAGCGGGGATCGAGTTATCTTGCACTGTTTTTTTTTTTTTTGGCGATACGCAGGCCTCTCACTGTTGTGGCCTCTCCCGTTGCTCCGGACGCACAGGCTCAGCGGCCATGGCTCACGGGCCCAGCCGCTCCGCAGCATGTGGGAACCTCCCTGACCGGGGCACGAACCCGTGTCCCCTGCATCAGCGGGCGGACTCTCAACCACTGCGCCACCAGGGAAGCCCATCTTGCACATTTTTGTATCCCAGTTCTGGGCTCCACGCCTGGTGTGTAGTAGGTGTTCAGTAAATATTTGTAGATTTGGCGGGTGACCGGATGGTGGAATAAATGCATGAAGCATCCTCACCTGTGCAATGGGGATGGTCACAGTACTGACTTCTCAAGGTTGTTGGGATCAGAAATGAGAAATGCCTGTGAGGGGCTTAGCACGGCGCCTGGCACACAGTAAGTGCCCAGCGCACACCAACTGTGACTATTATCATCTGGCTGCAAATTGGTAGAGCAAAGCGATGAGAGCTTGCACCTGTCACTCTGTTGGATTCTTTGGGGCCTCAATTCAGAGTCCCGCCCATGGCCTTTTGGAGTGAGTCCACGCCAGCATCTGATGGAGAAACTCAGAACCTCTGAGTCTCAGCCTCCAGCTCCTGGGGACTTGTGGGCCACCCAGACCCCATTACTGTTGTCGGCCAGTGCCCGTAGCAGTACCAGGGAAGGCAGCCAGGAGCCCTGTGGGAGAATCCCATCTGAAAGAACAGAGCTAAAGCAGGATCTGGCACAGAAGTCGACTCCTGGGGTTGGAGCAGCCTTTGGATCCGTCTCTGACTCTCTACGGAGCATCTGCTGTGGGGAGGGTGTGACGTGGGTCAGATGTGAGAGGCAGCTGCTTACATGGAGTGTGGAGCCAGGTAGACTTAGGGCGCCTGTGGAGGAACCCCTTCATCCCACTGAGCCTGTTTCCTCAAGTTGCAGGATGACTGTGGGGTCAAGTGAGCACGGAGCACAGCCTCATACGGTCCTGCTGCTGGGCGCAGTGTGCAGCATTCAGAAAACAGAGCCTACCTTTTATACGTGCCTACCTTTTATACGTAATTGTAGGATATGGTCTTGACCCTTGGGGATGTCACATTCCAACTGAGGACACAGCACTGGTAAGAAGCAAGCTGAGAGTCCATAGTTCCAGCCATGATGTGGGTCCCAAGTGATGTGCAAGTGGGGGGGAAGAGTTAAGACGGAAACTCACCTGGGTTGTAGTGATCCAGGAGGGCTTTCTGGAGGAGGGGTTTCCTCAGCTGAGCCCAGGGGAGGAACAGGATGTGGACAGATGGCTAGAAGAATGGAGGGCATTCAGGCAGAGAAAGGAGGTAAAGGGAAGTGTGGTGGTGGAGTGAAACCCATACACTGAATCTGGGTACGGTATTAGGGGTGGCAGTGAAGTGGCCTGAGGGCTACCAAGAACACTTTTGGGGCGTAACCAGAACAGGGTGGGAAGCAGGGCCCACAGTCTTCCGGTGGCAGGTGGAGGTTGCTGCGTGGGTCTGATTTAAGGAAGGCTTATCTCTTCTGCGCCCAGCAGTGTTGGGAGTTAGTTTTATCAGGTCAGGAGAGAGAGGAGGGGACTTCAGGATCAGTCTAGACCTCTCAGCCTGACCCCCAGGGCCCTCTGTGACCTGGCTTCTCCCCATCTCTCCAACCCAAGCCTCCCCACCCACCACTCTAGCCAAGCTGAACCGTACCCTGCCCCTAAACATGCTTCTGGCCTTTGCTGCACTGACCTTCTGCCTGGAATGCTCTTTCCCTCACACCCACCTGTCAAACCCCTGCTACTCCCTTAAGACTTAAAAGTCACCTCCTCTGTGAACCCTTCCTTGATCTGCCCAGGAGGAATGGACTTCTTTCTCCTCTGTGCCCCTCAGCACTCCCTACCTTCAGCCGCCATAGCAAATGCATTTTGTTCTGACGATAACTGGCCATGTGACCTTGGGCAAGTTATTAAACATCTGTGTGCCTCAGTTACCTCACTTGTAAAACAGGGGTAATACTAGTACCACTTCGAATGGGCTGACACCTGTAAAGCGTTTAGAACAGTGCCTGGCACTTTACTAGTAAGTGGTAAACGTTACCCATTATTAAAATAATTAGTCACCTCATAGGGCTGTTATGAGGACCAGGTGAGTTAACACACGTTATGCGCTTAGCACCGTGCTGGGCACCGAGTGAGCACTCAACAAATCAGACCCCATCCCCATTGTCACTTCATTACCACCATCATGGTCATCATCAGTTTGCCATCTGCCTCCCCCAGACTGTGAGGCGCGACTGTGCCCTGGCTACTTTTGATCCCAGTGGCCAGCTCAGAACCAGGTGCACAACAGGGGCTCGGTAAGTGTTTCTTGGGAGAATGAAGAAGGCAGGGCCTCGGCCTGGGGGTGATGAGGAGGGGAAAGTTGGGGGTGAGGTTCCTGCAGGGAGAGTTGTCAGGACCAACCCTAATGGCGGGGTGGGGGGCGCGGGGAGTGGGGAAGTATAAGGGAAAGTGCTAGGCGGGTAGTAATATGGGAGGCTCATGTTAATACCCACCAGCACTGGGTGGCTCTGCCCTCTGCAGATCCATTCCCAAACCCTTTGGATCCAGAGGTGCAGCCTCTGTTGGAGCAGAAGGGTATTAAGAAGGATTTGGGGGGCTTCCCTGGTGGCACAGTGGTTGAGAGTCCGCCTGCCGATGCAGGGGACACGGGTTCGTGCCCCGGTCCGGGAAGATCCCACATGCTGCGGAGCGGCTGGGCCCGTGAGCCATGGCCTCTGAGCCTGCGCGTCCGGAGCCTGTGCTCCGCAAAGGGAGAGGCCGCAACAGTGAGAGGCCCGCGTACCGCAAAAAAAAAAAAAAAAAAAAAAAAAAAGCATCTTGATTAGTTGCTAATAAAACTCTTTAAAAAAGAAGGATCTGGGGAAAAGAGATTCCCTCTGAAGACAGCTCGTCCTAAACTTCTGGTCTCAGGAACTGTCTCCAGTCTTGGACTCCATCCTGAGATGAAGCTGTTGATCCCATAGATATGTGGTGGCCCTGGGCAAGGAGGTGCGTGCGGCTCCAGGACGGTCTTCTCAACAGCCAGCGATGCGGATGGGGAAGGGGTCCCTGGGATACAAGCTGAGGAAGTGTGAGAATTAGGGAGGGCTTCCTGGAAGAGGTGTTTGCAGTTGAGAAATACATCCAGAGGAGAGATGGGTGGCACCAGTGGTCAGCAGGGTTGAAGAGGAGTGAGCTCTGGGTCCTCAGGCATTCAACCTGTTGACCTTTTGCTACCTCACTACCGCTGCTCTGGTCCAGGCCCCCATCAGCCCTGCCTGGACCGCTGCAACTTCCTTCTTCCCATCCTGCCTCCGTAGAATCCACTCCCTGCCTGGTATCCTCCACTCAGAACCCTGCAGTGATTCCCACCTTGAGTCAAAGCCACAGAGGCCCTGGCATGACCCGACCCCCGCCTGTCACGTCCATCTTCTACCCTAACCCTTCCCTCCCTCACCTTCCCAGTCACAGATGTCTCATCGCAGTTTCCTAAACCCTTCAGGCTGTTTTCCACACCGGGGCCTTTGTTTTTCTGCTGCCCGGAACACTCTATTCATGACAATGTCTGGGGCCTTCTCATCCCTGAGGTTTCAGCTTAAATGTTTCCTTGTCTCTGAGACTATCTCAGACTTCCTTATTTGATTCCTTCATAGACCTAATCACAATCTGCAATTACCTTTACTGTCCTAAAATTTGTTTATTATCTCTTCTCTCCACTAGAATGTCAGCTCCACGGGGGCAGAGACTTGTCTCTCTCTCTCATTTTCACATCCCCAGGGCCTCAGGCAGTACCTGGCAAGAAATAGGCCCTCATTAAATGACACAGAATCCATCCTGTGCTTTGAGAGAAGGAAGGTGGGGAAATCAAGGAAGGCTCCCTGGAGGAGGTGTTTAGAGCTGGGAAACAAATGCAAGGCAGGGGTAGGTGGTTGGCAGTGAGGACAGGGTAGAGATGCAAAGAGCTGGGTGGAGAAGGCCCGGGGGAACCATTTTGCCCTCTTTGGAATATTTTAACGAAAGCCCCACTTGAGGCTGGAAAACTTCTGTCTAGCTGTGACCTGGCTCCAGGAAGGCTGTCTTGTGAGGCTTTAGAGCCACGTACTCCCAATTCTGCAGCCTAGTAGCTGTGTGGCCATGGGCAAGTCCCTTAACAGTAGTGGGCCTCAGTTACCTTGTCTGTTTAATGGGGATGGTGATAACAATGGCCAGCATTCACTGAGTCACAGCCCCAGTGTTAAGTGCTTTACAAATGCAGCTAACTGGATCCTCACAGCCACCACATGAGACAGGTGCTCTTGAAACAGGGGCACCGAAGAATTCCACGCAGTAATGCTGGCGAAAGACTAGGCTACATGGCTGGCCCCGGTGAGCACTCAGCTCTAAGAGTTGCCAGTGAAATTGATACTGTGGGCATTTATTTCCCTTGTGGAGGGAGCACAGGCCCTGGAACTCGCTGACTAGGGCTGAGTCAGGCCCATTCTCAGTGTTCTGTACCTTGATGCCTGCCCGTGCGAGGGAATGTCTGCACTTCTCCAGATCTCCCTCTGGAGCCAGGTCAGGCCACTTGTCCCTCTGGCCTGCCCTGCTGGTACCCAGAGCAGCGCCGTAAATCACACAGTGCCACTTCTCTGCCCGTGAGCCCAGCCAGCTGCCTGCTGTGCATCACATTTTTCTTCCAGTTAATTATAGCCATAGCAGGTCCAGGAAGCCCCAAAAGGCCCGGGGGGGGGCTGCTATCCATGGATAAAGCTTGGGAGGAGGCTCTTCCTTGCTAGCCTGCTCTGTCTTCCTCCATTGGACTACCAGCCCTTTGAGGATAAAGATGATATCTCCCTCACTGGGCTGGTCCTCTGGACAAAAGATCTAAGAGAATGTTTTAAAATGCGTGACTGAGCTGGCAAGAAATTAGAAGCACTCCAAAGCAAAAAATAGATAAATAAGTTTTAAAAATTAAAAAATAATAAATAGAAAAGAATGTGTGCACAAGTCAGGAGAGATATGTGAGCCCTGAACTGCAGCTCTCCCCAAAATTCTTGTAAACTAGAGCTTTACTGGTTTTCAAATGAAGGCCAAATTTACACAGAGTAAAATCCACCTTTTTTTAGTACACAGTTCTCTGAGTTTTGACAAATGCATATAGTTGTGTAATCACCACCACAATCAAGATATAGAGTAATTTCACCTCCCCTCAAATTTCCCTGTGTCCCTCTAACCATTTTTCTCATCTACAGCCTCTGGCAAACACTGATCTGCTTTCTGACTCTCTAGTTTTGCCTTTTCCAGGATGTCATATAAATGGAATCATACACTAGGCCACCTTCTGTGTCTGGCTCTTTCTACTTAGCATAATGTATTTAAGATTCCTCGGTGTTGTGTATATCAGCAGTTTATGCCATTGTAGGGCTGTACCACAGTTTGTTTAACCATTAACCTGTTGAAGGACATCTGGGTTGTCTGCAGTTTTTAGTGATTACGAATAAAGCTGTTGGAAACGTTTGTGTACAGGTTATGGTTTAAGTGTAGGTTTTTATTTCACTTAAGTAAAGAGTTAGGGGTGAGATTGTTGAGTCATATGGTAAGTACATGCTTGATTTTATAAGGATCTGCCAAACTCTTTTCCAAAGTGGCTGTGCCGTTTTGCATCCCCTCCCGGGCCAGCAAGTGGACCTTTGCTTTTAACAGGTGTGACGAGGCAGGAGGCAAAGCCCAAGAGCTGACCAGGTAGTGGGATCTGAGATCCTCCATGAAGTCAGAACCTCTGTAGACAGCATCTTTAGTGAAAGGGTAAACTTGAAAAATACCTGTCTTCCAAAAGGAGATGGCAGGAAAAATGACTGGTCTTGGCTTTGACTCAGGATGGAAGGGGAAATAAACTATTTCTTGGATCAGCCCTCAGGTGAGATCAGAGCCCAAATTCCTACTTCTTGCTTAGTCTGGAAACTTCAAGCTGAGAATTTAAAGTAGTTCCTAGGGAGTAATGCTCTCAGGTGTCCAGCAAAAACAAACTGGAGGAAATCCTTTCTGGAGGAAAACATGTCAATCAAAGCCTTATAAAATTTCCAGATAGAGTTCTAATGATCATGAGCTTACAATGAAAAATTTTAAAAACACACAAAACCCAAGATTCCATGAGCAAGTTTTAGTAGAAACGAGCAGCAGAATCAGACTGGCGAACACCTGAGCTCTAATATGAATCAGAGCATTCATACTGGGAAATAAAGGTGCTAAATAATTTAAACAAATAAAAGGAAGTATTGGAAGAATCACCATGGTACAAGAGACTATTAAAAATGATCAGGAACCGTTTCTTATATAATTAGACATATATTTACCATATGAGTCCAATTCCACACTTAGGTATTTGCCAAAGAGAAATGAAAACATATGTCCTGGAAAAGATTTGTATATGAATGTTTATAACAGTTTATAATATTCAAAACCTGGAAACAACACAAATGTCCATCAACAGGTAGATGGAGAAACAAATTGTGGTCTATAATGGAATACTACTTAGCAATAAAAAAGGAATGAACTATGGATACTTTCAACTACCTGAATTAATCTCAAAAGCGTTACGTGGAGAGAGAGGAGCTAGGTACAAAAGAGTACACACTGTATGATTTGATTTATATGAACTCTTTGAACTGGCAGAAACTAATCTATAGTGACAGAAGGCAGATTAGTGGTTGCTTGGGGCCAAGAGTGGAGAAGGGGATTGATGGCAAAAGGACACCAGGGGACTTTTGGGGATAATGAAAAGGCTGTATGCTTTGATTGTGGTGGTGGTTACATAAGTGTACACATTGGTCAAAACTCATCACACTGTATACCTATAAGTGATGCATTTATTGTATGCAAAGTTAGACAGTATAATTACATCTCAGTAAATTATACCTCAGTAAAGTTAAATTCAAAACTAACATGGCAGTTATCAGGCAGTTTGAAAAAGACTTGGACTGAACTTCTTAGAGATGAAATACATAAAACCGAAATAGAAAATACAATGGATAGGTTGAGTGTAGATTAAACACAGTTTGGAAAGAGAATTCGTGAACTGATAGATCGCTGAATGGATCTCCAGACTGCACCACAGAAAGACAAAGAGATGAAAATTACGAAAGGGAGATGAAGAGGATGACATGAAAAAGTCTAAAACTCATTCAGAATTCTAGATAGGGACAATAGGGAGAAGAAAGAGGAACGTTTTTCAAAGGGATAGTGGCTGAGAATTTTCCAAAATTAATGACAGATGAATCCTCAAATTCAGAAACTCAACCAGGAAAACTTAAAAGAAATACATATTTTGACAGTTATATCGAAATTTCAGAACACCAAGGATAAAGAGAAAGCCTTTAAAGCAGTTAGAAAAGTCAGATCACCTACAAAGGAATAACAATTCGGCTGATAACTCACTTTGTGTATCAGAGGCAGTAGAATGATACCTTCAAAGTGCTGAGAAAAATGGCTATTGGCCAGAACTGGATACTTAGTGAAATTATCTCTGAGAAGTGAGGGGGAGTTTCAGGCAGTTCCAGATCAAGAAAAGCTGAGAGTTTAGCTCCAAATGAGACACATTAGAGGAAATCATAAAGTGCATCCTTTATGATTCAAAAGGAAAGAAAATACTTTTAGAAGAAAAGTCTAAACAGATGGAAATGTGAATAATAAACATGCCAAACATGTGACTAAATCGAATGAAACACCAAATCTGTAATTAGTGGTGATAATGTCTTTTGTGAGAGCCTAAAAAAATATAGTAGAGTGAAAATACCAGACAACAGTAGCATGGTAAGCCAAGAGGGGTGATCAGGTTTAAAGCTTTCTAAGGCTGCTCTATGATTTTGGAGGAGAGTAAATACAGAGATTTTTTACATATGCTTTAGGATGGAGGTCTGCAAAATATGACCCTTGGGCCAAATTAAGACCGGCGCCTGTTTTTACAAATAAAGTTTTATTGGCATACAGCTATGCCCATTCCTTTATGTGTTCTCTATGGCTGTTTTCATGAGTGGTTGCTACAGAAACAGTATGGCTCACAAAGCCTAAAATATTTACTATTGGGCACTTTGTAGAAAATGTTTGCCGACCCCTGCTTTTAAGTTTTTAACTACTGAAAAAACAGAAATAGAGGATATAATATTTAAACAAACAGAGGGGGAGAAAAGCATGAGGAGGAAACTAATCCCCCCCTCCGAAAAAAGGAAGAAGAAAGAAGAAAAAGAAAAAAAAATCAAGAAAATAGAAAGTACAAAGTAGGATGGCAGAAGCCACTGCCCGGTTCTCTGCTTCCATTTCAGCAGAGCTCTGCAGAGGTGCTACATGAACAGTCTCCACACCTTGCCTCTCACCTCTTCCCAAAATCCTGCAATAAGGTACTTGTTCCCATGGCCCACTGTCCCAGCTCTGGTCAAGGGTACCAGCGACAACCACATTGCTGAGCCCAGGTGTCCAGAGTGTTCCATCTGGAGTCCCATGCATGGAAGGGTCTCACATGCCCAGATGTGGGTTCTCTTCACTCTTGGGGCATTGGGCAGAGCCTTGGGTGGCCAGAGGTCCCAAGTTGGACCTTCATCCTTGACAGCCTTGTCAGTTTCCCTGGGGGTCACACAAACACTGGTGTTTTCTGTGTGTGCCATAACTTGGAAAAGGTTGGGAGGCTTCGTTAAGGTCCATCTTCAATCCCTTTCTTAGACTCGTCTGCAGCATTCCACAGCTGATCATGCCCCTTCTGGAGACACTTCCTCTTCTGGGACAAGGTCCTCGGTTTTCCTCCTACCTCCCTGGCTGCTCCTTCCCAGCTCCTTTCCTCTCCCCAACCTCTACTCATTGGAGGGTTCCACAACGTGGTCCTTGGGCCTCACCTCCCTTTTACCTACACCCCCTAGGAGCTTTCACCCAGTCTCCTGCCTCAAAACTGCCGACAACTCGCACATTCATATCTCCGGCCTAGCCCTTGCCTCTGAACTCCAGCGGGATTGCCCAGTCCCCTCCCGCGGTTCACTTCTTGAGGGTCTAATTGGGACCTCAGTCTCAACACCTGCAAAACTGTCCTCCTGCTTTGCAGCCCTACAAACCTGCGCCTTCCCCAGATTCTCAGTCCCAGCTCCATGCTTTCGGTTACTTACACTTGGAGTCAAACTTGGAGTCATCTCTGGCTCCTCTCTTTCTTTCACACCCCACGTTTGATTCATCAGTGAACCCTGTCGGATCTGCCTCCAAAAAATAGTTTCAATCTGACCACTTTTTCCCGCTCCACTGCTTGTTTCTGGTTGGGATTATTAACACCGTCTCCAGCTGGTCTCTCTGCTTCCACTCCGGCCTCCCTATGATCTGTGGTCAGAAAGGTATCCAGAGGGATTCTGTCTAAATTCTTCAATAATTCCTCATCTCACTCAGATGAGTGGGACCTTTCCTTTGGCCTCAAGGTCAACACGATTCTACCTTCTACCTTTCTGACCTCATCTCCTAGTACCCTGGCCCTTTCCCTCCACCCCCTGCCCATGCTGGTCTCCCAGCAGGTCCTTGAATGTGCCAGCCAAGCGCCTGTATCAGGGCTTTGCACATCCTGTTCCCCTTCCTGGCACTCGGACTCCCCAGATACACCCATTGCTTGTTCCCTCACTTCCTTCAATTTCCTGCTAGAGTGTCACTCTGCTAGAGAGGCTTCCCGGCCACTGTATAAAGCAGCGAACTTGCCCTGATCTATGGTGTTGATCACCACATCTTTTCACTGTTGATGTTGGCCTTGATCAGCCAGCTGACCAACTGGTTAGTTTTCTCCACTTGTTATGGGCTGAAGGTGTACCCCACCCAAATTCCCATGTTGAAGTCCTCGGGATCCCAGGATGTGACCTTATCTAGAGATAGGGGCTTTACAGAGGTAATTAGGTTAGAATGTGGTCATTAGGGTAGGCCCTAATCCAATATGACTGGTGACCTAATAATAAAAGGGGCGGTTTGGAGACCGACACACATACAGGGAGAATACCATGTGAGCATGAAGATGGCCATTTGCAAGCCAGGGAAAGAAGCCTGGAAGAGATCTCTTTCTCACAACCCTCAGAAGCAACCAACCCTGCTAATATCTTAATTGTGGCCTTCTAGCCTCCCAAACTTGAGATAATAAATCTCTGCTGTTTAAGCCACTCAGTTTGTGGTGCTTTGTTAGGGTGGCCCTAGGAAATCAACACACTGTTATAAAGTCATTCTTTTCCCAATTTCCATCTTCTATGCATTGGAAGGAAGTCATTATGTGCAGCCCACACTTAAGCTCTACCCCTTGAGGGGAGAGTATCTACATAAACTACTTGGAATTCTCATGCATGACTAAAACAATGCATGTTTTAGTCATTTGTTTATTGCCTGTTTCCCTCAACCAGACTCGAACTCCCGAGGCCATGGATTTCAGCTCTCTGGTTCACTGCCAAATCCTAGCACCTAGAACCTAGCACCTAGGCACATAGTAGGCAGCTGAATATTTGGATGAAGAAAATAATGAGACAGCAACGACAATAATTAGAACTGGACTATATTATCTAGTTTAAAGACATATACTGTCAGAATGGGTGAAAAAAGCACACCTTTGTACTAAAGAAAGTCCCAAGATACTAAATCACAGGAAGTTTGAAAAGTAAAAGAATAGAAAAAGACATACCAAAAGAAAAGCCAACCCAAAGGAAGCTGGTGTGGCATTAGTAATTGTGGATAAAATATTATTAGGAAACAATCATGTAATTATGTTTATATATTATATATTTATATATACTATCGAAGAAAAAAATCAGTCCATCTAAGAAAGAAATGGAAAACTTTATTTGAGCCAAGTTGAGGAACAGTTCTTGGAAATCTCCTCTAATCTGCCCATTAGAGGTCAAAGCACTGTTATATGTGCCTTTGAGACAGAGGACTGTACATTAAATGACGTAGATAATTTGCATAATCCAGATCTACAAGTACAGAGTGGTAGGTCATCATGACCCCTTACAAGATTAAGAAAGAATGCTGTCTTTTAAGGAGTTGTCTTGTTGGTGCTAGGAGAATGTTCTTTACGGTTGAGCATAAAGTATTTCTGCCGGTGGGGAGGTTTCATCAATGCATAATGCAGATAGGCAATGCACAGCACAGGGGAGAGAGGAGGCCAAAGGGCACAGAAAGATTTTTACGTTTAAATTTTCCTTGACTTGCCTTAGAATATGAATTTTTATTTCATATATATAATGTATGTATACTTTATATATGCAATAATGTAATATATTATTAATATATTAAATTTTATATATTAATATATAATTATATATTAATATATATAATTATATATTAATGTATAAATACAATATATAATTAATAAATATAATTGTATATAAATACAGAAAATGTACATTATTAATAAATATAATAAAGCAGTTACCAGATAATGTTAAAATGTTCAATACATTGGAAAGCTAGAATACTTCTGAACTTGTATGGTTTAATAACGTAAGTTCAAAATATACAAAGCTGAGTTTCCTGAGTTTTCTTTTTGCCTGTATATCCCAGACTAGGTACCAGAGAAGCCAGCAACCCAGAAACATCAGACAAAAACACAGTCAAAAAAACCCCACAAAAGCCTGCTGTCTTTAACCAAATGACCAGGAAAAGCTCAGCTGAGCAAGACTGGAAGCTTTTAGACAATAACCACCTATTTCGGCCAAACGGCATAGAAAAGACTGTGACCCCAGGCTTACCTTGCCAGCGAAGGATGAGTAAGCAACATTGACTTCCATCTTTGTCAGACAATAAGGAGGTGCCCCAACTGCTCAGCTGTGCTGGTGTCAGAGGAAGCTGAGGAGCTGGGCTTTTCATTCTTACTGGGTATTAATGAGGTGCCTCCCCGATGCCGTGGTATTAGTGGAGACCACGTGAGGGGGCCTGGTCTCCCACCACCCTGAAGTAATGACGGGCTCCTTCTCACTGACGTGGTGTCAGAGAAGGTCTAGAAGAGGGTCAGGACTTTCACTACCATCCAGGGTAATGAGGCCAACCCCCCACCCCCGTGGTAGCAGTAGAGACCACATAGGGAGCAGTAACAATTCACCCCTGACTCTCCCAGCCTAGCAGGGAGCCTAAGGTGCCATTCACACACAGCAGTAATCAGGAGACCCTTCCCGACAGTTGTCAATAGAAGCTAAACAGGGAAACTGTGCTCACACTTCCACCTGGCAGCAGTGAGGTGGCATCCCTGTTTCCCCACTAGAGCAGTGTCAGAGGGGCCCTGCTGTAACGTAATGTTTAAATAAGATCCAGAGTTTCATAACATAACACCCAAAATATCCAGGTTTCAGTAGGAAATTATTTGTTATACCAAGAACTAGGACGATCTCAACTTGAATGAGAAAAGACAATCACCATACACCAATGCTGAGATGAAAGGATGGAAAAGATATAATATGCCAACAGTAATAAAAGAAGGCATAAGTGGTTTTATTAATAATGAGGTAACATAGATTTCAAAGCAAAGAAATTACCAGGGACAGAGAGAGACGTTACATAATGATAAAAGAATCATTTCACTAAGAAGACATAGAAATCCTAAATGTGTATGCACCAATCAACAGAGCTACAAAATATATGAAGCAAAAACTGATAGAACTGAAAAGAGAACAGACAAATCCACAATTATAGTTGGGGACTTTAACTCTCTCAACAAGTGATAGAAAAACTAGACAGAAATCAGCAGTTATAGAAGAACTCAACTACACTATCAACCAACAGTATCTATTTTAACATGTATAGAACACCCCACCCAACAACAGCAGAATATACATTCTTTTCAAGGACCAATGGGACATATGCCGAGACAGACCATATCCTGGGTCATAAAACAAATCTCAAAAAATGTCAACAAGTTGAAAACTTACAGAGTGTGATCTCTGACCACAGGGAGATGTAAACAAAAATCAATAACAGAAAGATAATAGGAAAATATCCAAAAGCTTGGAAATTAAGTAATATACTTCTAAATGATACATGGGTCAAAGAGGAAGTCTCAGGGAAATAAAAAATACATTAAACTGAAAATAGAAGTACATCATACCAAAATACATGGGACACAATGAAAGCAATGATGAGAGGGAAATCTATAGCATTAAATGCTGACATTAACAAAGGGGAAAACATCTCATATTGATATTCTAAGCACCCTTTTTAAGAAACTAGAAAAAGAAGAGCAAAAAGAGACCCGAAGAAAGCAGAAGGAAGGAAAAAATAAAGATAAGAGCAAAATCAACGCAATTGAAAACAGAAGAACAATAGGGAAAAGCAATGAAACAAAAAGCTGGTTCTTTGAAAAGATCAAATAACAGAGTGGGGAGAGAGGCACAATTATCAACATCAGGAATGAAACCAGCAATATCAATACAGACCTGCAGACATCAAAATAATAATAGGGGAATACTACAAACAGCTCCACACACATAAATTGGACAACTTAAGTGAAATGGACCACTTTCTCGTAAAACACAAACAACCAAAATTCACCCAATATGAAATAGGTAATTTGAATAGCCCTGTATCTATTAAAGAAATTCCCGAAAAAGACATCTCCTGGCTCAGATGGTTTCACTGGAAAATCCTATCAAATATTTGAAGAATTAACACCAACTCTACACAATACTTTTCAGAAAACTGAAGAGGAGAGGTCCTTCCTCAATTCATTTTATGAAGCCAGTATTACTCGGATATCAAAATATAGGAAACTAAAGTCTATTGAACTCTGAGAATTGGAAAAGTCTACTAGACTGGGAGATTTTGATACATCTCACTGACTGATAGAGCAGACAAAAAAATCGGTAGTCCATAGAAGATTTGACAAGCACAAATAACAACTCCATCCAATCAACATACACGTAACCAGGCATCAAGCATGGACAAATACTCATTCTTCTCAAGCACAGGGAACATATGTGAAAACTGACTATATGGGTACCAGCCACAAAGCAAGTCTCAACAGAATCAAAATAAATTGTATCATCTGGACCACATCCTCTGACTCTAATGCAATTAACTGAGAACTCAGTCAGGATAATAAGAAAATCCTATTTGTTTGAAAATTTTAAAAAGTTTTTTAAAGAACTTACTGATCAAAGGAGACATTGATGGAAATTATGAACTGAGCAATAGTAAAAAAGACAACATATGAAAACTCAGGGACTCAGCTAAAGTGGTTCTTAGAACAAAAACATAGTCTTAAACGTTTGGGGTAGAAAATAAGAAAAGCAAGAAATCAATGAATTAAGCACCCAGCTTGAGAAGTTAGAAAAATAAGATAGACCCAAAGAAAGGAAAGGTAAATGTAAAAGTGAGAGATGGTAAAAACAAAAAAAATGGGAGTTTTAAAATTCCAAAAGTTGGTTCTTCAGAAAGATTAATTAAACAGGTAAACTTCTGACAAGATTCATTGGGGGAAAAGAGAAAGGCATAAACAAAGGGACTTAATGAGGCAGGCACAGGAGAGGATGAAGCTGTACATAGAAAACCCAAGGAAACCCCCTTGGTGCCTGAAATGGGAAGATAGAGACCATCTTAGATCTACTGGCCTTTGAATGACCCCAAGAGGGGAGACACCCATGTCCTATGATCTTTCTGGGAGCCAAGCTTGTGAAGCCAAACTTCACACTCCTACATGCAAACACACAGGAGCCCAGGCCTCCAGAGAGGTGCCTGCTACCTCTCCAAAGAAAGTCTCCAGGGTCACAGTCCCTTCCTCTCATACCTCCTTCCTCACTCGCCTCGTCCTGAGAGGTGAAAGAACTCTCAGACTATCACAAGGCTGCACCAAGCTGCATTTCCAAGCTGCTACACCATTTTACATCCCCACCAGCTACATATGAGGGTTCCAGTTTCTCCACATCCTCACCAGCGCTTGCTGTAATCTGTTTTTTGGTAGTAACCGTCCTAATGGGTATGAGGTGGCATCTCACTGTGGTTTTGATTTGCATTTCCCTACTGACCAATAATGTTGAACATCTTTTCGTGTGCTATTGACCATTTGTGTCTCTTCTTTGGAGAACTGTCTACTCAAATCCTTTGTCCATTTTGTAATAGGGTTTTCTTTTTAATGTTGAGTTGTAAGAGCTCATCATATAGTCTGAATATTAGACCTTTATCAGATATAAGATTTGCAAATATTTCCTCCCATTCTGTGGATTGTCTTTTCACTCTCTTGATATTGTCCTCTGAATCACAAAAGTTTAAAACTTTTCTTAAAAAAATTAATTAATTTATTTATTTTTGGCTGCATTGGGTCTTCCTTGCTGCGAGCAGGCTTTCTCTAGTTGTGGCAAGCAGGGGCTACTCTTTGTCGTGGTGTGAGGGCTTCTCATTGCAGTGGCTTCTCGTTGTGGAGCGCGGGCTCTGGGCACGCAGGCTTCAGTAGTTGTGTCACAGGGGCTCAGTAGTTTTGGCTCGTGGGCTCTAGAGTTCAGGCTCAGTAGTTGTGGCACATGGGCTTAGTGGCTCCGCGGCATATGGGATCTTCCCAGACCAGGGCTCGAACCCGTGTCCCCTGCATTGGTAGGCGGATTCTTAACCACTGCACCACCAGGGAAGTCCCACAAAAGTTTAAAGCTTTGATGAAATCAAATTTATTTTTTCTTTAGTTGCTAAAACAAAATTTATTTATTTATTATTATTATTATTATTATTATTATTTTTTTTTTTTTTTTTTTTTTTTGCTGTATGCGGGCCTCTCACTGCTGTGGCCTCTCCCGTTGCGGAGCACAGGCTCCGGACACACAGGCTCCGCGGCCATGGCTCGCGGGCCCAGCCGCTGCGCGGCATGTGGGATCTTCCGGGATAGGGGCACGAACCCGTGTCCCCTGCATCGGCAGGCGGACTCTCAACCACTGCGCCACCAGGGAAGCCCTATTTATTATTTTTAAAAAATTTATCTATTTTATTTATTTCTTTTTGGTTACGTCGGGTCTTCACTGCTGCGCGTGGACTTTCTCTAGTTGCAGCAAACGGGGGCTACTCCTCATTGCGATGCGTGGGCTTCTCATTGCGGTGGCTTCTCTTGTTGCAGGGCACGGTTCTAGACACGCGGCCTTCAGTAGTTGTGGCTCACGGGCCCTAGAGCGCAGGCTCAGTAGCTGTGGCACATGGGCTTAGTTGCTCTGCGGCATGTGGGATCTTCCCGGACCAGGGATTGAACCCGTGTCCCCTGTATTGGCAGGCGAGTCTTAACCACTGCATCACCAGGGAAGCCCCAAAACTAAATTTAAATGAAAAGAAAATATAGGTGAACAAATGTGAAAACTTAGATGAAATGGACAAATTTCTAGAAAAATATAACATCCACACAACCAGCAGTGTGCTGGTAAATGCTTAACAGTTGACTTTCCAAACCAACCAAACACATACACACACAAACAAAATCTGCTCATTTGTAGCGTTTACCAATTTCTGTGGTGTAAATATTCCCACCACAGCCAGTTTCAAGCTACCAATATGGCATCATTGAGTGCAGAGGCAGCCACCAGCACACTGCTGAGTTCTAACACAAGAAATGGAAACCTGCCATGTCTTGCTGCAAATGAGCAAGACACCCTCCACCCTCCACTCTGGTAGCTGCTGATGTTGCCGCTAGTGAGGGATGATCTTGGCAGGGTCCCGCCAGAGAGGGGCAGCCCAGGAACTCACACCCACTCCTGGCCTGGCTCTCTTTCTGCGGACTGTGACTGAGCAATGGTCCTGTCTGAATATTTGAACCTAACCAGGCATGTGTAGACTCATGCATCACAGAATGTCAGTGACCAGCTCCTGGCAATTGCAGCTCAGAGAGGGCCAGCAACGTGTCCAAGGTCACACAGCAGCATATGGCAGAGTTCAACTGGGAGTTAAGCCTCCCATCCCGGTCTTGGAACTGTGCAAATTTGAGTCTGGCCCATGAACCCTCTTCAGCTGGGCCCCTGGGCATCTCGTGCTGCCCTGTGCTGGCCTGGGGATGCCAATGGGATCATGCATACACCAAGGCCAGGTCTGGCTGTCCTCACTGCTTCCCTCGGGAAGCCTAGGGAGCCCCGGGAGCAGGGCTACCACTGGGGGTGGGGGTCAGCAAGGCCAGCCTTGAGCCATGGGGAGAGCCCACCTCCCACAGGACCAAGTCAGCAGGGTGAGGTTTCCAGGAGGTTCTGGACACTCCCCAGAGGAGGCGGGCATCCCCTGGGGGCCCTTCCGGAGGCTGCGGGTACAATGGAGAAATAAAGCGTGGGCTTCAGAAGCGCTCAGAGCCAGGCTGGCGATCCAGGTCCCCACGTAGGTGCTGCGTGACCTTAGGCAAAGTGTCTCAACATCTTTGAACCTCTGTTTCCTCTAATAAAGATGTCCAGCTCAATGGCATGAGGCTCGAATGAGGTAATGTTCAAGTGCTTTCTCTGGGCTGGCATACAGCAGGTGCTCAATAAACAGCAAGCTCCTCTCCTCCTGCAGCTATCTCAGCTGGGCCTTTCCCCTGCTCAGGGCATCCTGCCAGCTGACCGCGTAGTGGTGGGCAGAGCGGCGAGGTGACCCTCCAAGCCCCACGACCCATAGTGGCAAATTCCTACCACAGCCAGGTCCTGAGTCGGCCTCCTTAGGGGATGCTCAGGGGCAGGGGTGCAGAGCCAGGAGGGGGGATCCAGCCACAAGGTGATCCCTGAAAACCCCCAATACAGGCAATCTTTCTGACACCTGAGCTGTCCCCCCAAGGACAGCTTGAGGTGTAGAGCTGCTCCACTTGGCCCCAGTGCAGGCTAGAGCCATGGTCAAGGATCAGGGGACCAGTGGAAGGTCCAACCTCTGCTGCTGATGTGCTGTGTGACCTTGGGCAAGTCATTGCCCTCCCTCTGGTCCTTACTGTTCCCTCCTGTAAAAGACAGGTATTGGGCCCACTCAGCTCTGGGGTCCCTCTGGCTCTGATTGTTGGAGATTTCCAGCCTCCACCCAGCTGTGACTTTCAGAGAAGTGGCCTGGACCAGGGCTGCACCCCAGCAGGCATTTTGCTTGGCTCACGCAGGAGCTGCGCCCCAGGCTCCCTGGGCCAGACCAATAAATGGGGCTCGTAAATGTCTGGCAAGGCAGCAGGCCTCCCTCAGATAAAAAGTGTTTTCCAAACAGGGCTGAGAAAGGCTGGCTCTGGGCATCCCTGAGTCAGGCTGTTACAGGGGCAGTGGTGCAGAGGGCATCCAGCTGCCCAGCCCTCCCAGCCCAAGGGTGTGCGGAACCAGCTCCCCTAGTCATCCACCCTGTCTGCTGCCTCTCTCCTTCCCTCCTTCCCTTTGGACATAAACTTGGACTCTAGTCCTGCCTTCCTGTGTGGCCTTGGGCCTGTCACTTCTCCTTCTGGGCCTCAGTTTCCCCATTTGTCAAACAGGGGGGCTAGTCTTTGGCTGGCCTTGCTCCTGGATGGTGTTGAGACTTAAGGGAGACAGCGTGTGAAAGCCCTTTGCCAGAACAGAGCAAATGTGTTGTGTAAGAGTGACACTCACGACAGAGCGGCTCCCTTCCAGGAAGAGGCAGGAAGACAGTTTCCTGAGGGCTCCTCCATCAGACTGGAGATTCCTCCAGGACAGCATCTGTGCTTCCCCTGTTAGATCAGAAGTTTCATAAAAGAGGGAGAGAGGGGCGTTGCCTAACCCTTAACTCCTGTAAGGTAGGGCCTGTCTTTCCCCCATCAGACTAGGTGATCTGTGTCATCAGGGGCTATACCTCCCCAGCAGGTGGGAAGTTTCCCGAGGGTAGGGGCTGTCCTCTCCTCTCAGAGAGGAAGCTCCTGAGGACGGGCAGTGTGTCTCTCCTCTCAATCTGGGGGTCCTGCAGAGCATGGGCTGTGCCTCCCCATTCAGACTGGGGCCCCACTGTCCTCCTCTATGTTTCTCCTTCCCAGCCAGGGCCCAGAAGGCCTGTGTTGTGGACGGTTGCTGGGTGCGGGGCTGGCCCTTGGGGACCAGCGCTGGACGTCAGGGAGAAAGGAGGTCACACGTGGACCGAGGGGAAGTGGAGAGGGAAGCGCGTATTAAAGCAAAGCAGCGGCTCGGAGCGAGGCGCCCGCCCTGCCAGGCCTCAATGGCACTGTGAGCTCAGGACAGAGGGCCAGGGTCGGGCTGGGTGATTCAGGCCTGCCCTGGGGCTGGTTGGCTCTCAGACTCAGCCCAACCCCACCTGGCCTCACCAGCTTTTTTGGAGTGGGAGTGGGTCGCTGAGGCTGGTGGCACTGGGGTGCTGTTGGAGACGAGATGAGGGAGGAGTAGCAGGTGGTGCAGACCTGGGCTAGTGTCCCCGAGTCAGTGCTGGACAGCTGTCCGTGGATCAGAGCTACTCAGTCCTCTTCTTGTACAGCTGTAAAGACCAAGGTCATAGAGAGGGTGCCCAGGCCACCCAGCCAGTCTGCAGGGCGTTGAGCCTGGAACCCAAGGTTCTGACTCCTGGCCCAGTGCCCCTTCCACTCTGCCTGCCTACTTCTTGGGGAGACTCAGCTTGTGCTCTGAGGGAGCCTCTCCTCCCATCTGAGGGTGGATAGAACACCCCCCCAGCCCCCGACAAGCTCACTGTTAGCCCTGAGCCCGGATAACCCAGAGACAAATCTGGGTGCTGTCTGGAAGACTTCCCAGCCCCTCCTACCCAGGACACTGAGCCTGATACTTTCCAGAATTTACCCCTGAGCAAAGGCACAACTGGATACACGCCTTGGAGGGACTCCGGGGTTGCAGCCGGGGAAGCTAGCTGTGAGCACAGAAACTCCTTGAACGTTTCTGCTTAATAGTTGTGGCGTGTGCGTTTTGAGTTCCGCTCTACCGTGCAGGGCTGGTGGTTTATCTTTTTCATGTTGTTTTGTAGACATTGCTTATGTGTTCTGGATGTGAGTCCTTTGTCAGAGACACGGATTATGAGTATCTTCTCTTCTACATGGAATATTAAGTCATCAGCTCATTCCAGGAGCATCAATAATGAACAGACTGGCAAGACGTGGAAACAACCTAAAGGTCCATTGACAGATGAATGGATAAAGAAGATGTGGTACATATATACAATGGAATACTACTCAGCCATAAAAAAGAACAAAATAATGCCATTTGCAGCAACATGGATGCAACTAGAGATGATCATACTAAGTGAAGTAAGTCAGAAAGAGAAAGACAAATACCATATGATATCATTTATAGGTGGAATCTAATATATAACACAAATGAACCTATCTATGAAACAGAAACAGACTCACAGACATAGAGAACAGACTGGTGGTTGCCAAGGGGGAGGATGTTGAGGGATGGAGTGGGAGGCTGGGGTTAGCAGATGTAAGTTATTATATATAGAATGGATAAACATCAAGGTCCTACTCTATAGCACAGAGAACTATATTCAATATCCTATGATAATGGAAAAGAATATATATATATGTGTACCTAAATCACTTTGCTGTATAGCAATAATTAACACAACATTGTAAATCAACTATACTTCAATTAAAAAAATAAGGGAAAAAAATAACGAACTGGCCAGACCCTGTTTGTGCTGGGCGCTGGGGTTCCGAGATGCACGTGATGTGGCCCCTGCCCTCAAAGGGAGCACATCTCTGGAGGAGAGACAGACATTTAGAATGAGGAAGAAAGAAAGGCCAGTTTCTCTCACGAAGCTAACATGATTTTCTTTACAAAAGTTTTATCAAAACTTTCTTCAGAATCCAGCCAGGGTGAAAAGAAAGGTTTCCCCGTGTTTGTTTTCTGCACTGGGTCTTTAAATCCTGTGCAGTGAGTGCTGCTTCTAGATGCTTCCTTGACTCCACAAGCCCCATTGGCTGAACGTGTACTCAACCCCTGACCTCTTCCCTGGTTTCTGCCCTGGTTTTGGGTGGCTTCACCAGGACGTGGTCTAATTCTCAACCCTGGAACCCGGTTCTTGGTGTTCAGGGGATGTGAGTCAAGCGGCCTGGGAGTGTGCGAAGCAGGGGTGGGGTCAGTCCCGATGAATATTCTGCAAAGCTGGGTCCAGTTTAGGACTCCTCACCTGTCCTGGGGTCAGTGGGTACCATGTCAGGCCGAGCCAGACTCCACTCCCACCCTTGGGCTGCCAGCCCTGAAGGGGACTCGGGAGGCTGTGAGCAGGACGTGGGCAGAGGCCAACCCTTGGAGCAAAGGGGGCAGGAAGAGGCTGGTTGGATGGGCCTGGCACGGAAGTGAGCCCAGGCCACGGAGACGTCCGCGGCCCTCCGGTGCATGGACGGTGGGGCCTTGGCGGGCTGGGGGCAGGGTGTCCGGAAGTGTGACGGTAGGCAGAGGAGGGCAGAGAGGCCTGGGCTCCAGCCCGGGCCCTGTTCCTGGCGTACCACGTGCCAACAGCCAACGCCCCTCTTACCTAAGAGGCCTCAGTTCTCTTATCTATGAAGTGGCCTCCACGGCTCCGCCGTTCTCTGAAACGTGACTGGGAAGGAGGGACCGTGAACACATTGGATCGGGTTCCCTCCTTGGGGAGCCCAGAGGAAAGACAGAGAAGCAAGAGGCATAGTCTGAATCAGGGAGGGAAAACCCAGTCCCGGCACGGGAGGCTCCAGCAATACCTCTGACCGGAAGGCTCCGGACCCCGCGCTGGACCAGGAGCCCGTGGAATTGGGGGCATCTCTTTCTGCTTGTTTATAAGACCTGTGTTGTCATCTCTGCATCTGCCTGAGACTGTCCCAGGCCCCCAGAGCTCCGTGAGGGCACGGACTGTGTCCCACCCCAGTACAGACGGCGGGGCAGCACTATGGGGGTGTGTGGTGCCCCCGTGAGCAGCCTCGAGCCCCTGAGCTATTGCCCCCGCACCCTCTGCCCCCCTGGGTCAGGAGGCAGGGGCAGGGGACCAGGCAGACGACCACACTCGTGTCTATATGCCCCCTGCCCCCAGAAACTGTGGGTGCTGTGTCCTGAAGACTTGGGAATCCTGGGATCAGCTTATGAGGAATCACAGCCACTTTGGAGGGTGGAAGCAAGGACCTCGGGCCCCAGACAGCACGTGGGCAAGGTGGGGTTCATGAAAGGCAAGGCTGCGGACCCTCAGAGACCATCAGACCATCCCCTGACCCCTGACACACGCAGATAGGAAAACCCAATCAGGGCTCTGACCGATCTGTGGGTGTTTCCCCCTTCCCAGCCCAGCGTACCCCAGGACAGGGATGGATGCAGAGCACATAAGAGCCATCAGCCTTGGGGGCCAGGGTGACGGCAGGAGCACGAGCTCAGAGTCACAACTGTCCTGAATGAGTTGTATGACTTTGGGAGGCATCTGCTCCTCTCTGAGCCATGCTCTGTTCACCTGTAACTGCCTTTCTGGGGTGCAAGGGACCACGGTGAGCTGCGGTGAGTGCTCAGAGCAGAGTCTCAGAGTGTGGCCTCCCTCCCCTCCTCCAGGGGGGCCGGGCACTTTGGGGGAGCCTCAGGACACACTTTGCTGATGTCAGCAAAACTTAGGGGTGTAGGGATAGCCACCCTGCCTCTTGTCTGCATGGGAGGCTAGGTTGGAGGGCAGGGGGTGGGGAGCTGGAGATGCCACCGCCAGGGACCTGGTTCTTGGCGTTACCAATCAGCATTCCTGGCCTTCCCCCAATCAATAGAAATTGATGAGAAGCCAGATAAGAAATTCAGGCAAGGCTTTATTGGGGCTCCTGCTGCAGCACGGGGGAACGAGAACAAGTAACAGGTTCCCTTGCTGGCTCCCTGAGGAGGGGTGAGCTGGGTAGGGGTGTGTCCAGGGGTCAGGCCGGAGGGGTGGCTTAGGGGGTCTGCCCTCCCCTTTGGTGGTGGTGTGTGCAGGGGGCATGCGCGGTACCCTGCTTTTGCTCCCGGCTCTTCAGAAGTGGCAGTTGGGTTTTTGGTCTTTTTGTATCTTGTTGTCCATCATTTGCCCCAACTGCACATGCACCGCAGTTATTTTAGTCCCTTATAGTTACTTTGTATTTTGTTGCTCAAGGAGACATTTGTCTATGTGCAAGCACTGCAGCAAAGGTCCCGAGTTTGAGCAGTTGGTCCCAGAAAAGACAGTGGGAGGTGAGTGGGCAAGCAGGATGTGGCGGAGGTGTTGACAGCTTCTAGGGCGTTGGCCATCTGATAAGCCCTGTGGCTTCCTTGCCAAAGACTTCATGAGATTTATTTGTTTTCTTTAGAGCCAGGTGAGGTGCCAGGTGAGCTGGCTTCCAGCCTCGGCTTTGTGGCTGGCTGCTTTGTGAGCCAGAGCCAGTCACCACCCATCTCTGGGCCTCAGTCTCCCTGTCCGTGATCTTCCTGCCTGCACCCTAGTGCTGGTGGATCCAGTTTATTTGGCTGAGTCGTCTGATGGCTCCCAGCCTCAGTTTCTTCATTGGCATAGTGGGGATAAACACAGCTACCACCTGGGAGATGTCAAGGGGGTTGTCCCCTCAGCACCCAGTCCAGGGACGCCGTAGGTGATCAGTACCTGGCCGAGTGCAGGGAGCAGGGGGCTTGGAGGAACGGACCCTGGGGGAGCGGGAAGCTGAGAGAGGATCTGGGGGGCTCTAGGACTCCCTCCTCCTCTCCCCTCAGTGTCTCTGTGCCTTTCATTCTCTCTTGGTTTCGGTCCCTCCCTCTGTCTTTCAGCCTGTCTCTCTCCGTCTCGGTCTCTCTCTGCATCTCACTCTGTCTCTTTCCCTGTGTTTCTCTGTGTCTCTCCTCCTCCTCCTCACTCTCTCCCTTTTGTTCTCTGTTTTGGGCCTTCTTTGTCTCTGTCTCTGTTTTTCAGCCTGTTTCTTTCTGTTTTTCTCCTTCCCTTTCCCATTCTCACTCCTCTCTGGAGGCCCTCTGGCTTCACTGAACTGCCTGGCCAGGCTAGGGTGGGGAGAAGGCCGAAGGTCTGCTCTCAGGTGACACTGGGGTCCCTGAGGATGCTCAGTTCAGTGCCAGGGTCAAGGAGATAAAGGCCAGACAGCCCAAGAGCTCTGTTAAGGGATGGCTGGAACCTCTGCCTGGGGAACGTGGGGGCTTCTGACTGGCTACGGGATCTATGGGATGGGTGGTTGAGAACACTTGTACCACTGTGAGTCTGGATATTTTCATTTAAGCCAGCTTCCTGATCCCCCAGAGCCAAAGGCCTGGCCATTTCCTGTCCCTCTGAAATGTGACGTCTTGTCAGAGGGACGAGGAGAATGTGGTTGAAGCAGGTGGTTTCCCAGGGCAGAGCCTGTGGGTTACTTAGAGAACAGAACACTTCTGGAAACCAGAACCATCTGGGAGGGCTTCCTGGAGGAGGTGGTCTATGAGGGACCAGGAGGGAGCATAATAGGCCCGGGAGCCCAGCCTGTGCTGGGTGCTTTATTTATTTATTTATTTTTCAATGTTTATTTATTTATTTGGCCGCACCGAGTCTTAGTTGCGGCACACAGGATCTTCAGTTGCGGCTCGCAGGATATTTAGTTGCGGCATGTGAACTCTTGGTTGCAGCATGTGGGATCTAGTTCCCTGACCATGGATCGAACCCGGGCCCCCTGCATTGGGAGCGTGGAGTTTCAGCCACTGGACCACCAGGGAGGTCCACTGTGCTGGGTGCTTTAGTAACCTCACGGGTTTCTTCTTCTGCAGAGTGGGGATAAGCACAGCCACCACCTGGAAGATGTCGAGGGGAGTGTGTTGTAAAACCAGCACCTGGACCAGGTGTGTACATAACAAGTCCCTTTTTGCAGATGAGGCCAAAGCATCCCCAGAGGGGTCAAGTGGCTGCCCGTGGTCATGCAGCCAGCGAATGGCGGGGCAGGGCTGGACCCATGCTGTGTGCAGTGCTGGTACAGCCTCCCCAGCTGCTGACGCCCCTGTACCCGCAGCATCCCTTCTTCCCTCCCTGGACGTGGGGTAAAGAGAATGGGTCGTGTGGCCTTGGATCAATTGCTGACCCTCTCCGGGTGTATCACCTGGGACAAATCAGACCAGTGGCTTTCTGAGAGGGTCTGAGGAGCCCCAGGCCCCCGCACCAGGGCTGCAGGGCCTATTGGAGGGGGAAGGGTGTGAGCATGTGGGCTTTGAGCCCCCACCTTGCTTGGTCCTGAGGGTCTGCTCTTTAATCTGTTTTAACTGTGGCCTCCTGCACTTCCAGGTTCTCTGTAAAGCCTCCTATTTCCCTGAGTTTCTAGGAGCGTATGTACCCCGACTCCTCTACCCCAGCCATCAGGCCCCCCCCTGTCCCCAGGCTAGCCCCCGACCCCAGGACTCAGGCCAGGCCAAGGCCAGCAGGGGCCGGATGGCCTGGGTCCCTGTCCTGGGAGGCTCCAGGGCTTGAAGGGGTGCCAGAGTTGGGTGGCCGGTGTCCAAAAGACCTTAATGGTGTGAGGCGGCTGGGAACTGGTATCTCTTGGGTCCTCCTGCCATCAGGTCTCTGTGCGGGGGTCTGGGATCGAGGCTGCTCTGGGACTAGCAGGCCAGACGCAGGGCAGTCTTGCCCTTCCCAGGGCAGAAGCTGGGGGTGCATGTGATGTAACAGGAGAGGCTGAGGCCAGTGGCCCCTGCAGCCTATAACAACACAAGAGCTAGCCTGGCTTCATCCTCCTTGGAGGCAGTGGAACATGGTGACACAGTCTCTGAGTCCCATGGATGGGGCTGCAGCTCTGCCTCTGTCCTCATTAGCAGGACACCTTGGACAGGTTGCTTAAACTTCCTGAGACTAGACTTCCTTCTCTGCAAAGCAGAGGCAACAACAGCGTTTGTCTCCTAGGTTTGATGCAAGAAGAAAAGATGGTGCCTGCAAAGCGCTTAGCTGGCACGTTGTAAGTGCTCAGTCAGTGCTGGCTCGCATTCTTACCCTCCCTTCCCTCCGTGCCTGCATCCCTGGTCCTCTGCACATCCCCTTATTGTGGCTTTTACAAAACGTCCTCGTGACAACGTGTTCACACGTCCACGTTCCCCATAAACCATGCTTTCCTATAAGGCAAATTGGGATCTGGTTTTTCTCATCTATTCATGGCCCGGCCCATGGTAGATGCCCAAGAAATGTTTGTTGAATAAATGAGTGATTGATTTTGGCAAGATGTTGAACCCTTCTGTACAATGGTTTCTCCACTGGGAGTCTTGGCTGATGATGTCTCGTCAGTAACATAAGCTGGTAAGAACAGCAGTTGGACAGGTCAGAGGTAGATGGAGTGTCAGACGACTTGAGAATCCAAGTTTCTAGCTCTGAGGTTGATTCTCTTTTACTCCACATTGCCTCCACCTGGCTGTGTCTTTAGAGGCAAGTCACTCCCCTTCTCTGGACCTCTCAGTCTCTGTGTGTTCTGTGAGGCCCGCAGACCAAGTTTTCTGGAAGGGCCTGCCTAGATGTGGAGTTCAGCATTAGGGGACGCCCCCTAACACATTCCTGTCCCCAAGCCCCTTTCCAAGAATGATTCTCCAGCTCTGGGTAAGCTGGTAGAAGGTGCTGGATCCAGGCTTATTCTCACAGTGGGACGTCAGCGGTAGCCAGGTTGGCTGACATTCGAAGGTGTTGAATCTCTGCTTTCTCAGCACGAGGAAGAGCCAATATCAAAGAGGATACCCCCAAATTCTCTGCCACTCCCTATTTAATCAAAGGTTTGGATAAAATAAGGAAGCTCATGGAGGAGAGTTGGAAGGATACAAAGCACATATTTCTATAGACAGTTCCTTCCCCAATCTATCTGTGAATCAAGCCAAACCCAACCATAACGATGTTGTGAATTACTTAATTTAATATTCCACCCTTCCCCCAGTTATTAAACTACACCCAGTGGTGGGGGCATTTCTCACAGTTCTCAGGGCCTGGAAGAGCCAGGCTTCTATTCCTCAACTGGTTTAGTTTTAACTTCTGAGCACCATGATTCACAGAATTGATTGCATTTCCCTTTTTTCCTGGGCCACCAGGACACTCACAGCTAAGTCTGCCAACCAGATAGGACGTCTCTCCCTGTCTTTTTCTTTCTTTCCTACTCTTTGACTTCATTTTCTCACTTAAAAAAATCAATCACATCCTGGATATATTTTGTAAGCCATCTCAAATTCTTTTTATTAGGATGTGGGCTGTGAATCCATGAAAGAAGTGGAAGTGTTGAGTCTTCCTGTAGAGTGGATGCTGGAGGAAGAGAGGTGGAAATGGGGAAGGGAGAGCAGGAAGGCTGCTGATGGGCAGAGGTTCATGGAAAAGCCCAGGTCAGGGAGCAACCCCTAGGAGGGGAAGGAGTGCAGCCCAGAGGAAAATGATCAAGATAGGGGTCAGGTACTGAGTGAAGGAGGATCATCAGGGGCCTGGTCTGGGAGCCTTGAATGCCAGGCTACGTTTCTAATTTTTTTTGGCCGCACCGCGTGGCTTATGGGCTTTTAGTTCCCCGACCAGGTATCAAACCCGGGGCCCTGGCAGTGAGACCACCGAGTCCTAACCACTGGACTGCCAGGGAATTCCTAAATTTCTATTTTTTGAGGATCCACTCTGCCCCAGGCACTTTACATATGTCCTTAATAATTTCTACATTATTCCAGGCTTTATGAATTAGGAGACTGAGCCTCAGAGAAGGTAAATCATTTGCCCAGGGTCCTGAAATCTAAGAAATGGCAGAGCCCAGACTGGAACCCCAGACAGCAGCCCCCAGCCGTAGGCTTTGCCCACCTTCCTTTATCCTGAGACCATACGGAGCTGTGGAAGGCTTCTCAGGGAATGATGTCATCAGATGTAGGTTTCAGACAGATCACTGCTGCCTGCAGCATGGAATGCAGTCAGTCTGGGGTCTGGGGGACCAGGAGGCAGCTCAGATCTCTGCTGAGAGATGGTGGTGGCTGGGACCAGGGCAGCAACGGGGATGAGGGTGGGGACAGAGAGGATGGGGTGGGGTCAAGAGAGATTTGGGAGGGAGAGCAGACGGGTCAGGTGGTGTGACTTTCGATGCTGGCGGTGGGGAAGGAGAAGATGTGCTGCAGCGGCTGCTGAGTCGGCCACCTGCGGAGGTGGGGCTGATCCTACCTGACTGCAGCCCCCCAGGCCTGGACCTTGCCCAGTCCAGCCCCCCAAGCGGTGTCATTAGCTTTGCTGACCTTGCCACGTGGAGCCATAGATGTCCCAGAGCCGAGGAAGGAGTTGGTGATTCCTGAAGGTCCCTGGTGATCTGGGCTGGGGTTTCGGGGTCCTGAGGGGACAGTGTGGATCGAGTTGGGTGACTCATGGCCCCCACCACTTCCTGCCATTAGAACTGCTAGCCCCAGGAGCTCTGGCCCTGCAGGAATTAGTGGGTATCCTGCCTTCTCACAATGGCTGAGTCAGAGTAATAGGGAGAGAGTAAAGGGACAAATTAAATAGTTAATCTCACTAGGGGATTGTAAGTAAAGAAAAAAGTATGGGAGACCTCTGTAAGTTAATGAGCACTCAAGAAAACAGGTTTGCTTAGCCACAAAAGCAAGCAAGCTTGCTTAACATTGAAGCAATTCAACAGAAGCATGAGACATAGCCCAAAACAGTAAAACAATGGTGGCATGAGTCCCACATCCTGCTCAGTGAGCTCAATAAGTTAATGACCCCTAGGACATGCTCTCTGCACACATAAAATCAATCATACACAGTCGTGGCTTGACCACATAGGGACAAGAAAACTCCCAGGCCCAACTTGGAGGAGGAGCTGATGATGGAAGCATGACCTCTGCTCAAGAATGAGGAAGAAGGTGGTCATTTCCTCCTCCCCACTTTTCCTTTGATTATAAAACTGTAGCCCACTAAGTTCTCGGGGCATGGCACCCTCTTGCCCATTCGCTTGTCAGCTTCACAAGCGTCCTATTCTAATAAATCACTTCTTATCTATCACTTTGCCTCTTGCTGAATTCTTTCTGCTCTGAGACATAAAGAACCGGGGCTTCTCGGAGCACCCCCAAAATGCCACCTAGTGGTTTCAAGAGCCCTCGGGGCCTTTCCTCCATCCACCTGGGGGTCCAGGATCCTGCTCTGGGTATCAGGGGCACAGAAGGGTGTTGGGGGTGACCTGGGAGGTCCCAGAGGGGTGTGTCCATATAAGAAACTGAGAGGACTCAACAGGTGGTGAGAACTCTGATTTCTAGAACAGCACCTATATACAAAAAGTGCCCAATAGATGTTTTTTCAATGAAGAAATGAAGGAAGGAAGGAAAACCTTGGATCCAGTGACTGCTGTGTCATCTCAGGGATATCATTGCTCTTCTCTGAGCCTTGGCTCACCCAACTGGGAAATGGAGGAGCTGGTCTGATGGTCTCCAGGGACCCTTCCAGCTTGAAGCTGAGGATTCTGGAAAGCAGAGGGAACTGTCCCCGTGGTGCTCAGGGGCGTGGGGCATGGAGAAAGGCCGTAGGGCAGGGTGTCTAGGAGCTAAGCTCTGCAGGTCCTCCCTCCCTCCCTCCCTCCCTCCCTCCCTCCACTGTTGTCCTAGGAAAGCTCAGGCACAGACCCTGTGTGTGTGTGTTGGTTGCGGGGGGGAGCTGCCCCAGAGTGGAAGAGCCCACAGCTGGTGTCAGCTCTCATGGGAACAGCTCAGAGCCCACTCTGACTGGTCACAAGGCCTGAGACAGGCAGGTTCCATGCCCCGATGGTGCCAAGGCTCACCTGGGCCCAGGTAGCTTATCCCCATGGGCATCATATGACTTCCCCAACCAGAGTTATACCCTCTTTACCCAGCAGTTCATAAACAGTCAGTGCTGGGGTCTCTAACTAAAGGCCCAAGGGTCAGGTCTGACTTACAAATGAGTTCGTTTTGCTTGAACCATAGTGTTCTGCTTTTTAAGAAACATTGAATTTCAATACATTGGCCAAAGCAGGCTCTATTCCCTTTGCCACAGTTGCCACTTGTCCCTATTGTCTTGTACTTGGTAGCTTCACACATGTTATCTGCCTGACCCCTGAAGGCATTTGGAAACTCTGAGCTCGATCAACAGCCCTGCTTTGTGGACAGGGAGACTGGAGCAGGGAGAATGGAATCCTAGATGACCTAGAGGTTGGAAGAGCCCTTGAGATCATGAAGGTCTCATTTTCAGATCTCGGTCCCAGTATCATTACTTCGGAGACCTTCCCTGATCAAAGCAGCACCCCTATCCTCTCTGTCCCGTACCCTGCTCTGTTTGTCCTCACCACCTCCTGACATCCCACTCTCTAGCTTCCCAGTTTATTCCCTGTCCCTCCTGCTGCTCTGTGTGCCCCATGAGGGCAGGGACTTGGTTTCACTGTTGTATCCCTAGTGCCAGAATAATGCCTGGCACATGGTAGGTACTCAAAAAAATTGTTGAAGAATGGGAAAAGTGAGGCGCTGGGCATGGTAGCACCAGCCCCAGACCCCCTCCCTGCTACAGTTTCCCTGGGTGGTTCCAGGGACGTCCTGGAGTTGTGCTGGAATCTCACGGTCACCCAGCAACCCCCAGGCCTCTGCCCCTGCACAGCGCTGTGTTTGGAGGCAAACCCAGGTGTGTTCTACCTGCCAGAAGGGAGAGGGGCCATGATGTCATCTGGCTCCCCAACCCCTCCTCCTCCCAGACCTGACCAATCATGCCTGGAATCCCAAGTTCAAATAGACCACAGCCTGGGTGTGCAGGAGGTGCCTTTTGTGGGTTGTGGGCAGGGCAAGTGTCTGGGCAGGTCTTGGTGTCTTAAGTGTTCTCAGAACCAGAAGAAACTAGAGGAAGGGAGCAAATTGCAGAGGGTGGGCAGGGACACCGAGAACAGGAAACTGTTCTTATTTTTCTTCCAAGAGAGACTTTATGTTTTTCCAAGGTAAAAATATTTGCTTATAAAAACTGAGCAAACACTACACAGAAGCGTGAGGAAAAGGTAAAAAGGACACGCTCTTCTTCCTCCCATGTAGAAGCCTCCCAGGTAGAAGCCTCCACAGTACAAGCCCCTCTAGGGTCAGATGGCCCGGGCTAGAGTCCTGGCTTGACCACTTTCCAGCTACGGATCTTGAGAGGGTCTTTAACTTGTCGGTGCCTCTTGTAAACTTGTCGGTTTCTTCTTGTAAAATGGGGATATTTGTGTTCCTCTCAGCCTCTCTGCCCACTCTCTGCTATTGCCTCCTTCTTTCCTCCAGCTCTGAGTACATTTCTTTTTAAGACACCATGACCTGCCCAGGCCCCTGCCCTGCCCACAACCCATAAAAGACACATGCTGCACACCCAGGCTGTAGTCCGTTTGAACTTGGGATTCCAGGCTTAATCAGTGCCTGTCAACTAGTATTGTCATGAGGGTTAGATAAGTAAATCCATGGAAGGGACTTAGAACAGTGCTTGGCACACAGTGAGGGCTATGGACGCGTTTGTTAGCATCTCATCATCACCTGTCATCATCATCACCATCATCGTCATCACCAGTGGCATCACCGTTATCATCATCATCTTTGCAGACAGCTCTTTATGCACCAACCTGCCTTCCTCCCTCTTTCTAATCTGTCCACCCCCCCACCCACCCATCCATCCATCCCTCTCTAATGGGAATATCCCCACATGCTTTTCAGGAGCCTGTTTTATCCACTCCACATTACATTACAGATAAACAAAATGGCTCAGGTGCTGGTTAATGGGGAGGGGTGAGAGTGATGGATCAAAATCATTGCACATCCTTGAAGCGCTGTTTTGCTGGGTTCCGTATCCATGTGGCCAACCTAGACTCTGCCTCAGTGCTTTTGGGTGTAATGAACTTTGCAGATCAAGAACATTTGCCATCAGGTATGTTGGCAGTAAGAAAGATCATGCCAGGAAGATCTTCGAAATCAAAAGTAACCAAGTAAAAGTCTATGCCATTTTTGTGTTTCCCATCTCCCTAATCAGGCTGGGCATTTCTGGCGGTGGGGACTGTGTCCCCTCATACAGTCTCTTCCTGTAAAATGAGGAGACCAGTAATAGTTGCCAGGCTTTCTTCTAGTGAATACTAGGTGCCAGGCACTGTGCTAACCCTCCTACACATAGCTCAGGTAATCCCCACATCAACCCAGTGGAACAGGTACTACGGCTACAACTGTCATCTTCTTCTCCGTGGAGAAACGGAGCCACGGAGAGGTTGAAGAACTTGCTAAGATCATAGGTTGTAAGTGGCAGAGCCGGAACAGTCTGATTGCACCGTGCCTTTACGTGCTAACTGATCCCTTAATGTATGACATAGATCTGCAAGCCACTTAGCCAGCACAGAGCCCTCAGAAAATGCTGACTTAATTACCGCGTGGGTTCAGGCGCTGAGAGTCTGAGGATAGAGGTGAAGCTAGAGAAAGGGGGACGGGGGCTGCTGGGGAGCTTGTCTCCTGTTGACAGATGAGCCCTGCTCCACCAGGGGTCCCCTCTTCCCCATCCCCCAGAGAGGCCTTGGGTGCCTCCTCCCTCAGCCTCTTGGGTTGACAGGCCCGAGTGAGGAGGAATGGGCATGGAGCCAGGAGGTGGGGACTGGGCTCAGGCAGGCTAATCAGGTCATAGTGTGACTTTAAAAGGGAGGAGGAAAGCACCGAACCTTCAGAACTCACGCTCCTTCCTGGCAACGAGGTGCTTCGGAGAGGAGCTAGGAAGCCAGGGCGCGTGGAGCCTTGGAGCCCGGGGTACAGGATGGCCCCACAGAGAGCGGTGCGGCTGTCCCTGAAGAAGCCCACCTACGCTGTGTGTGTGGTGGGAATCAAAACATACGTGGATGTTCACAGGTGAGAGCCGAAAGCACCCACCTGGCTGCAGAGGGCTGGGCTGGGCTGGAGGACCCGCGGCAACGGGGTGGGCGCCTGGTGGACGAATGGGGCGAATTGGAGGATGCTGACAAGGGGTTGTTTTGACAGCAGAGCAGAGGGACTAGGATATCAGGTCCATCTTGGGGCTCTGGCTCCTGGCACCAGGGTCAAGTCTTTGGCCAGTGGATGAGGGTTCCAGCTCTGAGCCCTGGGGCCAGGGTTTAGGGTCTGGGTTCTGCGTTCTGACATCCCAGTGGAACTTGTGTGGAGCATCAGAATGAATTGTTGCTCAAGACGGGGGACAGGACTGGCCTCCCCTGATGTTGCCCTCAATTTCTTGCCAATGACCCATCTCTCTGAGGTGGGGAGGGGCAGTGTGTGTGGTGCAGCTTGATCCTAGAAGGCCAGCCAGGGCGACTGGGATCAAGAGGAAGTGGTTAGGGAATGCTTCAATGTGTTAATAAAAGAAAAGAACTGGAATAAGCCTGGGCTTATGTTTCAATGTGTTTTTTAATAGAGGAAAAGGACTTGGAACAAGCCTGGGGCTTGTGTTTGCCAGGAGGACGATGCCGATTATGGCACTGATGGCACCTGAGGGGCAGTGGAAGCATCAGCTTCCCCTGTTGGTCCCAATCCTCCCTGGCCTGGCTTTACCCAGATGGCGGTCCAGGGACCTGGCCCAGTGTGAGTTTCCCCACCTGGCCATTGAGGAAGTCGGTCTTGGGGGTCTCTGGGGGTCTTTCCAACTCGACACACTCTCTATGAGCTCCATCTCTACTGGATCGGATGGTACCAGAGCCCCTGCAGATGGGCAGGGGGCAGTCAAGGTGGGAGTCTCCCTCCCAGAGTAGGTGGGGGCTGAGGTCTCTTATAAGGTGGGATCTGAGCTGGGCTCAGCTTCACCTGGCCTCAGGGGAGCCTATGCCCCAGAAGACCTCCCTGCCTCCCTGGGGCAGTGGCCTGGGGCTGGGGAGGGAGAGCCAGGAGCCCTGGGAGGCCAGACCTCGGCTCTAAGTCATGCTGGGGGCCCTGGCGTGGGGCTGGTTCTCTTGCATCTGGGTGGCCAACAGAGATCCCATTTTCTGCTGCCCTTTTATCATACGGTTGCCAGACTTGGCAAATGAAAATACAGGGCACCCAGTTAAGTTTACATTTCAGATTTTTAAAAATGCTTTTTTTTAGTATATTGCATGGAACATACTTTTTTTTTTTTTAATGCTGTTTAGCTGAAATTCAAATCTAGCTAGGCATCCTGTACTTTATCTGGTAACTCTGCTTTAACATCAAAAGTAGGGAGGAGGGGCTTCCCTGGTGGCGCAGCGGTTGAGAGTCCGCCTGCCGATTCAGGGGACACGGGTTCGTGCCCCGGTCCGGGAAGATCCCACATGCCGCGGAGCGGCTGGGCTCGTGAGCCATGGCCGCTGAGCCTGCGCGTCCGGAGCCTGTGCTCCACAACGGGAGAGGCCACCACAACAGTGAGAGGTCCGCGTACCACACACACAAAAAAAAAAGTAGGGAAGAGGTCTCTGTGAGCCCCTGTCTTCCCGATTCCAGACCCCTGTTCTCATCCCAGGGGATGGCTATTTCTGGAAGGTAATTTCAGAACCTCAGGCCCTACTTGGTAGGTTGTGCTGCTGACTGAGGACAGAAGCACTTGACTGGGAGCCAGGAGACTTAGGTTCTGGTTCTGGCGCTGCCACTGACTTGCTGTCTGGCGTGGGCCAAGCCACTGGCCCTCTCTGGGGCCTGGCAGGATGAACTGAGCCCCCTATTCAGTTTAGCGTGGCGGTAAAGCACCCACACTCTGCACTTGGACAGACTCAGGTTCGCATCCTAGATCCACTGGTGGCTGTGGGACCCCGGGCAAGCTGCTGCATTTCTCTGAGCCTGTTACCTCATCTGACAAATGGGGAAGCAATAGCACTGATGTTAATGGCTTAGGGGGAGGGTGAATGTGAGCATGCACCTGTAGGGCCCCTGGCTCTGTGAGAGTGGGAAGTGCTTACAGCTCTGTGGGTTCCCTTTCCTCCACTATCTGTTCCTCCCATCCTGTCTCAGAGGTGGCAGGAGCAGAGGACAGATCAGCGGGTGTGTGGTGGGAACACGGGGCGATGCCATCTGTAAACTCCTTTGGGATCACCAAGCGCTTTAGCATCCTCAAGTGTGGGCCGTGGCCCAGCCGAGGGGAAGCTGCCTGGTTGTCTGTAGCTGCTGTGCTCTGGTTGACTCTGGGAGAGGGGGCTGCTCTGGGGTCCTGAGTGAGCACCGTGAGGGACCTGTACCCAAGAGCCCTTCAAGAAACTTCACCCCTGGATGGATCTAGAGTCTGTCATACAGAGTGAAGTAAGTCAGAAAGAGAAAAACAAATACCATATGCCAACACATATATGTGGGATCTAAGAAAAAAAAAGTCATGAAGAACCTAGGGGTAAGACGGGAATAAAGACAAAGACCTACTTGAGAATGGACTTGAGGATATGGGGAGGGGGAAGGGTAAGCTGGGACAAAGTGAGAGAGTGGCATGGACATATATACACTACCAAACGTAAAATAGATAGCTAGTGGGAAGCAGCCGCATAGCACAGGGAGATCAGCTCGGTGGTTTGTGACCGCCTAGAGGGTGGGATGGGGAGGGTGGGAGGGAGGGAGACGCAAGAGGGAAGAGATATGGGAACATAAGTATATGTATAACTGATTCACTTTGTTATAAAGCAGAAACTAACACACCATTGTAAAGCAATTATACTCCAATAAAGATGTTAAAAGAAAAGAAAAGAAAAGAAAAAAGAAACTTCACCCTGGATGTTGGTAGTGACTAGTGTCATAGCCACAGAGAATCTCTAAACTAGAAAACAGAAGTTTATTCTGCAGCAAGTTGGTTTAAAAGTAGACCTAAAGAAGAACTTCCAGCCACTGAGGTCTCTGATAGGTGGAGAAAGGCGATGTAGAATTGTCAAGACAGGTGGAGGAAGGGGGCCGTGTGTTGACAACCTGGGAAGGTTTAAGAGGAGCCTGAAGCTCACTCCAGGGCCTTGGCTGGCTAGGATGAAGGGGCTGTACTTGATGATGAACTTGGGGCCTTCCCACCCCCAGTGCCAAGTGCCTGGCTCCAGCTGAGGCCGAGCAAGGGGCCTCTGTTTGGCCTTGCTGGTAGAAGGCGGAAGCCCCCCAGAAGAGGGTCACCTGTGCTGGTCACCTGAGCTGCCCAGACTCCCAACATTCCAGAGCCGGTGGAGATGGGCGTGTGGGGGTGACGTCATGGGATGTGATTAATTCCCCCATGTGCTCTCTAGGCTCGTTATTTGGGAGTAATTGTGTGCCCCAGGGTGTCCCAGCCCAAGGAAACTTAGAAATCCCCTGACTCAAATGTACTGCAGATCCTACACCCTCACCCCAGCTGGCTAGCTCTCCACCGCGACCCCCTGGGTTTGGCCAGACGGCCCTGGCTGTCTCTGTCCTTTTCTTGGAGGTGGTCCCCAGAGGACTTATGCCAAAAAAGAGGGGGTGTGGCATGGGGAATCCATTAGTGGTCCAGCCTGGCACTCCCTGGCTACCCAGAGGCCAGAATCAGAGCCCCAGGCTGGAGATCACATGAACATTTATCCTTAGGGATGGAGGAGAAGGCTAGCTGGGTGGGGCCGGGGATGATCTCCTGGATTTATTCTAAGCCTCCCCTAATCCTACACAAGCCTCAAAGCCAAATAGACTCTTGGATCCAAGATGACTGGAATTCCAGGAGCACAGGGAAGGGGGTCTCTGTAGGGCTTCTCAGATGAGCCAGAGAAAAGACCCAGACCACTTCTCTTTTCTGGGGTTCCCTGTATTTCAAAAACCCAAAATGCCAAAACAGAGTTGTAAAACTTGTGGTCTATATATTCTTTTTTTAAAAAATAAATTTATTTTATTTATTTATTTTTGGCTGTGCTGGGTCTTCGTTGCTGTGCGTGGGCTTTCTCTAGCTGAGGTGAGCAGGGGCTACTCTTCGTTGCGGTGCGCGGGCTTCTCACTGCAGTGGCTTCTCTTGTTGCGGAGCAAGGGCTCTAGGCTTGTGGGTTTCAGTAGTTGTGGCACACGGGCTCAACAGTTGTGGCTCGCAGGCTCTAGAGCACAGGCTCAGTAGCTGTGGCGCACTGGCTTAGTTGCTCCGCGGCATGTGGGATATTCCCCGACCAGGGCTCGAACCTGTGTCCCCTGCATTGGCAGGCGGATTCTCAACCACTGCGCCACCAGGGTAGTCCTGACCTATATATTCTTGATGTTTACATTGAGTAAATTAATGCTTTTAACTTGTGAAGAAGTACAATGAAACATAATTGTGCTCCTTGCGGGATAATTACAGGATTGATGCCAATACTAATTCATGATGAGTGACAGGCTCCGAGAGCCGGGCTGGGACCTGGGTTTAAAGCCGGGTGAGGATCTCCTCTCCTACTTGTTCCGTCCCATTGCTGTATCGCATTCCTTCATTGGAAGTGATGTTAATGTTTAGATTCGAGGGTTCTCGGCGATTATGAGGCCGGGGTCCCCTGTAAGGTCCACGGAGCCAGGAGAGGCCAGGGAGTTACAGGATCTGGATGCGAAATGGGGTAGTGTGAGCTCTTGAAACGTAAAATACTGGCATCAGAGAGGGTACCAGAGGTCAGACGCCCCCTAAGTCTACAGATGTCCCTCCTCCCTGGTCCTCGTTGCTAACTCCCATTTTGAGACCTGGGAATCCATTCAGTCACTCTTCCCTCCCCTCTCCTGGCCCTATAGCCCCTTCCCTGTCTCTGCTTCTCCTTCCCATCATTTTGGTCTTGGAACCTCTCCTCATCCTTGACTGTCTCCTCTTCGCCCTGCTGCTCCCATCACTTCCAACTCCACTTCTCTCTCCTCCCCCCAATCCCCGCCTTCCTCTCTTGGTGGAGGGCCCGGGGCCAGGCAGTGGACCCCGAGAAAAGACTTGAGATGCAGGGAATGGAGGGGTGATCGCTCATCCGTGATGTAGATGCCCCTTTGACCCCAAAAATGCTTTCCCTGTGATGTGTTGTCCTCTCCTTTGCTATGTCCAGAGAAGCTTCCATTCCCTTTGCTGTGGCTTCTAAGCAGCTGTTCAGCTCTGCCAGGTGGTCCTGATGCTCAAAGATGTGTGGGAGGTGGGGGCGAGGCTGGAAGGAACTGGCAAATCCACACCCAGCCAAGGACCTCAGCCATGTGGGGAGCCCAGGAGGGGGACCTCGGCTGTGGGCTGGGAGCAGTGGGGGCGATTCCAAATGCTGCCACCCAGGGGTGGGTGCCGAGGGAGCTGGGACCTGCTGGAAATTTTCAGGAGCCTGGCCTCGCAGCAGGTACAGACCTGAGTTGGGTCTCCAAATGCACCCTGGGCCCCAGAGCAGAGAACCCAGTCACCCTGCATTTGAGACCAAGGCCACCTGAAGCCCTGTCAAGCGCTTCCCCAGCACACCTTCCCTGCCACGTTTATGACCCTGCCTACCCCCACCTGGGTCTCCATTGCCGTGCTGGGAGGGTGGGCAAAGGGAAGGCCAGAAATTCCTCAGGAGGATCCTGCAGAGGGTGTGGTCTGAGCCAGGCTGCCAGATGTAGTGAAAGGGTGGGCTGGGGCTTCCGGACCTGGATGAGAAGGAAGGCTGGGCTCTGTGCAGCCTGGGCCCCAGAGGAGGAAGCTCCATTGGGATGGGGCCTCTGAGAGTCAGTTCGATGACTGTAGAGAACAAGATGGCTGGTAACCAGTCATAACCACCAGTTAGGGTCAGGCCGGTCCTTGCAGGCTGTGTGACTTTGGGCCAGTTACTTAGCCCCTCTGAGCCTGTTTCCTCCCGTGCTAGATGAGGATAATACACCCGTTAATTGTACCTGTGAATTTGGCCCCCATTTTACAGATGAGAATTGCATAATCCACGGAGCACAGCCATACAATTTCCCATCTTGCAGATGGGGAAACTGAGGCTGAGAGGGGAGAAGTGACTCATGATTCTGACTTTCCATTCAGGGCTCTTCTCTTAAGGATGTTCTGGCCCCCAGCTCCTGTTTGCCCCTGCTGGGAAGGCCCGGGGTGGAAAGCTGCCACCCCCCATCTGTAGCCCCCATCCTTGGGCAGGCAGGGGTCCACTGAAAGAAGGCCTGGCCAGCCCGGCCCTCCTTGCAGGCTCTCTGGGTGTGGCCTTAGCTGAGCAATGACAGGGCATAAGGCACCCGTGATTCTTATCTCTGGGAAGGAAGGAAAGAGGGAGAGGACATAGCTACACCCTGTGTGATTCTACACTCAGGGGAAAATCCCTGCCTGCGATGTGGGATCTGCCTGTGATGTGATGTCAGCCACTGCCCTCCCCAACCTCTGTCGGCCACAGCCAGCTCCCAGGGAGGACCAAGGAGGAAGCCACACGGGGGCCTGAACTTTCTGTGACCTTTGCCCCACTGTGGTCACTTAACAAACGTTACTGGTCACCTGCTCCTTGTTCAGCTCTGTGCTGGGCTGAGGCACCTGGAGATGATACGACCCACCCCCGCCCCCGAGGGGCTCCCCTCTTAGTCTGGGAGCTAAAAAACCTTCAGATGTGGACGCTAACAATTGCATCGCTAACTGGGTTTGGGGGCAGGTCTGGAGTGAAGGGAGATGGAGGAATCCTATTCCCCAGGGTCTGCCTGCTCCCCATGCCGCTTGTGACAGTAATGACCATGGTGACAGTACCATCTTCAGCTCACAGTGCTGGCTGTACTACCTCAATTAAATCTCACAACAAGCCTATGAGGTGGTGACTACTACGATCCCCATTTCGCAGACAAGGAAACTGAGACACAGAGATGTCAAGAGACTTGCCCAAAGTCACACAGCCAACAAACGGCAGAGCTGGGATTTGAGCCCAGGTTTGCCTGATCCCAAATTCTATGAGCGCAACCCCAAGAGAGCCCATTATCGGGGAATTTTCTACGTTGTTGGGTTGGTGCGAGGGGTGGGTGAGGCAGGGCAGAGGATGAGCTTTGGAGTCAGACCCTGAGTGGGGTCACATCTCAGCTCTCCGTTGTCGCCCCGCTTGTGACCTCCCTCTGAATTTCACGTCATCTGTAAAATGGGGAGAAGAAGAATAACTGCTGTGCTCAGCAAACAGGGGCCGTGGGCATGGAATCAGAACGGAGTAAAAGCACTTTGGGGACCGTGATGTCCCTGCCCTGGGTGGATGCCATGAGGGCAGGGCCAGGGGTGACTCATCTCTTCTTTCCTGGTGCCCAGCGTGGTACAGTAGGTGCTCAGGAAATGCATGTTGAGGCAGAGTGGCCGACAGCACCAACAGGATTCCGTGTGCTCCCCGGAGCTGACGTTCTTTAGGGCTGGAGCCTGTGGGGGTCTGGCCAGTTCCGTGGGACTGTTGGCCACAGTGGTTCTCGGCTCCTGGCAGAAGCGACCACAGAGCTGGTCGTACCTGAGAGGACTTGCCAGGTCCTGCTTGCTGGTCCCAGGGCATTTCTTGTGGCTTCAGTCCAGGGAACGTCAAGTCCAGGACACCTGGAGAGTGGCACCTCTGGGGCTCTGGGCAGGCAGGTGGCTGATCAAGTGTGAAGGGGGAGTCACAGGCTTGGCTGGCCTGGTCTGCTCAAGGGCTGCCCGCCAGCTTGCTCCTCAGCCTTTCCATCCAGTTCTGCATTATTCTCCCTTCTGCCCTCGCCTCTCCCCCAGCACAATGCCCTGCCCTCCCTGCCCAGACCCTAGGCTGGGCAGAGGGGTCCCCTGACCCCTGAGGTCGTCCCTAGGGGCTGGTGGTATCCAAGCAGCAGGTAGGATAGACGGCATGGGAGGGAGTCCATGACGGCTGTGTTTCTCTTCTCCCTAGAGACCAGGTGGTCAACTTCCGAGTAGTTGAGATAAGCTGTGGCCTGTGGAGCCCCAGTGGGAGGAAGCTTCTGGATACAGGTTGCAGCCAAGTAAAAGGAAAAGCTTTCTAATTACCTGAGCTGTCAAAGCACAGAGGGGCTGTAAGGTAGTGAGCTGCCTGTCACAGGACCTGTTCAAGCACAGAGTTCTGTGATGGGCAAGGAGCTGGCCAGGATGACCTCTGAGACCCGTCTCTGACCCAAGGCCTATGAAGATACTCCACAGTCTCATTGTCTTAGGGCAGAAAGGGGCCAGAAGGTCATGGGTGCCATCTTCCTGGTCTGCACTGACTTCACCCCTGCCAAGTTCAGGTGCGTGGAGGGGGAAGAGGTCTTTCCTGCCTCCGTGCCCCACATCCTGCCAGCTCCCACGGGATCATACTGAGGCGCTTGTGTTGCAAAGTTTCAACATTTTCCTTTTTCCTTCCTACATCTTCCCTGACTATTTCCTTCCTCCGGTCCCCGCCCGGGACACGCTCAGGGCACACACATTCATTTTCAAGTCAGCGGGACAGCATAATATAGAAGAGATGCTGCTCCTTCCATCCTTTAGCAGGAGGGTTACTTAACCTCTCTGAGAAGAATTCTTCATCTGCTAAACGAGGACAGCAACATGTTCCTGCGAGGGTTGTTGTGAAGGGTGGATGAGGCATCAAAAGCTGAGCATGGGGCTTCCCTGGTGGCGCGGTGGTTGAGAGTCCGCCTGCCGATGCAGGGGACGCGGGTTCGTGCCCCGGTCCGGGAGGATCCTACATGCCGCGGAGCGGCTGGGCCCGTGAGCCATGGCCGCTGGGCCTGCGCGTCCGGAGCCTGTGCTCCGCAACGGGAGAGGCCGCAGCAGTGAGAGGCCCGCGTACCGCAAAAAAAAAAAAAAAAGACAGGGTGAGGGAGAGGGTTTCAGGGTGTGTGATCAGCTCGTGGACATTCTTCTGATTGGTTGGTGGTGAGGTAATTGGGAGTCAACATCATCAACCTTCTGGTTCCAACCGGTCTGGGATCTATGTGCTTGTGCGCAGCATATAATTAACTTCTTCCACCTGGTGGGGGCTTCAGTATCTGCAAAAGGGCTCAAAGGCCGTGGCTCACAATATTATCTATAGCCCTTAAGGAGGGACTAAAGATCCTTGACTTTGTTTAATGGCTAAACTATTATTATTTTGTCTTGCTTGGCTGTTTTCCATTGTTTCTGCATTTTCTCATTTTTCTGATTAAATTTTTTCTTTGGAACTTGGGGGAAGGCCTAGGAGGCTAAAATTACAAACAAGAGGCAGGCAGAAGACATGGTGGAGTGGCGGGGGGGGTCTGTCCCGGGAAGGTCCATAGGTTCTTGCTCGGGTACAGTTCCACGTTCCTGGGTTGCCTTGCCCTCATCCATAAAACAGGGCTTTCTTGTACCCCTTGCCCACACCAGGCACCACACTGGGTGCTGAGATGACAGTCGTTTTAGTGAAGGTAAAATGGGAAAATTCCCCACATTCTAGAGGGAGAAACAGGAGAGACAGACGATAGAAAAACCTGTCAAATAAACATGACATGTCAGGTGACAAGTGCCATGGGTTGAAATGAAGCTGGGTCATGGGGTTAGGGAGTGGGGGGCTCGTGGTGTCACCCATGTCACACAGCCTTAAAGAGGGCAGTCAGGGAAGACCTCTGAGAAGGAAAGGAGGCACGGAGGTCCCAGCGGACGCTCGGGAGCTGAAGATTGTGAACGAAGAGAACCCAAGTGCAAAGGGTCGAAGGCAGGAGGGAGTTTGGCAACTGGAGGGAGAGCAAGAGCTGGGTTTGCAGGAGTGAGGAGGGCGTAGCCAACTCCGCGCAGGCTGCAGAGCCCCCGGGGAAAGGCTGGGAACAGAAGGGATGCTGAATGACTTCCGTGTTAAGGGGATCCCTCTGCTGCTGTGTTGAGACCAGATCGTGGGCAGCAGGAGAAGAAGCAGGGGGACCAGCCTATTGTGAAAATCCACATGGAAAAAACTGGTGCCTGTACCAGGACGTTAGGCGTGGAAGAGATGTGAATGTCAGCAGGTGCTGCTGTAAAGGGGGCGCTGACAGGGTTGACTGGTGACTGGATGTGAGCTCGAGGGAAGGGGAGAAGGCCAGGATGAATCCAATGATGGGGCAACTGTGGCCTGACACGGGCAGGTTTGGACGGGGCAGAAGTGGGGAGCTAAGAGTTTCGTTTTGGACACGTTAAATGGAAAAAGCCTGTTAGACACCCTAAAGAGATGTTCAAAAGACAGCTTTTGAGTCTGGAGATGGAAAATGGGGGTTCTAAGTCTGGGAGCCTTAGTTTCCTATGGCAACTGACTAAACAATGGCAAAGGGCATGTAAGGTGGGAAGATGCCTGAAAGTGCCTCTTGAGGACGGTGAGGCCAGGAGTCGGGTGAGGACCTGTGGGTCCTGCCAGCAGCCTGCAGGGCTCAGGGGCCCCTCTCTACCCCAGCCTCATCTTTAAAACGAGAATAATAATTGCCTTATGGGGCCATGATGTGCATCAGAGAGCCAGGTCCTGAGTGGGACTTGGGCCTGTTGTAACTACGACCATCACCACCATTGTCAGTGAGGGCAGTTGCTTGTGGGGACTGAGTGACCACGGCAGGGATCTGGGAGGGGTGTCTGGTTTCTCCAGGGGCTTTAATACTTGCATGGTTTCTCAGGGGTACAGGAAACGATGGAGGCAGGGGGATGTATCAAAGGACCCTTCTGGCCCTGGCATCTTTGCAGTCGGGTGGACCTTTGCAAGTTGACTTGACCTTGGGTGGTGGCCTTGAGGCTGACGGCTCTGTCCTGGGGGACGGCAGTGGGGAACCCTGACATGTAGTTCCCTCGTCCGACTTCCCCTCCAGGGTGTGTGTTCCACATGGCCAAAGGCCTCATGGAACCCTGGGGCCCATCATAGGGCTGGGACAGGGAGGCACACAGCTCAGGTTTATTCAGGGGTTGAAGAAGGACAAGTGCCCCCAGAGGCCCTGCTGACTTAGCTCCTGATGCCCTGTAGCCCAAGTTTGCAGAGCATCCTCTCTGAGTCTACGGCCCAGGAAGGCTGGACCCTACCTGCTGTGGCTGGAAGCAGCTGGTGGTTTGAGAAGTAGCGTGGAGGCCCAGAAGATGGGTGCCCCCGGCTGGGGCCTGGCAGACGGAGGGCTTCCTGATCCCCTTTTCTGGAGCCCAGAGCTCTGGAGTACTGGGTGGATGTGGTATATCAGGTAGACGGGGAGAAATGTGCAGGGTATGGCCTCAGTCGAGTTCTGTACCACTGGGTGCAGATGGGCCTGAATCCCCCTGCAGACTAGGGGCAAATGAATCCATTCATGCATTTAACAAGTGTTTATGAGACTGACCACATGCCAGACACTGTTATAGGTCCTGGGAGATGGCAATGAGCAAAACAGACAAAACTCCCTGTCCTGGTGGACCTGACCTTCTAGCAGGAGAGACGGACAATACCTAACAGTATGATTAAGAATCAGAGCAGACAGTGCTTTGTGACCACCTAGAGGGGTGGGATAGGGAGGGTGGGAGGGAGACGCAAGAGGGAGGGGTTAGAGGGATATATGTATACGAATAGCTGATTCACTTTGTTATACAGCAGAAACGAACACAACATTGTAAAGCAATTATACTCCAATAAAGATGTTAAAAACAAACAAGCAAACAAACAAAAAAGAATCAGAGCAGAGTGGCAGGGATAAGGAGAGTGTGGGAGAAGGTGGGACAAGGTGTAGCATTAAATAGAGTGATGGGGGGGGGTGCTCACTGAGAAGGTGACATTTAAGCAGAGCCCTGAAGAAGGTAAAGGAGTGAGCCTTGTGGATATCTGGGGGAAGAGCATTTTATGCCGAGGAAACGGCCAGTGCAAAGGCCCTGAGGCAGGACAGCCTGGCAGCTTCATGGAACATCAGGAAGGTCGGTGTGGCTGGAGCAGAGTGAGTGAGGACTGAGCCTAGTGGGGTGGAGGAGGTTCCTGGGGGGTGGCAGAGGGCAAATCAGGAGGGGCTTTGAATGCCATTGTGAGGACTTTGCTGTGTGTGATGGGAACCGTTGCTTTTGAGCATAAGAACAACGTGATCTGTTCTGAGTGGGGAACAGACTGGAGCAGGCCCAGGTGGGCTTAAGAAGCTGCTCAGCACTCTAGGTGGGTGCAGGGGTGGCAGTGGAGGAGGTGAGAGGTGGTCTCGAATGGATTTCTTGTTGGGTTAGAGAATTTGGAAGCATAAAATCAGGAAGCTTTGGGGGAGGGCGGGGATTGAGGATGTCCAGAGGTTTCCAGTCTCTGCTCTCTGGAGCCTCATGGGCCGCAGTGGGAGTGGAAGGGTTAAACACCGTGGCTCAGCACCACCCTCCTCTCCCTTTTGTCCTTCTTCTGTCTGGGGTTCCACGCGAGGTCCACCGAAAGGGCTCTGCCACTAAAACAGAGCTCAACAGCCACTGCTCTGATCCAAGCCCTTCATGTTGCAGATGGGGAGACTGAGGCCCGGGGATGACGTGCCCAGGGTGGGTCACATGGGAATCAGTGGAGAGCTGGGATGGAGCCCTGGGGCCCAACCAGGTTGGTCTCCTGGCCAGTAGGCCCCTCACCCCCCGCCGCTCCCCACTCCAGCTGTTAGGGGGTGCTGTTGCATAGCCGGGTAGCCCCAGCCCACTACCCCACCGGTCTCTCTCCTGAGCCCCCGGATGCTCTCCTCTCTCCTTTCTACCAGTGATGTGCCCAAGGGCGCTGAGACCTTCAGTGTCTCTGGGAGCTCCGGGGTGGAGGTCTTCACGGTCTACAACACAGCACAGGTGACAGAGCCCACAGGTAAGCCCTACTGGCCCCTGAATGCCGGCGTGGACGTGATCATATCTGTGAATGCAGCCAGTAAGGCTTTAAACGATCTCAAGGTAAGAGGCTACTTCCCCACAGAAGGTAAGAGCCCCCCACAAAGCACACCCCGTTCACCCATCTCCCCCACTCAACCAAACCCCACAAGGCTTTGCCATCCACAGCCACGTGACACATCCTGATACAACTCAACAGACACCCAAACATGCAAACCCACCCCAATGCCCCAACGTCACACGCACACATACACAAATGCGCCCGTAAAAGCACAGCCTTCGGGCTTCCCTGGTGGCTCAGTGGTTGACAGTCCACCTGCCGATGCAGGGGACACGGGTTCGTGCCCTGGTCCAGGAAGATCCCACATGCCGTGGAGTGGCTGGGCCCGTGAGCCATGGCCGCTGAGCCTGCGCGTCCGGAGCCTGTGCTCCGCAACGGGAGAGGCCACAACAGTGAGAGGCCCGCGTACCGCAAAAAAAAATAAATAAATAAATAAATAAAGCACAGCCTTCCTGCTCGCCCCCTCAATTCACAAACACCCCCTTTAACGCAGCTCCACACAGACCCCAAACAAGCCCCCCACTCCTGTGCAGACAGGAGTTCTCGGCAGCACCCATACACACACGCACGCACGTGGACACAGGTACATACCAGCGTGTGTGTCTCCCACCTAAGGAAGCAGGAAGCCTCTCTTTCACAGAGGATATCCTTCTTACTCACCCTCAGGCACCCACCACACACACAGTGACCCCCAATTCATTGATTCAGCCTTTTCTCCAACGACACCGAAAAGGTGGGGACTGTGCAGCTGTTGAGAGTAGGGGCCCTGGAGCTCAAATCCTACTTCTGAGCCCCATCTACTGGGGTCATCCTGGGGGCTCACTGAGATGGCCCGGGTGGAGCCCTGGCCATGGGTTCTAGGGCATGGGGAAAGCTCTGTGAGCTTGGGCTGCTACTATGGGGTGGGGTGGGGGGTGGTCATTGTTCCCATTTTACAGATGAAGAAACAGAGGCTTAGAGAGGTTGAATAACTTGCCTGTCCCTAGTGACAGCTGTTCCTTCCCTCATTCTTTCTCTCTGACATCCCCATGGGTTCCTGAGGGTCCAGCTGCTCCCTCTGGGATCCTCCCGCACCCCGTGTGGCCCTCCTTGCCCCTCAGCCCAGTCCTGGCAGCTGAGGAGGCATCCACAGCCTCTCCAGCTGGAGAAGGGGGCTCTGGATCCAAGCCGGGAGCCCGTGGGCCTTGGGCCTTCAGCAGCAGGGAGTAGCTGGGCCCCCCATGCCTCCCCTACCTCTAAGCAGGGCCGCCGTAGTGTCCCCTCACTCCCCCTGTCACAGCCATCTCTGAAGGGGTGGCCGTGCCTGCTTAGGGCTGACCATGTCCCCACAGGTGCAAGTCTCCTACTTCGGGCTGCAGAAGGATGGCGCCCTGGGCCAAAGTGTACTCTACCTCACTGGCGCAGGTAAGTCCCACCTCCCTGGCTCTCCGTACATCCACCCCTCCATGCTGACTGCTTGACGGTCTTAGGGGAGCCCCCAAGTGCAAGGCCCATGGACATCTTCCTCCCCCATCGAGGAGCCTGGCTTCTTCAGAGGCGGTTCATCCACTCTAGAGCCTCAGGGGTGGAGTCCCAGCCATACTTAGGGCCATAAGAATCTGGAAACTGCACTGCCCATGGGTCACCAGCTAGACCCACAATAGGCCTCCTTCATCCAGAGTCTGCCTATCACACTCACTGGAACTTCAAGACATCACTAAACCATGGAGAGCCACATGCTACCTTCGGCCAGACCCCGGCAGGTGGCCCTGAGAACTGCAGAACCAGCACCTAGAACCTCAGGCCTGATCCCGACCTCCAGAGTCATGGCCCCCAAGAGCTAGCAATTCAGCCCACATAGATGAGTCAGAAATTCAAGAGCCAAAGCCTCGGGTCCCTCCAACACCCAGAACCACACGGGGCTGCCACAAGGGCCTCTCAGGTGTTGGGTGTGGTCCCCAGAAAAGGGCTTCCTGGCTCTCAAGGGCTTGTGGAGGGGCCGAAGCTTGCCCCAACCTGGATGTTATGGTGCGAGGGTGGGACTGGGGAGCCCTGGTAGTTCCTCTACATCTCTTTGCAGACATCTCCCTCGATGTCGACACGGGCCGCACGGGCAAGGTGAAGAGGAGCCACGGCGACAAGGTGGGACTCTCCTCGTTACCCCAAGATGGCAGAGTTGACAGGCAAACCTGGGTGTGGTCCTGGGGTGGAGTGGGCTCTTCCTCCAGAAGGGTGATGGATTCCTAGGGTCTGTGGTATCCAACAGTATAGGGAAGCCATCTGAGGACTCCCAAATCAGCATGAATGGGCCTTAACTTACACTGTGTGATCAACATGCTGTGTGTCTCCTGGAGAACAGCTTACCCTCTCTGGGTCTCTCTTGTGCCACCTTAGAACTGGGATTAGTTCTTTTTCTTGAGGCCTTTTCTATTTCCTGGGCTGTATTTGGACCCCCAAGCATGGTAGGTGACTTGTCAAGCAACTGACAGATCCTGAAGAGTGAGGACCAAGATGGGGTGGGCTCAAGGCATTATCCCACCGGATGTATCTGAAAGCCATCCTGGGAGGGTAGAAGATACGATTTGCAGGGAAAGACCCCACAGAGGAAGCCTGAATCATATATAAGACTTTGTGGACAAGATGGGGTAGGGCTGCCACGGATGGCTGTGCAGGTTGTTCACTGCACAAGGTTGCTTGGGCAAAGTGGTGGGCGGGGCCTATGATATAAATCATGTCTTGGGCCCTGGTACAGAGAAGCATCTACCCGGAGGGGTGAACAAGCATGCCATATAAGTTAGCAGTTGCCCTGTGAGGTCCCCCAGATCCAAGTTTGAATCCCATCTATGTGACTTGGGGTTCACACCCCAGAGCCTCTTTTCCCTCTTCTGTGAAATGGGGAAAATAAGCCCTGTCTTGCACAGTCTGGTGGGGATAAAGTAGAAGCATGCCAGGAAGGGGACTTCCCTGGTGGTCCAGTGGGTAAGACTCTGCACTCCCAATGCAGGGGGCCTGGGGTTCCAACCCTGGTCGGGGAACTAGATCCCACATGCATGCCGCAACTAAGAGTCCGCATGCCGCAAATAAGAAGTATGTATGCTGCAACTGAAGATCCCACATGCCACAACAAAGATCCTGTGTGCCGCAACTAAGACCCAGCGCAGCCAAAGTAAATAAGCAAATAAATTAAAAGAAAAAAAAGAAGCACATCGGGAAGAGCTTTGATCACAGAGGCAGGGTTCCAGTCATCTTCCCCACCTCTCAGCCCAGACTATCTTGCAGGGCCTGCAGGATCTCAAGTGAAAGTCAGAGAAAACTGTGGGACAGGCCCCAGGAGAGGACTGGCATGGGGAGAGTCTCCCAGGAATTCTCCAGCCCCATCAAGGTCAGGGCGAGGCAGTCTTAGTCTGCTGGCAGGACCAAAGCTCAGCAGACTGGCAAAAGCCATTTCTGGGTTTGGCGCCATCACCCTTCCTCTTCCAGTGGGATGGCTGGGAGGAGCTGTTGTTCACTGCACAAGCGTGGACTGGCTCTGGGTGTAGGGACCTGGAACTCCACTCCCCAAATCTATGATCCCTCTATAAATCTTTAAGCAAACCCAGAATACAAAAGTCTCCAAGTTAACAAAGCAGACGGCTCTAGCCATGTCCAGAACCCCTTCCCAGAGATCCCTGGGTCTCACTGACCCTAAGGCCTCTTGCTTTGCCACAGAAAACCTGGAGCTGGGGCCCTGAGGGCTATGGGGCTGTCCTGCTGGTGAACTGTGACCGGGATTGTCTCAGCTCCAGGGAGATCGACCTCAGCAGCACCCAGCTGACATCACTGGATGGTGAGCAACAGAAGGGGTGTATGGGGTTGTCCAGGGTGATGGCGTGGGATGGAGCAGGATTGTCTCATGGGCACCACTCTCTCCAGACCTGCAGGACATGTCCCCAATGGTGCTGAGCTGCGATGGCCCTGATGAGCTCTTTGACAGCCACAAGCTGGTCTTGAACGTGCCGTTTTCTGATTCCAGGAGAGTGGGGGTCTTCTGCGCTAGGGGTGAGTGGCCTGGAGGGATCTCTTCCCTCCCTGCTCCATCTTCTGCTTCCCAAACCATTCTTCTCTTATCCACCTCTCTCCCTCCTTCCATCATCATTTTGTAACTCTCACTACCACTTACAAACAGCCACTCCATCAGGACACGACATATCGCCCAAGAAAGAGGTGCTCAAACTAGACCCATTTTACAGAGGGGAAAACTGAGGCTCAGACATGTGAATTCACTGCCCTAAGGTCACACAACCAGTTGGGGATGACGCAAGCATTCAAAGCCAGTCTCTTGGGCACCAAAGCCCCTCTTCTTTCCACTACCCTTGCCCTTTCTCCTGAGCCCATCCTTCCTCTGGTCGGTTAGCACGGAATGAGTTCTCGATGTAAAACAGCACTGTCCAGGCTGGGTGGGCTGGAGGCAGGGACTAGCAAAGTTGAGGCCCAGGCCTGCCTTCAGAATCCAGTTGTTCTGACAGTTCATTAATCAAAGTCTGTGGATTAAAAAACAAACAAACAAAAAAAACCCTGGCAGAAACACTAATCCTTAACCCTGAGGTGTCCTTACTCATTTTCATAAATCACAAGAGACCTCTCCGGCCCCTTCCTTCTTCCTCGTCATCCTCCTCTGTTCAAATTGACTCAGAACTTGTCCCAGCTAAATGAGCCTGGCAGGGACCAGAATGTTCCAATGGTGGAAGGTTACCCAGGAGTCCGGCTTGGAAACACTTACTGTGATACCAGAACATAAGCAAAGTCTCCTCCGTAAGTGAGCTGACATTTCATGCTGTAAGAGCGTGCCAGGGTGGCGCTTCCCAGACAACCCTCAAGGGAGGGGACAAGGCTATGGGCCAGAACTACTATGTGCCAGGCGATTAAAAAAAAAAGTGAGATGAAATTCACATAACATAAAATTAACCATTTGATTTTATTTATTTTTTTATAAAGTTATTTATTTTTGGCTGCATTGGGTCTTTGTTGAGGGGCGCGGGCTTTCTCTAGTTGCGGTGAGCGGGGGCTACTCTTCGTTGTGGTGAGCGGGCTTCTCACTGCAGTGGTTTCTCTTATTGCAGAGCACGGGCTCTAGGCGCGTGGGCTTCAGTATTTGTGGCACGTGGGCTCCGTAGTTGTGGCACACAGGCTCTAGAGCACGGGCTCAGTAGCTGTGGTGCACAGGCTTCGTTGCTCCACGGCATGTGGGATCTTCCCAGACCAGGGCCCAAACCTGTGTCCCCTGCATTGGCAGGTGGATTCTTAACCTCTGCACCACCAGGGGAGTCCCCAAATTAACCATTTTAAAGTGAATAATTCAGTGACATTGAGTACATTCTCAGTGTTGGGTAACTACCACAAAATTTCTAGCTCTAAGACATTTTCATCACCCCCAAATAAAGGCCTGTACTTATTAGCAGTCACTCCCCATCCTCCAACCCCCAGCCCTAGGCAACAGCTAATCTGCTTTCTGTCCCTATGGATGTACCTATTCTGTGCATCTCATACAAATGGAATGATACGATATGAGGCCTTTTGTGTCGGGCTTCTTTCACTTAGTATAATGTCAAGGTTCATCTGTGCTGTAGCAAGTATCAATACTTCATTCCTTTTTATGGATGAATAACATGCCAGCATATGGACATACTACATTTTGTTTATCCATTCATCCGTTGATGGACATTTAGGTGGTTTTCACCTTTTGTGCCAGCTGCTTTTACTTCCTTATCTAGTTTAAAGCTTATGCTGACCGCATGAGAAACGTAATATTAGCCCATTTTACAGATGAGGAACTGAGTCTCAGAGAGGTTGAGTCATTGAGCTGAGGTCACACAGCTTGCACATGGCAGAGCTGGAGAGGAGTCCAGGTAGATCTAACACAAAAGTGGTTCTGCCTCTACATTCCTGGCCTTGGGTTTCCTGTCCTCACATCCTCGCAGCCCCACACCCCTGTCCCAGCACTGGGCCCCCATTGCTGACTCTGGTTCCCCCTAGGTGGGAATTCTCTCTCAGACTACAAGCAGGTGCTGGGGCCCAAGCATCTGTTCTACGAAGTGGAGCGGCATCCGGGGGAGCGGAACATCAGCTTCTACGTGGAGGGGCTCACCTTTCCCGATGCTGATTTCTTGGGGCTGGTCTCTCTCAGCGTCAGCCTGGTGGACACCAAGGTATGTATGGCGCTGGGGGCTGTGATAGGCAATGAGGGGCTTCAGGGACAAGCGTGGAGGCTCCAGGGCTGGGAGGCTGGGGGCTGCGGGGTCTTGAAGCCTGATGGGGGCTCCCTGCAGGGCCCACTGAGTCCTCATTTTCCCCCCAGACCCTGCCTGAGGTGCCCTACTTCACAGACACCGTGACCTTCCGCATGGCCCCCTGGATCATGACCCCCAGCACCCAGTGCCCCCTGGAGCTGTATGTGTGCAGGTGAGGCCTCCTGCAGCTCTCCCACCGTCTCTGGACTCATAGAGATAGGAACAGAATGCCCTGCCAGGCTTGGCGCTGCACTCATACTGGACGGATTCACTGTAGGCACCCATGGACACAAGCTGGGAACAGGATAGCAGAAGGCTGGCTTGGGTCTGTCAGCCCCACCTGCTCTGAGCAGCTAAGGCCCTGGCTGAGGTCAGTGGCTCAAGTCCAGCACACCTGCCCTACCCTGTCCTGCATGTAACAGCCTCAGAACATCTAGGATTTATTCCAGGCAGTGGGGCCAGGCCCCGTTCAGACTGCTGGCAGCTGCAGGAGACCCAGCCTTGCTCAGATGTGGGTGTACTCCTGGGCCTGCAGAGAACTCGGGACCCAAACTCCAAGATCCTCTGTGAGCCCTTGTCCAACCCGGGTCCCTGGTCCTTCTGCCATGTCTCAGAATCCTTGTCAGGCCCCTTGATGGGCAGGTGAGCCTGGATGGGCAAGGCTACTCCGGGCCCCTGCATCAGAGGTCGGACCACTGGAAAGGGCCAGAGGTGATTTGGAACATAAGTCAAACGGCCAGGAAGGGTGTGGCCAAACAGGTTTGCTCTGCTGAGCTGGGCCCAGGTGTGCAGAAGGGAACTCTTTCTTTCTGTTTGCTCAGTAACACCACCCTGACTCCTTTGTTTAGGCCCGTTGTGAGAAACAGGGGGAGATGGGGCTACCTGGCCCCTCACTTCCACCTTAACCAGTGAGATTCAGTCCCCAGTCACCTTCTCCAGGACTTTGGTGCCCTGCCTTTGGGCTCCACAGCCCTGGGCCTGTCCCTCCCCTTGCACCTGCCACCTGATGTGATCTGGGGACATTATTTGTCTCTGTCATTAGCCCATGAGTCTCTCTAGTGCAGAGACTGGGTTTGAACCCCTGTGCCCAGGGGCCACACGGGGCCTAACACAGACCGCATCAAGGCCACCCCATCTATCCCCTGCCTCCCGGCCCTGAGGCCAAGGCCACAGTCAGTGGTCATTATTTTGCTCCCCTCTCCCTGTGTTTCGCAGTGTCGTAGACTCCCATGGCTCAAATGAGAAGTTTCTGAAAGACATATCTGACCTGGTGTTGAAAGCCAACTGCAAGCTGACCGTCTGCCCTTGGGCTGAGAATCAGAATGACCGCTGGATCCAGGTGGGTGCGGGAGCAATCCTGGGAGAGGAGGGCAGCCCGGGAGGCCTGAACCCCGTCCTTTACACTGGCTTTGGGAAAGCTGGCCTGCGCAGGCTCCTACTGGCCTCCGTTTCCCTAGAGAAGCCAGGCCGGCCTGGGTGCCAGGACTTAGGGTGAGGGGCATGCAGTCTAGGGGAACGGCCCCCCCCACCCCCCCGCCGCCACTGCCTGCATCGCCCCAGTCTCTCCTGCTTCCCTCCAAGTGCTCTGATCCCAGGCAGAGTCCTCCGCTGGCTGCGGTCCTGAGACGCCTCACTCCACCTCTGTTCCCTGGCCCCTGCACCCTCCCGGTCTTGGGGAAGATCCACTGTCCTGCCCTGCCCCGCCCCGGGCCTGGGGGGATTAACCCATTCGTAATACTATACTGAGGCCGTCACTGTGGTCTTTTTCTCTCCCCTCCCAGGACGAGCTGGAGTTTGGCTACATCGAGGCCCCTCACAAATCCTTCCCAGTGGTCTTTGACTCCCCCCGAAACAGAGGCCTGAAGTATTTCCCTTATAAGAGGATCCTGGTATGTGGCAAAGGGCAGAGTGGGGAAACCGTGGGTGGCTCCTCCTGTAGGATTCTCCAGTCAGTCTTGCCTGGTCCTAGTCCTTTAGGGGCTACAAAAGGACACAGGTGGTGGGTTCTGGCAAATGGGGAGTTAGTGGGAGGTTTGGGAGGAATACATAAATGAAATGCAAATCTCATGCAAATCACCCCTGTTCTGGGAGGGACAGGCCAGCAAACTCCTCCTTGGGGTCCTTCCTCTCCCCCAAGGGGGAGTGAACAAAGGAGTCAGCTCTGGGGAAACCAAACTGCCTTTTGAGGGCAACGCACCCTTAGTGAGCCCTCATGGCTCTTGCTTTTGTGAGCCAGGTCCTCTCTTCAGGTAACGAATGTTTTCTGAACACCTACTGTGTGCCAGGCACAATGCTGCTTCTACACACAGGAGGGCGACAGGAGCCACTCCAGCAGCCGTGTCCTGAGTTCCAGACCCTCCCTCCTAGCTTTACACAGTTGCTCATTTAATCCACGTGGGTTCCTATGGATAAGTATGGATATCCATACTCCTATGGATATTATTATTCCCTCTTTACTGAGGCTCAGAGAGGTTAAGCAGCTTACCCAAGGCCACACAGCTAGTTAGCAGTGGCACCAAAACCAGAGGGGCTGCCTCCACGGCCCCCGAACTTTACCGCTAGGCTAACTTGCCTTTTGAGGTGGGTCCGGGTCCCAGAACTCACGTCTCTGCCTGTTTACTGGCCCCTGTCCCCCACCTCCAGGACAATGCCAGGGTCTGGTGGGGGATATGATGGGGAAGGTCCAGGAACTCATGCCCACACAGAGCAGGGACATTTACCCCAGCCTGGAGGGATCAGGGAGGAGTCCCTGGGGAGGTGACAGTGAGCTCTGTGGGGTGAGTCTGCATCAACAAGGGCCTGACCCCAAGACCTGGGCTTGACCTGGCCAGCGCCTTTTCCACTGTTCTCTGCTCTGTCTTTATCATTTCCTTCCTTCTACTTTCTTTAGGTTTAATTTGCTGTTCTTTTCCTAGCTGGAAACGGAAGCTAAGATTTTTCAACCCTTTCTCTTCTTAATATATGTGTTTAGAGCTGCGGCAGTTCCCTAGAAGTGCAGCTTTACTGGCATCCCCTCAAGTTTTAACGTGCTGTGTGGTTTTTACCTTTCACTTCAAAATACTGTGTAACCTCCCCTTTGATTTCTTCTTTGACCCGTGGGTTCTTTGGAAGTATGTTGCCTCATTTCCAAACATTCAGGGATTTTCTAGTTATTGTTCTGTTATTGGCTTCGGCTTTAACAGCACAATGCTCAGGGCACCGGGAGGATGTGTGAAAAGTGAATAGCAGTCGTTTTTCAGGGAGTGGGATTCCCCCAGGAGCACCCCTCGCTCCCCTACCCCAAGAGCTGTCTCTTCCTTTTCTAACTGACTCCTCCTTCTGGGGGTGGGTGCTCTCGACGGTTTTCCCCTAGGGTCCCGACTTTGGATATGTAACCCGGGAAATCCAGTTCGCTGGTGCCTCTGGCATGGACGCCTTCGGCAACCTGGATGTCAGCCCGCCAGTCACAGTGAAGGGCAAGGAGTACCCGCTGGGCCGAATCCTCATTGGCAGCAGCTTCCCCGGGTGAGAAACCGGGGCAGGACGGTGGTGGAGGTCACGGGAGGGCTCGGGGGACCCAAGGCAGCATCCACTCTCCAACACCCGCTGCCTCCACCACAGACACAATTCTCCAGTCTGAAAAGTGGTCTTAAGTTCCTGCATGGAATCTTAGAATAGAGTTCTAGAGTCACAGATCACAGAAAAGATCACAGAATCTTAGGAAAAAACAAACTATTGGCCCACGTTCTTTGGCCCTGCCTAGTATTTTATGAGCATAATTCATCACCAACATTAAATATACATACATCAGGAGGCTTCGTATAAAAAGCCAGATTTCTGACTTCTTTTGAAACATCAGAAGAGCGGGGAGGTCATGTGTAATCCAGGGCTGAAGTAGGAGATGGATCCGTTGACCTCTCCAGCGAGGAAATCAAAATAACTGTTGTCCTAGCAACAGCTAGAAAGGGTGCGGCTGTCACCACGAGGCTGACAGAGAGGTAACTTGACAGGTCCTACCCTGGACAGCTGTCATCTAGGAGGAAACAAGGTATTTAGGGTTTCGAGCTCAGACAGATAACAGCATCTGCTAAATCTCCCTAGTGGGTCCCCACCCAGCCTGTGGGCAGTCGAAGAATGGGGAGTGTAGCACAGGGATCCTAGTGCGATCCCCTGCTTCCTGCCTAAAGATTAAACCCACCCCAGGCCCTGGAGGTTGCCTTCCGGTTTGTGTGGTGTTGGCATGGAGCCCAGGCACGCCCCAGCTGGCGTCCCCAAGCCCTGGCTATCTGGTCTTGGGCCCAGAGCAGCCAGGCAGTCCTGGGAAGGTTACCCAGGCTCAAGTGGTGACCTTGGTGGCCTCACGGCTCTGGATCAGGTGAGGTGAGGCTTCCTGGCACCAACCCCAGGCATGAAGCCGGGTGCCCAGGCTGGGTGCCCGGGGCTGAGGTTGGCCAGGACAAGAGGAGTGCACTCACCTTGCTGCTGACTCATGTGCAGAACTACTCTGGGGCTGGATCCTGCCCACAGCTCTGGGGGCAGAAGGGCCTTGGGACCTCTGGGAAGTCATTCTGTGCTTCCGGGAGGGATCCGGGAGGAACGAGCACAGGCTTTGAAATCTAATGGATCTGGATTCGAGTCCTGCCTCTGCCACTTATTGGCCACATGATTTGGGGTACATCACCTAACTAGCGCCTACCACAGGGCCTGGAACATAGTAGGTGCTTGATTAATTCATTTAGAAATATTTATTGCATGCCTACTGATGAAGGTACTAGGGATATATCAGGTGACAAAGATGCATTATTAAATGGGCAAATTATTTTATATGTCGTCCCTCAGTGTCCTCCTCAGTGAAATGGGCTTATAAAAAAATCCCTGTCCTAGCTATATAATAGCCATTACTGGGGATAAAGGGTTCCCATTAACCAACTTCCGAATGTTTGGGTATCGTTTAGCTGGACGCCTGGCAGTGGATGTGCCTTGAAGTAGGTTGGAACTCAACGGATAAAAGTTATTGATCACCTACATGCCATGAACATGGTGCTTTACCCAGGTTACCTCCAGTAATTCTTACGACAGCCCTATGAGGTTGAGATGACTATTATCCCCATTTTACAGATGAGGAAGTTGAGGCTTAGATAAATGAAGTGAATGCATTAATTCGTGCATTCATTTATCAATTCAATAAATATTTATTGAGACTTCCTATATGCCAGGTTCGGGGCCCCATGCTGGGGATAAAAGAAACGTTCTGGAAAATCCCAGGCTCAGAGCAAGGACCCCGGATGGAACGTGTTTGGGGGGTCTCTAGCAGAGCTGGGCCTCACTCCATTGGCTACTGTGTTGAAAACCAGGAACAAAGCTCTTGGTGGACAAATGGAACCCCGAGGCTCAGGGAGGGGCAGCTACTGCCTAGGACCACACAGCAAGTTAGGGGAATAGTCAGAATTCAGATCTCCTCCTTGGACCCCGAATTAAAATCTAACATCCAGGCTGCTGTCCTGTGCTCCTGTCTTGGCTTCTGACCTTAGCAGTGAACAAAACAACCTACATACATCCTAGCAGAGAGAAACAGACAATAAGCAAACATAATAAATAAGTAAATCATCTAGTATGTTAGGTAAAAGAAGCGTTGGTGAGAGGCTGACCTTTCCCTGAAGGAAATGAGACAGTTCAAGATGTGGCTACTTGGGAGGAAGATGTGCAAGGGAGTGGAAACAACTGGTGCAAAGGCCCTGAGGCAGGAGTGTGCTGGAGACATTAGAGGAACAGCAAGGAGGCCAGTGGGGCTGGAGCAGAGGGAACAAGGGGGTGTGGGGGGATGAGGTCAGAGAGCTTGGTCCCGCAGAGTTCAGATCATGACATGGACCTGTTGGGGATTAAAAACAAGACACCCAGTGTGAGGAGCCTCAGGCAGGCGCACAGCAGGTGCTCAGCAAATGCCCCCTCCGTTCTCGACTATCTTGGGTTCTCCAAGCGCTGCTCCCCACATTTAAAACGATCTTGGAACAGTTCTGCCTCCTGGTGGCAGCTTTGATGTGACTCAGAGACCAGGTCTGATGCTTCTCAAGGCTGGAGTCATCTGGTCCATTCCCCTGCCTCCAGGCAGAGGGCTGCAGAGTCCCAAGGAGGGACTTAAAATAACAGAACTTTAAATATTAAATATTAAAATATTATATTAAAATAAACAGAAATACAAGAAAAATATTTTCCACATTCCCATCCCCTGAATCAAATTAGTGTTGTCTTGTGTCACTGCTTGTTGGGTCTCCCTTCTAGTTTTGTTGTTATATAGACTGTGGACTCTTACACAGATGTTCAAAAGCCTTACTATCATTCACAAATATGTTTGAGCATCTATTCTATAAGAGGTGCTGGGGATACAGCAGTGAACCTAGAGAAAAATCCCAGCCCTCCTGGAGCTTACATTCTAGTGGACTGCCAGGCAATAAACAAGATATCAAGTATGCCAAATAGTACCAAATGCTGTAAAGAAGAATAAAGCTGGGAAAGGAGTTGAGAGGTTGTTGTTATTTCCAAAGTCCACATAGAGAAAGAGGTGACATTTGAGTTAAACCCGAAGAAAGTGAGGGACATGGGGAGTGGGCAACAATTCCCACACTTTGGGAAACACTGGACTAAGCAGGGTGCGGCGTGGCTTGCCAGGTCCCAGTCACGTTTTGAACAAAAAGCTTGGTGCCTTGGGTAAAGAGTCAACCTCTCTGAATCCCAGGAATTGAGATGAGGGTCTTCAGTTCCCTTTGGCAGATGGAGGGCGCTCATTTGCCTCTCTTTTGCAAGAAGGGTTGGCAGGACCTTTCTGGCCTTGGGGAGGATGCTTTAAGGTGAGGGAGGGACAGACTCTCTTGGGCGATACTCAGGATGGACAGCGAGTTCCTGGGAGCACCTGGGCGCTGGGGCCAGGAAGCAGGGACCAAAGAAGAGCCATTCAGAGGGTTGACAGTGGGCAGGGAGGGGCTCAGGAAGTGCCTGCAGGGAACCAGCACACAACACGCACGAGGTGACCCTGCTCTTTCCCTCCCTGGCCAGGTCTGGCGGGCGGCGAATGGCCAAGGTGGTGCAGGACTTCCTGAAGGCCCAGCAGGTGCAGGCGCCCGTGGAGCTCTACTCTGACTGGCTCTGCGTGGGCCATGTGGACGAGTTCCTGAGCTTTGTGCCCACCTCCGACCAAAAGGTACATCCCCTCTCCTCCTGCCTGAGCTACCTCGGCCCCTCCCTATCCTGATGGGTGAGGATAGGGCAAAGGCACCTGAAACTAGCTCACCACCTCTGTCCATAGAGAGCTTGGAGTCAGGGTACCCTCTGGGCCAGGTGGTGTTAATCAGGGGGGACTTCCCGGAGGAGGTCAGAGCCCAGGAGGGAACTCGTTCGCTCACTTCTCATACACTCATTCTCACACTTACTGGGTGTTTGTTCTGATCCAGACCTCTCAGTCAAGACCCAGGACTGACACTGGTAATAATTGGAAACACTTACTGAGTACCCGTGAGACGTATGTGTTTTAATGCATTTAATCCTCTAGCAATCCCATGAGATGGGTCCTATTATCATTTCCTCCATTTTATAAATAAGGAAAATGAGGCTCAGAAGGGCAATTAACTAATAGGGTAAAATTCAGACCAAGATGGTGGGCTCGGGACCAGCAATGTCAACCCCTCACCACCTTGCAGAGGTGATCAGGGAGGGTACAGCCCGCAGGGAGCAGGCAGCCTGGGAGGGGAGGCTTCCCAGTGACCAGTGGTTGAGTTCCCTGGTGTACAAAGTGGGGAAGGTCTTCCAGGAAAAGAGAAGGTTATGGACAAAGGCCTGCAGGTGTGAACCAGCTTGGAGGATTGGGGGAAGTGCAGACAGTCCTTTGTGGCTGGTGGGGGGGATTGAGGGGGAGTGCCATGTGCAGTCTGGCCTCTGAACTCAGGCCCCTCCTGAGTTTGGGGTTTCCTGCATCGGGGGAGAACCTGTCCACTGAGCTGCCCTCCCATCCTCTGTGCCAGGGCTTCCGGCTGCTCCTGGCCAGCCCCAGCGCTTGCTTCAGACTGTTCCAAAAGAAGAAGCAGGAGGGCTACGGGGAGGCGGCCCAGTTTGACGGTGAGTGCCAGTGAGCCCATCCCCCTGCCAGACCATGCCCTCTCGTTGCCAGCCCTGGGCACCATTGATGCTTGGCATGGCTGTGCTCTGTTTACAGGCCATTTGTCTGCCAGCTCTCAGCTCAGAGTCCATCACTGATTTTCCCAGCACCTTTATATGGGAGCAAAGGGTGAGGGCTCTCCCTTTCTTGGGCCAGGGATGGAAGCCTGGGTGGCCTCCTCCATCCACTGGGTTGTTCCTGGCCACACCGCAGGGGAAGAAAGGAACAGGAAGCCGTGAGCCTTCCCACGTGCCTGTCCGCGCATGCGCTTTCGTGCTCTTGCCCAATCAGATCGTTCACGCCCTTCTCCTTATCCCTTTTCATGGAGGAGAAAACTGAGGCTCAGAGAGGGGAAGCGGCTTGCCCAGGGCTACACAGCAGGGAGCAGCAGGACCAGGGGCTCAAGAGAGGGAGGGGTGAGAAGCCAGGAGGGTGGTCGGGGCCCCTCTGTGGACCTTCCTTGGGGAATCAACAGACCCTCTAAGGGCCTGGTTGGCCCCCTTGAGCACCTCCCCCTTCCCCACCAGGGATCTCAGTGTTCTCACCTGAGGAATGGAGCATTGGAAGGGATGTGGCATAGCCTTCAGCAAAGATAGACCTGGATTCAGATCCTGGTCTTGCCACTTGCTGACTATGAGATCAAGGATGTGTTCTGAACCTCTCAGTGCCTCCATTTCCTCTTCTCTGAATGTGGGGTGATAACTAACCTGGCCTAGCACTGTTTTAGAGATCAATAATAAATATGATAGGAGGCCCAGAGCACAGTGGGTGTTCAATAACGGTAGCTCTTCTGTAATTATTAGGCTCTGAGCTCAGGCGTCCCTTCCCAAGGAGTTTATAATCCATCACCAGGATTTACTTGCAGCCAGAGCTTGGTCCCATCAGGGTTTCCAGTCTCTGGCTTTCTCTGTCCTTGCTTCAGACCCTGACGCTGAGGTGGGAGAAAAATCCTGGCCCGGATTCTGTGCAGCCCAGGCTTGAGGTGGCCCCAGGCAGTATTGCCTGAGCTGGCTGTGGTCTTCTTTCTCTTGCAGGGTTAAAGCACCAGGTGAAGAGAAGCATTAATGAGATGCTGGAAGACAAAAGACTCAGGAATGACAACCTCTATGCACAGGTGAGGGGGGTGGAGGGTGAAGCAGCCCCAGGAGCTGCCGGGGTGGGGATGAGGGGTTCAACCCTGGGCCTCTGACTCTCCTGGGGGCTGCTGAGACCTGTGGGTTGGGTAGGGCCTCTGCTCTTGGGAAACCCACAGTCTGATGGAAGAGACACAGCCATGCCAGTCCAGTGGGGGAGATCTTGCCCCCATTCTGGGGAAATGATGGGTTTCAGCGGAAGTAGAATTGAGTTCCCTGAGAAGTCTGGGGAGATGGGAGAGATGTGGTGGGGAAATGGAGCCCTGTAGGGGCGAGGGCTGGGGTGGGTGGGAATCAGGGTGACCTGGTGAGGAGATGGGGTGGAAGGAGGTCCCAGGAAGGGGCGGGGCTAATGCCTGCCACGTGCCCGGTGTAGGCCTGGCATGGAGTCCTGCTCAGTAGATGGGAGGAGGCCCCATGCTTCTCCCCAGTGGTGCCCGACACTTTTCTCCTAAACAGCTGAGCTGGGCAGGAGCATAAGCCCGGCTGTGGTTGGGACAGTGTGTGGTGACGGCAAGCACTTTTTGCAACCAGAAGCTGCCTGGATCCAAACCCCAGGTCCACTACTTCCTAGCTCTGTGCCCTTGGGCAGGTCACTTGAGCCTCAGTTTCCCCATCTGCGGTAGCAATGGCACAAAGCTGTTGTGAGGATCAAACAAGCTAAAGGGTGCAGAGGGCACCTACGTGTCGGGTGCACAGGGCCCGACACGTAGCAGGTGCTAAGAAACGTTGGATTCTTCCTGGCTCCCTGGGTACCTGTGCCCCTCCTCCCACCCTCAGAGCTGCATCGACTGGAACCGGGCGGTGCTGAAGCGGGAACTGGGCCTGACTGAGCGGGACATTGTGGACATCCCCCAGCTCTTCTTCCTGAAGGACTTCTGTGCAGAAGCCTTCTTCCCCGACATGGTGAGAGCGTGGAGGGAGGACAGGTCATTTCCATCCTTGGTGCCTGGCGGGGTCCTGCTGGGCGGTCGGTTGGAGGTCCAGAGGAGAAGCCGTCCCTATCCAGGGGCAGACTGGCAAGGAGGCTGGGAAGGGCCCTGCGGACCTCGCCAGTGTTTGCTTTTTGGGGCAGATATAGAAAATCTCCATCGGTAGTCCCCAACCAGGGTGATTTCTCCTCCCCCCCCCACCCCGCCCCGGGCACTTTGATTGCCACGCGAGGAGGGTGCTGCTGGCATCTAGTGGGTGGAGGCCAAGGATGCTGCTAAACATCCTACAGTGCACAGGGCAGCCCCACAACTAAGGGCTTTCCCCCCCAAAACTGGAAAATGGAAGCGTGGTTGGGTTCCAATGTTTCAAGCTTTCGCTTCTGGGTCTCAGCTGCCTGTTCTGCTCCCCAGGCTGGCACCCCACTGTCTGCTCCCCAGAGGGATCCTGAGTTGGGCAGGGGTGGCAGGTGGCAGCTGCCACCCTGGCTGTCATTAACTCAGGCACCTGACAAGCAGATGAGCAGATGTGATCTCACCAATGTGGCCCCTGGGAGGGGTCTGAGTGATGCTATTGGCACAGCCCTGCCCACAGTGCCCAGTAACCCCTTGGGAAAGGATGTCGGGGCATTGGCTGCAGTGAGCGGTGGTGCCCTAGGATGGGAGACCCTCCTTCTTCAGCCTGGGGCCTTTACTCGAATCCCTGTCATTGGACCAGCCAGTGAATCCTGGGGTCCTGATTGGAGGCCAGTGGATAGGGTCGGGCTTCCCCTGACCCCTCGCTGTAAGGTCCCTGCAGAGACCTCGCAGGCAGGGCTTCACAACCTTGGTTCTACCGATATTTGGGGCTAAAGAATCTTTTGCTCTGGGGGTTGTCCTGTGCATCCTAGGATGGTTGCAAAATGCCCCGGAGGCAAGAGCGCCCTAGGTTGAGAACCACTGCTCTAGGCCGGTGCTGTCAGAACTTTCTCGGGTGATGGAAATATTCTGCGTCTGTGCAGTATGACCTGGCTGCCGCCACATGTGGCTACTGAGTGCTTCAAATGTGGCCAGTGTGACTGAGGAACGGAAGTTTTACTTTCATTTGAATGTCAGCAGCCACATGTGGCGGATGGCTACTGTATCAGACAGTGAAGCTCTAAGGGGTGACCTGCCTCTGGTTCTGGCTGAGCGTGGGGCAAGGCCCATGACCGTGGTCAGCCCTGGGCTGCGGCCTTGCCCTCCCCTGCTGGGAGCCCCTCGCCAACACACAGCCCTCCGTGGGAATCTCCCAGCTCCAGTCCAGGCCCAGCTAGAGGATCCCAGCATGTTCTCCCTGGAGGGCCCTTAGGGACCACTCAGTTAACCCCTCGTTTGTCAGAAGGGGAGAGAGGCCCTCGGAGGAGCGTGGTTGACTTGCCTGAGGTCTCCAGCGAGCAAACGGACCCACCTGCGGTCTCCTGAGTCCTCATCTAGGAGGAAGCAGAGCCAGGCTGGCAATGGTCCTGAATACCGCTCCCTGTTCCTCTCCCTGCCCTTTGTCCCTCTGTGTGCCCCACTCCCACCCCCCATGTTCTGGCCCATTAGTGGGCAACCAAGCAGGTCAGGGCCAAGGTCATGTGACTGACCCCCACGGGACCCTCCAGCTCCATGTTGGTCCCAGCCGTGGACGGCCCTGCGGGGCAGACTTGAGGGTGAGGGGCTGGGACGTGGAGAGTGTAAGGGCAGCCCACCCTACACTGAGATGACCCAGTGAGTCAAAGAGTGTCCCCTCTGAACACCAAGGACAGCTCCTTTGGCCATCTACTGGGCCAGAAGTTACCTCTAAGAAGCCTCCATACCCTGCCCTGGGCAGACTTCCCTTCCCTGGTGTTAGGCGCCCCTGCCAGGTCCCCCAGCCAGGGAAGCAGAAGTGTCATTGGAGATAAACCCAGGTGCCCCCAAGGGCTCCCAGCCACTTGCCCCAACTCCTTAGCACCCCAGGCAGCCACAGTGCTACACTCTGGCAGAGTAGAAAGAGCATGAGTTGTGGCATGAGTCAGACCTGAGTCAAATTTCAGTCTCCCTGTTCTCTGGCTGTGTGGCCTTAATTATATTACTTAACCGGTCCAAGCTATGGCCTCGGAGGGAGGCTGTGAGGTTTACGGATGCTATATCTGGCACGTAGAAGATGCTCAATAAACGGTAAGTATTATCAGGGCTTCCAGGAATGGTTGAGCTTGGTGTGTACTGCACAAATAAACACACCACACCTGTGACATTCACACCGTGGACCTTGTAGGTGGATACATTTGCTGTACAAGTTTTTGGCAGATAACGGTAAAATCTTGTTCTAACAGTCATTATAATCTACTTTTCTGATAGGTGGAGGAAAGTGTTGGAGGAAGGGGTGACTTTTATTTATGTGAAGTTACCATGTATGTTACTGGCAGCCCTGCCCGTTATTAATGCTCTCTTCCAACTACGGATCTGTGTCTTTTCTGCTTCCATAGACCTTAGTTCTTGAGCGAGTGCCAGCCTTAGTGGCCCGGAGATGCTGGCAAAGATGGGACAGGCCCTGGGGATGGGTCTGCCAGAGCCAGAACCCAGAAGGGGCCCCAGGTGTAGAGCATCCCCAGCTAACCGGGTCTCTTTCTTGCCTTGTCTCTTCTACAGGTGAACATGGTGGTCTTAGGCAAGTACCTGGGCATCCCCAAACCCTTCGGGCCCATCATCAACGGCTGCTGTTGCCTGGAGGAGAAGGTGCGGTCCCTGCTGGAGCCTCTGGGCCTCCGCTGCACCTTCATCGATGACTACTTGTCCTACCACAAGCTGCTTGGAGAGGTCCACTGCGGCACCAACGTGCGCCGGAAGCCCTTTCCCTTCAAGTGGTGGCACATGGTGCCCTGAGCCTGCTCCCCACCCGTCATCCTCTCTCCCCACCTGCCAGGGAATCCCGCCAGGATAAGGAACCTCCACCTGGCTTCCATCCTCTTGGGGGAGCCTTGGACGCTTCCCCCTGTGTGCCTGCAAGTGTGCTGGTCACTGTGGGTACCAGGATACAGGGATGGACACCGCACATCCTCACCTCTGGCGTGGCCTACAGGGCCTGGGGCCTGGGGTGAGGGCCCTGGGTCTAGGCCACCGGTGGCTCTTGTAAGATCAGGAAGGGGGATTTGGGCCCCCTTTTTCCTTTTCTGGCTATCTTCTCCTTCAGGGGGCCCCCAGGCTGTGATCTCCTAGCACTCCTCAGCCATATTTATATAGGCAAATAAGGACAGGAAAACTCAGCGTCTGATGGCCTGTTTCTTTTTTTTAAACATCTTTATTGGAGTATAATTGCTTTACTGTTTTAAAAAGAAAAAGCAACAAACGCCCTTTAATACCTGACTCCCTCCTCAAGGGTGCTTGTTACCTGTTTGGAAAGCCTTTAGTTACGCGTGCTGGCTGCTTCCAGCTCACAAACGCTGAGAGGCCAAAGTGAGGCCCGAGGAGGGCACACGGAGGAAGGCTGGGCAGGAGGCGAGGAGGCCAGGATGGCAGAGGACGCTGAGGCACGGGGATAAAACCTGGGACCTGGCCTCTGCGCCCTAGGCCTCCCAGGCTTTAAATTTTGGACTCTGGATGTGATGGGGTCTGGCTGTTCCAGATGCAGCAAGGAGAGGGGGCCCAGATGTTAGAAGAGGGTGGGGGGGTCATTAGGTTATCTTTGAGGGTGGGGTTTAATTTCCTTTAATAGTCTTTAATTATTCCCCTTCGTTCTGCCGGCAGTGGGAGGGAAGGCTCGCCCAGTCTCTCTCAGCAACTCAGAGACCCTGCATGTAGCTTGGGTTTCACCTGTGAGTAAAGCCCCATGGCAGGCCCGTGTCCCCTCCCACAGAAGGCAAGGCAGAGCTGCCATGGGAATTTAATAGCCTGGCCCCAGCTGAGGTCACCGGGACATGCACAGGCAAGCTGGCCTGGCCGGAGCAGGGCGAGAGGTGGCCCCTGCCCCAGACAAGCATGGGCAGGAGGGAACCAGCCGGCCTTCTTCTCCCACAGCCTCTGGGCCTCTACTGTCTGGGTTTTCTCCCTGGCTCTCGGTGAGATTTAGATTGAGCCACCTGCCCTTAAACTCTTTTAGCTGTGCAACACTTAGCCATCAGAGGCTACCACGGAGACCCAGCATGTGAAACTGATGAAAACAGAACTGCTCTGGTTTAAGGTGGCGAGGGTGGTGTACGAGGATCCTCCCCTTCCAGAAGGTTCCGTGGAACCCCGTTTGCAAGCCCCTGGTCTAGCCTGTGCACTTTCTGCTCATAATCATGATGCCCCTTAGACTGAGCCAAGAGGAGAAGGAATCTCTCCGTCGGCCAAGGGTGTGCAGCCGGGGTTCCCCAGGGAAAGCACTGCGGGTGGGAGGGGAGTGGGCATTGCAGAGAGACGGGGGTGGTGGCACTGAATGCGGGGAGTGGCATCGAGTGCGGGGAGCTCTGGGATTGCTGTTGGGCTGTTTGGGGGGGGGTGTTGCTGACGTTCCCTGTGAGAATGTTCCAGGTGAATGGTCGCCTCCTTTCTGATTAATAAAAAGGTCAACATGCATCTCTTCAAGTGGCTGCCTCCTTAGCTTCTGTCCGTTGGGCCGTGGGGAGGGGGGGGAGGGGGGGAGGGGGGAGGGGGAGGGGGGAGGGGGGAGGGGGGAGAGGCTCTCAGTCCCACCCACTATGCTACCAGCTCCTTGGCTCAACTTCCACTGGCCACGGGCAGCTCCTACCCAGCTGGGAGAGCCCCCAGGGCCAGCGCCAGGCAGGCAGGCTGACGCAGCAGGATGGCTGGCACACGGCCATTGCCGGGAGGCTGCCTGCCCTGCTGAGATGGCTATCGGGGGAGGGTGGGTCCTCTCTCTTCATCCCTCTCCCTTCCCTGGGCTATCTCCTCCATCTCTCAGAGGGCAGGCAGGCTGGGCCCTATTGGCAGAGTGGGAGAGTCCCCAGCAGGACTGGTGCCCAGGGCCACAGGCCAATAGAATTCCCTTGCAGTCCTGCCTCTAAAGCTCCTAAGCTAGCCAGCCTCAGTGGTCGGATTTCAGGGGCCCGGAATGATCACCCCTCTCATCCTACATACTTGGTGCTGCCTCAGGTTGCTTCCCTGACACTCACTCCTCACTCATTCACTTTACTTTAGATTGGTTGTGGACTAAGGGGCAAAAAGTCGCTGCCCATCAGTCATGGACACTTTAGTCTGAATGAATCACCCATCTCTCTCTAAAAGCTGGCATGTAGTAACTGGGGAGAAATGAAAGCATGAGTCTCCCTCCAAAGGGAGATCCAGGGCTCTGAGCTGGAGGCTATCCTGTCGCCGTCACAGTGGGCCAGTGCCCAGAGGAATGCGTCTGCTTCCGTATCTGTTCCCCAGCTGTGCCCACAAACAGGCTATGGAGCCTGCCTGGGGCTTCCTCCTGAACTCTGACTCTTACCCAGAGCTGAGTCAGCCCCCGAGCCCGTTTTACAGCCAAAAAAGTGAAGGTGTCCCTGGACCCAGCAGCCCAGCAGCTCTCCTTGAGAAGAACATCCTTACCAGAACCTGGGATATAGGGGTGCCCGTCTTAGAGTCTTGCTGAGATCCTTGAATTGGTGTGAATGCACTAGCCGGGGACTCTGGGGGAGCAGATCTTGGTCCTCACCCTGCCTCAGATTGTCAGCATCACCAGGGAAGAGGGAGGAAACCTCTATTCAGCACCTTCTGAGCCTTTGCTGGACAGGGTGTGTCCCACCATTATCTCTGCCAGGGCTGGTGAGTAGCCACATTTTCTACGGATGAGGACACCAAGGTTGCAAGAGAGGGGACATAACCCCCAAGGCCACACAGCCAGTGCCTGGTGGCGTCTGGGTCCAAACCCGAGACTCCTCTCCCCAGAGCCCTCACTCTTTCTGTTTCAGGTGACCGAATGCCCCTCTGGGCTCAGTTTCCCCACCTAACGAGTGAGCCTTCCTACTCTGACATTCTAAGCTCCTCCTGACCAGAGAGGGTCTTCACCCTTATCACTAACCCCTTCCAGAGGCTTTTGGCATTCAACAGTAATAACAATAACAACAGCATCCCTAATAAAATAATACTGAGCTCCACACTAGAGCTCTACCCACGTGTTCCCCTTTAACCCTCATAACAACCATTTTTCAGATGCCAAAAGTGAGGCACAGAGCAATTAAGTGACTTGCCCCTGGTCACCCAGTCAGGATGTAATTGAGGCAGGGCTGAAATCCAGTCCTGCCTGCAAACTCCATGCTCTTCAGAAAGAAGTTGGGGCTCCTCAAAGTGCTTCAAAATGCTCTAGGGGTGCTTGTAAAAAAAAAAAAAAAAAGACTCCAGACGCCAGGCTGCTTATCAAATTGGAGGCTGGGCCTGGGAATCTGCGTTTTCATCAGTTCCTCCATCAGGATAGAGAAACTCCCCACTAAAGCCATGATCTCTGAAAATGCAGAAAAAGGGGTGAAGAGGCTGAGTGTGGAAAGCAAGGAAGGTCCCCTGATCCATACCCTGCATCTCTGCATGCCCCCCAGGGTCCTGGTGCCTTGGCAAGGTACTCATTGCTCCCCTGATCCATACCCTGCATCTCTGCATGACCCCCAGGGTCCTGGTGCCTTGGCGAGGTACTTACTTGCTCCCCTTAAAGTGAGAAATTAACTCCCTCTGCGCGTGGGTGGGAGCAACAGGTTCCTATGCAAATATTGGGTTCCTTCCAGCCAATCCTGAGCTCTTGGCTCTGGGAAGCGGCTGGGCTTCCAGGACTGGAGCCAATGAATTAGCCTCTTGGGCTGGAAGGGAAAGGCCAAGGGCTTTTATTTATTTATTTATTTATTTGTATTTATTTATTTTTTAACATCTTTATTGGAGTATAATTGCTTTACAATGGTGTGTTAGTTTCTGCTTTATAACAAAGGCTTTTAAACCACATGCCAGGGGTTTTGTGGCCCAAGCCCAGCCCAAGGCTAGAACGTCTCTGCAGAGGATCGTGGGAGTGTCCCTGGAGCACCTCACCAGCACCGTGTGTGTGGCTGGTGTGGAGACCCTCGTGGACATTTATGGGTAAGAGCCAGAAGACTGGGGGTTTGCAGGCCCCTGGTGCTGACCCCCTGGGCTCTCCCTGCGAGCTGTGTGGGGCTTCCTCAAGGCTCAGGCCTGACTTGGCTGCCCTCTCCTGAGCCTTGGCCTTGGCATAGCTGCCAATCATGGAAGCTTGGGTCCTCGTCTTTCTCAACCAGGGTTCTTATAGAGCCCCAGCTAGGGGGTGTTAAGTGTGGGAGACTGAATGGGGGTAGAGAGGCTTCTACTCACTAGATGCCGGTAGCACACCCCCGACTTATGACAACCAAAAACATCTCTGGACGTTGCCAAGTGTGCCCTGGGGGGAAAATCACCCCTAGCTGAGAACCAGTGTCTCAGACTAAGATTTTAAAAATCTGGCTTCCCTGATGGCGCAGTGGTTGAGAATCTGCCTGCCAATGCAGGGTACACGGGTTCGAGCCCTGGTCTGGGAAGATCCCACATGCCACAGAGCAACTAGGCCCATGAGCCACAACTACTGAGCCTGCGCGTCTGGAGCCTGTGCTCCGCAACAAGAGAGACCCACGTACCGTGATGAAGAGTGGACCCCGCACAGAAACGAAGACCCAACACAGCCAAAAATAAAATAAATAAATAAATTAATTAATTAATTAAAAGAAAATTGGAGTGAACTTAGAAGCAGAGATGGGGTTTGTCCCAGGGCATTAGATGACAGGGAGTGAGGAGCTGGTCATGGGAGGGAACCAAGTCTGGAGCAAGCCCTCCAAGCTAGTAGGAGGAGCTAAAGCCCAGTTGAGGGTGGGTGGGCAGTGAGGAGTGGGAAGGGGATTCAGATGATCCTGAAGCAGGGGGCAGCCACAGAGTGGTGATGAGGGAGGAGGTGTACCCGTGCCGGCTGGCACCACCGCCTCCTCCAGGGTTGTGTGCCCATGGCTGCCTCGTGCCCTGGCTTCCTCACGCCCATGGGGCAGATGTGTCTCTAGTTTGACCTGCCCCAGGAGGCCCGGGGCTGGCTCCTTCCCTGCAGACCTTCCTAGAGGATGGAGGAAGGATTGGGGCCATGAGAGGCTAAGGCAGCAGTATCTTGGGCTGTTGTGGGTAGATGGGCCACTTTGGGGTTTGCAAAGGAGCTGTGGGTGGGACAGTCACAGGGTGGGGGATGGAGCCTCTGGCACCCTCACACGGGCGACTCTCGGGCCTCCAATGACCAGACCACACTGGGGATGGGGGAGAGCTCCTAGTTTGTTCTTTCACACATTCATCAAGTATTTCAAGTATTTTTTGGGGGGTCTAGTGCGTGCCAGGCATGGGGACACAATGGTGAACAAGCAGGTGTGGTCCCTGCCCTCTGAGAACCCTATCCTGCAGCTCTAGCAGAGGCTGGACCGCCTTGCAGGGGTGCTGTGGAAAAGATTCCTGTCTTGCAAGGGGAGGAGGACTGGACTAATTCTAAAGTCCCTTCCGGCTCGGAGATACAGTGATTTAGTAATCCTTGGTGCTCAGACTGTGGGCCAACAAGAGAAAGGGCACTGGGCGTGGTGGCTCAGTCCTGGCTCTGTGACCTAGCAGCTGTCTGACCTTGGGAAGGTCACTTAACCTCTCCAGTTGCTCTTTCTTTGTCTATAGAATGAAGGTCATCATAATATCAGCAATGATACTTAGAGGCTGCTCCATACCAGTCACTCCCCTAAAGGCTTAACATATGTTAACTAATGCTCACAACCATTCTGTGAGATGGGTACTGTCTTCATCCCCATTGCAGAGATGAGGAAACTGAGACACATAGAAGCTAAGTCACTTGCCCCATGTCACACAACCAGTGAGGAGAGGCAGAGCCAGGATGCAGCCCGAGCACTCTGGCCTTCACTTCAAAGGGCTATTGGGACGATTGAATGAGATTGTGCATGTAGCGCACGTAGGCGAAGGCTGGCATGTGAACATTCAATTATGGTAACTGCTACCATTATAACCACCATCATCATCATTTTTAGTATCCTTCCTGGCTCTCTAGACAGCCTCAAGCGTCCCCAAACCTGCCATCCACAAGATGGCTGGGGAACAAACTCTGAGCCATACTGAGAGAAGGAGGAAATGAGAAAAGAGAAATCAACACAGGCTGAGCAGTCAGGGCAGGCTTCCTGGAGAAAGGGCACCAACCAGAGCCTTGCAGGATGAGCAAGACCACTGGGGCTCTCTAATCACTAGTGGATTAAGCCCTGTCTTCCTTCCTTCCATTGAGTTGGAGATGGCCCAGACTTGGTAAGGGGGTTTTGCTTTCCTGAATAGGGATTCTTAAGGAGGAGGGTAAGGAAGGGTAATACACAGGTGTGCTGAGCCACGCACTGGAGGTGCAGCCAGGGTTGAGAACTGCTGCCCTAGCTGGAAGGGCAAACAGCTCACCCCTTGCTCAGCAGAGGTGGTCTAATAGAAAGAAAAGGCTTGGGGCACGGGGGGCCAGGAACCCTGAGTTTTGGCCCTATTTCTTTCACCCTTTGCTAGGTCATCTTGAGTAACTTTCTGCTCCTTCCTGGGCCTCAGTTTCCCCATATGTACTCTGAGGAGGTTGGCGTAGAAGAGTGGATTTCCAGCTCTGCTCATGGAGGCCTCTGAGCCTCCTCCCTGATTTGAGAAAGCACCTACCCTTCTGTCTCTACCAGATTTTGTTTGATGTAAAGCTCCAACCTGCCTGTGCAGAGAGCTGGGCTCTGGGAGGTGGACGCATCTTTAACTCTCATAACTATTTGGACTTTGTATAAAGTGTTTGTGTGACTGTCATTTTCCAAGGGCAGGAAGACGTAGAATTAAGGAGGGGTAGTGACTTCCTGAATTGTGTTCTGGTGGTGAGGCCAGTGCAGTCGGGGCTCTGGGAGCCTCACTGAAGAGGGAGGGGCAGCTGGTACCCAGAGCCTGAGCTGTGTGGGCCTTGGTCTCCTTGGCTCCTATGGGCCAACTTGCTGGGGACCTTGGTGGTCATCTTGTCAACTTTCCTGTTTTCAGCCACAAAGACCTTTGCTGTCAATTTCCCGGCTCTGAAATGTCTGATTTTGTTTTCCCAGAGGTGGAGGCCCTGAGCCCTTGAAGGGAGAGAGTGGGTTTCTGTTTGCAAGGGAGTGGGGACAGAGCTGGCTGTGAGTCCTGGCTCTGTCGCTCACCAGCTGTGTGACTCTGAGCAAGTTACCTGTCATCTCTGGGCCTCAGTTTTCTTATCTGTAAAGTGGGGGAAGTAGTACTGACATCCTATGACTAGGAGAGCCGTCTTCATCCCCTTGTCGCCACCATTATCCTCACCATCGAAGGGGTGGCACGACTCTAAAGGAAGACCTGACCTGTCTTGATTTCCAGGAGGGCATGAGCTCACATTGAGTCACTCCCACACTCCTGCAGGACTAGGGATCACTGTTTCTGAGACAGTCCATCCTTAGCCATGGTCCTCAGACTTCACTGGGCACCAGTGTGGCTTAAAATGCAGGTTCCTGAGCTCTGACTGCAGAACTTATGGTTCTGGAATCTGCATTTTCAACAGCTAGATCTGAAGTTGACCACTGTGAGGGTGACCAGCTGTCCCAATTTGCCCAAGACTTTCTAGGTTTTAGCATGGAATGTCCTGCACCCCAGGAAATGCCTCAGTCCCTGGCAAACCAGAATTGTTGGCCATTCCATCATGTTTTCCCCACTGTGCACCAGCTCCTAGGCTGGCTGTACCACTGGATCATTTGGGCCCTTAGGCTGGCTAGAAGGGCTCAGGGCTGGGGAGGGTCTTGGACTGTCCTACTCATTGGAAGAGGACGAGGCCCCCCAGCCACAAGTGCCCCCAGGACTGGGCTGGGGATGCTGTCTAGAGCAGCATGCCGCACTCGGGGTGGCCTGGCTGGAGGAAGAACTTCATCCACGTGAGCCTCTGGCCGCTTTCCCTGTCCTCCGGGAAATGGGGAATCCAGATCCTCCTGTACCTGATGCAGGCTGTCCTCCTAGAAGCCTCCCCTTTGATCTTCCTAACTCACGGCTGCATGATGGAGCATGAGCACTAGACTGGGAGTCTAGGGCTCTGTCTTCTAGTCTCTCCTCTTCTGGGCCTCAGTTTCCCCAGCAGTGAAATGAGGGCATGAGTTCAGGTGCCTCCAAATTTTACTCATCCCCAGTGTTTACTCACACTCCTTTCGTCTTCTCATCACCCCACTTTATAGATGTAGACACTGAGGCACAGGGAGGCCAAGTCACTCCCTCAAGGTCACACAGCTAGTGAGTGGTGGGGCTGGGATTTGAACCCAGGCTTCCTGCCCCCGGAGTCCACAGGCTTAACCACCTCGCCACGGTTCCACTGTGTTGTCTCTCCTGATCAGGAACCATCGCTGGCTTCCCATTACATAGGGGTGAAATGAAAATGAGCTCGTTGCAGCCTGAGTTTGCCCTTGACCTCCTAAGGCTCTGCAGTGGAAACCCCTTCCCCTTAGATGTGTCTCTTCCTTGTCCTCGGTTTACCTGCCTTCCTCCAGGAAGCCTTCCCCAGACACCCCAGTACACCCTCTCCAGCTGCTCCCATCCACCCATTTCCTGTGCCCTAATTTACCCTAGTAACCCCTTCCCCAGTCCTGGGCCGGTGGTTCTCCAAGACTTCCCCACCTATTATCACGCTTGAGCCTCACAATTGCCTGTGAGGTTGGCCCAGTAGGTGTCATTATCCCACTTTACAGGTGAGGTAACAGGCCCGGGGAGGCTAGGTGATTTGTTCAAGGTCACCTGGCTGATGGGCATCCCAGCCCAGTCTAGAATCTGACTCTTGACCTTGGTCCTGGCACTACCAAGCTCTCAGCTTCTTTTGGCCCCTCCTGGGCAGGGGCACTTCTATCTTCATCAGGGGTCCCCTGTGCCTCACACAAGGCCTGGGCCAGGGAGGTGCAGGGGAGCTGGGCTGTGATACCCCAAACCAGAGGCTGGGGCCTGGGAACTGGGCGGGCTTCGTACCAGGAGGACCATCCAAGACGCTCCGCTCTAGCTTGTGTTTGGGGGGAGGATGCTGGGGGCCCTTCGTACCCGGGTCTATCTCCATGAGTCTCTGTCTCTCGGTCTCTCCATATCTTTTCATGTCCCTTTATCGCTGTCTCTGTGTCCCCATGTCTCTCTATCCAGATTCTCACACACCCAGGGCATAATAGGACAGAGCCCTGGAAATTATAGCTTCGGGAGTAGGGTTGCCAGATAAAATCCAGGATGCCTAGTTAAATTTGAAATCCAGATGAACAATGAATAATTTTTTAGTGTAAGTATGTCCCAGATATTTCATGGGACATACTTATACTAAAACAATTGTTTGTTGTTTATCTGAAATTCAAGTCCGACTGAGTGTTCCGTATTTTATTAAATCTGGCAGCCCTGCTTGGAAGGAGACACAGGTGTGTCAGCCCCTCCCACCTGGTGAAGATACCTGGCAGGGCCAAGCACTGGAGTGGGGCCCGCCTGGTGGAGTACAGTTAGGCTTCATTTATTTCTCTTTTTTTAAAGGAAAGGCATGTTGAGAAGTGTCAGACTCATGCTGGCAGAGGAGTGAAGAGGGTGCTTTGGAGGAGGTCTGCTTTCTTCCACGTGGAGGCAGGGAAGGGAAAGGGCCTGGGTAGTGGTTGTGGCCAGCTGTGCAAGCTTGGGGAAGCCTCTTGCCCATCCTGAGTCTCAGTTTCCCCATGTTAAGTGGGAGTAATGATCCCCTCCTCCTGGGGCTGTGCTGAGGATTAGATGAGCTGATATTCGGAAAGTCTTAGCCAAGCCTGCCACGGTAAGTGTTCGGGGGATGGGAGACCTGGGGGTTATGATTACTGTTATTATTACTCTTGGGTAAGAATGTGGACTCAGGAGCCAGAAGGCCTGGGTTTGGACCCCAGTCCTGCCACTAACTAGCTCCATGACCTTGGACAGTTTACTTTAACCTCAGTTTCCCACCTGTAAAATGGGAGACAATAATAGTCGCTACCTCCTGGGGTTTTTGAGTGGATTACATGACATAAGGCACATAAAGAAACTCAAATAGGGCTGGCACCTAGCAAGGGCTCAACCAAAGTCAGCTACTGTTATCCCCCAGCTGGATGTGTGTGCTGCTTCCTCCAGGAAGCCTTCCGGTTCCTCTGGCCCACAGTGGTCTCTCCCTACATGGGATCCCACTGACCCCTGACCCCATCACCCTGAATCCCACCTGGCTGCCCTCGGCAGTGCTGTCCTCAGCTCCCTAGCCAGACTGAAGGCTCGGGGGCAGTGGGTGTATCTTCCTCAGCCCAGCAGTGCCAGCATGCACAGTAGGCACCCCACAGACAATCAGAGGATGAACAGACTGATTTCAAACAGGACACCCAGACTAGCTGGAGTCGGGGAAATGAGGTCCCAGGGCCACAGAACAGCATGGAATTTTTAACCCTACAATTAATGCCTGGAGAACTCACAAGGGAAATGTTAATGAACACAGAACCTTAGAATGTGAGAATGTTTATCTGTGTGTAAGGTCCAGGCTTGACTTCCAGGAGCTTGCTGTGAGAATCTGAGAGTCCTGGGGTAGTCAGGGAAGGCTTCCTGGAAGCAAGAGTTTGAGCCAGAGCTCAAGCATCTGAACAAGGGCTGCCCTCTAGCACTTACCATGGCTCCCTGTTCTTCCCAGGTCAGTACCTGAGGGAACAGAGATGTTTGAGGTCTACGGAACCTCCGGTGTGGACATCTACATCTCTCCTGGAGTGGAGAGGGACCGGGAACGTGCAGACACCAGGCGGTGGTGCTTTGATGCGGGGTTGCAGATCATCGTGGTCATGAACTCTCCCAGCAACGACCTCAATGACAGTCACGTAAGCAGGTCCCTTGGTCTGAGGGAGTGATGGGGAGGCAGTGATCTCACTCCACAAGGGCCCAGTGCCCTCTCTTTATCCAGAGTGCAGGGTAGCACAGTGGGTAAGCGCCTGGCCCTGGAGCCAGCCAGCTCTGCAACTTACAAGCACAAACTGTGGGTCTGCTGGTGAGTCACATCACCACTCTGGGCCTCAGTTCCCCCAACTGTAAAATGGGAATAATCATAGTACCTTCTGCCTAGTGTTGAACAGGAGCCAGCCTTTGCTCCTTCTCTTGCTTCCCAGGACCCCTTGTGAAGGGAGGAGTTGTCCTAGTTCTTCTGTGTCGGGCCTCAGTTTCCCCATCTGTAGGCTGAGGGTTGACTCGTGGTCTCTGATACTCTGAATGAGGGAGAGAAAGCAGAGGTGGGGGAGGGAAGCCACTGCCTGGGGAGACCCCTTTCCCCAGGGGCCTCACCTTCCCCTAACCCACTCTCTTCCCGACCCCCATTCACTTCTCACAGGCCGGATGCCTCCCCTTCCTCTCCTCTCTCTGCCCATTAAGTTTGAGTTTAACAAGACCCAGCTGGAGGCAGTGTTCTGGCCCCAGGGCAGGGGGGAATTTAAAAAGTGGGAGAAGTCAGGTGTCCCTTGACACAGGGCACAGGGGACGCCCCCTAAAGGGGTGATGGGAACCAGGCCTTGTCGTGTGGGTGGCAGGTCCCCACTCCAGGTCAGGAGCGATACTTTGGGAAACTGGCCTTTTAAGGAGCACTGACCATGCGCCTAGCCTGGGGCAGCCGTGACCTCCTCCAGCCCCGGCAGCAGCCCTGAGAGGCAGGGTCTGATCCCCATTTCACAGGTGGGGCCACCAAGGTTCACAGTGACTGTCCTGGAGCCACATAACTGATCAGTGGGAAGGCTAGAATTCAGGTGTCAGAGCTGCCCGACACCCGGGGATGGGCCCCCTCCATCACCCCCACATCTTTACCATCCATGTGTCTGAATTATCCTATCCAGGGAGTTCGTGAGGTAGGTGGGGCAGGACTCAACGAACCCATTTTACAGACAAGGAAACAGACCAAGAAGGGGCGTGGCTTACCTGAAGTCACATGATTAGTAAGTAGCAGAGTTGGTGAGAGTCAGGACAGAGGCCCCCGGAGCAGGGCAAGAGGACCAGCCATCCCGTGAGGGGCCGCTCCTGGGTGCCCTGCACTGAGCCAGAGGCTGTGTGGATACCTCACCATTCTGAGCTCCCTGGCACCGAGGACCGCAGGGACTGAGGAGGGTCATCAGAGTGTCCCCTACTTCCCCTCCCCGCCTTTGCCCGGGATCCAGGTAATTTTATGCCTGAGGTGAGCGTCATTGCTGGGGCTTGACACATGGGGATCAGTAACTGCAGGATTTAGGGACTCCCAGGACGGAGGGGTGAGGGGTCTCCATAAAATCCTGAACCTTCTGGCCGAGTTGAGAACATCAGAACCAAAAAGGGAAGGTCCAAGTGGAGGGTGGTGGGTCAAAGGGGTTTGATACATCAGCCTGGAATTGCTTTATCATCATCACCATCTTCAGCCTCACCTTTGACAGTTGCTGGGTGTGTGCTGTGAGCACTGTGTCAAGAAAGTCACGTGCTTTCCTTTTTTAATCCTCATAGCCTATAATCAGCCCTATGGAACTGTTATTATTCCCATTCTACAGCTGAGCAAATTGAGGCCCAGACAGGACAGTAACTTTTCCCAGGATATTCTCGCATGGTGGATCCAGAATCTGAGCCCAGGACATCTGACTCCAGAGCTCTGCACTGACTCTTACATCATAGCCCCTGCCCTCTAATAACAGTAGCTGGTACTTCTTGGGTATTTCCTATAAGGTTAGTCTTTTACATGGATCGTTTCAAATCTGCACTACAATCCTCTGAGGTAGGGATCTATATAAAGCCCATTTTGCAGATGAGGAAACTGAGGTAGCTCAGAAAGGTGAAGGGCCTCGGCCAAGGTCACAGAACCCAGAGGTGCTGGGCTCAAGTCTAGGCCTGTCTGAATCCCAGAGTTAAGAGAGTGTCCCTAAAGCCTGCCCAGTCCAAACTCCTCATTTTAGGAATGGTGAAACTGAGATCAAAAGGGGAGCAGGGGCTTGCCAAAAGCACACAGTAGTCATTGGCAGCACCCGGACACATGTCTCCATGGAATCCCTCACAAATTGTTCCCATTTTAAAGATAGGCCAACTGAGGCATGGAAAAATAAATGGCACAGAGAAGGCTAAAGGAAGAGCTGGGTTGGTAAACTCAACTTTAGTGCACAGAGTTTCCTGGGAACTCCTCCCCTCCTTGCCAGATCCCCCAAGACCTGTGTTTTGGGGCAGGGCTCTTGGCTTCAGCCAACTTGACCTTGGGGCCCATCTCTCTACAGGTTCAGATTTCCTACCATTCCGGCCAAGAGCCTCTGGCCTATGCGGTGCTCTACCTCACCTGTGTGGGTAAGTCCGGGGCCTCAGCCAACGGCAGTGTGAAATTGGTGCGGAGTTAAATATAGACCAACGGAACAAATAGAGAACCAGACACAGACCCATGCTCATGTGATTATCATGTGACACTCAATGAACTTGGAGCCCTACTTCGCACCATACTCCAAAATAAATTTCAGATGGGTTAAAAATCTCAAAGTGAAAGTCAGAATTTTAAAGCTTTTAGAAGAGAATATCTTTTCAACTTCAAAGCAGTCAGAAGTTTTCTTTAACAAGGCAAAACAAAAGCACAGGACTTTAGGGGCAAGATTGATAAATTAGACTGTATTAAAATTGAAAACTTCTGTACAATGGAAGACAAGTACAAAGCCAGACTATGGAGAAGAGCTTTGCAATGCATATAGCTGACTCAGTGCTTATAGGTAATGGAGAATGCCAATCAATAAGAAAGAAAAACCGAACAATGGAAATAGGCAAAACAACAACAACAATAACAACAAAAAACAAAAAAGAAAACCCCAGCAAACCACAGATGAGAAAAGCCCCAATCATCAGAACTCAAATGAAAAGATACTTATCTTAGCAGATACTTATCTGCGAAGGATGTGGAACTGGAAACTCCTTCTACCGGGAGTGGGGTTTGCGTTGGTACAAGCACTTGGAGAACAAGAAAGTTAGCAAGAAAGTTGAAAATGCTTTGTCTGCAGGAGGCGGTTTTAGAAGCAGAACTGCTGAGTTACAGGGAAGGTACATTTAAATTGTGATAGATATTGCCAAATGGCTCTTCGAAAAGACCATACCACGTTATACACCTGCCAACAGCAGGGAGTATGGGAGTGCCTTGCCGACACTGTACATTACCAGCCTTTTCCGTTTTTGGCCATTCTGAGAGGTCGCCGTCTTGTTGTTGCTTTAATTCGCCTCCCTTTAGTTAGGACTGAGGTTGGGGACCTCCCCGCCTCCTCTCCCTGAGCACACACCCACCCTTTTCTTTGGAAAATACGCATACAGCAAAGTACGTATGTATGTATGTGTGTGAGAGTATGGGTGTGAGTACACACACATTAAGAAATAGTTGCAAAGCAAACACCTGAGCAACCATTACCCAGGTTAAGAAATAGAACAGGGAACATGGCCAACACCCCAAAGTGCCCCCCGCCACCGAGCCCCTCTCTGATCAAAGCTCCCTCCTTCCCTTAGAGGTAACCACTACCTTGTGGTAAGTATTTCCTTGCTTTTCTTTATGTTTTTTTTTTTTTTTTTTTTTTTTTTTTTTTGCGGTATGCGGGCCTCTCACTGCTGTGGCCTCCGGATGCGCAGGCTCAGCGGCCATGGCTCACGGGCCCAGCCGCTCCGCGGCATGTGGGATCTTCCCGGACCAGGGCACGAACCCGTGTCCCCTGCATCGGCAGGTGGACTCTCAACCACTGCGCCACCAAGGGAAGCCCTTCTTTATGGTTTTATCATCTGAACAGGCACACCCAAATAATATAGTCTATTTTTGCCTATCTTTGAATTCTCTCTGGATGGAATCATACTGTACGTGTCCTTTGGAGTTGGGCTTGTTTTGCCCCATGTTAGGTTTGTGAGCTTCATGCACTTATTGCATGGTGGGTGGGTGTTTTTTCACATGTTTAAAAATCATTTCAAATTCTCTCTCTCTCTCTCCCTTGAAGGTTTCATTTGTATTGTAAAATCTCCCCCACTTTCTAGGGAGAAAGGTTAAGACAGTGGGATGGAGGCTGGGATTTAGGGAAAAGCTGAGGCTCAGAGAAGCCACATAGCCTGTAGGTGCCAGAGCCTAGATTCACATCCATGACTATCTAACACCAAAGTCCAGGCTCACTGCCCCATCCCAAGGAGACAAGGCAGCTTCATACAGACCAAGAATGTCCAGGGCAACCCGGGCACAGTGCAGGGTGTGCCCCAGACAGCGAGGGCTGTAGAGATGCAGGAGAGGGAGAGTTCAGGGAAGGCTTCCTGGAGGGGGCAGCATTTGACCTGGATCTTTGCTCTGACCCTGCTTCCTCTCCAAGGCCTCTTTTCCCAGCCCAGGGAGGGAGGCTCCAGATGCTCCCACCTCTGGGCAGTGTCTCCTTGGAAATGACTTCCATTTGCCAGATGGGCCAAGACCGAGGCTAAAATGTGGAGGCCATAGGCCTGTGCTGGGCCCCTGGAAACACTGTCGTGACTTACCTTCTTCCCTCTCCTTGCAGATATCACCCTGGATTGTGACCTGAACTGTGAAGGCAGACAGGATAGGGGCTTTGTGGACAAGGTAGTGAAGGCAGACAGGATAGGGGCTTTGTGGACAAGGTAGGCTATCTCTGGGCCCAGAAAGGGGCATGGAGTTTGGAGCTGCTCTAGGCTGGGTTAAGAGGAGGGAGACCATTATAGGTATCCCCCTGCCTCCCAGCTGATGTCAAGGCCAGTGGAGCCAGATAGGAACCAGGCGTGGCTGGGGATCTTCTGGGAGAAAAACCATCACCAAGAGTTTTCAAGCACACATGTGCCCAGCCCTGGGCTAGGCCTTCCTTTCTGGGGAAAAGTCCTTCTGGATTTTCAATCTAGGTTGAGGGTTGGCAAACTTTTTCTGTAAGAGCAAGATAGTAAATATTTTAGGCTTTGTGAGTCATCCTGTCTCTCTTGCAATTACTTGATTCTGCCATTGTAGGATGAAAGAGATAGTCAGTACAGAAACAAATGGATGTGACAATGTTCCAATAAAACTTTATTTAAAAAAACAGGTAGTGGCCAGATTTGGCCCAGGGGCAGTAGTATGCTGACCCCCTAATCTAGGTGAAGAGGGAAATCTACCAAGGCTGAAACTATAAAAGAACTTTGGGCTGAATTGTGGTGGCGCTTAATGCATTGGGAGTTCAGAGAAGGGCAAGGTGGGCTTTGTGAGCAAGAAAGACTTCCCTTGAAGTCCACCCGCGCTGGGCTCCAAAGTGCTGCAAGAGGGAGGGCATTTCAGGTGGAGGGAACAGCAGGAGCTAAGGCCTGGAGGAAGGAATGGATCTTCTCAGGAAGTTGCCTCTTGGAAAGAGGATGTTGGCTGGAGACATAACACAGGCAGCCATGAGAGACAGCTGTGTCGTTTGAACTTGATGGCGTGGGCAGTAGGGAGCTATTGCCGTTTCTTGAGCAGGAGTGGACCTATCATCACAGGGCAGGGTGAAGAGGAAGGGATGGGGTTAGGAGGCTGGCCAGGAGGTTGCTGAGGAGGGAGGCACAGGTCTGGTCTGAGCCCCCGTCATCAGCTGTGCTTTGCCATTGGCAGTGGCAGTGGGTCTGGGGATCTAGTGGGTATGGAGCCATCCTGCTGGTGAACTGTGACAGAGACAATCTGAACTGTGATGACCAGGCACGTGCGCTGCCTGCAAGACGAGGCGGGCACCGGGGCAGCCTGTGTCCCTGGGTTTCCAGGGTCACTGCTCAGCTACCCTGCAGGGATTCTGACCCACACAGGCAGCTCTGAAGGCAGAGCTCAGGTCCAGAGTTTCAGCTCCCAGACACACCTTGATGTTCCTTAAAACCTGTCTCAGGCTGGCAGCTGCCTCTCCCCATCCTCAGGGCCAGCGGGCACTCGCATGCTGGGGCAGAGCTCTGGAAAGGAGCTGACTCACCTTTCTCTCCCTCCAGGGAAGTAGAGGGTGCTAACATTATTTGAGCACCCGCCATATGCCAGACTCTACCCAGATTCTCGTTTAACCATCAAAGCAGGAGGGCAACATCACCCCAATTTAGAGACAAGGACGTTGAGGCTCAGAGGTCAGGAGATCCCCAAAGTCACTCAGCCAGTCTGTGGCAGGTCCAAGTCCTCCTATTCCAACCCGAAATCAGGCCTCTTCCTCCTCCCTGGCATTGCTGGTCTGGGTTTCAGAGATGCCCCACGTTTAAGTCCATCCTGAACCACATGCACAGCCCCGTGAAGGATGCTGCAGCATCCTTGGTGTGGGCCAGGGGCTTCACACATGAGATGCCCATGCTACTCTAAAAGTTGGCATGATTGTTTTGGAGACAGGAAGGCTGAGGCTTTGGGGCAGGGAGGGGCTGGCCCAGGGCAGCAGCGAGCGATCCTGGGACTGAGACAGGGGCCTTCACCTTCGTGCCGCCCACCTTCGTACCCCACATGCTTCTCCTGCACACCTGTCGTGTGCCAGGCACCGGGCTGGCCGCTCTATACTTCCTGGTTCTCTGGGCAGATGAGGAAACCGAGGCTCAGAGAGGGTAGGAAGTAGCTCACCATGTCACATGCTTACAGCCATCTTCGTGGTTTGTTCCTGATGGCTCCCAGTGCTTCCACAAGCTGGGCAGAGCTGGGGCTCAGAGACGCCCAGGTCTTGGCACCCTCTGCCCTGGGGAGGGCACGGGCAGGAGTCGGAGGGGCTGGGGTGTTGGAGGCCCCCTGAATTGCCGCCCTGTGTCTGGCTCCCCAGACCTGGAAGATATGGCCGTCATGGTCCTGGGGATCCAAGGCCCCGCCGCCCTTTTCGACGACCACAGACTTATCCTCCACACCTCCAGCTGTGACGCCAAGTGGGCACGGGTCTTCCATGCCTGCGGTGAGTTCATGCCCATCCTGCCCTGCCAGGGGGGGCCTCAGTTTCCCCACCTGGGGTGAGACGGCAGGCTCTGCTTTGGCTCCTGGGCTGCCTTGGGGGTCAGAGGAAGAAGAGTCAGATGAGAGAGTTCCAGAACCGGTCGGCTGGCATCTCTGGCACAGCCGTGCCTCAGGTGGTTTTATTGGATGACTGAATTTTTAAAATATGTTCTAGGGGCTTCCCTAGTGGCGCAGTGGTTGAGAATCTGCCTGCTAATGCAGGGGACACGGGTTCGAGCCCTGATCTGGGAAGATCCCACATGCTGCGGAGCAACTGGGTCTGTGAGCCACAACTACTGAGCCTGTGTGTCTGGAGCTTGTGCTCTGCAACAAGAGAGGCCGCGATAGTGAGAGGCACAGGCACCGCGATGAAGAGTAGCCCCCACTCGCCGCAACTAGAGAAAGCCCTCGCACAGAAACGAAGACCCAACACAGCCCTAAATAAATAAATAAATAAATTTATTAAAAAATTAAATATATGTTCTAAGCACATTTATAAATTTTTATTATCAAAACTTTCAGGGGTTTCCCTGGTGGCGCAGTGGTTGAGAGTCCGCCTGCTGATGCAGGGGACAAGAGTTCGTGCCCCGGTCCGGGAGGATCCCACATGCTGCGGAGCAGCTGGGGCCGTGAGCCATGGCCGCTGAGCCTGCATGTCTGGAGCCTGTGCTCCGCCACGGGAGAGGCCACAGCAGTGAGAGGCCCGCGTACCGAAAAAAAAAACCAAAAAAACAAAAAAACAAAAAAAAACTTTCAAACATCCACAAAAGTAAAGAGAACGGTGTAATGAACCCCCATGTGCCACCCACTCAGATTCAACAGTGATCACTATTTTGCCTCTCTTACTTCATCTATCCTTTTCGGTTTGCTGAAGTATTTTAAAGCCAGTCCCAGACACCCTGGCTGTCTGCCTCTATAATAATTCAGTCTGTATTTCCCCGCCCCCCCCAAAAAAGACCCTCCGAACTATTGCTTTACATAGCCACAATTCCATTATCACAAATAAAAGTATGTAATATAAAAATTTTTTACATTTTAAAAATACAAATGTATACAGGTAATAATATGGTCATTTAAAAAATATTGAAGTATGTAAAATAAAAAATGAGAGTTTGCTATCCCTACCCCAAAACCTGACTCTTAAAATATGTTCACTGTTAACAATCTGGCATGTGTTCTTCCCGACTTTTCTCTATGCGCACTAGATGAGCATGGTGTGTGTGTGTGCATGGTGTGTGGGTGCGTGCGTGTGTGTGTGTACATACTCTGCTTTCCAAATGGTTTCTCTCATTGAGTTATGCATCCTACACATCTCCCTGTGTGTTTATTTAGCTGTGCTTCACTCTCCTCCACAGCTGCATCGTCTTCCAAAGCATGGAGGTGCTGTAAATTATCTGGTCCCCTGAAGACACAGTTTTTGCAGTGTTCTGATTTTACAACAATCTAGGTTCCTGGCGGGCAGGGACCTTGCTCACGGCCACATCCTGAGTCCAGAACTATGCCTCCTAGGTGCATAGTAGGCGCTCAGTAAATATTTATTCAATGAATGAATAATTAACCAGTGAACACGCTTGTAATGGATTTTTTAGGAAAGATACCTAGCCATGGAATTGCTGGTTAGGGGTAAACATTACCTTCTTTTTCTTTTTCTTTTAATAAATTTATTTATTTACTTACTTTTGGCTGTGTTGGGTCTTCGTTGCTGTGCGCGGGCTTTCTCTAGTTGTGGTGAGTGAGGGCTACTCTTCATTGCGGTGCGCGGGCTTCTCATTGCGGTGACATCTCTTGTTGCAGAGCAGGGGCTCTAGGCACACGGGCTTCAGTAGTTGTGGCATATGGGCTCAGTAGTTGTGGTTCATGGGCTCTAGAGCGCAGGCTCAGTGGCTGTGGCGCACGGGCTTCATTGCTCCGCGACATATGGGATCTTCCCGGACCAGGGCTCGAACCCGTGTCCCCTGCATTGGCAGGCGGATTCTTAACCTCTGCGCCACCGGGGTAGTCCCAACATTACCTTCTTAGATGCCACCAAATTGCCCTCTGAAAGATCTGAGCACTGATCTTAGAAAGGAATGCACTCCCTTGCCCTCACCCAGGCTTGCCCATGCCAGTTATTAAGCATCTTTCTCTCCTTTGCCAGTGGGAGGTGAGAGGCACAAGCTGTTGTCTGGCTTCCATTTTGTTGGTGAGGCTGCACAGCCCTTCCTGCTCCCCAGGCCCGCTCGGGAGCCACGGCCACCCCTCCTGCCCCCTCCCGGGTCCCGAGGACTCATGCGAGGCTTACAGGCACGTGCTGGGCCAGAACAAGGTGTGGTACCAGGTGCCCCGCTTCCACCGGGACGAGGAGTGCTTCTTCGTAGAGGGCCTCTCCTTCCCTGACGCTGGCATGAAAGATCCCGACCACCCCGCTGGTGCCTCCCTAGAAACTAAGGAGCAAGCGGCTTGCTCAAGTCCACGGTGGTCCTTGAACCATCCAGGCTCTGGACCCTGAGGCCAGTTTCTTTTCCCTCTGGTCTTCCCCTGCAGGATTTCTCTGAATCCCCCATCTTCACTGACACCGTGGTGTTCTGTGTGGTGCCCTGGATTATGACGCCCAGCACCCTGCCGCCCCTGGAGGTGTACTTGTGCCGGTGAGTCCGGGGGGTGCTGGGTGTCCTTCTGACCCTGGTGGCCCCTCTCTCCACCCCCAGGCCCGGCTCTGTCCTGAGCCACTCTCCCTGGGCTTGTCTGCAGTGTGAGGAACAACACGTGTTTTGTGGATGCAGCGGCGGAGATGGCCAGGAGGGCCGGCTGCAAGCTGACCATCTGCCCACAGGCCGAGAACCGCAAAGACCGCTGGATCCAGGTACCACGGCCGCCGGGCAGCAACTCACCCGACACTGGCCTGGAGGGAGAGGCTGGCCTATCCCAACACGGGTGCTGCTGGGAATATCCAGGAGGAACGGGGCTGTGCTCGTCCTCCCCAGGGCACTGCTCTTTCTAATTCTAGACCTAGAGCTCTCCCCTTCTCTCCAGAACCTTCTGGAGGCTCAAGCACACTGACATTGAATTTGACATCCATTCACCCATAGGATCTGGCATAGGCACTGGGCTGAACCGGAAGGGGATGGCAGAGGTGCAGGGCACACGCTCCTTGCCCTCACCAACCTGGCCCAGTGGTTCTCCATGGAAGGTGATTTTGTCCCCCCAGGGGACATTTGGCGGCATCTGGAGACACTTGGTTGTTACACTGAGAGAGGTGGTGCTATTGGCTTCCAGTGCATAGAGACCAAGGATGCTGCTAGACATCCTGCAGTGCACAGGACGGCCTCCACGACAAAAAATTATCTGGTCCCAAGTGTCAAGAGTGCCGAGGCTAGAAGCCCTGATGTAGAGAATGATTGCGACAGAAATCCAACAGTCTAAGATGTAGCAGTGGTGCTGGCAAAGTGCCGGCAGGGTTTGGAGGCATGTGTCGTCACCTCTGTCTGGGGGATTAGTGAAGATTGCCTGGAGGGGGCATCTGAGCTGGACCAGGTTTGGCGAGTGGATAATGATTTGTGTCGTTTATCGAGCACTCACGGCTGGCCGTGTGTAGCATCATTTCATCTTCCTGACAATGCCTTGTCCATAAAGAAGGAGCTCTCATGGGAGCAAACGCCTAGGGCCACAGATCTGGTAAGGGCTGTGCTGAGACTCAATGGACGGTGGTCCTGGCAGAAGACTGGTATGTGCAAAGGACCAGAGGTGGGAGGCATGAGAAGAGATGTCACCTATTCTCTTTGGCCAGGGCCCAGTTTCTTTGAAGGGCAAGAGTTGAGGTAGGAAGCCTTGAAGGCCAAGCTAAGAAGCTTTCATTTCAACTGGAGGTTCATCCAGTGAGGTGGCTCAGAGCAGGACTCTGGAGCCAGACAGGCTGGGTTTGGATCCTGGCTAGGCTGAGGGCTAGCTGTGTGCCCTTGGACAAATAACTAGATCTCTCTGTTCCTCACTTTCCTCATCGGTGATATGGGGTAATCATGGCACCTCCACATAGGCGTGTCATGAGGACTGATGGAGCTAATATTTGTAAGAGCTTAGGGCAGGGCCGGGCCCATAATCGTGAGCTTCTTGTTGGATACATAGTTCATCAGTGATGGGTCATCTTTGCCTCCGGAACCAGAGGGCTCAGGATTGACCTGGGTGTGTTTACGTGTTTGAAAAGGAGGCCTGGGGCTTCCCTGGAGGTCCAGTGGTTAGGACTCCGAGCTTCCACTGCAGGGGGCGTGGGTTTGATCCCTTGTCGGGGAACTAAGATCCCGCATGCCACGTGCAGCGTGGCAGAAAAAAAGAAAACGAGGCAGATCTGTACCTCCTCAGGTCCCCTCAGCCCTGTCCAGCCGTCAATCCCTCATGACCACGTGCGGAGGGCAGATGTGCTGGCTGATGCCCAGCAGCCTGTTTGTCCATCACAGGCCACCTGAACCCGTCTCTGTATCCACTCTGCCCTGACCCAGCACAGGGACAACCCCAAGGCCATGTTATCGTTCATTCCTGACCTGTCTTGCTGTGTGACCCTAGGCAGGTGGACCCCCTCTCTGAGCCTCCAGGCCCTCCTCCAGCTAGCAGACATCATGGCCCCTCCCCACCAAGGGCAAAGCAGGCCTGAGGCAGAGAACTCCCGTGAACAGTCTTCCCCAAGGTGCTGAGTGCCAGGCAAGCAGGGGAAGCTGTGGACCGTCCACAGCTGGCGTCTCTCATGTTTGCAGGATGCAGTGGAGCTGGGCTACATTCAGGCACCGCACAAGACCTTCCCAGTAGTCTTTGACTCCCCCAGGAATGGAGAACTGCAGGACTTCCCTTACAAAAGAATCCTGGTGAGTGGTCAAGGCCACAGCCTAGGCCTGAGGGCTGAGAGACATTACCCCAAGGACCAGACTGGGAACTATGTTCTTTTTTTTTTTTTTTTTTAATATATTTATTTATTTATTTATTTATTTATTTATTTATTTATTTATTTATTTATTTATTTATTTATTTATGGCTGTGTTGGGTCTTCTTTTCTGTGCCAGGGCTTTCTCTAGCTGCGGCGAGCGGGGGCCACCCTTCATCGCGGTGCGCTGACCTCTCACTGTTCTGGCCTCTCCCGTTGCGGAGCACGGGCTCCAGATGCGCAGGCTCAGTAGTTGTGGCTCATGGGCCCAGCTGCTCCGCGGCATGTGGGATCCTCCTGGACCAGGGCTCGAACCCGCGTCCCCTGCATCGGTAGGCAGATTCTCAACCACTGCGCCACCAGGGAAGCCCCAGACTGGGAACTATGTTCTTTAGGGCCAGGAGTAGAGTTACCAGATAACATAGGAGATGCCCAGTTAAAGCTGAATTTCAGCTACACAGTGAGTAACTTTTAGTATAAGTATGTCCCATGCAATGTATGGGACATACTTATACTAAAAATATATTTGTTGTTTATCTAATATTCAAATTGAACTGGGCATTCTGTATCTTTTTTTTTTTTTTTTTTTTTGCGGTACGCGGGCCTCTCACTGTCGTGGCCTCTCCCGTTGCGGAGCACAGCCTCCGGATGCGCAGGCTCAGCGGCCATGGCTCACGGGCCCAGCCGCTCTGCAGCATGTGGGATCCTCCCGGACCGGGGCACGAACCCGTGTCCCCTGCGTCGGCAGGCGGACTCTCAACCACTGCACTACCAGGGAAGCCCAGCATCCTGTATCTTTTTTTACTAAATCTGGCAGCCCGAGATGGGGAGGGGAGGCAGGACAGTGCAGCTGTTAAGAACATAGGCTTTGGAGTCAGACAGCCTGGCTCTGTCACTCACATGCTGTGTGAACTTGCATGAATAATTTCCCCTCTCTGAGCCTCAGTTTCCTCATCAGTAAAAATATGTTAGCCCTGGCCTCACAGGTGTTTGTGAGGCTTCTCCATGCCTACATGAAGAAAGCATACAACATAGTTTGCTCGTATGATTATTGGTAATAAAGAGGGTGTCTTCAAATGAACTTATCTATGAAACAGAAACAGATGCAACAGACTTGTGGTTGCCAAAGAGGAGGGGGAGTGGGGGAGGGAAGGACTGGGAGTTTGGGCTTAGCCAATGCAAACTGTTACGTACAGGATGGATAAACAACAAGGTGCTACTGTCTAGCATAGGGAACTATATTTAATATCCTGTGATAAACCATAATGGAAAAGAATATGGAAAAGAAGAGATATATGTAAAATTGAGTCATTCTGTTGTACAGCAGAAATTAACACAACATTGTAAATCAACTAAACTTCAATAAAATAAAAGAATGAAGTGTCTTAATCGACCTCTCCTGAGAAAAGAGGGGAGATTCCCTCGTGCCAAAGAGAACGGAAGACTTCTCCAACACCTTATTGGATCACAAAGGTGTGAGGAGCTCTCCCCTGGCCCTCGATATTGTCTAAATTCCTTCTAAGAGATGGCCCTGGGAAGTTCTCCCTTTTTCCAGAGTTGAAAAACTGAGTCTCAGCAGGTCATCACCAGCCTTTTTGTCCCCAAAGTAGGCCACTTTAGAGCAGCCAGATACCTGCCTTGGATTGGACTTGGCAGGAAGGCCATGCAGAGGGTAAAGGGGGAGGCCGTGGCCTCAGGCTCAGTGTCTAATGGGGAGTGTTGGAGCAGCCAGGGCCCTCTCTGCTGTTTTCCCATCACCATGGGGAATAACGTTCTCTAATATGGCAGCAGAGCCAGTCAGTGCGCTGTGTGTGTCCCAACCTTGGCAGGCGTGAATAAAATACCGCTAGGTCATATCCCCATCTTTGACTCAGTATTCCCATCTGAAGAATGGGTGGTCGCTCCCACTCTATCTTTAAGGAGATTAGAACCCAACAGGTAAGTTCAAGCTCTTCCTGGTGAGCCTCCCCATCCCAGCCTGACTCAATTTCCCCTACCAGGGTCCAGATTTCAGCTACGTGACTTGGGAACCCCGAGACAACTCTGTGAGTGGCCTGGATTCCTTTGGGAGCCTGGAGGTCAGCTCTCCAGTGGTGGCCAATGGGAAGGAATACCCCTTGGGGAGGATCCTCTTTGGTGGCAACCTGCCTGGGTGAGAGAGGTGTTCCTGGGGTGGAGACTGAGGGTGGGGTGATGATGGTGGCTGGGGGGAGGGGCCATTCTACTCCTGGAAGAGAACCAGAAAAAATCTGATGAAATTGTAGACCTGGATGTGGTGGGGTGAGAGCAGAAGACTGTTCTCCAGACACTGTCCACACTTACCTCGGCGAGTTTGAGAAGACCAGAGCAAGCAGAGACGTAAGAGATCATTCAGTCCAACGCTGTCATTTTGTAAGTGGGCCCAGAGAAGGTGAGTGACCTGGGAAAGGTCACACAGGCTGCAAAGTTATGACTAGACTTACGTCTTCTGATTCAGAAAATAAATAGATGTTGACATCAATTAATAGTTATAGATGAGGGCCTCCCTGGTGGCGCAGTGGTTGAGAGTCCGCCTGCCGATGCAGGGGATACGGGTTCGTGCCCCGGTCTGGGAGGATCCCATATGCCGCGGAGCGGCTGGGCCCGTGAGCCATGGCCGCTGGGCCTGCGCATCCGGAGCCTGTGCTCCGCAACGGGAGAGGCCACAACAGTGAGAGGCCCGTATACCGCAAAAAGAAAAAAAAAAAAAAAAAAAATAGTTATAGATGAAAAAGTTTTAAGTCTCAGCAGTCCCAGGAGAAATTACATTTAAATCAATGCTTGTTCATCCTATGATGTAAATGACTGATATCAGACCTTGACCTGAGAGCAGAAGGGAGGTATAGGACATGAAAATTGAGCCAACAGTGACACAAAGAGAGAGAGTAACTGATTATGTCTTGTTCAATATGTGACACAGGGGTACTGATGAAAAAGAAAAGGAATTATATGATAATGGTTATTTGCTATGGAATAGACCAAAACTGAGCCAACCAAATTCAGCAAAGCAGTTAGAACAGACTTGTGATCAGGTAACAGGTGAAACAAGAAGCTTTGAAGGGGACTACCTGCCCTCAAACACATGATCTCACAGAAAGAGGACGTTGGGGCCATGCCATTAGATACTTTTTCAGAAGGCAAGAGAAGAATGGGGTTTAAATTCATGAACATAAAACACTGGGCTATGAGAAAAGATCACCCTCTCCCCCCACTGATATGCAGGAAGGCAAGGCCACAGCAAGAGAGATGTAAGTTAAACTCTACAAAGAACTGCCCAGCCGGTGACTGAATATGAGGGTGAAATCAGTCTCTTAGAGAATGTGAGGACGGGGTCTGAGTGTGGTTCTGAGGATTTGCCTGGATGGTGAGACCTGGGTGGGTCACTGACCTGGTGTGATTGACCTGTCCTGTGTCTGCCTCATCGAGAACTCACCTGGAGTGTCATTATATATAGATAGATAGATAGATAGATAGATAGATAGATAGATACATAGATATATTTATTTATTTTAACATCTTTATTAGAGTATAATTGCTTTACAATGGTGTGTTAGTTTCTGCTTTATAACAAAGTGAATCAGCTATACATATACATATATCCCCATATCTCCTCCCTCTTGCGTCTCCCTCCCACTCTCACTATCCCACCCCTCTAGGTGGTCACAAGTATCCAGCTGATCTCCCTGTGCTATGCGGCTGCTTCCCACTAGATATCTGTTTTACATTTGGTAGTATATATAAGTCCATGACTATTTATTTTTTATTTTTGGCTGCGTTGGGTCTTCGTTGCGGCACGCAGGATCTTCGTTGCTGGGCACGGGCTTCTCTCTAGCGGTGGCTCGCATGCTCAGGAGTCTCAGCGTGCAGGCTTAGTTGCCCCACGGCATGTGGGATCTTAGTTACCCCACCAGGGATCGGACCCACGTCCCCTGTATGGAAAGGTGGCTTCTAAACCACTAGACCACCAGGGAAGCCCTGAGTGTAACTTAAACACATATCTATTTATTGTCTTTCCTGATTACAAAAGCAATGCATTTTTGGGGCAGATATTGCAGAAATCTTGAACTCTTGTCATTCCATTTCTGCATATATGTATATTTTTAGTTAACTTTTGTTTTTTAACCCCTTGGGCCCCAGGTCAAGGGGCTGCAGGGTCACCCAGGTGGTTCGGGACTTCCTCCACACGCAGAAGGTGCAGCCCCCTGTGGAGCTCTTTGTGGGCTGGTTGGCCGTGGGCCATGTGGATGAGTTTCTGAGCTTTGTCCCTGCCCCCGATGGGAAGGTAAGGACTCGGGAGACAGCTCTGGGTTAAGGGATGAGCTCCCAGGAGCCCTGCTGAGGCCGGGGAGCTCAAAGGAGTCTGCTCTCTCCACACAGGGCTTCCGGACACTCCTGGCCAGCCCTAGCACCTGCTTCAAGCTCTTCCAGGAAAAGCAGAAGCAGGGCCACGGCCTGGCCCTGCTGTTCCAAGGGGTTATTGGTGGGTACCAGTGCTGTGTCCCTCATCACAGCTTTCCCACCCCCGTCACCTAAATTAAGACACGTCGTGGATTGAGAGAGGAAGCGCACATTTTGAAACAGGGCTGTCCCCCCAGGTGTGAGATCCCTTGGTCCACCAGACACCACTGTCCATGGCTGGGGCAGACCTGGCAGGGAGCTCCGTGCTGGATGCTGGGCTTGGGGTGGGTGTGAACAGGGTGGAGATGTGGCCGGCTTTGTGGGCACGTGACCAGGGCAGTCATACGGGGCCCTCCGCTCTGAAGGGTCCAGCGTTTGGGATGTGATGCTCTCTGCCCGTCACTGTCTTGAAAATCTTAATAACTTGTGTTTTGTGAGCAAAATCTGATGGATCAATGGAGCATCTTTTGGGGGCTTGGAGCCTGGGCTCATGAACAGTCCCACCCTGGACCACACCTCTCTCTGAGAGAAAAGCTTCCATAGAACTTAGAAGCTCCCAAGTATAACTTCGCATGTCCCCTTTCCAGCCCTCACTACCATCACCCCGAAGTCCCAGCTATAAAGTGGAAGAAACACAATTTCCCCCAAACCCGTCACTCCCACAAGGACCATGAATAGACTCCTTTGAGCTCAGATGAAACCTGAAAAACTTCTCAAATCCAAATTTCATGTACCAGGCAGGGAGAAAGCTATCTTCATCTTTCTTAGAAGTACCCTTTACAGTGAGCAAGGCCCAGAAGGAGGCTGAGCAGGACAGTGAGGGAATTCACAGCTGTCAGACCACACATAGCCACTGTGTGGCTCTGGAGAGCTGATACCCAGGGTGGTGGCTGTGGAGGCCCAGCACACATCAGTGGTCACCAACTGTGTACCAGCCCCCAGGCTGTGTGGTCCATGCAGGTTACCCCATTTGACCTCAGGAGAGCCTGTGAGGATTACTGTCACTCTGCTTCACACACCAGAATATGAGGCTCAGAGAGGGGAAGTCGCTGGCCCAGAGGCCTCAGCGAGAATGCAGTGGAGCTGGGTCTGGACTCCAACTGGGGTGGGGGGTATGTCAAGCCTGTGGTGGGGGGGGTGGCCAGCAAGCCCTCTCCTTTCCCTTGGTCAAGTGCCCTTCATGAGCACTGGGCTTGGGTTTGAATCACAAGCACCCCCATTTCCTAGCTGCAAGACCTGAGGCAAGTCTTTTTACCTCTCTGAGCCTCAGTTTCCTCATCTGTAAAATGGGGATGATGATGCGTACCTTGTAGGGTTGCCACGAGGCCTAAATGAAGTGCTGAGTGTAGAGCACTGGACTCAGGGCCTGCACAGGGTAAGAGCTTCATAAATGGCAGCCATGAGGACTATGAGCCATTGGCTCTGACCTCCCCTGTCATGCCCGTCTCCACGGGCACCTCATCAAGGCTGCAGGAAAGCTGGGCCTGGGGGAGCCCCTTTGCCATGCAGTCACCTCTTGGAGGTCAGAGACAGGGTCCAAGGGTGTCCATCAGGGCTGGCACTGGTGGCAGGTGGGTGACCCAGCTCCCTGCCCCACCACTAGCCAAAAAAGAGCGATCATCACCCAGTGCCCTGGTGGGAGCGGGGGAGGCTGTACATTTCCAATAAAAGGTGTCACCACTTCCGAAGTGCTCAGATGAGGGTCTGAAGTTCATGGCACTGCAGCCACCTGCCCCTGCCGTCCTCACATGCCCAGACTCGCACAGTGGCCAAGCGGAAAGGCCAGGGAGCTGCTGACTCAGCAAGACCGGTACCTGCGAACTTGGCCTCTGCCTGGCTGCTTCCCAGAGCAGGGGCCCCTCCCTGCTGGCATTGTTCTCGCCCTGCCCTTCGTGTCTCTCTCTCCTTCACAGGCAATCAGCAGGTCAACGCCATCTCCATCGACCAGGTCCTCTCCAATGAAAGCCTCATCAGCTGCAATAAGTTTGTCCAGGTACAGGGCCATGGGCTGTGAGTGGAAGCTGGGCATGGCTGGGGACCGGGATGGGGATGGGGGTCTGAGGCTCGCAGTTCATGAAAGCTCAGGCTGGAACAGGCCCAGATGGAGGGCCTCTAAACCCTGACTTTGACCCGAGAGAAATGAGGGGGTAAGCAGGTGCATGTGAGGAGGACAAACATTCCAGGCAGAGGGGACAGCACAGACAAGGCCCTGAGGTGGAACAAAGGGGCCTGGGGTGTTTAAGGACAAGCCAGGAGGCCCACGTGGAGTGCGGGGAGACAGGTCACACAAGGCCTCGTAGGGCTTCACTAGGGCTTTAGCTGTGACTCTGAGTGAGATTGGAGGCCACTGGGGAATTTGAGCAGAGGACTTATGCTTTGAAATGATCTCTCTGCTGCTGTGTTGAGGATTTATTTTCTATTATGGCGAGGGGTGGGGAGTGCTGACAGTAGGTCCCAGCAGGAAACATATGGCACTTGAAGCGGATAACTGTAGAAAAGTTTAACAAAGAGAATATTTACAAAGACATAGGGAGGATTTGAGGAAATCAACAAAGGCCTGTTCCATATCCCCAGGGTAGAAAGAGGGGAGCTGTCACCACCCCTGGGCCTGGAGGAATTAGGCAAGGAAGATGTTACTAGAACCTGGAGGGGTCACTACAAAAAGAGGCTACGAGACGGCAGCTGGGACCTCACAGCCAACCCACAGTGACCTACAGGGAGGGAGCTGGGGGAACAAAGATCCCAGCTGCACTCTCCTACCAGCCCCCACCTTCTCCCAGTGCCCCCATTGGCTGAACCCAACCGGAAGCCTGTGGGTAGGGGAGCCCCTGTTTCCCAAGGGTCAGCCTCCCAGGGCACAGAGCAGATAAGATGGGTGACAGTGGGTCCAGAAGAGCAAACAGAATATCCAGCACAGGGCCTTCCAAGAAGCAAATGCCAAGATGGGGGTTAAACATGCAAAGATTTTATTAGGGGCAACGCTGCAGGAGGGAAAGAGGAAGGGAGCTGGAGGAGGCTGGGCGAGCTGGTCCTGAGGGAAGGAGAGGGAAGGAAGGGTGGATGCATCCTTTACTGCCACACAGTCAAGTTAGGCTCGGCCAAACTGCAGGATTCTGCAAGCCAATCAGCCATCAGAGCGTCCCGGCTCCCAGAAACTGTCTGCCTTAGTATCCTTGCTGAGCTCAACCACTGGCTGTTAGCAGCTGGTGGGAGGCGCGGCCTCGGGCGGGCGCCAGCACAGGAAGGATTTCAGAGCTGGATCTGGGCAGCTGAGCCCTCGGCCAATTCCACTCCCATGGCTGGAGGTCTTCGAGGAGCATTGTCATGGCTGCCACATGCAGCAAGACCAGAAGAAGCCAGGAGGCCAGTGAGGAGGCCGCTGCCGGCAGCCAGGCGGGCGGGGAGGCCTCTCCCCCGGGAGGAAGGGGCAGAGGTAGTGGGGAGGGGTCCGCTCGGGGGTCTATTTTGGAAGTAGAGCCCACGGGGCTGGCTGATGATGGATGCAGAGTGAGAGGAAAGGAGGCATGGAGGATGACCGCAAGGATCTTGGCCCGAGCAATGGGTCCATTCACAGAGTGGAAGAACGTGGCGGGGGCACGGGTGGAAATGAAGAGGTCGTCTTTGGACCCGTCACATCTGATGTGCCCGTTAGACATCCACGTAAAGATGCAAAGTGCTGGTTATACTTGCACGTCTGAGCTCAGCAAAGAGGCTGGGCCCTATAAAGCGGTCGGGAGATAGAGATTTAGGAGTTGTCAGTGTCTGGTGTTTTAAACCATAAGACTGAAGGAGAGGGACTTCCCTGGCGGTCCAGTGGTTAAGAATCCGCCTTCCAGTGCAGGGGACGCAGGTTCGATCCCTGGTCGGGGAATTAAGATCCCACATGCTGAGGGGCAGCTAAGCCCATGTGCCATACCTAGAGAGAAGCCCGCACACCACAACGAAAGAGCCCGCATGCCGAAATTAAGACCCAACGCAGCCAAAAACAAAACAAAACAAAACAAAAAAAAGACTGAAGGAGATCCCCTAAGGAGGGAAGGATCTAGAGAAGGGAGAGGGTCAAGGATGGAACACTCTGGAACACTGTCACTTGAGCCTGGCTAATGGGATCGGGCTATGAGGGGTGGGACACGGGGCAGGTATATTTTGATGAAGGGGCACAATGAGAAGGTTTGTGTGGAGAGTTGATCTCTGGGCGTCCTGCCCGTCCTTAACCAGACATGACCCCTGGGGTTCCCTCCAATACGGGCAAGGTCTCCTACCTCTTCCTTCCTCCTCTCTAGAGCTGCGTCGACTGGAAACAGGAGGTGCTGAAGCGGGGCCTGACCGATGGTGACATCATCGACGTCCCCCAGCTCTTCAAGATGGAGAGGAGAGGGGCCATCAGGGAAGGGCTCTTCTCTCCTCCCAGGGACCCACTTGATATTTGTGGAGTGAATGAAAGATTGCATGAGGCTGTGCATGTAAAGCATGTAGTAGCCACTGGAAGCTCAGATGCCCATTCTGCTCCCTTTCTCCCAGCAAACAGCTATTCACCATCCTCCACATAGTTAGGGTACCCTGTGTGAGATACACAGATGATTAAGGCTGCTCCCTGCTGCCAAGGAGCTGCCAGTCAAATCTGTTCAGGGGAAAACTCACTTCACCCCTCTGAGGATCTGTCCCAACCATCTACTTTGTATAATAAAGTGATTTGGCAGTTCAGAGATGGGACAAAGCACTTCCGGCCCAAGAGGTAGGACTGAAGATCCAAGAGGGCTTCATGGAAGAAGTGGCCTTTGATTGAGCCCTGAGGGCTTTGCCTCTGAAACTTGAACTTGCATCTGGAACACCTGGACCACTGGGCCCTCACCCCAGGGCTTCTGATCTAGCAGGGGCCTGAGGCTCTGCTGCCTTTCTAACAAGCAAGTATCCAGGGGATGCTGCTGCTGCTGCTCTCTGAGGACCACACTTGGAGCAGCACTGCTGTCAATCACCCGGCTTCCTCCTTCTTCTTTCCCCTACACCTCCAGCCCCCAGAGGAACTAGACTCGCCCATCATCAGAGGCTTGCAGGGAGCCTGTCCACACCACCATCACTTCATCCCTCCTTTTTTCCTTCCCCTTTCTGGCTTTTTGCCCTCTTTGATTTCCCCACTTGTAAATCCTCTCATCTCTCCTTTTCCTCCCTGCATCTCTAAGGAGGCCTTGCAGTTATGTCTGTGCCCCCAAGAAGCCTGTGCATTGGTCCAGATTCTTGTGTCTGCAGGAAAGAAGACCACCCAAGCCAGCTTCAGCCAGAGCAGAAGGTTTAGTATAAGGACACCAGGAAACCCAAGGGCAGCTGTGGGGGACATCAGGAGCACGTGGAACCATTTCTTGTCTCTGCGTCTACATCATTCATCCCTCTCCTCCCCTGCTTCTCCTCCTCCATTTCTTGGCTTCCTTTGCTTCTCTGTCCCTGGGAATGAATATTAATATGGCCACATATAAGTATAGACACAAGCAGAGACTGACTCAACTCTCCCACCATATCAACTTCAAACACCCAAGGAGAGAATCTGATTGATCCAGCTGGGGTCATATATCTACCCTGGTCCAATTGGCTACAGCCTAGGAGTTTGGGATTCTGTAGCACAGATAGGGCAACCACCATGATCCACCAATAAGGAGGGCAGTCACCAGAGAAATAAGTTGTCATTGTGAACTCTGCAGTCGTGCCCATGGCAATGCACAGCTGGCCAGATTTCTTACCAGCCCAAGTTCTCCTCCCCCTGCCTGAAGAGGCGAATAGCTATTTGCAAGCCTGCCTCAAAGACAAACCCAGGTCCTGCCGGGTATAGTGAGGGTGCTGGGGTGGGAGCCGATGATGAAGTGCTGCCCCTGACCTGGGTCCCCTTTGTTGTAGGTGAACATGCTGGTGCTGGGGAAGCACCTGGGCATCCCCAAGCCCTTCGGGCCCATCAGCAACGGCTGCTGCTGCCTGGAGGAGAAGGTGCGGTCCCTGCTGGAACCACTGGGCCTCCAGTGCACCTTCATTGACGACTTCACCCTATACCACAAGCTGCACGGGGAGGTGCACTGCGGCACCAACGTGCGCCGGCAGCCCTTCTCCTTCAGGTGGTGGAACGTGGTGCCCTGAGCCCATCCCCCCACCATCCTTTACCCCTGGGGTGGGATGTCGGCCTGGGTGATGGAGACTGAGACAGGCCCCTGAACAATAAGTGTCAAGAGACTCCAAGTTTCCAGATGGAACACCCTCTTGGAAGCCTCTTCCTTAGAAGTGTTCACGCCTCACCTGCAACCCATTTGGTTTTCAGCCTTGATTCCCCTTGGCCTCCCAATAAGAAGGGCCTCATTTCTCGTGGCCTCTCATGCGGATCAACGTGACCCATGGGGACTCCTCCGAACATCCTCCTCCCTCCCTTCCCCCAAATCCTCTGTGTGGGGCCTAATTCACTTTGGGGTCTAGAAACATCCATGCATCTCCTCTGCCCTCTTGGCCTGTGTGTCCTAACAGAGGAAGGACCCACGGTCCTGCTTTGGTCTGATTGCCTCTCGAGCTACAGGGGAACTAATGTCCTAAAGTTACAGGACAGAGATTCAGTGCATAGCCTCACCCACAGGAAAGAAGCAGAGGCGGGACCAGCATTCCAACTCCCAAGCTCCTGACCAGATGTTGAACTCCACCCCCTGCCCAGTGCCCAGCAGGAGCTTTCACATAGTAGGTGCTTCTAGATGCATGTTGAAGCAATGGTAGTCACCCCTTACTTAGCCTTAGAAACATCTCATCATCTGACATTCAGAAACCTGACTTGGTTCTAAGACCTCCCGGAATTTCTTGGAGATGAAAATATCTGGGGAATTCCTGGAGATTGGCAAGACTGGGTGCAAGGGTGAAAAATGTCCTTCATAATACATGGGGTGTGTCAGTGGCCCTGGGGCCTCTCTGCAGGAGGGGAGAGCCCTGGTAAAATCAGTCCTAGGCTTTCTGTTGACTCCTGGTCAATATTTCCATATCCTGCTCCGCCTCAGGAGAGGGGGGCCTGGTGGGGCCGGACCCACCGAGACAGCTCACAAGGGGGCAACTCTGGGAATGAAGCGCTCTGAGCGCAGCGGAGTTGGGGGAGGGGTTGGGTGGTTTTCTCCAGATGTGTGTCAGTTACATGTGTATTGTGTGGGTCCAGCTGTGTTTCCATCCCTGGCTAATAAAGCTACAGAAACACAAATGGTTTGAGTCTAATTTGGGCCCTTCTTTGGGCTTAGAACACAACAGCAAGAACAGAGAAGTCTTTCTGCGGCTGAAGTATTTGCTTGCCTGGCCCCCAAGAAGATGAGGTGAGAAGCCCAAATTTTGGTAAGACTGTGAGGTTGCTCCATCTTGGTCACAGGATGAGTTAGGGCCACCATGGACAGTTGCAACGACATGGATGCATAAATGCAAGCCCAGGGGTCAAATGTCAGGCTGCCAGGACCAAGTGAGCATGGCGGGGTGAGGGTCTTGGCTGTGGCCAGAAGGTTGCATCATGAGTGTGGCAGTGAGGGAAGCCAGTGTATGTGGAGCATGGAGAGGCCTGCCATGTGCCCTCAGCGACGTCCTCCTTCCTGCCCATGGGGAGGCCATGAGCACCCCATAAAGGCCCCGGTGGGCTTGCTCTAGAGCCCCAGGAAATCACGCTCTTTGCTTGTCCCTTCCAAGCCCTGTATTCTCTCCAGAGACGCAAACCCCATAAAAACTCAAGCTGGCCCTAGGGCTGGGTTACTTCTGGGTGGTCAGAGAAGATACCACAGCCTTCCCCAACTTCCCCTCCCGGCCAATGTTTACTTAGAATCTCTGGAACAGACTCCCAATGCCCCTCATGTGACCAGATTTTGACAGAATAAGCTCACCTCCAAGGGAAGCTGAGATAAATGAGGTTGCTCAGGAAATCATATATATATATATATATATATATATATATATACACATATATATATATTTTTTTTTTTTGCAGTACGCGGGCCTCTCACTGTTGTGGCCCCTCCCGTTGCGGAGCACAGGCTCCGGACACGCAGGCTCAGTGGCCATGGCTCATGGGAGTAGCCGCTCCACAGCATGTGGGATCTTCCCGGACCGGGGCCCGAACCTGTGTCCCCTGCATCGGCAGGCGGACTCTCAACCACTGAGCCACCAGGGAAGCCCGAAATCATATTTTTTGAAAGGGTTTGGGCTGGGGTACATAGAAGGCAAGAAAGCAAGTGTCTCTAGAAGGCAAGTGCGTAAAATTGGAAGAGTTGGGATGAGTTTCCAAGCAGGCTTTTCTCACCCCCGGATGCTCTCAGACTGGCCAGCGGCCTGTGGATGGACCCAGCAGAAAGTCCTGGAAACTTCTCACACCTCAAGTTTGCCTCCTGTGGTCCAGGCTGATGGGAGTGAGACAAATGGGCAGCCCAGGAACCTAACCCCAATGCAGAGGAAGCAAAATGAGTCCTCATCTGGGCCACTGAAGACACCGTTCACCTGTCCACACTGCAAAGGCTATAGCCAGTGTATTTTTTTCCCTCTACTGCTGTAACAAATGACCACGAACTTAGTGGCTTAAAACAATGCAAATTTATTATCTTATAATTCTGGGGGGTCAGAAGTCTGAAAGGCTGTGTTTCTTCTGGCATCTCTAGAAGAGAATCTGTTCTCTTATATTTTCCAGCTTCTAGAGGCCGCCTGCATTCCTTGGCTTGCAGTTCCTTCTCCCCTCTCCAAAGCCAGCAGTGTAGTATCTTCAAATATTTCTCCGACTCTTCTGGCCCCATCTTCCACTTATTAGGACCGTTGCAATTACACTGGGCCCTCCTGGATAAGCCAGGATTCTCCACCATCTCTGGGTCAGCTGATTCACAACTTTAATTCCATCTACAACCTTGATTCCCCTTTGTCACGTAAGGGAACATATTCATGGGTTCTGGGGGTTAGGATGTGGACAATTTTGGGGGGCCATTATTCTGTCCAACTAGGCCCAGACTGGGCTTTCTGGCCTCCACGATCTGGACCACACCTGCCACCTCTAAAATCCAGCTTGGCCTCTTGACAAGTGTCACGGAGTCAGTAGGAGAAAGATACCATCAATGAACTCTCCCTCCAGGGCTGGCACTCAGTCCTGGACCCTTGATGACACTGGGCTGAGACCTGGGATCCCATGGGTGCAGGCTGGGTGGCTCCTAAAAGCACTGGGGGCTGTCTCATCAAGCCTGGGAGCAAGGGTCCCATCCACTGGCCACTGTCTTCTCAGAAGGCTGCCTGTGTTACACTATTTGGTCCCTTCCAGGGCCTGGTTCTCAGGCCTGGAAACCCCCAGGGAGACCAGGATGAAACCTGAGTTTTTCTGGAGCGACTCCTTTCCCACCCCCGCCCCCCACCCCTTACTATGGTTCCTTCAACACAGAGGTTAGCCTTGACCCTGGGGAGGTCAGGATGGAGGTCCTAAGGGAGCCTGAAGCCTGCTAGACTGGGCTGTTGTTATACCCCAGCAAAAGCTTGTTCAACACCCTCTGTTAATTCCTCACTCATTCAAAAAATATTCAGTGAGCATCTACTGTTTGCCAGGCAAAAATCTCTAACCTCAGGAGTTTACATCTAGGGAGGTAGCAAGAAAAGAAACACAAATAACTAAGTGCCATTAAGTGGAGGAAGTGAGGGCCAGGGAATAAAGGGGATAGGGCCTTGCTTCAGCAGGGTAATTGTCACCTCTCAACGGAGGTGACATCTGAGCTGAGACTGGAGGATGACACCGAGCTGCGGGTAAGCAGGGGAGCAAGCTTCTGGGCACTGGGAACTGCTGTGCCAAGGCCTGGAAGTAGGGGAGCACAGGCAGCATAGGCAGGACCAAAAGCCCTGGACGGGGGTGGGTGTGGAGAGAGTAGACGAGGAGGAGGTCTGTTTTCCTGTAGCCCTACTACGCCCATCTTGAAGCATGTTGTCCCTCTCCACTCCCCCTCTCCAGGGTCTGACTCAGGGGTGGGCAGGAGAGGGTAGAGCATGCCCAGGCACTCTGCCCGCCCAACAGAGTTCCTGGACAAAGCAATATGGCACAGTGAAAAGGCCACGTGCCTCGGAGTCAGATGACCCGATGCTGAACTGACACTTCTCAGCTGTGCACGTAACCTCTCTGAGTCTCAGTTTCCTCCTCTGTAAAATGGGCATGATAATTGTGCCTGCCTCACAGAGCTTGAGTGGGGTTTAAGTGAGGTGCCTAGTAGCACAGTGCCTAGCACATAGTAAGTGCTTGATAAAAGATAACTGTTGTTATATAACACCCCCTGGACCATCCCCAAGTGATGGCTCTGCATATATACTCCTAATTTCTGCATTCAAATAGGGGACAAAGACCCTTTGAGACCCAGAGGTCAGATTTGGGAGGAAGGGAAGGGAAGGGAAGGCTGTCCTGGCAACTCTCAGGTCATATCCTGCTGGGCTCAGTTGCATGAGGTTGACCCAGGAGGAGGCTCCTGCCCAGAGTGAGAGCCTGTCTTTCTTGTAGAGATTTACAGCTTGGGCGGCACTGGGCCCGCCTGACTCATGCTTTATTTAGAATTAAGAATAAGTAACTGCAGGAGGTTGCCCAACCCTGTGGTCTCCTGCCCCTTCCCTGGCAGCCCCGGAGGGCGGGAGTGTCAGGTGGGATTGCTGAGGCTCCAGGGTAGGGTGGCCGGAAAGGAATTCTGGATGACTGGACCGAGTCAATGGAACTGTCATTTCCTGTAGGTCAATGTCATCCACATCTCCTACAGCGGAATGATGGTGAGTGGACGCCTTACACGCATCATCTCATTTGCTCTTCATGACAGGCTAACAGGTAGTTGCAATTATTAGCCCCACTATATAGACAAGGAAACTGAGGCACAGAGAAAGGAAGGAAACTGCCCGGGTCACAGAGCTATGAAGTGGGGGAGACAGGTCTGAGCCTGGACAGGTGACCTCCATAGCCTGGGTTCTCAACCAGCCACTCCAGTGGTTCTCAAATTAGAATCACCTGGAAGGCTCTTAAAAACTAGCAGGAAAAAAAAGAAAGAAAAGGGAATTCCCTGGCGATCCAGTGGTTCGGGCTCCGTGCTTTCACTGACGAGGGCCCGGAGTTCAATCCCTATCCGGGGAACTAAGATCCCACAAGCGTGGCCAAAAAACAAAACAAAACAAAACAAAAACCCCACCTCCAAAAAAATGAAAACCTAGCAGTCTTCCTCCCCCTTGGAGATCCTGTCTGGATGTTGGGATGTTGTAAAAAGCTGCCTGGTGGGGCTTCCCTGGTGGCGCAGTGGTTGAGAGTCAGCCTGCTGATGCAAGGACACGGGTTTGTGCCCCGGTCCGGGAGGATCCCACATGCCGTGGAGTGGCTGGGCCCGTGAGCCATGGCCGCTGAGCCTGCACGTGCGGAGCCTGTGCTTAGCAGCGGGAGAGGCCACAACAGTGAGAGAGGCCTGCGTACCGCAAAAAAAAAAAGCTGCCTGGTGATCGTGCCTTATGGCCAGCGTGGAGTATCAGCGACCCCTGCCATATTGTCCTCCTAAGCATCTCTGCCCCTCCCCTGCCCCGGTACCCCTCCCCCAGTCTGGAATCAGCAGTTTCAGGGGGCTGTGGTTCCCCTTTTGTGACAGCCACTCAGGCTGTGGTGGCACCTTCAACAACCAGACAGTTCCTGCTACAGTCAAATTTTCTTGCTGGGCCAGAGGTTCTTAAACAGAGTGCACACAAGATTTCCTGGAAGAGACATTAAAAATATAGATTCCTGGGCCCCTAACCCCTCCAGCCAGGCCTCCCGAGGCCAAATCCCTGGGCCTGGGCAACTGTATATTGTAAAGCTTCCCAGATGGCTCTGATGCGCACCTGGGTTGAAACCCCAACTCTTTCCTATGCATCGTGGCAAAAACTCCTGGATACAAAGTGAACGTTTATCAAGAGGGTGTCTTTGAACACATTCTGGTATATTTCACACCTTGGACTGTTACACTGTCATTTAACAAGAAGGAGTAGGAAGTATCCCAACTGCCTTGGAGAAATTTCCACAAAGTATCGAGTAAGAAAGACAAGACACAAAATAGTTTGTGCATTATGATGTCAGCGTGGTCACTGTGACCTCAGAGCCATGCCCCCCCTGCCCCCGTGTGTGTATGTGTGTGTATATCGATTGATGATTTTATGATCATGGAAAAAAACATGGACTGGTCCACCCCAGATGTTAACATGGGTGTGGCACGGAGCAGGAAGAAGCCAAGCAGACAGGCAATGGCTTTAAAAAAAAAAAAAAAGCTTAAAAGTAAGGTGCGTTTTGGCCACACATGTGATTTACTTATTTTAATTACACTGGTGTGTATATGTATAAAAGCTTTTTATAAAAAAATAAAAATGAGCTGTGTTTTGGGCCAAGACCGTGGCAACCCTTGGAAATCAAAGTCCAGGTCGAAGTCCTGGAGGGAGTACAAAGGACAAGATAGCCCTTGTCACAGTACAGACCACACAGGGAGCCCTCTCCTCCATGGAGCCCGCAGTGACCCAGCACCAAGTGATACTCGGATCAGGAAGGAAATAAATGGGACATGGGGCTGGGAGCCACAGGGGATCTACCTTCAGCAAGAGGTCAGGGAGGCCTTCTGAGGAGGTGGCATCTCAGACTGGGTTGGAAGGCTGGGAAGGAGCCAGGTGGAGAGAGAAGACAGTGCCAAAGCCCTGAGTGGGGACTGGCCTGACATGTTCTAAAACCTGGCCAAAGGCCTCTAGCGGGGAGCGTAGGGAGGAGGAGAGTGATGTGGGTGATGGTAGAAGAGAAGGCAGGCTCCCATCTCTGGGGTCTGGTAGGCCACAGTGATGAGCTTGGCTGTCACTCCGATGCAGTGGGGACCCCTCTAAACAGGGTGTGATGTGATTTGGTCTACGTTTTTTTAAAGATTGCTCTAGATGTGGAACAGCTTAGCATGAGATTTGAGGGTAAGGAATGGGATGGGAGCAAAGACACAGGTCAGAGGGCTGCACGTTAGTTCAGCCAGAGAAGTGACCCTGTTCAACTCTCCATTTGTGTGAAAACGGGAAGCAGCAGGCTTGCTGATGGACAGGAGGTGGGAATGGGAGAGGCGGGGTCAGCTGCCAGGTTTCCAGACTTATTACTTATTGATTTTTTATGAAGTAGATCAAGGGTACAAAAAAGTTTTTATGATGTTTCTGAATGATTTAAAGGATAATTAGGAAGTGAAAAGCCTGTGTACTCAGCACTGATTTCCTTAAGAAAGAGAACATTCCAAACCTCTCCGCAGTCCTGTGGGTGAGCCTTCCCACCCCTCTCCTACACCCAGGGGTCTCGCTAATCTGAATTTTGTGTTTATCATGACTTTGCTTCTCTGTATAATTTTATGACCTATCTCAGTATCTCTGAACGACCTACTCTTGCATTTTGCCTGTTTTTAGAATTTATATGCATAGAACAATATTTGTTGTGTTATTCTGTGACTTGCTTTTTTCACTCACCACTGTGTTGGTGAGATTCATTCATGTTGCTGGTCACCGTAATCCATTCCTTTTCACTGCTGTGTAGTATTCCATTTTGTGAATGAGATTTATTTATACCTCTTTCTGTCAAAGTGTCTTGGGTTCTTCCTACACTTGCTATAACAATGTGGCTCTCACCATTCTTGGAGACGTTTCCTGGTGTACACATTCATGAGTCTCTCTAGAATACATTCCTAGAAGGTATTTAGCTTTATTAACTGGGAGAATAGTGATGCTGTGGAGGAAAAAGGGATAGGAGCAGTTTGGGAGGAAGTAAGCATCCAGGGAGGCCAGCTGCTCTAACACATAGACTATAAAATGTGTAATGGCTCAGGCACTGCATGTGTTTATTTCCTGCTCAGGCCAGCAGTCTGAGGTGGTTCAGGTCTGAATGGTAAGTCCGCATGTTGGGGTGGAGTGGGGGAGCTCTGCCCCACACCGTCCCTCAGGGACCCAGGCTGATGGAGGTTCTGTTGGCTTCACTCTGGGCATTGACCTTGAGCCCCCAGAAAAGAGAAGAGAGAGGGTGGAGAAAGCACACCAGTATCTGAACCACCTCAGGCCGGAAGGGCCCCATATCACTTCCGTTTACAGTCCAACAGGGAGAACTCAGTGGCCACGTGTAGATGCAGGGGACTCTGGGAAATGTGGTCTTTGGCTGGGCAGCCACCTCCAGCGTTGGGTCCACGTTACAGATGATGGGGAAGGAATTCCTTGTTGACCCCTAGCCACCCCGAACCCAGAGGAGAAGGAGACTGGGCCAGGAGAAAAACCTCGTTCATGGCGAGAAGCTTGCCAGGGCTCATCCTTCAGTTTTCGGCTCAAGTCTCAGTTTTATTCACTTCGTGTCCTACCCTTAGGGATGCAGAGCCAGCCTTCTTCTCACAGTGGTGGCCAGACAGCACAGGCCCACCCCTGTAGGTCCCTCTCTGATCCCTCACCCCATCCCAGGCCCATTCGTGTTGTGGTTCTGGGTCTCGCTCGCTGAGCAACAGCCACTGTAAGCAGGGTTTCCTGGAGAGAGATTAATGAGTCAAGGGTTTCTGCAAGGGAAGCTGACAAAGGGCCTCAGGAAGGGCCTGGGGACTGAGGAAAGCGTGTTGGGAAGTGTCTCTTTCTGTCTTTTCTGCTTCCCTATTTGTGGCCATGGAGCAATTGGTGTGCCAACACAGAAGTAGGTTTAGGTTTATCTGCGAAACTGTCCCTGCCACTGCTCATGCGGAAGAGCTCTGTAGATGGGAAAGAAACAGGAGTGGACTCTCAAACATATTTTCATTTAATCCAGTGGATATTTGTTGAGCACGTACTATGTATCCAGGCAATAAGTGACAGTGACTGTAGCATAGTTCAGAGCCTGGGCTCCGGGGTCAGGCTGCCAGGGTGTGCTTCCTAGCTTTACCACTGCCCGCTGTGTGACCTCGGGCTGATTACTTAACCTCTCTGAACTTTACTTTGCTCATTGGTAGAATGGGGATAGTGACAGTACCCATCTCCGGGCAGTGTTGTGAGCAGTGTGACAGATCCAGGTAGGTGATTGGCATAGGGCCTGGTACTCAGCAAACTGCAGCCTAGTGACAGGGAGAAAGTAACCTGAAGTAACTTACCCGAGTAAGCTAAAAAGACAGGTATGTTTGGCTCCAAAGCCTCGTTTTTTCTGCACTGCCACCTAAGGAGTCTCTTGCCTGCTTTTTTCTTTTTTTTTAATTTTCTTTTTTTATTGGAGTATAGTTGTTTTACAAAGTTCTGTTTTAGTTTCTGCTGTACAACGAAGTGAATCAGCTTTGTGTATACATGTATCCCTTCCCTCTTGGACCTCCCTCCCACTCCCCCACCCATCCCACCCATCTAGGTCATTACAAAGCACTGAGCTGAGTTCCTTGTGCTATACAACAGATTCCCACTAGCTATCTGTTTTACACATGGTAGTGTATATATGTCAATCCTAATCTCCCAGTTCATCCTACCCTCTCCTTCTCCCCACCGTGTTCACATGTCCATTCCCTACATCTGCGTCTCTATTCCTGCCCTGAAAATAGGTTCATTTCTACCATTTTTCTAGATTCCACATATATGCATTAAGATACGATATTTGTTTTTCTCTTTTTGACTTACTTCACTCTGTATGACAGTCTCTAGGTCCATCCACATCTCTACAAATGATCCAATTTCGTTCCTTTTTATGGTTGAGTAATATTCCATTGTACGTACCACATCTTCTTTATCCATTCATATGTTGATTGATGACATTTGGATTGTTTCCACATCTTGACTACTGTAAATAGTGCTGCAATGAAGATTGGGGTACATGTGTCTTTTTGAATTATGGTTTTCTCAGGGTATATGCCCTGTAGTGGATTGCTGGGCCATATGGTAGTTCTATTTTTAGTTTTTTAATAAACATCCATACTGTTCTCCATAGTGGCTGTCTAAACTTACATTCCCACCAACAATCTTGCCTGCTTTTTTCTGATGATAAATATTTTTTTAAGATAAGCCAGACAAGGACTTCCCCGGTGGTCCAGTGGTAAAGAATCCACCTTCCAATGCAGGGGACACGGGTTCGATCCTGGTCAGGGAACTAAGATCCCACACGCCGCAGGGCAACTAAGTCCGTGCGTTGCAGCTACTGAGATCGCGCTCCTCAATGAGAGAGCACACGTGCCGCATACTACAGAGCCCACGTGCTCTGGAGCCTGTGCACCACAACCAGAGAGAGAAAACCCGTGCGCCACAGCTAGAGAGAAGCCCGCGCGCTGCAGTGAAAGATCCTGCGTGCCCCAGTGAAGAGCCTGAGTGCGGCAACTAAGACCCCATGCAGCACCCCCAAAAAAAAAAAAAAAAAAAGAGAAGCCGGACACATAAGAAGTCAGGTGACAGCAAAGCCTTCATTAAGACCACAAGTGTAAGCACTTGCTGCCCACTGGGGGTGGGCAGTGGTGTCTCCCGTTTGCCCACTGCGATGTGCCAGTGGCCACTCCCTTACGATCTGAAGCTGAAACAAACATTGGGCAGGTTTTCATGAGGCTCAGGGTGGGAGAGGGGCTGGACTCTATTCCCCCAAGTCCACCCCATCAGTTCTGGGCACCTGTCCTGGGCCTCCTTGTTGGGTAGCAAGGATTTGGGATGGTTGCTGACAGAATGTCAGGGCGCAGGAGTCACCCTTGGAGTTCCTAGAAAGGAACGCATGCTTGGAAAGTCGAGGGTGAACGTTGTTGGTGTGGGTGCTCATCTGACGTGTGTGTCATGAGCCAGTGCATGCAAACGAAGCGCGATTGATAACTCCCTGAAGCAGAGCTGTCTTTGAAGGGTTTAAGGCCAGCAGTAAAGTTAGTTCCATAGTTTCTTTTTTGAACCTGTCTTGGGTCTTTAAATGAGTCTCAGCATCTTGAGAAACAGCATCTCAGTGTTAATTATATCAGTTGCAACCTCTTAATTACCTTAATCGCAGAAATTATAGCTGTCCTGGGCAGTTTCCAGGGCTCAGGCGAGCAGGGAGCTGAGCAGGGCTGGGCAGGGAATCATTCAGAAAGGAGTTTTCATGTGAGTAACATGACCCAAGAGGCTCCTGGACAGCTCAGTCATTATACTTACTTACTTATTATACTTACTTACTTATTATTATTATTATTACTTATTATTCTCTATTTTTAATTTTTTATTTCCTTGACACATTTCTCAAGGGATTCTAGGCCACTTATAATAAGGAAATATTCAACAAGCGGGTGACTAAAAAGTAGAGAAACATAAAGACATCAAAGCAGGAAAAACCTTGGACATAAAGGCCGTGGGAAAGGACAAACATATCAATGACCATGAGGATCGAGCTAGCACCTGTGGTTAAGCTCAGAGTTAGGATCTGAGCTTCCCAGCAGCCCATGCAAGAAGGGAACCAGAGTTAGGCACCTGATTCTCATTACTAGAAGGAAGGCAACATGCCACATGATTCCTGCCACACACAGACCTTTGTAAAAGGATGTGGAGGAATCAGTGTCCTCGACGACCTTGTAACAGCAAAAACCTGATGAGAGACTGCCTGGGGCAGGGCCTCTGCTTACTCATCTGTAAAATGTGAGCACTGCTTGCTTTTTGGGTTCTTTGAGGACTAGGCCAGCCCCTGGCAAGCAGTAAGCACCCAACCAAAATTCATTTCTTTACTTTCTATTCCCACTTACTCCCCACAGGATTAGCGCCTTCCTATAGTTATTGGTTCCTTATTATCTAGCTATTTAATTCTCATGTCTACTTTATATGGGCACAATTATCCCTATTATGGGTCCAGCTCAGTGGTAGATTCTGGGGATATAGCAGCGAATGAGCAGATGTGGACCCTGCCTTTACGGAGCTCACAGATCAGCAGAGAAGCGAGGCAAACAGACAATGGCAACCTGGCAGGTTAAGTACGATTATAAGGGCATAATAATAATAATCGGCATATAATAATAATAACTATAATGGCTTCCATTTTTTAGCACTTAATCTGAGCTAAGTACTATACATGACAAGAAGAGCATGAGAAAGGAAACCTATAGACACAGCAATGAACCCAGAAACAAAAATATTCTAAGTAAAACTCTTAGCAAACTGCATTCAAAAAGGATACAATATCCGATTATACAAAACCAGTTCAAGTTAAATGGATCCCAGGAAGGCAAGCTTCATCTTAGGAAATCAGTTCAATAGATTAACAGGTCAAAGAAAAAAAAACTACACAATTTTCTCCACAAATCAGAAAATAACAGTTGATAAAGCTTCCATTTATGATTTTAAAATAAAAAACTAAGAGTAGAAAGGAACTTCTTTAACCTGATAAAGAATATCTATCACGGTGGATCTCAAAGGGCATCAACAGTGCCAAGGAACTTGTCCAAAATGAAAACCCTCAGGGTTCACCAAGACCTACTGAATCCAGAACTCTGGGGTTTGGGGTGGGGGAGTAGTCCGTTTCAATAAGCTCTCCAGATAACTCTAGTGCTGGTAGAGTTTGACAACCAAGAAACCCACATCAAAAACTATACTTAATGATGGAATATTGAAACCATTCCTTCTAGGATCAGAATAAGACAAGAGTGGCTCTGCTATCATCACTTTTATTCAGCACTGAACAAAGAAAGTTCATGTAGTAGGTAAGGCAAGAGAAAGAAATAAAAGTTTTAAGGATCAGAAAAGAATGATTATATATGTAGAAATCCAAAAGAATCTACAAGCTACAAGAACCAATAAGAGTGTTTTGCAAGGCTATCATTATAAAACCAATACAAAAATCAATTGTATTTCTATATACCAACAGCAAATAGAAAAAAAATTTTAATTTAAATATATCACTTATAATAGCAATAAAAAAGCAAAACAAAATAAAACACCAAAGAGCAAATCTAACAAAAGATGTGTAAAACCTTTATGGAGTATACTATACAACTGTACTGAAAAACATTAGAGAAGATCTAAATTCATGGAGAGAGTTACCATGTTTATAAGTTCAAAGCTTAATATTGAAAAAAATGCCAATTCTCCTCAAGATCTGTAAAGTAATGCAAACCCAATTAGAATAGCTACAGTGTATGTGTGTGTAGAACTTATAAGCTGATTATAAAATGTATATAGAAGTATTAAGAGGCAAGAATAGCTAAGTCACTCCTGAAGGTGACAAGGTGTGAAAACTTGCTCTACCAGGTGTTGACTTATTATAAAGCCATAGTAAATCAAAAAATGTAGAATTTATGCAGAGATAGGCAGACCATTTACACAGAACAGAGGGCCAGACATTTTATTATTGCATGGTAGAAGTTGTCTATAAACGCTATATACTGATCTGTCACCACTTACATGTATTACAGGTACATTTTCTCCCAGGTTGTGGCTTTTCGTTTTACTCTCTTAATCTATCTTTTAGTCAATAGCAGTTCTTCACTTTAGTGTAACTAATTTTATCCTTCCTTTCCTTTATCATTTTGTTCTTTGTGGACCAGTATCTAGGATGTATAAACCACTCCTACCATTCAATAAAAAACAGAAAAAGAAAAAGGGAAACAAACTGCTAGAAAAATAGGATAAAACTATGAAGAGGCCCTTCACAAAACAAAAAACACAGATTTCCAATAAACAGATGAAAACGATATTCAACCTCATTGGTAATCAGTAAAATATGAAGGAAAACCATAGTGGTAGAATATTACATGCTCACCAGATGGGCAAAAATAAATACATTAAGTAAAACTGTTAGTGAGGATATGGAACAACAGAACCCTCGTATATAAATTGCTGATGGGGATAAAACTGGTACAACCACTTTGAAAAATAGTTACTACCCAGCAAGTTAAAAATGCCTGCACCCTACGCCAGAAACTTGACTCCCTAGGTATATACCTAGAGAAACTCTTGCTCTGGTACCTGAAGAGACATGACTATTCATAGTAGCATTTGTCAAATTATCCCCAAACTGGAAACAATGCCCATCTCCAGTAGGATGGATAACTCAATTGCTGTATATTCATATGGTGGAATATTAGAGGGCAATGAAGATGAACCATGTATGGCTCACGCATCAACATGGGCACATCTCACAAACACCACGTTAAGGGAAGGAAGCAAATCACAAAGGAATAAAGTGTGCTTCCATTTACGTAAAGACCAAAAGCAGGCAAAACTAAACAATAAAGCAAAAACCATAAAGAAAAGCAACAGACTGATGATGGCAAAAGTCTGCATCATTGTTTGCTCTGCAACTGGGGGGAAGGAGGGAGGGAGGTGTCCTCAAACAGTTTCAAAGGTGCTGAAGACTTTCTATTCTTCAACCCGGGTGGTGTTTCCACGGTGTTCACTTTGTTGTTATTCCTTAAAATGATTGCATGTTACAGGCTCCTCCAAATGCACGATACATTGTGCAGTTTGAGGAAGTGCACACGGATATAAAGGCAACCACGGAAAGCGTGCATGAGTGACTCAAGTTCATCAACACGGCTCACACTGGCCAGAACAAGAGCAGACCCCGCCTCCAGTGGCAGATGGCGGAGGATTTGCCAACCCTCGGGAAGGGCTTCTGGGGGTGGGCTTCAAACAGGCCAGCTGCTCCAAAGCTCAGGGAATAGGAGGGCGTCCACAGACGGGTGACCAGACTACAATGTCATCACTGAGCCCCCTTTCCCCGGAAGAGTCCCTGAGCACGTGTGTGTGTATAGAGGACAGCTGTGTCAGTAAAGCCCTGACCATCTCCGGGTCGGGTCGGGTGCGGGGAGTAGGGGTGGGGGGAGAGGAAGAAAGAGTCACTGGAGATGGAGATCGTCAAGCAGAATCCCCAGGGGTCTGTGAACCCATCAAACTGTGGGCAAAATATTCCATATGTATTTTTCAGGGGAAATGTGTCCCCAGCTGTGCCCTGCTCCTTGAAGGGCTGAGGACACGACCCACCTCCTGTAACAGATGCTGTCGGTGCCCCCCTACCCCCTCCCTCTTCAATTCATGGAGGTCCAGCCCGCGAGGGCCAGCACCTGCACTCTGCTTGAGGTTTTCTCTGGCCACCAGAGCCCGCCCATCAAGGTGCAGGGAAATAACGGTCCCCAGGAGCAGCCCTTAACCAACGACTGATGGGATTGGGTGTATTAATGCCCTGGCTCAGCCTCTCCTGGGAGGGCTCGCTCTGGAGCCTGAGCTCCACACCACTTCCCAGGGCTCCCCGGTGGGTTAAGCTCCAGTCGCCCACAGGTGGTGACCAGCTCACTAATATGCCTTCACTGATTCTTCCCTCCCTGTCTCACTTTCCCACTCCCTCCCAGTGTATCCGGCGCCTCCCAAATAAACGACTTACACTCAGATCCTTGTCTTAGAATCTCCCCTGGGGTAACCCAAACTAAGAAGCCCCAAGAAGATGAAGAACGCTCACAGGGAGTCAGGAAGAGAGACTCCCATCTTGGTTCTGCACCAACTTGACCATGACCCTAGGCCAGTTACAGCTCTTCCCCAAGCCTCACTTTCCCCATCCACAAGGGAAGGAAAGCTAAGGGCATCTCTATGGCTTCCTTTAAATGCTCAAAAGGGTAAGTGACCCATATGCATTAAGAACACCCGTCCTGTTTTCAAAATGACAAAATTATGATGATGGAGAACAGATAGTTGTTGCCAGGGGTTTGCAAAGGTTGAGGGGTAGGTGGGTGGGTGTGACTGTAAAGAGATAGCACCAAGGGATATCTTTTCAGTGAAGGAATAGTCTGTATCTTGATTGTGGTGATAGCTAGAGTAATCTACACGTGTCATAAAATGACGTTAAATACACACACATTGTGCTCACGTCAATTTCCTGGTTTTGATATTGTGACTATCAAGATGTGACTATTGGGACAAACTTGTTTAAGGGTAAATGAATGGGGCTTCTCTGTACTATCTTTGCAACTTCCTGTGAATCTTCTATTTCAAAATTTAAAAAAGTAAAAAATAGGGGCTTCCCTGGTGGCGCAGTGGTTGAGAGTCCGCCTGCCGATGCAGGGTACGCGGGTTCGTGCCCCGGTCCGGGAAGATCCCACATGCCGCGTGGCGGCTGGGCCCATTAATGGAAAATAGAATGGTGGTTGCCAGAGATTGGGGGAGTGGAAAATAGGATGATTTAGGTCAAAAGGTACAAATTTTCAGTTATAAGAAGAATAAGTTCTGAGGATCTAATATACAGCATGGTGACTATAGTCAATAATACAGTATTGCATACTTAAAAGTTTCTGAGGGCTTCCCTGGTGGCGCAGTGGCGCAGTGGTTGAGAGTCTGCCTGCTGATGCAGGGGACACGGGTTCGTGCCCCGGTCTGGGAAGACCCCACATGCTGCGGAGCGGCTGGGCCCGTGAGCCATGGCCGCTGAGCCTGTGCATCCGGAGCCTGTGCTCCGCAATGGGAGAGGCCACAGCAGTGAGAGGCCCACGTACTGCAAAAAAAAAAAAAAAAAAAAAAGTTCCTGAGAGTCGATTGTAAGCGTTCTTACCACATACACACAACACAAGAGTTAACAAACGTTAACTGTGTCGGGTGATGGATGTGTTAATTATCTTGATCTTGGTAATCATTCTACAATGTATATGCATATCACATCATCATGTTGTGCACTTTAAATGTATGCAATTATATTTGTCAATTACTGCTCAAAAAAGTTGTTTTAAAAGATAAGGAGAGGGCTTCGCTGGTGGCGCAGTGGTTGAGAGTCCGCCTGCCGATGCAGGGGACACGGGTTCCTGCCCTGGTCCGGGAGGATCCCACATGCCACAGAGTGGCTAGGCCCGTGAGCCATGGCCGCTGAGCCTACGCGTCCGGAATCTGTGCTCCGCAATGGGAGAGGCCGCAACAGTGAGAGGCCCGCGTATCAAAAAAAAAAAAAAGATAAGGAGAAAAAAGGAACAGCTGTCCTAAACTATGTGTCCTGTGATGGTTAATTTTACATGTCAACTTGGCTAGGCCATGACACCCAGATATCTGGTCAAACTTCAGTCCAGATGTTGCTGTGCAGGTATTTTTAGATGAGATTAACATTTAAATCAGTGGACTTTCAAGTAAAGCAGATCACCTTCCATAATGTGGGTGGGCCTCATCTAATCAGTTGAAGGCCTTAAGAGAAAAAAGACTGACATCTTCCAAGGAAGGGGGAATTCTTCTAGCGGACTGCCTTCAGACTCAACCCACAGCATCATCTCTTCCTTGGGGTTCTCTCCTGCCTGCCCTGCAGATTTGAGGCTCCCCAGACTCCACAATCATGCGAGCTGATTCCTTAAAATCTGTCTCTCTCTCATGTGCGCACAGTGTATATATATATATTTTTTTTTTGAGAGAGAGAATCTCCTGTTGGTTCTGTTTCTTTGACTTTTGTTTCATGTCCCTTGAAGGCAAGGACTCTTCTATCTTCTGTGTCCCTAATAACTGGCACAGCACCAGGCACAGAGGTGTGCTCAGCAGATGTCTGTGAATGAATCTAAGTCAGCAGACCAGTGTGTCTGGGATCTTTTATTTTCCCTCCTAATTGGCCAGTGAAGCCTTGTGGTTAAGGCTTTGCCATTGCTCGATCTGGGTTTAGGTCCTGATTTCTTTTACCACTAGTGTGTGATCTTGTTCAAGTCCTTCAACCTCTCTGAGCCTCAGTTTATTTGCCTACACAACGAGAGTGATAACCCCTTCCTTCTGGGGTTGATATGAGGATCACGTGAGTTGGTGTGTGTCAAGGACTTCACCTGGCACCTGCCTGGAGCTCAGGACCTGCTAGTTGATGCTATTGGTTGGAAGCACAGGACTGGAACATTCTCTGCACAAAGGCAGTTAAGAAGACGTATATTGGGATACCATACTTGAAAGCAGGATATCCCAGAAAAATTGAGGCTTTTTCCCTGGATTCCTTAAGACTTGGGAAGGGGACTTGACACATAGTGAATGCCTAGTAATTGCATGAAAGGATGGTGCACAGGTAGTATAATGCAGCCACTGGAAGCCCTGCTCAGTGAAAAACAGGACAAGAGCCCTAAATGTGAGGACAGTGGCAGCCCCAGGTCTCATCCTCCTCCATTATGGCTTCTGAGCCCTGGACTTTATAGGACAAAGAGGCATGTTAATGTTATACTCACAGGGCCCTTGAATGGCAGCTGAAGATGTCTGGGCGGCCCTCCTTAGTGAGAGGGATGCACAGTGAGGTCTGGGGCACCCAGGAAGAAGAGTGCTAGAGAAGGCAGCCACCAAACAGGCATGCGCTACCTAGACCTCGGCAACACCATTCTCCAGCCCTGCCTGTCAGCTTCCCGGCTGGGTGTAAATCCCCTGAGCAAACAAATCCGGGAAAAGATCATCACCCAAGCCTGTCTGAGAAGAATGTGAGGTGTCAGTGTTATTTTAAACCAGTGCTTGGTTCAAGTTTGTATGGCAAGGCTTCCCTGGTGGCACAGTGGTTAGGAGTCTGCCTGCTAATGAAGGGGGACACGGGTTCAGATCCCTGGTCAGGGAGGATCTCACATGCCGTGGAGCAACTAAGCCTGTGCTCCACAATTACTGAGCCTGCACTCTAGGGCCCTCGTGCCACCACTACTGAGCCCCTGTGCTGCAACTGCTGAAACCCGCGTGCCTAGAGCCCATGCTCCACAACAAGAGAAGCCACCGCAATGAGAAGCCCGCGCACCGCAACGAAGAGTAGCCCCTGCTCGCCGCAACTAGAGAAAACTCACGTGCAGCAATGAAGACCCTTGACCCAGTCAAGAATACATAAATAAAAATAAATAAATTTATATTAAAAAAAAGTTTGTATGGCAGTGTTATTTTAACGTAGCTCCAGGTTCAAACTTCTAGCTGCTGCTGGAGAGATGCAATCCAGGTCTAATCAGAAAAAACAAAGCGATGAATTTGTGAGGTGATGAATTGCCTGCAGGGCTCCGGCTCCTGGCTCTGGTCCTTTCCCTTCCTAATATCCTTCCTGATCAAAATTGCTCTAAAACAATGAGAACATGGGTGGCAGATTGGATGGCAAACATCTGGAACATTTCTCATTCTCATTAAGAACTAAACACAAAATACCACAATCAAAATAGCAGAAATGAAAACAAAAACAAAGGTTGCCGGGAAGGCCAGGATGAAGTGAGCAGTTGCGTGAATTGCTTATATAGATGTGATTTTATATAATCCTTTGGAGAGCAGTTTCACATATTAGGAATTCTACCTCCAGGAAAATAAACAAGGAAGTAACCCTATTCAGAGACAAATGTTTATTTGGAATTCATAATAACAGAAAATGAGAATAACCCTTGGTCAAAATGTAAAAGCATTTGGGAATGGGTAGGAAAATTGTGGTACCTCCATTTGATGGATTATATGAAACTTGCAAGGTCTTTATGGTAATATGATAAATACCTTTTTGTTAGGTGAAAAAATCTGGTCAGGATTTTTCCTCAGTTTTTGAGCCTCAGTTTCCTCATCTGTGAAATGGGGATTATACCCACTTCATAGGGTGCTTGTAGGGATTAAATGTGAAAACCATAAAAATGTTTAAGTACTTAGCACAGTGCTGGGCCTACCCCTGGTAGTTGTTCATTCATTCATCCATTAATTAATTCATTCAACAAATACCAATTGAATACCTATTATGTCCAAGCCCTGTGCCAGGCTCTGGCTAAACAAGATGGTCTAGGAACGCTCTTGGTGGGCATGGTTGGGGTCATTGCTGTTGTCAGTAATAGTAGTGACAGTCCCTGGCTTCCTCCATCTGATGCTCCACAGATGTTCCAGGCTGAGCATCTGTGATCCTAGAATGGTGCCCATAGGAGTGTCTGGCACATTTCCTTGGAAGTGTCGCTCGCTTCCAGCCCCCATCCAGCAGAAGGAGAACAGCAGAGACTGAGAGGGTGAGGAGTAGAGGAAGAAGAGGCCGACGGTCATCTGAGGCCACCCGACTCCCAGGAGAGAGCCCTTCCATTAGTGAGGCATTGAGCCCTGTATTCAAGCGCCCTTGTGATGTGTGATGTCTCACACAATAATGGCTGATATTCACATCACACTTGGTACTTTAGTGAAAGTGTGTTGGTTTTAAAATATCAGTTTTTCTTCATCTGAAAATGTTTTTATTAAAATATAATTTTTATGTACACAATTCTAAGTTAATAGTTATTGTTTCAAGGTACTTTGAAGATATTATTCAACTCTCTTCTGGATTTCATTACTGCTGTTGTGAAGTCTACTTTCAACCTATTGATAATTATTATTCTTTTATAGGTGACCTGACTTTTCTTCTTTCTGGATACCTTTAAGATCTGTTTGTCCTTGGTATTATTAACCACAGTGAGATGTGTGTGTGTCTGTGTGTGTGTATGTGTGTGTATGCAGAGAAGGGAATTCTTGGCAAGTTCCCTTACTTTTCACATCTCAGCCATGCTTTGAAAAGTACATTCTAGGGCTTCCCTGGTGGCGCAGTGGTTGAGAATCTGCCTGCCAATGCAGGGGACACAGGTTCGAGCCCTGGTCTGGGAGGATCCCACATGCCGCGGAGCAACTAGGCCTGTGAGCCACACCTACTGAGCCCGCGCGTCTGGAGCCTGTGCTCCGCAACAAGAGAGGTCGCGATAGTGAGAGGCCCGCGCACCGCAATGAAGAGTGGCCCCCGCTTGCCACAACTAGAGACAACCCTCGCACAGAAACGAAGACCCAACACAGCCATAAATAAATAAATAAATAAATAGGTATATTCTAACCATGATCCAGTCGTTTTGTAAGGGGAAGGTCCTTCAGAGTACTGTTTGTACTGTTCGTGTGATTCTTCATATATGCACAACACTGTGTGTGCATGTTTGTGTAATATAAACCTCTGGGTGCACACATCACTCTATGCATACGTCTGTGTGTGTGTGTCTTTTCCTAGTTCAAGCGTAACCTCTCCAGGTCAGGGGATTTTCTTTCTGCTTCTCACTACCTCCTGACAACCTACCAGTACTTACTCCCATGGTCAGGGTCAGTCTGGTTGCCTTCTGGTGTCCACACTGGTGGGAAAAGGAAGAACACTGGGGAGAGCAGCAGTGGGCCAGGCACAGCCTCACCGTGTCCCCCTGTCCTACCCATCTGTCTCTTCCACAGCTCTGCCCCCAAGGACTGCACATCCTTTAGCATCAATGCTTCCCCAGGAGTGGTCCTAGATGTTGCCCACTGGCCTCCAGCCAAGAAGAATCTCACAGGTTCCTCCAGTGGCCCCTGGACCCTGGGCTGGAGGTGAGCCTGAAGATGAGAGCTACCAGCGATAGCACAGGTGACCGGAAGGTGAGTGTGGCAGCCGTGGGTTGGGATGTGTAGGAGGAGGTCAGCAGGTCATAACAGGTCAGCCACTCAATCGACCCAGAGCCCCAGCCCTCTGCAGGCTCTGGGGTGAAGCAGTTCTTTGTCTCTCCCAGCTTCTGGTGGCTGCTGGTATTCCTAGACTTGTGGCCACATCGCTCCAATCTCTGCCTCTGTGGTCCGTTACCTCCTCCTCAACCTGTCAAATCTCCCTCTGCTTCACTCTTATAAGGACACTTGTCATTGGATTTAAGACCTGTCTGGATAATACAGGATGATCTCATGTCAAGATCCTTGATTACATCTGCAAAGATCTTTTTTACAAATAGGGTCACATTCACAGGATCCAGGGATTAGGACGTGGACATATCTTTTGGGGAATCACCATTCAACCCACTGTAGCCACATTGACCATAGATGGACTCAACAGGACCCTCCAGGATTCCCACAGGGATCTGGGACAACAACCACTTGTTCCCAGCAGGACAGGCCAAGCAGGATACCTCCTGGGGCAGAGTGGTTGCCTGCTCTAAGAATACAGACCTTGGGCATCAAAGCCAGTCAGCAAGGGTGCAACCAGAGAAAGCTTCCTGGAAGAAGTGGTAAGCTAATGGATGGTATCAATGACCTGCTTAAGAGAGGAAAAGAGAAGCGAGAGCTCTACACAGGGGATGTGGCCTGTGTGCACACTCTGGATAAGAGAGGGTGAGATATGTGTTGGGGAAGCTGAGGAAGAGCTGTATGGAAAGAAAGGAAGGTAGAAGGGAAGGTGAGGGAGAGAGGGAGCCAGTATTAGAGGGTTTGGCATCAGAGACCTCATTCTCTTAGGACAACAGGAAGCCAATGAAAACATTTCATCCAGGAGTAACAAGACCACATATGTATGTTAGAAAGACCCACTGGCTGCAGTGTAGTGAGTCCGTTAGATCTAGGCAGCAGACCGGGGGCAGGGCAACCAGTCAGGAGGCTGATGCCGTGGTCCAGATGCAAGGTGACAGTGGCTGTGACACTTCCCTGGATTCCCACTACCTGCAGGACAGGTTGAGACACCTCAGTGCGACCCTCAGGAGCTCCCTTCTTCTGGTGGCAGCTCTTTGGTTTTGCTTTGGGGAACTCCCCTCCGTCATCTCGCTTAGAAGTGTGGTTCCTGACGCTCTGCCCTCCTCTGGCCAGGCTGGGCCAATCAGATGGGTTCTTCCTGGATTTTTAACCTTGGGCAGTGGGAGTTGGTGTTGCCACTCTCCCTCTAATGCCTCTTCCACCACACCCCCATCGCTGAACTCCTGACACCATGCAGGCAGAGGAAGTCGCTGCCTCCCTGGTCTCCCAAAGGACCCTCTTCTACACATCATTGTCACTCGAGTGTTTTGCTCCCCTTCCACTCTCACCACCTGGCGTGTTCCTAACAGGCTGGGAGCCTGATCCTTGTCTCCTCAGCACCCTGCTCTGAGCTGGCACATAGCAGGCCAGTTAGTGTTTGTTGAATGACTAAGGGAAATCATTAGTGGTTGGCTCCTGTCCTATAGGTTCAGATTTCATACTATGGACCCGAGACCACTCCAGCTGAAGCCCTGCTCTACATCACTGGGGTCGGTAAGTGACACCAGGTATCTTGGAGCACCACCCCTCTCCCTCCACACACACACCCATGCAAGGCAGCTCTCCAGGAGAAACTACACCCTGAAGCTTACTTTAGACTGAGCAGAGAAAAGGATAATTTCTAGCCAGTCATGCATCTGGTAGTTCATAAGTATTCCTTCCCCAGTCAGTGAACCCTGAATACAGCTGGGGAGAGAGGGCATTTGCAGGAAGCTTCAATTACATCTCAATATTTTATTTCTCAGCTTAGGAAGTGGTACGTGGCTTTTCAACATACGAGTCTCTATACATTTTTGAAACCTCAAATATTTATGAGAAAAAGTAGATGAGGCTGTTTTACACAATAATATAGACCAGTGTTCCCCAAATTCCATTATTTACATCCCATCTTCACCATTTTTGCCCCATCAGTGATCTGCTTGTATTCATATTTATTTAGTATTCTTCTTTAAATAAAGTACATTTTTAACTTGACCTCATCTGGGACAATAATGTCATAATATTATTACTACATACATTAAATATATGAACAGCATGTGAAAGCTTCAGGTTTCTTTTCATTAATGAATTTCATTCATTTATTTCATTAATACACATTTTCATAATAATAATTATTATTGTTGTTGTTATTATTATATAGCACTTACTCTATGCCAGGCAGGGTGCCAAGACTTTACATTTAAACCTTACAACAATCCAATGAAATTGGCACTATTATTACCATATTTTACAGATGAAGAAACTGAGGTACAAGAGGTAAAGGGACTTGCTCAAGATTACACAGCTGGTTAGCAAAGGAGCCAGGAAGTTCTGGCTACCAAGCGCTATGCTCTATGGCCCAACATCAATACATGGTTATGGATATGTTTAAAATGTCATCTAGGTCAATCTCATTCTGTGAGCTCACGAGGTCGCTACACAGTGTCTTTGGAATGACCATATAGTCATGCGTTCTGATGAGAGGGGAAGGATTCAGAAGCGAACATATGCTTTCTCAGCCATGCCATTTGGACAGAGCAGGGTACGTTTGGGACTGTGGTTTGTCCCCAGTGCAGTCACAGTACACAGAATGGAGAGCCAGGTTGGGTTGGAATAACCACTGTGTCCGCTACCCCAAAGTCACTGGGGGCTGGAGTTGGGGCCAGAGGCCTTTGAGAGCCTGGCAAGGTGTCCTTGCAGGGGCTTCGTACCATACATCCATTGGGGTGGCCGGGAACTCTTTCTGAGACCCCTGGGGGTGGCCAGACATGCAGGGTCTGGTTGGCATCACAGCTGTGGCAGGTCCTCCATGAGAGGAGAATGTGTGTGGTTAGAAGCCCCGGCTCTGCTGTCAGAATTGCAGCCAGACTTCTTCTTGGGAGGCATGGGGGTGTCTTAGAACCTGTGTCTCCTCTGAACCGGTGAGAAAGAAGCCTTTGTGCAGATAGGTCTCCTGGGGAAAGGACTGTCCATCTGGGACCAGACTGAGTGCTCCCACCTTGCACCCTCGCTAACTCTCTCCTCTTACTCCCTGGGATTTCAGAAATCTCCTTGAGCGCGGACTTCACTCGCACTGGCAAAAGAAGTCCACCGGGGGCAGGAAGGACCAGGTATGGCTCGACCGCTCCCGTAACTCCACTGGGTTCTCCTAGCGCGCCCCCTGGTGGTGATCAGGTGAACAGCGATCTGTCTCATGTATCCATGTTAATAGTAAAAGAAACACAAATTTAAAAGAAAATTAAAATCACGAATACCATTACCGTTTTGGTTTACATAGGTCCCATCTATTCTACAAAACTAGATTTTCACGATTGTGGGTTCAGAGAATGGGTTCTCCCACAAACTGGAAACTAGACTCACCCAGTTCATGCACAGCAGAGAGAAAATTTGCAGGCAGGTCTCAACTCTGGCTCAAAAATCCCCTATACTATGGGGAATTCCCTGGCGGTCCAATGGTTAGGACTCCACACTTTCACTGCAGGGGGCACGGGTTCGATCCCTGGTCGGGGAAATACGATCCCGCAAGCACAAAGCACGGCCAAAAAAATCCCCTATACTAGACTTTAGCTACTGGTGGGAGAGGTTCACATGGGGTGAATAATAAAGAAAAGAGACAGGGGGTAGAGGAGGGAGGGAGCCAGGTGGGGGAAGGGAATGTATGTTGCAGAAATATAGGGTGTTGTGGTACACAGGTGATGAATCATCTTACCTGGGGTCCGTGGATAAACCTTAGGGTGTCCCTGAAACCCCAAAGCTGCCTGCACATTTTTGTTCTGGTGTGCACTTTATTTTATTTTATTTATTTGTTTGTTTGTTTGTTTTTTATTATTTTGGCCACACTGCGTGGCCTGCCGGATCTTAGTTCCCTGGCCGGGTAGTGAAAGCACCGAGTCCTAGCCGGACCGCCAGGGAATTCCCCATATGCTGGTGTGCACTTTAGGATGATATGACCTGTCAAAAATTAAGATCCCTTTGTGGGGTCAAAGTGGGGGGAAGGATTACAGCTCTCGGAGTGGAATTCATCCTTGGGTCCCTCCCAAAACGCAGTCATTCCCCCGGGGGAGAATGCTCTCCTACAAACAGAAGATGTCATCACTATTAGATTCCTGCTAGGAGGGGCTGCTCAATTTGCTTTCATCTTTGGGCAGACCGTAAGCGGCTGCTAAGAATAGTGCCCACACTTTGGTGAACGAGTAATTAAGGGTTCTCAGAAGAGGAGCTATTTAGATTTGAATCTAGACACAAATATTTAGCTCAGTTTGGTTTGCTAATCCAACAGTTTTTTTTTGTTTTTTTTTTTGTTTTTTTTTTTTGCTGTACGTGGGCCTCTCACTGTTGTGGCCCCTCCCATCGCGGAGCACAGGCTACGAAAGCGCAGGCTCAGCGGCCACGGCTCACGGGCCCAGACGCTCCACGGCATGTGGGATCTTCCCGGACCAGGGTATGAACCCGTGTCTCCTGCATCGGCAGGCGGACTCTCAACCACTGCGCCACCAGGGAAGCCCCCAACAGTTTTTAAAAGCTGCTGAAATCAATTTTACTCTCTTCGGTTCCTTTTTTTAAGTGGATGAATGGAATTTGCTTATGACTTTTGGGGCAGGCAAAAATCCACTCTTGGGACCAAAAAATGACCTGATGTGGGAACGAAATGTGTAAATCACGCAAGGCTATCGAGGTGCTAGGGTAAGGTGGCTGGGCTTTCCCAGGAGTTGGAGGGACATACACAGGTTCCTAAGTGTGCCCCATCTCTGCTGGGTGTCCACAGAGGACCTGGACCTGGGGCCCGCATGGGCAGGGCGCCATCCTGCTAGTGAACTGTGACAGAGACAATCCCAAGTCTTCCACTGTGGACTGCAAGGATGACCAGCTTGACAGCAAAGGTAAAGACCCCCCAAGAACCAATGGGAATAGAGCTTTGCCTTTTTGTGAAGCCTGTTGTCCTGAGCCTTGTAACAACCCTCAGAAACCAGGGTTATTGGAAGCGTGTTCTTTTTAGCATGCCTGTTATGTAGGCGAAGGAATAGACAGGGGTCCTGAGAGGGCAAGTAACCTGCCCAAGGTCACACAGCAGCCAGGGAAGAGCTGGGAGCAATGCTGAGTCTCCCAATGCCTCCTCCAGGGCCCAATTTCCATCCCCAGCCCATTAACCAACCCAAACTTCTGCGCTTGGGTCAAACCTGGGGCCCCAAATAATTCACAATGAAAGCCTGACTAGAGCCCCAAATTCACGTCAGAGCATCCCTGAGCCCCTGCCATAGGCTGGGCACTGCTCGGACCAGTTCAGAATTCTTAACTCATTTGATCCTTCAGCTCAAGTTTCAGAAGTACGTATGGTCCTCTCCCCCACTTTACAGATGGAAAAACTGAGGTATGGGGAAGTTAAGCAATTTGCTCTGGGTCACACAGCTAGTAAGTCACAGGCTCAGGATTTGAACCCAGGCATCCCAACACCAGGGCAGGTTTAGGGGCACAGGTTGGGCGCAGGGTCCCTGCTGGCACACCTCTGAGGCATGGCGAGGGTGGAAGACCTGCACTGGAGGAGGGCGCTGAGTGGGGCAGGATCATTTGGCCAGGGCAGCAGCTGCCACCTTCCTGGGGAGTTGCTAGAATGGCCTAGAAATGGATGCATCTTAAGGTTGCGTGGAGTTGGCCTGGCCTGATGCCAGGGAGCAGCTTCTACATGGTGCCTGGCACACAGTAATAATCAAACAGCCCGTATGTACCCTCCCAGGATGCCAGGCGCTGTAATATGCACTTTACACATATGACTGCACCCTTCCCTCCGTGTGGGCTCTGCACTTAGCCCTGTGTATTTATGAGAAGCAGAGGCACGGAGAGCTGAAATACCTCCCCAAGCCCACGCAGATCCAGGGTTCAAACCCCGCCCACTCCAGTGCCCTTGACCACGTGACTCTTGTCCAGCCTCTGACTCTCGTCCAGCTTCAATCTCCCCAAGCCTTTGCTGGCCACTATTCAGGTTGGCTCACTTCCCACGCAGGCCCCGGGGAGAAACCTTTGCACTCATTCACCCCACAACTAATTACTGAGCACCTGCCTTGTGCTAGGCATTGTTCTAGATGCTTCTCGGAGCTGGGAACAGAGCAACAAACAAGATAAAAGTGATTTCTGCTTTGGCGAGCTTACATCCTAAGTTCATCCTAGTGGGAGAGGACCAAAACCTTGAATTCCTTTCATTCTAAAATGAAAAATATTGTTTAAATACTGGAAAGAGCATAAGGAAAATAAAGCCAGGTGACGTGATGAAGGGTGGTCTTGGTGGGGGTGGGTGTAGTCTCAGGGGCCTGCGTCTCAGGCCACGCCCTTCTCATTCCAGACCTGAAGGACATGTCCTTGGTGACCCTGAGCATGAAGACCCCCAGGGACTTCTTCAGCAAGCCCCATCTGGTGCTCCATGTGGCCAAATCTGAGATGGTCAAAGTCAGGGCGTTTCGAGCCAACGGTGAGTCGCCCTTGGCCGTCACCTTGGTGTTCCCTTCCCAGCCCAGCCAATGGCACTCAGCCCCTTCACACACACTTCAGTGAATAATTCCCGAGCACCTTCCCTGTGCCAGGTTCTAAGAACCGAGGATGCAGCAGTGAGCAAGATGGACATCTCTGCCCACTACCTTGTAGAAAGGGCACAGACACAATGCAGGCAAACAAGATGATGTCTGGTGCTGGATGAGCACTGAGAAGGAAATGACCTCCCTCCCAAGGACTGTTGAAGTTGTTCTTTGTGTGTCTGTCCCTGTCACTCACACACACACACACACACACACACAGAGGACTGCTGTTTACAGAGGTTTTTGAATCCAAGCTGACTGCACATACTAACTGTTAATATGTAATAATTTGTTCTCCAACAACCTGGTGATCAGAGACATCAGTAACTTCTCAGCGGCTTGCGAGCACCTGCCACTGAGTGCCAGGCTCGGTTCTAGGCACAGGGCACGGAGCAAAGAACAAAACAAACTCTCTGCCCTCATGTCACTTTCATGTCATCTCAGCGGGTTGAGAGCAATGATATGTAAAATCATTAAGTAAAGTGTCTAGTGCCTCAGACGGCATTAAATGCTACACAGAAGGATGCAACAGCGAAGAGGAAGAGAACGAGGGGTGTGGGGAAGGGGGGCCAGGGAAGGCTTCCCCCAGAAGGTGTCATTGAGCAGACAGAGGTGTGGGAACACTCAGGGGAAGGGCACTCCTGGCAGAGGGAATCACAGGTGCAAAGGCCCTGAGGTGGGATGTGCCCATGGGCTTGAGGAATGTAGGGAGGCCAGCTCGGCTGGAGTGCATAATGCAAGGGTTAAGCAGGGGGATGAGGGTGGAGAAGAAAGGCCAGAGGGGAAGGGGCTGGGTCAGGGAGGCAGGAAATGACTGTGGGGCCATCTGAGGGCTGTGCAGAGGCGCAACTTGATCTGACTTCCATTCAAACCACAGCGATTAGACTGACGTTGGTTTGGCCACAAACCAACTCCTTGCCTCTATGGCGGTATCACCTCCTCCAGAAAGCCTTCCCTGACCTTCCAGAACTTACTACTATCTGTAATTTTGACTGTCTTTGCTCCTCCCTACTTACCCAGGAGATTGTGCACTCCCTGGGGACCAGGACAGTGACTGTCACCCTGGTCTTTCCAGGTGTCAGCTGAGAGCAGGTGATAGGGAGTGCATGGATGGATGAATGAATGAATGAACTATAATGTATATTGGACTTTCTGTAAAGTTGTGAATGACTCAGGCACCCTCATCACTCCATTCCTGGACCTCCATCGGGAGGGCAGGGGTGGGGCCTTTAGTCCCTTCCTCCTAAGGGGAGGCTCCTGCCAGATCCAGCTGTGAGGAATCCTTAGGGGTGAGATGCCACGGCCTTGGGAAGGCCTCACACACCAAGAAGAGAAGGTCTCAGAAGTAGGGACGCAGGCCTGAGCCTCCCCTGCTCTCTCCCAGCAGACAAACAGCCCTCCAGGTACGGCATGATCCTGGGGCCACAGCATCCCTCTCACGCCCTGGAGCTCCAGGGTGGCCATCACAGCACAGACTTCTATGTGGAGGGCCTGGCTTTCCCAGACGCCAGCTTCCCAGGGCTCATTTCCCTCCATGTCTCCCTGCTGGACACATCCAACCCGGTAGGCCAAGAGGGGGGATCTGGGCTTCCAGGCACTGGCCCAGCTGTGGAGGGGGCTCCAAACAGCCCCTGGGAAGCAGTAGGTGTTGGGCCCTGGCTGCTGTAACAGTTCCTCCCCTGCCCCTCCCCCTGCAGGAGCTCCCCAAGGCCCTGGTTTTCCAAGACAGCGTGGTCTTCCATGTGGCCCCCTGGATCATGACCCCCAACACTCAGTCCCCGATGGAGGTGTATGTGTGCAGGTGAGGGGCCCTGGAGGGCTGAGGGCGGGGCACAGACACACCCCCAGGGAGAGCCCTGGACCAGGAGCCCATCGTGTACTTGCTGTGTAAATGAGGAAACGGTGATATCTGTGCTATGACTTGCTGAGGGCTGAGGCTTGTTAAGAACCATGAAAAGGTCAGGAAAATCATTATTGGTGGTGTTTTCATGTCACTATCCTGCCTTGAGGCAGGCCAAGGGCTGCTTTGGCTCCTGGGGGCCTCTAGAGTTTGCCAGACCTGGAAGATGAGAACCCTGAGTCCCTGGGTGAGGCCTTCAGGGCTCCTCGGAGGGCAGCCTGTGAGCCTTCTGCACCAGAAACCCCTGGGCACTCCTTTAAAATGCACGTTCCGGGCCAACCTCTGAACTGCTGGGTCTCGACTCTGGGGACGGATGGGGCCCAGCTGTGTTTTCACGTTGCCGGGGGAGGTTTGGCATCCCTCCCGCAGTCTGAGAGCCCCCACTAACCATGCGGGCTCACAGGGGGACCTTCCCCTCTCCTCTTCCCATTGCTTTGGGGCAGAAGGGGTGAGAGTGTGACCCCGTGGTCAGGACGCAGGCTGGAAGCCAGCAAGGCCTGGGTTCGAATGCAGACGGCGTGACCTTGCGCTCTGACCCCCTCATTCTGTCTCCTCCTCTGTGGAAGGCTGGGTTGTTACCAGAGTTCAGTGAGCTAAGCTTGCTAAGAGCAGAGAGACAGGGTGAGCTGCGGTCTCTGTCCAGGCTCCAGGTGCCTTGGAGCACCCACCGTGCCCCTCCCCTACTCCATCCAGCCCTGAGGTCCTGCTCCATCCCTAGAGACACCCCAGGGGGTCCAGCTTGCCCCCTCAGAGGCCAGCCAAGGCCACTGGCTGCTGAATCAAGGGCACTAAGGAGATTGTTTTTTCTGTTCTTTCTAGGTTATTTGAAAATGAGGATTTCCTGAAGTCAGTGGCTGCTCTGGCCAAGAAAGCCAGGTGCAGGCTGATGGTCTGTGCCAAGGAGGAGAGCATGAATGACCGGTGGATGCAGGTGCGTGGCCCGGGCACACAGGAGGCGCATCCCTGAGGGTCAAGGGACATGGGGACCTGGGCTCCTAGGGCTCGGCCGAGCACCTGGCTGGCCACCCTTCCTCAGACAGGCAGGGAGTTAGGAGCCTCTGAGGGTCCTCGCAGACGGAGGGCTCAGGCAAGTGACTCCACTGACATCTGCTGTGGCCACGTCATGCCCGCCATGGTCACCAAGATGACTACCTTCCTGCTTGAAAACTCTCAGACAGCTTCAGGAAACTGAGGAAATGCTGCAAAGCTCAGGGGGCTGGAGCTCAAACATTCCCCCTAGCAGCCTCCCTCCAAGCCAGCCTTCCCAGGCTCGGCCACCAGGCCAGGCCACACCCCTGCTCCAGCACTTTCCATGGCTCCCATCTCCTCCTTCTCAGCTTGCCTCTCAATCTGGCTGTCCCACACCGGCCACACTGGATCACCATTCTGTCTCTGTGCCAGGCTCCCCCTCCACCCCGTCGTGCCATGAGCCCCCTGAGGGCAGAGAGGGAGTCTCCTTCAGCTCAGCACCCAGAACCTGGCATTGGGTGGTGCCAGTGGGCAGCTGGCGGGCTGACCGAGCCTCCGTGCCTCTCCTTCCACGCTGCCCGCCCGGCTCCCACCCCGTCCCATAGCCCTGCTCCTTCTCTCCAGCCGCCCTCCCCATTCCCAACCCCACGTCCAAATCGGTCCCGTCCAATCCCAGCTCGAATCCCCTCCATAAATGTCCTCAATCCCTCCAGCGGGAATTCATTCCTCTCTCTTCTAAACCTCCAAATAATACCCTCCCTTCCTTTCTCATCCTTCCACCTGTGTTAAATCAGGTTGAACCAGAAGAAATGGCTGATATGCCACCATTTTTTACCTCCAAGAATGGCAATTTAGGATGGTTCAGCTAATAGTGATGTGTCCAACATCACGCCTGCCTGCTAAAATACAGGCAGGATGTGTACCCGATTCATTTCTGCACCCTCCCCGTCTCTGCCCCATGGGCTCGGCTGGGGCCTCACCTGCCCTCCTTCGGGGCAGAGCTACCTCTGCCCTCCAGCCTCAGCTCAGCAATGCTCTTTCTCTTTTTCTTAAATTAATTTTTATTGGAGTATAGTTGCTTTACAATGTTGTGTTAGTTTCTGCTGTACAGCAAAGTGAATCAGTTACACATATACATATATCTTCTCTTTCTTAGATTCCCTTCCCTTTTAGGTCACCACAGAGCATTGAGTAGAGTTCCCTGTGCTATAAAGTAGGTTCTTTTTAAGAACTCTCCTCTGACCCGTCCCAACTGAATCAGGAGTCCCTCCTCCGTGTTCCCGAAGACCCCTCTCACCTCCCTCCCATCACCTCCTAGCACCGGGTGGTGAGTGCCCAGCCCTGGATCTCCCCTTGAGGACAGGCTCGTACACCATGGGTCCCTGGCATCTGGCCCGGCACTTACCAGGAGCGAGAGTGAAGGGCACGCCATTGATTCCACTACACGTTGGTTCAAATACAGGACAGTAAGCTCTGCTTTCCCGGAGCCCCTCCTCTGGAGTTGAATGTCCCACGTGCGTTTGCCCTTGACTGCAAGGGGGAGAGTGTGGATGGTTCCACACCCCCATCCCTGCGCTGGGGGTTGAGACCCAGGCAGCGCACGTAACAGCCTCCCCTCCACTCACTCTTCACAGGAGGAGATGGAGATGGGCTATATCCAAGCCCCACACAAAACGCTGCCTGTGGTCTTTGACTCCCCAAGGAACAGAGGCCTGAAGGATTTCCCCATCAAATGCATGCTGGTACAGGCTAGGCGGGGATGGGCGCCAGTGCTGAAACCTTTGCCTTGAGGCCTCCTTCCTCATTTTCTGTCTCCCACCCTTGCCTGCTGCTGAGCATCCTGCAGGTGTGCATCCTGCCCAAGCAGCCATCACACAGGTGGCCGGGGCATTTTTGTTATGTGATGAGATCTGGCTCTTCCTTTCCCAAAGCCCTTTCTGGCCATGAGCTCACTTTGTCCTCAGGAAAACCCTGCCAAGGACATAAGTCCTCTCCATAGATGCTCTTGGGACTTCCCTGGCAGTCCAGTGGATAAGACTTCACACTTCCACAGCAAGGGGCACGGATTCAATCCCTGGTCGGAGAGCTAAGATCCCACATACTGTGCAATGCAGCCAAAAAAAGAAAAAAAGATGCTCTTGCTGGAAGGTGAGGGTAGGGCCAGGACCAGAACCTTCCCCAGTGTCCAGCTGGAGGCTCTGTCTTTTGGGTGAGAGTCTGGTCTTTGGGGGGCTCTCTCTGGGACATGGGGGTGTTCAGGATCAGAGTGGTCATTTCCTCGGTGTGACTTTATCAGCCAAGGTCTCTACGTGTGTTTGGGGGGTGGGGCGAGGGTGACATATTAGTGAGTCATGCTTGACTAACCTGGCAGTTTCGGGCAAACTCAACAAAGAATAATAATAATAATAGCAATAATAATGGTTACATTTATTGAGCACGCGTTCTGTGGCAGTCACAGGGCTAAATTCTTACATGAGCTGACTCATTTAATCTAACAACCTCTAAGGTAGATGCTATCACTAGACCCATTTTATAGATGAAGAAACTGAGGCTCAGAGAGGTGAAGCAGCTTTCCCGAGGTCACACAAAAAGAGAGTGAAGCTAGAATTCAAACTGGGCCATGAGCACCCTGCTCCCTGCTTTCCCAGTTAGACCCCAGGCCTGCGATCTGAGCCTGGACAGCCCCCTAACCTCAGGCACCAGGGAAAACAAAGGAAAGAGTGCAGGGTGCAAGGTTTGCTGTGGTGAATGGCTTTCCAAGGAGCACCCTGTGCCCCAAGGGGAAAGGAAGCGGCCCTGCCCATGCAGGAGGCTTTGAAAAGAAACTTGAGTTTAACTCGCTTGTTCTCCTGTGCTGAGTGGTGCCAATGAGCGGATTTAGTTGGGGTCACTGGTGTCTCTCTGCCACAGAATCAGGTTAATCCTGTTTCAGGAGCAACAGGATGAATTTGCCAGCTGCGCTGAGACTTTGGCCCCTCTCGCTGATTTCAGTCCTATTGTGTTCAGTGGCCATGTCTCCAAGAGTGAGGAAGGCTAGGTTCTCTGACATCACAAGCCAGCTGCCAGGCAGACAGACAGACACAGCAGCACAGGTGTCCTCACCCAACCCACAGACAGCCTCGGAAGAGGGGGGCTGCGACGGTCTCTTAGCCACGCTCACCTGGGGTATTCAAATCACTCAGGAAAAGAATTGGGATCAAAGTCAACCTCCTCGAAAAGGGAACCCTCTTGCACTGTTGGTGGGAATGTAAATTGGTACAGCCACTATGGAGAACAGTATGGAGGTTCCTTAAAAAACTAAAAATAGAACTACCATATGACCCAGCAATCCCACTACTGGGCCTATACCCTGAGAAAACCATAATTCAAAAAGAGTCATGTCCCACAATGTTCCTTGCAGCTCTATTTACAATAGCCAGGACATGGAAGCAACCTAAGTGTCCATCGACAGATGAATGGATAAAGAAGATGTGGCACATATATACAATGGAATATTACTCAGCCATAAAGAGAAACGAAATTGAGTTATCTGTAGTGAGGTGGATGGGCCTACAGTCTGTCACACAGAGTGAAGTAAGTCAGAAAGAAAAAAACAAATACCGTATGCTAACACATATATATGGAATCTAAAAAACAAACAAACAAAAAAAGGTTCTGAAGAACCTAGGGGCAGGACAGGAATAAAGACGCAGACGTAGAGAATGGACTTGAGGACACGGGGAGAGGGAAGGGTAAGCTGGGACGAAGTGAGAGAGTGGCATGGACATATATGCACTACCAAATGTAAAACCGATAGCTAGTGGGAAGCAGCCGCATAGCACAGGGAGATCAGCTCGGTGCTTTGTGACCACCTAGAGGGTTGGGATAGGGAGAGTGGGAGGGAGACGCAAGAAGGAGGAGATATGGGGATATATATATATATATGTATAGCTGATTCACTTTGTTATAAAGCAGAAACTAACACACCATTGTAAAGCAATTACACTCCAATAAAGGTGTTAAAAAAAAAAAGTCAAACTCCTCACCAGGCAACAGCCCCATCTGCTTCTCCAATCCCGTCATGGGCCACTTTCCCTGTCCCTCGCCTGGCTCCAGCCTCACTGGCCTCCTTCCTGTTCTTCAAATGTACCCAACTTGTGCTTGCCCCAGGGCCTTTTCATATGCTGTTCCTGCTTCCCGGTTAGCTTCCCAGTTCACATGTCTGGCTCCTTCTGCACCTTTAGGTCTCAGCTTCAATGCCCTCCTTAGTGAGGCCATCCTGGTACTGAAGGACACATCCACGCCCCTGGCATTCTCCACTGTAGCACTGCTGGTTCCTTCTGGAGTCTCTGTTATAAATCACCGGACTGTTTACTTTCCATCCTCTGTCTCCCTGCTAGACTGGAAGTACCACAAGGGCAGGGCCTGGGCCGTAGTGCCCATCACTGTACACCAGGCACTTAGCACGCAGCTTACACGTTGTGGGTGTTCTCCCACAAGACAACATCAGTACATTTTAAACCAGTCAGTGGAACACCAGTAGCACTTGCCATAAGTAGAAGCATTGAACCTTGAAGTTAAACAGAATGAAAACAAAAGAGTGCTATTAAATCCAGCTGCACACAAATGACTGCAAAAACTCCAAACCAGGTTTTGCCCTCCGCTTGTTAAGATGGGAGGTTAGCGGGTATTAAGGATGCATTTGCATCACCCACTCTGGGACTTTCATCTTTGATGAACCAGAAAGACTGGAGGAGAACTTGGACACATTCTAAGCCTGTGCTGGAATCTGTAGCAAGTAGCACATGTGAGCATCTCCTGCACATCTTGCTCTGGGTGGGGGGGGCCCTTCTCCAGACCATGGATACCCCTTCATTCGCCTGCAGAAATCCAAGCCTGCAGCCTAGGTAGCTTTCTTCTCATGGCGACAGCCAGGGCAGTGACTTGGATGAATTTGCTATTCATTTATCAAACGTTCTTTGAGCACATACTCTGTGCCCAGCCCTGTTCTAGGCACTTGGAATCTATTGGTGAGCAATGCCAAGGCCCCTGTCCCCATGGAGTTGACATTCTAGCCCAGAGAGATAGACAAGGAACAGTATGTTTAATGAATAAATACATTATATTATATGCTGCGAGGTGAAATCAAGTACTACAGAAAAAGAAAGAGCAGAATCAAGGGGCTCACAGGTGCCAGAGTGGTGGGGGGATTGGATTGCAATTTTAAATAAAATGGTCAGGGGAGGGCTCTTTGAGAAGTTGACACTGGAGCAAAAACTGGAAAGAGGTGAAGAAGTTGACTCTATAGACATCTCGGTGAAGAGTGTTCTGGGCGGTGGAACAGCCAGTGCAAAGGCCCTGAGGCAGGGCATGCCTGGCATGTTCACAGAATAGCGAGGAGGCCTGAAGGGGTGGAGCTGAGTGAGCAAGAGGCAAAGTGGTAGGAGAGGCAGAGAGGTGATGGGGATGACGTGTAGTGGGGAGACGGATCCTGTGAGCTTCTTGGCCATCGTAAGGCCATTTGTTTAGAGTCTGAGAAACTGGGGAATCATTGCAGAATCTTAAACAGAGGATGATTATGATCTGATTGATGTTATTAAAGAGAACCTCTGGCTGCCCACTGAGAATGGACGGCAGTGGGGCAAGGGTGGGAGCAGGGAGAGTGGGGATGAGGCTGGTGCTGTAACTGGAAAGGTGATGGGCTTGCAGACCAGGGGAGCAGGGGAGGGGGTGAGAAACGGCCAGATTTGGGATATGTTTTGAGGACAGAGCCAATAGGATTTCCTGATGCTGTGAGGGAGTGACAAGCCTAGGTGACTTCAGGTTTTGACCCTTGTGAGTGGCAGGTGTCATCCCTTGAGATGGGAGGACTGAGGGAGGAACAGGGAACAAGGGGCTGGGAAGCGGGGATCAGCAGTTCTGTTTGGGGCAAATGTGAGATATTTAGTCAACATCCAAGTCAGACGTTGTACCACGTGTACAGCAGTTGGGAGGGAAATGCAGACTGAGATATAAACGTGGGCATGGTCAGCACGTGGATGGTATTTCATGAGACTGGGTGAGATCCTCAAAGGAGGGAGTGAATCAAGGACCAGGTCTGGGGCCCCCAGTGCACAGGAGGCTGAGAGGGAGCAATAGCCGAAGCCAAGTGCAGAAAGTGTGGGAGGGACATGGCAGTGACCAGCTGACTCGGATGCTGCTAATGGACAAGGAAGCCTGGGCACTGCCCATTGGGTTTAGCTGTGTGACCACGACGACCTCGAGGGAGCAGTGTTGATGGCCCAGCCGGGGAGGAAGTCAGGTTGGCGTGGGCTTTAGAGAGAAAGGGAGGATTTGGAAGTGATGGGTTTTAGAGTTATGGTATCACAGACCTCCTTGAGACTAGTCATCTTCCCAGAAAAACGCACCCAAGCTCACTATTTGGAATCTGTTTTCAGGGAGTCTGTGGCCCCCATGAAGCCCCAGGGTCCAGACCATCAACTGGTAGGAAGCAGAGTTACAGGTGCAGTAAGTAGACCAAATCATGGCGCCTCAAATGTGGCCTAATCCCCAGAACCAGATGCTGTCTTACATGGCAACAGGGGCTTTGCAGATGTGATTAAGTTAGGGATCTTGAGATGGGGATTCTCAGGACCTGGGTGGGCTCTATGTAATCAAAACGCTCCTTGTGAGAGGGAGGAAGGTGGGTTGTGGTGGGAAAAGGCATGTGATGACAGCAACAGAGGTTGGAGTGATGGGCGCTGAAGAGATGGAAGAAGAGGCGACCAGCCAACGTGGCCACTAGGAGCTGAAAAAGGAAAGAAAATGGATTCTCTGCCAGAGCCTCCAAAAGCAACCAACATGCCACCCCTTGATTTTAGCCCAGTGAAACTGATTTCAGACTTCTGACCTCAGAACCGTAACAGATAAATGTGTGTTGTTTGAAGCCACGAATTGGGTTACAGCAGCAGCTGGAAACAAATACGGGGATGAGAGGTGTGTCACCTGCCCGGTCTTCTCATGAAGATGGAGATGTCACAGCCATTTGGGGAGGTTCATTCCAGCCCGAGGTCAGGATGCAGCCATGTGTGGACCAAGAGGGCCTGTTGTAGAGACAGTTCAAATCCCAGTCCTTCTGCAAACTGGCTCTGGAACCTGAAGAGCCACACACCACTCTGACCTTAGTTTCTGCTCTGAAAATGAGGATAAAAACGAGATCTTGGGCTTCCCTGGTGGCGCAGTGGTTGAGAATCCGCCTGCCGATGCAGGGGACATGGGTTTGTGCCCTGGTCCGGGAAGATCCCACATGCCGCGGAGCGGCTGGGCCCGTGAGCCCTGGCCGCTGAGCCTGCGCGTCCGGAGCCTGTGCTCTGCAACGGGAGAGGCCACAACAGTGAGAGGCCCGTGTACCGCAAAAAAAACAAACCAAAACAAAAAAAAAACGAGATCTTGCAGATTCATTATTACACCCGAGTTAAGGTTAATGAAGCAGCAGGTGCCCATTAGGGACTCTTACAAATCCTGGTCCCTTTTCTTGCCCCCCTGACTCAGCTTTCCTTCAATATTCCACACATAATAATGAGACCTGCTCTGAACCAGCTGCTGAAAGGTTACTGCCTGAGACCAGGCTAATCTTTAAACCTGGACCCCACCCTCTCTTCACCCAGGGACTAAGTTCTCTAACTCTTGGCACTGCTTCTCCCATCTCAGGGTCCAGATTTTGGCTACGTGACTCGAGTGCCCCAAACAGGGAGAGTTACTGACCTCGACTCCTTTGGGAACCTGGAAGTGAGCCCCCCTGGTGACAGTCGGGGAGAAGGAATACCCGCTGGGCAGGATTCTCACTGGGGACAGCGGTTACCCCAGGTAAGGAGGAGATGGGGGGAGAGGGGTGGCCAGGACCCGGGGATGCTGGGGAAAAATAGAGGCCAGAGCAGAAGCCTTCCCTCCTTGCTCCCAGACCAAGAAGGCTCAACAAACTTGAGGTGGTATGAGAGCAATCAAATCACACAGCAAGGAGTACCTGCCGAGGAGCCCAACAGTTCCAAGCTCAAATTCCAGCTCTACCACTTACACACTTTTGGTAGGTAAATATTTACTGAGCACCTACTATGTGCCCAGCACTGTGCTAGGAGCTAGGAAGGAATGTAGCCATGAACATGACAGATAAGTCCCTGCCACTATTCTAGTGGGGGAGGCACATAATAGAAAAGCAAACAAATAAGATAATTTCAAACAGTAAAGAGAGCACAAAAGAGAGGGGCAGAGAAAGAGTGGGAACTATGTTAAGGTGACCGGGGAGCGCCTCTCTGGGGAGGGGGCTTTTGAGCCAAGGTCTGATGACAAGGAGAACATGGCTGCATGGAGATCTGGGGTGGAGGGTTCCTGGCAGATGAAAGAGCATGGGCAAAGACCCTGTGGCAGGAATAGCTTAGTGCAGGGGTCCCCAACGCTCGGGCCACGGACTGGTACCAGTGCGAGGCCTATTAGGAACTGGGCCGCACAGCAGGAGGTGAGTGGCGGGCGAGCGAGCGAAGCTTCATCTCTATGTATCTGTATATGTCCTGTAGCATCAGGCAATGGTCAGACCTCTGTTTGCCCCTCCAGAAACGGGATCCTTTCGGAGATAAGAGAATTTAAGGGAGCGAAGGTAACACTCTTAATGAGAACTTACCCTGATAGATTATTTTATTAAAGTCATCTGCCTCCCAGATGCTTATAAGAAACCTATATGTTAGGAATCATTGCTGCCCCCATTTTATAGATGGGAAAACTGAGCCCCGACTGGACCTGCTGGGAAGAGCAAAATGGACCTCTGAATTCATCTGCTTTTTTTATTTTCTTTTTCTCCATGACAGACAAAACCCAGCAGAAAATAAAGGACATTCTGTCAAACGAGAAACTGAGAGAACATAACTCATATGTGGAGGTACTAGCCTGGCTGCCCAGGAGATGCCATATCCCGGGCAGACCTGACACTCCTACCCCCACCTCCAGCCCCCTTCCCTGAGGTTAGAGGCCCAAGGCAGAGCCTTCCACAGGCTCCGTGATGAACAGCCCTGGGATTTGGGTCAATGTGTGTGTGAGAGAGAGAAAGAGAGAGAGGAGACCTCGGTCACCACTACAGGAACACACACAAGGTGATGCACGGAAGATAGAGAATTGGCAAAGCTGGAGATGGAGAAAGATGGGGGAAACTCTCAGAAACAGAGGGACAGAGGCAGGAGAGAGGCCAAGCGTTGGAGTGACTGGAACGGCAGGGACACAGAAGCAGAAAAGAGTGGCAGAGGGACTGAGCAGAGAGGCCTTCCTGACCGCCTTCCTGCCCCTGTCCCTGGTCCTTCCCCTGCCCGGGGCCTCGGCCCCACCTGCCCCTCCCCCACGACAGCCCGCGCCCCGCCCCGTGCTAGCCCAGCCCCGCCCACCGCCGCCCCCTCCTCCCGTCCCCCAAGAAATGCATCGACTGGAACCGGGAGGTGGTGAAGCCGGACCTGGGCCTGAAGGAGTGGGACATCGTGGACATCCCCCAGCTCTTCAAGCTCCAGGAAGGCTTCAAAGGGACCCTCAAGGCGGAAGCCTTTTTCCCAAACATGGTGAGGAAGTGACCTTCCGAGTAGCCTTAAGTCAGAGAGGCCAGCTGGGTACTGAGTCCAGGAGGCTTGATTGTCCCCTCACCCGCTGGGGTTTGCACGGCCCTATCCGCTTTACAGAGGCTTTAGGCAACCACCTGGGGGTCAAAGACTATCATCGCCCCCACTTTACAGACGATGCCCAGGGAGACCAGGTCCCTGGCAAGAGGTGGGATTCAAAGCTGGGATTCAGAGCCTGGGGGTCTGGCTGAACTGCCCTCTGTGGACTTCCGGTGGCGGGTGAGGTAGGAATGGGGCAGGTTTTGGCGGGGGAGACAAGCAACAAGCAAGATGCTCTCAGGTCGAATTAAGTACCATGAAGGGAATAAAGGTGGGGCACCTTTTCAGACTGGTCCAGGAAGGCCCCTCTGAGGAGGTTAGGCTGGCACTGCCTGGGCTAAGTGGGATTCACCTGTCTGAAGGGTGAACTTGAGGGAGATCCACTTTTGTCGAGAACTTTTAACTGACCCCAGCACCATCTTGAAGTCATCTAGTATATATTTCCCATCCCTCCGCCCTCTTGCTGTGTCTCTTCCAAGAACACCCAAAGGCCAGGCAGAAACCTCACCCAGTTCTACTGGGGTCCTTCAGACCCCTCTCCTGCTGCAGCTGCGGATTACAGTTCAGGGAAGAGCCTGTAGTCCCTGGCACAGTGGTCTTCAAACTGGGTTCTGGGCTTCCCTGGTGGCGCAGTGGTTGAGAGTCCGCCTGCCGATGCAGGGGATACGGGTTCGTGCCCCGGTCTGGGAAGATCCCACATGCCGCGGAGCAGCTGGGCCCGTGAGCCATGGCCACTGAGCCTGCGCGTCCGGAGCCTGTGCTCCGCAACGGGAGAGGCCACAACAGTGAGAGGCCCGCGTACCGCAAAAAAAAAAAAAACAACTGGATTCTCCAGGGCCCTGGGGTTCCAAGGTAGTACCTCAAATGCAGATTTTTTCTGTTTCATGCATTGAAGTACTGCAGAAGATTTTGTTTAGAATAAAGCTTCCTTGGCTAAAACGAGACAGGAGGGGGCACCTTCCTCTTAACCCCTGGAATAAAATTGGCCCCAAGCATTTCATTTTTTCTCCAGTTTAGCCCAGCCAGGCAAGAAAGCTGATGCTGACAGATGGGAGATGAGGCATCTCAGATGAAGTAATCAGCTATGCTGAGGGCCGACTTGGTACCTCCACTGTGCGAGGCCCCAGAGGGAGCTGGAGCCTGAGCCATGACTCTCCCAGGAGCCCCGTGATGGGTGGTGGGGGCGTGGGCCTGGGCGTGGAACAGGTGGAGAAATGAGGAGTGCCAGGCACTCAGCATGGGCTGCATCTGAGCGGTGAGATGCCCCTTCAGTGACTCATAAGCCCTGGAGACTGACTCCGTGCTTACTATGCGCTGGCACAGACTCTGCATACAGGTTCTTATCCAATTGTCATAGCAATGGAAATGTGTTTGGGCTCTTTTTGCTGATGGGGCTCAGAGAGGCGAAGTGACTTGCCTAAGGCCACATAGCTATATAATAGTAGTGCTGGGATTCAAATCCATGTTGGTCTGGAGCCAAAATCCTCATCCTTTCACCTGACCAGGCCACCTCCCAATATAATGGAGGAAACATAGTCATTTACATAAGTTATAACATATGGAAAGTGCCCCAAAATAGGTAGTCACTAATTCACCAGATCATATCAACAGATATTTATTAAGTGCCTACTCTGTGCCAGGCACTGTGCTGGGAGCTATGGAAACACAGAGGAGGATGACTAACTCACAGGCAGCTTCACGGAGGCGGTGGTACTTGAGCTGGGCCTTGAGTAATCGAGTTTGCCAGAGGGTGGCAGTGGGGAAGGAGAGAACAGTGTTAAGAATGTGGACCCCGGAGTCCGACAGAATTGAGTATAAGTCCTAGACTCGCTGGGTGGCCTTAAGTAGCTCACGTTACCGGCCTGGGCCTCAGTTTGCTCATCTGTGAAGTGGGGCTGTTATTTCCAAAGGTCAGAAGAGGAAGGGGGCACTCAGATGGTGCCGCAGGCTGCACGCTGCTGCCCCTGACCTGGGCTCCCGCTTCTTTGCAGGTGAACATGCTGGTGCTGGGGAAGCACCTGGGCATCCCCAAGCCCTTCGGGCCCATCATCAACGGCCGCTGTTGCCTGGAGGAGAAGGTGCGGTCCCTGCTGGAGCCGCTGGGCCTCCACTGCACCTTCATCGATGACTTCTACACCAACGTGCGCCAGCAGCCCTTCTCCTTCAAGTGGTGGTGCGTGGTGCCCTGAGCCTGCCACCCCCCCGCCCCTGGAAGCTCCTGGCCAGAGGCTCTGGTCCCCTGCAGTGAGGCACAGCAAGAGCTCTTGGGGACATTTTGGCTCCCGGGGAGGGGTGGGGGATCACCCTCTGGGCAGTGGCTTGATTCCTTCCCCTGTGCCCCCGCCCCTGAAATCCTCACCGAGGACCCCAACATGGTTGTGGCATTGAAAACTCACTTCTGCTGTAAGAAGCTGCAATGACGTTTTACAGTCACTTTGTATGTGAGGTCAAGCTAATGCTCCTGGCATTCATTCATTTATTCATTCACTCATTCACTTACTGTCATGGTCGAATTGAATATTACAAACTTGAAGGTTCTACTGGGATACATTGAAGGCCAACATTCCTGCTTATGTCTTTCTTTCCCGGGCATACATTTGGTCTATAAAATTTTCTATGATCTGAGCCTAGTTGATTCTAATCTTCCCAAGGAGCCTCTGAGGGAGACTGAGGGGGGAGGGGGAGGGCTGAGCCCCCCAGGGGTGCAGCACATCCCCAGAGCTGCACTGAAGTCAGTTTCCAAACAGCCAGCCAGCCAGGTGAACCGCCTGAGGTGTATTGTTGCTCATTTGATTATTTGCTTTAATGTGTGTGTATGTTAAATGCACTCCTCTGTATTTCATGATTAAAAAAATAAAGTTATAGGCTTCCCTGGTGGCGCAGTGGTTGAGAGTCCGCCTGCCGATGTGGGGGACACGGGTTCGTGCCCCGGTCCGGGAAGATCCCACATGCCGCAGAGCGGCTGGGCCCGTGAGCCATGGCCGCTGAGCCCGCGCGTCCGGAGCCTGTGCTCGCAACGGGAGAGGTCACAACAGTGAGAGGCCCGCGTACCGCAAAAAAAATAAAAATAAAGTGATAAAAAGTTGACTGGATCACAGGGACACTCAGCAGGAAAGAGCAGCGGAGATGAAGTCATGTCAGCCTCAGGCTTCTCTGGATACCACAGAGCGATATTTATCAAGTTCGAGGGCAAAGGTGCAGCCTGATTCCTGGTCACATTGTCCTTTGAAAAAAAGGCAACAGACATGGAATGCAAGAACCCAAGGGGGACATGAGAACTGACTGTCGTTTCAAACACGCAAACGTTTCAGACATCAGCAAATTCTCATTGTCTCTCCCATTGGTCATTTCCGTTCCACCAGCTAGAAAGCCCCATAAAGCAGAGTCTTGTCCCTCGTGCTTTCTGCTGTGCCACACTCTGCCTAGCTGGACGTGGCACAGAATAGGAGCCATGGGTTTCGTGGAAGGAGGTTGTTAGTCCCCCCTGTGTCCTTTTCATATGTTTTCTTTTATGGCCCTGACATTAGGACTTAAGATTCCCCTGAAGAAAATAAAACTTGATGACTTGAGGTCTTGATGATTGAGGCCAGATTTTGGCTCCATAGAGCCTGAGATGCTCAGAAACCACCCCGAGATGCTGTTTTCAGGTGGGTCGTGGAGAACATGATGGTGGAAAAAGATGGTCATCCGGAGTGTCTGCCCTCACACAGACTAAGGAGAAAGGGATCCATAAACCCGGTCACCATGTGCTTCTTTCTCTGAAGAGAATCAGCTCCCCCACCCCCCACCCCGCTTGGAATTTGCTGAGGCAGAAGATGCACAAGTGTTTCTTGTGGACGGAAGGGGGCCGTGCACAAGGGGAAGCTGGTGTGAGGTTGTCCCCACACCTGACCAATAGGGCAGCCTGGAGCAGTGAATGAGCTCAGTAGACAAAAGCTGAAGCCCTTGTCAGATTCCTGGGGCTGCAGAAGGCTGGAGAGATGAGCTGATGGCTAAAGCAGCCCTTGCATCAGCTAAATGCAAGTGAGCCTCCTCCAACCCTTCATGGGGAATGTGGGGCATCAGTAAAGGAGCCAGGGGAGCCCGAGTGAGAGAAAGCACCAGTTTAAGTCCCACCAGCCCCGTAGAGCATCTTGTGATGGCGCCCAGCAGCAAGAACTTTCCTGCTGCCTTCCTCCCCAACCCCCATCTCCCCTCCCTTCTCCTGCATTCACATGTTAGTGTTCTGCAGCTGCTCTAACAAATTACCACAAACTTGGTGGCTTAAAGCAACAGAAATTTATCCTCTCACAGTTCTAGAAGCCAGAAGTCCAGAACCAGTTTCACTGGACTGAAATCAAGATGTCTGCAAGGCCAGATCCCTTCCGGAGCCCTAGGGGAGAATCCGCTCTTTGCCTCTTCCAGCTTCTGGTGGCTGTTGGCATGCCTCGGCTGGTGGCTGCATCACTCCAATCTCTGCCTGTGTGGTCACGTTGCCTTCTCCTTCTGTGTATGCCACTCCCTCTGCTTCTCTTATAAAGACACTTGTGATGGCCTTTAGGGCCCACCCAGATAATCCAGGATAATCTTAGCTCAAAAACTCTTAGTCACATCTGCAAACTTAGTCACAGCTGCCAGGACTCTTTCTATGAGATAACACAGGTTCCAGGGGTTAGGGCCTTGATATCTTTCGGGGGCTTTTATTCAATCTACTACAGGTTAGGAACCACCATTTGCCAGCTGGACCGATAGAAGGGGAAGAAGGAAGCCAAGCATCCCCTTTCCAGAGTTCTCAGTTTTGCAGCTGCATTAAATCCTAACGGGAAAGACTTAACTTTTTTTAAATTGAGATATAATTGACATATACGTTGTGTAAGTTTAAGGTGTACAAACGTGTTGATTTGGTACATTTATATATTGCAATACGATGACCACTGCAGTGTTAGCTGATACCTCTATCCCATCACATAATTATCACCTTTTTGTGGGGGGGATAGATTTAATTTCATAAAAGCAAATTAAGGGGTTTTCTTTTGTGTGGGATTCAACTTTCAAACCTCTGAATTGAGATTGTTTGGTGACTGTTTTATGTCGGGTTCCCGGAAACAGATTCTGCCCACAGGAGGTTTCTGGGCCAGGGGCGGAGTGGGGGGAATGGTGGGAGGGTGCTCTTAGGAACCATAGCTGGGAGGGAGTCTGGGGGGCAGTGGGAGACGATGAACTGGGAGGTAGTGACCACAGAGGTTTTGGGAAATCCCCTGGGATGCCCTGGGGCTGGGCCCTCAGAGTTGTCCTGAATTAAGACAAGCAGCCTGCCCTTTGTCTCCCCACATTGGATGTAGCTGCCCCCAAGGAGGGACGGTAACCTCGGGAATTGGCAGTAGACGATTCCAGGAAAGGGACTTGCTGCGAGCAGCCGGAAGCCAACACTCATAGCAGCTGGGGAGTTAATGCCTCCGCCCTGAAGAGGGGCTCAGGTGGCATACCATAATGTCCACCAGTGACCCAAAGTGACCATGGGAGTTGATTATCTCAGGAAATGTCACTGAGGAGCTGAGGGAGGGCTTCCTACGCTGAATCAGCGTGTGAGGAAGCCTGAGAATCATGTAAGAGTTGCCTTATGGTTACAAACCCCTCGCTTCATTGGAGACACCTGGGGAAGCCCACTGGGTTATCTTTCGCGGGGATTGGGGGTCATTTAGTCATTTGGGCCACAAAAACTTATTGAGTACCTACTATGTCCAGGACTCTTGTGGATGCTGAGGAGTCAGTGGTGAACAGGAATCCCCCTAGAGGGGGTGCAGGACCTGCTCTAGACCCCTCCAAGCCCCTCTCATGCCCTGAGGGTTCTCCATGCACCAGGCCGAGGGGGCCCCTCCCCACTATACTCAGAGCCCCTCACAAAGCAGGGCTGCCCAAAGGTGGGAGAGACAGAACTCCCATGCTGTTCTGCTCCAGAACCCTGAGCCCAGCCCTCTCGACCCCTCCCAAGTCAGACCATCCCTTTCCTCCAGCCGGGCTCTGGCTGGCTTGTGTGTGAGCAGATGGGTGGATGGGTGTGGGTGAGCCATTTGGGGTGAGCGCATGCACATGATGGGCTCCTCCTACCAGAGGGGCATTTAGGGTCTTCCTGGCCACCCCCTGCCTCCAAGAGCACCCAAAAAAGCCACTCCTGCAGTTATGCTGCATGCTTAAAGCCTCCAAGGAGGGCTAGTTTTCTTCTTAATCTCGAATTCACCAAGCCTGACTCACCGGCAGCCTTCACACGGTAACCAACTTACGTCCCCCAGGCAGTTACACACAGGTTACTCATCACAGCATCGTGTGCCAGGGCAAAAGACTGAACACAAACACTTATATATGATTGTACAGACTTCCTCAGAATACTACACAGACATAAAAAAGGCTCAGGATGCTTTTTTACCTACTGACACGAAGAACTTCTCTCTGAGTTATAAATACGATGAAGTGAACAAAGCAAGGTATGGAATACTATGCAGCATATATATTACCATTTATGTAAATGTAAGAAAGAGGGGAGGATATAGGTTCACGTTGGCTTGGTGACGCATAACATTTATTTGGAAAGACTTAGAAGAACCTGATGCCTCTGGCTGCCTGCATGTAAGGGAACTGAGTGGGTGAGACAGGAGGAGGGAAACTGTTGCTAAGCCCCGTTTGAACTTGGACCCGTGAATGTCATAGCTATTCACGAATAACTATAACCCACACTTAAAACATAAAATGAACAGTTTTAAAGTTAGCTGGGGAACCTCGTGGGCTGGAACAGGTGTTCTCATTTCTTTGCTCAGTCAGCTCAGCAGAGATGGGGAGCAGCTGGTGACCGTGCTCAGCGGGGCTCTTTCATCCATTCGGTCCACCAATACCTGCCGGGCCCCTGCTGGGAGCTGGTGACACAGCTATGGTCAAGGATCCCCCTAATCACCTGGGGAGGGGGGGCAGCTTCCTGGACCACACCCCAGGAATTTGCAACTTTAAGAAGCCCCCATCCCCCGATCATTTCTGCAACCACCAGAGTGCTGAGGACCACTGGTCCAGCACTTTGTGCCTTACCTCATCAATTTCCAAGAAACACACACCTTAGAATCCAGGCCCCAGAACCTAGAGGTGCTGCCACGTGCCCCCCTCCTGACCACTGCCCCATGCACCCCCTACAGATATGTGCTCCTAACAGCTTCCAGCTGAGTTAAGCCCCCAGCGCCAAGGCCAGGTTGACCAGTCCCAGGCACCAGCTTCCCAGAGCCCCTCTTGCTCCCAGGTGGAGGCTGGAGACGTAGGCAGCCAGCCTCAGACTCTGAGGGTCTGCAGGCACTAGGTGCTTCATAAATTCGTGATGCACGGGCTCTGACCCCAGCTGCTCCTCGGCACCTCCCTTCTTCCCAGCAAACCTCCATGGAGAAAATCAGTTACACTTGGGTAGCTGCTTAACAAGGGGGCGGGCTGGAGGGGCCCTGAGCCCATAAGAGGGCAGGGCGATGGGGGAGCCCCGGGGTCATCCGAGGCCGCTCTGTGAGGGCTGCTGAGCAGGTCTGGGGGCGGTCAGCTTGGAGGGCCGTGCTATGTCCTTCCAGAGCATTGTCCATCTGTCCTTGGACAGCCCTGCCCATGCCATTTGTGTGCAGGGCATGGAAATCTACTTAGATGTCAATGGGTGAGGAGTTGGGGGCGGGGCCGGGCTGGTGCCTCGTTCCCCTCTCGAGGCTGCCCTTGGATTATGCGGGAGTTGGGGGTTACCTCCATTCTCCCTATATAACCCTGTTGTCCTGCCTCGTCTCAGGGAGCCTAGTTTGGGTCTTTAAGGGCCTCCCAGTCCTGCTTCTCCCCCTCATGGGCTGTGGGGCCTTAGAAGCAAGAGCCTTGCCCCTTCTTGGTCCCCTTACGTGTGAACTCGGGGTGAGGTTGGCTCCCAAGGCACCCGTGAGGATTGAGTGAGGGAGGCTCCTGTGAGCTGGAGCCTCGGTGGGGAGGTGACTCACAAGGCCATGTCTTCCCCAGGTCACGGCACAGACCTCCCAGTGTTTTTCCCCTGTAGGGATCCCTTGTGGCTGAGACAAGTGGCTCTCCCCACCTTGGAAGTCAGGAGTTTATAAATAAGATGTATCAATAGCTTGGTAACTTCTAGAGTGTCGGTGGGAGGATGGGGTCTGGGCTGGATCTTGTCAGAGGGGGGACATGGGGGTCCTTGGAGCAGGGCGTGGTAAGAGTAAGGCTGAAGTTGTGTTAGGAAGGACCCCCCAAACTGCCCTGACCATAAGTTAGGGTGTCTCAGCACCTGAGAGGCTGGGGGTCCATCCCCCTCCATGCCAGCTGCACTCTAGGCCGAGAAGGTGAGGCTTTTGTGCCCCAACTTCTATCTCCTTGCTGGGCTACCTAGGTGTGCCCCGCAGCAGTGCGAGTCCTTCACCGTCGATAGCTCTCCGGGAGTCGTGGTCCAAATCTACGGCACAGACCCAGTAAAGATTGGGAAGGAGGCTGCCATGAACTGGTGGCCCCTGTCACATCTCACGAACGTGCTGGTGGGGATGACATCCCCCAGCTCTGCCAACGACAAGGGCAAGGTAGGTCTTGGGGGGAAGATGAGGGGGACTTTCCCAGGAGATGGAGCTAACACAACCCCTGGGGTCTCCCTCCTAACAGCTGACGTTTCCTGAGCTCTGAGTCTATGAGAAATTCAGTGCCAAATGTTTTGCACATCTGACCTTACTCAGTGCTTGCAACAAACCTGTGGGGTGGGCACTCCGTGACCCCATTTTACAGATGAAGAAACTGAGGCACTGAGTGAGGGAAGTGCTCTGCCCAAGCCAGTAATCAGCTGAACAGGGATTCAAGCTCAAGCATGTCTGTCTCCTCCATATGTGCTTCTGGCCAGGACACCAGCTTCCAAATTAGCTGCTTTTGAAGTCTGGCTTAAAAGGTTTCAGCAGCAGAACTCAAATGGGCTTTTTGGCTAAGACTGATCTCCCAGATGTGGAGCCTCTTAATGAACCTCAAGAGCTACGCTGAGCTCAGCGCTGAGCACTAGGTATCATGAGTTGAATTTCCAGAGGCTGGCATTACCTCCTTTTACATAACAAGGAAACAGAGCTAGAGAGACCCCTGTAAACCTAAATAGCATAACTACCGTGGAACAGATCCAGGATCTGAGTCCAAGTCCGTGCCCTTTCCCCTGGGCAGGCTGTCACCCTAACGGAGCCCCTGTGAGGGAGAGGTGCCCTTCCACCTCGTAGAACAGGCTCATCAGAGTCTGAATGGTTAGTAGTGGTTCTGAGTGATTAGAACTACTTGATGCCCAGGCCACACCCCCTGCCAATGAAATCAACCTCTGGGGCTTCACAGCTCCCAGATGACTCCAATGTGAAGCCGAGGGTGAGAACAGCTGAGGAAGCACATTCAGGACCAGGGGACTCGTGTTGGCAGAACTTTCTGGAGGGTAGTTAGCAGAGGACTAAGCGGGGCTGACTGAGGGCGGTACACCCCCCTCTACACTCTGTGCGCAGGGCAGGCAACTCCCTAACAGGCAGGTCATACACTTAGGTAAGACTGAGCATCTCACAGATAAGGGATGAGGCTGTGATGTGGCCCAGCTGAGCCTAGAGCACCTGAGACATGTTCTCCGCCCAGGGCTCAGCCTTCAGCACCATCCACAGTGAGATGCTTACTCCTGGCCCCAGCTAATGGCTAGTTCCATGGTTCGTGATGAAGGCCTGTGGTCAAGGCCAGTGGCTGAAAGGCAGGTCTTTGTCTAAAGACTCCTCTGGAAGCAGAGGTTGGTGTGGGACACAGGAAAGACTATCCCACCCCAGTGTCCTGCTTCCTTTTGGGCAGCTTAACCCATTGGAGGCCCCACATCCTCATGACCCATCTCATGGGGCAACAGGTGGGGTCCCAGGAGGGGCAGGTAGAGTGGGGAGGATGTATAGTGTAACTTAAAGCTTGACCTCTAGAGCTGGACAGCCAAGATCGTAAATTCTATGCCACCCCTTTTTCTGGCTGAATGATTTAGTCCCTCGATCTCTCTGCCCTTGTGGGTAGAGCCCACCTGGATGGGTTGTTGGGAGGCCTCGGTGTGGAAGGGCCTGGAGGGTCACAGCATGTTATACACGGGGGTTATTACAGTACGGTGACTCTGTACTGGCTCACAGCAAGGCACCGGAAGCTCAGAAACTGTAACTCAAGACCAAGGTCGAAAGGCCAGACTCAGGTACATGGCTCAGGGTCCTGCTCTGGCCCCCCTGCCCTCTAATGCTCCCAGGGGTGCTGGGTGCTGTCTCCACAGGTTTCGGTCTCCTACTACCAGCACGATGAGGATGTCCCCACGGCCACAGCTGTGCTCTACCTGATGAGCATTGGTGAGTGTCCTCCCAGTCCTGGAGAGGAGGGGTGGGCTTTGCAGAGGCGAGAAGAGCTGAAGGCGGCTCTCCCTGCAACGACATGCCTCCCGTGGGTCACAGATGGATTCACACAGTACCCGTTCCCATGGTCCCTCAAAGCTCACTGCTGACCCCATTCTCTGACCAGAACAGAGGCCATCGGGACCCCATGTGTTCACGTCATCCACCTACCTGTGTCAGGGCCCTACATTCCTCTTCCTCTGTTGCAATGGATGACGTGTCTGGTCCCAAGTTAATCTTAACCATGCCAGACTCTTTCCCCTCTCATTCAATAACATTCCTTCAGCAGTTCTTACTGATGTAGGAAGCCACTACCCCTCCTGCCCTCCCCTTTAGATTGTTCCAGAACAAACTATATCTATTCCCTTAATAGGAACAAGTTATTATGCCTATCCTCTTAAGGAACCAGCTATAATGTCCGTTCTTAGACCTGATTCTATGTTGTCTTCAAACTCCACTCCCCCACCTCTCTGCATCCTTAGTTTTTCCTCACTTTCCCTTGAACCTGCTCAGACCAGACCCCTGCCACCAATGCTGCCCTCATTGAGCCCCTGAACACCTTCTCAGTTCAGTGGTCTATTCTCTTCCTCTTCCTGGACCTGTCCTCAGTGTTCACGACACTGGTGGTCCTTTCTTGAGCCATTTAGGGACCCTGCACTCGGCTTTGGCCCTCTGCAGCTGGCCTTTCCTTCTCAGATCCCTGTGCTGGATCCTTTGGCCACACCCCTCGGCCCTGCCTTTTCAGTGCAGTGCTGCAGGGCTCAGGCAGCCGGTCACGTGGCTCTACGCACAGCCCACAGGTGACTCGCAAAACTCTCTAGCCCAGCATCGCCCATAAACTTGGGGGTCTACTCACCAGCATAGCTTTCTGAGTGTCTGACCAATGTCTCAAACCTTTTTTTTATAATAACAGGTAACATTTGTTGAATACTGAGAGTGATAGGCAGTTTTCCTATATGTTAAACCAGATCAAATTACCCTAGGAGAGTGTTTCAGAGAGAGCGATATGCAATTTTCAGATCAACATTTCTCCTTTTCATTTTATTTATCTATTTTTTTTGGCCCTACCCCGCTGGCATGTGGGATCTTAGTTCCCTGACCAGGGATCAAACCGGCGCCCCTGCATGGGAAGCGTGGAGTCTGGAGTCTGAACCAAAGTTAATACACCCCAAATTGAACTGATTCCCTCCACCCCCCAGTGCCTCTTTCCTAGTAGTCTCCCCCATTGTGCTAGAAGCTCCATCCTTCCAGCTGGTCAGGCCCAAGCCCTTGGTGTCGCCCTTACTTTTCTGTTAGTCCGTGTTGATCATGAATCTTGTCAGTGTTCCCTTAAGTCTAGCTCGAATCCAGCCACCAGCCACTACCAAAACTCTCAGCCTGGTCTGAGGCATGGTCACCTCTGCCTGGGTCACCGACAGGTCCCTAGTGCGGTTCCCTCCTCCGTCCTTGATCTCCTACAGGTCCAGTCTCAATTCAGCCCCCAGGGAGGCACCTCTCTAAAAGGCTATCAGATAACATCTCTTCCAATCAAAGCCTCCTACCGCTTGCCCACCCTCAGATTAAAGCTGGCATCACCGTTACCTACACAACCTACCCGAGCTGGCCCCTACCAGCTGGCCCCTACGCTACCTCTAACCCACGGCCTCTTTCTCTTCTTTTGTTCATCCTGTTCTGGGCACACTGGCCTCTCTGACCCTTGAACTTCCCACCAGGCACTTCCTATTCTAATTGCTTTTACCCCAGATACTAATACGGGTCACTTTCTTGCCTCCTGCAGGTCTCTGTTCACACTTAGAAGACTTTTCTGATCCAAAACTGAGACACCCCCTCCATCCCCTTGTTCCCTGCGGCATTTTACCGTTGGACATAATACGTATTTTAGTTATTTCTTCACCCCTTGCCACTGCCGCATGTGTGCGTGAGTACGCACACGTACATCCTAAGATCAAAGAAGATAGGGCCTGTCCTGTGCGCTGCTGCATCCCTAGGACCTAGGACAGTACCTGGTTGGTGACGGGCACCCTTGAGCATCCGTGCCAGGTGCTGAATGGACAGCAGTAAACGAGGTCTGTGCCCTTGGCCTTGACATTCCAGCTGAGAATGTCAAGAGTCATGAACAAAAATGCAAGCAGGGTAAAGCCACGCAGTGGTCAGCGGGGTGGGGAGTGGTGGAAGGTGGGATGGAAAGACCCAGAAGGAGCCTCTGTGGTGATACTTGGGCAGGAGCCTAGACCCTTAAGCTCTAAAGGGGCTTGGAATTGCCGTGTATTGAGCCCTGGCTGTGTCCTAGAGGGCCAAGAGCTTTCCCAAAGGCTGGCGAGGAGGGCCTTCCAAGTAGGAATCACCTTGGAAGAAGCCAAGAGGCACAAATGGCCTCATGACCACAGCGGACTTGTTTTGTGGCCTCCCAGGAGGTTGGGGGAGATACATGAATACCTGGGCCTCCCCAGGCTTGCTCACGAGACACTGTCTGCCTCTGAGGAAATTTCTTCCAAGCCGGCAGCATGCCCCAAAGGCTGGAAGACCCTGATACCACCCTTAGGCAGCCCTGGGGACTTACCTACAGCTCCAAGGCGGCATCCAGCTGGTCTAGATGGTTGAGACCTCTCCCTCCTGTTGCAGAGCTCTCCCTGGATGTGGATGTCGACCGCAGTGGGCACTTCGAGACAAATGACAAACAGGCTAAGGTGAGGCTGCCAGGGGCAGGAAGCAGGCCAGGGGCCCAGGAGCCAGATCTGGCCCACAGACTCAATTTGGCCTTCATAGTGTCAAATTGCTACAATACAAATCAGCACTGATGACGTCAATTTCTAGCTCTTTCAAAATATTAGAATGTCTGGTGGCACTAGTCTCCCATCTTAGCCTGGTCGTGTGACCAACAAGCCCGAGGGTCAGCTGCCCGCTTCAGATGGGACATGTCTCCTTCAGTTTGCCCCAGACCCCTCCTCCCCTGACGCTGAGCAAAGGTAAAAACTGGTAACCCACATCTAGATCTCCGCCTTCCTCTCAGCCCGCTTACCTGATGTTACCGTCCTGTCCCTGTAGGTACTTGAGTGGGCAAACTCTGATCTAGAGGTCCCTGTCACCCTGGAGAAAGGCTTGACTCTGCCCCTGAGGTGGAGTAGCGTCTGCAAAGCCAAGGACTTAACCTGGCTTCTGCCTGAACCAACATTCCTGTCTTCTCTACAGAAAAACTGGGTCTGGGGCCCCAAGGGCTGGGGTGCCATCCTTCTTGTGAACTGCAGCCCTGCGGACACACACCAGCCCGTGGACAGGAAGAGCAAGGTGTTCTCTACAGAGGGTGAGAACTGGCCGCTGACCAAGGACCATCACCCACTTTCCTCCCTGGGGTCTGCCTCCCCTGGGGCTTCACTGCTCCACCCTTCAGCAAACCCAGATTCCAGGCTGATGTCCCTGCTCTGGGCCCATCACGTCTCTTTTCAATGGCTTAATGGCTCGAAGCATGTAACTGGGCAGAAAGGGGCCCCTTGGCATAGAACACAGGCTCTGATGTCAAGTAACAAACAGTGACTTCCTGGCCATGAACTTGAGTCTGTTAACTTCTCTGGTCTTGTTTTGCCATCTGTAAAATGGGGATGATAAAATGGACATCACAGGTGGTTGAGAAGACCAAATGAAGACACACAAGGGGTAGGCGAGACCCTTCCTAAAAACCCTCTTGTAGCCTGGGGCAGGACCCTGAGTGTCCTAGCAAAAGCCCTCTTGGATCTGGTCCTGACTGGTGGTCTGGACGTAGATTCCAGGTCCCAGCAGTAGAATGGGATTTCCTGGTTCACACCAAGGCTGGAGGGGAACGCACGCTGAACTGACCGTGCCAGGCCCTGTTCCAGGTGTTTGTGGGGACCATCTACCCCTTACAACGGATGGGGTAGATGCTACCCTCACTCAGAGTGGGCCCCAGCCGTGGCAAGTTGCCTGTAGCCATATGTGCAGCAAGTAGCAGAGACAATGATGCAGGCCTCGGCCAGAGCGGGAGGCACAGGGTCCTCGGTGCTCCAGGATACAAGCCCCTCCACCCCCGACCCTACTGCTCCCTCCACCCCTAGAGCGCTGGCCTCCAGAAGCCCCTGAATCTTTGCCTTGTCTTTTGCTCAGAAACAAAGAGTCTGTCCCAGATGATACTGAGAGTTCAGGGACCCAGTTGCATTTTAAGGAAATGCCGGGTGGTTCTCCACACCTCCAAGGAAGAGTCGGAGAAGGCGAGAGTCTACCGGCCACAAGGTGAGGGTTTCTCAACCTGCCAGGGCCAGGTGCAGCTACACCTGCTCCCGGCAGGTCCCCGTCAGAAGCCAGCTGGGGACCGAGAGCAGCAGCTCAGGGTCTATTACAGCCGGACTTGTGTCCCTGGGATCCTCTGGCTGCCACCTTCACCATGGAGTAAGTCTGTACACGTGGGTGAGTCATCGTACCTCCAAGCCACTTTCCCCAGTGGGGGCGATGATCGTGCCTCCCCTACAGGACTTTCATAGCTGGATGAAGAGAGGTGGGCGTTAGATGAAATGGGGGCTATAGCCTTGTATAGATTAATGTCTTCTCCCAAGTATTCCTGCCAGGCGAATCCATCTGTTTCTTAACCGAGACTTGGCTGTCTTAGGTTTTGAGAATCCAGAGGCTGGGAAGCCAGAGGGGCAGCTCTGCTAACACATCCAGCCCAGGTACCACACAGCCCAGGTACCGTGTGGCAGGCAGGTGGCCTGTCCCTATTCTACAGATGAAAGCGTGGAGGGCTGCTGGCTTAGAAAGTGGATGTGCCCAGCTCCAGCAAAATACCCTTCAACAAACAAGTCTTTGGATTTCCCTAAACGGATTCAGTATTCAGAGCCTCTCAATTAAGATTGAACTCTTTGCTACTTTCTTTAAAAGCCAAGTCTAGCTTCAGCCGGGCAACTGGAGAGCATGTGGTTTACAGTGGGCCATCTCTGTGTCCAGCGTGGGAGAGCGTGCCACAGCTCCCTCCTTACCCATGCTCGGGGGCCTCAGCTCCAAGGCGGCTGTTCCATCTCTTCTGCAGACCTAGGTCACAGCTGGACTGGAAGTGACCTGGGACTAGCAGAGAAGGCAGCCCAGGTTGTATGTGGTCCTTTGACATGTGGGCTAGAAATGAGCCTTAGAAACTGTGGCTCTAGGCCTGGTTCAGGCCATGAGGGCTGTTCGGGTCCTATGAAGCCCACTATGTCCAGGCAACTCTGAGGTGGGCTGGGCTGGATGGGCCTTGGAGCCTGCTCAGGAGGCCAGGGGTGTGTGTACCTGCCCAAGATGCCATACTTGATGCCATACTTCAAGCTACCTACCTGCCTTTTAAAGTATTCAGAAATTTAGGGCAGGGCAACACAGCACACTGTGTTAACATACCCTCCAGGTGAAGCTGAGTTGAGCTGAAGTTGGAGAGCCATAGTCTAAAAGACAGAGCAAAGGAATTTAAGAAATTTCCGGAGAAATTGAAAGCCAGAGCATAAGGTTCGAGACAAAAAGGAAAACACTTGCATGAAAGCAGTGATCAACTATGACCAGCGCTGTTGAGTGACTAAGATGCCCAGATCAGCGGGAAAGTTGATTTTCAAAGCTGGTCATTAGTGACCTTGATAAGAACAGTGGAGATAAAAAGAACAGTGGGGATAAAAAAGAGTAGAGAGTCCCCTGGACGTCCAGTGGCTAGGACTCAGCACTTTCACTGCGGTGGCCCAGCTTCAATCCCTGACTGGGGAACTAAGATCCCACAAGTTGCGCAGTACAGCCAAAAGAAAAGAGTAAAATGGGCAGGCACAGCGAACATAGGCCATGGAAGGAGTCTGCCATAAAGGGAAGTATGTGGCGGTAATAACTGGGTGAGGCCTGGCATGGGGTGGGGGTGGGGAACAGTATCTGAAAATGGTAGAACACGGCATATCCATGTGCAGATGGGACCCATCCAACAGAGGTGGTGAAATAGATTCAGGAGAAAATTATAGGAATGAATACACAGTACTCAGAATATGGGAAGAGGGAGAGTTAATGGCCACAAAATAGTGTTTCCAAGTACAGCTGAGGCCCCCTCTGACGTTTGATCATATCCTAAAAGATCTTTCTTTTAGGAAAGATCTAAAAAGATCTAGAAAGTGTGGCTTTCTCCAGCTGCTTGAATGCCAGGGTTGAGGTCTTGGTGTGAGAGCTGACGGCGTGTGCAGGGTAGTGGGTCAGGTAATGGGTCTTGGAACATGAGGAGGATGCAAAGGGGAGTGAGGGTGGCCGTGTAGAAAGGTTTGGGGCTGGGATGAGACCGTAGATGAGCTGGAGAGACTGAAAGAAGAGACGCCAGATCTGTCTTGGAGGTGGTATCTGAGCCATGAGCCTTGACATTGGCATCTAAGGTGATGCAGAACTCAAGTTCATTGAAATAAGGTCGCAGAAGTGGACTGGATGGTCTGGTCTATGGTGTAAATGGTACCCAGCACCCTAGTGGTGGAGACAAGCCAGTTCTAGAACAATCCACGGAGGATGGTAAGGGTGGTAGTCAGGTACAGCGAGGAAGGGGGCAGGTGGCATTATCTGATAGCATGTCCTTCAAAGGGATAGGATTCTTGAGGAATGAAGAGATGGTCTAGAAGTGCCATCGAAGATCAAAGGGCACCTGCCCTACCTCTAAGCCCAGGGGGTACATAGAAGGTAGAAAAAAGGAGCACAGTTCAAGGGAGTGTTTACTCTGTGCCCTGGGGCTCCTGCTCTAGAAGGATAAGGATATTACCTGCCCTCAAAGCCTAGGGCAGATGGACAGACAGCTAAGTACCAAGCAGGGGCTTGGGGAGTGGAGGTGGTGAGAGCTCAGGTTAAGCCAAGCTGAGCGAAGGCAGAAAGGGCCTTCTAGGTAAAGGTAACTGTGTTGTGGCTGGTCCTCTGGCCTCCTTTTCTGTATAATGGAGGTGATCGTTACAGCACCTGCCCCAAAGGATGGTGAGGATGCAAATGAGTCCGAGCCCCGACCCCAGTTGCCGGCATGTAGTAAGTCCACAAGAAACGTTAACTGTGCTTAAGAACAAGCGACTAGATACGAGACAAGGCCCCCGGCAGCTGGAGAGAGACCAGATGGTGGGCAGTCACTATCCAGCCCTGCAGCACGCCAAGCACGCCTGCTGAGAGCCCTGGGCGGGGGCCCTGCGGGGATGCAAGGGGTGGTCATCTGGTCTCGCCCCCTCAAGGTCTGGCTCAGGGCAAGCGAGGAAGCCTCCAGGCAGACTAGAAGCAGGAGGCCACATAGGTACATCCCCAGCGCTGGGGCTGTCCAGCTGGCCCTGCCACACACTAAGGCCAAGCCTGCAGCCAGCACCCCTAGCCCTTGTGACGAGGTTCTTCTGCAGAACCGCCTGGAGCCAGTCTGCGAGGCGAGCCACAGCCCCACTCGGGTGGTCACTGTGTTGCAACCCAGAGCAAGAGGCCGGTGAAGCAGGCCATGGCCCCAGCTTGGGTCGGGCTTTTTGGGTGAGGCTTCCAAGCCTATCTCTGTACAGTTCCTCATCTTGAAGACTTATGATATTCTCCCCAAAGTTGGCCAAAGCGTAGAGCCACCATGAGCCTTCACCCCTTGAAGGCAGATGTTTTCATCTGAGTCCCGGCTCCCGACACCTCTTTGAAGAGTGAGTAAACTGGCCCCCGTTTGTGAACAGACACCTGGCTGTCCACTAAGCCCTAAACACCAGGAACCTAGGGGCCTAAAAGCCCTCTTGACCCCCGCTCTCCTGGGACTCCCAGCCTGACTTCTGACCTGAGGAACGTGCCATTGGGTGTGGTGATGGGCACCGGGCTCCTTCAGCAGCCGGTCTATCCTTCTCTCCTTCCTAGAAGACAGCTCTAGCACCTTCGAGTTGGTGCTGGGGCCTGACCAGCACACCTACAACTTGGCCCCCGTCGAGGATGACTTGGAGGAAACCTTCTACGTTGAAGCCTTAGAGTTCCCATCCGCCAGCTTCTCGGGCTTGATTTCCTACTCAGCCTCCCTGGTGGAAGAGTCTCAAGACCCGGTACATCCCCGGGTAGAAAAGCGGCCCTCAGAGCAGGGACTGTGGGGGAAGGGAGACCTGTCACAGCTGGGCAGAGAAATGGGAGCATGGTGGGTGGAGCTAGGGTGTCATGCCACCTTCGGGTAAGAGCCCTGTAGAGGACAGGTAAGGGCCCGGAGGTGGGCTGGGCTGAGCAGCTGGAGGCCCGGTGGGGGGGGAGGGGGAGAAGGTGGACGGGGAACCAGGTCACCAGCAGCACCTCGTCTTACATCGCAGTCGATTCCAGAGACCTTGGTGTACAAAGACACGGTGGTGTTCCGGGTAGCTCCTTGCGTCTTTGTGCCCAGCACCCAGATGCCTCTAGAGGTATACCTGTGCAGGTAAGAAACCCTCAGGCTGCCTGGGCCGGGTTGTTTCTATAACTGGCATGCTCTCCTGTCTGTCGGCGGGGTGGGTAAAGATGATTAGACTTCTCACCAGGAATGTGAAATCCTTCCACCTGAGGTAGTCATCCAATGCTTGTTTGGATACTTACAAGGCTGGGGCTGGAGCCGTGACCACGGCGGTCCCCCTCTGGTCTTAAGGGGAGACAGACAAACAGCATGGTTTCAGGTAGGATCCAGGACTATAAAGCCAGGTAAAAGGATGGAGGGGTAAGGATGAGATTGTTATAGGGACAGCAGGGAAGCCTGCAGAACCAGGAGAGAGCAGGCAAGGGGAGAGGGAGGGACGACAGGGCAAGGTGAGCAGGGCCTCCGCGTATTAGGGCGTAGCCTCCAGGACTGTAACGGACCCCCAGACAGTGGCTTAAAGTCAACTTTCTCCCACCTAGATGCCCACAGTGGCAGTCAGGGGCCCTGGTTCCTTTCAGGCTGTGATAATGCTTTCCCCTGGGGCGGCAGCTTCATCTTTATGATGGAGGCTGAGCACAGGCACTTCTGAGGCCCGGCCCCTAGGAAAGGGGAAGAGCCAAAGTCCGGGCAAAGCCACCCATTTGTCGCTGCTGGAGTCTGGGAGGCTCCTGAATTGCTCTGCTCACGTGCCAATGGCCTGAAGAGGCGCAGGCCACACCTAACGGCAGGGAGGCCAGGAATGATCTCTAGCTATGCGCCTGGAGGAGGGGAGAAAAGACTCTGGCAGGTAAAACCGGTGGGAAACCATCCAGGGTTCTGCACAACCACTCCAGCCACGTGGAAAACCAGAGGTACAAATAAAAGGAACCAGTTCAGCCATTGTGATCACGTGGGCAAGACGCAGCCGTGGTTTGGGCCGGGGCGGTGGGAGCGCAGTGGTTAGATTCAGGATTGCTTGGAAGGTAGGCTCCCCTGCCCCCAAGTTAGCTGAGGGATGGGATGCAAAGAAACAGGAGTGTCCCCTGGGTTTGGGGTATACAATGAGATGAATGGTGGTGCCCCTGCCTGGGGTGGGGTAAATTGGTGCTTTGGCTCTGGAGACATAAAGCTAGAGACACCCATTAAGTTTCTAAGTGTCTGGAGCTCAAGGGAAAGTCTGGCAGCTGGAGATGGGGGGGCCCTGGCACGTTGCGGGTATTCAGAGCCACAGGCCTAGCTGAGCTCAGAGGAGGAGGGAATATTTTGGGAAAGATGGCTGAGAAGTGAGCTCTAGAGCCATCGAACCCTTGGCTCCAGACAAGAACCTAGCAAAGGAGCCTGAGAAGGAAGAAGAAGTTCAGATAAAAACCAGGAGAGCGGAGACCCAGAGGCTAGGGGAGGGTGATACCTGGTAAGGGGCCAACGATGGGAAATTTCAAGAGGAGAATAAAGTGCCCATTGGGTTTGGCAAGATGGAGGCCACTGTGCAGAGCGTGATCCTGGGTGGTGGGTTTGAAAGTGTGCTGGGGTCACAATTGCTTCCAAGGAAGAATGGGAGGGGAGTACTCTGCAAAACGCCAGAGAAATGGTCTGAAAGGGATTTGGGAAAGGGAAGGCTGTTTTTTAAGGGAAGCAAAGAATAATGCTAATGGATGTGATCCAGCAGAGAAGGGGAAAGCTTGGTGGGGAAAAAGCAAACAGGTCACACTGGCCTTAATAGGTAGGACAGCTCACCCACTTTCTAGGAGCAAATTGACCAGAGGAACTGTTAGTGGTAGGATGCTGTCTGGTGCTAAGGACCTGCTGAAGTTGCCAACTTAGAGAACCGTCACTGTGGTTTTTCTCCAACTATTTTTGGTAACGAGCTCTAGAGAAGAAGAAATGTAGAACTGAATCTAACCAGGGTTGTAGTTTTGCCAGGCAGATAAGCCCAAGGGGAAGGATAAGGGTATAATTATTATGATGCATCACAGACTCAAAGCTGAATAAGGAGAAAAGCAAAGACACGGGGTGATGGGAATAAAAGCAGTTGAGGGCCAGGCATCACAGTGATATCAAGCTGCTGGCCCAGGGACCAAAGTGAGCAGGGAAGATGGAGGTGATGGAACTGGACAGTTGATCTTGGAGGTGGTGAGACCATTAGGATGGGAGGGTAGAAATAAGACCTTGTCAAGTCAAGGATCTGAAGAGGTCACGGTGGCCTGGCCGTAGCACCTCATGGCAAGGAGTACGTCCATCCCTCCTCCAGACTCAGTGGAAGGAAAGAAGAAAAATAGCTCTTCCACGGGAGGGCTGCTAGGGAGTAGGGTCCACAGAGGAATGCCAGGCTTCAGAATGAGAAGGTAAAAGGGAAGAGCTCGAGGGATTTTGCTGACAACTGATATCCAGGTATAAGATCTTCCTTGTCTTTTGTATCTGAAGACAGAAGTTCACTCACAGGAGGCATCTACTGAGACTCTGATCTTCTAACACTCTCCCATAAGGGTGGTATTCAGGCATGGCTTGATCCAGCTTTGCCACAGATGGTGTACAAGACTGGGGCTATACTTCCTCCCCCAGCACACATCTCAGACGGTTTCAGACCTTGTCAGGCTGGCCAGTTCCCTGTTGTCTTGTCTGTGTAGAATCGAAAAATAGGTTCTTTGGAACAGTAGCATGGAATAGCAATTCAAGCTTTGGACCTGGAATAGAATCCAAATTTTTTACACTTCCCAATGGTGACCTTGCTGGCATTCAACTCATGAGGACCTGTTGGTAAAATGGGTGGTCTCAACGTCAGCCCCAAACATCACTGTTTCTCTCCAACAAGGAGTGGATGTACACTGTGGACCTGTAAGCCTGGTGCTATACATGACGGCACTAAGACCTCAGGGCTCAAGACCCACCCCTGCCAACCATATGAATATGACAACCTTGCTGGCCATCTCAAGGGGGCACTAGGCTTCTTGGCTTCTCGGGAGAAAAGTACAGCCCCTTTGCAGCGAGAAGAGTGAGCGCTCTGGGTAGATCAAGGCAGGAGAGCCTGGGGCATTTCCTAGATCACTGGGGCAGGGGGTGGAATGTGACTGCAGAGTACGGACAAGCAGGGTCTTAGGACACGAGAGCGGAGACTGACACTAGCAATTTTTCTAAAAATTTTTATTGGAGTATAGTTGATCTACAATTTTGTTAGTTTTAGGTGTACAGCAAAGTGATTCAGTTATACATATATCCATTCTTTTCTAGATTCTTTTCTAGATTCTTTTCCCATATAGGTTATTACAGAATGTTGAGTAGAGTTCTCTGTGCTATACAGTAGGTCTTCATTAGTTATCTATTTTATTTATAGTAGCATGTATATGTCCATCCCAATTTATCCCTCCTCCCCTTTCCCCCCGGTAACCATAAGTTTGTTTTCTACAACCGTTGACTCTACTTCTGTCTTGTAAATAAGCTCATTTGTACCCTTTTTTTTTTAGAGTCCACATATAAGCGATATCACATGATATTTGTCTTTCTGTGTCTGACTTACTTCACTCAGTATGACAATCTCTAGGTCTATCCATGTTGCTGCAAATGGCATTATTTCATTCTTTTTATGGCTGAGTAATATTCCATTGCATATACGTATCACATCTTCTTTATCCATTCCTCTGTTGATGGAACAACAGCGGTGGTTTCTTCCATGTCCTGGCTATTGTAAATAGTGCTGCAGTGAACATTGGGGTGTATGTATCTTTATGAATTATGATCATAATTATGACCCATAACCATGGGTCGTATGGTAGTTCCATTTTTAGTTTTTTAATGAGACACTAGCAGTTCTTGACTTGACTTTGCCATGAGCTAAACCAAGTGATTCCGGGCAAGGCACGCCCTGAGCTTACCAGCTGCTGCTCCATGAAGTGGGGGGACAGCAGCTCTGCTTACCTCACGGGCAGCAGCATCATCTCTCTGTCCCCCTGGGACAGAGAGGTCATGACCAGTCGGGGAGCCTTGGAGGCCTTCCTAGAGCCGGCTTATCTCCCGTGGCAGAGAGCTGCAGGTCCAGGGCTTCGTGAACACAGTGATGGAGCTAAGCGAGAGAAGTAACATCCAGGTGGCATCTGTCTACGAGGACCCCAACCGCCTGGGCAGGTGGCTCCAGGTAACCCCCCACCTGTGGGGGAGGGGTGTGGGAGGGACCATGTGCGGCACATACAACAAACTTCACCAGCTTCTGTTCAGCCTTCCAGCAGAGCTAAGACTAACCAGGGGCATCTTTGTTCTTAGGAGGTCAGTGGTGGCTGAGATGAAATGACTTGCCCAAGTCCTAGCCACTAAGGGGTAACGCTTAGAGTCCAACCTCCTCCCATTCCAAAACGTACGTGTTCGAGACCATAGAACACCTAAGCCTAAGGCCCAGGTGTCTGAGGGGCTGATGCCTCCAGCTACAGGCTGGCAGGCCCGGGGCACTGCCCCAGGGTCCAGCTCGACCCTGGCTGAGCAGGAAGTGTCGAGTCCGGTCTTTTGAGGTCTGGTCTGTAGTCACAAATGGAGGACCTGTCTATGTAGTAGCGATGAAGGAGAAAGGGGCCGACTTCTGCCCCTGACCTTGCCGTGATAGAACTCTAAGTACCATGAAAGCAAGCAAACGATATGATCTAGTGAGTTACTAGATTAACCTCGGTGCTTTGCGTGGTCAGGAACGTCTTCAAACGCTGGAAGCAAGGAGCTGGCCGTGCAAAGATTGGGGTTGGGGGTGGGTTAGAAGTAGGAGCCCTTCAGGCACAGAAACAGCCGACTGAAGATCCACCATGTGAGGAACAGAAAAGCTGGTGTGGCCACATCAGAGTGAACTACCGTCAGAGGTAGGTAAGAGCTAAATTATCTATCGGGGACCTTTTACACAAAGGTAAGGAAGAGAAGAAACCAATCCCAAGCAAGATGAGGGGAATTCCCTGGCGGTCCAGTGGTTAAGACTCTGTGCTCTCACCACCAAGGGCCCGGGTTCGATCCCTGATTGGGGAACTAAAAGCCCGCAAGCCCTGCCGGTGCAGCAAAAACGAAACCAAACAAGATGACATTGAATGGTATGAATCAGGGGAGTTGAACGTTCTGACTTAGGTTTTAAAAAGAGCCTCTGGCTGAGAAATAGAGAGCCAGCCTTCGGAAGGGGCAGGAATAGAAGAGATGCTGATTGGAGGGCCTGACAGTCACATGGGGAAGGGGTGGTCTTCCCCGGGTGGCTTCCCCTGAATAGTACCAGAGAGGAGTCCACTTGGAACATATTTTGGAAATAAAGCCAACAAGGCTTGTTCATGGATTCGGTGCAGGAGACGAGTGGAGGAAGAATCTTAGGTGACTCATCAGGTTTTAAACCTGATGAACAGAAGGACAGGCCAGGGAAAATCCCCAAGAAGGGCGGGATGCCTGCGCAGGGTTTTGAGGGCTGAGCAGGAGGTGGCGGGAAGAAGGGGGTTCTCCCTGTACCTGCTCTCTGGAGGTGGCCCGTGTACAGGGAGCACTTGTGGCTGGAAAACTGGATGCAGGAAAGCAGCTGATGGAGCGAGAGAAACTCACAGCTTGTTTCCCTGTGTCCTCCAGGATGAGATGGCCTTCTGCTATACCCAGGCTCCCCAGAAGACTATTTCCTTGGTCCTCGACACCCCTCGGCTCCCCAAGCTCGACGATTTCCCAATGAAATACTCACTGGTGGGGGCTCGGTTTGACTGATCTGAACTTGGTCCAACCTCTCAGGCCTGGTGCCTGCTGGAAGTGATGGGTGCCAGGGGAGGGGGCCCAGGTGGCCTCTGGGGGAAGGGGGTGTGGGAATCTACTGAGTCTGGAATGGGGTAAGACTGAGGCTTAACGTCTGTGCCTCCTAACACCCTGCCCCTGCTGGGTCTCCTTCCAGAGCCCTGGGGTTGGCTACATGACCCAACGCACCCAGGACCATACGGTGGCCAGCATAGACTCCATTGGGAACCTGATGGTGTCCCCACCTGTCAAGGCCCAAGGGAAAGAATACCCTCTAGGCAGGATCCTCATTGGCAGCAGCTTTTACCCCAGGTGAGGCAAGAGGCCAGGTAGTGGCCAGATGCCTTAAAACCAAAGGGAGGGACTCTTGTAGTTCACCTGGACCCACCTGATTCCCAGAGGACTCAGCAGGTCATCCGCTCTGGACCTTAAACCATCAAGTCAGGACCTCTGAATCTTTGATTCATGTAGGAGACTAGAGGTAGAAAAAGCAGAAAAACCACTCATTGAGTGGTGATTCCAGGGTTTAAATTGAAGCATGCTAAATTTGGTTGGCCTATTGACCCAACATGATGTTACTGCCACAAGATGTGTGGCTAGATTTCTTGGTGGTCGCTCATCTAAATCCAGGAAAAACTTGTGTCCCAGGGTTCAGTCTTTATCTAGAATCCATTGGCTCAGTCCTGAGTTGAGCCAGAGTAAAGGATTCTTTTTAAAATTTTTATGGACGTATAGTTGACTTACAATGTCGTGTTAATTTCTGCTGTACAAAGTGACTCAGTTATACTTGTATACCTATTCTTTATCATAGTCTTTTCCATTATGATTTCTCACAAGGTATTGAATATAGTTCCCCGTGCTCTACAGTGGTAAGGGATTCTTAATAACCACCCCACCCCCCTATGGACCAGCCAATGGGTAGAGCAGCCAGTTACCCGAAGGTAGCCTGGCACTCACCGAGTAGTTGGCAGCCAACCTGGGCCGTGCCAGCTCATGGGCTGTTCTAACAATCTTCCCTTTAGCAAGGACTGCCGGAACCTGAGTAAGACCCTCCGGGACTTCCTCTACGCCCAGCAAGTCCAGGCCCCAGTGGAACTCTTCTCCGACTGGCTGATGATCGGCCATGCCTATGAGTTCATGTGCTTCATCCCTGCACAGTACAAGGTGGAGGACAAAAAGGTCTGTGTTGGGGGCTGGAGAGGATGTCTCCCACTCTCTTTCAGAGACTTCTGGAAGGGAAGCTAGAATCTGACCCTAGTTCTTTGATTCCCAGGACTTCTGGCTGCTCCTGGCCAGCCCCAGCTCCTGCTACAAACTGTTCAAGGAGAAACAGAAGGAGGGCTATGGAGACGCACATGTGTTTGAAGGGATTAGAAAAGATCAGCTCCTTTCTAATGGTAAGGGGACCCCCCCCACCCCACCGCAATAGAGGGCAGCTCCTCGGTCCCAGATGTCCTTTCTAGAGAACCATTTCTACTTGGTTCCTCCTGATAGAAAAGGATCCTAGGGAAGCATAAAAGCATGAAATGTACCATATTAGAACATCTTGTTCTCTTTCAGGGTAATTCTGGTGGTACTAGGACAGGACAGGCAGATCAGCCAGAAATTCTGGGATGGCTGAGAGGCTGCTAAAATATGTGCAAAGGGGAACTTAACACACGGATGGCTCCATGTAGTGGGGGACAAACCAGATGCTACCAACGCTGGTGTCTGGATCTCTTCGGGGAAGGTTGGGTTAAGTACCTGGGTGTTGGGACTTCAGGGTCTCCTGGTCACCCTGCAGGAAGACATAAGTGGACAAGCAGAGATTGTGGGGGCTGGTGCCACAGCAGTTCTGTTCTAAACCTTCTAGAAACCTAGAAAGGGAGTGGGGGGTGGTGAAGTTCTCGACGTGTGGCCTGAGGACCAGCAGCTTCAGTATCACCTGGGAACTTGTGAGAAATGCAGAATTTCAGATCAAATTTTGAGGTGGGGCCCAGGATCTCATGGTTCTAGGAGGGCTTATGGAAGGCGACCTTGAGTATGAGCTACCTGTCACACACCAAAGACCTTGTGTTATCTCAGCTGATGGCCAAGTGGAGCAACTGAAGAACAAAGTTAAATAACCCAGGCAAGATCATAAATGGCAGGTAGCCAGGCTGTACACAGAAGGCATGGAGGTGCCCAGGTGAGTGGGGGCCGATGGCACTTGCTCACCTGGTCCAGGCTGCCTGCCTCAGACCCGATCCCAGGCTCCTCCCCTCCGACCCGGGACCGAGTGGCCGGTTGTGGCAGTGGAAGTCCTGCTGGGCTTTCATGGACCCTGCTGAGTCCCCACATGTGATGTTTGACCTAGAATGGGTCCCTGGAGGCCAGTCAGGCCACCCACCGTCGTCACTGGCCAGAGAATATACCCAGTCAGCTGTGCCCAGGACTGGAGTCTGCCCAGCCCTGGACCACATGGCCCTCCCCCTGGCCCACAGGCCTGCCCGCCCTCTCCTCCTTCCTACAGGGAGGGAGGCCAATACCATCAATCAACTTCTGGCTGATGAAAATATGAGGAAGGAGAACGCCTATGTGGAGGTAGGGGCCAAGGACTGGGGACCTTCTCCAAAAGGCAGGGGGAGGCAGTGACCGCCTTGGCAACGGGTCCCTAACTGAGCAATAACTATGACCGAGCATCACACACAATCCCTTACTCTAATCCTCAGAATAACCCTATGAAGTAAACCCACCTTGTCTATGAGGCTAGCAAGGCTCAGAAGAAAGCCGCCAGTCTGAGCCGATGAACTGGGGAACCAGGTTTGAACCCCAAGTCATCTAGTGTTGGACCCAAAGACAGTGCTGTAGCTCAACCTCCCGACAGAAGACCTCCCCGACCCTGGCTTCTCTAGGAAGCTCTGGGCACCAGAGAACACACCAGGGCCTTCTCAACACTTCTGGATGAAGCGGCCCTTCAGCTCAGAGTTAGAATCACCCAGCACCTCAGGTCCCTTAAAATGTGAATCACAGGCTGTGAGAAGCAGATTTTCCAGAAATTAAACAACTTCTAGCGGGGAAGCCACGGCCTGGAGAAAAGACGATGACAGGCCCAAGGTTACCCGTCAACACAAAACCGCTTGGTCCTCTGAGTCCTTATGGCTCCCAGCCAAGGCAAGCTCTGTGCCCTGACCTTTGCTGAAACAGGGGAGGCCTCCGGGCACGGCAGGGTGGGAGCAGCCAGGTGGGGGTCCAAACAGCATCTCTGAGCCCCGGTGACACGCACCATGGGTGTGAGGTCATGAGCCCTATGTCAAGACCTAGGAGATGCTCAGGCATCGGGTATTAGCTGATCTGGGCAGCGAAGTGCCCTGGGGGTCCACTGCTGGTGTCCCTTCCTAAGGATGGGAGCAAGTGCCTGGGTTTGAGGACCTATTCTTGCCCTTGCCCAGGTCCCCCACTCTGGCCAGGACTGAGGGCTAAGGGGCCCCATGCTACTGCAGAATTAGGACTAGGAGCTGCCCTGGCGCTGATGAGCTGAGGGATCCCAGCCTCTCGAGACCAGGCCTTTGCTCTGAGCCCCGACTTCAGAGCGCCGGCCCCCCGCCCTGCAGTCAGTGCCGAGGAGATGCAGCTGCTTTGGGCTGGTAGCCGGTACCCGACAAGCTTGCTGCCCTCCCGGCCCTTTCCCGCCCCGCAGAAGTGCATCGACCTGAACCGCAGCATCCTGAAAAGGGAGCTGGGCCTAGAGGAGCAGGACATCATCGACATCCCGCAGCTCTTCTGCCTGGAGCGTATCGCCAACATCCCCTCCAGCGAGCAGACCGAGAAACTCTACGCGAGGCCCTACTTCCCTGACCTGGTGAGGGGCGCAGGGTGCGGGCTGGGTGTCCCCGGGCTGGGGCTGGGGGCAGTCTGGCCGACTCTGGCCAGTCTCTTGACGGACACGGTGCTAGACTGCGGAGACGGGGCCCAGCAGACAGTGGCGCCTGAGAGGAAGGGAGGCGAAAGCCCTTCTCTCCCCCAGTTAGAGGAGACCCCTCCAGGGAGCAGGTGAGCGGGGGCTCAGGCTGGACGACTTGCCAGACAGGGACCAACTTCAAGGGCCCACCTCACAGACGGGGACGCTGGGCTCCACCAGAGTTGAGGGGGTAAAGCCGTCTGCTGGCCATGAGACCATGGGCAAGCTCCCTGATGAGGTCTTCCTGTCCATGTATCCGGGCAGCACCCTCCTATTTAGAACAGGAATTGGGAATGTGGGGGTGTGGGTATATCAGAGACCCCTGCTAGGCCAAGCCTCCCAGCCGTGGCCTACATCTGACCTTTCTCTCACCACTGTGACCCATCAGGTAGGTGCTTAGAATGAATTGAGACACTTGGGCTCATCAATTCTTAAACACTTGCAGGCCTCTTCTCTGAGCCCCAGGGACACAGGTCCTGCATTCAATCGCACAGGGTTCTTTTTACAAGACCAGTGAGGCCCTCTGGGCATGCAGTAGGAGGCTTCCTAGGCCCTGGGAGTAGGGAGGTATGGGTAATGGTGGGAGAAGCTGCTTTTGAGGAAGAGATGCTAGAATTAAGACGTGAAAAATGGACAGAAGTCCATTGGCAAAACTGGGGGTAGAGAGCATTCCAGTAGAGGTAGGCAAGATTATGGCACAAACAAGACTAGGCCAGGACAAGAGAAATGCAGTAGAGGACGGAACAGGGAAGTTGGCAGACCTCAGCTGGGCAAGACTTTGGTTTTGCTATTGAGAAATATATCAGGAGTCGTTGGAGGGTTAAGCAGAGCGGGGTGGAGTTTGCTCAGATGGATTGGCAATGTCTGTCTGAGCACAGGCTTGGAGAAGGGGTACCCTGTGCTTGTCTTTCCTGGTCTAGCCCAACCGCAGAGGCAGCTGGGTTTTCCCTTGCAATGAGCCCAGTGGCCTTCCTTCCTTAGAAGAGGGACAGGGGCCTTTCTTCCACGGCTCTGACCCCTGTTCATCCTAACTGCCTCTCTGACAGCTGCAGATGATCGTGATGGGCCAGAACCTGGGCATCCCCAAGCCTTTTGGGCCCCAGATCAATGGTACCTGTTGCCTGGAGGAAAAGATCCGCCAGTTGCTAGAGCCCCTGGGATTCCAGTGCACCTTCATTAACGACTTTGACTGCTACCTGACTGAAATCGGAGACTTCTGCTCCTGTGCCAACATCCGCCGGGTGCCCTTTGCCTTCAAATGGTGGAGGATGGTGCCCTAGACCCATCTCAGCGCTGCCAGCCCTGCCCCAGCATGAATGGCCCACTGTCACCACTCAACAGTGTCTGACCCTTGCCCTGCTCAGGGGCCTGGAGTCAGGGTACTACACCCCTTACTCACCCTGTTCACCCCCGTCCCTCAGCATTCAGTGGGGTGGCAATACTGGCAGCTTGAGCCCCTTGGAAAAAGATGGAAAATGGTCACTGAGAAGTTACTGAATGTCCATTAAAGCTCTAATCGTTCTCACTGCATTTTGGCCGTGGCCTCCTCATTTCAGGGCAAGGGGTAATGGCTAAGGATGGAAAGCGGAGCAGCTGGGACACCTGTGGTCAGGCTGTCCCACTGGGAGGGGCAGGGGACCAGGCTACCATGGAGTTGCTGTCCCTCGTCTTTAAGGTCTTTGCGTGTAGTGGGAAGTGGTTGGGCTTGGATCAAGCAAATTCTTCTCCAGTTCAAGCATCTGATAAGCTGGACGTAGATGCTTGAGCTGAATGTGACAGACTCTAGGCTTGGGGAAGGGAGAGGACTCCCCCTCGGCCTGGTAAGAGCTGCAGGAGGCCAGGCCCGAAGAAGAGTGACCCCCGTGCCTTGTGGAGAGCGGGCATCAGCAGGGAGAGGCTCTGAAGGGCAAGCTGCGACAGGCAGGCCTGCATGGACCCTCGTTAAGCCCAAAGTGTCCAGGGCAGAGGAAACGAACACCCACTCTAGGACCCAAAGCTGCCTATTGCCATGTCTCTGCCCACCCCTATGTTTATGGCACAAAAATGCTATTAAGTCAAATGATCCTGAGGTTTAACCACAGCTGCTCCCACCCTGCCCCTCCTCCTGCCGATGGGAAGCTCCAAGCAGTCCAGGTACGTGGCATGGGGCAATGCCTATGAGAGGGGCTGATCTGATGACATAAAGCAGCCGACATCCCAGAGGCTCCACAAACTGGACCGGTGTCGGCATGCTGGTGGCTGGTGGCCTGGAGCAAAGGCTGTCCACTTGGGTAGAACAGAGAAGGCCTGGGGCCTCTGAACCCATGACTGGCTGCTTGGTGCCCCCCGGTGGACAGCTCGCCACACTGCCAGTAAGGGGCCAGCACGGCCTGAAAGGGGCACATGTGTGACCAGCGTTGAAGTGACAACAGGGCTCCCTTCTCCCTTGTGAGGATTGGGTGCAGGAGGGTGGGGAAGGCACGTTATACAGCCCTCTTCAGGTGCTTTCCGCGCCTCCTCCTCTCAAAGCCCCATGAATATGAAATGCGACGAATATGAAAAACTCCATGTTTTGAGTTGGGCCAATAAGGTGCTGAAGCCTCCCTGAGGGTCACACATTTCCAGGAACAGAGCTGGGAGCTCCACTCACCTCCCAACCCCAGCAGGGGTGAAGCCTAGAAGCTAAAACGACCCGCTTCCCTGGGGCCCAGAGTGGGAACCCGGGCCGGGGCAGGAAGGGGTCACGCAAAAAGCCGTTCCGTCTTCTTACGTTCGTTCCGCTGAAAAAGAAGTGCAGAAGCCAAAACAGAGTAAACAGTGATGTCGTTTATTTAAAATGTTTACTCCAAGAAATATATATATAAAAAAGACAATTACAGCACTAAACCAGGCACCTTCGACCAAATCACAACCTCTCCTTGGACTCTCCCCTTCACGCTAAGCCGTCCAGTCTCCTTCCTGAGCTGGAAGACACGTCTGGAGCCCGAAGGATCAGCGCACCCCAGCCCCGCTGCCGTGTCCCTTCCTCTAGGAGCGCAGGACCGTCTCCCCCCACTCCCTGTTCTAAAGGATTTTCCCCCTTAGGAAGTTCATTTGAAAATTCTAAGCCCACAGGAGGGATCATGGGAGAGAACAGGGCAGTCTCCACGTGGAAGGGACATCCCTTTCCTGCTCCAGTCCCCGGCAGGGGGCCCGAGAGCGGGCTGGCGGTGGGCTTCAGATGAGTCCGCTTGAAGACTGAAGCCCCACTTGGCCAAGGGCAGCTCCTGCAAAGGCCAGGAGCCAGGCTACTGCTCCCTCGACCCTCTCGGTGACTGCACAACCCAAGGGAGGCTGCACGGGTACAAGGAGCACGTGCGCCGAAGCGCATTCCAGGAAAGAGGTCTGTCAGGAAACCGAGGGGTTCTATGCAGGGAAGCTTGAGTCAGCAATGGTAGTTCGGGGGTGACTTGGACAAATCAGGTTAGTTTAGCAGAAGCTCTGAAGTTGCAGAAGCTTCTCCCCTGGACTATTAACACAGGACAGTTGAGACGAGCACGAAGTCAGACTAAACCTTAGAAAGGGGCAGGCCGGCCTCCTCCCGCGAGGCCTTGGGACTGGCCAGGACAGATACCGTTACACGCCCTGCGAAGGCAGAAGCCACTGCCCCGAGCGACAGGGCAGGGGGGACGAGTAGGGGAAAAAGCAACAACGACTAGATCATTTTTGGCATTTTAACATGGAGACAAAAGTGGTAACAATAGCAAAGCAAAAAATAATAATAAAAAAGACCAATATTTAACTTTCCCATCACCCAAGTCTCACACTGAAGTTCTATCCCCGTGTCCCCCATAAGCACCACTGAACTAAAAAGTCTATTTTAAAGCACCCAAACCAGTCCAGACCCTCTCGAAACCAAGAGCCCCAGCCAGAGCCGTCGCCTCTCTTGGGTCCAAGCGAGAGGAGGGTTCCGGGAAAGGCACCTCATAACTCGCGCAGCGCGACGCCGGGGACGGGTTCGGGCACAGGGCACTTGGTGGGGAGCCGGGGTGGCAGTCACAGCCTCTGTGCTGACACGCAGGGAAGGGGACTTCTTCCGTGATCCCAACTATTTGGTTACACAGCCAAGCAAACGTGACTAGAGAGTTGGGTTAGCGGAACAGGAACCCGGGGGCCTCAGAAACACACCGGGCCCCTTCCAGCAGGATCCAGTGCCGGGGAGGGGGTCGGAATAAAGACAGAAGCACAAAGGCGATAAAGGCTGGTACACAAAGGGCTGATCCTTCTTTGCAAGGACTCCGGAATGCACTTTTTACTGCTGGCTGGTCAATCTCTAATGGCGAGTGCTGGCGAGGCGGCCCCGGCTCAGAGGAGCCTTCGAGCCGGATGTGGAACCAGATACACTGTCCCCACATCTGCCCACCCCCCCAAGTCCCCACTGGTTCCACAATCACCTGATTTTCATTTGGACTTCTTTTACAGCTAAAGCAGATATAAATGGCTAAACACAGATCCCCCACCAGGGGGGAAAACGGCAGATTCTATTAATGTTGCGGCCAAAAGGCGGCGGGGGGCTTAGAAGCAGCCAAGGGGAGAAGCAGAACACACACGGCCTGAGCCAGGCTAGAAGGAAAAGCAGGAGAGAAGTGACCCAGATGCTTCCGAGCACACGGGCGCCATTTTGGATAGAGACTGACCACCAGGGACGGTCTTTGCCTAGATGCTGCCGGCTCCCACAAGGGACATTTTTTTCTGAGCGTGTGGTGACCCCTCTCCCAGGTTGCACCCACTGGGCTCACAATGCTACTCACAACCGGGAAGGGGTGTTTTTGACAAGTGTTATGTAGGAGAGGCGGGGGTAAAAAGGGAAAACTTAAAAAAAAACAAACCTAGATTGCTCAAAGTTTCTGCCTCTTTTGTAGGAATGGTAAGTCAACTATGAGCAAATATTTTAATTAATCATTAAGAGGGGAAAAATAAACACTTTGGAAAGCATACAGAAAAGGTAGTTGACGTTGAATCACTTATAAAAACGGAACCTCAGGGAGTCTTAACAAAAAATGCACCTTCGGTCAACTTTTGCTTTTGAAAATTCCTTGTTTGACTTCCCGTCCCAGTGCACGTGGAAATGACAGCTGCCGCGAGAGGTGTGGAGCTGGAGAGGCTCCGGGAGCATCAGAGGGTCCGGGGGTTGTACTCTGGCAGTTTCTTGATCTTCTCCTTCTCCGTCTCACTTTCGTCTCTCGCTATCACCAAGGAGTGTGAGTAACCCATGGCAACCTGGGGGACAAACCAGTGCTGGGTGGGCAAGGGTGCTTCGGCTAGGCAGAGTTTGGGGCCGACAAGCCCAAAGCAGACGACGGGACACCGGGAAGCTGGGCTTGCCAACGGGGGTCAGTATAGAGGTCAAAACAGAGGCATCCTGAAAAGCTCAAAAAAGCCCTTTGCTGAGGACCACCCGTGTCAACGTGACCTGCCACCAGTGCCCTGCTAGCCTGCCTTCTGGGCTGCCCCGGGAGACAAGGTGGAAGGAGGCCCCCCAAGCAGTGTTTGGATGCCGACTGCCTGCAGAGGCTGCGGGGACTCGGGACTGCGCTCCCTGTTCCCTCCGCCTCTCTGGACCACAGCCCTGCCTTGTGCAAGGGCACAAGCCCCACGTGTGTATCGGTGACAAGAGCTGGCAGCGTGGTGAGGCAACAGCAGAGGCCTCGCCCCACCAGCTGCCCGCAGCCTAATGGCGTATAGAGTCTTGGGTGAAGGTACCAAGCTGACGTGAGTGATGCACTCGGCCTGGAGCAAATCTGCTGTGGCTGGACTCTGGCCGGTGTCCCTCAGGCCGACAGCAGCCACAGGGCCTAGCCAGCACACCTCTGTGCCTTCCCCGTCACCCAGCAGAAAACTCTGGCACGGGGCACAGGAAAGCTACACAAGGAGATGTCAGATGAGGCTCAAGCGGGCTGCAAAGAGCAGAAGCAGGAAGAGGCGCGATTCGGCTCCCCTCTTTTCTCTCTGCTCCCGCGCCCCCCGCTCCTCCTGGGCCCAGGGCTCCTCACTCACCTGCTCCGTGAAGATGCCGTCGAGCGTCTTCACCTCCTGAGCTGCAGTGGAAGACTTGGGCTTGTGATCCCCATAGCCCTGGTGAGGCAAACAGAGGGATGCTCACAGAACCCGGGTCACTAAGGCCAGTCAGAAAGAGGGAACCTCATCATGTGGCTGGACCTCCCACGGACCTGGAAGCCTCTGTGGCTGAGGCCCGCCGTCTCAGACCCAAGCCAGGCCTGGGCAGCAAAAGAATCCACAGGTGCCAGCAGGTGACCGGTTCCTAACCCCAGGCCCGAGACGCCAAGACATAAGCTATAGGGGTTTATGTGATAAGGACACCTTTTAGGGAGAATCACTGGTCAGATGACACCATGGCGAGGGCAGGAAGAAATGGCAACTGAGGCCCTTCAGGGCCACCAGGTCACAAGGAGTGCTGGTTGTCCCCGTCCCCACCTGTGTCCATGATCAGCAATGACTCCAGGACACCGGAGATGGAAGGAACGGTCAAGGACTGTTTGGTCGTGGTGGTGGTCGGGGGGGGGGGGTTCTGTCACGTGCTGTGGTGTGAAGATGGGCGATTTCAAGGTGGACAGGTCCCTCAGCTCAGCTCAAAGAGGGGCCCACATGGCAGATGAGCTGCATCTGCCACTGGCCAAGTGCCACGCCAACTCCTCAGCCGAGAGGCTGCCCCCAAAGTCCCCCTCGTTCCCCTCTAGTCTCCAAATCGATACTCAGAGCCTATTTGTGATATAGGCCCTAGGAACACCCGTCCTTCTCTAAGAGCAGCCCATAAAAACTGGGCAAGGGGGCTTCCCCGGTGGCGCAGTGGTTAAGAATCCGCCTGCCAAGGCAGGGGACACGGGTTCGAGCCCTGGTCCAGGAAGATCCCACATGCCACAGAGCAGCTAAGCCCGTGCGCCACAACTACTGAGCCTATGCTCTAGAGCCCGTGAGCGACAACTACTGAGCTCACGCGCCACAACTACTGAAGACCTCGCGCCTAGAGCCTGTGCTCCGCCAATAAGAGAAGCCACCGCAATGAGAAGCCCCTGCACCACAACAAAGAGTAGCCCCTGCTCGCCGCGACTAAAGAAAGCCCGCGTGCAGCAACAAAAGACCCAACGCAGCCAAAAATAAAATAAACAAATTAAAAAAAAAAAAAAAACTGGGCCAGGTTCTCAGTCTCTTTCAAGCTTCCACATATGGGGCCACCTCTGAAGGGCCCCCCAGTGTCTGCAGCACGTGGGGCCCCCTCTGAAGCCACCAGACTGAAAGCAGGCGCACAGCTCCGAGGAAAAGGCATGTTCAGGCCACCAGCCCTGGCGATGGCGCAGGGAGTGAAGAAGCACCCGCCTCCTTCCATCACGCCATCAGCTCCTACCCATGAGAGCAGAGGGAAGGGAAAATAGGCCGAGTTCCCAGCAGGAAATAAAAGAGCCAGGCTGACGATCAAATTGCAGGTAGAACAGGTAGACCGTCAGGATGAGCTCCATAGCCCGGTTGTTCTTGACGAAGACGTTAAAAGTTAAGGACTCACCACGCCCCAGAAGCTAAGAATCAGACGTTTGGTTGAGGAGGCCAAAGGTGTGGGGGAATCCGAGGGCCATGGGTTCTAGTCACTCAAGTAACTGAGATTAAAAGCAGGAAATCAGACAAACTTATTTGGGAAAAATAAGAGAAGAATGTCCCCAAAAGACCTAAGGGCTGGAAACCAGAAAGATTCAATGCATGGTCACAACTGACCCCACCCATTTAAAACGACAAGCTGTCCCTGTCGACTGAAACTCCTGGGCAGAGGGAAGTTTCCTACTGACATCAGCCCACAATTACGGTTTACAAAACATGAGGGGAAATGGGATCTGAAGCTTCCCAATTTCAACTCAACAATGTGGACAGAAAGAACTTTCACAATTATTTGACGAGCAAAGTAACACTCATGAAACCTCAAGTGACCTAAACATTAGGGAATACCGCATACCTTCACGCAACAAGGAAACACATACACACGCAAGCGAGCACACGCACGCACACACGCACACACTTTCCTCCTGTGAGTTTTCAGGGGTGGTTCACGGAACCCAGAGAGGGCCCTGCCTCCGCCATGCGGACCAGCTTACCAGTTCCCCAAAGGTCGGCGATGGGCCCCAGCTGATCGTGCTCTCGTCCGCAGCCACGATGATGCTGCTCTTCCTGCAAATGGGCAGAGGCTGTCACCGCCGAGGGCGGCAGCCCAGCGCTGCACCTTACCCACCCGGCAGCCCAGGGCACTTCCCGTGGGCTCCCTGCAAGGTGTGACCTACTAGCATTAAAATCAAGCTGGTCCCACTAAAAACTCCATTCCAAACAACACAGCACAGTGCCAATGGGCTGCTTCTGAAGCCCAAATGCTGTCCCGCGCAGGCCCAAACTGCAGAAGCCCTTAGAGCCAGGAGCCTCGGGGCCCCAGATCTCCCCACCCCACCCCACTCGGGCTCTAGGGCTCTTGGTGGGGGGGTCACTTTTAGATGAATAAACACACTGGGAAAAGGAGAAGAGAACAAATCAGGGTGAAGTGAGAGTCTATTCCAAAGGGGGTGGAACTTGCCAGACGACTTGGGCGGGGTTAGAGGTTTCAGATTAAAACCACACCGAACCCCCAACAACTACACTGTCATCTTCCCAAAACCTGGCCGGTGATGAACATTATCAAACGCCTCATCAAGAAGTGCTACAGGGTTTCCCTGGTGGCGCAGTGGTTGAGAGTCCGCCTGCCGATGCAGGGCACGAACTGGGAAGATCCCACGTGCCGCGGAGCGGCTGGGCCCGTGAGCCATGGCCGCTAAGCCTGCGCGTCCGGAGCCTGTGCTCCGCAACGGGAGAGCCCACATCAGTGAGAGGCCCGCGTACCGCAAAAAAAAAAAGTGCTACAGAGCTCAACAGGCGTCCTCAAAATAAACGGAAAATCACTGACTTGAGGATACTTTCTTGTTCCCACTGTGTCACAGTAACTAAAATTTCCTAACTAAATATGATTTGAACCTGCAATACGAACAGAGCACACCAAGCCTTCGAAGAACGAAACCCTCAGAAGCAGCAAAGCGAGTCACCTGTTCTAAGACCTCCCAACCCCTCTTGCCCCGAGCACAGTCCCTCCCCCTCCTGACTCTAGAATTTAGTACGCCCTATGCCCCATGGGAAGAGTGGAGCCCTCAAGGGACAAGGCACCTCCCGGGTGTGTCCAACATGCCCGGGACGGGGACAGACGTCCCCACTCACCGGGAGACACAGCCACGTACCCACAAGCCAGGCTCCGGATTCTCCAGCCGCAGAGGTCCTGCACGGCCTTCGGGTACATGGTGGACTCCCGGGACGTGTTTGTGGCCCCCCAGAAAAACAGACCACCTGGGAAAAGACAAACGCGTCTCCATTGTCATCATCATCTCAAGAGCTGGATCCTCATCTCAGCAACATCAAAGGAGAAAGGGAAGAGGATCGGGACCTGCCAGGTACGGCGCTTGGCACCGGTGACCACAAGGCGCTCTGTCCAAAGAATCCGGGAGGTCGATGAAGTCAAGGTCCCTGGTCTCGAACAGGGCAAAGGTCACGGCACTCCCCACCAGAGCACACAGCCAGGGAGGGAAACCCGTGACTTGGCCCTGGATGCCTTCCTCCCGAGGCCCAGACGGGGAAGCACTGACCCACTTCGCTGACGGCAAAGGAGCAGGTGTAGCCAGCGTAGATCTGGGACGCCCCGCGTCCAGGGAAGTCGAACAGCTTCACCAGGCGGGGAACCATCTCGTCCTTCTGCTCGGCATGGCCCAGCCGGCCGTAGCCACCGAAGCCCCAGGAGAAGACGCGCTTCTGGGAGTCCAGAACCAGCTGCAGGAGAGAGAAAATGCAGCGCTGGGACAGGGGACAAGCAGGGTGGCTGCTGTTCTGAGAGCCTGAGGCCAGGGCTAAGGGCAAAGGGCAGAAACACCCAAGATGACCCACACCGGCCTCTGACAGGGGAGGCGCCAGCTGCGGGTCCACATGGTGAGGATGTTTGCTGTTTTCCCAGCCAGGGACACCATTTTCCGTTCCTAACAAATTATTGTTATTAAAGCCACAAGTCTTCCCCTTTCCCTCATCAGAAGCACAGGGTGATGTCTCCAGAGCAGGCCACTGCACTCCACTTCCTATTTCAATCCTGACTAAACTGCAGACAGAGCCCAGAGGAAAAGCCCCGCCCACCTTGGATTCTCCTTCAGGCAGGTTCACACAGGTGACCTCCACCTGGTCACAGGTGCAGTGTGCACAGTGACATGTCAACAAGTTAAAGTCCATCTTCTTACATGCACCCCTATGTTCACTGCAGCACTATTTACAGTAGGCAAGACATGGAAACAACCTAAATGTCCATGGAAAGATGAATGGATAAAGAAAATGTGGCACATATACACAATGGAATACTACTCAGCCATGAAAAAAACCAAAATAATGCCATTTGCAGCAACATGGATGGACCCAGTGAAATAAGTCAGAAAGAGAAAGACCATATGATATCGCTTATATGTGGAATGTAAAATGTGACACAAATGAACTTACTTACAGAACAGAAACGGACTCACAGACACAGAGAACAAACTTATGGTTACCAAAGGGGAAGCAGGGAGGGGATAAATTAGGAGTTTGAGATTAGCAGATACACACTACTATACCGAAAATAGATAACCAACAAGGACCTAGCGTATAGCATAGGGAACTATATTCAATATCCTGTAACAAATCATAATGGAAAAGAATATGAAAGAGAGTATGTATAACTGAATCACTTTTGCTGTACACCAGAAACTAACACAACATTGTAAATCAACTATACTTCAATTAAAAAAATAAAAAAATTTAAAAACTCATCTTCTTTTCTTCACAGCATCCCTGATGTCTCATGTTTGAATCATGTGAATGTACAACTTATTAACATGATTTGACACCAGGGGCCTAAGTAAGATCTATTTCTCCTGACTACGCTGGACAAGGCAGAGTCAGTTGTTGGACCTGAAGGGACTGAAAGCTCCCGGTCCTGAGGTCACTCAGCCAGTCGCCTGCACACAGGAGACCGACCGGCCTCTGAACTCTCAGCCCCGGCCCTGCTCCTTCAAGCGAGAGGAGAACCAAGTCTGACTCTCAGGCATTTTCAGGCAAAATAACCACAGGAAGGCAACTAAGATAAAAAGACGAACATATAGGGACTTCGCTGGCAGTCCAGTGGTTAAGACTTCCAATGCAGCGGGCACGGGATCAATCCCTGGTCGGGGAACTAAGATCCCACATGCCGAGCAGCCAAGAAAAAAAAAAAAAGATGCACATACAAAATTTTATTGCCCTTTATCTAGATTGACCTTTAAGGAAACACCCTTAATGACTGAATCTGTTCAACACCCCATCTGAGATATTGTCTATCAACCTGGAAAAACGTCCGTGATGTTCTATTAGACAAAAGACAAAAGCAGAAAAACTCTTACTGTATGATCCCAACCCAAAGCGTCTGCACGTTCAGCTACATCTGTGGACGCCCCGGAGAAGCTGTCAGGTGAGAATGACGCCCTGGGACAACTGAGGGTGTGAAGCCCTTGAGGAGGGCAGGATGTCGAGGGGGCCAGGGTCAGTTCCTGGCTTTGCAAAGCCAAGGGTCTCCACTGACGTGACACCCTGGAAGCCAGAAGAAAGGCCAGAAACGCTCAAGCCTTACCGTGTGGTTAGCGCCGCAGGCCACATCCCGTACCACCACGTTCGGGACCGGCAGGATCTGGCCGTCTTTCGTCTTCTCGATGAAGATCGCCACTCGTCGGGGCACCAGCTCGCAGTCGTACTCTATCCGCTGCGCCCGGGCGATGAACTTGCCGTCCGAGTTGTGTCCTGCAGCGACCACAGGGCCGGCCGTCAGCAGCGGCCACAGCACAGAGCACCTGCCCAGCCAGGCTGGGCAGGTCCTCGCGGGGACTCGTGTCAACCAAGGTAGTGTCCTCCAACCTGAGGCACGACCCAACTTGTGGGGCACAGAATCGGTGCTGTGGGTTGAAAACAGTTTTTTCTTTTTTTGAAAAATGAATAGAACAGAGTAAGAAACACCCAAGGACACCATCTGTAACGAGGACTTTTGTGAAAATTCTTTGCAAGTCTACGTTTGGGCTGGGCTGTGGCCAAAAAAGTGGGAAGCTCCAGATCCAAAGGAATGGTCTTCTCTGTGCCCCACCTGGGGGCCTCAAGGAGCCCTGCATGGGCCGAGAACGGACAAAAAAGTTCAAGCCACTTTCCCAGGCTTGCTTTTTTTTTTTTTTTTTTTTTTGCGGTACGCGGGCCTCTCACTGCTGTGGCCTCCGGATGCGCAGGCTCAGCGGCCATGGCTCATGGGCCCAGCCGCTCCGCGGCATGTGGGATCTTCCCAGACCGGGGCACGAATCCGTGTCCCCTGCATCGGCAGGCGGACTCTCAACCACTGCGCCACCAGGGAAGCCCCCCAGGCTTGCTTTTTTATGAATTACCAGTAAACTAATACATCATCATGGTTGTTAAAGCAGAGTTAAACGTACGTGCTCGCCTCTGCCTTGCCTGACCCAGTAAACACGTCGTGGGAGTGAGCACGGGGGTGAGTGCACGCTGGGGATGCACCTTCCGAGGTCAAGTTCTAGTTCTGAAAAGGGATCTCTCTGGGTTTGGACAATCACACTGAAAACCGGTTTTAAAATAAACGGGGAAGATTAACTGACTCTGTAGATATAAATCAAGCCAACTTCTCAAAATACCTTTAAACAAGTGTAAACCAAGCAAATGAGATTCGGTATAAAGTGCTGCAATGGGGACTGGTTCATGGTAACTGCTCACTAAATGTTAGCTGTCGTCATCGTTGCCAAAGGCATTTCATCTCCCTGAAGGAAAATCTACCTGCTGCGACAAGCTGCCTGTCTGCAGATCTGGGGCAGCCGCAGACAGCAGGGGGGCTGCACACGTTTCCGGAAGTAGACCAGAAACTTGCATGGAAACGGTCTCTCCAACAGTCTCTGGCAACTCCCTGGCAACCAAAGCTGAAGGGGCCTGGGGCTGTTCTCTCTTATTCACTTCTGACTTAGGTATATTTAGTTTCACAAAGTCACTGTTCCCTAAAGTCTAAAGGCCAGCGAGATGCTCCTCGTTCTATTTATACTATCTTCCATCTGCCTGCTTTTAATGACGTGGAGACCCAGGCAACCCAGATCCAGGGGCTGCAGAGGATCCGGAGCAGCGTGAAACTCAGGAGCCAGCAGAGGGCGCCCACTCCTCACCTCCCACTTGGAAGGAGCTGGAAGGTGGGAAGACGCCAGAAAGGGGAAAAAAAAAAAAAACACTTCGGTGTCAGATGGGAAAAGAAAATGGAGACCTTGTAAAGTCAGGATGGAGAGAGTCATTTTCCACTCACTGAGAACTGATGAGAACTATCTTCTGAGTTTTACTTTTCTACTCAATGAATAATAAGTAAATTTCATCCCTCCTGTTTAGGGATGAAAATCGGGAAGACAATCCCACTTTTTCATGATACTGGGCTCTTCCTGTGTATACCTGAAACAATGGCCCAGGCCGAGGTTTTCAAGACAAACTTATTCTTGTATAATTTCCTCACTTTCAATGAAGGCAAATCGTTAAATATGAAAATGAATGAAGGTGGTTTGATTAAAAAAAAAAAAAAAAGCTTTGAAATCCTTTTATACAAAAATGAATTCCCAAATCAGAAAAAAAACCTTCCTCAGACTCAAGCCCTGACTTTCATTAAGGCAAGTCACTGTCAGACTCCACAACCCCATGAATTACGACATGCTGGTCCACTAAACAGGACATCCACTTAATGGATCAAGGCTATTATCTGCGATCAATTACCCACATTTCTACCATGTGTGTGCAAGCCCCACACTGACTTCTGGTTCTAAACATACAGTTAGATTACAGAGCTTTTAAAAAATGTACTTTGCATACCCAGCTGACCATATTCAGGGCACCCAAAGGAATAGAGGTTTCCTTTGCAGTCCATTATCATACTGAATTCAGCCCCACAGGCCATTTTGGTAATTGGCTGCCCGTTGTACATTATCTGAAAAGAAAAGACAGCAGACTTTTAGACTTTTTTTTTTTTTTAAAGATTGATAAAGTCTCTACCTCCCCACAGGTTGGTGTGAAACAATTACTAGGCTACAAAGGACTTCTAATGGACCCAACAACGCTGAAGGCAAAGGCTTAGAATGTATGCAAAGAAACACCTCCCAGTACAGAGTCAGTTCAGACAAGCAAATCATGTCCCCGGGTCTTTGTAACCCTCAAAATGCACAACGCTGTGCCTCACACATCCTGGTGCCCAGTGAATGCTGAATTCAAGTGACTGGCGTGGGCACGAAGGTGTCAGAAAACAGAACTAATCACATGTAGTTCCCAAATCCCACTCTAGTCGCTAGTTTTGATGTCACGCAACTTTAAAAAGCTTTTATAAGCGTTATTGCCAACCAGTAAAATGAACTGTTTTACACTCTCTTTTACTACTGTAAGAGCTGCTTGCTAATTAGCCTTAATTGAAGGTGTGAAGAAGAAATACAATGGCTCGAAATTAGGAACTTGGAAGACAGCAAAGGCCCTGAGTAATTTAACATGGGATTTGGAAACAAATCTGAGAAAGTGCTTAGAAGACTCGCTATTGCAAACTCATCAGCCTGGGAAAGCCAGACTGGAGGAACTGGAGGGCGTGAAGTACCGACAGCCCGGGAAATCGCGGGGAACGGCGATGAGACTGGGGAGGGGATGCTGAGTCCGGGGCCCTGGCCTGCAGAGCAAATGGCTAACAAAACAGCAACACCTCGAAAATCCTCCAAACTACAGATACGTTTGGCCAAGGTCAAGGTCTCTTTTCAGACCAAGAAAGCCAACTCCCTTCCCTCGTCAGACACTCACTGTAGCATCCTGCTGCCTCATGACAGTAGCTCACTTTTTAGGTATAAATCCCACTCCTCCAAATGACTCCAAAGTTTCTCAGGAATAAGAGACGACCGACCTCCTATTTGTGTTCTAAGTACCTGGCCGGTGACTTGTTACAAAGTCAAAACTCAGAGTATTCTCAGATAAAGACCAATCACATCCATGTAACAATTCTCACTTTGGAATAGAACAGGCTTCAAACAGGCCACTGGAACAGATTATTTCAGTCGGAATGAAAAACTGTTTCTAGGATGTTCTTCACCTGTGACCATCTACTAAACCTGACCCACTCAAAGCATCGAGATCCTGCTTTTACAAGGGACCCAGTAACTCAAACAATGGAGAGGAATGTCTGATCTCACCCCAGAAAATCCAACCCCAGAGCAACGAGAAACAAAGGCCCTAAAGGCGGAGGAGGGCGGGCACCTGTGCGGGGCTGGGCACGGCGTCTGTCTGGTTGCCGAGGCCTAGCTGCCCCATCTTGTTCTCCCCAAACGCAAACACGGAGCCCGTTTCTGGAAGGAAAGAACAACATTCATCACCAAAGGGAAAATAATGCTGAGTATGTGGAACTAGACTTGGAATCAAAGGCTCTAAAATAACAAAAACAGCTCCTTTGCCAGGAAGAATGCTAGTGAGACAATTCTCCAAAACGGGGTGGGGCGGATACCTCAGAGCAGACCCACTCCCCAGCAGAGACCCTCCCGCTGCCCCGGCCACTGGTGCCCGTGGGCGAGGCTCCCGATGCCTCAAGCAGCTGCCCACCGGGCTCCCTGGGCATCTTTCTGATCATGACCATGGGTCCCGGGGGCAGCCCCACCCCCCGCCCCAGGTGGACCATTTGGCCTCTGACCCCATTTTGAGGGAAGCGGCCCTTCCTTACCCGTCAAGGCCAAGGTGTGGTTCCGCCCACACGCCGCGGACACGATCACCTCGTGGCTGAGCCCCTCGATGAGTCTGGGGGCTTCAACTCTCTTGGTGTCGCCATGGCCCAGCTGGCCCTTCTCATTTCGCCCTGCGGGTCAGGAGCAGGATAGATAAAGCGGGGAGGAGGGGAGAGGGAGGCCGGAGCAGCTGCCGGGCGAGGCTGGGTCTCCCAGAAGGTGCCCTCCAAACCCACAAGCCCAGCGCCGGGGGACAGCAAGCCCAGCTCCGCAGGCAATGCCAGCCTTTCAAGGCTGCCGGTGGGGTCGGGTGACTAGATGAGATACGCAGGGCTGTCCCCAGAGTCGCCTCGGCGTGCAGCTGCCAGCCACCACCTCACCTGCTCTGACCCTCTTTTCTGGGGCAGTGGCTGGGACAGATCGGAGCACCTTCGCCAGCTCTCTGCCCCCGAGGGAAATGGAAGAAAACCAGGTTCAGCCTGGATGGCACACACGAACGACGGACGAGCTCAGGGAAGCTCACAGCTCTCACTTCTCACCACACCTGCCAGACGCCAATTCCTTCATTCGCTTCACTCCGAGGTATTTTAAGACGGTAACACCTGCCCCACGGGAGTCTGATTCCCTCAGCGGCCCAGGCGTCTACCGTGGACCCTGTATTTCTCTCCTTCTCTCTAAGCCCACCTCCCACGGACCAGCCTTCGCAGGGCCCTTAGCCACGTGAACCCCAGCGACGGCCAAAGGCCAGGCCTGCTCTGAACACAGGCCCTCCCTGGCCCCGGGCTGACCTCCACCTCTGGGGCTGCGCTGGCGTGGAATCGGCGGGTGCCGGAGGCCGAGACCTGCCAGGCCCTCTGCACCACAGTCCTGCCCCGACACAGCCCTGCAGCTCAAAGCAGGCGTGGAGAGCTGGGGGTCCGGAAGGCTGGCCCCCCTAAACCGTACCTAGTTTTCAACACAGGCTACAAGGGTTCCAAACTCAGCACCTCAGTGGGCCTCTCCCCGGTACCTCTAAGAGAAGAACCACACTTGTAACCGAACACTTCGGGAGGTTTTATGGGGCCAGAAAGCCAGGCAATTCGGAAAGCGGGGGAGGTTTCCACATCCTTCCCCAACAATGAACTTTGACCTTGCAGTCATGAAAGAGGGGGCGCAGAGCCACAAAGATGAGCCTCAACTGTCCTGGACTCGAGAAGGGGTGACCAGCCGCCGTTACTACAGAAAAACCGTCCTCAGGCTTTGATTATGGCGCGCCAGCAGGAGAGGCAGACACCAGCTTCCAGTGGAAACTGCCCAAGTTCACTGTGAAAGGCACGAACGAGCACTGGATGCGGTTTCTCGGCTCGAGAGGCCCAGGTGGTCAGCAGGTGCAGACCCCGTGAATTCCGGGCCGCAGCACTGAGGCTCCCGGGCGCTGGACTGGGTGCTGAGCCTTCCAGGGACTCACTGTGGACTCATGACACTCCCACTGGCTCATCCCCCCTACAGCGGTGAGTCTGCTCATGGGACACGTCTTTGTTCTGGGGCAGGTCAGACGCACAGCTTTTAGAATCATTCCCTGCCCAGGGGGTCAGCAGAGGGGACGTTTTTAGAAGCGACACGGAAGTGACATTCAGTAGAGAGATCAGAAAGAGGACGCCTGAAGTTGGGAACCCCGACGGAGGAGGCTGCGTTCAGGGTTGGCGCGGTGGGCAGGAGGGGGTTTTGGGGGAGGGACACAACCCTGTGCCAACTGGGAGCAAACGAAAATCATGGCAATGTCAGCGTGTCACCAAGAAACTATGAAGTTTAAATTTGGGCCAGACACACTTGTTAGCTTTTTTTCAACAGAATTACAAAATTAGCAGAGTGCAGGGAAGACAACAGATGTTAATGTATTTGGACTTTGGTACAGCCGCTCATGAAATCGCAAAAAAAAAAAAAAAAAAAAAAAAAAGGTTCAAACAGCCCGAAATAAAAATGCAGTCTTATGGACCCAAAGCTAGCCAAAGGGCCAGAAACAAAGGGTGAGGACAAACGCCAACACTGCCTGCGGGAAGAAGAGTCCAGGAGCCAGCAGAGGGCGTGGGGGAAACTGAGCCCCAGCCAGGACCTGTGTGAAGGCTCTGGATAAGGAAACAGGGCAGGCGGCGTGGAAGCACTCTGCAGGGGACCCTGAAAGGGAAGGGAGGCTACAAGACAAGGACAGCGCCCCCCAGCACCCAGGCGAGGGAGTCCAGCGGCAGGGCAAGCACATCACCTTGGAAAGAGCAAACTCAACTCTCTGGGGCAATGGAACAGGAAACAGAGGAACAAGACTGCATAGACTCGGGCTGGTGTCACCACGTGGCAGGCGTAAAAGCTGGTGGCATGTAAAGTGGCAAGAACAGAGGTCTACGTCACACTGTGCTGTGTGCTGGGGGGACAGCACACCTAAAATAGGAATTCAATGCTAGGCACACCTCGATATCAGATCCAGAGTCAGTCAGAACGTTCGGGAAAAGGCTGCCTAAAGAAGAGGATTCAGAGAAATCGGGGGTTACGTACAGACCAAAACCAGGCAGAAGAGGGGAGGAAGTGATGTTTTCACGGGGCACAGACTAGCTGGGCATCAGGAAGAGAGGAAACGCACAGCAAGCAACACAGCCCCGGAGGGCGGACGAGGGTCTCCCGTCCAGGGGATGGAGGAAGGGAGCCCACCCGCGGGCCGCGCCACAGGTCTCGCCGCGTCCCCGTGGTACTTACCCCAGCTCCACAGCTTCCCTTCCGTGGTGATGAGGAGGCTGTGGGCGGCGCATGACCCTGACACCACCGTCCGTACCCGGACCCCCGAAAGGCACCCGTACCTGTGGGGCCCCCATAAGTTCTGACCGAGGTTGCGGTAGGCGGCTGCGAAGGCAAAGGGAACACACGTCAAACGGCCGCAGAGCCCCGGTGGGTGCTGACAGCTGCCCCAGTGTCACCAGCCAGAGGGCCGACCCCCCACTCTCCACATAAAGCACACCCTCGGGGGCTCCCGGGGCAGCGCACCAGCGGTGTGGACCCGTCAGTGGCCATCTGCACAGACACCGCCCCACCTCCGTCTCTGGCCTGAACCCACCTGCTGAATGTGCCCAAAAGCCAGTGGCTGAAAAGGAGGTGCCACCGCCTCTGCCCTGCAGCCCCGCCGGGCTGGGGGCCGACCCCAAAGAGCAGGTAGCAGACCCCCAGTACCCCTCATCCTCCCGACAGCTCCCTCCTGGCCCTCCACCTGGGGGTGGGGAGGGGCTGGGGGCCTGCAGCCACGAGGCTCTCTTGGGGGCCAAGCCCAAGCCTGCACCGCTTCGTGCCATCTTTCTCAGGGGTCCCATCATGCTGGCCGAGTCATTACCCCTAGCCCCGCCCGTGCATTTGCTCCCCCGGAAGGCCCTTCCCTGCCCCCTGCCTCCGTTCTTCGCACCTCAGGTCAAACACCCCCTGCTCTGGGAAGCCTTCCTTGCCCGCATCCCCCTTTCAACTCGTTGCTTTCTGGACCCCAGCGCCCTGTGAATCCTGTCACAGCACTTATCCTACTGAGTTCACGTGCCTCCCGCCCCGAGGGCCAGGGCCTCCCCGTGCCTGGGGCAGGGCACTGGGAGCCGTTCAAGGGCATGGGGGGCGGGGAGAGACAGCCGCCTCCATCACACCCCCCACTTCACCTTGTTAGTGGACAGGGCGTGGCCGATTTGGGGCTTAATTTCCTCAACTTGGGGCTCTCAAGGACAGAAAAGCGAGCCCATTTTTAGGTCCGTGGTGACTATTATGAAATGCGAGCTGCTGCCGAAATCAACTGTGTCAGACTGACCTGGATGCAGGAACGGATTGAGAGGTCAACTTCTCCATCAAGTACCTGGCTCCACGCGAAAGTCTGCAGAACTGTTCCCGTCCGTCCCCACCCTGCCTGCGCCCCACCAGCAGAGGGTGCCGGGCGCAGCCTCTCATTTAACTACCTGGGGCAGGTCAGGCAAAAGAGGGAAGTTCCCCACCATGATTCAGGGCACCCCTGAGCTTCTCCACCTGAAGACGCTCCTCTACCACTGAAAGGTGAAAGAAGACCCAGCAATTTCCTAGGAAAGAGCAAACCAGAAACGACAGCCTTCACACCTATGCTAACGTCTGCTCATCATGGTGCTATGACTGCCAAGTGCCATGCCTGTGGACAGCACGCAGTGCCAGGAGACGCCAGGGGACACCACGGCTGACCCAGAGTGGCTAAGTGGACCCCCTCACAGCTGAGTAGATGGTCTGATCTGCCAAGGCATCTTCCCTGCATGAGCTCCACGAATGTCAGTGCCCAAGATGTCATCAGCTCATGAGAGGCAGGGATTCTCGGGGCCTCCCAAGGAACCTTCTTCAGAGAGATCCTAGTCATACGAAATGCAGAGCAGCAGTCCTGGGCCACTTGGCCTGGCTGGAGGTCGTTAATGCCCAGGGCCTGGTCCTAGTCAGAGGTGGAGCACAAAATCACTGTGTTATCTTGAAAACGAAGGAGGCTGCTGACTTTATGAGATCCAGTGACGTGTACGTACCCAAGAGCCAATGGGCTCTCGGAAGGAAGGCAGCTTCGAGAATGGGAGGGACTGGGAAAGGTGAGGGCGGGAGGGGAAATCCTTCCTCCCTTCATGTTTGGCACCCGTGGGAAAACAAATTCTCCCTCCCTTCCCATTATGTCTACTGGCTAGTTCACGGAGAGCCGAAAGACACTGCAAGACTTTAAAATTTTTGTTTAATTACATAAAACTTCATTCAGAGGGAGAAACATCTGGGAAGCAAAGGTGGGCCTCGGAGAAGACAAAAAGGCACTCTTAAAATGAGCCCAAGTGGGGCAAAATTCCTTCAACTAGAGGCAGCCCTGCTCTCCCATGGGTTCCCCTCTGGAATCTACTTCCCGCTTGGGGCCTGAGTGTCTCTAATTGCAAGTGGGCCACTCATTTAAAGAACAGCTTGGAGAAACAATGCGACACCTGCGCCAGGGCTGGCAGGGAGACTGATGTTATCACGTCCCAGGAGAGGTTCCAGGTGACACCAGCCATCAGGCAGGCTCAGGCTGAGAGCTTGGTCCTGAAGGCTGGGCACTTTCCCCAACAGGAAGAAAATGGCTCAAACCCATTTCTAACTCATCTGGACCCTGAGTGCCGCTGAAACCCCGCCTGCTGTTTTCATGGAATAAGATCATCTCCACTGCCCATCCTGAGGCCCCAGGGAGTGTCAGTGTGCAAATATTTGTTCACCGGGCAATGCTGGAAAGTACTTCGGGAATCTTTCCAAATGAAATCAAGAAGCCATAAAATATGGCAAAGTACCAGCCTTACTTCTCTTGGATGGGCCAGTATTCTCCTGAGAAAAGACACCAATTTTCTAAAAACGTTTGGGGACTAAGATACTTCTTAGGACTTCCCTGCTTGCCCCACTCCAGACTGCTACTTGCTCTGTCAAACCAGTTCCCGCAACCATTTGGCAGTTTGCAAGGAAACGTGGACTCTTTTGAAATGTCTAACAAGTTCGCCATCTGACACGTGACAAATATCGAGGACATTCTGACACTCCACAGCACCAGCCTCTTCATTTTAATGAAAATAAGTGACATGAGAAGATGGGAAAAAAGTGTCGAGGTTTATTTGAGGCTACTACTTATATTTTTCTGTTTAATCTCAATGGAATTTTCAAAAGCAGAGTTGTACCCAAGTGAGAGACTTGCCCAAGACCTGGGTTCAAATCCAGCCCCGTCACTAGAGTGGCTGTGTGGCCCTGGGCAAATCGCTTGGCCTCTCTGAGCACTTCTGTAAAGAGAATACCTACCTGGCGGACAGTCACCAGAATCACACTGGACACCTAGCACACAGGAAGCACTCAATCAATAGTAGCGTCTTCTATTCTTTAGAAATTGTTTCTCATACCTTGTTGCTTAGGCACTTCTTTTCGACCAATCAAGTCCCAGTTGGTTGCCCCAAAAATCAAAAGCTGCCCTTTGCACTTAGACCCTTCAAGTTTCTACAGAGACAAAGAGAGAGGGAGAAAGAATTAGCTTGTAACGCTGCTTCTAGCTTCCCAAGTCTGTCCAACGACAGCAGGAAACAAAATAATTCATTGTTAACGCTGTCCCTCAGCGGTTCACACAGCGGACAGAGGGACACCTCGCCAGCCCCTTCCATATGTGGAATCCCGAACCTGCCCCGGCAGCTCATCGGTTAAGCCCAGGGTCGTTTTTATCCTTTGATTGCTCTTTAAAACATCTTTGGCAAAACCCTACACAAGAAGCCAAATTCAATTCCTCCCCTCCGCTCTGCAGACTGCCTTGTACAGGTATTTGCAATAGGCCTGCTGTGTCACACAGGGAGTGAGTGTTAAAACCGCTGTCCTCAGGGCCAAGGCTGCATCTTCCTGCTGCAAGCACAGCATACCACACATGGACCTGAAGGCTTTGGGGCCCCAGGGCATCTCTGCACAGCGATCCCATCGGCCGACTGTCCTGTCCTCCCTGTGCACTGCCCTCGCTGCCAGGAGCCTTCCGCGGGGAAAACAGCAGAGCCCCGTGTTCATTCCTCCACTGGAGGGAGGAAGACCCACGTGGGGCTGGCGGATCTGACGGGGCAGCCTCCGATGGGCTCGTCCTCACTGCTGGCCGAGAGCCAGGGGACCGATGGCCAGTGGCCCCGCCAGTATACCTCAGTCCCCATCCTCCATCACTAGGGCTACACGCTCTCACCATCACAGGGGGAGCATGTGCCACTTAAAAAGGCCACTGTCTGAGTCCGGGTGGCACTCGCTCTGTGCTCAGCCCCTCCCTTCGATTCTGAGATGCCCAGTACACCCTTTAAAGTCGACTGTTAGTCAAAGATCCACTTCTGAAGGCTGCACTTAGTTCCACACAGGCAAGGGAAGCAGTAACTTCCCGTTCTGCTTTCATCCTTTACATCATCAGCATCCCAGGCCGTTAAAAGCAAAGAAGGAGTTTTCCTTCGGTTTACAGAAGCATTCTTGGAAGGCTTTGAGGAAAAAAAAGGCCACACAGCCGCAAATCCAGTCATTCTAACCCCTACACAGTGACTGCCCTGGCGGTACGTTCTGGCAGCCCAGTACATGCATGTGGAAGAGGAACACATCCTCATGGGGGGAGGGGGGGCGGTGGTTCCGTTTCTTAGGGAACTCTGGGCAACCCAAACCCGATGTCACGGGCAGCCCCCCCCCCACCGCACGCCGGTCCTGTCATGCTCGCCCGCTCGGCCACGAGTACAGGGCTGGAGGCAGACGGTCCATCTATGGGGCGCGCCCACGGTCGGCATGCAAAGGGGCGACAAAGCAGCCAGGGCCAGAGGATGACTTCGCCACATTTCAATTATTCAGAGAATGACCTTAATCGGGGTAGTCCAACTCCACAGCACCCAGACTCCAATTACTTGAATGGGAGCCGAGTTTCCCCTGGTTATCTCCCCTTCTTTGTTTAACTGGCGGGCCTGGCTGGAACATTCTACAGGTCTACTGCGGGAGACAAATAGCATCAGGGGATTGTCAAGTTCCCAGTGGAAGGCGCAGCCTTGGGGCTCTGCCCACAATACTGACTTGCTCTCCACTATTCCTCAGGTCTGCGTGGAGAGGCAGCAGAGACTCAGAATGGACCAAAGCACCGTGGGATGAGCTACCAGGCCAGACGGTGGGGAGAGGACTCCGGAAGAGCCGTGACCTCAGGCCAGGCTGCTGCCCCCACTGGCCCCTAGGTGGGCAGAGACGGCGAAACCACTCCACACCAAGGGGCGCTCAGCACAGCAACAGGTCAGCAGTGCTGCTGGCTGCTGCAGGACCTGCAGCTCTGCCAGAACTAGCTGCCATCACCCTGGGCACGAGCAGGGTCTCCTCTGTGACCTGGAGATGCCAGCACCTGCACAAGTGGACACGGGTTTATGTGTACTGGCCCATCGAGCCAGCTGAGCATTTATACAAGACCCCAAGCCTTCTGACACAAGGTGTTTGTGGGAAACCTTGATCAACACTGGTCAACTGTGTTTCCTCCAGTGACAGTGGTCCATGGCGGGTGGTAAGCCGTACCTTAACTGTGTTTTTGTCATGGGCCTCATTTCCTCACACGTTAGATGTTATCATCTATATAACTCTTTGCTGTAGGCTGCTTATAATTCAATTCTTCCCTCCACCTTATATGAAATAAAAAATTCAAGTAAGGACCAGAACTTCTAACACGCACTTAAAAATGACAGCTATGGGCTTCCCTGGTGGTGCAGTGGTTAAGAATCCACCTGCCAATGCAGGGGATACGGGTTCGAGCCCTGGTCCGGGAAGATCCCACGTGCCGCGGAGCAACTAAGCCTGTGCATCACAACTACTGAGTCTGCACTCTAGAGCCCGCATGCCACAACTGCTGAGCCCGCGAGCCACAACTACTGAAGCCCGTGCGCCTAGAGCCCGTGCTCCGCAACAAGAGAAGCTGCCGCAATGAGAAGCCCGCGCACCACAACAAAGAGTAGCCCCAGCTAGACGCAACCAGAGAAAGCCCACACGCAGCAACGAAGACCCAACGCGGCCAAAAATGAATAAATAAATAAACATTAAAAAAAAAAATCACAGCCCATGTCCCTCTTTGTCACAGAGCTGAACCCGCCCACAGAGGAAAGACCCCGGATGTGGGGGGCTCCATCCAGAGGAACCCCAGGGACAGCTGCCAGGGCTGTGAGCACCAGAGGTTACAGGACCCTCCGAGGTGTAACCTGGGCTTCACCGATGGGCCAAGAGATTGTTTTCTGGATGAAATCAGCAGACATACTGCCCATGTCTAAATATCATGTGGCAGAAAAGCTGGGAGAACAGTCTCCCAACAGGATGGGTGAACTTCGCTGGCCGGGACACACGCACCGAGCTTCTTTAATCAACAAAATGGGGTTTCTGGTCCTAAGAGATTTTTGAATTACTGCCCAAGTGCAAGGAGCATGTTTCTGAGGCTGAGAGTCAATCTTTAACATACATCCATTTAGAAGGCTGCCGCTCTCGGCGGAGGGAAGACCACTCAGAGAAAGGGCTGCAACGACTATTCCCTAGTGGGCTATCAATATCGACTAAGACAGGCTTCAAGCTCAGTTTTCAATTGTATTTATTTGGTCCTTTCAGACAGAACAGAGTTGTCTCAGGGCCCACAAAACCTGAGCAACCCAAAACTAGAAGAACTACAAAGACCTGGACAGCTTGTGACACTCACCTGTCTTCTAGGAGTCATCCAAGGCTGCTCGCTTTACCTACAGGGTTATGAAGTTCACAGGGCATTCAGGCTGCATCAGACCTAGAGGGTCGTAAAATGCTCATCTGATACAACTACACCGAAACCTGAGGTCCTTGGAGAGAGCATTTTCCGAGGCTGAAATCCTAAGAATGTTTTCTAAAAATACACAGCTTTTCCTCAAGGCAACTCTGTCCCTCAACCATACAAGTACTTGGGGTTCATCTTTCACAAGCCCAACATCTGCCGCTTGAGGTAACTGAAGGCAACACGGCTTCAGACAACTCCTGGCAGCTGCTCTCATACAAACCTCCTTTCAACAGCCCTGAACGGCAGCGAGGCTTGCGAAATTCTCAGTAAAAAGTCTGTTTCTGAAAAGAGCTGGGGACGACCGCTGGCCCGTGGCAGCAGACAGGATTCTCAGGACTGCTTCCCAGGTGCTTCCCCTCGAGTCTAGGAACCCGGCACCAGGGATACACCCAGGACTGGGGGCAATGCCCACCTAGGGCAAGGCATTGGGAACGCAATGGGACAGCCTGGGCCTGGTCTTGACCTTGGACCAACGGATGCTAAAAGTGAAAGTGACTTAAAGCTTGAGGTGTGCACTTTCCATGAAGCACAGAACAGCATCAGTCGTTGGACCCTCAGTCTCCTGATGGTGTGCTGGCCAGTCCACTGCACATGCTCTCTGTCCGTGACTACCTCCTCGGGTGAATCTCAGCATCACGGTAAGAATCTTTTACTTCCTGATAACAAAACTCACTACTCTAAAAGGTTGCCTGGAAACACTCGAGAGACAATGCAACAGAGGCAGAGCCCAGCTGACATTTCTTTTCAGTTCCCTCCTAACACCAGGACTGGAGGGAAAATGTCTGGCGTCCCGCACAGAAGATCACATTTGTTAAAAGAAAACAGTCCCTGCGCTCCCTTTTCTCAATACTGTGGCCATGGCCATGGCCCTGGCCTGGTCCCCAACCCCAGGTGACACGTTTCAGTGATCCAGGCTCTCCTAAACATCACCCTCCTCCACCATCTAACACGTTGACCCTTTCCACTGAGATGGCAGTTGCAAAGCCATCTCCACATGAACAACTTGCAGAGGCGTTAAGGATGACATCAGAAAAAAACCCTGAGCCCAGTGGAAATCTAGCTCCATGTCATCTTGGGCTAGTCCCTTAGACTCTGTGCCCCAGTTTTCTCACCTATAAAGTGGACCTAGAAGTGCAATTATTTTGAACCATTTAAATACTCTCTGAACTCCCCTGGGGGAAATCACGCTGGTACAGACTGAGAAAAGGATCCCTCCAGACCGTGAGACTCTAGACCCTAAGTGCAAGTTCTTACTCTTTTGGAGTTATCTAAGCATCTGGTGAAAGCTTTGACCCTCTCCCTAAACACACGTCCCACACTAAACCCGTGGGGTTTGAGCATCCCTGAACCCACGTAAGATCTCTTGCTCCGCAGGGTTTTGCAGGCATATGAACTGGTCACAATCTTAATTAAGATTGAAGGCCCAACTCTAATGAACAAATTGAAGCCCACTCAGACTACGGGGGTGTGGAGGGGGTGCTGCACAGAGCCCACACCAAGCGCCCGTTCCCTCAGACCACAAGCGACGAACAAAGCCCAAACACCTCTGGGGGTGTGGGGGCCCTTCCCGACCTCCAGGGGGAGGGCTCTCCGGAGCATGCGCCCTCGCACCCTGCCCTGGCGCCCGCCACCCCCGCCTCCCCGGCGGCGCGAGACGGCGCAGGGCCGCACAGGGCATGCGCGGCTGCCGCCAAGCCCCGCCCCCCCGGAGCGCCGGAGCCGAGGCGGCGGGAACCTCAAAGCCCCGGCGTGAACCGCCGCTCCCGCAGCGCGCCGGCGGCCCCCTCCCCCGCGGTGCTGGGGCCGACCGGCGGCCACAGGGGACCAGGGGCGACCGAGGACACGCTGCGCCGCGCCCCGGGCCCGGTGCGCGCCTCCCCTCCTCCGGCCGGAGACAACTTGGAAAAGTCTCCCTTCCCGGGGCGGGAGGGGGAGGGGAGGCGGAGGGAGTCGGCTCGAGCGGCGCCGGGGGCGGGGCCATGACCCCCTCGCGCGGGCGGGCGCGGGCTCCGGGTGCCCCTCCCCCGGCGGGGGGCCCGGGGCGCGCGCCCCAACGGCCAACGGCCGCGCGGGTGGGCGGCGGCGGGGTCGGGTAGGCCCCGGCCCGCGCCCGCCCCGCGCCCTTTTGTTATGCGGTGGCGGCGGCGATGATTCAGCCCGCGGCCTGCGCCGGCCCCGCCGCCCCCGGTCAGGACGCGCGCGGTGACGTGCCGCGGCCCTTGCCCCCCGGCCCCCTGCCCCGGCCCCGCACTCACGACGCGCTCCTTGGTGTGCTCAGGCTCGGTGATGACCACGGCCGCGCCGCCCGCCTTGGCTGCCGCCGGCCGCGCCGCGCGCTTGCCCCCGCCGGGGGCCCCGTCGAGCTCCAGGCCGTCCTCGTCGCCGCTGCTACCGCCGCCGCTGCTGCTGCTGCAGCGCTCGGGCCGCTCGCGCTTCCTGCCGGCCGGGCCACCGCGCTTCCTGGGCCCGGCACGGGCCGTGCCGTTGCCCGAGCTCGGCTCCTCCCAGGCCGCCGCCGCCTTCTTCCTGGGCATGGTCGCGCTGGAGGAGACACGGGGCAGCGGCGCACAATGGACGGGTTATAAACTGCGCGGGGGGAGGGGAGCCAGCCGAGCCACCGGCCTCCACTTCCTCCCCTGCCCTCCCCAAAGTGGCGGCCGCGGGGTGGGCGGAGAGGGGGCGAGCCGGGAGGAAATCGCGCCCCTCCCGGTCCCCGGCGCGCCTCCTCCGGGGAATCCCGCACGGGAGCCCAGGTCCCTGACTGCAATCCGCTCAGGGAAAGAAAAAAATGGAGACCCCCCCCCCGGGCCCATCCTCAAGTTAGGTTTGCCTACATCGCATCATAATTGCAGCCAGGTCCCCAAAAAGTAAAGGGAAAGAAAAAGGAAGTCTCTGATCCCCGAGGTTTTCATTAGAGAAGGCTTTGGGACACTTCAAAGACCCCCTTTTGGCACCTCGGTGAAGGAGCTCCCCCCTCCGTGGCGGCCCCACCTGCTGCTTTTGTCTCCGCACCCCCCTCCCCAAGCCCACTCAAATGCAGTTCTCTCCACCCCCCGCCTGAGTCCCCAATTCCGCTCCAGCCTGGGGGTTCCGACCTCGGGCTCTAATTAGCCGAATCCCTTAGGGTTGGCTGCTCCCCACGGAAGGGTGGGAGGGTGGTGGCGCAAATAAAGCCGACCCCCGGCCCCAAACACCTGCTCGCACAGACACGAAAAATAAAAACTTTAATGGTGCCCGACACTCTCCCGGCCCCTCCCCGAGCGTGCGGCTCAGCCGATCCTTCCGATCCCGGCTGCAAAGTGCCCGGCTCCGCCGCTACTTTCCCCCAGCGTCCCTGCCCCTTCGCCCTGTCTGCCTTTTTTTTTTTTTAATTGATTTTGAACAATGGGATCTCTGTCTGTCTCCGATTAAACCACGTGGATCCGCCTTCCTTCCCCTTTTTATTCATTCAATTCCCCTAACCTCCCCCAGGTTTTTTTTTTTTTTTTACCTTTTCTCCTCTTTTAAAAAAAACTTTCCCAGACCCCGCAAACTGATCATTGTCGATTTCATTTTCAGCCCCTACCTGCGTGGAGTGATGAGAAACCGGAGAGAAAAAGGAAGAGGAGAGACTAAAAGACGAACCGAAGGGCTTTTTTTCCCCCAGCCTAGACGAGGGCTTCAGCCCACTCACCAGATACACTTAAAATGTAAATACAAGCTTCCAGAACAAATGCTACAACACAAAACAGAAACACATGTGCTGCCGGGCGGCAAGCGAACGCGCGGCGGGGCCGGCGGCGCGGGTCCCGGGGCGCCCGCGCCCCCTGCCGGCCGGCGGACCCGGCGGCGGCCCGGCCCCCGCCCTCGCCCGCGGGGCAGCCCGGCCCACCGAAGGCTGCGCTGGGCGCCACGCCGCCAGCCTTCACTCCCCGGTCCTGCGCGTTTCGCAGGCGGCGCAGCACGTCCAGCGCGTCAGAGATTACTTTGGGGGTTAGGAGAGTGTTAGATTGTTTTTCCTGGGCATGTCTAGACAGGTCACCTGAGGACACTCGCTGGAAAATAGTTACTTCGCTCACGAATCCGCCAACAAGGGACGTGTCCTAATTGAGTGGAATGAAAGATGAATACAATTTGAATAATTTTCTCCTGTGCAGAGAGAAGCTGTTATTTTATTTGCTTATGGATGTTCCCCAGTATGTAGCAAGGTGCTGTTACACGGTAGAGTTACATACATAAAGGTTTGCTGTATTAGCGAATTAATTAGTAATTAATGTGGAAGCCAAGGAGGCACTGGAGGCTAGTTCTGATGGAAATTTTTCATTTTTTTACAAATATTTACTGAGGCCCCAGTACATGCAAGACACACAGTGCTAGATGCTGGGGAAACAAAGCTAGGGAACAAGATTTGTGCCCTAGTGGAATGCACAGTCTAACGGTAAGACAGATAATTCAACAAGTAATTGCAAGTGTAAGTGATGGGGTTCAAGACATGCTACCCCAAATTATGCCACCTTGGCATACTGAATAAACTGAAGAAGTTTTGAGAAAACGGCAGAAGCAGGAAGGTCATTCTGACCTTCTTCCCAAAAAAGAGTCATCAAACTCTCAGGTGAGGTCCCCTCCCTGTTCCAGGAGGACAGGGACATCCTTATCTCTGAAAACAAAGGGAAACCGAGAAGAATCCTGATAAACAAGCCTTGTCGAATTGCCCCCAGTCTACTACATTTAGTCTCAAGCTCCTTAACCTCTCCTAGTTCTCCAGACCCTCCAGCCTTCATCAAAACTAGCAGAAAGATACACAGATCTGTTTCTTTGGGTCTTCATTTCCTTATGAAGTCTCCTGTGTCATGTAAAACTTATGTTAAAATAAATTTGTAGGCTTTTCTCCTGTTAATCTGTCTCTGTCAGCATAATTTTCAAACCCAGCCAGGGACCGGGTCAAGGAAAGCTTTTTTTCTCCCCTACATAAGCATTGCAAAGTGACACTTATGTAGGACCATTATGGCAAGGGAATACATCCTATTCTGGGGTCGGGGAAGGCATCCCTGTAGAAAAATCATCTGAGCTGAGTGACTGACAGGGTGGGTATGACTCAACAGATGAACAGGGGTGAGAAGACTTTTCCAGGGTGGGCGGAGGGAGCTGTACACACAAAAGCCCAGGGGTCTTGACATGCCTCCTGGGAGAAGTGTCCCGTGGGGTTGAGAGAGAAGAACAATATGGTCTCCCCTTCTACATTATGATCTCATCTCAATATCACTTGGTCTCCTACCAAAGATTTTTACCGGCTTCCTTTTTCCTTAAGCATTCTGCACAAGGAAGTTCCTACTTTAGGCAACTTCCTGAAGATGGCTAGAGTACTAAGATTTTTGCAGTCAATTAATTCCTTAACCACTATAGGAAGAAGCAGGATTCATGGGACTTTCCTGGACGTCCAGCGGTTAAAACTCCGAGCTTCCACGGCAAGGGGCGCCGGTTCGATCGCTGGTTGGGGAACTAAGATCCTACAGATCCCACATGGCACCACACACACAAAAAAAAAAAACAGGATTCAGGAGGCAACAAATGTTTAAAGGACGACAGAGAAACCAAGAGGCCTAAATCTAAGGTATTTGATCAGAGTCAAAAGTGTATGTGTGTCCAGGGAGCCAAGAGCACTTAATGTAAAAGAACTTTGGAAATGAGAAACCATCTGGTACATTTCAGAGATTTTTCAGAAAGGCCAAGCACCCTTTGAAAGCCTCTTAATAGTCATGTATTTTAAAAGATCTAGGAGATTAAACCTTGATATTTTGGTATAAAACATTTGTAGAGCCAACCAGACAAGAATTTCACCTAAATATGCCATCAAGTCCCCTCCAGGAAATGGTATGCCGATGCTTGTCAAGCTGCAGTGGTTAGGTGGGTGTTTATCCTCCAAACACCCTGTGTGGCCAATTAGGAGCAGTACTGACAGTACCTTTAGATGTCAGCCAGCGAGTCTTTTTCTTTTTTCTCTTTCCCAATTATAAAGCCTTTTGCCTGCGCAAAGACACATGCGTCAAAAACACTGATGCAACGAGACGCTAATATCAGATTGCATCATATGATCCTAGGTGTGGTGCCCCGAAACTGGTTTTTGTTGAGGTCATGCTGCCATAGAAAAGCGCTTTGGGTAGAACACCCAAGAACTGACCCTACTCGTCAGATGGCAAAAGTAATTTTTACAACTACATGCCTCAGGGTCTACACCACTATTTTCCCGGAGGAAGCCGGTGTGGCTTTCCTGGCCGAAATGGGTGTGCGGCCGACATTCATCAGTTAGGTGTGTCATGCTGCGGCTTTGTAACGAATGTCACCTAGGGAGATGCACCTACCAGGCAGGCTGGAAAGGACACTTCTGCCTCCAAGATGGGCTCTGAATTCTATCTCACTTGAATGGGACAAGCTGACTGAGCCTCTGCTATGCAACTTCTCTGGGACAGACCAGTTTGGTGCAAAACTGGAAGAGGAGAAAGGAGAGAAGGTTGCGGAGGTTTCTCGGACACTTACTGGGTGGCTGGCACTGTGTTCTAAGCACTTCACACACGGAACTGCGGAATTGTGGGTTCCAACTGCCAGCCTGCCATTACTGGGACCCACAGCAGGCTCTTTTGCTGCCCCGGGTGTTCATAAAATCATACATCAAGTTAGATTAGGCTACTTTTAAGGTCCCTCCCAGAAAAGGAATGCTATTCAACTTGGCCACAGAAAGCTACACCTCCTGTTGGACAGTTAACTTTCTGGTCCAGCGTCTATAAAAAATGATCACTGATCACGGGAATGATACTACTGCCCACTGGAAAATTGGTCTGTGTTTGTACAGTTGGGTTAGACTAGGACGATACAACTTGGATCTTTATCATCCAACATGAGAGCCATGCCAGAAATGTGGCTAGTGCAAATGGAGATGTGCTGTCAGGGTACTTACACTGGATTTCTAAGACTTAGGACAACATAAAAGAGTATGAAATATCTCATTAATAATTTAATTATATTGATCACATGTTGAAATGATAATATTTTTGACCTTTAGGTAAATGTAGTATTAAAATGAATATCACCTGTTTCTTTTTAATCTTTCCAATGTAGCCAGCACAAATTTTTAAATTACCTATTTAAAATTTTGTGGTTCACATTTAATTTCTATTGGAGAGCACTACCTCCAAAAAGCATAGCTGGAAACCAGTAATTCGCTCAGGACCCAATACTTTCTGCCTCTGTTCCCTAGTTCCCCCATCAGCTAAATGCAAGATATAGTTTGGGCTAAATTTTCGGGGGGTTACTTCTGGATTAAATGTTCCCTGATTCTGAGAACAGTAGTTGGTGGAGGCTCCCTGTCACAGTGTTTGGAAAGATGTTTTCTAGTAGAGGAAGATCTTTTAAGCCTTTTCTACCCGTGAGCCATGAACTTTTAGAATCCAAGTGGTCTTTAAATATTATCTTTGGAACTTTAGGCTCCCTAGTCTGTAAGCCCCTCCTGGGCTGGGCTTGTGATTCATTCATCTTTGTTTTTCCAGCAACCACCCAGGGCAGTCTGACTTGTAGTCAGCTGTCCATATATGTTTGTTGACCTATATAATATCCAGACGAAGAACCAAAGCCCAGAGAGGTACTGAGACCACCTAAGGCCACACAGCTGGCTGGTAGGAGAGTCAAGAAGAATACACTCCTTTTGAACCAGTTCAGGAAACCCTTGGTGTGGTCCCTGGACCAGCAGCAGCTGCAACACTTGGACGTTTGTTAGAAACACAGAATCTCAGGCCCAGGCCCAGCCCTACTGAATCTGAACCTGAATTTTTACTAAGATTCCCCCCAGGTGATTTGTATGTATGTTAAAGTATGAAAACTGCCACTTGAAGTCATGTCACCTCTCTCAAGGAAAGCCTCCCTGTCTGTGCCCTGCAGAAGCTATTCCAAGTCTATTTCCAGGGTGAAGAGGTATAGGATGTTAGTCATCAAGTCTCACATGCTGGCTGATGAAGACTAAGATTTTTTTTTTTTTTCGGTACGCGGGCCTCTCACTGCTGTGGCCTCTCCCGTTGCGGAGCACAGGCTCCGGACACGCAGGCTCAGCGGCCATGGCTCACAGGCCTAGCCACTCCGCGGCATGTGGAATCTTCCCGGACCGGGGCACGAACTCGTGTCCCCTGCATCGGCAGGTGGACTCTCAACCACTGCGCCACCAGGGAAGCCCAAGACTAAGATTTAAAGATGTTCCAGTAATACTGACTGAGCCTCTGCTATGCCCAGTACCTGGAGCCAGTGCACTTGCTTCTCTTCCTGAGGGCTTGAGGGGCTCACACTTTTGTAGCTCCAGCCACCTGCACCTCAAGGAACAAGCAGTTCTTCACAAGGTGGCCCCCCGCTGGTCCTGCTATCCTGCTTTCATACAAGGGAGTCCAGGAGAAATTTGAAACGAAACCAGGCACACCTTGGGAGTCCAATCTAATTTTTCAGATCCAGAAAAAACAGGATCAAAATCAATTGCATCAATGTCTGTATGTTGTTTCTATCTACCGGTGCCTCCCCTCTCTGCTTCTGCACTGGTGTTCGCAATTCGTGGTGTGTTCCTGGCCTGTGATGGAGCCCAGTTGGCAGAATTGGTCTTTTTAAGACTATCCCTCATCCAAGCTTACAAATAAAAGCTGTCTACTGCAGAGATTCTATTTTCCTCTGGCCGTGGGCAGGATGGATATACGGTTTTGAGGCTAGAGAAGGACAAACGATTTGCAGGCCTTACAGATGTTCGCCCAGCATCGATTGTGTAATGGAGCCGAGAAGCCAGGCAACTTTCCGGTGAGGTTAAGAGACAGAGTTTGAATGGACAAGAAAAACCAGGGCTTTGAGCTCAGCTACAGAATTGGGTCATGTGCCTGGAATGTTAGTGATAAAGCCAGAAGGAGTTCAGCCTGTTGAATGTGTCAGGTGGCCCTGCTGGCTGGGAACCCCTGCATTTCAGGCCATGTCATGTCATCCCAAACTATAACAACCCTTTGGAAAATGAACAAACCAAACCAATGGGGGCCCCCACTGTGCTAACTACCTGGACTGTCTGATTTTCACCTTCACTGAATGGACTGAGTCAGCCGGGTGAAAGAAAAGAGGTCTTAAATTGAATCAAGCTCTGACATTTATTGAGCACCTACTATGTGCCGGAGAGTGGGCCATGTGCTCTATGTAGAAAAGCCTGTTTAATCTTTATAACATCCATACAGCAATGGCTACTGCTATGGGTCCTTGTATTAGTTTGCTAGGGCTGCTGTAACAAAGCATAACAGACTGGGGGGGCTTAAACCTCAGAAATTTATTTTCTCCCAATTCTGGAGGCTGGAGGTCCAATATCAAGGTGTTGGCGGGGTTGGTTTGTTCCAAGGCCTCTCTCTTTGGCTTGTAGACAGCCGTCTTCTCCCTGTGTCCTCCCATGGTCTTCGCTATGTGTGTGTCTATGTTCTATTCTCCTCTTCTTATAATGCCACCCGTCATACTGGATTAGGGCCCACCCTAGTGATCCCATTTTAACTTAATTACCTCCTTAAAGACCCTACTGCCAAATACAATCAGATTCTGAGGTATTTGGGGTTTGGACTTTAACATAAGAATTTTAGGGGGGTGGGGGTGGGACACAATTCATCCCATAACAGTCCCATTCTACAGATAAGGAGACTGAGACAAAGAGGTTAAGTAACTCGGTCAAGGTCTAGCAGGGGGAAGTGGAGAAGCCGAGATTTCAATCTCAGCAAGTGACTCCCAACCCATTCTTTCTTGTTTGTCAGACAGACCCAGACCTGGGACTGGGCACAGGGCAATCTCTGAGAACCTCAGGCCCCAAGTGTGGAAAACAGAGCCAGCTCACCAAAGAGGAGAGGGTTCCGCTCAAGGCTGTAGGTCCAGCAGGCGCACGCTCCCCAGCACATGGAAAGTGCATGATGGAGCTGATTCTGGCCTCCTCCCACTGACCTCTCCAGGACCTGGGCTCCTAGACTCTCAATGGGGCCAACCATTCCTGCCCTGCCTGCTCCCAGGGGTGGCACATGAAAGGGCTTCCTAAACTGTTAAAGGGCTGTTCCCATGTAAGGGAAACTTGGCAACAGGGGACAGTGTGGCTTTAGGTCAACACAGCACCTAAAACCATGTGCGTCTCCTCTTCAGCCCTTCCTGGTGAGGCTCAGCCAGGAAGTCACCTGAGGAAGTTATCCACTCCACAAGCATCCACTGAGCCAGGCAGAGCCCACCTCTTTCTGCCTTAGTTTCCCTGTCGTGCAATCACTAGAACACCTTAGCTGAGTACCGTCTCTCTGTTTCTTTTCTGATTGAAGTATAGTTGATTTACAATGTTGTGTTAGTTTCTGGTGTATGGCAAAATGATTCAGTTATACATATATATATGTATTCTTTTTCAGATTCTTTTTCATTATAGGTTATTACAGGATATTGAATATAGTTCCCTATACTGTACAGTAGGACCTTATTCTTTAAACTGAGTACTTTCTAGTGTGTTGACAGTGACTTAATGCTTTGTTGTTCACTAGGATTCAATATGAGATATAACAATGTCAAGATAAAATATAAGGAATAATGATATAATACTTTCATAACTTTTGTCTATTTTCAAAGCCTCTGACCTCAAGGCCTCTACCCAAGCCATTCCTGTACTTACTCCACTGTCCCCCACAAGCTCTCTACTTGCTGTCCTCCCCCCATGCCCTCCTTCATTTTCTTTTTTTTTTTAACTGTTTTTTATTTTATTTTATTTTTTTGTCTGCATTGGGTCTTCGTTGCTGCACAGGCTTTCTCTAGTTGCGGCAAGTGGGGGCTACTCTTCGTGGCGGTGCGCAGGCTTCTCATTGCGGTGGCTTCTCTTGTTGCGGAGCACGGGATCTAGGCAGGCGGGCTTCATTACTTGTGGCACGAGGGCTCAGTAGTTGTGGCTCGCAGGCTCTAGAGCACAGGCTCAGTAGTTGTGGCACATGGGCTTCATTGCTCCGCAGCACGTGGGATCTTCCCAGACCAGGATCAAACCTGTGTCCCCTTCATGGGCAGGTGGATTCTTAACCACTGCGCCACCAGGGAAGTCCCCCCTCCGTCATTTTCTTAAATGCCCCCTCTTCCTATGACCCCTTCATTTAATTCCTTATCTTGCTATCTCTACTGGGGTCTCACTTGGGTTCCTTTTTTTGGGGGGGGGGGCCATGTGGCATGACTTACAGTATCTTAGTTTCCTGACCAGGGATGGGATCCAGGCTGTGACAGTGAAAGCACCACGTCCTAACCACTGGACCACCAGGATATTCCCTCACTTGGGTTCTGAGGCTGGAAACAGAGTGGTCCTCTCTGGAATGAATAGCAATAGCACGCATGGTTCTGTGGGTTTTAAGTCTCAAGCGGAGGCAACATCTTAAAATACTCTCTCTACTATGGGCAACCGTGACACCAGGCATGGAACTGGATGATGCCAGGGCCCTGCTTCTACCCCAGGTCTGTGCTGTTCCTGCAGAGTGGACCACATGGGCTGGCAAGTCTGTGGTGTGGGCTGAGTGCCTGCTGTATGCTGGACCTGCCCCAGGCCAGGTGTGTCACCCACTCTATCATGACCTCAGATTGGGTCCCTAGATTACAACCAACACAAAGGCATGAGGGTCACAAGCCTCAGCATCCTCTCTTCCCTTGGCAATTCAGGCAGTAGGAACAGCATGTGCAAAGGCCCCGGGGTAGGAATGCATCCTGTTCCTCTGGGCAAAGTGGAGAAGGAGCAAGAGAATGACTATAGACCAAGTACTCTTAAGGTGTCAGCCCAGTGAGATGTGCCCTGTGAAGCTGCAGCAGTTAATGAGGGAAACTGGGGGTCTGAGGCGATCACTGGGACTTGGCAATTCTGAAACCCACATCTTTTATGCCATACCTCACTGCCCCTCAACCCTGAGACCCGGGCTTCTTCTCAGAATATGCATCAATGATGTTAAGCTTGGGCTGTGGGCAAACCTCTTGGACCCCAGGCATCCTCACTGCAAAATGGAAGGAATGGGTCTGTGCTCCATGGACGGACGTGCCGGTGGACATGCTCCACAGACACACACTGTGGACGTGGTCCGTGGATGCACAGCATACACAGGCACCACGGCTGTGCACCAGGAGGTGTTTTAGCTGGGACGCAGATGAACATTTTTAAAATTCCAATTGCTACACGTGTATTTCTGTGCATTTTAGAAATATGTATGTTTGTTTAACTAGCAATTAAATCCATGTTTTCAATCATGAATGATAGTTTCCTTTTCAAAATGATGCATTTCAGTTTAAAATAGGGGCTTATTGGGAATTCCCTGGTGGTCCAGTGGTTAGGACTCCGTGCTTCTACTGCAGGGGGCATGGGTTCGATCCCTGGTCAGGGAACTAAGATCCCACATGCCGCAACGCAGCCAAAAAAGAATTTTAAAATAAATAAAATAGATGCTTATTTAAAGAAAGAGATTTACTGAGGTGTTACATAGATCTTGCAAAAATGGGGAATTCGGTTCACACACAGCCTTGGCCTAAGAGACTTGGATTTGCTACTCTGGCACCTCTCCCAGCTCTGATGTTCTCAGTTCTATGACGGACCAGACTCTGACCATCTAGAACAATCCACCGTGAAGGGAACTCAGGGAGTGGACAAGAAAGTGGGCCTGTTTGTTTGTTAAGTTTCTGGATGCGGCACTCGGCGCGCGAGATCTTAGTTCCCAGACCAGGGATCAAACCTGTGCCCCCTGCAGTGGAAGCACAGAGTCCTAACCACTGGACCGCCAGGGAAGTCCCAGACCTGTTTAAATGAACACATGGGATCACGCAGGTCTGGACCTGATCCATGGAAGACTTCTTGGCTTTGAGTATGTGACCAGGTGTGCAACCCGTCTTCAAACACCAGCCTGATTGCGGGGCTCAGGAAGCAGGAAGCTGGCACCGAAGGAGGATGAACCTTGCAGGTGGGAACCTGTCGAGTCTAGTGTGTATGTGGGAAATATTGTCATTTCTGTGTCCAGTAGGCTGCTCTAGAAAATCATACTTTTCCAGCTGGAATCTAGTCCCCTCCTTTGAGGAATGAGAAAACTAAGACCCAGGGGAGGGGAGCTGTCTGGACTCTGAGCCGGATGAAGGCCCCTGCATTGACTCCGCACTGCTCCTCCAGGATCCACCCCGACACCTAAACCGCTCATTACTTTTTATCTTCTGGGTAGTTTAAATAACTATCATTAAGTGCACGTTTTCCGAAAGAGTGCATTTCTTACCAAACCTCATTAAATTGCCTGAGTTGTGGGCTGGTTCCCCTTCCCTGCCTTGGAGGGAAGGAAGAAATTTGGCTGGACACAGAGGCAGCCTCCTCCCATGCCATCATTACCTAATGCTCTGTATCCAACACAGGGCGCTGGGGACCTACCAGGCTGGCAGGAAGGGGTTTCCAGTGATTCACAGGGCAGCAGTGAGCACAGGCAACCCCAAGAACACAGGCAGGGCCCATCTGAAGAGGCTGAAAAGGGTGGACTGGAGTGGGAGACAGTGTGGGAGGGAGATGGAGAGCTCAGACTCTGGAACTGGCCTGTCCGTGTTCAAATCCCAGCTCTGCCAATTGCTGTGTGATCCTGGACAAGTTAAATAACTTCTCTGTGCCTCTCTTCCCTCCTCTGTAAGTGGGAATGATGACAACAGAAGCTACCTTGGAGCCCCATTCTGTGGCCTAAGTGAGCTAGTCTTAGGATGGTGCTAGCAAGTGCTATCGGGATGCTATTATCCTAGACCTTAGGAGGGCAGCCCCTGGATCCAAAGCCTGGCCAGGATCAAAGTTCCAGCCCTACTTGTACCATGACCTTGAACCACATACTTGCACTCCACTGGACCTCAGTTATCTCATGTGTCAAATCAGGGCAATGACAGAGCCTATTTCCTGGGTTTGTTCTCAGGAGTCAAGGACTCGAACCCAGAGCCTGGCACAGAGGGAGCCCTTGAGAAAGAAGAACTTGCATGAGCTAAGACTCTGGTCTATACATCGTTGGAATCCTGTTGGCCTCACACAGGGAGTGCTCAGGATAATCCTGAGGAGTGAATGTCTCTGGCTGCATGGGTGGGAGGGGCCGACAGAGGAGTAAAGTGAGAAGAGCCCAGGGTTAGGAGTCAGGAGCACTGGGTCTGAGTCTCCCGGCGCCATGGGCTCTGGATGACCCAGGGTACAGTTCCTCCTACTTCCAGGGCCTCAGCTGCACCCAAGGTACAAAGAGAAGTGGTCTTCCGGTGAGGTTTCCTTGGAGGTGCCTGCCCCAGCTCCCCCAGCCCCACTCCAATCAGAGCATATTCCTTTCTATAATAACAACAAACATCTGTTGGGTCCTTACTAAGCACCAGGTACTTTACATGCGTGCAGTTAACCCTCACAAACTCCTGAGGTAGTTCCACATTACAGAGGGGGACATGAAGCCCAGAGAGGTGATGCAATTTGCCTAAGGTCACACAGCAAGTTAATGGTGGAGCTGGGATTTAAACTCAATTCTGAGTGACCTCTGAGCCTGGGTATTTATTTATTTATTTATTTACTTTTCATTGTGAAATCATTATAGCTTCAGAGGAAGTTGCCTAGAGAGTACAGTGAGGTTTTGTGTGCCCTTCACCCAGTTTTCCCCAGTGGTTACATCTTATACCCAGTTTTACCCAGTGGTACAATATCAAAACCAGGAAATTGACATTGGTACGTACAAGTATTGTATAGTTCTGTGCCAGCTTATATCACATGGGTAGAGTTGTGCAACCACCACAGCAATCAAATAGGAAACTGTTCCATGATCACAAAGATCTCCCCTGTGTCGCCCTTTATAGCCATACCCACGTCCCTCCTACCTGCCATCTCTGACCCCTGGCAACCACTAATCTGTTCTCCACTTGTATAATTTTGTCCTTTCAAGAGGTTATATAAATGGAATCATACACTTTTAAGGCTGACTTTTTCACTCAGCATAATCCCTTGAGATTCCATTTCCCTGGTGGTGCAGTGGTTAAGAATCCACCTGCTAATGCAGGGGACGCGGGTTCAATCCCTGTTCCAGGATGATCCCACATGCCACGGAACAACGAAGCCTGTGCGCCACAACTACTGAGCCTGCTCTCTAAAGCCTGCGAGCCACAACTACTGAGCCCGTGTGCCACAACTGCTGAAGCCCACGCGCCTAGAGCCTGTGCTCCACAACAAGAGAAGCCACCGCAATGAGAAGCCCGCACACCGCCACGAAGAGTAGCCCCCGCTCGCTGCAACTAGAGAAAGCCCACGCAGCAACGAAGACCCAACGCCAAAAATAAAATAAATAAAATAAAAATAAATAAATTAAACAAACAAAACTGCTCTGTGTATCAGTAGTTTGTTCCTCTTTATTACCGAATTGTATTCTGTGGTACAGATGCCCCATTCAGCCAAATAAAGGACCTTTTGCTTATTGCCAGTCTTTGGCTATTACAAATAAAGGTGCTATAAACATTTGTATACAGGTTCTTGTGTAGACCTTTTTGTTTCTCTGGGATAAATGCCCAGGAGTGTAATTGTAATTGCTGGATCATAAGGTACGTGTATATTTAGTTTTTTAAAAAGAAACTACCAAACTCTTTTCCAGAGTAGCTGTACCATTTTACAGTCCCACCAGCAATGTATGAGAGCTCCAGTTTCTACATACCCTAACCAGCATTTGTTGTTGTCACTATCTTTTTTTTTTTTTTTTTGAGGTACCCGGGCCTCTCACTGTTGCGGCCTCTCCCGTTGCGGAGCACAGGCTCTGGATGCACAGGCTCAGCGGCCATGGCTCATGGGCCCAGCCGCTCCGCGGCATGTGGGATCTTCCCGGACCGGGGCACGAACCCATGTCCCCTGCATCGGCAGGCAGACTCTCAACCACTGCGCCACCAGGGAAGCCCATCACTATCTTTTTTATTTTAGCTGTTCTAGTAGGTACAAAGTAGTGATGTCTCATGAGAGTCCTGATTTATGTTTCCCTAATGGCTATTGATGTTGACCATCGTTTCATTTGCTTATTTGCCGTTTGTAAACCCTCTTCAGAAATGTCTCTTAGGAACTCCCTGCTGGTCTGTGGTTTACAAATATTTTCTTATTTTGATGAAGTCCAATTTATCGATTTTTTTCTTTCATGGATCTTGCTGAGGACCTTAGTCCTGGATACCAAAGGCAGTCACCTATGTTTCTTTTAAAAGTTTTATAGTTTTATGTTTTAAGTCCATGATCCATTTTGAGTTAATTTTTGCATGTTTTAAAATTTTTAATTTTATTTTTTATTGAAGTCTAGTTGATTTACAATGTAGCGTTAATCTCTGTACAGCAAAACTTTTACATGTTTTTATATGAGGTGTGTGGTTTAGGTCAACTTCATGGCTTCAGTGCCATTTGTTGAAAAAACTCCCTCCTCTTTAACCTACTTTTTTAATCTTTTTTTTTTTTCAACTGAAGTGTAGTTGATTTTATCCCTCCTCTTTTGAGAGTGGATGTAAAACCACAACACTCTGCCCTCTCTAGTTATCTATTTGTGTTCCCTGCAGGATTTTGTTTGAAGAAAAAATTGCACTGCTAAAATAGTTTGAAAACGATTGAACAAGAAGAGGCCGATGTTCCCCTGGCTCTAATTATCTTATTAGTTAGTTCCCCTGGCTCTAATTACCTTATTAGTTAGTCCTAAGCTAACACGTCTTGGGTGATGCATAAAGTTCAGCATGAAAGCCTCCCAGAAAAGGGATTCCTGGGTACCAGGCCTCTCCAGGACCCCTTCTTCTCACCATCTGAGGCCTCTCTCCCCAGAAAAGCAGGTTCTCTGGCTGGAGGTTCATTAGTGGGGCAAATGACATCCCTGGCCAGGGGCCTGGGCCCGCGGGGAGGCAGGCAACCCTCCTGTGAGGAGCAAATAAGAGCCGCCAATTTAGATGAGGGGGTGGAGATCAAGGCAGAAGACCCAGCCCTGAGGACTTGGGTGTGGGGTTTCACAATGAGAATTTAAAACTTGCCTGCATCCACTGGCTCTTTGATCCCGGAAGAGAATTCCAGCCACTCGAGGCCCCCTGTTGAAGCTGGAGCAGTTGCAGAGGGCTGAGGGGCATATGGGAACACTTCCCTCTGCACCCACTCTCCCCAAATACACGTGGATGCTCCGGGATTAACTTCATATCAGGAATGGCCCAGATTCCCCTGGTAACTGATGTCTCTCTCCACTCACTCTCTGCCGTCCCTGCCAACTGCAATGAGACCTTGAAGGTTGCTTGTCAAAATCTCTTGTTTTCGACAAAAAAAAAAAAAAAAAAAAGCAGCTAAAAATAATAAACGCAGAAGGTCCCTGCTCACATCAGTAGGATGCTTTGAAGTTTGTAAAGCACAGTGGTCTTCTCTCTTGGGTCTCAGAGCCATCTGGAGAGGGCATGGGGCATAGATTATTATGCCCATTTTACAGAAGGGGAAACTGAGGCTCAGAAAGGTCAAGTGGTTTGCCTTTTAACTTTTCTGTCTACTAGACCGGAAGCTTCAAGAGGGAGGGCTCAGGCTTGACTTGCTCACTGCTGTGTCCCCGGGTCTAAGCACAGCTTCCAGAACATAGTAGTTGCTCAGAAGATACTGTGCAGTTGAGAAGAGTAATGCCCCAGAAGACAAAACTAATCAGAAAAGCAGCAGCACTTGGATGAACAGTCTGGCAGTTCTTTTTTTTTGCAACAAGATCCAGCCAAGAGAAAGGAAAGGCACCAAGAGAGACAAAATTCAACCTGGGAGTTAAGAACAGTTTTTACATTTGAACCCCAGGTAAGCAAGATGTTATCCCCTCTCCAAAGAATTTCACTCTGCTCATTGGTAGATCTGTGTTATTAAAAAAATAATTCTATTCAATTATTATTTTAGAATTTGTAAACAAACAATAAAGCATTTATGAACATTTGTTTTCTCTCATTATATAAGTACCCACATAATATCCCCAAGTGTGCCTCTTGGCTCACAAAACCTAAAATATTTACAATCTGGGCTTTTGAGGAAAAAGTTTGCCAGCCCCAACTTCAGAGAGGGAAAACTTGAGCAAGTGTTGGGGGAGATGCGAGGGCGTCCAGATAAAACGATAAGGAAGTGGGTGACAGACTGTGTGTCCCTCGGCAGTGGAGGATGGTGTGTGTCAGAAGGAGGGGGTGAGCAGCTAATGAGGAGTGGGGACAAGGCTGCTGTTTCCCCAAAGACCCTGTTAAGGAGGAAATCCAGGTCCAAAATGGCGCCACTTGTGCTAAAGCCCATGATACCAAACCTAGACTTAATACCTGACCTAAAGGCAGTTTCAGCCTTTCCCAGAAATGTAAACTTAATCCACTACTCTGGAATGTTCTGGTCAGCACTGATGAGGTCACCTGTCCAGTGGAACCCCTCCATGCCCCAGAGGAAGAAGAGGCATCTATCTGTGTGATAAAACCCTTGCCACTCCCTTCGCCCCGCAAAGAAGCCATCCTTGCCTAAAATTAAACCCCTTTCCTTTTGCTAGTAGTTCCCTTGCCCTACCCTTCTTCCCAGAAAAACCTAATATTTTGTAGAACCCCCGGAGCACCCTTTCTAGTTGCCCCATTTAGGAATCCTTGTCTAAAGCCAATTAGATCTTCAAATTTACTTGGTTGAATTTTTTTAACCCCCTAACGGTGCCTGTCATCTACAAAGTACCCATCATGCACTGGGGACTTTCCACAGACACCTGACCTGCAGGGCAAGTGTTGTCAGGGTCCTGCTTTCCTGTGGGGAAACAGAGGCAGAGAAAATTCTCGCAGCCAGGGAGAGGCAGAGCCAGGATTCTGTGATGGTTAATTTTATGTGTCAGCTCGACTAGGCTCAAGGATGCCCAGATAGCTGGAAAAAACATTATTTCTGGGTGTGGTTGTGAGCCTGTCTCTGGAAAAGATTAGCATTTGAATTGATAGACTGAGCACCCTCACCCAGGTGAATGGCTGTCATCCAAACCCTTGAGGGCTGAATAGAACAAAAGGGCAAATTGCTCTCTCGGCAGGAGCTGGGACGTCCCAACTTCTCCCAACCTCGATCTTTCATGCTTCTGCTTCAGACTTGAACCCAGACTTACACAGTTGCACCCACCAGTGCTCGGGCCTTTGGGTTTGGACTGGCACTATGCCACCCACTTTTCTGAGCCTCCAGCCTGCAGACAGCAGGTCATGGGACTTCTCAGTCTCTAGAACCAAGTGAGCCAATCCTTTACAATAAATCTCTATATTTTATCTCTATACGTGCTATTGTTTTTTTGTTTTTTGGGTCACGCCTCGAGGTTTGTGGGATCTTAGTTCCCGGACCAGAGGTCGAATTCAGGTCCCCTGCAGTGGAAGCACGGAGTCCTAACCACTGGACTGCCAAGGAATTCCCTGTCCTATTGGTTCTGATTCTCTGGAGAATCCTAACTAATACAGATTCAAACACAGAGCTGACCAAACCCAGGCTCTCTCCTGGACACCAGGCTAACTCTAGAAGGTGGTTCTGTCAATTTCTGCCACCCCAAGTCCTGCAGAACCTGCCCTTCTGCATCTTACAACCACAAATACTTCTTAGGTGCTTGTCATGTGCTCAGCACCATTCTGAGTCCTTCAAACTCCTATTCATCCTTCAAAACCCTTTCCAAGGTTACATATTTCCAGAAGCCTTCTCTGATTTACCAGTAATGATGGTGATGATGATGATTATAGAACAGGTCTTTGTTTTTTAATGTATTTTTGTATGTATTGCTCACAAGCCCTTGTGACTTGGCACTATTATTACCAACCTTGGTTTACAGATGAGGAAACTGAAGCCCAGAGAGGTCATGTAAGTAGACCAAGGTTGAAGAGCTAGTAATGGAGGATTTGAACACAGGTCAAACTGATTCAGAGTTAGTGATTTCACCCACACACTCTACTGCTTCTGGAGTAATAATGAATAATTTCTCATGCCTGTGTTCAAAAGTTTCAAATTCCTATCAGGTGCTTCACAAATTATATGTTGTCATCTTCAGAACAATCCCAGGAGCAGGTATCATTATTGTTACCATTGCTATTTTTTTGGTGCTCAGAGAGCTGAGCAAAGTTCTCAGAAGTCACACATCAATATTCAGCAGAGAGACTTCCCTGGTGGTCCAGTGGTTGGCACTCTGCGCTTCCACTGCAGGGGGCGTAGGTTCAATCCCTGGTCAGTGAACTGGGATCCTGCATGCTGCACGGCGTGGCCAAAAAAATAAAAAATAAAAAATAAAGCAGCAGAATCAGATTCAACCTAAGCTTGCCAGATCCCAGAGCCTGTGCCCCTTCTGCAGACATGTCAATTTCTCCTAGGGGCCTAGTGAAACCTCAGTGGGAGAGTTCTCCAGATGTTATTCATTCCCTGGAGTCCTCCACCAACCAGATGGTGGGTTCTGGGTTTGCCACCTCCTCTGCAGCCAATCAGCTTCCCCGAAGCCACTGCCTTCCTCCTACCCAGCTCAGCCCAGGACACTTGGGGTCCTGGAACCCCGGAGTGGCATGGGTTTGGGTGTGAAAGTGAAGAGGAAAGGCCTTTGGAGAGACACCAAGTTCAAACCTGCTTTGCTGGTCATGACCCTCAACCCAGGGTCCCATGGGGCGGGGGGCAGTCCCAGCTCTCCAACTGCCAACCTGGCTGTGCCAGGGACCAAGAAGGATGCTTCAGGCAAAATCCTTGCATGAAAGAGACGGCTTCCTAGGTTCCTTCAGGTGGCACGTGAAAGGCATGCACAAGGGGTGGGGACATCGAAGCTCTTCTGGCCAGCAGCTCCGCTCAGAGAAGCCTGGTAAATCTCCCTGTCCTAGGGTTCGTGGTGAAATAATAACCTCAACCATAAACACAGACCTCCTTCAATCCTTACTACACTTTGCACTAGAGAACGGCTCCTTTCCAAACCATTTCATGCATGTGTTAAAAACATGTTCTGAATCAATGACTAAACAAATCACAGAACTTGTTTGTATTTAGGAATGTTATTTCAGGCTTATTCCCCGAAGTAGAATTATTGGGGCAGAGTGCGTGCGTATTGTTAAGGCTCTTGAGGCAAACTACACACCAAACGAAGAGAGATGGTGTGGACCCTGCCATAAACAGTGCAGATTTCTGGCATCATCATTGGTGGATGCATTTTATTATTATTATTTTTTTTTGCGGTACGCGGGCCTCTCACCGTTGTGGCCTCTCCTGCTGCGGAGCACAGGCTCCAGATGCGCAGGCTCAGCGGCCATGGCTCATGGACCCAGCCGCTCTGCGGCACGTGGGATCCTCCCAGACCAGGGCACGAACCCGTGTCCCCTGCATCAGCAGGCAGACTCTCAACCACTGCGCCACCAGGGAAGCCTGGTGGATGCATTTTAAATTCCTAACACCAAGTACCCCGCATATAACTATACCCAGCACAGCTTTATTGAATATGTAAAGGGGAGATATGTGGCCCTTAGCACATGCCATATAAAGGTTTTTATGCTTTTGCTTATTTTAACTTAGTTATTTAAACCTCATAATGATCTTATGAAGTGGATGGTCTTGTTATCCCCCTTTTACTGATGAGGAAGCTGAGACACAGAAGTGAGAGGCTTGGCCAGGAGGAGTGCCCCTTTGGCACCCTGCCCCACCACTTGCAGGCATTTCTGCTGCCCCAAAGGCAGGACCTCTGGGCTCCGCCTGGGTTCCAGCTGCTGTGTGGTGTTTGGGGAGCTGTCCCCAGGAAGAAGGGAGGTGGTAAAGGGCAGGGGCTCATCTTGTGAGTTTCCCTCCTCTGGCTTGTGCTGCTTGTGGTTCGATGCCTGAAAACTGCTGCTGCAGCTGCTTTGTCCAATTGTGTGGTTGTTTACAATGGGAGGGCTTGTATGGTACCAGTTGGGCCATCACATCTGTCAGTGGAGTCCACCTTGTTTGCCAGGATGATGTTTCTTTTTTTCAATTAAAATTTCAGATGGTGGTAAATACATATATACAACATACAACTGACCATTGTAACCATTTTATTTATTTTTTACAAATGCTTATTTATTTATTTATTTATTTATTTATTTATTTATTTATGGCTGTGTTGGGTCTTCGTTGCTGCACGTGGGCTTTCTCTAGTTGCGGCGAGCGGGGGCTACTCTTCATTGCAGCGCGCGTGCTTCTCACTGCGGTGGCTTCTCTTGTGGAGCACGGGCTCTAGGGGCGCGGGTTTCAGTAGTTGTGTCTCACGGGCTCAGTAGTTGTGGCTCACAGGCTCTACAGCACAGGCTCAGGAGTTGTGGCGCACGGGCTTAGTTGCTCTGCGGCATGTGGGATCTTCCCGGACCAGGGCTTGAACCCATGTCCCCTGCACTGGCAGGCAGATTCTTCTTCTTCTTTTTTTTTTTTTTTTTTGCGGTCCGCGGGCCTCTCACCGTTGTGGCCTCTCCCGTTGTGGAGCACAGGCTCCGGACACACAGGCTCAGCGACCATGGCTCACGGGCCCAGCCGCTCCGCGGCATGTGGGATCTTCCCAGACCGGGGCACGAACCCGTGTTCCCTGCCTCGGCAGGTGGACTCTCAACCACTGTGCCACCAGGGAAGCCCCCTAAAGTTATCTTTAAATATGAAAACAATACAGAGATCACTGAAGCAAAGTTGAAAGTACAGGAAAGAAGGGAGAAGAAAGATTATCTAATGACCCATCATTCTGTAAAAAAAATTTTTTTTCCATTTACAGCAGCACTTTCTGGGAACCATCAAAGCCAACTGCTATTGTAAGTCTACTACACTTAAATTAAAAATAACAACAACAACAAAATTGCTGTACTTCATGGCAAGGGGTCTGGTGAGCTGAAGCTGATAAACGATCAAAAGGACTTCCCTGGCCGTCCAGTGGTTAAGATTCTGCACTGTCACTGCACGGGGCTCGGGTTTGATCCCTGGTCAGGGAACTAAGGTCTTGCATGGCACACAGTGCAGCCAAAAAAAAAAAAAAAAAAAAAGAGAAGCAAATAAAAATCGTGTACTTAGCATGGCGGGAGACGACCAGACTCAGCGGACCTAACTGAAGACATCTTCCTGACCCATGAACGGCGAGAAACTTTTTTTCTTCTAGTTTCATGGAGATGTAATTGACATATGGGGGCTGTAGAATTGTAAGGTGTACAACATAATGATTTGACTTACATCAGTGGAACTTGTTTTAACCAACCACCTGCAGACCAAGGGCCTCTCCAGGGCAGTGGTTTTCCAGGCTTCACCCGCAGAACACCATGAACCCCCTTTCTAGCACTGAAAGCCCCTGACCCCACCCTCAGGAACCCATGCCACATGTTTCTCTGCTGCCCTGCCTTCCTTTGCCCAGCCAGCTAGTTACTCGGCCAGGTAATGTTACCCCAAAACATTCACCTCTAGGTGGGTGTGGAGCCAATAGACACAACCAAGCCAAAAATCGGGAGAAGGAAGGACTTATTACACTGGTGACCTCTCCCAAAGCAATGTCTTCCCAGACAGTAAAACTGGGGAAGTTTTAAGCTAAGGGTACATGCATATTCATGAGGGGGCTTGAGCAGAGGAGAATTCAGCACAGAATAGGGGCAAAGGTCAGCAGAGTCCAAGCTTAGTTGATTGAAGTCAGGAGGGTCAACATCGTCTTTCCACCCTCTACCTGGTTGGGGGTCTTAGCTCCTGCAGAGCTCCAAGATATATTATTATGCATATCCCTTGAGGAACCAGGACCTGCCCCAAGGCTGGGGCAAGAAACTATTGTTTCTAGACTGTTCCTCCCTTATTTCTGCATTCCCTCCCTTAAGATCTTGAACTACTGAGACCTGAGGGTAAGGATTGTGGCCAGGCTTAGATCACAAAATGGCTTAGGCCAGAAGCCATTCCTGGTTCTCTTTCTCTGGGGACTCCCCTACCTTATCTGCTTACCGTAATGTTTTCCCTCTGATGGCCTTTATTTTCAAAAACCTAAACACAACCATTTTGGCTGATTTTGTTGTGGTGGTGACCTATAAGAACAGATCAAGAAGCAGGGGCTAAACCTCAAATTCTCATCGCACTGGGGCTGGGCCCTTGGAAAGCAATTTAGTTTCTGCCCCCGAGGGATCTAAATGCTAAACACAGGAGGATCAGGGGCCCGGAAAGAAAGCTGGCAAACAAAGGCCAGCTGTTTTGAGAAATCATCATAATTAGAGCTACCATTTCTTGTGCTTTTTCTAGGAAATGTTGGGTACTTAGCATACATTATTTTACTGGAAGAAAGCATTGTTCCTTCCAGGAGAGGGAAGCCCAGAGAGATGAATTGATTAGCTTTAGCTCACACAGTTGGAATTTGGTAAAGCAGAGATGATGATGATGATGATGATAGCTAGTATGTATTGAGCAGTTACTAGTTGCTGGGCAAAGTTTTCTGTACTATACATATGTATAAGTTTATACAATTCTCAGTATAACACTCTGAGGTAGGTGCTATTTTCATCAGCATCCCCATTTTACAGAGGATAAAACTGAGAAACAGGGAGAGCCTCTCTCAAAGCAGCCTAGCTAGTCCTGGGGGGAGCTAGGACTTGAACCCAGTTCCTCCACACCACCTGTAGTTAACCTTTGGCTCACCCTGACCCCTGACCTCTGACCAGCTTGCAGATTCTAAAGCCCTCCCTCTTCCCAACCACCCTGTTCATGGATAACACTAGCCATTTTGTTATGGGCGGACCTGTGGTCTGATCTCAGGCAGGAGCTGGGACCTTTGAGGTTTGGCTTCTATCCCTGGGGACCATCCAGGTCTCTCTCGTGAGAACGGCACAGGCCCCTCTACCTCCCCATGGTGGAGTGATTATCTCTTGGCAAAGTCTGAGAGATTGTGTGCACTGGCTCTTCACAGGTATTTGTAGGTTTGGCCACGATCTCCTTTTGTTTGGGACTGTGGAAAAAACAGGCTCCATATGTGAATTTTTTGCCTGCTCTCTCTATTTTAGAGAAGTTTTAGCACTTCTTGGAAACAGCTTTTTCTACCTTCCAGTTCCTTCAGGCCAGCTGGGAGGTTAACCCTTTGCTCTCCGATCCCTCTCTTGCTCAAATGGAATCTTTCTGTCCCTCCCCCGCTTTTTTCCTTAAGACTCTTTTCAGCAAGGTGAAATTTACATACAGTGAAATGCATGGATTTGAAGGTACAGTCTGATCAGTTTTGTCAAGTGTATACAACGGTGTAGGTTGCAGCCCTGTCAAGAGGTCGAACATGCCAATCACTCCAGAAAGTTCCCTCAGTCCCTTCTCTCCCTCATGATCCCTGGACAACGGCACTCACCAGATGGCTGGCCAAATGCCTGGGTGGGGCAGTGCCTGGTCCTGAGCTGGGTGCCTGTTCTCCAGGGTTCTGGGGCGAGGGACACCCAGCCTTAGCCTTCATGGAGCTGCCTGGTTTCACTGGGTGGGGACCCAGGTAACGAGGGGCTGATGTGAGATACAGAACTAGCCCAGCAGAGGGCTTTCCAGCCATGGGGAAGATGCTTGGAGGAGGGCCAGAGCCTAGCTCATTCAGGAGTGTGTTTGTACAACCCGGCTGTGCCAATGTGTGCTGTTAAAGCAAAGAAAGGTTGCACTGGACACTAGTTAAAAACCATAAGGAGGGTTATTCAAAACTATTGCAATAGGGGAGAGACTGAACTCAACCCTGAACACATCACAGATGGGGGTGGGGAGGGGAGGGAGGATTGCAGGAGGGTGGATCTATAGCCAAGGAGCAGAGTGAGGCAGGTGAATCATTTTTCTTTAACAGTGACCCCTGCCAGGAGGGGGAGGCTCACCTGATTTACTGAGGACGTTTATTGGCCCCTGACCCACGTCAGGGGGATGGACCTAGAGTATTTCCACAAATGCGGGAGGGGGTGGCCCTACATGTAAATTCTTTTTTTGCGGGGGAAGCTGGGAGGCAGAGATGGGGGAGGGGAAAGTGGAAGAACAAAATGAAAAGGTAAGCACTTGGTCCGAGTTAAAGTTGAATATTGGGACTTCCCTGACGGTCCAGTGGTTAAGACTCTGTGTTTCCACTGCAGGGGGCACGTGTTTGATCCCTGGTCCGGGTACTAAGATCCTGCATGCCTCGAGGTGTGGCCAAAAAGAATTAAAAAATTAAAAAATAAATAAAGCTAAAACAACAAAACAGAGTTAAGGTGAATATCTCAGAATTAATTTGATCTTCTGAAGGGGAGAAGAATATACCACCCCCAAAATATGCAATTTCGGCACATTGATTATTTTGAATTAAAGTTATTTGAGAAACTGTCAGTGCAAGAATGACACTCCGCCTTCCTTTTTCCCCTGAAAGCAGGAAATAAATCTCCCAGGTGAAAGGTGTGCTCCCTGTACCAGGAGGGTAGATGGCATCTTATCGCAGGAGGAAATTTAGGGCTGAGAAGGTGGTATAAACAAACCTTGTTATTTCCTCATTAATTTACTAGCCCAAGCCCAAGCTTCTTTGTCTTGTCAATTCTTCACAAATCTGTTTCTTTGTCTAAAGGTATAAAAGCTTCCTGCTCTGGTCACTGCTTTGAGCCTCATATTTTTATAAGTTCCTGTACATACGAAATTAAATTTGTTTTTCTCCTGTTTGTCTGTTTTATGTCAGTTTAATTATTAGACCAGCCAAAAAACCTAGGAGGGAAGAAAGGAAAAGTTTCCTCCCCTACCCTTGCGTTCCTTTCAACACCTGCCCTAGTGTTCCATTCTTCCAAACACCACCTTTTTTTGTGTGTGTGTGCAGTACGCGGGCTTCTCACTACTGTGGCCTCTCCCGTTGTGGAGCACAGGCTCCGGACGCGCAGGCTCAGCGGCCATGGCTCACGGGCCCAGCCGCTCCGTGGCATGTGGGATCCTCCCGGACCGGGGCACAAACCCGTGTCCCCCGCATCGGCAGGCGGACTCTCAACCACTGCGCCACCAGGGAAGCCCCAAACACCACCTTTTGGGAGTATTCCTCTGACAAATATTTATTGAACATTGACCAAGCCAGGCACTGTTCCTGACACTGAGGATACAACCCTGACTGGTGCAGACAGAGATCCTGTCCTCCCAGGGTTTCCATTATATTGTGGGCAGGTAGACAGTAAATAAGATAAAGAAGTGAATTGTGGCTTGTGTTAGGGAAAGATGCCCCGTGGAGGGAAAGGGGAGAAAGAGTGCCACGTTGGAAGGTTTACAATTGCAAACAGGGGTGGGCGGGGATGATTTGACTGGGAAGGAGACATCCCTGCTAGGGAGCTAGCCAGGAGGATACCTAGGGGAAAACACTGGACAAAGGGAAAAGGAGGTGCAAAGGTCCTGAGGTAGGTGCATGTCTACTGTGTTGAGGATGCACAGTCAAGGAGGCTGGTACGGCTGGAGATGAGGGAGGGAGGGAGAGAGGGGAGGAGATGAAGTGGGAGAGGTAAGGCATGTAGGGTAGGCCATCTAAGGCTTCGACTTTTACTCCAAATGACATGGCAGCTCCTGGAGAGCACAGAGCAGAAGAGGGATATGATTCTCTTATTTTTTAAATGGGATTTTAAAAATGTCTTTGTTATGTTGAGGCAGGGGCAAGGGAGGCAGCCCGGAGATCACTTAGGAGACCAATATGAAAATCCAAGGGAGGACTGAGTACAGGGAAGGTGGAGAGAAATGGCCACATGGAGCTGTCGTTTGAAGGTAGTACCATTAGGGTTCGTTGACTGTGGGGTGTGAGGTCAAACGAAAGTGTGACACTGGAAGCATGGAGTCATTGTTGTCAAAGGAGAGGGGAAGACCCACCTGGGTAGAAGCAGATGGAGTTGGGGGCATGTAAGGGAAGCCGATTAGAAGAGGGGGACCACTTGGGACATGTGGTCAATTTGGGACATGCTGACACGAGATGCCATTGGACAACCAAGTGGAGATGTTGAGCAGGCAGCTGGCTCTCAGAGTCTGGAGTTGAGAAGAGGTTTGGAGGTATAAACATGTGAGTCATCGTTGCGGTGTAGGCATACTATTTAAAGCCTTGAAATTACGTAGGATCTTCAAAGGAATGGAATCTCAGATAATAGCAGTGGAAAGCCTCTCACGGCTCTGCCCATTCGATGCTCACATTTCACAGGAAAAAAAGTGAAGCCCAGAGAGGGGAGGTTACTGGTCTAAGGTTACACAACCAGTTGATGGCAAACTTAGGAAGAAGACCTCGATTCCCCGGTTGCCAAGTTCAGCGCCTTTTCCTACACCCAGTTTGTCATTGCATTTTTTTATGATGAATAAGGCTTAGGGGCTCAAACACTTTGTCATTTGACCTCATGGCAAGCTCATGAGGTCACCAGAGAGCTAAGATGACCTCCCTCAGACACAGGGAGGCTGAAGGACTTCTGACTCCTGGTCCAGTGCTCCTTGCTCCCCAGCCCCCAGTCTGTGCTGCCTCCTTCAGGAAGCCAGCTGTCTCTCATGACTGGACCATCCCTGGACCTTCTTTGTCCTCTGCCCATCTTACCAGCCTCTGGGTTCCGGGTCTTTGCCACTGTATGTCCCACAGTGCAGGGCTCCGCTCTGAGTGGTGACAAAGATTCTCTCCTTGGCCAAACTCTACTTAGGCTCCTCTGAATTCTCTTGTCAACTGGGCTCTGACTTTGGGCTTCCATGTTCGTCTCTGCTTTGTCCTGCGTTCTCCGCAAGAATCCTGCTAAGTCACTTCAGCCAGGACCCCCCTAGATATCTGATCGGGTTCCTCATCCTCCACCATCCCCCAGGTGATGTCAGATCACCCTGACCTGCCTTCAGCAGGAATCCTGCCAAGTCGGTGTGATACTGTGATTTACAGTAAGACATATATTAGGTTTTCCTCCTGTTTCTGGCACAGAGCTCCTAAAACCCTTGTCATTTCCTATAGAAGAGCCATAGGGGGCATCTTTTATTACAATATTTACTTCTGTTCTTCAGTTCCTGAAATAGTTCCAGAGTGATAAAGCGAAATGGATGTCTTTTGTTGTTCATAACAAACCCCTTTCAGCCACACCTGAACCGATGTTAATGAGGTGACTTTTGGGAAGCCCCTAAGGTTGGGGGCTGGTAGCCAGGGGCACCAACCATGATTAGAAGGTTGGAACTTTTCGCCCCACCCTTCAGCTTTCCTCCTACCTCCAGAAGGTGAGCAGGACGAGAGATCGACTTCAATTACCAGTGGCCAACGGTTGAATCAGTCACGCCTATGTAATGAAGCCTCCATGCAAGTCTAGAAGGATGGAGTTCAGAGAGCTTCTGGGTTGGTGAACACAGGGAGGTGCTGGAAGGTGGCACCCTTTCCTCACATATCTTGCTTTCTGCATTTCTTCCACTGGGCTATTCCTGAGTTGTCTCCTTTTATATAATAAATCAGTGATCTAGTAAATAAAATGTTTTCCTGAGTTCTGTGAGCCATTTTAGCCAATTAATGAAACCCAAGGAGGGGGTTGTGGGAACCTCTGATCTGTAGCCTGTGGGTTGGAAGCACAGGTAACAACCTGAACTTCAGTTGGCATCTGAAGTGTGTGTGGGTGAGTCATTTTGTGGGACTGAGTCACTGACCTGTGGGATCCGATGTGAATTCTAGGTGGACAGTGTCAGGATGGAGTTAATTCGTAGGACATTCAGCTGGGGTTGAAGAACTGCTTGGTTTGGGAACCGCCCCCCTGCACATACACACGCACACACACACACACCACATTTGGTGACAGAGTACAGAAGTGTTCAGAGTATTGTGTGTGGTGTAAAGGAAAACAATAGTGTGTTTTTCCTTTTTGTTTTTCTGGCCGTGCTCTCCGGCAAGCGGCATCTTAGTTCCCCAACCAGGGATTGAACCCATGCCCCCCCTGCATCGGAAGCACAGGGTCTTAACCACTGGACTGCCAGGGAAGTCCCAATAGTGTGTTTTTTCTTTACAGCCCAGATTCCCCCCAACCCCTGCTGTTTCCTCAGTAATTTTCCATCCACAGACAACTGCCCCCACTTGGCAATACATTCCCACTTTTCCTGGTTGTATTCTGAGTTGAGAATTGGGAGTTTTCTCCCTTCCTGCAAAGCTTCATTTCAGTGGCCCCTCCGTCTACTGCAATAGTCCCTGAATAAAATCTGCCTTTCTGTTCTGCATGAACAGCATGAACTCTCTTGTAGGAAGGGTGTCCGTGACCATTTTCTTTCAGGAATAACCTCCCTTGGGGCAGGTCCCTGGTGGCTGGCCATGTCTGTAAACAGCACGGGGCCTAGCCCAGCACCAGGGACAGGTAAGTGACCCAGTGAAGATTTGGAAGATCTCCCTGCCCAATCTCGTGGTCCACATTCATGCTTTTGGGGTGACACGTCTGTAGCCAGTGGTGAAGAAGGATATGTCCAGTGGCCTGCTCTATCCCTCAGGTCAAGGTTTGGGTGTGAGCATAGGAATTTTTTTGGATTTTTTTAAATTGAAGTATAGTTCATTTACAATGTTGTGTTAGTTTCTAGTGTAAAACAAAGTTATTCAGTTATACATATATATTCTTTTTCATATTCTTTCCCCTTATAGTTTAGTATAGATATTGAATATAGTCCCCCTGTGCTATACAGTAGGTCCTTGTTGTTTATTTTATATGTAGTAGTGTGTATCTGCTAATCCCAAACTCCTAATTTATCCCTCCCCGACCCCCTTTCCCCTTTGTAACCCTAAATTTGTTTTCTATGTCTGTGAGTCTGTTTTATAAATAAGTTCATTTATGTCATATTTTAGATTCCACATATTAAGTGATATCATATGGTATTTGTCTTTCTCTGACTTACTTCACTTAGTGTGATAATCTCTAGGTTCTTCCACGTAGCTGCAAATGGCATTATTTCATTCTTTTATATATATATATATATATCTATATATCTATATCTCACATCTTCTTGATCTGTTAATCTGTCAGTGGACATTTAGGTTGCTTCCATGTCTTTGTTGCTGTAAATACTGCTGCTCTGAACATTGGGGTGCATGTATCTTTTCAAATTAGAGTTTTTTCTGGATGTAGAGTATAGGAATTTTTGCCTCTTATTGTGGATAAACCCGGATAAGCTTCTTTCCCCTCAGCACCATTTCCTTTGCTAAGGAATTTCCCTCCCCCCGTGGGGGAGAGGGATAGGTTGGGAGTTTGGGATTGACATGTACACACTGCTATATTTAAAATAGATAACCGACAAGCACCTACTCTATAGCACAGGGAACTCTGCTCAATATTCTGTAATAACTTAAATGGGAAAAGAATAGATACATGTGTATGTATAACTGAATCACTTTGCTGTACACCTGAAACTAACACAACATTGTTGATCAACTATACTCCAATATTAAAAGTAAGTAAATAAAAGAATTTCCCTCCCCACTTATCTCCTGAAATTTGTCATCTTTCCAGGATCTGTAAAGAGGCCTTACTCATGCACTTGGGCTAATGCAGAGGTTTTTCAGGTACCATTGACCTTTGGGGCCTGGTAAGTCTTTGCTGTGGGGCACCGTCCTGTGCATTGTAGGATATTTAGCAGCATCCCTGGACTCCACCCACTGGATGCCAGTAGCTCCACCTCTCAGTTATGACAATCAAACATGTCTCCAGACTTTGCCAGATGTTCCCTGAGAGCAAAATCGCTTCCCCTCCAACTGAGAACCACGAGTTACTGCAAAGAATTGTTTTCAGCTGTGGTAGCTGGAAGGGGTCTGGAGTGGGGTCCCTACAGGGAGAGGTGACCAGAACCAGATGTATCGCTTTGATCATTACACTGAAGCTCACTTTATGGCCACGTGTTTTATATCTAGAGGGGGCCTCAGAGACTGTTTTCTTCATTGTCTTGGAGGTGGGGGCAACTTCTGAGAATTAGCAGGCTCCCTCGGTGCAGTGAAAGGTGATGACATGTGAGTGATGTCTTGATTAGTGAAGAAAGCCAATTCCACAAAGGGAAAGGGAAGAAGGGAGAGTCTGGTATCTGATCTTGGCCCAGCTCTAGATGGCTGTGTGGCTTCAGGCGAGTTATTTAACCTCTCTGGGTTGTGAGGATCAAATGCACCCAAGGATGAGAGGTGCCCAGCAGACTGTGTGGTCTGCAATTGGCCTGCCCAATAAATGCAAATTCTCCATTTTTTTAAAAAACTTTTAAATTTTATTTATTTATTTATCTATTTATTTATTTATTTTTGGCTGAGTTGGGTCTTTTCTTGCTGTGCGCTGGCTTTCTCTAGTTGTGGCGAGCGGGGGCTACTCTTCGTTGGGGCTTCTCATTGCAGTGGCTTCTCTTGTTGCGGAGCATGGGCTCTAGGCACGTGGGCTCAGTAGTTGTGGCTCGGGGGCTCTACAGCACAGGCTCAGTAGTTGTGGCGCACGGGCTTAGTTGCTCAGTGGCATGTGGGATCTTCCCAGAGCAGGGCTCGAACCCCTGTTCCCTGAATTGGCAGGCATATTCTTAACCACTGTGCCACCAGGGAAGCCCAATTTCTCTGTTTTAACTCTGAACGATGCTGAGCATGATGGCCAAGTTTCCTAATAGCCTCATGATGTTGAACTCTCCAAAACCAAAACCAAGTGTAAGGATCGTCTACCCAGTGGTAGATGTGAGGGCGAATTAATGTTTGGTAATTATGCTGTGCAAGCAGCACTGGGAGCCAGGACTTTGCGTCTTTCTAGAAAGAAGAAGAATCAAAGGAAGGAAAGAAGCCTGAGAGCTCATTCAATGACTTCGTGCTGAACTGGCTCAAATGTTCTTGGAAAGTTTTCTTAAAAATGTCTGGAGGGGATGAAAGAAACACACACACACACACACACACACACACGTTAGCTTTTAAAGAAAGGCTTGGGGCTTCCCTGGTGGCACAGTGGTTGAGAGTCCGCCTGCCGATGCAGGGGACACGGGTTCGTGCCCCGGTCCGGGAAGATCCCACATGCCGCGGAGCGGCTGGGCCCGTGAGCCATGGCCGCTGAGCCTGCGCGTCCGGAGCCTGTGCTCCGCAACGGGAGAGGCCACAACAGTGAGAGGCCCGCGTACTGCAAAAAAAAAAAAAAAAAAAAAAATTGAAATGTAGTTGATTTACAATGTTGTGTTAGGTTAGGTGTACAGCAAAGTGATTCATATATATATATATGAATATATTATATATATATATATATTCTTTTTTCAGATTATTTTCCATTATCGATCATTACAATATATTGAGTATACAATATATTGAGTATAGTTCCCTGTGCTATACAGTAGGTCCTTGTTGTTTATGTATTTTATATATAGTAGTATCTATCTATTTTATATATAGTAGTGTGTATCTGTTAATCCCAAACTCCTAATTTATCCCTCCCCCCTCCCTTTCCCCTTTGGTAACCATAAATTTGTTTTTTAAGTCTGTGAGTCTATTTCTGTTTTGTAAATAAGTTCATTTGTATTACTATTATTATTATTATATTTTTTTGGCTGCACCATGCAGCTTATGGGATCTTAGTTCCCCGACCAGGGATTGAACCCAACCCCCCTGCAGTGGAAGTGCAGAATCCTAACCACTGGACTGCTAGGGAATTCCCTGTATTATTTTTTCAGATTCCACATATAAGTGATATCATATGACATTTGTCTTTGTCTGACTTACCTCATCTAGTATGATAATCTCTAAATCCATCCATGTTGCTGCAAATAGCATTGTTTCATTCTTTTTTATGGCTGAGTAGTATTCCATCGTGTATATATACCACACCTTATTTGTCCATTCCTCTATCCATGGACGTTTAGGTTGCTTCCATATCTTGGCTATTGTAAATAGCACAATTTACATTTTAATGTAAGAATTATTTGTATCACTATCAGGTTTTCTACAATTTGCAGAGCTGTAAGTTACCTTATAGACTAAGAAAGGTGGTGGGCAGCTGGTCATGCACTCACTGCATTTCAGAGTCCTTCACAATTTCCCCTATGCCCCTAGTGTCTCCTCTCCCTTCCCTTGCTCACTTTGGTCCAGCCAGCCTCCTAGCTGCCCCCGAAGCTGGGAAAAGCCCTGTCCTCAGAGCTTTTGCCCTGCGGTCCCACCTGCCTGGAACAGGCTCCCCCTAGCCATCCCGGAACTCTTCAGACCTCATCCCTCTCAGCTCTCTGCTCAGAGGTCACCTTCTCAGGGAGGGACCTGACCTGTCCCCTTCCCTGCTTTATTTCCCCGTCCAGCACTTACTGTAAATGGTAGAATCCTGTCTTCTCCACTGCACATTTGTTGAATGGAAAATTGGACTATCAGGTCCCAGGCACTAGGAATTATATTATTTTTAGAGTCATAAGTCTTAAGATTTAAGATCTTTTTGACACCTCATTATTGTTTTTTTTAAGCTGTTTTTTTTTTTTTTTTTTTTTTTTTTTTTGCGGTACGCGGGCCTCTCGCTATTGTGGCCCCTCCCATTGCGGAGCACAGGCTCCGGACGCGCAGGCTCAGCGGCCGTGGCTCACGGGCCCAGCCGCTCCGCGGCATATGGGATCCTCCCAGACCGGGGCACGAACCCGTATCCCCTGCATCGGCAGGCGGACTCTCAACCACTGCGCCACCAGGGAGGCCCTAAGCTGGGTTTTTAATTGAAATATAGTTGATTTAGAATATTCTGTTAGTTTCAGGTGTACAGCAAAGTGATTCAGTTATGTATATATATACTTTTCAGATTATTTTCCATTATAGGTTATAAGATATTAAATATAGTTCCCTGTGCTATACAGTAAGTCCTTGCTGCTTATCTATTTTATGTATAGAAGTTAGTATATGTTAATGCCAATCTCCTAATTTATACCTCCTCTCCTCCCTTTCCCCTTTGGTAACCATAAGTTTGTTTTCTATGTCTGTGAGTCTGTTTCTGCTTTGTATATAAGTTCATTTGTATTAATTTTTAGATTCCACCTATGTGATATCATATAGTATTCTTCTTTATCTGACTTACTTCACTTAGTATGGTAATCTCTAGGTTTATCCATGTTGCTGCAAATGGCAATATTTCACTCTTTTTATGACTAAGTAATATTCCATTGTGTGTGTGTGTGTGTGTGTGTGTGTGTATACACACACACACACATACACACCACATCTTCTTAAACCAATCATCTATTGATCGGCACTTGGATTGTTTCCATTTCTTGACTATAGTAAATAGTGCTGCTATGAACATTGGGAAGGCACCCCATTATTTTAAGGACAAGAAAACCAAGAGCAGAAGAGGAAAGATCAAGGTCAGGGCCACAGCAGTGGGATGTAGTGATGAGGGCCATGTTCCAGAATCTTCTGCTGGGCTCAGTCCTTATTGTGTGACACCAGACCATGTTCCTTCAACTCCTTGACACGGTCTCCTCACCTTTAGAACGGAAGTACTGCTGTGCTTGTTGAAAGGATGTAGGTGAATTGCCCAGCCCAGCAACACTGAGCAGCAAATGTCAGCATATTAGGAACCCATAAAACCATGAAATAAAGCCACATGTTTCTCAAAACTCCATCCAGCCAGTGTTCCTTCTCTGGAGCTCACCTGGTTTTGAAGGGAATAAGAAGTGCAGCCAGGAATTGGCAATCCTCGGGGATTGCTTAGAGCAGTGGTACTCAAATTTTAGCATCAGCTGCAGTGGGTGGGGTGGGGTGGGGGGAGGCTTGTTTGGTAATCTGCATTTCTAGCAAGTTCCCAGATGACAAGTTGCTACCAGCTACCCTGGCTCACAGCTCAGTACTACTTCTCTTTCTCTACCATGGCTAACGGTCTACTGTAAACTTGCAGCTTCACTTCTACCTGCTCAGCCCAGCTCCCGACCCCTTCTCCACCCTCCCCAGTCTGGCCTGGGATTCCTCTTCTTTCCTTATGCACCTTTACACATGTGGTTCTTCTTATCCTTCTGGCCCCATTAATGACTTCTCATTCTTTAAGATAACAGCTCAGATAATGTTCTCAGGGTTTTTTTTTTTTTTTTTTTTAAGTCATGGGCAAGATGGCCTATCCTAATTGGCCTGGCCAATTAAACCTAAATTAATTTGTCTTCAGTGAATTGAATTGAATCAGGCTACCCATTGCTCTATGCAGATAGTCTCCTCCAGGAAGCCTTCCCAGACTACTCAGGCTCAGCAGGTGTTTCTTCTGAGCTGTGTGATTACCACTCTCATAAATGGTACATTTCCTCTGAGGGGACTGTGGATAATGCATCATCAGGGCAGGGATGATGCATTATCCATCTCAGCATCCCCAGTCCTTTTGGTATTCTTTTCACTGCAGCCAGCAGAGGGCACCTCAGCACCACAATTCTGCCCAGCTGGGTTCAGCCTTGGGGATGAACAGCTCAGACCGTCTCGTCCTCAGGAGGCCTTGGGGCAAAGTAGAGGCTTCCCAGTCCTTTGAGAACCAGGTCACCTATGGTTAAGTGCTGGGACTTGGGCCTAGACATTCCTAGCTGTGTGATCTTGGGCTTTGTGACTCGCCCATCTGACCCTCAATTTTCTCTTTTATAAATTGGCTATAATAATGCCTCTTGGCAGTTTGTGAACATTTAACGGAATGGTCACGTGAATTGCTTAACCCAGAGCCTGAATCAGGATTAGGATGTGCGTGGGTGACCTTGGACTTGTGATTTCACCTCTCTTCGCCTCAGTTTCCTCATCTGTAAAATGGGGATAATTTAAACTACCTCCTCATAGGCTACCTACTCAATTCCTATTATTATTATTATTCCTTGATGATGTTGATGATGATGATGATGACAACGACGACCAAGCCTTGATATTTACCTGTTCCATTGTAGCTGGTTATGGGTCCAGATTAAAGGCTGCTCCACCTCACATTCCTGGGCTCCCCCATGTTCCCCTGGAGCTAACGCTCTTGGTGAGGGCAAGATCAGCATCCCAACTTTTCTTGGGAAACGTCTGTTGAAGTTCCTGGCATGAGTTTGGGTGCCAGGTGGTATCTGGAAACTTGAATCCCCTGAACCTGGCTGCAGCTCATGGCAGGAGTGGGAGTCCAAGGTGCCCCTAGAATGCCCCCACACCTACTCCACAGAAACCGAGACTGCCCTGGGCCACTGAGCAGGCCCTGCTCTCTGTAAGGGGGCGGGAGGTGGAGAGCAGGCAGCAGGGAGGCTGGTGGCTGGGTCAGCCTTACAGCCAAAGTGGGGGGGCAGGAGGAGCTTGGACCACCACTCTCTTTCTCTGTCCGCATAATGGGGACAATAAAACCTGTCTTCTCTCTCCCTCTCAGGGCAGGCTGGCAGAGCAACATCTTCATCCAGTGGAGTTAGATGCAGGAGAAAAGCCCACATTTTGGATGATCTGGCTTTGAACCCTGGCTCTACTTCTTACCAGCTGTGTGACACTGGGCAAGTGACAACCTCTCTGAATCTCATAGTTTCCTCATAGTGATGCTGGGAGGATTGAAAATGTTATATATCAATACGTGTTGTGTGTGTTTACTTTATTCTTCCTGTTGTTATTATGTTAGGGAACAAAAGGTTTTCTGTGTATTCTATTTATTTATTTTTGGCTGTGTTGGGTCTTTGTTGACGCATGCTGGCTTTCTCTAGTTGTGGCGAGTGGGGGCTACTCTTCGTTGCAGTGCGCGGGCTTCTCATTGCGGTGGCTTCTCTTGGTGCGGAGCACGGGATCTAGGCACGCGAGCTTCAGTAGTTGCAGCACACAGGCTCAGTAGCTGTGGCTCGCGGGCTCTAGAGCTCAGGCTCGGTAGTTGTGGCACACAGGCTTAGTTGCTCCGCGGCATGTGGGATCTTCCCGGGCCAGGGCTCGAACCTGTGTCCCCTGCCTTGGCAGGCAGATTCTTAACCACTGCGCCACCAGGGAAGCCCCCACTGCCCTTTACATACATGGTTTCACTGCTTCCTCATAGCAATGGTGAGAGGTAACGTCACCATCCCAATTTATAGATAGGAAGACTGAGGTTCCAGGAGGTGGAGTGACTTGTTGAAGATCCACATTTGCAGGACCAGGTGACCCAGAGGCTGCCTCTGGGATGGAGGAGAGGGCATGAGAACATGAGCACAGTGCTGTCCCGAACTTGTCCAGCCCTTGATACATGCCAGTCCTGACCCTACTGCTCTGTGCACAACTCCAGGGGGCATCATTCACCTGGCAGAACCCTCCTGGTGAAACCTGGCCCTCAGGGCTGTCCCTCTGAGCCACAGCTGTGGCTGACCGCTGATTTCTGTGAAGACAGTTTTGTGAGGACAGCACTGTAGCTGGTAATGACCCATTATGCCCATCACTGGCCTCTTGGGAACTGGTGCTCTTCAAGCCATTGGCTTTAGTCCCCCCTCTGACTTGCTCTCCATTTCTGCAATGTCTTGAGTGTGTCCCAGCTGTTTGTGCTGTGAATTTTTTTTTTTTTTTTTTTTTGCAGTAAGTGAGCCTCTGACTGTTGTGGCCTCTCCCGCACAGGCTCCGGACGCACAGGCTCAGCAGCCATGGTTCATGGGCCCAGCCGCTCCGCGGCATGTGGGATCTTCCCGCACCGGGGCAGGAACCCGTGTCCCCTGCATTGGAAGGTGGACTCTCAACCACTGCGCCACCAGGGAAGCCCTGTGCTGTGAATTTAATTCCCAGGGTGGCCTTGAGCTTGGCAGAAGAGAGACACCATAGGAATCTAATAAATGCATGTGTGGCCAGGCACATAAATGTAACTAAGTTGTGCCTCTGAGCCTCTTGCTGAAGGGTAACTCATCCTTAGAATACTGTTCAAGGGCCTGAGCTGGAAAGGGAAGAGGTTCAAGTTCGACACCAAACAAGGTGAGTATTGGTGATATGAGCTGAGATTAGAGACAGGATGTCATAAAGGCGAAGTGACAGGCCTGTGTTCAAATCCTGGCCCAACCACTGTATAAGTGACAAAAAGGGCCACCATGCTTCGTTTCCCCCACTGGTGTGGAGTCAGTTTTTACACTCCTTCTCTTAACCTATAGAAAGTGATAGAAGTGAGGACATGGGACTGCCAAGCCAGGGACTCAAGAGGCCTTGACCACCTGCACATTCTCTCTCTTGGACCCTTTTTTTTTGCGGTACGCGGGCCTCTCACTGCTGTGGCCTCTCCCACGCGCAGGCTCAGCGGCCATGGCTCACGGGCCTAGCCACTTCGCGGCATGTGGGATCTTCCCGTACCGGGGCAGGAACCCGTGTCCCCTGCATCGGCAGGCGGACTCTCAACCACTGCGCCACCAGGGAAGCCCTCTCTTGGACCTTTGTAGCTTCCATGTGACACAAGCGTGTGCTAGAGGCCAGGGGGCTGAGAGGCCCTGTGAAGGAGAGTGTCCCAAACAAGGTCACCCTAGACCAGCTGACAGCAGACCCAAAGGCAAGTCAAGTCTAGTTGAGGTCAAGTTTGGTCCTGGTCAGGAGAACCACACAGCTGACCACCAACTGATGCTGACTGTTGTAAGCCATTGAGTTTGGGTTGGTTTTTTATGCAATGACAGTTTACTTGATGAGCCACTTGTCATGGTCAAATTGCTTACCCTCTCTGAGCCTCAGTTTCTGTCTCTGTGAGGTGGGCACAATAATCTTTTGTGTCCCAGAGGACTGACATGAGGAGGGGATGAAACGCATATGAAGTACTGTGCACAGTGTCCGGCATGGCGAGGATGCTGGAATGGGCCCCGTTGCACTGCCATAAAGAAACAACCTCCAAAAATCCTAATGACTGAAAACAACAAAACTCTACTTTTTTTATTTTTATTTTTGCGGTATGCGGGCCTCTCACTGCTGTGGCCTCTCCAGTTGCGGAGCACAGGCTCCAGACGCGCAGGCTCAGCGGCCATGGCTCACGGGCCCAGCCGCTCCACGGCATGTGGGATCCTCCCGGACTGGGGCACAAACCCGCGTCCCCTGCATCAGCAGGCGGACTCCCAACCACTGCGCCACCAGGGAAGCCCAAAACTCTACTTTTTGCTACGTGTTGATGGCCTGTGGGCCAGGACTTAGCTCACTGTGGTCACGTAGAGTCCTGGGCTGCTGAAGTTCCCCGTCCTTCATGGTGCAGAGCTGGGCACCGTGCCAGAACTCGGCAGAGTCTTGTGCTGGGAACTGAGCGCTCAGCCTGGAAGCGACACACATGGCACTCCCAACTCATTGCCCCACCCATTCAAGGGGTCAGGAAGTGCATCCTTCGTACGAGAAGGAGAGAGCCGGAAATATTGGGTGAACAACGTTCATTAATGTTCACTATCGTTTCCTGCTTTTCAAGTCCAGAGAGTGGAAAAGTCAAAACGGTACTAGAAGCAATGCTAATAGAAGGAATAATAACAAGTCCATTTATTGAGGGCATACTACATGCCAGGCACCGTGAGAAGCCTTTTACATATGTCATCGAGTCCTCATTTCCGTTTGATGGGGGATGTGGCTCAGAGAGCTACACGACCTGCCTGGTGCTCCGGGTTGGTGGCAGAGCCAGCGTTTGGACCCAGGACTCTAAAGCTCACTTTCTTTCTAGTAGACTATGTGGCCCCTTTTCAAAGACCCCAAAGGCTGACCAAGGGGCATTTGAGAGAGTGCCCAGAGGTAAGGCAAGGGGCCAGACCAGGCTTCCATAAACAGGGCCAGCTAGGCAAGGCTGTCCCTGGACTCCCATCAGTTACGATCAGAAATCCAAAATGTTGTCTGTTTTTGCACTTTTATTCCCCCTGCTCCTTCTGGTTTCACAGTACATCGTGCCTCTGAGGAATTCCAGATGAGCCAAGAGGCTCAGGATTTTCTTACCCCCATCAGACTGGAGGCAGGCTCTTCCCCTTTGCAAAGCCATTCATCATTCACGGCACTCTCGCTGTTTGCCCACGGATGCCAGGGGCTTCATGAGAGTTTTCTTACTGAAACCTCTCTGCAACCCTCTGTTATCATCTCCATTTTACACAAGTGGGAACAGATGCACAGAGAGGTTAAGTGTCCTGTCCACGTTCACACAGATGGTTGAGGAACTGCAGTCCAGGCAGCCTGGCCCCATATCCTCCCTTTTAACCACCAAGCTACAAAGGGCCTTCACATCCTTGAGCTCATCTGATCTTCCCCCAGACACACACACACACCCCAAAACTTCATGGCAAAAAACAACCATTGTGTGATGCTAACAGACTCAGGGATTTGGACCAGGTACAACAGGGATGGCGTTTCTCTGCTCTATGTCGTCTGGGGCCTCAGCTGAAAGACTTAAAGCTTAGGGGTGAGTCGAGAGCTGGACACTGCAATCATCTGGAAGCAACTGATCCCAGGTGTGGCTGGGACTCAGTTGGGCTGTTGACACTGGACCTCTTCATGTAGCTTGGGCTTCCTCATGTCATGGCAGGCTTGGTGTCTTATGTGGTGGCTCCAGAGGTGAGTGTGAGCTAACAGGATGGAGATCACATGCCCTCTTCTGACCTAGCAGGATCACTTCTGCTGCATTCTGTTGGCTACATGAGCCTGCCCGGATTCAGGCACAGACCCTCTCTCTCCATGAGAGGAGAGTCAAAGAATTTGCAGACATGGTTAAAAACTCCAGGTGGAGGGCATCAATACCTGGCCATCCCCCAGGGCCATGGAAAGCTGGGACAGAGAGTGTGGAACCCTAATGGGATAGTGCAGAGACTCAGGTTAGCCTTGACCTCCAGCATCCCATCACTGCCTCTTGGTGAAAACTCTTGCATCTTGGGTATCCCCATCCTGGAGGACATGTTCCTATGGCCAGCAGGGGGCGCCTGATATCCCTTGGTGTCCATAGGTTAGGAGGTGGCAAGAGAGGACACTCTGGTAGCCTCTCTGGACATAATTGCCCTCCACTGCCCAGAAAGGAGCCCTCAAGGGGACTCCAGCTGTGTCCACACTGTGTCGGCCCCCTGCCCACAAACTCCACAACAGGTTGTTGGCTTTCCTTGCTTCTCACCAGCTGTGCCAGCCCCACAGAACCCCCTGGGGCAGCACCCTAGGCAGGGGGTCCGGCACTGGCTTTGCAGCCGGGCAGATCATGAGCTTGGACAAATCACATCTCTGGTCTGGACTTTGGATTTCCCAGATGCAGTACTGAGGGAGCTGGGCTACATCATCCTCCAGTTTCTGGAACTCCATGGAGCACCTGAATTTCTTCTCAGGTGAAAGCCTCACCTCCCAAGACTGACTGCAAGCTCCTTGAGGACAGATCGTGTCCTCTTGACTCTGGGCAAGGCACTTCCCTACTCTGGGCCCTCTCATCTGGAAAATGGGGATGCCAACAATGCCTGCCGCAGGGAGTCGCTGGGAGGTAGACTTATGGACACACATGGCACCTTAGTCGGTGGTCACTGACAGCTTCTTGCCTTCTTGCTTTGCTGTAAGAAGAACCCATGGAGGCGGGTTCCTGAGTCACTGGTCCCCTCGGGTCTCCTGGGGGCTTGGGGAGAGTGTGGATGTTTGAGTGCCGGGCATCACAGCTACCGGATGCAGAGTTCCAGGAGCAGGCCTCCAGGGGCTGCCCTCCAGGGGCTCTAAAAGGGCACTGAATGAGGTTTCTGAAAATACCTCTTGTCTTTACAAAATGACCTGCTTTCCCAGGCTTCTGCCCGAGGCCCCCTCTTGTGCTGTATGCGCGCCATGTTGGATTGTACGTGGGCATCAGGCCCACGGTCCAAATGCACTGAGGTCCAGGGATATCTGGGGCTTCTTGTACAAGCAATAACAGCAACCCCTCCCAGGAATGAGCACCTACTGTGCGCCAAGTAGCTCACCCTCTGTGTGCAGAGGGCATCACCATTGGTGTGGGGTGAGGAAGTCCTCCCTGCCTTCACTGCTCTGACACACTGGAGCTCTGAGTCACTGGGGCCCTGAAAACTCCTGCCTGTTCCCCTTTCCTTCCTTCCCCCACTGCCCGCCCTGCAGAGGCTGGGTCTTGCTCACCCTCCATCTCTCCCAGCCCCTGCACGTCTCCAGGCATGGCCAGTGCAGCCCCAAGGAGCTCAACTTCTCTTCACTGGTGGCTGACTGGAGAGTGGGGCAGAGTGTCATGAGGCCCCAACCGAGGAACTTTGTTGGCGAAAGAAATCACCTATCTCTTTTCAACTTTCTTTCCTCCCAGGTTTTTTTTTTTTTTTTTTTTTTGTGGTACACGGGCCTCTCACTGTTATGGCCTCTCCCGTTGTGGAGCACAGGCTCCAGACGCACAGGCTCAGCGGCCATGGCTCACAGGCCTAGCCGCTCTGCGGCATGTGGGATCTTCCTGGACCGGGGCACGAACCCGTGTCCCCTGCATCGGCAGGCGGACTCCCAACCACTGCGCCACCAGGGAAGCCCTTTCCTCCCAGGTTTGATCTATGATCCTGAGGCCTGTTTGGAAGTCTCTGAAGAAGCAGCATCAGCTCTTGAAAGCACAGCCTGCTGCAGCCATTGGAACCCACCAACTTCAGAGAGGTCAGGGGCACAGGGAGAGGAAGGTCTCGGGGGTGGGCCACTGGAAGGAACTACTTTTCAGTGAATCAGCTTTTAAACTTTCCAGGACCCGGGGGAGCCTTGCTTTTGGTGCAGCCAGGCGACCTGATGTCACAGCTGCCACCTTCAGGCTTGTGGGCTGAGTGTTGCATGATTCTGGGGGCACCGGATGGGCTGTATGTGATGGCACCCCTCAGGGGTGCATCGTGGCCACCCTGGCTGATGCCCGGCCAGCTCAGACCTTCCATGGCCCCCTTGCCTTACCTGTCCTCTGTACCTGGGCACCTGCCTCAGTCTCCCCGGGCTGGGGCCTCCTACCCTGCCCGTCTCTTGCAGTAGAGAGGAGCTGGATCCTCCTTTCCAGGCCCAGGCAGTTGAAGAGATTGCTCCAAATGGCAGTGCCACCCGCCTCCTAACACTGAGTAATGCCACCACCTGGATGTCGCTATCGAGACCCCAACCTGGGAGGGACCTCTGATGGGACATTTGCTCAAATCGGCCCAAACTGAACAAAATAGAAGCTTCAAATCCCAACTCTGCCTCTTTCTCTATGTGTGATCACAGGCAAGACTCTCAAATCCTTCTCATCTACAAAATGGAAAATAACATTAATAAACCTATAATAAATTTAGGGGCATGAATCTTGGTGGCACAGTGATGGGGATGGAGCAGGCGTTTAGCAAATACCAGTTGTCAAGTTCTGCCCCTTGGAGCACTGTCTTAAGGTAAGGTTTCCCCACCTGTGTCCCATCTAGACCCTCCTTCCTCCTTCCTTTCAGCTCAGGACAGGCAGTGTAGGCGGGGCAGCTGAAAGCCTGAACTTCAAGGGGAGAAGTTTAATCTCTTCTATGCATTTTTAATGACTTGACTTGAGATTTTCACTGGGTCTGTTTAACTGACAGGTAAGAATCATTTGCCATTATCCTGGCCACCATTAATGTAAATGGGGCTTCCATATTATTCGCTTTTGCTTTCTTAAAATTTTTTTTTATTGACGTATGGTTGATTTACAATGTTGTGTTAGTTTCAGGTTTACAGCACAGTTATATATGTATATATATAAAATATATATATATAAAACATATATATAAAAATATATATTATATATTCTTTTCAGATTTTTTCCTTTATAGGTTATTAGAAAATATTGAGTATAGTTCCCTGTGCTATACCGTAGGTCCTTGTTTAACTACTTTATATACAGCAGTGTTATATGTTAATCCTAAACTGCTAATTTATCCCTCCCCCCTTTCCCCTTTGGTAACCATAAGTTTGTTTTCTATGTCTGTGGGTCTATTTCTGTTTTGTAAAGAAGTTCATTTGTATCTTTTTTTTTTTTTTAGATTCCACATAGTGGAAGTGATATCATATGATATTTCATATGGCTTACTTCACTTAGTATGATAACCTCTAGGTCACTTTCTTCAATTTCTTACATTTATTTATTCATTCAGTCAATGTTACTTAACCCCCTAGGGTGCGCCAGGCACCAGATTAGCTACTGAGGATACTGATGAATCACACAGGTGGGATCCTATGTTCGTGGAGTTGAGTTGAGAGCACATATAAAATCCAAGCAAACACACAGCTATTTTACATAATTACAAATTGCATAAATGCCTTGGAGGAAACAAACGTATTTGCTTATTAAAGCTTAGATAATCCAAAGGTAAGTTTCAGCCTAGCCCATGGAAGGTGTTTCTGGGATACTGTAATAAAAGTGGTAATAACCATGACAATCTCCATAGATCTCAGTGGCCTGCTAAGGCTACATATGTAAATGAGTGCTCCATATAAATGAGCTGATTCACTTCTTACAACAGCCCTCATAGTTGAGTGTCATTATTCCCATTTTACAGATGAGCATCTGTAAACAGAAGTTTAGGGGTCAAGTGACTTGCCCAAGGTCACATAGCTTGCTAAGGAAGCTAGATTCAAACTTGGGTTTATTTGATCTGTCCCTGCTATCATCATAGACCTTGTCTGTGCAGGGCTGGCTGGGGTTCATGCTACACTGTTTGTCTTGTTAAGCCTGGGCAGGGGGCTTTAAAGCTGCATGGCTGGAGGGCTGGGAAAGAGCAACAGGAGAGAACTGACTACTGGGGCATGTCCCTTCCCTTGAGGATGAATTGGGAGAGGGGATGGGAGGGCAGTGAGACCTGGAGCTGGGGGTTGCTAATGTCCAGGCCCAGTCCAGAGGCTTGTCTCTTAACAAATGGGAGCAAATAGTGTTTGTCTCCAAGATGCATGGTCCCTTCCACCTGGAAAAGAGTCCCTGACCTCAACCTTATTTGCAAAAGCTGGATGAAGATGATGGGGTGGGGACGGGAGCCCTGACTCTGCATCCATGTAACACCTGATGGCTAGTGTGAGTTATGGCCTTGACCTTTCACACTTTCAAGACTGGGGGCAGGTGGCTTTGGCGGTTGGGAGCCAATATGGAGGAACCCAGGCTCAGAATCTGGACTCCCTTCTTCCACTACCTCCTGCCCTCTGTAGCCCCAATCCTGTTCTCCCTGTGGTTGAGAGCCTGGACCCTGGAAATTAACATAAAACTGGATTGAAATTCCAGCTCTCTCACTTCTTTTTTTTTTTTTTGGCTACGCCGTTTGGCATGCAGGATCTTAGTTGCCCTACCAGGGATCGAACCTGTGCCCCCTGCAGTGGAAGCATGGATTCTTAACCACTGGACCGCCAGGGAAGTCCCCAGCTCTTCCACATTCTACTGTGTGACTTTTGGCAAGTTACTTCACTTCTCTGAGCCCCAGTTTCTCATCTTTCAATGGGCATAGTAAGACCTGCCTCTCAAGCTGTTTGGGAGATTAAATAAGATGATTTATATAAAGTGTTTCATCCAGCTCCTAGAAGATTATATAGTCTTAGTTGATGAGCATAAAGTTGAATCCTATTCTTCCAGGAGCTTGGGGTGTTGGCACCTCCCCAACTGATATGAAGAGTCTGCAGAACAGAGCATGACCCACAAATGTTCTTTCTCTGATTTTGTTCTAACTGCATGCGTGCTTATCTCTGTAAGAGACTGTTGTTTCCTCCAAAGTGGTCGCCTGTCAGGAGGCTCTTTGGGGAACTTGGCTCTTGGAAATGTCCCAGAACCTGTGGCACCACTTTGAATGTTCTCAGTGGAGGCCCATTCATCCTCTGAGGGTGGGTCTAGTGTTTGGAATTAGCAAGGAATCTTCTGGATCCAAGACTGCTGACTTTGGGTGGAGGTTTGAACTGGGAAATGCTGACAAGGGAAAGCTAGAATTAAAATGCAGGGGGCGGCGGAGGGTGGAGGGTGGAGAAAGGTTTTCTGCTATGGAGGGCTGTGGTTCTAATTTAAGCAGTTTTAAAATAAATGTGTGGAGGGTGGTTCTATTACAGGTCAGGAAGAGAAGCTTGGGGTATGGAGGCACCAGACCTTTTTCGGGGCTAACCTTGGACAGAGGGTGATGCCCTCCCAGAATTAACTGTCCCCTGATATTCGACTGAGATCCTTTCATTTGTAAATACAGAGCCCTGAGTGAATGGGCTCAAGCAAAAAAAGGAACATATATTCTGAGAATTCAGGGGTGTCTCAGAAATCCAGAGAGCTGGCCTGGCCTCATGGGGGCTGATACCAGGAGCTGGACAGGGGCTGGGAACGCAGGCAGCACTGCCTGTCTCTATTCCCACTGTCTCTCTCTTTTTTGAAATTGTGGTGAAATATACATAACATAAAACCTATTATTCTAACCTTTATTTATTATTATTATTATTTTTGCAGTACGTGGGCCTCTCACTGTTGTGGGCTCTCCCGTTGCGGAGCACAGGCTCTGGACACGCAGGCTCAGTGGCCATGGCTCACGGGCCCAGCCGCTCCACGGCATGTGGGATCTTCCCGGACTGGGGCACGAACCTGTGTCCCCTGCATAGGCAGGAGGACTCCCAACCACTGCGCCACCAGGGAAGCCCTCTAACCATTTTTAAGTGTACAGTTTGGTGGCCTTAAGTGCATTCACAATGCTGTGCAGCCATCACCACCATCCATCTACAGAATTTTTTTTATCATCCCAAACAGAAACTCGGCACCCATTGAAGAACAACTCTCCATGCTCCTGCCCCCATCCCCTGGTAACCACCATTCTACCTCTGTCTCTATGAATTTGCCTATTCCAGGTACTTCATATAAGTGGCATCATATAACATGAGCTTTTGTGTCTGGCTTATTTCACTTAGCACAATGTATTTGAAGTTCATCTATGTTGTAGCTTGTGGCAGAATTTCATTCCTTTTTAAGGCTGAATAATATGCCATTATATGGATGGATCACATTTTGTTTATCCATTCATCCATCTATGGACATTTGGGTGGTTTCTGCTTTTTGGTTGTTGTGAGTAATGCCAAGAACATGATCTCATCTCTGCTTCTCTCCTTGCATCTGGGACCAGATTTCTCAGTGTCTCTGGGCCTGTGGCAGAGATGGCCACTCTGCAGCTTTTGAGTTGAAAGTGCTCAGTTCCAGCCTCCAGCAGAAACCCAGTTCTAAATTTCTGAAGCAGAGACTGTGACTGTCACATGTATATGCCATGGCATGGGCTTACATGGTACCAATATGGAATCCATCCTTGGGAGTAGGGAATGGTTCTCAGAAAGGACATGGCCGTTGTTTGCGACCTGGCAACCTCCTCCTCAATAAGAAACTAAGGGACTTCCCTGGTGGCGCAGTGGTTAGGACTTCGTGCTCCCACTGCAGGGGGCCAGGGTTTGATCCCTGGCTGGGGAACTAGATCCTACATGCATGCCGCAACTAAGAGTTTGCATGCCACAACTAAGGAGACCTCGAGCCGCAACTAAGGAGCCCGCCTGCCACAACTAAGACCCAGAGCAACCAAATAAATAGATAAATAATTAAATATTTTTTTAAAAAAGAAACTAAGCCAGGACACCCCCAGATGGAAATATTTCCACTTTGATGAACCTATCTGGAATTTTAAAATCAGAAGACTCAGAAAAAATGCTGTTAATTTCTGCATACATGCATGTTTTGTGTCACCTGGCTTATTGTTTTTGAGGGCTTCTATAAGTCATCCTGGGCCCTGGTTAGGCTGACACCTTGACCTGGCCTGGGGACCTGCTTGCCTTGGAGTCCAGTTGGCTGCAGGTATGGGAGGAGGGAGTGTCATCCAGTTGTTCTTTCAAAACCTCTGGGGCTGGTGGTCCCTGGACTAGCCCTGCCTCTGCCCCAGCATCCTCACTCATCCTTCAGGCCCCTCAGTAGAGTGACTTGTACCTTTTCCAACTTCTGTTTTGTGACTATGAGCCACTAACTAACTGACATGAGACACATCTCTTTTTTTTTTTTTTTGCGGTACGCGGGCCTCTCACTGTTGTACCGTTGTGGCCTCTCCCGTTGCGGAGCACAGGCTCCGGACGCGCAGGCTCAGCGGCCATGGCTCACGAGCCCAGCCGCTCCGCGGCATGTGGGATCTTTCCGGACCAGGGCACGAACCCGTGTCCCCTGCATCGGCAGGTGGACTCTCAACCATTGCACCACCAGGGAAGCCCGAGACACATCTCTTGATATTATGAAACCTCAGTTTTCTTAGTGATAAAATGGCTAATAATACCTGTCTGTTTTCTTTAGATGTTGGTGCAGGTGTCATATGAAACTGATGACTACAGAGCAAGGGTTCTCAACTGGGGGCAATTGGCCCCCTGAGGGCATCTGGCAATGTCTGTAGACATTTTTGATTGACACAACCAGGAGGGGTGGGTACCACCGGCATCCAGGGATTAGAGACCCATGGAGCTGCTAAACATCCTACTGAGCACAGGATGGCTCCCACAACAAAGAGGTAGCTGGTCCAACACATTAGCAGTGCCAAAGATGAGAAACACTGGTCTAGAGCCGCTTGGAAGATTCATTCATTCTGCAAGACTTTTTGAGCACCTTTTGGTGCTGGGTGCTGGGGGAGGAGGGACGTTGGTGAGGATTCAAGGATGGAAAGGACCCAGCCCCTCCCTATGGTGGGAAGGGGGCTGAGGGTCTGGCATGTAGTGAGCACTTAGATTCTGTTTTTTTTTTTTTTTTTTTTTTTTTTTGGTACGCGGGCCTCTCACTGTTGTGGCGTCTCCCCTTGCGGAGCACAGGCTCCGGATGCGCAGGCTCAGCGGCCATGGCTCACGGGCCCAGCCGCTCCGCGGCATATGGGATCCTCCCGGACCGGGGCACGAACCCGTATCCCCTGCATCGGCAGGCGGACTCTCAACCACTGCGCCACCAGGGAGGCCCTAGATTCTGTTTTTACATCCAAGTTTTCCTCAGTTAGTGGAAAGCCTGGCATGCAGCTGTTTAGGCCCTGCACAGATGGCAGAGCAGACTAGGAGCAAAGGCTTGGTGTGGGGAGGGGCTCTTTGGGACACTGGATCAGCGAATAAATAAGTTGCTGTGGGTAAGCATAGCCATTGTTGGCAACAGGTGCTTCCCGAATGCTGCCCTGAGGCCTCACCTAACAGAGCATTGCTCAGGAAACCAGTTATGGTGTGGATGGCGGAAAGCAAGCCTCCCCTAACCTCTTGGCGGGACCAACAGTTTGGGAAAAAGAAGTGGAGGTAGATTTATTGAGTTTTTTCTGAACTCATGTTTTTTTCTCAACTAATATTTAGCCCCTCCTCTGCCACTGGGCCTTGGGGGTGGGTGGGGAGAGCAGGGGCCAGAGGAGACCCCCAGAGAGCAGGAGAGATGCCTTTATACCTTTCAGAAGATATGGGAGCGTGGGGTGGTGGTCCAGATTTCCAAAGAAAAGCACTAAGAGGGACTCTGGTCCCTCCCACCCTCCTTCCATGACCTTTGGTGCTGCTTCTTCTGGGAAGCAAGGCCCAGGTCCTCCTTCTGGGTGGGTGAAGGCAGTGCCCTCTGGGGTGGGGCTCTGGGAACGAGAGTGCAGCCTCCTGACATGGCAGCCTCTCCCTGGCCAGAGCTGAGGGAAGGTGCTGGAATGGAGGCAAGGGAAGCGGTAATAGACAGCATCTCTCGTCTCAAGACCCCTGGAACCAGGAACCATCCCTCCCAACCCCGGCCAGGCCCTCTGGAAGGGAGAGCCCTCCCCTTCTGCCACTTCTGTGGATGGAGGGGCCACTCCTCCATGGCCTTCTTTTTGCTCAAACTTTAGGCCCCAATAATAATGACAAGGAAGCTCTAGAAATGACAGAAGGCTTCCCGCCTGCCCAATGCTGTTCCAGGTGCTTTCATTCTGCACTATTCCCATGCCCACCTTACAGCTGGCTCCCGGTGGAGCCAGGAGGTGGTCTGACTCTGGTCCAGAGGTTGGCAGCCTCCCAGGTGGGAATCCAGTGAACCGGACCTGTTTACTCTCTCCCGTGGGGCAGGACTTCCGATCGTACTAGGGTTTGCTGAGCCATTTGTGCCCCAGGTCTGTGTGCTCACCAGAGGCTTCTGCTTCCATCAGCCCATGATTCAAAATATCCATCTACTGCACTCCCCATGTGACCCTGGGCAAGTTACTGATCTCTCAGAAGCCTTAGTTTCCCTCTCTGTAAAAGGGGGAGACACTTTTGCAAGGCTTATATGAAGTTATTCATGGAGTGGATAAAACGTTTAAGAGCAAAAACCCAGGATTATCATTATTATCATCATCTTCATCATCTAAGGCAGGGATCAGTAAACTTTCTCTTCAAGGCCAGACAGCAAATATTTTGCCTTTGCAGACCTGCAGTCTCTGTCACCACTCAATTTTGTCTTTGTCTCTCCCAAAGCAGCCATAAACAATAAGCCAATGCCCGTGCCTGTGTTTCAATAAAACTTTATTTACAAAAACAGGTGAAGGGCCAGATTTGGCCCTGATCTAAGACCTTGAGGCTTGACTGCCAGAGTGCTGTAGCAGAAGGTGGAGCAGGGTCCAGGTCAGGTTTGGTGTGAAGTGCAAGCTGTCCATGAGCATTTTAAGGGCAGGGACTGATCTCCTTTGAGACCCCATCCTGGGTTCTCAGAAGCACATGGTTAGGGCAGGGTAAGTCTTTGTGGTTAAGTGACTTTTTCCCTGATGTCCAGATGTGCATGCTCTTAATCAGCTCAGCAGATGTTTGCCTAAAATCTTGGGGGGTGATTAACGCTGACAATGAGAATGCAGACAGGGTCAGCCCCGAGTGTGCCGTCCTGCTTTCCTGAAAAGCATCCTGTGATCAGAGTCAACATATTGTCTGTCCCCTGGCAGCCGGGACTCCAGCTTTATCCTTACACAGTTTCATTTAATTCTCATGAGAATGCTGTCATATTGGGACTATTATAATTACTCCAGTTGAACAGGGAGAAACTGGGGCTTGAGAGACAAGGCCTTGCAGCTGAAAAGGGCTGGGATTCAAACCTGAAACGTTCCGACTTCAAAGTCACGTTCTCTTCCACCTGTTCCTGAGCCAACAGGCAGCTGTCAGCGCTCAGCCCTTCTGCTCAGAACCCCCTTTTAGAGGCCCCCCCCCCGCTTTGTTCATGCCTCTCCTCCCTTCCTCATCCTGGCAACTTCCTGGTCCTCCCAGCCCGGCCCAGCCTTGCCCTGCCCTGCCTGGCTTGACTCAGTCTAGCCCTTCCTTGTGGGCTGCCAGGGGCCGCCTCCTGTCCTCCTGCCCGCCCGCCTGGCAGGTCTGGCAAGTAAGTGACTCACGCACCTGGGTCCACTGCACACCCAACGAGGGGAGTCCGTGTACATGACCCCAGGTCTCCTGCTCGCTCTGTCAGCTGCTGCGACGACCAGACGGGACCCTTCCCTGCTGCTGGGGCCCGCCCCCATCACCCGCGCTCCCTTCTTCCTTGGTTGGAATTGGACTGCACAGAATCCAGGTCAGGCTTTTGGTTTTTAAACATCTCTGTCCCTCGCTGAGTTGGAGGAGGACACTTTGGAGGTCACTGAGTGTGTCTGGGTCTCTGTTGCCATTGACATCCTTGGGCTTCAGGCCCAGGGATACCCTGCTCCCTCCCAGGTGGTGGTGGGGCTTGGAATGCCTTGTGCTGGACTCAGGGAAGAGAACTCGGCTGGGAGCCTCAGTGGACATGACCTTGACCCTCGTGTCTACCTTGTGGGGCAGGTCAGGGCAACATGGGGGTGAGGAAGGCAGCGGGAGCCTGGCTGGGGCATGTGTGCGGTGGGAACTTTCCCCACCTCCCTTCTTAGGGTCACAGAGTTTGATAGTTGCAGCTGGATAAGGCCTCAGAGGACATCTAGTTCAAAGGCATCATTTTACTGCTGGGAGAACTGAGGCTTGGAGAAGAGGGAGTAACTCAAGGTCACGCTGTGAATTGGTGGCAGAGCAGGGGCTGGAAGCCAGAATCAACTGCGCCTCCCCGCCCAGGGCTCCTTCCCGGCTCTTCAGGGCCTGCGCTGCTGTTTGTGCCCCTGGCCCACCTCGGTAGCCCTCTCGCACCTCATCCTATCCTGGCTGTCTTAGGAGGGAGGAATGCATTGCACGTAATCTCACGGGTGTGATTTCATGGACTCACAGTTGGAAGCATTTGAAAGGTCACCCGGGCAGTCCTGGCCGTGAGTCTCTGACAGGTGGCTGTTTAGCCCCAGCTTGAATATCTCCGGTGATGGAGAACTCACTGTATTTGGAGGTGGCCTTTTCATTTGTGTGACTGCTGTCTGGTGAAGGCCAGTGTAATACTTGCTGGGCATTTACTTGGTGCCAGGCACTTTGCTAATGGAGTACATTACATGTACGAATGCATTTAATCCTCCCAACACTCCTATGAGGTAAGTTTTATTCTTATCATTCTTGTTTATAGCTGAAGAACAGGCACAGAGAGGTTAAGTAACTCAAGATTTCACAGCTTGAACAAGGGGAGCTGAGATTTGAAGTCAGACAAGTCTGGTTCTAGAGCCCGACTGAGCCCTTAGCTCTGTGACTTGGTCACTGCTGGGTGATGATGAGGCTTCCTGGGGTGGGGAGTCCTGCTGGGCATGGTGAGGCCAAGGTTGGAATGGGGAATTTAGATGATTGTGTGCCCCTCCGGCTGACCTCCCGGGAGAGGGGCAAGGCTCAGAGAGGTGAGGTGACCTACTTGAGGTCACACAGCTAAGAGATGGCAGAGAGTCAGACTCTCCCTCTTGGCTCCTAACAGAGTGTGTGCTGCACCAGGCCGGCCCCTCCTCTGGGTAGCTTTTCCTCCAGAGGATCCTGGTACGTTTGGGGCAGAAGTGTCTGAGTGAGGCTGCCTCCCCAGCTTTTGGTTCCTGAATCAGGGTCTCCTGAGGCTTGTTTGGGGACTACCCTCTCTCTTCTATCCCCCGAGGGCTGAGCTCTTCTGGGATTAATGCAACCAGCCCTCCAGCTGGGTCTCCTCAGTTAGTGGGACTTTGGGAACTTCAGGGTGGGGACCGTTCTGGCCCCATTCACATCCCTACCACCTAGAAGGTGAGAAGAGTCCCTGGGGTCTCCTTCCAGAGCTCCCTCCCTAGGACAGTCACGTGGGCAAGAGGTCCCCAGGGTGATTCCGCTCTGTTCTCTCCTCCTGGTAATAATAATGATATCAACAGCGATATTGACTACTGGTCCTGCCACCATTGCTCCATTTCCATTTGTTGGACACTCACCACCTGCTAAGCTCTGAGTCAGGCAACCCGCATGCCATAGTTTGTTCAGTCATTCTGAGAACTCCCATTTCACAGATGAAGAAGCTGAGGCTCAGGTGAAGTCACTTGCCCAGGGTCACACAGCTGGCCAATGGCGCTGAAGTCATCAGCAGAAAGTTGAAAGCTCACATCATCCAAAGTTGCACGCTGAGTTCACGGTGCAGCCAGGGCCAGGGTCCAGCTTGGTTGACCCCAGATTTCAAGCTTTTCCTACTTGGCTACTCTGGGCTGGGCTGCACTGTGGTGGGACTTGAGAAACATGGTATCTGGTCGTGTTCTGCCTCTAAATACTACAGGACCTTGGGCAAGCCCCTCAGCCTCTGGGGGCCTGGGTCACCCCTATCTGGGTGCAGGAGCTGATCATTTCTTTCCTGTGATCTCACGGAGGGCTGTGAATCATAGTCACAGCTGGGAATGCCTTAAAAACCTTGACACAGGGAGTTCCCTGGTGGCCTAGTGCTTAGGATTCTGGGTTTTCACTGCAGTGACCTGGATTCAATCCCTGGCTGGGGAACGAGATCCCTCGAGCCGCACTGTGTGGCCAAAAACAAACAAAAAACAACAAAACAAAACAAAACAGCAAACCATGACACAGTATGCATGCAGACAATTAGTGTGAAGAGAGGTAATTACCCAAGCAGCATCTCCAGTCCACTCTGTGCCTGGGACAGCCTTGACATTGAATCCTCACCACTACCTTGGGATGCAGGAACACAAGCCCGGCTCTACAGCAGGGAAGCTGAGGCTCAGGGAGGTGAAGTCACTCACTTGAGGTCACAGGACTAGTAGGTGGGGAAGCAGGGATTTGACCTCAGAAGTGAACACCCCCATCACGATGAGAGCTCCTTGGGGATGGGGATGTCCCAGGGTACCCAGGCTTGGAGCAGTGAGTGGGTTTGGAGATATCGACCCTTTGGCTCAAGGGGGTCAGACTCCCAAGAGCAGGGTCCCAGGAGCTTAGCAGGTGGGTTCAAGGCAGGTGGGGCAGTGCTGCCATGAGGTGAGTCCCTGTCTCCCCTGCTCAGGCCTCTCCCACTTGGCCCTTCAGCAGAATGAGAGGGACCACCCCTCCCCCATCCTTCCTTGTCTCAGGGACAGAGGCAGTCCTTGTCCCAAAGGGACAGGAAAACAGGGAGCACTCCTGAGCCATTCTGGGACCTGCCCTGAAGGTAACCCTGATTCCTCCTCCTGGCCCAGCTCAGCAACTGCAGAGAGTCGTCTGATGCCCTGGCAGAGGGAGAGACACATCGGGGTTAGGTCGCACTTCTGCCCACCTCTTCCTTCCCCATCTTTCCCTCTTCCCTGCTTTTCCTCCTGAGCAGTGTCGTAATTGAATCTGATAACCATTCATTCTGTCTGATAAGAGGGGCTCCAATATCATGGCTTGTTTGAGACTGCCTGGGGTGGGCGAGGGGACCCCAGGCCGGGAGCCAGGAGGCTGCCACTTCTCCCACTGCGTTCTTCATGCCTGGTGTAACCTTGAGCAAATCCTTTGCCCTCTCTGGGCCTCAGTTTCCCCTTCTGTGAAAGGAGGGGCTTGGCTTGGATCATCCCTAAGGGCCCTGCCAGCTTTGAAAGTCTCTGACTTGCTTGAGTGGATGGCCCCGAGTTGCCCTCTGAGCTCCCTGCCCGCTCTCTCTCCTCCCCACGTGGCCCTGGGAGCACAGGAATGCAGGGGAGGCTCCCGTTTGCTTCTGATACGTGGGGACTCGCAAAGATGGGAGTAAGCTCCATAAAAACCCGCTCCGACTCTGTCTGGCCGATTTTTGGAATAAACCCAGGGTGCCAGTGTTTGTCTGACTACAGGGGAGAGGCTGCCTGAGGCCCTTTCCACCTTGTTGTTTGTGGAAAAAGTGTGGACGTTGGGGTCAGACTTGGGTTCAAATCCCAGCTCTGTCGTTCCTGATGGTGTGAACTTGGGAAGGCTGCTTGGTCTCAGTTATTGCATTTGAAAGGGAAGATAATAATACTGAACTCACTGAGACGTTATGAGGGTTATGAGTTCTCCCAGGCAGAGCACTTGGCCCAGCGAATAGTAGATGCTCAATAAAAGAGAGGACAGGTTCCTGGCACCAGTGCCAACTGATCCCTCGTGGCTCCAGAATGACAGGACGCCTCGTCCGGGATCTCAGTGACACATTCCATGCAGAGGAGCGGATGTCTCCAGGTGTGATAGGGATGATATGGCCCTAGTTCTAGTCTTTCCTCTTCCTCTTTCTTAAAGTTGCTCTGGAAACTACAAAACTGGGCCACATGCCTCAATGCCTGCTCTCCTGGGGCCGCTGGGTTTCTTCACCCCCCACCCTGAGTCTTGCTTTCCCCACGGAAAACCGGGAACCCTAGGCTCCAGCCAGGGCATAGTGGGGAGGGGGGCAGCCTGCTACACACTGACCTCATCCCCACATCTGGCTGGCTGGCTCAAACGACTGATCAGAATTCACAAGGTATAAGGATTCATGGGTCAGGGTGAGATCTCGCCAATGAACTAGAGAGTGAGCCCCCTAAAGCTCAAGGCTCCTGGGGGGTGGTCCAGAATTCTGAGAGCACACCCAGGGAAAGGGTTGGAGCTGACTTCAACCAAAGCCTGGGGTCTGGCACAGTTGTATTCCTCGGCCCAGCCCTGGAGCCACAGGGCAGGCAGCTCACTGAAGATGGAGCATCGTATGGCTGCCCCTGATTCAGAGACGTGCATTTGGGAATGGAGCAGATGAAATTCCCTGGCTAAGGGGTGGTTTCTGGGAAGGGGGAACGTGCCTGATAAAGCTACGTGCTGCTATCGCAAAGCTCATTACCCAAAAGACATTTCTTTTTTCCTTCCCCTAAAAATCAGCACAATCTTCTCTGCTTTTCTTGGAATCCTGGATGGGGGATTTTCTAGTTAGTAGAGAAACCGTATCCAGCTTCTTCCTGCTTCACCCAGGGGGTGAGTGGGTTTTTTCCTGTAGTTTTTCAATTGTATTCATCCATCCATTTGTCCATCCATCCATCTATCCATGTGCCCATCCATCCAAAGACTGCTTATTGAGTGTCCGCTCTGTGCCAGACACTACATTCTAGAGATACAACTCTGTGCAAAACAGACCTCCTATCCTTAGGAAGATGATAGTATAGCAGGGGTGACTGACAGACAATTTAGGCAATATAGTACCCGGGGTGCTATGGCCTTATCTATTTATCAGTTTCCTTATCTGTCGCATGGGATGGTAACTGTACCTATCTCCTGGTATTGAGAAGATTTGATGAGATAATACAGGTAAAGAGTAAAGATAATACAGGTAAAGCACGTAGTAAAGTGCTCAGTAAGTGTTAGCTGTGGTAAAACAATGCTCGTGAGCATGATAAAGACGATGATGATTCAGATCACCTGAAACAGTGCCTGGCACTGACTAGCAACCATGCACATCCATAAGTTGTTCTGGGCAGCAGCAGGTAATAGGGGAATGGTGACCAAGGGCAGGCCCCGAGCCAGCTTCTCAGGGCGGGGCAGTCCATGAGCTAATCATCTCAACAAAGGGGCCGAGGGTGCTGGCCATGCCATGTGGCGGCAGGATGTGTGGGTCAGAGGGGGAGCTTGAGCCAACGCAGCTGCCTCTCTGGTTGGCCCTGTTAGGAGTTGGTTATGAAGCGTCTTAGGGTGAAATCAGCCATGAGACCAGGTGCTGTAGACTGCCTTTGCAGGGCTGGAGCAGGCTATCTGGAAAGTTCCCAGAAGCTGAGAGAGGACAGGGCAGCCAAGGGCAGCAGAGGTGGGGATGAACCCCTGCACTGGGGGCTCAGCAGGGGGAGGCTATGGATGAGGTTCTAGGGGGAGCAGCCATAAGTGGTCAGGGGGTCCCTGGTGGTCCCCCATGGGGCTGATGAGGGTTGAGGATGGCAGTCTTATTCACCACTGTGCCCCCAGCTCCTGGGGCAGTGCCAGGAAAACCTTAGGCACTTAATTGGGGAGTATTAGTTGAATGCATGCTGTATGATCAGGCCACCCAAGACGGCTGTTCTCTTGCTCTCCATACATCCCCGGCTACACCAGTCCCTGCTTCACCTACACTCTACTCACAGGACTGACCTTTCCTCGTAATCATAGAGCCTAATCTGTAAATGTCTACATACTTGCCCCCTGGCCCAGCTAGTGATTGTTCTAATCTTTAGATCAGAACATCTCCACCATAGCTTAACAAAGGGGCAGTGAGGGGATGATCCTCTGCTGGTTTCCCTGGTAACCGATGAGCCATCCTGATGTAAGTTCCCCCTATAACTAGTAACCTCTTTCCCCCAAACCCTGGAAGCAAAGACGGCAGCCATGTCTTGCATACCGTCTGCCGCTTGTGGAAGGGCGTCGCTCCAGGACCTTGTTTCAGACATGTAAGCTCCCCCGTCAAGTAAACCATTAATGTCTCTGTTGCTGACTCCAGGCTCTTTCCTCGGTCTTGAGGCTGGGCTAGTACAGGGCTGGCAGGCCTATGGGGTGCAGCCCAACACACGCCAAGACGCTGTTGGGATGGTCTGGTTTAACTATCATGCTGGTTTACCTGTAGGAAGCAGTGGTTCTGGAACCCACAAGAGTGGGTGCAAACCCCAGTACCCCTACTTACCAGCTCTGTGGGACCTTGAATAAGACATTTCCCCTTTCTGAGCCTCAGTTTCCTCATCTGCAGAATAAGAATTGCAACATCAGCCTTGAGGGTTGTTGGGGAGACAGGAGATGGTGAAAGGATTTAGAAGTAACAGCTGTTGTCATTTTCCACACGTCTAGGGTGACACCCAGAGTTGTGAGCCATGACTGTGGGACTGGGCTGGTGGGGATGGAGTGTCTGTTGAACCCCACATTGTGATGTCTGGGGGGAGGTGTGGTAGCTGGAGTCAGATAGACCTAGAATCCATTGCTTACTTGCTGTGTGACCTTAGGTGGCCTACTTAACCTCTCTGTGCCTAAGTTCATCATGTGAACAAAAGGGGATCTTGAAAGCAGCCATTCTACAGAGTTCTTACAAGAGTAAATGGGGTCATACATGAAGAGCACAGGGACTGGCATATCCCTCAGTAAAGCGGGATTTACTGCCCAGTAAAGGGGGCTGGCTTTATCATTGGTGGCCATCCGGGAGGAATGGGGTGAAAAGCCTTTGTGAGCGTGAATGTGAGATACGGTGAGGGACTCTGCGTTTCATCCGAGGGAAGGGGCTCAGGTCCCTCCCTGATGTGTTGGGAATCCCGGCCCGCTGTGTCTCTGCTGACATATTGTGTAGGTGAACAGAACCATCCTGGTGAAGGCTTTGAGGTCCCAGAAGTTGCTTGTTTCCAGGAGAAAACCTAGGAAACCATTTGGCTTAATCTCTTGGGTGGTCTTAACCCGAGGCCACAGGGTAGGGGGGAAGGAGCAGATTCTGGATTTAAATCCCCTCTCCTCTCCTCTCCCACTGTGTGACCCTGGGCAAGTCACTTAACCTCTCTGGGTCTGTTTCTGTATTCATAAAACTGGACAAAACCACCTTCCTTGCAGGATTCTCTGGAGGCCGAGCACACAGTGGGCCTCTGTAAAGGGAAGTGATTTGTGCAGGCTCCACGGAGGGCGAGGGAGTAGGTGTTAATGAACGCTGGGGCTGGTCCAAAAATCCAGTCTATAAAACTCCTGCCTGCAGCTTCTGGTGCGTTGCTAATGGGAGTTTATGTGAAGGACGCAGCGGGATAAGGGCCCATTGTTTCCAGTGGGGACGGTTTTATGACTCTTAGAAAGCGTCTTTCATCTGCAAGACCAGGGAGCTTATGGAACCTCCCAGCCCTGGGCGGTGAAACTGGGGGATGATGAAGGTTTCTGGGGCTGGTGCCAGGCTGCAGTCCTGGCCAGGCCCTCCTGCTGACAGGGGCTAAGGCCTCCCTGGAGTGTCACTGCAGCGTCAGGCTGGCAGCCCCTGTGCCTCCCTTTCCCCAGGCCTAGGACCTTCTCTCCTAGAGACCCTCTGTCTGGTCCCCAGTGCCCAGCCTGGTCTGCTTGGCAAGGCTGGAGGCTCCCTGGGTCTGCCGGGTTCCCTTTCTGCTCCCCCTCCTCAGCAGCCGGTGCCATATCCTCTTCATTCTTACGGCAGCTTCTAGAATAGGCTTTGGACTCTGTCTGCTGTCAGCTGACTGGCAACTCTCATTGCTTGGGAGGCTTGCCTGGCACCCTGAGCCCTGGGTAGGGGCAGTAACCTGACGCCAGGAAGAGAAGACCTTGTCTCTCTGTCCTTTCTGGCTCCTTGGCCAGGTCCCAGGCAGAGAAACCCAACCTCCCCTTGGCTCCGCAGGCAGCCCCAAGTCCTCTGCCTGCTTATCCCCAGCGGAGGCTGCCCCGAGGAGTAGGTGAGGCTGGCTTCCTAGTGTAGACTGGGCTGGCACACGGGGCCGGTGGGCATGGGCTGATGGGCAGAGGATCTTTACATGTTTGCAGCTGCCTCTGATGGCCCAGGCTGCGACTTTTCCCTTTTCCATTTCATCTTTTCCATTTTGGGAGATACAGAGAGACTAGAGCAGGATGTTTGGATACATGAATTGGTCCCAGAATCCCCCCCTTATCCTGCACCAAGATGGTAGCCATGGGCAGTGGGCACCACTCTCCTTTTATCATATGAATAAAAATCCACTCAGGTGCGTGCAGTGAAGGGGGGTTGTCTCTGTAAGGACACAACAGTTCACTCAGATGGACATTCAAGGCTAGGACAGAATATCATTGTGCCTCAGTTTCCTCATCTGTAAAACAGGGATAAAAGTACCTACTTTATAGGGTTGCTGTGAGGATTAAATGAGTTAATACATGAAAGTGATTAAACAGAGCTCAGTACAGAGTGTTATGGAAGAATCTGCTCTTATTATTGCTAGGGCTAGGTGATCTCTGCCTCACTGTCTTTTTCTCCCACTTTACTTTTTTTTGTTGTTGTTGGTGGTGTTTTTGTTTTTCTGTGGCGTTTCTGATCTCCCAGAACCTCAGCTTGAACTTGGCTGTGGTTTGTTGCAGCATGATTGCCAGCTCTGGTTCTGCACCATCTTTCAGGTTCAGCGTCCGTGGTCATTTGACTGACTCAGCCTCTCAGCATTCTGATGCCAAATTCTTGGGTGAGACGAGCTGATAGGCCCAGTGTTGGTCAGATGTTCACCCTGTTGTCCAATCAAGTGCACTGGGGAATGGGCTGCTCTCACGGCACACGGAGGTGCACGCGTCCTGGCACGTCCAGTCCAGCCTCTTCAGAGGCTCTATCAGAGCGGCAGAAGAACTGTGAACAGAGGTTTGGTGCTTTTTCTGTCAATCCACAGGAGCATTCCATGTTTCTAAGTGTTCAGGACAAGTTTTCAGAACTCCTGCTGCTGGCACTTGGAGCCTGTTTGGCTCACAAATTATTGGTCCATTTAAAATTTGAAATAGTTGCCAATATTAAAAATCAGGGGATTTCATATGGAAATCTGGATTTCTAGCTTCTCTTGGGAAAAACAATAAGAAAGCGTCATAGTGCACAGTGACTCATCTTCTAGAACTGGGTGGTGACTGCCCCTTTTATCTGGGGCAGTGCTTTCCAGGCCTCCAACCTTGAGACATAGTGTCAGTGCTCATGTTCAGCCTGCTTCTCCCATTTTCATCTCCTATCTGACCCCCTAGGTCCTGGAATTTGCTACCTTACTCCATACGCTGGCTTTTACCCAGGGAAGGGAACTGCGTAAAGAACAAGAAAAATTATGTAGCTTTTCAAAATTTTTGAATATATACATGAGCCCAGGTCTGTGTTAAATAGTCCACAAATATTACCTCATTTAATCCTCTAAACAACCTCATAAGGCAGGTATTAGTACTTTCACCTATACTATATAGATCGTGAAACTGAGGCTCAGAGAATTAAGCAACTTGCTCTATATTAGCACGGGCCATCTGACTTTAGAAATGACTTTAAGTTTACAGAAAAGCTGCAAGTACAATATGACTTTCCCTCTGAGGCATTTGAAAGGAAACTGCTGATGTGACGTTCCTTCTCTTTGGATATGTAGTATGTGCTTCCTACAAACAAGGACATGCTCCTATACAACCGTGATACAACCATCAAAGTCAGGAAATTCACATCATACATTTCTACCACGTAATCCTCACACCCTATTCAAGTTTTGCCGATTGTCCCCATAATGTCCTTTACAGACGAAGGATGGAGTTCAGACCCCATGCTGCATCTGGTTGTCGAGTCTCTTTGTTTCCTTCAATCTGGAAACGTTCCCTGGTCTTTCTTGATTTTTGTGACCTTGGCACTTTAGAAGACATTTAGAGGAATGTCCCTCAATTTGGGTTTGTTTGATGTTTACTTGTGATTATGTGAGTTGTGCATATTTGACAGGAAGATCATGAAGTGATATTGTGTCTTTCTCAGAGAATCACATCAGGAGACTCATGATGTCAAAATATCCCCCAGCTGGTCATGGTAACCCAATCTGACCACTTGGGTGAGAAGGTAACTGCCAAGTTTCTCTACTGTAAAGTTGCTCTTTCCCCCTTTGTGGTTAATAAGTATTTTGTGAAGAAGTACTTTGAGACTCTGCGAATAGCATTCCTAGCTTTCAATTTATTCATTTACTTATTTACATCAGCATAGACTCTTGGTTTCCAATTGAATTTAATGGAATGTAAATCCTTATAATCATCATTTATTTTGATGCTCAGATTGCCCTTGATTTGGCTAGTGGAAGCCTCTTTGAGTTGGCCTCTGTGTCCTTTTGCTATGTTTCCATCATTTCTTGAGCAATTTATTAATTTCTGGCCCAACAATATGTTTCAGGCACAGCTTGTGCTTCCTCTGAAATCAGCCATTTCTCCAAGGAGCTCTGGTTCCTTTTAACAGAGAATGGTATTGGCTGCACCGCGTGACAGGCAGGATCTTATTTCCCCGACCAGGGATCGAACCCATGCCCCCTGCAGTGGAAGCGCAGAGTCTTAACCGCTGGACCACCAGGGAAGTCTCAGAGAATGGTATTTAGAAACCATGATCTGACTGCTAAGTGTGTTCATTGTCATTGGGTGTCCCTGCTCCCAGGCCCTTTTGGTGGACAGAGCTATGAGCTCACACCCAAATCTCCAATTCCGGTCCAGCACCACAGGGTTCATTCTACTTTTCTCCCTTTTCATATTTGTATTCCCTTCTCCAACAGTGTTGGGAGTTTGAACTCTTGACAACCACTGTACTAGGCTGCCTCTCATCAATAATACGTATGATCGTTTATGATAATATAGTATCAAATAGCTTATTTATCTAATTTTGTTGGTGAGATGTTGAAAAATCTATGAGATAGAAGAGGGCAAAAGGATTATTGCTCTTTTACAGGCATTGGGACCAAGTGGAAGAGGTTGAAGGCTGTTCTCAGGGTCCTATGGAGAGCGTGGGGTGCAGAGCCCTGTCCCGTGTCTGTGTCCAGCCCACTGGACAAGTGTCCCTTACCCCCAATGGCTGTTTTGAGAGAACTCTGAGACTACATCCCCAAGAGAAAGAGCTGCTCAGACTGTCCTCTCCCTTACAGCAAGGCCCGTAAAGTGGTAGCTCAGAAAATCAGGTTTCCTTCTTCACTTGAGCCCCCCAAACCACCTCTAGCTGTGTGTTTCCCCACAAATGGCAGGTCTTGAGTTATGAGGAAACTGGGAGGTGGTGGGGGAGATTGCTCAGTGCGGCCCAGCTGCCTTCCAAATGCCCGTCCTACTGGACAGGGACAGCAGTGTTGCTAGAAGAGAGTTTCATTTTGGTAGGACAGATTATGTCGTCCTCATTCACAATCAAAATGCGATGCAGCCTCTCTTAGATAAGAGCCTGTTCATGACTGGTTTGACGATACAGGAAATAACAAGGACTAGCTGCTTTCTGCACACTCTCCATTCATACTGCCTGTGCAGGGGTGGTATCTGGACTTGGGAAGTCCACTTTCCCGTCTACCCTCTTCCTTTTTTTTTTGCGGTACATGGGCCTCTCACTGCTGTGGCCTCTCCCACTGCGGAGCACAGGCTCCAGACGCGCAGGCTCAGCGGCCCTGGCTCACGGGCCCAGCCGCTCCGTGGCATGTGGGATCTTCCCGGACCGGGGTACGAACCCATGTTGCCTGCATCGGCAGACAGACTCTCAACCACTGCGCCACCAGGGAAGCCCCTACCCTCTTCCTTTTTGATCTACTACAAGCCTGGGCCGACGGAAGCAGGGCCAGGCTGGGAGGCAGAGGCAGCTGGGTTCCCATCCTCACTTTGCAACCAGCTTGCCAGGCAACCTTGGCTAAGTCACTTAGCCCCTCTGACCAATGGGAAATACCACCATGCCCTCCCTCCCTCCCTTCCTCTTTCCCGGGTCAGCAGTAGAGACCAGGGAGAACAGAGTCCCGGCCCCATCCAGATGTATCATCCATGATTATGCTTACACAATAGATCCCGCCCCACCAGAATGCTCAGTGAGGGGGAAATTCTGGTTAATTGAATGTTCTGGGACATGGAAACGTTCCCAGAAATCCTTTTTGTTCCTTTTGTGGCTATTGAAACCCATTTGTTCAACTATTTAGCAAATATTTGTCTCGTGCTTATGCTCCATCAGGCTCTGTCCCAGGTGCTGGGGATTCCAGCATGAATGAGATAGCAGAGTCCCAGCTCCTGAGGACTCACAGTTCGGGGGAAGACATGGGGCAAATACCCTACACGACACGGTAGGATGGGTGCATGGAGGAGGGGACTGTAGGATGCTCTGGGAGCCCAGGAGCCCAGTTTTGGGGCACTAGAGAACAGATCTTGAGAAGGTGTTTTCTATGTGGAGAGCATCAAAAAGCCACAGTGTCTGAGGGATGGAGCAGTAATTGTGTTTCAGGCAGAGGGAACAGTATAGGCAAAGACCCAGTGAAACGCCTTGTACATTCATTCGTGCTATGGAGCTTAGCATGTGAGGCTGGGCAGGCGAGAGAGAAGGGGTGTACGCGTGTCAGGAGAGCAAGATGGTGGAGAGAGCAAGAATGCAGGAGACTTGGGCTGGGCTGGGGCCTGGGCTGACCTAGAAGGTGAGGGCTGCAGGCTCATTTATTCTTGACTATGTGTTTCATGATGTGCTTTTTTTTTTCTTATACAGTGTAAGTAGGATGTAGATGGAAAATGAAATGAAAACACTAATTCACAGAGGAGGGGCCTCAAGGTCAAATGGATGACACAGGACTGGGAGGAATGGTGACAAGTGGAAGGACACGGCTCTTTCTAAGGGGCCACCGCGCCTTGGGGCCTATGGAGTGTGGCCATGGGGGCCTGGCATTACCAGATCGTCAGATCTGTTAAGAGAAGCCAGCAGTCTGGCAACGGATGGGAAATCTCTCAATTGTTAAATGTTGGTAGCTAATTAACAATAATAAAATCACTGCGGGCAAAACAAAATGCTTCTGCAGGCTCTGTTTGTTCTATGAGCTGGTAGTTTGCAACCCTGGATCCAGAAGTTTCTATTGATAAGGGTTTGAGGGTGTCCACTTGGTATGTCCCTAACCTGTGCTGGGCTCTGGGGGCACAATGGGGGCCTGAGGTATGGCCGCTGCCCTCAAGCTGGAGACAGTTTGAGTCATTACATGTCCAGAATCAGCTAACAGAAACAAAAGCGCTAACAGAAGCAACTAACCAAAGCATGAAGTGCTGTAGAGCTCAGAGGGAGAGGTGGTTGGGGAACAGAGGCCACGTGGGGCAGCTTCCTGGAGATTCTGGGCCTTCTGATTGTTCTGGGAGGGAGGGTAGACCTTAGTGCAACCAAACAGGGGGCAGGCATTCCAGACTGGAGGACTCAGGAGGGCTCAGGCCCAGGAGGGAAACAACTATAGCCAGGGAGGGGGGCTGGAAGAAGTCTGAAAGGATGCAAATGCAGGTCCAGGGACTTGTACTTGTACTTTTTCTATGCCAGCAGGACCCGAATACCTAAATTCTGGTCCAAGGCTTAATACCATGAGCCCCGAGGTCACTGGATAGACATCTGAAGATGTTCTTGCTGCTTTCCTGGCATTCCAGAAACTTTCCTCCCTGCTGTCACGGCCATTGTTTATTCTTCCCTGGAATGGACAATCCAACAGGGCAGGGGCTTTGCCTGTTTTGTTCACTGATGTCTCTTGCGTACCTAGAATGGTGTCTGGAACATAGTAAGTGCTCAGCAATTATTCACTGGCTGTACAGTGTGAGCCCAGGGTTGCCCTAGGCTTGGGGGTTAGGATGACTTTATGAACGACTCTTAGGACAAGCTCTATGGGGCTTATGTTCTTGTGTGGAGATGGACAATAAACAAGCAAACCTATCAATGAATAAGATGATTTCAGAGAGCGTGGACTGGTGTGGCTTGTCTTGCTGCACTGTAGTGGCCTGTTATCCCTCTCTCCTCCTAGCCTAGGAGAGCCGAGGGGGCAGGGCCAGGGTCTGTCTGGTTCCTTGTTTCATTCCTAGCCCCTGAGGCTGGTGCCTGCCCAACAGGGAGTACTTAAAAGAAAAAATGTTTTTGCTGGCTGTAGGAAAGAACGCACACAGGCCAACACAGACTCCAGGCTACATACACCTGTGCCCTTTGGAGGCTGCAGAACTCATTATCAAGCCAGGAGTAATTGCTGATAAGCCTGAGTGTGAGTTTCTTTGCATATAGGGAGGTAGCAGGGCAGTGTTTAATACCAACAGGGATCATTTTAATTAATGAGCTGATAACTGTAATTAATTGCATCGTATCCGGAGGCCCTCTTTGGAATTCTGAGAGGGAGTAACTAGGGTTTGGCAGCTTTTTTTTTTTTGCGGTACGCGGGCCTCTCACTGTTGTGGCCTCTCCCACTGCGGAGCACAGGTTCCGGACGTGCAGCCTCAGCGGCCATGGCTCACGGGCCTAGCCGCTCTGCGGCATGTGGGATCTTCCCGGACCGGGTCACGAACCCGTGTCCCCTGCATCGGCAAGCGGACTCTCAACCACTGCGCCACCAGGGAAGCCCGGGTTTGGCATCTTTGAGTACTGGAAGGGAGGGGCATGCTAGGATCTCGGTTCCACCACTTCCTTGCTGGGTGGGCTTTGGCAAGTTACAGCTCTGAGCCTCCGTTTCCTCATCAAGCAAATGGAGCTACATGGCAGGGTGGTTGCTAGTTCAAAGCCCGCAATGCCTGCAGCTGCCAGGATTATGGTTCCTGAGGTTATTATGGGAAACCAGGGTGCAGGGCTGATGTAATGTGTCAGGAGGGTTCTCTGCAGCAGGGGCTCGGTGGGGGCCCATCGCAGGTCTGGGTTTTCCTCCGGGACCAACCCAGGCATCCCTCACCCTTCTGGGGTAGCCCTGGGCAAGCTCCTATAAGTGAGGGAGAAGCAAGCAGCCGGCGCGGGCCGGGGACCTTTCCAAGGGAGAAGCGGGGAAGGGGGGGACACGGGGGTGGGGATGAAGGAGGGGAAGCCCTGTGAAACCTGGAGGGTCTTGCCCCAGCCCCTGCGGGCGTCGGTTTCCCCACCCGTGTGGCGAGAGGCTGGGTGGGCGGGAGGGAGGGAGGGAAGCCCTCCTCCGGCCGCGGGGTGGCGGGCGGTTGGGGGAGCTCCCGGCCTTCCGGGGGTCGCCGGGCGCGGCGGTCTGGCCAGCAGGGGTTAAGCGGTGACTTCAGCCGCGGCGAGCAGGCCGGCGGGCCGGGCTGGCAGGCGGGCGGGGGCGGCGCCGCGTTGCGTTGTGCGCCGCGGCTGGACCAGGCCGCTCGGCAGCAGCGGCGGCGGCGGGCGCACCCCGGACCGGGCCGTGACCTCGCGGGCGGCGCGCGGCGCGGCCATTGGCTCGGGCGGCGGCGGGCCGGGCGGCTGGGGCGCGGGGCTGGGCCGGCCCGGCCATGGGCGCCCGCGGCCGCCGGGGCAGCTGAGGTGCGGGGCGGCCGCCGGCGCCTTTGTGAGCGGCGCGGACAACAAAGGCGCGGCCGAGCGGCCGGAGCCGGTGAGTGCGGCCCGCGGGGCGTGGGGCCGGGCGGGGGGCTCCGCGATCCCCGAGACCCCGCCAGGGTGTCCGTGTGGCTCCGGGTCTCTCCGGGGCCGTGGGCGTCCCTGTACGAGTGTCGCCGAGTCCAGGGTCTCGGTCTCCCGCGTGGTCCTGGTCTCCGCTCCTGCTTGATCCTTGTGTCCCCGATTCTCCGGGGGAGAGTCTCTTCCGGAGCCCGGCTCTCCTCCGTGTACCCGGTTGTGTATGCGAGTGTGTATCTCAGTGTCTCTGGGGGTGAGGTCCCGGAGCTGGGGTTTCTTCTCTGTGTGTATGTATGTCCTGTGACATTGGAGCGATTGTATTACGTGTGTGTGTGTGTGTGTGTGTGTGTGTGTGTGTGTGTGTCTCCTCCCCCCATGGGAGACTCTGTGTCCCTCGGGTGTCCCATCCCTCTGCATGACTCCTGTCTGGCTTTTGTGCATCTGTGTGTGTGTGTGTGTGTGACCTCAGCAGGTTCTGGCAGGGACAGTTTGGAAATCCCCCCACCCCCACCCTGGGCTTCACTTTCCCTTTGGTTCACCCAGGCCTTCAGGTCCTGCTATCACTGTGGTTCAGCTCCCCCCTGCACTGACCTGAGGGTCCCTGGGATTAAGTGGAGTCAGGAATGCTCTTCTCGCCTCTGTTCTGGGCCCACCTCTCCCACCCTGGACCCCTGCCCAGAGACTGAACGGGGCGGCCTCCTGGAGGAGGGGAGTGTGGGAGGAGACGATGCCCTGGTCAGCCGGAAGGCCAAGGCCACAGAACCCGGTCAGGCCTGGACACTCCTGGAGACAGAAAAGTGTGTCCGGGACAGGCTCTGTGAAGATGAAGACCAGCCCCCTGGGCCTCCGGGGGTGGTCTTTGAGAGGAAGGTCAGGCCTGATGTAGGGGAGTCTGGGGGGAGTTCTTTCTCCCTCTTCCACGCTGGGGTCCTGGGGCAGGGGGTCAGGAAGCTTCCTTTAGCCTTGAGAGCCTGAGGACCCTGCCTCGGGCCACAGCAGGGAGGTGGTAGGGGGGGGCCGCCCTGCCCACGGGCTCTGGAGCTAAGACTTTGCCTCAAAGGCCTTGGCCTTCTGGAGGGCTTCAGTCCGGGGAAGTCATGCTCCGCCTGCGGAAGCCCCATCTGTTCCTCCTCGGATGCTGGGGAGAGAGGACAGGTCGTGCAGGCTTATTAACATGCTCAGCTCTTCCCTGCAGGCCCTGCCTGAATGGCCCTGAGCTGCAGCATCCATCCGTCCCTCTGTCTGTCCACCCAGCACTATGCCCCACAGTGTCCAGGCCTCGGGTATATAAACTAGAAAGGAGGGCACAGTCTGGAAATCTCCAAGCTCCCTGTGGCTGGATTAAAACTGCTCGGGATGGAGCTCTTCTTCTGGCTTGTGAGGCCTCGGGTTGTGCCTGCGTCTTTCTTACTTTGCTCCACACTTGCCTTTCTGAGTTCCCCTGCTCCTTCCTCTTCTACCAGAGAGACGTTGCCTTAGCTGGTCCCATCCTTCCCCTCTTCGCTTCTCACTCAGGGATCTCCTCCTCTCTGGGCAGCCAGGCTGGCTCCAGAATTCCTGTTCGTGATGCTCTTAGAGCCCTCACTGCAGTCGGGGTGGGCTTTTACCCCTCCCAGTGGACTATAAGCCTTCGAGAGTAGGGACCATGTCTGTCTTGATCACCAACGCCTGACACATAGTCGGTGCTCAGTAAATGGTTGCTGATTATGTGGATGCCCTGGAACTAATGCTTCCTAAATTGTCCTGTTTCACAGGTTAGCTTTGAAGGAGTCTGGGGAGGGGAAAACTTGGTGGACTTCTTGGGACCCAGGTACCAGGTTCGTTTAAGAGGAAGGCCTACTGTTATTTAAATAAATAGTAAATTAACAGATAAATCAACAGTAAATTAAAAGCTCTTTATGGAACCCAGTATGTGCCAGGTGCTGGTCTGGCTGGTGCATATATGTCATCTTTTAAACGGTGGGATGGAGAAGAGTGGAAAGAATACAATCTTCTTAGATAAGTTTTAAAAAGATAAAGTGGGTGATACATACTGCATATATATGTATGATAATAGTAGGTTAGATTTATGTTGCTCTTTCATGTCTGCTGTCTTTTTGTTTCTACAACCACCCTGATAATTAGGCAGTGAAGATGGGCTCATATACCCATTTTACAGATGAGGAAGATGAAGCACAGCATTTAAGTGAATGCCGAAGGTCACCGTCAGTGAAGGACTCAAGCCTGGGTCTCCCTGACCGCCCAGTCCTTGCTTTCTTCTGCAAGCTTGTCTTTAGTATCTTTGGATTCTCATCTGCTGTGCTTGCGCTCAAGTCCAGGAAAGACAGTCAAACTCATAAACAGCAGAGTAGGCCAAAGTTCTCTTTGTGTTCACTGTGTTCACTGTGCCACCTGGGCCCCAGCTCAGCTCCTTTCTTGCCATGTGTCCCTGAAGAGTTCCTTGGTCTCTCTTTGCCTCAGTGGAGGGCATTTGAGTCGCCTTCCTTTGGGGTCCTAGTCTAATGAGCTCCCAGGAGTGACCCATCCTCGCACGGCCTGTGCTCGGCCCCAGGCAGTGGTGTGCTGGAGTCTGTACTGAAGAATGAGATCAGGTTGATAAATTTTAGGCGTTTTGCGAGTTGGCTGTTAACCTGCAAGTTTATAGTATGTAAGCTGGCTGTAGTATATAAATTTACAATTAAATAAGTTATACCAAAAACAAGGGTAATAAGTACTCAGAATACAGTACTTCCTGATTATTTCACTGTTTTTCACAGATACCTGTGTATTTGTGATTACTTATATCTTTTGTGTGTGTGTGTATGTGTGTATATAGATAGATAGATAGATCCTTTATATGTGTGCGTATGTGTGTGTGTATATACATATATATACACACATACAGATCTTCCTCAACTTCTGATGGGTCCTGATAAACCCATTGTTAGTTGAAAATATTGTAAGTTGAAAATACCATAAGTCGAGGGTATTCCCTGGTGTCCCTGTGGTTAGGACTTGGCGCTTTCACTGCCAGGGCCCGGGTTCAGTCCCTGGTTGGGAAACTAGGATCCTGCAAGCCGTGAGGTACGGCCAATAAATAAATAGATAAATAAATAAAATGTTAAAAAAAGAAAATCTCCTAAGTGGAAACTGCGTTTAATACACCTAAGCTACTGAACATCCTAGCTTAGCCTCGCCTGCACTGAACATGCTCAGAACACTCCCATTAGCCTACAGTTGGGCAAAATCACTTAACACAAAGCCTGTTTTATAATAAAGTATTGGACATCTCACGCAATTTATTGAACACTGTACTGAAAGTGAGAAACAGAATGGCTGTCTGGGTGCACAATGGTTGTAAGCGTGTCGGCTGTTTCCCCTGGTGACTGCATGGCTGGCTGGGAGCTGCAGCCTGCTGCCCTGCCCTGCATCACGAGAGTGTTGTACTGCATGTCACCAGCCTGGGAAAAGATCCAAATTCAAAATTCCAAGTACAGTTTCCACTGAATGCGTATCTCTTTCACACCATCATAAAGTTGAAAAGTTGAACCTTTGTAAGTCGGGGATGTAATGTACATACGGGTGTGCTCCTGCCCATCTCTTTCCAACTCTGTTCAGCGGTCTCACACCTTGTAGCTCAAAGTGGCCACGGTGAGAGCACTTATACCACAGAAACTGGAAAACGATGCAGGTGTCCCAGTTCTCCCCCCTGTGGAGAACCAGCTGTTCAACATTTTACCAGCACACCATGGGGATCTAGCAGTGAGCTCCCTGAGCACAGCCCCTCCCTGGAGCTTGCATTCTCATGTGACAAAACTCCAGGGCTGGTTCAGGGTCGTCCCAGTGAGAGTGGCAGCTGCTGGGCTGGGTCTGCTATGATGGTAGGGTTATAAGTGGCCCCCAAATGAGCTCTCCACTCCAGAAACTGAGTTATCTTCCGATGCACCAAGAAGAGGGGACGTGGGATGAGGATAAGTTTCAGTTAATTGAGAGCCTGCTTTGCCATTGATTGGAAAACCACACTCAAGATGACTCAGGTGTCCGGGAGGCAAAGTGGTTGGGGTGCCTGAGGAGAGACTATGGACGAGTCAAATAGCTCGGGGCTGGTGAAGGTGTGATGGCCAGGACTCCGGTGGCTAGAGCTGTCTGGGGGTGGCTTAGGCAACAGTGGACAGGACCCATCCATATGGATTCAGGGGCAGAGTAGAGTCAGACTGTTGAATGGGCAGGCTGTAGCTCTTGTACAGTCTGAGAGCCCTGGTTGGGAGAGGGGCATGAGCACAGTTACATACAGCGGGAGTGTGTGCAGAGTGCAGCAGAAGAATGGATGGGGAGAGGGCAAGGGTCTGGGTGGAAGGAACAGCATGTGCAAAGGCTTGGAGGCATGAGCTGTTGGAAGTTCAGTCTGGCTCAGGTGTCAGGTGAGCCAGTAGCCTGCAGAGCTGGTGGCAGAGCAGGCGAAGTCCTGAACCTTTCTCAGGTCAGAGTGCACAGCATCATCTGGGTACCAGCAAAGGAACGCTGCCAGACCTCTTCTGCCAGGGGCATCGTGCTCTGCGGATCACCCCCTCCCCTGAAAATCTTTAAGTTTTCCGGGTAGTTTCTTGTTATCCTCAAGCTTGCTGCTGCTCCAGCCCTAGCATCTGTGGCTGGCGGCTTCATAAAAAAATTTCCATTTTAATATCAGGCCGAAAAAATACAGAATTGGGAAGGTGGGTCTGCTGCCCTCCCTCCACCCCAAAGATAAAAGTAACGGTTAGTTAGGTTATCCAGTATTTTGATTACCTCTGCTACTTTTGCCCTTCTTTTAGGCATGGGAGCTTGTTTGTTTAAAGACAACTCATGTTACTTCTTTTTTTTTTTTTTTTTTTTGCGGTACGCGGGCCTCTCACTGCTGTGGCCTCTCCCGTTGCAGAGCACAGGCTCCGGATGCGCAGGCTCAGCGGCCATGGCTCACGGGCCCAGCCGCTCCATGGCATGTGGGATCTTCCCGGACCAGGGGCACAAACCCGTGTCCCCTGCATCGGCAGGCGGACTCTCAACCACTGCACCACCAGGGAAGCCCCTCATGTTACTTTAATGCCTCTGTGTGGCAGACATTTTTCATGCATCAATTCATTTAATTCCCACACTGATCCTGCAGGTGGGTACTATTATCCCATCTTACAGATAAAGAAACTGAGTCTTAAAGAGGTTGAGTGACTTTCCCAAGGCCACAGTATAAGTGGCAGGATTCGAACCAGGTGGGCCCTGAGCTCTTTCTACAGTCCCCCTTTGTTCTATTTTCCCCTTTGCCCTTTGAGGAGGGGAGGAAGAGAAGATTCGACACATGTCTGGAATCTCAAAACACTCAGCCCTTCTTCGTTGGAAGTGAATGCGTGTTTTCTCTTGCATATAGCTGGGTTCATCACCCTGTGGTTTAGGGTCAAGGCCTAGAATAGAACTCGGTGCCCAGGTGGACCGCAAGTCCTGGTGTCTGGAAAGTGCTTATATAATGGCTTGTGTTTATGGAGAGTGCTAATTGTAATAGCTCAGATTGACAGAGCGGCAGCCTCATTGGCGGGGGCGGGGGCGGGGGCGGGGCTCGCAGGAGTTTGGTCCTGGGCAGTCCTGACGAGTGGGCTGTATCATCAGCTCCGTCTTACAGCTCAGGTAAGTTATCTTGCCTGCCCAGAGACACGTAGCGCGGAGGAGCAAAAGCAGCACTGCTTGACCTTGTTCTGTTTGCCCAGAGCCCCAGCTCTCAACCCTGTGTCCTGGAGCCGTGCCACCCCTTCCAGGGCCTGGCCTCTCTGTGCCTCTGACAGCCCCTGGCAGCGGGTTCCACGTGCCGTGGGAACTCGGGGCGGGCAATCGATCGCTGGGCCAGCAGTGCAGGTTGTGCCCACCCCTTGGTCAGAGGCTGGTGCTGAGCCAAGAGCTTTACCTTTTCCTGACCTGTCTGTCGAGAGAGAACCCCCTGCCAAGCGGCTCATCTTCCCACTGACCTGTTGGGAGGGTAGCCTTGGCCCCGGCCTCACCACCACCTCGTTGCAGGGACATCGCAGGTCCGGGGCAGTGCAGGTGGCTTGGGGTGACCCCTGTCCATGACTGCACATTGGGCCTGAGGCGAGGTGGCATTTCTGGGTCTGGAGCCCCTCCTACTTGAGAGGCTGGCCTCTGCAGGACCCCCCTCCCAGCGGCTGCCTGATTAGTATGCATCCCTGAATTCCAGCCCTGAGCGCGCAAGGCGGGAACCAGCTCCCATCACTGCCCTCTTCATTGTTTGAAGTGGGCAGACTTGGAGTGAGCTTTAAAAATACGGGCTTTTTATTCAATTTCCCTAGAAAAACAATGGTTTAAATGAAGTAGAGGAATAACCGTCTCTGGAAATCGAAGAAAAATATTCCGGAACCCTGACATTACCCAGAACCTTTGGATTTCTTTTAAAATAAGGGTTTATTTTACTTTAAATTATGCGTGTATTATGTGACCATTGGAGAAAACTTGGAATATACAGGGAGGGAGAAGAAGATTAAAATCCCCCTTGTTGCACCACCTGAAGACAACCTGTCTCAGTATTGCAGTGTATAACATTCATTTATTCAGCGATTCATCTGATCATTTGGCAAGTACCAATTTAGGGCCTACAAAGGGCTGGGTCTGTGCTGGGCGTGAAGTGGGCACAGGTAAATGGTACCCTGCTTCCTGCTGGACCTTTTTTTTTTTTTTTTGGCTGCACCGCGTGGCAGATGGGATCTTAGTTTCCTGACCAGGGATTGAACCTGTGCCCCCTGCAGTGGAAGCGCAGAGTCTTAATCATAACGGCCAGGGAAGTCCCTGCTGGGCCTCTTTCTATGCTGGACTTTGGGTAACTCACCTGGCCCCTCTGTATCTCAGTTTTCTCATCTGTAAAAAGGGCGTAATACAAGTACACTGCTCAGGGCAGTGCCTGGCCCACTGTCCCGGCAGAATTGGTGGTTCTTACGACAGTGACCAGGCCAATTGTAAGTAGCCTTGCCCTTGTGGATCTTATGTGATGGCGGAGGAGACAAAAGCCAGACAAACGAGTTAAAGTAACCGCATGTCATGGAATTAGTCCTGCCAAGGAGACAATCTAATGTGATAGGATGGGAATAGCAGGGGCTGGGGGGAGGCTGTTGGGAGAGGAGGGGGTGTATGTGGGGGTTAGTGGTGCAGAATTTGTCAGCTGGAGATGGTGAGGAGGGCCCCTCTGAGGAGAGGCATTTAAGCTGAGTCCCAAATGACGAGGGAGGACCCCCCTCCCCTGCAAAGAGCAGACAGAAATGTGTTCCAGGCAGGTGCACAGCACATGCAAAGGCCCTGAGGTCAGAATGATCCTGGCTGGTTTGAACAGGAGAAAGCCCAGGGCTTGCAACAGCCAACGCGGGGAGGGCAGTATAAGGAGATGCTGTGGAGGGCCATGTGGATCAAGGCAAGCAGTTAGGATGGCTAATCCAGGTGCAGCAGGAAGCCATCAGCAGTTTCTTTTTAGTTTCCTGTAAATACCTTTATTCACGAAATACAATCCCAAGATTCCAGCTATAAATAGCTCTGGAAAGAAATTTATGTTTTTTTCAGATAATTCATTCAGAAATAACTGAGTGCCTATGACAGGGAAGCACTGGAGTGGATGCTGGAGGGTGAGGGATGGACTCATAGATGAGAAAGGGGAGGCCTCGCCAGCAGGTGACTGGTGACTGGTGACTGCGTGCCTGCATTGCCGTCCTGCTGACCCCTCCCACAGCCTGCTGGAGCCTGTGGGCCCCGACTCACCTCAGGAAGGGACCCTCTGGCTGCAGGAGGAGAACCGGCTGTGGGCACCCAGGTGGACTTGGGACTGGAGGAAAGGCTCGGGTGGCTCGGGTATGAGAGGTGGCCATGGAGCTGGAGAGAAGACTTAGAGAAAGAATCGGCTGGAATTGCTGGTGGATTGGTCACAGGGGCTGAGGGAAAGAGAGGAATCAAGAGGAGCCAAGACTTCTAGAATCGTCTTTTGAGTGTCTAGGTGGGTGGTGGTATCATTACAAACAGGTGGTTCAGAGGGGGTTGAGAGCATGTTTTTGGAGAATCCAGGAATCCAGTTGGGGACAGGTTCACGTTGAGAGGCTGGCTTAGAAGTCCACGGGGAGAGGTGGGGGCCCCTTGGCTGGGTGTCATTAGCATATAGATGGCACAGGTGGGGCCACCCAGAGGCCAGGTGGGGGAGGAGGATCCAGGAGAGGAGGCCGAGGAGGGGCAGCCAGGGTGCTAGGAGGAGAAGGGAAGGAGAGTGGGGTCTCTGGGAAGCCGCCACGCCACGCCAGGCCACACCACGCCACACCACACCCCACCCCACCATGCCATGCCATGCCATGCCACGCCACGGGGCCTGTTGCAGAAGAGAGCTGGTGGGCCACAGGGCTGCAGGCCGTTGAGAGTGGAAGTAAGACCAGACAGAAACACGGAGGCAGTGTGGGCCTTTGTAAGGGCACTTTTGGAGGAGGGGTGGGGCTGGAATCTGCAGTGGGAGTGGCTGGGACCGGAGGGGAGCAAGGAGAGACAGCGTGTGCGGACAGCGCTGAGATGTTGGCCAGGCAAAGCGGGGTTGGAAAAAGATGTCTCGGGTGGAGGGGAAGTGGGGGGACCCAGGAGAGTGGTTTGTGCTGGTGGCCAGGACTGCTTGGAGAGGGGACAAGACACAGGGGGCAGCTACGGGAGCTGGATCTTTAGGCAAATGAGAGAGGGTGGTACCCGGTGTGATGATGTGGGAGTCGGGGCGGTGGGGGGGAAGGCATTGGCCCTTGATGGGAGCCAGGATGCTCTTAGGAAATGGGAGAAGATGGGATAGATTTGGATTATACATGAGGAGAAGTTGGGGACAGTCCCATCTGATGGCCTCATGTTTCTCAATGAAACCTGGACCAGAGGACAGTGAGGTAAGGTCCCCCCAAGACTGCTCCCCCCCAGGAGAGGTCATTCTGCCGCCACTAAAGGAACAGGCAGAGATGGCTGGGTCCCCCCAATGATGGAAGCAGCCTCAGCCTGCCTTTGTATAGACAGAAAGGATCAGAGAGGTCAGTGGTTGGTCTGAGATGGCACAGAGGGGCTGAGCCCTCATTCCCGACTCAGTGGTGCTCACATTCTCTGGGGCACTGGGCTGCTGGGGTGTGGGTCCCGTGCCAGCAGATGGGGGCAGCCTCCAAGCCAGTTGGGAGGGTGGTGTCAAGGACACTCGGACCCTGCAGCAGTAGCTCAGCGCCCCATGTCACGCCCGTCTCCCACTTTTCTTCCCCAGAGGTCAAGTGCAAGGAACTCACCTCTTCCTGCCAGGCACTGAAATGAGCACTCTGGGAAGATTAGCCCACTAAGTCCTCACGGTAAGTGAGGTGCGGGTGCTGTTATTGTCCTCTCTCTACAGCGGGGAGAAGGGTCCCTAGAGGTGCAATACCACCCAGCAAGCCTGTGCCAGCCACAAAAGGGGGGTGAGGGTCTGCACCCAGCGAGTCCAGCTGTTTCTCCCACGCATGCCCGTTTTGCAGAGGAGGACGCCACAGCTCGTGGATTCGTTAATTTGTTCTCAGTTGCTTGTCCTCGCATTCCTCTCCTCCCAGCATATATTTACTGGACACCCCCTGGGAGCTGGGTACTGGGCTAGGAGCTAGAGATGAGTGAAGTATGGTGACCACCTATCTGGGGTTGGGGGAGCAGGCAGGTAACCGATGGAGGGAGGGGAGAGTGCCTGACCCAGGCATAGGGGCTCACCGGAGCTTCCCAGGGAGTGCTGGGCCAAGCAGCCTAGAGGCAGAGTTGGTTCTGGGAGAGGGAAGCGTCCCAGGTGTGTACAGAGGCTGGAGGTGAGTGCAAAGTAGGACCCTGCAAGGTCAGGATGGGTGCGGTCAGGAACGCCACTTGAGAACTCTGTCCGTCTCACTAGGAGCTTGCACTTTATCTTGACCATGGGGAGCCATTCAGTTGTTTCTAGCTGGGGAGGGGCATGATCAGCGTGGTCAGAACTTTTTGTCCTGGTGGGGGCTGAGTTGGAAGGGACAGGAGACATCAGGGAGACATTTAGAGGCTGTTACAGGCCCTCTGATTCCTAGGTTGTTCTGTGGACTCTTGCTGCTTTCTTCGTGCTTCCCAAACTCTGCTCATTTCTCTTGTCTAGAAAGGTTCCCGCGATTCAGAGAGGTTAAACAACTTGCCTGAGGTCACGCAGCATAACACGGCATCCAGGCTTCTGCTGGTTTCTTTTTTTTTTTAATTGAAAATTTTTTTAATTTTTATTTTTTTTATTAGTTTCTGCTTTATAACAAAGTGAATCAGTTATACATATACATCTGTTCCCATATCCCTTCCCTCTTGCGTCTCCCTCCCTCCAACCCTTCCTGTCCCACCCCTGCTATCCCACCCCTCCAGGCGGTCACAAAGCACTGAGCTGATCTCCCTGTGCTAGGTGGCTACTTCCCACTAGCTATTTTACGTTTGGTAGTGTATACATGTCCATGCCTCTCTCTCGCTTTGTCACAGCTTACCCTTCCTCCTCCCCATATCCTCAAGTAGGTCTGTGTCATTATTCCTGTTTGCTGGTTTCTTGAGTGAAACAACCAGAGTCTCAAAGGTGGAAGCAGGTGGCAAGTAACCTCTGCGAGGGGCTCACAGGAGGCTCCAGTGGACCGTCACCACCTGCAGGTCCTCCTGTGCCTTTAAATGTTGTCCTTTTACCGGTCTCAGAGGCTGGGTGGGACTTCTGGGAGGGAGGAGCTGGGCTGCTGCTGGGAACTGGGAGTCCGCCTTCCCAGGAGCTGGGGCCCCGTGTTTAAGCAGTTTCCTGGGGAACTGGCTTCCTCCCCAGTGAGTGATGAGAAAACTCTCTGGGGCTGGGCCAGGTCATGGGAGGCCAGCAAGGGCGGCGGTCTCCTCTGGGGAGGATGGCTGTATTTTACTGATGCCAGGCAGAGACCTCCTTCTTGGGGGGCTGGAAGAGATGGGGAGCAGTTCCCAGAGCCCTGTTCCTGTGAGTCCTGTCACTTTGGGCAGGTGTCTTGCCCCTCTGGAGTCTTGGTTACCTCATCTGTGAGGGAGGGATAATATTAAACGTGCTCCCGAGGGATTGAAAAAATAACCGGTGTTTTTCACTGAGGGCCTCGAGTGTGCCAGGCAGCATGCATTATCTTCTTTCACTTCATGTGGCAACCTTTTTTTTTTTTTTTTGCGATATGCGGGCCTCTCACTGTTGTGGCCTCTCCTGTTGCGGAGCACAGGCTCCGGACGCGCAGGCTCAGCGGCCATGACTCACGGGCCTAGCCGCTCCGTGGCATGTGGGATCCTCCCGGACCGGGGCACGAACCCGTGTCCCCTGCATTGGCAGGTGTACTCTCAACCACTGCACCACCAGGGAAGCCCCATGTGGCAACCTTTGAGGTATGTAGGGTTATCTTCATTTTACAGATGGGGCAGCCGAGGAACAGAGAGGGTAATTTGCCTGAAGTCACACAACTTGTAAGTGGCAGAACTTGAACACTGATCCGTCTGACTCTGGAGCCCTCCCTGAAACCCCTTTGGTCCCTGTCAAACTTCCGTGGCAAATCACCTGATAGAATCTTCTGGGGCTCCAGCTTTCTGGCCACCCCACTTTGGGGCACACCAATCTAGTCCAACCCCATAAGTTTTATCATGATGTCTTGGAGCCCCAGTGGGCCTAAGCCCCTTGCTCATCATCTCACAGCCACTTGGACCAGACTTGGGACAAGGATCCCAGCATCCCAGGGATACTGGCCTTCTGCTCTTTTGCTACCCCAGGGCCCCAGGAAGACCACCGGACTGGGAGCCTGGCACCTGGGTTCTAATCCCACCTCTTCCTCAAACCAGCCAGGAAAGCTTGGGCAACGTTTCATCCTGCCTCTAACTTCACCCTAAGCCTCAGTTTCCTCTTCTGCAAAATGAGCAGGCGGAGAATATAGGGTCTCTACCAATTCTAATAATCCACGAGTATAGGATTTCAGATTTCTGGGAGTCTGCAAGCGTGAAACATCTGCCACTTTTTTCTACTTCCTGTCCTCTGTTGCCTGGGGGGCAGGGGGAGATTGAATTGAGAAAACAACTCAGAGAGCCCTATAGTTAGATAGCAGCTTATGATCTAAGCATTGATGGAGCGCCCCGTGCGCCAGGCACTGAGCTGGCCGCTGTGCGTATGACTGATTGGTGTGCTCACCAGGGAGGTGGATATTATTAGCTACGTTGCAGGTGTGGAAACTGAGGCATAAAGAGGTTAGCTAACTTTCCCGAGGGCCAGGCTATACAGTTACCTTTATATGAGAACTGGACTTAAAAGCCCAGAGGCAGTGCTAGGGGTCTATGCAGGATCCGTCCTGCCTCGTGGCCCATCGTACAGAGCTCTTGGTAAAACCGGCTCTCTGGGACCCCAGATGGAAAAATTCACCCTATCCATCCACCCTTGAGCAATGGTGATTGGGGTCCAGTCTGTAAACACTCAACGGGTGTGTCACAGGGAGGATGATGAAGGGATGATGGCAGGGAGAGCAAAGCAGTGCTTAGTCCGCCGTCGGCCAGAGCTCAGTCTAGCCTGGCAGCCCGGACACAGAGCGCAGGCCGCGGCTGTTTACAGGGTCGAGGATTTGGGACCAGGGAGAGGCTGTGGCTGACGGGGAGGGAAATGGGAGCTGAGGGTAGGACAGTGGGGTCAGACTCTTGTCTAGAGCTGGAAGGGCCTTCTGGGATTATCTACTCCAAGCTCCTAATTTTATGTATGGGACATCTTAGTCTGGAGAAGGGCCGTGACTTGCCCCAGGTCACACAGCCAGTGACAGCAGACCCGAGAACAGAAGAGGATTTGGGAAGCTGGATCCTCAGCTTCCTTCTGGCCACTGTCATGGGGATGACTTCCTGCCCAGGCCCTGCTGCTGCCCGCCCTCTCTCCCTTCCATCAGAAGATCAAGAGCAAGAACAGGGCTTCCCTGGTGGCGCAGTGGTTGAGAGTCCACCTGCCGATGCAGGGGACACGGGTTCGTGTCCCGGTCCAGGAGGATCCCACATGCCGCGGAGCGGCTGGGCCCGTGAGCCATGGCTGCTGAGCCTGCGCGTCCGGAGCCTGTGCTCCGCAACGGGAGAGGCCACAACAGTGAGAGGCCCGCGTACCGCAAAAAAAAAAAAAAGAACAAGTACAGTGATAGTAAACAGAGGAATCATCTTGCCGAGTATAAGCACGGTGGCTGCCAGTATGGACTCTGGAGGCAGGCTGTCTTGCTCAAGCCTTACCGTCCCCCCACCCCCTTCCTCGCCCTGTGACTCTGGGCAAGGCATGTAACTCCTCTCAGCCTCCAGCTTTCTTCATCTGTATCATGATTCAAGCAGATTCTGAAATTGCAGGGCTTTTCAGCACCTTTAACGTCTAGAAGGGCAATTTCTACCCTGGTTCTTCCATGGTCTTTGACCACTGAACACCTTTTTTTGCACTGAGTATCTATTAGCATATTTCAGGACACAGGTATTCCCCCAGATGTGCAGACTGAGAAACACTGATGTCAGTGGTTCCTCAGGACGATTTAAACATTTGAACTCAGGCACTGTGGACTGATCGTAGAGTTTTGGGGAGACATCCCTACTGAGCTGTGACATTCAGCACCCTCACCAGTCTCCTTGGGATGCATAACCGACAAGACTGTTTGTGCTCATTCCATTCTCTGATGCCTCATCCTTCCTGGAGCACGAGTTGCTTTATCACCATACGTGGTGGAAACAGAAGGAGCCTCCCCTGGTTGGAGCCACCCTGTCTTCCTGGGACAGCAAGACTGGCTGAGAGGTCCAGGGCCGGCAGCTGCTGCCCTGCTACCAGGCTCACCTGGGAGCAGGCTTGGAGGATGCGAGGCAGGGCAGCCTGGGACCATGGGGTGAGTCTGGGGCATGGCCACCTGGCTTCTAGGTCGGCTCTGCCACTCACTCCTTTATAACCTTGGGCAAGACACAGCCCTCCCTGGGCCTCGGTTTCCACATCTGTAAGATAAGAGGCTAGGTGTAGTGATTTGTTGGTTTCCTTTGGGGCTGATGTTCTGAGGAATGGGCACATTTGTTACCTTTTGGCCTCATACCCTCATTCATTTGCTGGGTTCTTGGAGTCATCCAAGATGTCCCCCTATTTTTTTTTTTTTTTTTTGGCTGCACCGCACAGCTTGTGGGATCTCAGTTCCCCATTCCCTGATCAGGGATTGAACCTGGGCCATGGCAGTGAAAGCCCAGAATCGTAACCATTAGGCCACCAGGGAACTCCCCAGATGTCCTGACAGGAGCTTTTCTTTCTCAGGAGGTTAGGTGTGCATGAAGGTGCCAGATACAAGCAGGTGCTCTGAGCACCCTTGGGAACTGGGAGCCAGTAATTCTTATAAGTTAGTGTGTGCCAGCATTGCCCCGACAGCCTGCAAAGAATGCAGATTCTCGGGCCTCACCCCTAGAGATTCTAAGTTTGTAGGTTGGGGTTGGACCTTAGAGTCTACAGTTTAAAAAAGCCTCCCCTTCATTCAGGTTGTTGTGTAGTCAGTAGTTCAAGGACCACACTTTGAAAAAGGGCGTTAGACTCTCTTTGAGCCGAAAAAGGCTTAGGAGAGTGACAACCTGCCAGGTTTGGTGATGACTCTGTGTGACCCTGTTCCGAGCTGCCCTCATCTGTGGTCACAGCCTTCAGTAGCTGGTTACTCTTCTCGCCGACAAGCTAGTGTTTCCCAGACCGGACTGATTATCAGAATCTCCAGGAAGCTTTTGAACAAAATACGAATCCTTGAGTCTCACACTTAGTGATTCTAAGCCAGCAGATCTTGGCTGGGACAGGAAAACTCCATGTTTAAAAAGCTCCCTAGGTCTTTGGTTCATTTGTTTGTCGTTCATTCATGCAATGGTCTAGGCCCAGGGGAAGGCATTGAGGACTTAACTGTTAGACCAGACGCAGTCTCGGACATTATGTCACCTATGCTACAGCCTGGTGAAGGAGACAGACAGTGATCACATAGGGATGCTCAGCCAGGTTTGGGAAATATGTCTAGAAAATGGTTGGGTCAGATTAAATACTTGGGCAAAGCTGGGCTTCCTGGTAAATTCCAGATTGAAGTAGAGCCCTGAGCCCAGTGGCCTTTGGTCACTGCTTATGGACACCTGTCATGTTTTCATTCACTTATTCTTTTATTCATCCATCTATCCATCCATCCATCCATCCATCCATCCATCCATCCATCCATCCATCCATCTATCCGCCTATTCATTCATCCACCCATCTATCCATTCATCCATCAATTGATCCACCCATCCATCTATCCACACATCCATCCATCCAACCATCCATCCATATATCCACTAATCCACCCATTTACCTAACCATCCATCCACCCATCCACGCATCACTCTTGAATCTACCATGTGTTGAGGGCTGCACTAGGTACTGGAGAGACAGAAATGAAAAGCCTTGTCCCTACCCTCAAGGAGCTCACAGTCTAGTGGGTGGAGGGGTCAGAAAGCAAAGCAAATGATTCCAATCCAGAGTGTTAGTTACTCAGAGGGGCGAGTGGCTGGTTCTCCCAGTGGGCCTCATGGAAGATTTCCCTGAAGCTGGGTTGTGTTAAGGCTCAGAATGTAGGTGGGAGGGTCCCAGGCAGATAACGTAGGGCATGGCTTCCAGGCCAAGGAAGGGTCTTGCTCTGGGGAGGGCAGGTCATTGTGGCTGGGTAGGTGGGGGCACCTCTTCTGCTTCTGGAGCTCAGGCTCTGTCTTTTGTTTTCCATGTTTGTTTCTCCATGAGGCCTGGTCCACAGTAGGTGCTCAGCAAACATTTGTCGTTGGTGAGCGGGGAGGTGTGGGGTGACCTGGAAGAAGGGATGGCCTTGTGGGCCACACTGAGGAGCTTGTGGCTCTGTGGGCCCTGGGCAGGGTGCAGGTGGGGAATGACCATCACCTGGTCCCTTGGCTGGGGGAAGGGGGAGAATGGAGATGACCAAGGGGGCCCCCCAGCTCTCACCTTTGTCGGCTTCCTGGGCCTTCAGTTCTCTCCTTGTGCGGATCAGAGCCATTGCCTCTGTGAAAACTCGTTGAGCCCATGGCTCTTTTCCTAGAGTGAGTCTCTCCTGCAACCCAAGGGCTCTGCCTCTGTTGGTGGATGAGGAGGACAGGGTGCTCTGAGGAGGTGAGTAGATGTAAGGGTGGGTGGCTAAGAGCCTTGGCCTCTGGCATCAGCCTGTTTTTTTTTAAAAAAATAATTAATTAATTATTGGCTGCATTGGGTCTTCGTTGCTGTGCGCAGGCTTTTTCTAGTTGTGGCGAGCAGGGGCTACTCTTCTTTGCGGTGAGTGGGCTTCTTATGGCAGTGGCTTCTCGTTGCAGAGCACAGGCTCTAGGCACGTGGGCTTCAGTAGTTGTGGCTCACGGGCTCAGTAGATGTGGCGCACGGGCTTAGTTGCTCCGCGGCATGTGGGATCTTCCACGGACCAGGGCTCAAACCCATGTCCCCTGCATTGGCAGGTGGATTCTTAACCACTGCACCACCAGGGAAGCCCCATCAGCCTGGTTTTGATTCTCACTTCTGCCTCTTTTTTTTTTTTTTTTTTTTTTTTTAAAGCGAATTCTCAGATCCTACCCCAGCTCCACTGACATAGGAATTCTGGGGTGGGACATGGCACTATGTGTTTTAAATTTATTTATTTATTTATTTAGGACTGTGTTGGGTCTTCATTTCTGTGCAAGGGCTTTCTCTAGTTGTGGCAAGTGAGGGCCACTCTTCATCGCGGTGCGCGGGCCTCTCACTATCGCGGTCTCCCTTGTTGCGGAGCACAGGCTCCAGACAGTAGTTGTGGCTCACGGGCCTAGTTGCTCCGCGGCATGTGGGATCCTCCCAGACCAGGGCTCGAACCCGTGTCCCCTGCATTGGCAGGCAGATTCTCAACCACTGCGCCACCAGAGAAGCCCTCACTTCTGCCCAGGGAAGCCCCATCAGCCTGGTCTTGATTCTCACTTCTGCCTCTTTTTTTTTTTTTTTTTTAAAACGAATTCTCAGATCCTACCCCAGCTCCACTGACTTAGGAATTCTGGGGTGGGACATGGCACTGTGTGTTTTAAATTTATTTATTTATTTATTTAGGGCTGTGTTGGGTCTTCATTTCTGTGCGAGGGCTTTCTCTAGTTGTGGCAAGTGGGGGCCACTCTTCATCGCGGTACGCAGGCCTCTCACTATCGCGGTCTCCCTTGTTGCGGAGCACAGGCTCCAGACAGTAGTTGTGGCTCATGGGCCTAGTTGCTCCGCGGCATGTGGGATCCTCCCAGACCAGGGCTCGAACCCGTGTCCCCTGCATTGGCAGGCAGATTCTCAACCACTGCGCCACCAGAGAAGCCCTCACTTCTGCCTCTTGTCAGCTGTGTTTCCTGAGGCAAGTGTCTCAACCTCCCCGTGTTTCAGTTCAGTTTCTCAGTTTGTTCTTGAACCGATTAAGAGAGCTGTCGTGTGTAAAGCACTCAGTGCAGTGCCTGGCACCCAGTAAAGCATCTGATAAATGTTAGTTGAAGTGTGGAGCTTGGGAGGTAGTCGTGCTGGGGTGATTGGAGCCAGAAGGCCTTGTTCCAATCCCACCTCTACCTCTGACTAATTATAGAGACCCTGGCAAGCTGACTCAGGCTCTGAGTTTCTCATCTGTGATGCCTTGTAGGATTGCTGGGAGGAGCACGGAGTCTGGTGGTTCCTTCTCTGCACTGGGCTTATTACTGAAGTCTGAAAAGTTGGGTCTTAACCGGTAGAGTGAAATCTCTATCTGATGAGGGTGGTATGGATGGTCACCTCCACAGCCCGCAGACTCTGGGGGTCGGTCTCATGTCTGCAGGACCACCTCTCTTGGTCCCAGTCCCCCCTTCACATGCCCTCACTGGCTTCTGGGGTCCTTTGGAAATGGATCATCATATGACAGGGGCACGGGGTCTTCAGAGCAGGGTGCTATGGCGGGAGGGTCGCACTAGTCTGTAGGGGCACATGGAAGGGAGTCTTCTTCCCCAGCCAGCCTGGGTCTGGGTGCCCTGGAGAGACCGGGATTTCAGCCACCTGTCCCTCTCCCACATCATGTCCCTGCTTGGTTTGAATGCTCAGGGCTGAGTGATTTGGGCATGCCTGATGCCCCAGAAGATTTGGGTCACAAGCAGGTAAATATTAAACCCAGAAATCTAGCTCCGAATGGGAACCTGTTTGGGCTGGCTGCCTGGGGGACTGCCAGGTTCTGAGCCTCCCGCCCAGCTGATGGCTAGGATAGGCAAGCACCCTCCAGGGGAAGAAAGGGCACCTGCTCCATTCCACGTGACTGCCTTTACTTGCCATTACTGTCCAGTGGTCAGGGGCTGCTGTGTCTGTTTTGCAGTGAGGAGGAAACCAAGGCACAGAGAGGGCAGGAGGTCTGCTTAGGTTTACATAGCTAATGGGGGGACCTGGGGTTGGACCCGGGAGGGTCTCTCAGCAAAGCCCATGCTTTTCTGGCCCTGGGCCCCCAGTGGTCTCCTTGCTGCTGCTAGGGCCATGCCAGGATGCTGTGGGGATCACAGGTGCTGAGGTTTGCTCTCTGGCTCCTCTGAGCCTGGGCCTCAGATTCCCTTTTTGCAAAGTGGGGACAGTCTTGTTTGGGGTCCCTGGCAGGCAGGACCGGGCCCAGGACACCTGAGTGCAGTGATGCTGGGGGAAGGATCCCAGGGAGCGCTTCCTGTTTTCAATGTACAAAGCTCTCCTGGGGCCTGGGCAGGGCTTTGGGAGTAACCACCTAGCCAGTCAAATAAGCCTTCTCTTCAAGACCGTGTACGAGAGGGACACCCAGGGCCCAGCCACAGTTCCCATCCTCTGGGAGCCGATACACAAGCCAGAATGAGAACATAGGTTTGGGGCTTCAGGACCTGGGTTTGCATTCCGGGTCTTATTAGCTGTGTGATCTTGGGCAGGTGCCTTCGTCTGGCTTAGCCTTGGCAGCTCGCTCTGAAAGACAGGAATTATAATTTACTTCACCAGGCCATGGCGAAGAGGAAGTGAGATGGTGTTCTCTAAGCTGCCCTCCTCAGGCTCTCAGGGGATAGTCTTCTAAGGCTGAAAGTGACCAGCAGGTCTGAAAGTTGAGTGAAGACTGCTTCCGGTGCTGCCAGCAGTCTAGGAGTAGCATGGGCTGGTCCTGCAGGCAGCTGGGGATGGCGCAGAACGGGGTGTCCGCTCCACAACAGGACGGGTGGGATGTGGGGTAAGCTTAGCTGGGGAGAGAGGGGAATGTTGGCTTTTACCTGGTCTCCCCACCCCCAGCCCTATAGGCAGTGGCAGCCCCAGACCCTTGGCTGTTTTCACAGACTGTGAAAATCAGAAGCCTAGGAGAGGAAGTGACTTGTGGAGCGTTGGTGGGAGTTGGTGGCAGAGGCAGCCTGACCCCTAGCCCGAGGTCCGCCCGGTCCTGATGCTGCTCCATCAGCCGCCTGGGGTGGGCCCCTGGGGCGGTTGGCCTCCCTCGCCTCTCCTGCCCACCCTGAAGCCAGCTATGAATGGAATATTCTGGGCTACATGACTCACAGGCTGGCCTTTCCTCCACCAGGGCGCTTTGGGTTTTCCTTTCTTTAATTTTCCCTAATAAGGTCTCGTGTGGCTGGCTTTCACCTCTCCTTTCTTTGGGCCTGGAGGAGTGGTGACTTTTGCCCCAGGAAGCCTGTCCTGGGAGGGCTCCCGTTAGGCTGCTGGACTGCACGTACTCAAACCTGGCTAAGTTTAAAGGGAGGCCGGGCAGAGGCATTGGAGCCGCGCAGACCTGGGTCCGGAGCTCGCTGCCCGCTCTATACCTGTGTGACCTCGGGCAAGTCCCTTTGCCTTTCTGAGCCTCAGTTTTTGGACTCAGTTCAATCCAACCCACATTTATTGAACCCCTGTTAGCTGCCAGGTATGGCGCTAGGCAGTTCTGGTAGAGCCTCAAGCAGACTCAGCCGCTGTCCTCCGGGAGCCTCGAGGCTGAGTGGGGAGTCACGTGGGGACTGGGCTTTCCAACCCAAAGCACGTGTGAAAACCCACACCTGGCTCCTGGTTTTACTAGAAACTCGGAGATCACAGTGAGCCTTAGTTTGCTTCCCAGCTAGCCAGAGCAGCAGTTGGGATTTCATGTCAATTACTGTCATTTCGATTTCACACTTGTTAGCAGAAAAGCGCAGGACCTACTTCTGGAGGGACGGCCTTGATTTTCCACGCACACTGGTGACGTGAGTTAGTGTCCCAGGTGGTGAGCTGAGGCTGCCGCGTTCCCACGTGTGCCCCAACCTTGGCGAGGGGGAAATGCAACCCAGATGATGTTCCAGGGTGGTCCACCTCCTGGCATGTAGTGGGTACTCAAGAAGTGTTTGTTGAACCAATGAGAGGGACAGTGGCAGCCTGGAACACATCCTAGCGAGGGTGTGACTGACTCGGGGAAGGAGGGCCAGCTTATGGGTGTCCCATGCAGGAGGGAGGAGGCTTGTCCTGAGAAACTTCACAGGATGAAATGAGGGCAGGTTTAGACTTTTCTAATGTGGGACAGTGAGTCTTCTGCCAAAGGAGGAATTCAAACATGAGAATATGATGTGGGACAGTGACTCAGGCTTGGGTAGAGGTGAGGCATTTATGGAATAGCCACTCTGCGGCTGGCACAGGGCTGGGCTCAGTAAGCTCCATCAGGGCAGGGAGGCTTTTTCTTTTTTTGTTCACTGATGTATCCCAGGCACCTAGAACAGTACCTGGCTCACAGGGGTGCTTAATAAACGGGAATTGATTGACTGAATGCATGAATGAGTATATTACTTAATTGGGTCTCAGGGGTGTTATTACACCCAGTATGCAGATGAGTAAACTGAGGCTTATGGAGGTCAAGTCACATGTTTGCTGGGTTGTGGGGTCAGGATTTGGAGTCAGGGCTGCCTGATTGCAAAGCTTGTGCTCTGACCCACCCATCTGTTGGGATCCTCAAGAAGGAATTCTTGCCCTGGCTGACAGGTTGGATTTCAGCCTCTCAGAGATCCCTCTCTTCTGAGAGTGACTGACTGTGGGAAAATACAACATGCTTGACTCAGAACTAATGGCAGCGCCAATGCTGCGAATCACAGTGGATCACCCGGCCTGCTCTGATCAGCAGGCGCCCTTTCAAAGAGAGGGGTTAGGAGGGGATCGATGCTGCCCGCCCTAAGGGGGTCCTGCCAGGCTTGGCCTGACGTTTTGGGCATCCTCAGCCACCGCTGGCTCAGGTGGTGGCTGGCACACTGCCGGCACAGTGGGACATGAATCTCAGGCCGACCCTGCCCAGGTGCCTGCTCCAGGAGAGTGGCTGGATCGGTGAGGGTGAATTCCTGGTGTTCACGGGAACCTGTGCCTGCCCTCAGCCCCCAGGTGGTTCTGGACAAGGATGCCCAGCGAGACTTGACATGTTTGCATTCAGCTGCTCTGGGAGGGGGCCGCTTATTGAGGCTCTGCTGGGGACATCGTAGCTAGAACACTTGCCCAGGGCCACCGGGCCGGAGCACTTTGTCTGCTGGTCCCCCACGTTCTCCTGATGTGCTGCTGCTTAGGGTCCCTGTCCCACCAGCTCCCCATGGCCCCGTCTGCTCACCTGAGCATTTCCCAGGCAGCAGAGCAGCCCAGCGGACTGGTGGCCGGCTAGTGGCTGAGGTGCGAACGTGTGAACACCGTAGGGGTTCAAGGCACAGCCCTGCAGCCAGATGGCCTGTGATCCAATCCCAGTTCCCCCTTGTATTGACCGTGTGACCTTGAGCAATTTTCTTACCCTCTCTGTGCCTCTGTTTCCTAATCTGTAAAATGGGGGTGATAATAGCTCCTCTCTGAAAAGGTTGTTGTAAAGATTAAAGTAATTATAGGAGTAAAGGACTTGGAATTGCTCCGGGCCCTTAGTTAGCAGTTAATACATGTGACGTGTTGTGATGCTGATTTTGGCACTCACTCCTTGGGGGCAACTCAAGGAGCGAGCGTTTGCCTTTTTTCTGTGCCCGGTGTCCGGGCCCTGAATTCCACCCACTCAGTGCCACTTTTGTGGATGAGTACCTGGGCCAGGTTGCTGGGTGGGGAGAGACGAGCCAGGGCAGTGCAGGGGCCCCTGTGACTCCCCCTGGAAGCCTCCTTTCTACCGTCCTCCCTCCCTCTCTCCTGCTCCCATGTCCCAGGCCTTGCAGAGATGAACTATTCATGCTTTTGTTGACTGTTTCAAGGAGCATTAACTGACATGCCCCCACCCCGGGTTCAGGGCCACTCCCCGGAGTTCCCCTAGGCCTCCAGGTCTTCCCCGCAGAAGCACCACCTGCTCTTGACAGTTGGAGCCCATTCAGTTCACCTTCCCCTGCTGGACTGTGAGCTCCGAGGGCCAGGGGCCGTGTCCGCCTTGCTCACCACTACACCAGCCCAGTGGGGCCTCGCCTGGCACCCAGCACGCTGGAGATGCTTGATGAATAAGTGTCCAGGGCTGAGCCATGTGCTAGGCTGGGCTCGGGGCGGTGGGGGCGGGGGCGGTCAGAGGGGAGTGGGGGCATCGGCCCTGGCCCAGGAGAGCTCAGGTCTGGTTGTTTATTTGTGAACTCAGAGATGGCGGCTAGGTGCCAGGAACGGTGCTGGGTGCTGAGGAGGGAGAGGCGTAAGGCGTGGTCCTTGCTTTGAAGAGGCTGCAGCCTGCCCTCTCTCCCTCCCTCCTGCCCTCCCTCCCCACTTCCTGTATTCCAGATGCCACACCAGGTGGTGGAGGCACACAGAAAAGTAGGTTGTGGTCTCTGCCCCCAGTCTCTGCCCCGAGATCCACAAAAACAAGTAACCAGAGCATAATTCAGTTTCTTTAGAGACTTGGAACCTGGTATTATCTGCCATGGAAACCGGTGGCAGTGACTTTGCTCTCTGTGCCCCTGTGACTAATAGCAGTAACACTACCCTGCATTAACAGGCCAGTGTCTGCTCTAGATCCTCAGAGGACTTGACCAGATGCCCCGAGACCAGGAGTTTTCTACCCCAGCACTGTCGACACTTGAGCTGGATAGTTCTCTGCTGTGGAGGCCGGGCTCTGCACTGTAGGACATGCAGAGCATCCCTGGCCTCTACCCCTTACAGGCCACTAGCTTCCCCCTCCCTCCCCGTTGTGACAACCCCAATGTCTCCAAACATTGCCAAGTGTCCCTGGGTGGCAAAGTCGCTCCCGTTGAGAACCTCTGCCTTAGAAGGATCAGTGAAACTGTAATTGCATACATCAAGATGGAACGGAAAATTTGAAATCCAATACTGCCACCCTCCAAAAAAAACAAAAGAGGAAAAAAGCGCCCACAACATCCTGTATTTCTTGGGTTTGGCATGAAATGCAAACATCCGATGGGAGGTGGGAAAGCCCTTGGAGGCCTGAGCAGTTGTGTGCCTTGGCCCAGGCCAACTGGAGGCAGAGCCTCTGGCAAAAGAACAGGGCCATCGCCAGGCCTTGTGTCGCCTTGCTCTGTGTGGTTACAATGTAGGGCAGGTCATCAAACAACCGTAGGGTGTACATACGACCATCATCAGTTCTGGGGGAGTTGAGTCGGAATGTTCGACTGGCTGCCTCGATCTCAGTTAAGCCCTGGTGTTCCCCCCACCCAGAGTGCCTGTCCTGGTTGGTATAGATGTATGGACTTGTGTAATTGTTTAGCATCTGCATCCCTGTGGGGTTGTGGATTTCAAGCGGGCAGGATCCAAACCCCCAGAACCTTGCATGGTACCTGGCATCCAGTAGTGCTCAATCAATTTTTGTGGAATGATTAAGAGATATTGTGGGGTGGATCCAGAAAAGTAGGTGGGCTTTCCTGCCCTCCCCTTGAACGCTCTTAGGTTCCCAGAAGGAGGGAATGGGACCTGGAGACCTCAGTTCTGACATACATGGCACATATGTGGAAGACGTGACCTTCCTCACTCACTTCCTGGTTTGCATCCTAATGGGAAAGGAGATGGTGTCTCCGTCCTCTGACCCAGACCCTGGCCACAGGACAGACCTCGGATGAACCTGGCAAAGGCTCAGCCTTGGCAGGAAATGCACAGGTGTTCGCGCATGTATCCCCCTGCCGCCATCCAGCATTTTGGAGCACCTGTTGGCTGCAAGCAGGGAAGAGAGCACCAGATCCTGCCTTCCCAGGCCTGTCTCTTTCCACAGGTCACTTGAGGATGCTCCTGATGCAGTGTCAAGTGACAGCCGTGGGCAGGCGGGGTGGGGTGGGGGGGTCACTGTAAGTTTGCTGCCTGGAGGCAGGGTTGCTGTCCCTGACTTCAGCAGAATACATTTGAGTTCAAGCAAGGAAATTGAAGCATCCTGATATTTGCAACTCTCCCCAGGGCTGATTCTCCAGCCAGGGTGCTTTACATAAGGGGTACATCTGCAGCCAGCTGCGAGGCCCCGCCTCCCCTTGACCACGTGAATTCAGGCAATTGGAATGTCTCCCTGGCACCACGCACTGAGCTTTGGTCATCACTGTGTTTCACACCAACTAAGGGAACTCAGCATCGCTGTCATTTTTGGGGTCCTCTCCTTTCCTGATGTGACCTTCTTGCCTGGAATCTTGACTTTAAAAGGAGCAGGAGGTGTGTGGAGGCTTTGGGGAGCTGAGTGTTAGCTTCAGGGCCAGGCCAAGCTGCTGGCTGTCCCAGAGCACATCAGTGGGCACCCCTGGCCCTCAGTGGGGGACACTGCATGGTCAGAAGCTGCAGGAGGGCTTTCACTGACCCAGAAAGACTCTGGAGGACAGTGATGGGGAGGGCCCTGGGACTGCTCAGCTCTACCTAGGACACCACCCCTTCTTGTAGGCCAGGGCTGCTGTCCAGTTAGAAGGAGGTGGTCATTCATTCATTCAATAAACATTTATTGAGCGCCTCCTGTGTTCCAGGCTCTCAGCGAGGTGTTTTATGTGAATTATTCTCATTTAATCCTTATAGCAACTCTTTGCAGTGGGGATTTTTAGAGTTTTCCTACAGAAGAGGGAAGCAGGGATCAGAACAGGGAAATAATGTCTTTGTGTCACGGTGAGGAAATGGAGAGCCAGAACCCAACCAGGTTTGATTGCAGACTCACTCTCCTAAAAATCATACCTGGGGCATGATGGTGGCACAAAGGGGCACCCAAGGGATACCCTGCAGGACCAGAGACTGCCTCAGGATGGGGGCACCCTGAGTGCAACGGGTCCCCCATTTTCCACCGGGCAACAGGATGCAGGCAGAGGTGGGCTCACAGCCCCAGTGCGGTTTCTGTGAGAAGGGAGGGTGGGAATTCTCTGTAGGACCAGGCTGTGGGTGCCAGTCCCTCAAGAGTTCAAGTACAGGGCTGGTGTCGAGAGCATCAGTTAAGCTTTCGCCAAAGCTGATAATGAAAGAGGACCGGTGTTTGGGACCAGTTCCCCGTGGGGGTCACAGTCCAGGATTTGACTGCAGCCCAGGACAGCAGAATTCAGGGCAAATTTATTTCATGGTTGAAACCCTGCCTCCCCCCAACACCTCCAGCCCAGTCTCCTCTGCCCCCTTCCCAGAGCCCCAGGCAGCATCTTGTCAGAGGTGTGGTATTCATCGCAAGGGAGTGGGATGGATCCATTGGTCTGTTGAGGGCGAAGCACCCTGCTACAGCGACGTGGCCAGACCTCTCCACCTGCAGCTTAATCACGGATCTGCCTCTGACGAGCTTCTTGAACATGGACAGATCTCTCTACCTCTCTGAGCCTCAGTTTCCTCCTCTATAAAATGGGGCTGATCCCATCCACTCGTGGGTACTCTGCCCCTTTGGGGGCTGGTGGGAGGACAGGCATTTCCGTCTCTCCCTGGCAGGTGCGGAGGACACGGATCTGCTGGAATGACACTCACATCTTCCCTGGGGAAGGGCCGCACATTGTGAAGGGGGTGGCGTGAAGCTTAAGTGCTGGCCTTTGGGGCTGAGGCCTCTGGGTCCCCTGGGGCTCCTTGTGGGGCTTGTGTTTTGGGAGACCTCAGGTGCTGTCCAGCCAGCTTGCCCTGCCTTGCTTGGGTGGGCTGAGCTATTTTTAGCTCCGAGTTTTGCAAAGGTTATTTCTTCCTGCCCGGAGCGCTCTGTAGGACAAAGCGGACAGCCCCCTCTCAGAGGGAAGCAGAGCTTGGGCCAGAAGAAGAGACTGGAGTCAGACTGGACCCTTGTGGGCTTTGACAGGGAGGCTTCCTCTGCTCTCGGTGGCCGGCCAGCGGGGGGCTCCCGTGATCCTTCCCGGGAGAGCCGGGTGTACGCCAGGGTCCCTCACCTGCCTGCCCGAGCGGCCGAGGGCGGCAGCCACCGGGGCTTCGGCGTCCTGTCTTCTCTCCTGACCACATGCTTCTGACTCACCAGAGCAAGAATGCGGTCTTTTTGGGAGCGAGTTTGTAAAAATAGTCCAAGTCCTTCCTCGCACCCGCCCCGCCCCTCTCCTGATCACACCCTGGCATGGGCCCCAGGCCTCTTCCCAGACTGGTTTTGGGGGAACCGCCTCTTGCACAGCTCGGCACTGACTCTGTGCAGCTCTCCTGGGAGGAGCTGTCCTGGCCGAGGCTGATTTTGGGCAGGAGGAGGCATGGCCCCAAGAGCGGGTGCCCCACAGGCCTCGGCCACCTTCTCGCCTCCTCTGATGGTGGTGGCACGGCTGGTGTAGACCAGCATCCCTTCCTTCATTCAGCAAGTGTGTGTTGAGGTCTGTTGTGTGCCGGGCACCATTCCAGGGCTGTGGTTGGAGCGATGAACATAAACGATAATGTCCACATTCTGGTAGGAGGAAACTGATGTAAACAACTAAAATGTATAGATTCCCGGAGGTGTTAAATACTATGAAGGCGGGGAGAGCAGAGTCAGAGGAAAGAGTGTGATGGGGAAGTGTATGTGCAATTTTTTTTTTTTTTTTTTTTTTTTTTGCGGTACGCGGGCCTCTCACCGTTGTGGCCTCTCCCGTTGCGGAGCACAGGCTCCGGACGCGCAGGCTCAGCGGCCATGGCTCACGGGCCCAGCCGCGACGCGGCATGTGGGATCTTCCCAGACCGGGGCACGAACCCGTGTCCCCTGCATCGGCAGGCGGACTCCCAACCACTGCGCCACCAGGGAAGCCCTGTATGTGCGATTTTAAAGCGGGTGGTTGGAGGGGCCCTCTCTGACACAGTGACCTTTGAGCAGAGCCCTGAAGGAGGTGAGGGAGTCATCCATGTGTATATCCGGGGGAAGAGTGTTCCAGGCAGAGGAAACAGCAAGTGCAAAGGCCCTGTGGTAGGGTGTTTGAGGGGCTGCACAGTGGTCATTGTGACTAGGGTAGAAAAGCTATGGGGAGAGAGGTAGGCTCTGAAGTCAGGGAGTTGGTGGAGGGACCACATCATGTAGGGCCTTGTTGGCCAAGGTGAGGACCCTGGTTTCCAATCCGAATGAGGTAGGAAGGCATTTGAGGCTTTGAGCAGAACTGCTGTGTTGAGAACAAAGTGTGCGGGGTGGGGGGTAGGGGGGTGAAAGCGGGAAGCAGGAGACCAGTCAAGGGGCTATTTTAATGATCCAGGGAAGGGATGATGGTGGTGTGGATCAGGGTGGTAGCAGGGGAGGTGGTGCGAAGTGGTCAGATCCTAGACATGTTTGGAGGGTAAAGCCAACGAGGTTTGCTGACGGGTGGCATGTAGGTGTGAGAGAGAGGGGGGAGCCAGGGATGAGCCTGAGGTGTTTAGCCTGAGCTCCTGGCAGGCTGGAGCTGCCGTCAGGTGAGATGGGACGCCTGGGAGGAGTGAGGGTGGCGAGCAGGATGTTAAATTCAATATGCCCTGTAGACCAGTGAGTGGACGTGCTGGGCAGGCATACTTCTGGGCAGAGGTCTGGAGTTCCAGGGAAGGTCAGGCTGGTGGTGTCACCGTAGAGATGGTCTTAAAAACCACGAAATGGGTGAGGTTGCCTGGGGAGGTGCAGATCAAGATGAGGTTGGAGTCCTGAGCCTGAGAGCAGCCCAGCATTTGGAGGTCCTTTGCCTGGGCCATTCCTGCAGCCTGGACCGTCCATCCTTCCCCCACATCCAGCTCCGTGAAGTTGCCTGGAGTCAAGACCCCTCCATTTCCTGGTCCCACTTCATGCTTCCTGGGTGACTTCGGGCAGGTTGCTTCCCCGGTCTGAACCCCAGCTTCCCTGTTCATGAAAAGGAGGGAACAAAGCCACCTCTTGGGTTTGGTTCTGGCATGAAAATGCTCTACTGCTGGTATGAGTGTTCTAGAGCCGCCCTGGCACTAAATTGCCCGGGCTTTGGATGGGGAAACAGGTGCAGAAAGGTGAAGGGGTGGTGCATATTCCATGCTGTCCTCTCCCAGCTTCCAGGTGTGTGTGCTGGGGAGCCCCATCGAATGGGCCACCCAGGATGTGGCCAAGAATATGGGACCCTCGGATTGGCAGTTTTCCACCTGGCCCTTCAGCCTCGGGCCTTCTGCCTGGACTGGACCTCTGGGAACAAAGGGGTTAATGTGCCTGGGGGCTGGGAGGCGGAGGAGGAGGGGGAGGAGGATGGGGAGGGTCTGGGGGCTGTTCTGGTGGCAGCAGCTTCTCCAGGCTGGCTGTGGTTTCCTAGCGACAGCCCCCAGGGGTCCCTTCGGCCCAGAGGCCTCCTCAGGGTTGGTGTGGGAGGGGGCCTGCTCCCAACCTGTCCTGCCTGGGGATCATTGACCAGGGGCACGCCTAGGGAGAGGGGACACTTACCCCGCGCAGTTACAGAGCCTCCATTGTCTGAGGCCTCAGCCACTGGCCAGCCTCACCCCTGCCCATGGCAGGAAGCCCATTGAGTGGCTTGGCGCCTAATGTGCAGGGAGGGGAGCTGGCCCTGTGTCCCTCTGGCATTTGGAGGCTCCCGCCACAGGCTGTGGAGGGTCTGGGAGGATGCTCTCCCCACTCACCCGCACCCTCAGCCACCTGGCACCTGGTCCGTGCTGGGATCCCGTGAGAACCAGCCCGAAGGTCCCGCCCTGGCTCTCCCAGCTCACAACCCAGGGACCCTGCTCAGCCACTGCGTGGCCTTGGGAACATCCTCAGTCTCTCAGCCTCCTGTTCCTCATCCGTTGTGGGAATTAAATTAGACAGACACTGTAAAATGTTCAGCAGGGGTTCTGGTGCACGGCAGTGCTGGGAGACGTCAGCTATTATCGTTTCTAAGACGATCATTTTGTGATCTCAAGGGTGACAAGGGTCACAAAGGTCAGGGCTGATATTCTGGTGGACCGTCGGCCTGCACTCAGTTGAGCAATCTGCAGAATGGGGCAACACTGTCCTCCAGGAGCGGCAGGAACTCCAGGAAGGGAACTAACATTTATTAAGGGCCTACCGGCATTTTCAGATGTCACTCCACTTACATCTGCATCTGACACATGAGGACAGGAAGCACAGAGAGGGTGAGTAACTTCCTGAGGTCTGGCCGCTGGAGGGCAAGCGCAGATTCAGCGTCTGAAGCTGGTCTCTCTGACCCCAGGCTGAATGCTTTCTGGGGCTCTGAGTCCTGGCCACATGTCCTTCTTGCTGTACCTCCATCTGTGTTCTCTTGGCTAAGGCACGTTGTCTCTCCAGAGCCCCTGCGAACTAGCCCCCTCCACAGTCTGCAGCAGGGGGGCTGTTTGCGATGAGGGACTCCCAGGGCAGAGGTGCCCCCACCATACAGCTTGCAGACCCTGCTCTTCCTCCTGGCCCCGGGCTTTCCGGGCAGGGCAGAGGACACCTGGGCTGAGGTTCCTATCTGGGCCTGTGCCCCTCCTCCACTGGTCAGGAAGCCCCATACCTGCAGCCACCCCAGGTTCAGGGATACGCCAGCCTCATGGTCTCCTCAGTGAGTGGATCCCAAGCAGATGAAAGTTCTCAGGCTCTGGGCTTAGTTCAGTGAAGCTCAGCTGTTGTCTAGCGTGTGGGTCGGTGCTCTGGGCACTGAGACGAAAAGAAGAGTCCAGTCTAGGAAGGGAGACCGTTCTAATGGGGGCTGTAGGTATCCCAGAATCACCTATGCTCTTTGAAAATAGACTTTCTCAGGCTGCACCCGCAAGCTACCAATTCAGAATTGTGGGCCTGGGACACAGGTTTCTTTCTTTTTTTTTTTTTTAACATCTTTATTGGAGTATAATTGCTTTACATTGTTGTGTTAGTTGCTGCTGTATAACAAAAGAAGATGGAACGCTTCACGAATTTGCGTGTCATCCTTGTGCAGGGGCCATGCTAATCTTCTCTGTATCGTTCCAACTTTAGTATATGTGCTGCTGAAGTGAGCACAGATTCAGGTATTTTTTAAACCAGGCTTGGGAACCACTGCATGAGATGGGTCTGGGGAGGCCTCACAGAGGAGAAGGGTCTGGGTTTTGAAGGTTGAGTAGGAGTTTGCTTTTTGGTTCTGAGAGAGAATTATCCCTGGAGGGAACAAACAACCTGAGCAAAGACCCAGAGATATAGAACAGGTCGGCAAAGCGATGGGCCTGAAGCCCTTCATGAGGGCTGGAACAGTCAGGCCGGGCGTGGGAACTGCCCAGACCAGAGAGGTCGGTAGGGAGGGTGGTGTGGCAGGTCAGGGAGGGCCTTGCTGAGGACCTGCATTCCGAAGGCGAAGGTGACGAGGATGAGTCTGAGCCTGTGTGTTTTGGAACCCTTGCTGTGGCAGCAGAGGTGGGCGTGTGTTGGTCAAGCTCACACCTGGCAGGGGCCGAAACCTGGAGAGGCCTCCCGGAGGCTGTGGTTGCAGGAGGAGCTCTGGTCCACACCCCTGGTCTTACCTCCCGTCCCACACTTTTTTCCTGGCTTCCAGGAGACAGATAGGGTGCCTCTGAGGCCAGAGTTGGAGGTGGGGGCCTGGGCCAGATCCTGGTCCGTTTCCCTCTGTGCAGAACAGGGTGGCATCTATCTTTCCTCTGGCAAGGCTGCCCGTCTCGGTTATGCCAGCATCTCCCTCTGGGACTGCCTGCCTGCCTGCCTGCCTGCCTACCTGGGACCCTGCCCACCCTCCCCTCCCCTCCCCGCTGAGTCCCGCCTTCCCTGTCCTCAAACTCCTGGCCTGGTTTGTGCAGCCTCCCTGATTTTCAGGAGCCTTCCTGGTGTATTTCTCCAAGCCTCATTCAGGGGGAGCTGATGGGGCCATTCACTTGAGTGGGAGGTGGGAGATGGTCAGGGATGGCGTGAATCTCAGGAACTAGTGAGGAGGGGTGGGTGCGTGCAGGCTGGAGGAGGGTTTCCTGCTGGGCCTCTGGGCTGGATGGACCTTGATCTCTAGAGGAAGGAAGAACTGATAAGGGTCTGATTCAATTAGAGCCTGGAAGACACCTGCTGTGGTGAGCAGGGCTGTCCAGGGTGGAGGGAAGTGCTAATCTGGCCGCTCTTGGGTGGTCCCAGTCACTGAACTTGACCTGCTTGGGGAGCACACCCGGAGCTGGGCTTGCTCCTTTGCTTCTCGCTCTGTCTGAACGCGCTTGAGAAGTACAGCCTGCTGCTGGTCGTTCTGTGTAGGGTCACGGGCAAGAGCACCGTTCGGGGGTCTGCCTGCCTAGCCAGTCTTGGCAGTCGTTTTTAAAGAGATGACCCCCCAGAGAAGAAAGTCTCCATAACCCTACCACCCACGTGGAGCACTGTGAATATCACTGTGATAACAGTGGCCACTGCAGGCTGAGAGCTACACCACCACACGCCACGGTCCCGTTTCATGAGCACAGGACCTCTGTGAGGCGGGTGCTGGGGAGAAGGGGGTGAATTGTAACAGCTGGAAGTGGCAGAGATGGGATTCAAACTCAGATCTAGCAACAGATCCCACCCTCTCAACACCATCTTGCAGCTACTGTCTGGTCCGACCTGTGATGTTTTGCCTTAGTCCTCTTTTTTTTTTTTTTTTGTGGTACGCGGGCCTCTCACTGTTGTGGCCTCTCCCGTTGCGGAGCACAGCCTCTGGACGCGCAGGCTCAGCGGCCATGGCTCACGGGCCCAGCCGCTCTGCATGTGGGATCTTCCTGGACCGGGGCACGAACCCATGTCCCCTGCATCGGCAGGCGGACACTCAACCACTGCGCCACCAGGGAAGCCCCTTAGTCCTCTTTTTAAAAGTGAGAATGCTTCTTTTCATCTTCCATCCTTATAATACTCACCGTAGAAGATCTGGAAAATTCAGAAAAATGGAATGAGGGTCAAAAGAAAACCTTCTGGAGCCCTGCCACCCAGGCAAACACTGTTCATATACCTTAGTGAGTTTCCTTCTGTCCTTTTCCTCTCTGCACTTTAGAAACAGTTGGAATCCCTGAGTGTAGATAATTCTGTAGATAATCCTGCTGGGCTACTCTTAGTTTTCAGTCAACGCTCCTTCCCCAGCCAGACTGCCTCTTTTGCCAGAGACCGCTGTGGCAGGAGGGTTCTGGATCGCTTTTAAGAGCGAGGCTCATTTCAGGGGCATCACGACACATTTCTTCCAGCTTAGCCTCTGACCTTGAAGCTTCCAGACCATGCATAGCTCAAGGAAGACTTAAAAAAAAATAAAAAAAGGAAATAGCCGAGCAACCCCACCTGTTTGCTCATGTTCACACCTATGCCCCGGCTGCTGGCTGTGGCAGCCTGTGGCATCCTCCGGGCGGGTGCTGTCATGCCCACTTTACAGAGATGTAGCCTGAAGCTCTGAGAGGCCAAGGTGGGGGGCCTGGGGTCACACCGAGAGGAGGAGGCAGAGCCTGGCCTGCAGATGGATTTGGCTGCCCCCAGACCCTCACGGCTTGGAAGCCCTTGGGGTTCCCCTTTGAGCCTCCTCCAGGGTATCTCACACTCCTGGGATGCAGAATCCAGACACATGGTCCCATTTGCTGTTTCCCATTTTGGTGGTGACACGTCAAGGATGGGCATCTTGGCACTGACTGAGCCTGCTAGGGCTTTGTGGTTGACCTCAGGGATGCTGCTGGGAGTCCCATGGGCCAGGTAGCAGGAACCCCATTTTACAGATGAGGACACCAAGGCTCAGCTCACCTGCCAGTGGAGATGAGACTCCAGCCTGGATCCCTGACTCCCAAGGTAGAGCTTGGTCATCACAGTCTGTGCCCTGGGTGTTAAATGACAGCCAGAGACTACCGTGTCCCAGGGACCCCTCCAAGAGTGTTGCATGTATTTACTTTTAATTTTCTTAAGAACCCCATGAAATAGGTGCTTCTTAGAAGTATTTTTAAAAATTTATTTATTTTAATTTATTTATTTTTGGCTGCATTGGGTCTTTGTTTCTGTGCGCGGGCTCTCTCTAGTTGCGGCGAGCGGGGGCTACTCTTCATTGCGGTACGCGGGCTCATTGCGGATGGCTTCTCTTTGTTACGGAGCACGGGCTCTAGGCACGCGGGCTTCAGTTGTTGTGACACGGTGGCTCAGTAGTTGTGTCTCGCAGGCTCTAGAGTGCAGGCTCAGTAGTTGTGGCACACGGGTTTAGTTGCTGAGCGGCATGTGGGACCTTCCCACACCAGGTCTCGAACCCGTGTCCCCTGCATTGGCAGGCAGATTCTCAACCACTGCGCCACCAGGGAAGCCCCAGTAGGTACTTTTTAATCCCCATTTTGCAGATGAATAAACTGAGGCACAGAGACGGGGGTTAAGTAACTCATACAAGGTATTATGGCTACTGAGTAGTGGGCCCAGGTGGTATCAGGTAGCCTTGAATTCTTTTCTAATTATTGTGCCGTGAAGGTCTAGCAGGGAGTTGCGCTGCTCTGAGCCATGCCTATTCCCTCACTCACATCCTTCTGAGCCTTGGGGCACGTGTGTGCAAAATGGTGGCCACAGGCCTGTGGGTGGGCACGGGGCTTGCTGGCCGGGGCCCTTGCCCGGGGACCTCACTGCCCCCAATTAGTCTGCAGCAAACGCCTCCCAGATGCCAGCCCTGAAGTCCAGGGAGGCCGTGTGATTAAGGGGTTGAGACTAGGGTTTGGGGTCAATACCCCTGGATTGAATCCTAGTGTTGTCACTTTGTTCACTTGCCTCTGTGACCTTGGGCAAATCCTTACCTCTCTGAGCCTTGGTTTCCTCATCTGTTAATGAAATAATGCAGATAAATCTCTGGGCTCCTTATATGTTGATGTCTCTGTTTCTTTCTGGGAAAAGCCTTGGGCTTGGAGGGGAGGGCAGGAATCATCCCTGAAAATGAGGAAAAAGGAGAGGACATTGGACTTTCTGGCCTAGAGGGAAGGATCCTGGGCTTCTGCTTGATCAGAAAACATATATATATATATATTTCTTCCCACAGGATGTTTATTAATTACAAAGGAAAATAGTAACTTTACAGTGGAGAAACCTCAGGGAGACATCACTTTAACTAAGTGATCAAAGTTACCATGACTAGTACAGGCGTACCTGGGAGATATTTTGAGTTGGGTTCCAGACCACTGCAATAAAGCAAATACTGCAATAAAGCGAAACACGCTTTATTTTTCCCAGCGCATATAAAAGTTATGCTTATACTATACCTTAGTCTATTAAGTGTGCAATGGCATTATGTCTAAAAACACAATGTACATACCTTAAAGTAAATATTTAAGGAGCAGCTTGCACATGAACCTGGGCTGGGTGCCTTCCTTTTTCTTCTTGCAAAATGGGTATGTCTCCCTGCTCCTCCTTCAGTGGTTCTGAATGAGCCCACAGGGAGGACGGACCTGCAGGGGGACTGCTATGCAGCTGTTGTTTGACTTTTCAACTTGCAAAGTGATTTGCAGACATTTTAGTTTGCTTCCCCCAACTCTTTGCTGAGAGTTTTCAGTGTGGGTGAAAGACACAGTCACACACTTAGTGGAGAGCAGTTTGCGTTCAGTCAGAATGAAAAGTGCAATTCTCTGACCCAGCAGATCCGGCCTAGGAGTGTGACTGACAGGTTCATGCATCCATTCGCTCAAGGCCAAGTATACGGAGGAAGGCTTTATAACACCAAAGCCTGGAAACAACCTCAGTGTCCCTTGATAGGGATTATGTCAATTACGGTATAGCCCATCCGCCCCAAAATACTACGCAGCCATTAAAAAGGTGAGACTGATTTCTGTGTACTGTTCTGAATTGATCATGGAGATTCTTAAGCAAAAAAAGTGGTTGCTAAGTGAAGTAAGTCAGACAGAGAAGACAAATATGTGACATCACTTATATGTGGAATCTAAAAAGACTGATACAAATGGACTTATTTACAAAACAGATAGAAAACAAATTTATGATTACCAAAGGGGAAGGGGTGTGTGGAGGGATAAATTAGGAATTTGGGATTAACACACTACTATGTATAAAATAGATAAACAAGGACCTACTGTATAGTACAGTGAACTGTAGTCAATATCTTGTAATAAACTATAATGGAAAAGAATCTGAAAAAGAATAGGTATACACACACGTGCCCGTGTATAACTGAATCACTTTGCTATACACCTGAAACATTGTAAATAAAGTATACTTCAATTAAAAAAAATTTTTTTTAAAAAGTGGTTGCACCACCGGGTGTGCAGTGTGCTTCCTCCTGTATAAAACAAGGCATGTATACAGATAAACAAGTTGGTGCATACATGGCATAGTTCTGGAAAGATTCATAAGAAACCAGTAATAGTGGTCACTCCTGGGGGCTTTGAGAGACTGACTTTTCATTGTACATCTTTTGTATTGTTTGGACTTTGAGAGACAGTAGAGCATGGTGGTTACATAATGAGCACACACTGGGGCCCCTGGCCTGGGTTCACACCCTGACTCTGCTGCTTACTAGCTGTGTGATCTTGGGCTACTTACTTAACCACCCTGGGCCTCGTTTTCTCATAATTTGGATTTTCATATTTGTTAAGTGCTCAGAATAATGTCGGAGATATAGTAGGCACTGCATAGATGTTTGCTGTTATTAATTAACTGCCCTTTACATGCATTCTATTTTTGTTTAGGAAACCAGCTAATACAAATAGAAGCTTTAACGATTGGAAAGGAAAATAGGCTTGCAGCCAGTTTGTGTCAGGCGCTGATTAGAAAGGAGGGCTCGGGGCTTTCCCTCCAGAGTCGATCCCCTCTCCCCAGGAAGTCTAGAAGGACTGCCTCTAGCTCAGAATCGGGGGTGTGAACCGGGAGTGGGGAGAACTCCTTCTGTCACTGCTTGGCAGGGGGCATCGGGCAAGCTTGGCTCCAGGGCCCAGGAAGCCCGGTGGAGGCACTGGCTTCTTGGTTGCGGGATCCTCCACTGCGAGGCCTGGAGAAACTGCCCCCAGCTCCCAGCATTAGGGATTCCACCCCAATCTCGAGGCACCTGTCTCCATGAAGCCCTTTATTTCCCTCACACCCACGTGCTAAGTGGCCAACCTCGTGGGTGCAGCACAGGGAGAGACAGAGAGAGAGTGAATGGCCTTCCGTAGGACCACTGGGGCGGGAGCTGGGAAGAGTGGCTGGACCCAAGGGTGCCCATGGAGGAGGAAGTGTCCGGCCACGTCCATGACAGTTTAGGTGTGATCCAGCTTCTGCAACACGGGGGCTGAGTGTGATCCTGGCTTCTGAGGCTGGAGTTTCACCTGTCAGCCAGTGGGGACCCACCTGTCAGCCTAGCTGGACCCAGCAGGCTCCCGAGGTTCCTTGGCAGAGGAAGGTCCGTGGAGGCAGGGGCCTTCTGGGAAGATGGCTTAGGGTTCTGCCGCTGCTGTTTTTTCTGCAGGTTAATGATTTATGAAGGTGAGGGCTGGGCCCTTGCTGGCGCTGTCCTGTGCTCCCGAAGTGGCTGGGGAACAGGGTGAGAGCTGGCAGGCTGGCGTGCACAGGTCACGAGTCAGTGACCCTTCTCTGTCGCTGGAACTTCAGCCTTGAACACCCTCTGATCAGATTTCTGGCCTTCTGTTTGCAGACGAGCGCTGGGACGGTGCTGGTGAGCTGCACCCTGTCTGATGGCTTCCTCCCATCCTCCACAGGCTGCCATAGGTATAGTACTCCGGGTGCCTGCTTCTCCCGCTTCTGAACGGGGCCGTGGGGCCTGTCCCAGGGCCACTAGCTTTGGAGTAGGCTGACCTTGGGTGTGAATCTGGCCCTACTGGCGATTATCTGTGTGCCCTTGGGCAAGTGACCTCACCCCTCTGCCTCAGGTTCCTTGCCTACAACATGGAAATAAAGATTTCCTCCTGCGGGCTCCAGGTAAGGGTTGACTCTTTACCTTTCTCCCTAAGGTCCCCTGGAGAGATGAGCAGATCCCCTCTGGGGACTGAGGTGTGCTTGGGGGTAAAGCTTATGAATTGAGTGGGGAGTTGGGGCTCAGGGGAAGGGCGGGGCCATCCATCTCCATCTGCTAAGGAACGGAGGAAGCCGGGTCATCTAGCAGTGGTGGGGCTGCTAAAGTTAAAAAAAAAAAAAAAGCAGAAAAATACATACTTATACTAAAAAAAATTGTTTTTTAATCTGAAATTCAATTTGATGTCCTGTATTTTTATCCGGCAACCCTAACAGTGGGGCCTTGGACACTGCTGGTAGAATCCGGACCCCATCCTGGAGGAGCTGGATGCAAGGCCATTTCTGCCATTGGGCCCAGCTTCCTGACCTCTTGTTCTTTTTGTGGAGTGGCAGGTAGCAGAATGGTAACAAGCCAGGGCTTTTTCTCCCGTCCAACCCTACCACTGCCACTGTGAGCTCAGCTGAGTGACTTGGTGTCTCTCTGGCTCCGTTTCACCACCCACAAACATGGGGATAATAACGACACCCTCTGCTGTGATGTTTCGAGGTTTAAATACAGGTGGGACCCGGGCATGTGGTAATCCATGGCTCTGTACATGACAGCTGCTATCACTGGGGTGTTGGCAGGACGGGCCGCCTGTGCTCTGCTCTGAGCCCCCGGGCAGAGCCCAGGGAGGACTCTCTTCCCCCCCGAGCCTCCGTGTTCTTTTCTGAAGGGTGGGGGACCAGCACGGTGGACACACCTTCTCCATAGTGTGGGGTGGCTTCCTGGGTCCCGGCCTTCTGGATTCTCTGGGGACTCGCTGGGGTGGGCTCTCCCGAGGACGGGGCACGTCCATGAACATGACAGGCGTGTGTGGTCACCTCCAGCCCTGCCAACTGTCTGGATGGGTGGGAAGGGCTCAGTTCAGCTCTCAATTATCCGGGGATGGGCCTCCTGATTTTTCCTTTTGATAAGGAGCTGTGTCTAATTGCCCGGGTCTCAGGATCCTGAACAGAATCTTGGGGACAAGGTCATTTCCTGATTCATGGCCATAGCTTTGGGTCCCAGGATGTCCGCACCCCCGACCACTGTCATAGGCACCCTGAACCCTTTCTCCTACACACCAAGGGGCCAGACATGCCAACTGAGAGCAAAAGTATCTTATGATGAAATCAATTCAGTTCCGTTCAGCAAACGTTTGATGAAAGTTTACTGTTCTGGGTGTATCTGACATCGCGGGCTGGTTTCATCTGGTTGAACCAGTCTCTTTGCCACTTTCTGATTCTCTGAGAGCTTCCCATGGTCTTCACGAATAAATTCAAATCCCCCCAACACCTCGCAGCCGTGTTCTCACCCCCATCATCCTTGCTCACGTCTTCACTTCCACTGGGCCACTTGCTGTTCTTCTCCGCTCCTGCTCTGGCCTCAGCCTGGAATACCCCCTGACCCGTAACCTGAGCCTGTCAGGCCATTGCTCCCCCTTTAAGGCTCTGCACAGGGGCAGCCTTGTGCCAAAGCCGCGCCCCACATAAGCCCCCTCCTCTCTTTAGCACCAGCTCAGTCTCTGGGCTTTTACATTGTTCTCTGGCTGTATCTGCCTGCCTCACCCTGTAGTGAGCTCCTTGACATTGAGGGGCCATGTCTGTCTTCTGCTTGACCCTCCCGGCCCAGGGGCTCTCGGGGACAGTTCACTGGATGCGGGCCTGACTGTGTGGATTGCTGGGCAAACTGAAGCTATTGGTACTCTTAAAGGGAGAAGGTGCAGAAGTAACCTAAGTCCCTGGACACAGCCTGGGGGCCTGGGACTGGGCCTGGCCTGGGAATGGGGAGGGGCTCTGCATCTCACCCGGGGTCAGGGCCAGGGCTATGACTCAAGGCAATAATAACAGTAATAACGATAATGATGATGCAATGACAGTGATGCTAAGTAGAATCGTCACTGTAAGAGCCGCTAACATTTAGCGAGCCCATACCTCGCACTGGGTGCTTTAATGTTTGTCAATTCATGCCATCCTCCCAAAAACCCTGTAAGGCAGTTACTATTATTGTCCTCATTTGACAGATCAGGAAACTGCAGCTTGGTGGGGTAGGGGGAAGGGCGGTGAAATAACTTGACACTCGCACAGCCAGTATAAGGGAGACCTGGAGTCTGAACCCAGGTGGTCTGACTGTGAAACCATAGTGACTACAATGATACAGGCCATGTGCAAAGGGAACCCTCCCCCCACTGTCTGCCCAGCAGATTCAAGAGGGCAGGACCGTGGGCACTGAAGCCCCTTTGGTCAGGATAGGTCTGAACCTGGTGGTCCAGAAATAGTGGGCAGGGAGTTTGTGGTCATTTATTCCAGTATTTTTTAAACTTTTAAAACTGCAACCCGTAGGTAGACCTGACAATAGGAGAGAGAGAGAGTGTGTGTGTGTGTGTGTGTATTCAGCAAATACTTATTATGTGCCTACCATGTGTCGGGCACATTACCAGATGCTGGGAATATGACAGTGAAACAGACAAGAATACCTGCCCTCAGGAAGCTTACATTCTAGCAGAGGAGGCAGACAGTAAAATAAATAAAACATACTGTGTGTCACACGCTGATAAGGGCCACAGAGAAAAAGAAAGCAGGCAAGGCAAATCGGGAGCCCCCGGGTGTCACTGGGGGCAACTTTGGTCCTGGCAGCCTCATTGGAAGCTGACATATGGTAAAGACCTGAAGGAGGTGAGAGCAGGAGAAGACGCCTGGGGGAAAGAACATTCTGGACCCCAGGACTGAAAGTGCAAAGGTCCTGAGGCAGGAGCAGAGCTGGCACTTTCACGGTACAGCAAGGAGACCAGTGTGGCTGGAGTGGAATGAGCAAGGGGAGAACAGTAGAAGATGCTATACACACACATTTTATATGTGTGTGTACATATACATATCCAAAACGGAATTGTTGAAAGCAATATCAAAAGTAATACCAAAGGTGACTGGGGAGGGCCAGTTAGCTCTGGGTTTCTGCTGCAGTCAAGCAGCTGAGGAAGGGTCTTCTTGAATTTGATACACTTGCACCTAAAATGTTCTGCTCTGGAAACCCCAGGTCACTGTGGATGGGGCGGTGGGGGGGTGTTGGATTTTTCTGGTCAGTGAGACTGCTAGAATCAGATATGTCCATCTGTCCATCCGCTGGCCCGTCTAGCTGTCTCTCTGCTCCATCCACCTCCCCACCCATTTACTTATCGATCCATCTGTGGACAGTCCTGTCCTCAAGGATCTCAGGCAGGGAGGGGACAGAAATTACAGCAGGTGTCACTGTGTAACACTTACATCCCAGGCACTATGCCAAGAGCTACATCTGCCAGGGCAGTTCTCCACCAGGGGCAGTTGCGTCCCCCAGGGGACATTTGGCAATGTCTGCAGACATTTTTGGTTGTCATAGCTGGAGGCGAGAGGCCAGGAATGCTGCTACACATCCTATAGAGCCCCCTAGCGCGAAGACCATGCAGCCCCGATAGGAGGCTCAGAAACCCTGACCCACATCTCACGTCACAGTCACATCAGCCTTATGAGGTAGGTGCTGTCTCGTTCTCCAATTTACAGGGAAGAAACCAAGGTTCAGAGAGGCGAAGGGGACCCAGACAGGACTGGGTGCGCCCCAAGCTCATGCCCTAAAATGTGTGACATGAGCTGTGACAGGCCTGCTCTGGGCAGCCCAGGGAGGGGCGATCAGCTTCAAACCAGCCCACATTGTCCCTTGGGTTGGGAGTGGGTTTGCACGAGGTAGGGAGATGGGCTAAATGGACGCTTGAGGTTCTGTTTAGGCTCAGATTCTAGAAAAGAAGTCTTCTAAGGAAGACGACGGCGGGACCTCAGCTTGCTGAAATGGGCCGAAGGCGAGGGCTTGTTATGCTCTTTAGGATAGAAGATCCAATTCTTCACTTGTTTAATGAAACAAGTGAAGTTCTTGTTCAAGTTTTCTGAGTTCTGCCCGTCGACTGAAAAAAAATGCACAACCTAAAAGCAGAGAATTATGTTTTACTTGACGGACTTACTGAGGACTGAAGCCCTGGAGGCAGCCTCTCAGATAGCTCTGAGGGACTGCTCCTAAGAGGTGAGGGGGGAGCCAGGATATATAGGAGTTTTTGCAGCAAAGATCAGGTAGTGAGAACATCAAAAGATTACTGTTAACTAAAGAAAACCAGGCATCTCAAGTTAATGAATTTAGCACTCTTCTCTATATGGGAAGTGCAAGAGGCTGTGCTCCTTGAAATCATTCCTTTGATATGCGCTTTAGCTATCTGGGGCCAGCATCCTTTTCTTTCGGTCCTGAATCCCCTCAGGGTGCACCATTGGGGTGGCTGCAGTGGCTGATGCCTAGATGGCTGCAACATCCTTTGTTTACTGATGTGGCTGGTGACATACCCCAGGCCAGGACCTGCCCCCTTAAAGGGGCAAAATAAATCATTACACATTTTACAGGAACAGATGAAGAAAACAAGAGGCTAAGACAGAGAAGGGATGCGGGCAGGGGTCCTCCCAGGGGAGAGAAGCAGGGAGTAAGGCCGGGTTGACCTTCATGCTGGGAGCCCTGCCCCAGCCAGTCTGTGCCCTGGTACCCGAAAGCTGGCTGCCTTCAGGCTCCCCTCCCCCATGCATACCAAATAAAGTGCAGGGTGCCGAGCTCATTCGCATATACGTGAAATGCAAAGACGTATCACACGTGGAAATACACACAAAGGTGTGTGCCCAGACGCTCGTGGGCAGATGCATTTATAAAACCCCCTTGCTTACAAAATAGGAAAGTAGAAAACAAGAAAACCAGAGACTTACATTCAAGTCCAGATGCACACACGCTTGCCTTGGAAGCTTGCTCCCTGCCCTCCGTCTGCTGCCTATCTGCTTAGAGCCCCAAGCCAACCACAGGAACCTCGGGGCACAGGAGGGCCACCTGACCTGGGCATGGGTTTAATCTAGTCTCTGGGAACTGCCCGCGTGCTCTCTCTCAGACCCCCAGCTGCTCCCCACTTCCAGCCCTCTCTCTGGACCAAACCCTGAGACCCCACAGCAGGCTAACTCCTCCTCCCTTCCAGGAGATCAGCTGCTTCCTGGAGGCCCAGACCCCTCCCCCGAGGCAGAGGACGACCCTGGCGAGGCCTTTGAGTTTAATGACAGTGACGATGATGACGAGGACACCAGTGCTGGCCTGGGCGTCCCAGGCGCTGCTCCAGAGAAGGAGGCAGAAGACGCCCCACTGATCCACTTGGACTCCGCCCCCATCGCTGGTAAGGTGCTCTGGAAGCCCAGGGTCTTCCCATTTCTGGGCCTCCGGGGCTACAGGGAGCTCAGGGCTGCGTGGAGGCTCCAGGCTCCCAGTGATGCCTTGTGGCTCCTCCACTGTCCCTACAAAGCAGGAAGGGAGGACAGACCACTGGGAAGAAGCTGCATTCCATCGCTCCCATTGGGAATTGGAGATTCCTAGCATTCCTGCAGCATCTGGTGCACTTTGGCACGTCGTAAATGGCAGTGGTTGGCCGTCAATGGCAGTGGTTGGCCTTCGGTTGTGCTTCAGCGACAGTTACTGCCCAGAGCTTGTCTCTCTGAAGCTCCCATCTCCCCGCAGCTTCTCCCAGGGAATCACAGCCGCCAGAGCAGCAGCCTCCCAGAGCCCTGGGGGCGGGAAGGCCCTGATAAGGCCGGGGTTAAATGACAGCTTCTGTCATCGGGAGGGACTGGGGACTGGACTGGCAGGGACTTCTTGCAGGCTTGGGGACAAGGGGCTCCTTGAGGGGCTGCGGGTGAGGGCAGGCCCAGAGCAGGCAGCGTGACTGGTTCTGGTCAGAGCTGGGATGTGGGCCATGGGGCTGGGGGTGGGGACAGGCAGGTAGGACTGGTAGGGGAGCTTAATGATAGTGTGGGGCTGGGGGAAGGCAGGCAGGGACGCAGCAGGCACCGGGCTGGCGCCCCGTCTCTGGGGCCCCCGGGGAAGATGGGAAAGGGGGCGGGGATGCGCTGAGTCCCTCGGGCCAACCCCTGGCCTGACGGGCTCTGCCTCTGCTCTCCTCCCGCAGACCCAGACCCAGCGGCTGCACCGGCCCAGACACAGTAAGTGAGCCTCGTTCTTTTGCTCTGGCAGCTGGAAAATGAGGAGAGACCGGGCAGGAGGTGTGGGAAGGGGTGGAGCTGCGGCTGTGAAGGCTCAGGGCAGGTCTTTGGCTAAAGAGAAACACATTTCAGGATCCCTGGGCCGGAGGGAAGAGGTCAGTCCCTAAAACGTGTTACTTTTTCCTTTATTTTTCCCACAAGCCTGTGAAGTAGAAAGCAGGCCTGGCTCCACATCCTGGCTTTGTCCCTTGCCAGCTGTGTGGCTAGAAGGAGTCACATAAAGTCTCCAAAGTCAGTCTGTTCATATGCAAAATGAAAACAATGAAGTACCTACCCACTCCGTTGGGTTGTGGCTGGGAATTAAACAGCTCTCTGGTGCTCCACGCGGTGCCACCCTCTGTAATTGTCTTTGCCATCGCCACTTGTTTTGCCAGTGCCGTTCCTGCTCCCTTTCCTGTGACTGTTGCTGGGGGCTCTGCCCTTTTCCACCTGGGAGTCTGTCTGAGGCTAACACCCCTGGGTGTTGGGGTGATAGCCTGCATCGTACTCGGGGCCCAGCATTGGCCATGGGTCCTTGTGTAAGTCCCAGTCCCCCCAGGCCTTGGTTTTCTCATCTGTAAAATGGGCCACTGCTTCCTCCATAGAAGAATGAAGAACTGCTGGGTAAGACACCTAGAGACACTGCAGGCACCTAATCAAGGCAGTTTTACCACCACTCCCTCTGTGGTCTTCAGCAAGTTGGACCGCGCATTTGGGAGTTCGGGGGCTGTGAAAGCTGAGGCCTCTTGGAGCTTTGCTCACTGCTGCTCATTGCTTGGCTTTCAGGACCTGAGTGTTTAGAGAGTCCTCTTCTAAGGGAAGCCTCAGTGGTGGGTCTAGGCCCTGGAGTTGATGGCCGGGGCCCCTGGGGTCCTGAGTTTAAATCCTGGCTGCCCTAGTCTGGGGAGGGGTGTCTGAGCCTCCCTTTGTTTTCCTAGAGTGAGCTGAATCTGGGCGGCTAATTCTCAGGTAGGTGTCACCCAGCTGGAGGTCTCAGAGATGCAGATTGTGGCCCTGGGTCCGGGAGCCAGGGCAGTTCTGGATTCAAATTCAAGCCTAGGAGTCCTTGTTTGTGCTCATTTGCTTGTTGGAGTGGGTGGTCCTGGGAGGGTTTCTGCTGGGCTTGCCACTGTGTAATTACGGCCAGAAGAGGGGCCAGGCTCTCCTCCCTGGTTAGGGACCTGAAATGAATCAGCGATTCTGCACCTGGGCTGGGAAGTCCTGACATTGCTGTGATCTCCCAGGGGTTACATCCCTCCAGGCTGGGCCAGGAATAAAGCCACCCAGAAACTCAGTCTGGACAGGGAAGCAGACTCATCCAGGTGGGACAGAGGGTGCCCAGGGAACAGGGACACTGACCGGAGGGGGGCTAGGTGGGTCTTGGCTGAGCAAGGGAGAATAAATTCACCAGTGGAGAGAGAGGAGGGTTCTACACGAGGAAGCCACTGAGCAGGGACAGGGGGCGGGGGGTTGGGAAACGGTGTGGGCAGCCAGCAAGTGCACCCCTTCCAGGGGTCTGGCACTTGGTTTGCTCAGGCCATCCTTCTGGAGACCCTGGTTCCCCGACCTCAGAGTCAGGAGCGTAGCCGTCTGGCCTGGCCCTGCCACCTTCTCTCTGTGTGTCCTGGAGACCTGGTGACTGCGGCCAGACGCTGTGTCTGGCTGGTGCTGGTGCCCTGTGGAGGCCTTGCAGTGGCCCCCAGAGCTAGTGCTATACTGCATCAGAATCACTCAGCGTGGGCCACGCGTTTCTGGGAGAGGGGCCCAGCCTCTGCCTTTAACCCACCACCCGCCCTTCCGTAGCACGCCCACCTATCCTATACCTGGCCCTGGTGTTAGCCCAGCTCCCTTGAACACCATCTCCTGGAGGTTCAAATCCTCACTCAGCCCTTCACTAGCTGGCTGGCTTTGGGTTCCCTGTGAAGCTCTCTGAGCCCCAGTTTCTGCATCTGTAAGATGGGCGTGTTCTCTGCCGCTAAGCATCGTGAGGAATAAGTGAGGCTGGTTGCTTCTGCTCCTGCCTCCTGACCAGTTTGGATGTTTCCAGTGCGATGGGGCCGAAGGGGCGGAGACTGTGTGCCCAGTGCCTCTGACTCCTGGGCTGGGCCTGGGTTGCCAACAGGTGTGAATAAACATCACTTCTGAGAGCCCTTGATGGGGCATTTGTGGGCTGTGAGTCCCCTGCATAATATTGATTGCAGCAGGAGTCCCGAGAGACTTCCTTTCTCACCCCTTAATTTTACAGATGGAGAGACTGAGGGGTGGGGCTTGCCCACAGTCACCCAGTGAGATGCTGGAGGCCTCCTGACTCCTTGTCCGTCAAGTGTCTCGGTGCTGCTCCCAGCTTTGTTCCCTCCCTTCCAGGTCTCCGTTTACTTAAGTTCCACCTCCTTCCCCGGATGGTGAATTTCCACTCTGGAGTCCTCTGGGAGAAGAGTCAATCCAGATCGCTTTCCTTCTCCTTGGTATCCAAGACAAAGGGGAAAAAAAAGTATCTTGATTTTCTTTCTTTCTTTTCTTTTTAAAAAAATTTTTTCCCAAAGGTAGTCACTAAGCAGACATTGCTTTGGAAAAACAAATCTCCAAGTGGAGGACATTTCATCTCTTCTCACTGCATTTCTTTCACGGTCCCTGCCTGAAGGCTTGGAAATGGCCTTGGGCTTTGCCTGGCTGCCTACCTGGCCTCCAGAAAAGCAAGGGCTGCCTGACTCGAGGCTCCTGACAGCACAGTTAGAACCACTGTCCAGATCCGGGCAGCCTCAAAGTGACCTCACTCCCCCCCCAGCTCTCATCCACAGCTGGGGAGGGAAGGGGGTGGGAGCGCCGTGGGTAAAGTGAAGAAGGCTGGAGTCCTGGTCTTTGAGGGCCTGGGAGCTCGGGCTCTGAGCCGCAGAGAGCTGGCTTCGAGTCTCACCTGTTACTTAATACCTGTGTGTCATTGGGCAAGTTGTTTCCTCTCCCGAGCCTCACTTTCTTAATCAGTAAAATGGGGATAATAAATCTACTTTCTTGCAGGGCTCTGTGAGGTGTATGTAAGTTAACATTTATTCGGTGCTGCATCACTGGTTACGAGGACTGCTGAGGCTGACGGGCAGTCCAGGTGACCTGGGCAGGGGCACCGGGTCCCTGTCTGGCTGTGAGGCCTGTGGACTTCCGGGTCCCTTCACCTGGTAGGTGGGATTGCCCAGAGGAGGCAGCCAGGCTGTTATGGGGTAGGCAGAGTTGCTGGCTTTGCTGAGTGTGTGTGGTGCCGAGGTCCACGGGGTGATTTTGGGGTCGGGCCCCGCTGCTCCACAATCCCAAGGAGTGAGGGGGCCTGGGCTCTCGTCCGTCCTGCCGCCAGGCAAAAGAACGTTCAGCCTGCTCGGCTAGCTTTTGCCACTTTCTCTTTCTTTTGCCACTTTCTCTTTCCGAAACAGGACGTATTATCAGATAACAGCAACAAGGACAACAGCAATAATAGCGAATGATAATAGTAATAGCAGTGATTGTGTTTACCTGTGTACCAGGCACCAGGCTAAATGCCCAGTCCCATCTCTTGTCTCTAGGAAGTGGACACTTCATTACCCATGTCACAGGTGGGAAATTGAGGCTTGGGGAGGTTAGGTGGCCAGAGTTACATATAGATGGTGCATGTTCATTCAACAAAGACTTAGAACCAGGGCCCCTCCGACAGGAGGCCAGGTGTTTGACCATCACCCGACCCTCCAGGGATGCGCTGGGGACTCAGGACTTTAGACTTCGGTTCATGCTGGGAGGGGTGGCTGGCTCCATATGAACGATCCCCTTCGGTGTGTGTTTATTGGGGTAAGAACTTTGCCTCTTATGAGATCTAACTTTGCCTCTTGAGCTCTTGGGAGAGTAGTGTCCAAGCTGTCGCTGGAATGTTCCATAGACCCCACCTGGGGAGCCAAGCAGAGTGGCCTCGGCCCTGCCTGTGTGTGATTCTGGGTGGCGCCCCTTCCCTTGAGATGGGAGCAGAGTACAAGCAGCCCCCTCCCCTCTTGCCCCACACAGAGGTCTTGTGATGGTAGAGGGGTGTGGAAGCGCGTCTCCACCTGCCGGACGGCTCCATGGGGACAGGGATTTTTCTTGGTGGGAGAGGCGGGTATTTCGTTTGCTGCCATATCCTCCCGGCTTTGCATGGTGCCAGGCACGGGGCGAGTGCTGAAGGCATCCCCATTGAATGAACGATGGATTCCAAGGGACAGAAGGAGGAGCCGGGTCTGAAAGGCGACTCTCAGTGTCTCCGTGAAAATGAAGAGAAAACAAACCGTGTGGAAACAGAATCTCTGAACCGGGGTTCCGACTCTGGCAGCTGACTGAGGCCAGGACAGAGGCCAGCGGGACGGGAGGCCTCAAGCGGCTGAGCGGCTGATCACGCCAATGCCACTCATGTCGGCTGCTGTTTCCTGAGTCACACTCCGAGTTGAGTGCTTCCTGCACAAGATCTCATCTCCTAGGCGATGCAGCCCTAGGAGGCGGGGCTACTGATTATGCCCATTTTGCAGATGAGGAACTGAGGCTTAGAGTTGAAGTAGTTTACCCGAGATCTTGCAGAGCTGGTGAATGGCAGGGCTGGAGCTTGGCCCGTCTGACTCCACAGCCATCCATCCGCTGGAGCTCAGAGGGTTGGCCTTTCTGGTGGACTTTGAAACCTGTGAACTCACAGCCACGCCGAGCACCCAGTAAGTACTTGCTGGGAAATGAGATCGCGTAGGTCGCCAGCTCCCTGTGTTTTCCCGGACTCGGGCCGTGTCTCTCACCTCTGAGCGCACCACGCCCTCTGCATTTGTTTGCTTTTCCTGCCCAGTTTCGCTGCCATCCCCACCAGCCCCACTGCAGCCTCAGTATTTCCTGTTGGCTCCTAGCCCAGCTGCAGGGACTCTCAGTGGCTCCCGGGAGGTACTTGTCCTGCCCCTTCCTGGGCTTATCCAGGCAAGATGGACTGTGTTGCCCACTGGCCAGCGTGTCTCACCCGGGCCTGGAGCCTGAAGGAAGCAAATGGGCAGCTGGGAGAGCCAAGGAGACCCATCCTCTCTGGATGTATCAGGTGCCGAGAAGATCAGACCAGGCTTGGGGAAGCAGTGTTTGAACAGGATGGAAACAGGGCGCTGGAGGGCCTGCCTGCAGCCTGGCCTTGTGGCTTCTGAGGGCCGAGGGTCTGGGGAGCCTGGAGGCTCTTAGGGGGCAGCTTGACGAGGCTGGAGTATCCCCTGGCCCCGGGAGGAAATGGAGGTGTCCATGAAGGTTTGTGAGATTGCTGCAGACCCAGTCTGGAGTTGTTTGGCATCCCGAGCTTGCCCTTAACTTGCTGTTTCCCCAGATCCAGAGCATTCATAGCCTCCTGTGTCCTGTCCTGCAGGGTCTCCATGGGACCTGGGGACTGACAGAGACAAGCTTCCCTCCCAGTGGAGTCCCTCATGGGAGGGTTATGGGGATCCTTTTCCCATGAAAGACCTCTGTCTGGCCCCTTACCAGTCCCTAAATTGGAAAAGCTGTATTTTTGTTTTTCCCCTTTTCCACCCCTGGCTACAAGGGGTTTCCATATAGGAGCTATGGTCTTTGGGTCACAGACCCTTTGAGTCCCCAGTATGAAGGCCACACAGTCTCTGGCCTGAAAAAATGTACACAGGTTTGCATTCATTACATCGAGTCCCCCTTCAGGAATGTGTCAAGTCCGCCCCTGGATCCCCGCAGTGACAGGACTCTGCCTTATGCATCTTCCATCCCAGTGCCTGGTACAAGGAAGACATGGTACTAATAGTTTACATGTGCACGGACGTTACAGTTTATGTAGCCCTTTCCACGCGCATCTCATTTTGATTTGCACAACTGTGGCAGGCAGATTAATGTCCCTCTCCAAGACTTCCAGGTTCTAATTACCAGAACCTGGGAATGTGCGACCTTGTACAGATGTGATGAAGTTAAGGGCCTTGAGATGGGGAGATGATGCTGGATTATCCAGGCGGGCCCAACGGAATCACAAGGATCCTTATAAGGGGGCCTGTGGAGTCAGAGAGGGATTGAAAGATGCTGTGCGGTTGGCTTTGAAGAGGGAGGAGGGGCCACGAGCCAAGGCTGCTTCTAGAGGCTGGAAAGAGGCAAGGGAGCAGATTCTCCCTTAGAGCTGCCGGAAAGAGCACAGCTCTGCAAGCACCTTGCTTTTACCCTAGTGAAACCCATTGTGGATTTCGGAACTTTATGGCTGTAACATACATCTGTGTTGTTTGAAGTTACTGAGGTTGTGGTAACTGTCACAGAAGCAGTAGGAGACTAACACAGCAGCCCTGGAAAGAGGCAATTCTTATGGGTCCCGTTGTGCAGGCCCAGAGAGGTGCAGTCACTGGCCCAAGGGAGCTGAGTGGCAGGTAGTGGCGCTTGGGTTCAAAGCCAGAGGGCCGGGGCTCTGTTTGCTCTTCCGCAGCAGCCCCCTGCCCACCCAGGCCAGCGTTCTGCTGGGAGTCCCCCTGCCCTTCCCCTTTGTCCTCCATCCTCCACCTCTCTACTGAGTGCCTGCAATGTGCCAGGCATTGCCGCGACCAAGGCAGACAGTCCCTGCCCTCGGGGGGCTGACATTCTGGGCCTTGGTGTGTTTATGGGTTCTGTAGCCAGATAATCATGGCCTGCACGTATTCTGCACTTATTATTCACCAAGCCCTGTTCTAAGAGCCTCTCCCGCCTCCAGTAATGCTCGTGACACTCACAGGTGGGTGCTACTGTACTCCCCAGTTTACAGATGCAGAAGCAGGTGCAGAGAACACACGCTGTCAGCCTCAGGACACGGAGCTCCACGGTTGAACCTGGTTGGCTTCCAGTGTTCTAACCCCTGCCCTCCCGTCTCCCGCATAGATCTGGTTGGGACCTTGCCTGTCTTCCACATCAGCTCCACAACCCAGGACCCGTTCATTGTCTGATCTGCTTAACCTTCCATTTCGTCTCTATAAAGTGGAGGCTAAATGAAATGTGAGGACCAGATGCTCCAGCGAGCTGCTCTTATCACTGTCCTCAAAGGGTGTGGGTCTGCCTGGAGCAGGACTCCAGGGCACAAGGGACCCCGCGCTGGCCAATCTGTTGCTCAACGTTGCCTGGGATGTGTTTTCCTTCTCCCTTTCTTTCTTTCTTTTTTTCTAATAGTCATGCATCTTTATTGTAGAAAAATTGGAAAGTACAGAAAATGATAGACTAACAGCAACCTTTAATTCTATCACTGTATGTTCCTACCCAGCTTCCTTGCTATAGAAGTATACATATGTATATATACCAATATTTTATAGAACTGTGGTTTTATTGCACGTGCTGTTTCTCAGCTCACCTTTTGACCGAATTACATAGGGTGAGCATTTTCCCATGGGAACTTCTTCAGTACCCCACAAGGCTCTTGATAAGTTATTGCTGAGGGTACAGTGCCTGTCCTGGGTCTGACTGCTGAGCCTGGGGCCCTTGAGATGACGGGAGGGAGGTGTGTGCACCACAGAGCAGAAGGCCAAGGTGGGGTCTGGGTTATTGGCTATGGCTGTGGGGAAAGATGGTTCCCCAGGGGCCTTGATGCTTGCTTCCCACTGAGGACTGTGTTATAGATATCAAGTAAGGGTCCCCTCCTCCGACTTCCCTGGGGGCCCCTCCCCACTCTGCTCATTCAGTAAGTGGATTTGTGACCATGTGGGGGATGGCACAGTACAAAGAGTCTGGGGCCCAGAACCATTCCGTATGTGAGGGGTGGCCAGGCTCAGTGTGAAGAGGTGAGTGCATACAGGGACCCTGTTAGCTGGAGGAGGGGGGGAGGGGGAGGAGGGGGGAGGGGGAGGAGGGGGGAGGGGGAGGAGGGGTGGAGGAGGAGGAGGGGGAAGGGAAACAGTGCACCGGGGGTATTTATCATGGGCCAGACCCTCTGCTAAGAGTTTTACAAGCCTTTATTTACTCCTTCCTGGAACCCAAAAAGAGAAGTATTATTGCTCCATTTCACAGATATGGAAACTGAGGCACAGAGAGGTGCCAAGTGCCATATCTGTGTTATCTCATTTAATCCTCACGGCGGGAAGTAGAGTGATTATTCGTCCCATCCCTCAGCAGCTCCAGGATGTTTAGCCACTGTCCTGGTCCACAGCCAAGTGGCAGAGCTGTGATCTTATCCCAGGTCTGTTGGCTCTGGAGCATATGTCTATTCCCACCCTAAGCCCATGATTCCCCCGTTCTCAACCCTGGCTGCACACTGGAGCCAGCAGAGAGCTTTAAAAACACCGATGCTGGGCCCCTCCTGGCCGATGGGTCAGAATCACTGGGGCAGGGGCTCTGGGTCTGTATCTCTGAGGAGCTTCCCAAATGACTGCTGTGGGCAGCTGCTTTGAATCCTCCTACCAGGTGATCTTCAAGGTCCTTCTGCCTTTTTTTTTTTTTTTTTTTTTTTGGCTGCACCGTGCGGCATGTGGAAGTTCCCCGACCAGGGATCGAACCTGTGCCCCCTCAATGGAAGCGCAGAGTCTTAACTACTGGACCACCAGGGAAGTCCTTCTTTTTTTTTTTTTTTTTTTAAATCTTTATTAGAGTACAGTTGATTTATAATGTTGTGTTAGTTTCAGTTGTATAGCAAAGTGAATCAGTTACACATATACATATATCTACTCTTTTTAAGATTCTTTTCCCATATAGGTCATTACAGAGTATTGAGTAGAGTTCCCTGTGCTATACAGTAGGTCCTTATTAAGTATCTATTTTATATATAGTAGTGTGTATATGTCAATCCCAGTCTCCCATTTTATCTCTCCCCCCTGCCCCCTTTCTGGTTTTAACATGCTATATGAACTAGAAAATGGCCAGGGCTAGAAAGAAAACTGGCAGCAGGCTTAATCCGGGCTTGATGTGTTTGCCTTTCTTGTGTGTCTCTTGGATTTAGGGATAGTGATAGTGGTGCTGGTGGGGAATTTCTTGAGGGGATGCTCTTGAGTCGGGCCGTCCTGGGCAAGCCCTGCTGTCCCAGCCCTCGGTCTGCTGCAGATTGGGTTTTACTCAAGGCCTTATAAGGCTCATGTTATTCTGGTCCTTTCAATTCCCAAAGGTGGAATTCTTTCCTCTTTCATATTTTTCATACCTTGTCCTGGAAAAGGCATCGGGAATACCGTGTGTGCGTGCGCGCGAACACACACACACACACACCCACCCACACACACCCAGCCACCCTGGTTTTGGGGGTCTTCTCTCTGATAACTCACACTGTGTAGCCTCTGGGAAGGGACCTTGTGGAATCTGCAACCGGGCCCAGCAGTAGCAGGGGCAGGGGTGCTGCCATTCTCAGAGTGGGGCTTCTTGTCTTTAAAAGAGGGCGGGGGGCGGGGGCATCCATCATCACTGAGTGTCCTCGTGTGAAGGGGCTGACGGAATGGGGTGACCAGGCCAGAGCAGGTCCCTGCTGTCACAGGACACTCATTCCCCTCTTGTCCCTGGCGTGTCCCTGGAGAGAGAGGAGGTGGGCTCAGAAGGTGCTTTGAGCTCTGTAGTGGACTCCTGGTGTACTTGACCTCAGTCTGGTCCAGTGAACGCTGTCATGGGGGGGCCTCCTCTTCTTTGCCCAGCTTCTTGTTCTCTGTTCCTCTCCACGGACTTGGCTCCTTTTCTTGGCATTCGAGTGGCGGAGGCCTCACTTTGTAAGACGGTGTCATCTTAGTGGCTGGCCTTTCTTGCCTGTGCAAGCTGAGAAGCATTAGAAGTGCAGGAAGCTCAGATAAGGGCGAGATAATTGGCCTCTTATTGCTTTTTTATGGCTCTTTTATTATCTGAAACCTTTGGGGAGGCTCCAGGAGTGTTTGCTCACAAGGAGAGTTAGATTTTCCAGCCAGGCAGCAGCTGGGAGAGGCTGCCCCTGGGTGGGCTCAGGGTGGGTCAGTGGCCTTGGCAGGCAGCTAGAAGGGCCAGGGAGGGAGGAGGCACCCCCAGCCTCATTTCTTGCCATGCCCACTGCTTCCCTGGCCTGGGAGGCTCTTCCCCATCCCGTCTGCCTGGGGAACACCTGCTCCGGTCTGAGGGCAGCAGAGTTGGTGTCAAGAGCAAGGCTCTGCAGGCAAAGCACAACTCTGCCACTTGCTGGCCAGGTGATTTGGGGCAAGGTACTTGCCAATTCTGAACCTCACTTTCCTCATCTTTAAAATGGTCACAATAAGACACACACTTGTCCTCAAGCATTCTGCCTAGGGCTGGGTGCAGAGAAGATACCAGCAAAGTGCAGGGCAGGGGTGCTGGTGGTCTCCAACCAAGCCTGAGAAGACCTGTGCATGCACGGGCACTGGCCTCTTCCCTCCCTTGGGGCCCCTGGTGTCTCTGCTTGCCTCAGCCATTGAGGCACTCAGGGTGGGCATAAAGGTGACTGCCCTGCTGTGTGGCCCCTGCTCCCCAGCCCAGGAAGCCAGGACCAGTACCTCGGTGGCTGCTCAATAGAAGCACGAGCCCAGACTAGCTTCTCTAGTAGTGCCGGTGGCTTAGACCCATGCTGTCCTGTTTGGGGGCTACTAGCCACATGTGGCTGTTAAAAATTAAATTACTCAAAATGAAATACAATGAAAAAATAAGTTCACTGTGTTTTGGTAACGTGCAAACTAGAGGCTCATATTTTCAGCCCCATCCTGGCTTTTAGTATGTCATAGCAGTTACAGATCCCTTTTTTAAAAAAAATTTTATTTATTTATTTATTTATTTTTGGCTGTGTTGGGTCTTCATTTCTGTGCGTGGGCTTTCTCCAGTTGCGGCAAGCGGGGGCCGCTCTTCATCACGGTGCGCGGGCCTCTCACTATCGTGGGCTCTCTTGTTGTAGAGCACAGGCTCCAGACGCGCAGGCTCAGTAATTGTGGCTCACGGGCCTAGTTGCTCCGCGGCATGTGGGATCTTCCCAAACCAGGGCTTGAACCCGTGTCCCCTGCATTGGCAGGCAGACTCCCAACCACTGTGCCACCAGGGAAGCCCACAGATCCCTTCTAAAGCTGTCTGACCTTACCCCAAAATGCCCATCCCGCCTCCATGTCACCGTTAGAGGTTACCCGAGACCTTCTGGGGTGTTCACTGTCGAAACGCACCTCAGCCTTGGAGCTGGTGTCACAATTTCTCCTGGACAGAGCCTCGAACATGCATCTCTGACTATGCCAAGAGCTCTTTCTCTCTTTCCTTTTTAAAAACATGGTTGGGAGAGTAGTCAAGCGAGGTGCAGTGATGTCATGACACAGTGAATCTGTGATGTCGGTGAATGAATGCGGGTTCCCTACTTTTTTTTTTTTTTGCGGTACGTGGGCCTCTCACTGTTGTGGCCTCTCCCGTTGCGGAGCACAGGCTCTGGACGCGCAGGCTCAGCAGCCATGGCTCACGGGCCCAGCCGCTCCACAGCATGTGGGATCTTCCCAGACCGGGGCACGAACCCGTGTCCCCTGCATCGGCAGGCAGACTCTCAACCACTGCGCCACCAGGGAAGCCCCCGGGTTCCCTACTTGCACATGGTCTGGTGGAAGGAGCAAACTCTGCAGGCGGACAGACTGGGCTGCAGATCCCAGCTCCCTCTGATGAGCCGAGTGACTTCAGTCGAGTCCGTCATCAAGACTTCGTGAGCCTTAGTTTCCCCATCTTAGAATGAGGACAACACTGCCTACCTCACGTGCGCTCTTGTGTAGTGAAATATGCAAATATAGGTAAAGCACAACAAGCAGCACCTGGCACGTTCTTCCAGTAGTCACCAGCTGTTATGGTTAACGTAGCAAAGCAAACTTTAAAACCAAATTCGGCCAAACTCTCATGTCAGCTCCCGCTGGAATGATTTGGTTGTCTGAGCATTTCCGAGCAGCTGGACTCAGCACCTTGAAGCCGTCTCCAGGTTGAGAAGGTGGTGACTCAGGGAAGCGCTGTTAGGGACTGGGACTCAGGTGGCTCCAGCCCAGCACCCCTCCTGGTCCAGACCAGCCCTGTCCCCTCTTGGCCTTAACTTCCCGCTGATGGAAAGCGTTACCCCAGGACTGAAACGTGCCCCTCACCCCAGGCGACACTGCTGACTTCTGGCAGTAAAATTGGAGCTGAGTCTTGCTTCTCCAATAGTGCTGGTGGCTTCGGCCTGTGTTGTCCTGTTCGGGGGCCACTAGCCACATGTGGCTATTTAAAATTAAATGACCTAAAATGAAATAAAATGAAAAGTTAAGTTCCTTAGCCACACGAGTTCCATTAGCCACCTTCCAAGTGCTCCGTAGCCACGCGTGGCTCACTGGACAGCACAGACGTGGCATGTTTCCATCGTCACAGCCGTCCTTGCTCTGTTACCTGAGACGCAGTCCTGAGAGCCCAGCTCAGGGGCCCAGCAGGCTGGCTTCACTGTCCAGCTCTGCCACTCACAGGCCAGTGATCTTGGGCAGGTTCCTCTGCCTGCCACCTGCCGAAGTGGGAAGGATGCCAGGATCTACCTGTCAGTGCTACTGCGAAGGCGAGGCCAAGGGCCTGCTCAAAGGAGGTGTTCCACACTTCACTCTCCTCCCTCCCCTCTCCCTGCACTTCCTGGTTGTCATCTCCCCCTCCTCCTCCCCTCCCTCCGTTCCTCCTCCCCCCCTCCCCCTCCCCCTCCCTCTCCTCCTCCTCTGTTAAGGGCTTGTGTGCTGGCAAGTTCAAGTCAATTCTTCATAACAGTGGCTGCTGCCTTGGACAGTAGAAGGCCTCTACCCTCTGGGTTGCCAGATGTGGCTTTTTTTTTTTTTTTGAGCGTGGGCTTAAAAAAAAAACCAAAAACTTTTCACTCTAAGATAGTTTTAGATTTACAGGGATGTTGTAAAAGTAGCACGTAGAGTTCCATATACCACCTCATCCTGTTTTCCCCATTGTTAGCGTCTTACACGACCATGGGATATTTATCAAAACTAAGAAACCAATGTTGGTACTTTACCATTCTCTGAACTCCTGACTTTATCTGGATTTCATCAGTTTTTCTGCTTATGTTCCTTTTCTGTCCCGGGATCCTATCCAGGACCCACATGGCATCCAGTTGTCATTTACACTGCTCTGCTCTGTGACAGTTCCTCAGTTTTGTTTTTCATGATCTTGAGAGCGTTGAGGAGTAGTGGGCAGGTGTTTTAGAGCATGTTCCCCCATCTGGGTTTGTTTGGTGTTTTTCTCATGATTAGCCTGGGGTTATGGGCTTGGGGTAAGAATCCCACAGAGGTGAGCACCCTTCTCATCACGTCGTATCTGGAGTACATGATGCCCGAGTGACGGCACTGGGGGTGCTCACTTGGTGTCTGCTGTCTCTCCACTGCTTTCCCTTTGCTTCTCTGCTCCCGGGAAGCGTGCCTCTGGTCCAGCCCATCCTCAAGTGTGTGTGGGAATTAAGCCCTGCCTTCTGTGCATGGTCTTGTGAAGCTTTGCAGGTCCTTGTCTCTCAGACGCAAGGCCCCCCAGTCCTCTCCTCCATTTTGCATGTGGAGACTGGGGAGATGGAGATTCCCACTGAGTCTGCCCTGGTGGAGGAGAGACAGGGTGCCCTGGCCCGGAGAGCATCTGACCCTTATCACTTATCACCGTGAATACATTTGACCTTTATGCTCTTGTAAAGCAGGAGGTCGGCCTTATACGTTTGACCTTTATGCTCTTGTAAAGCAGCAGGTCGGCCTTACAGTGCCTTCTAAAGGTGAGGAAACCAAGAGGGGACGGGGCGTGTCCAAGGCCAACCCAGCTGTGGCCTCCCCAGCTCGGCCTTGGGGGCAAGTGGCGCTGTCACCTGGTGAGGGGCTGTCTGACGCTTCAAGGAACCAGCTGTCCCATCCTCCTGGCTCACTGGCCCTGCTTCTCCGCCCGCAGGGGGCCGGCCGTGGTGAGCAATGGGGTTGCCGTGGACACAGCTTTCTCTGGGGTCCGGCGCTCCAGCTGGAGACGGAAGAGCTCCCGTCGCAGTAAGTCCCCCGCATCCCTCCCCACCCCCCAGGTCTCAGCCCCAGGAGGTTGGTGTCAGGATAGCCTCCCCTTCTCTAGGCTGAGAGAGCTGATGTGGGCTCATGCGAGCCGAGGGGTTGTCCTTGCTGCATGGCTGCTGTGGGCTTGGTGGCAGCTCTGAGGTGGACCGGCCACTGCCCACCCTTGAGAGTTGCCCCCTTTGCCACCCGATGTGAGTCGTGATCCAGGAGTAGATCACACATTCAGCTGCTCATCCGTCCCCCAAATACTTCCAAAGCTCCTCCAGCGGGCCAGGGTGATCTGGGTGGTGGGTGTACACTGGTGACCTAGACGAGGTCCCTCTGGCAGCAGAACCAGACACATAGGCGGGCGGTTACCATGCAGAGCGCATGTGCTAGGCTGGGGAGGTGGGAGTCGGGAGAGCCCACGAGTCCTGAGGCAGAGAGTGAAGGAGCAGGGGTCCGGGCAAGAGTGTCTAGGCTGAGGGGGCAGCCTGTGCCGGAGCCCAAGGGCGAGGGGATGCCTGGCACCTCGGAAGCAGTGAGCCTTGGTGTGGTGGAGGGGAGGGTCTAAGGGGTGAGCAGGGCCAGGTGAGGCTGCCATCTCCCCAGTTCCTCCCAGAGTGTGTGTGGGGTGCCCTCGGAGGCCGTGCTTTCCCCAAAGTGACAGTGAGCCATAAGAGGCCAAGAGGAAGCCATGAGACCACGTCTGCATTTCAGTCCCATCACTGATGCTCCGAGACAAGGTGGTGGGCTGGAGGCTGTCCAGGGGAGGGAGGCTGATGGCTGGAGCCAGGGACCTGGAGAGAGGTTGGGCAGGTCTGAGCCATGTGGGAGGCAGAATCTGTGTCGGTGGGGAGGGGGCGGTGAGGCTCCTACAGGGCTCTGGGCGCCCTGGGACCGCAGGGAGCAACGCAGTTAGGAACGGGGACTTCAGAGTCCATCTGGTCCTCTGTCTTCCTGGAAGGCCTGTGGGGTGAGGACAGGCTACCATCGGGCGGGGACTGGTTTTCCAAACCCTCGCTCTGCTGGGGCCACACGCCCCTAGAGAGGGCAGAGACTGGGCACACAGTTATGGCGGGGGGGAGACCTCTTTAAATATTCCAGCTCAGGAGCTGCTAAATGGGCAGGCTGTGCTCTCTGCCCCACTCATAGCACACCCAGCAAAATGTTAGGGGAGTGATGTGCTCATTTGCAGAATTTTTTTTTTTACCAATCAGGACCCCGCTGTCTGAGTTTTGGGGGACTCTCCTTAACCCCCCTCTCCAAATCCATTCCCCCACTCCCTGCCGTATCCTGTGCTCATTAGATATGGCTGCCTTGCCCTCCCTCGCCTCTGGGTGGGGGGTGACTCCTTTTGGGGTAGTCCTGGGGGCCTGGGCGGCTGAAGAGGCTTCCGGGCCCTGGGGCACAGGTGCTGGGTTTGCTTCATGCTCCGTGCAGGTGCCATCAGTCAGAGGGGCAGGCCTGCAGGTGTCGGGGCGGCAGGGGGCGTGTGCCGCAGTCACTGGGAGGGCGTCTTGGAGGGGCCGGGGAGCGGGAAGAGGCAGGGGAAGCTGCGTCCTCTCAGAGCAGTGGCAGGCAGGGCTCCCCAGGGGCTGGGCTGCAGGATGCTGGCCCAGCTGAGCCGTGGGGGTGCGGGCGGGCGGGCGGAGGGAGCTGCCAGCTGGTGCAGTCCTGCTGTCAGTCTGGCAGCCGCCCTGGGCCACCACAGCCTCCTTCGTGCTCTTTTCCTCTCCCTTCTCTCCCAGTCGACCGGTTTACTTTCCCCGCCCTGGAAGAAGATGTGATTTACGACGACGTCCCCTGCGAGAACCTCGACGCCCATCAACCCGGTAAAGCCTCTTTCAGGCGTCCTGCTTCTCTCCGGACAGAGGAGGGGTGGGAGGGGCGGCGGGAGGGCGGGGCCTGGGGAGGGTCTCTCCTTCCACTTCCTCCCCGGCCCCACCCAGTCCATGGCCCCTCCTTGCTTTTAAAAACCACGGCCGTCTTCCCGGGAGAGTCAGGAGGTGGCTGAGGGCGCGGCCAGGCTGGGGCTGGGGCGGGGTTAGGGCTTCACGGGGCGGGGTTAGGGCTCCATGGGGAGGGGTTAGGGCTTCATGGGGAGGGGTTAACGCTTCAAGCGCAGGGGTTAGGGCTTAAAGGGCAGGGGCATGCTGGGCTGTGGGTCCCCAGGCAAATCACTCACTTTTCCAAGCCTCCGTTCCTCCTGAAAATGGGTTAATAATCCAGACTTGCTGAATGGTGAAGCAGAGAAAGCCAGGGAAAGCCTGGGTCCTGCCAGGGAGATTGGGGCCGCAGAGGAGAAACAGGGTGGGGGAGGGTGAGTGCTGCTGGAACTGGGCCCACATTCTCACCTAGCTGGAAGGAGGACTACCCAGGGAGGAGGGATATTTAATATCCATTCACAGTAAGAGCCGTCTTTGCTTAAACACGTTTTGCCAGCTGCTCTTCATGGTTTACCTCCTGTAATCTGCTTTGAAACTTTGACTTAGGGTATTACCTCCTTATTCTTCAGAGGAGGAAACTGTAGAGGCAGAGCTGGGATTCGAACCTGGGTCATTCTGACTCCAAGTCCAGTGCCCTGTCCCCTCCCCCCACAAAAGGACTTGGGTGGCATTTTATGAAAGATGAAACGCATTTGCTTCCCCTATTCAGTCAACCCCGTGAGGTCAGTAGGGCAGGGCCTATGGCTCCAGTTGACAGTCACATCAGAGAGGTTAAGCCACCAGCCCCAGATCACACAGCCAGAATTTGAATAGACATCTGCTGGACTCTGCTTTTTCTACAACACTGTTCTGCCTGTCTTCTAGGGGCTCCCCATCTAGTGGGGGAAACAGCCCCTGCATTTGTGGAGCTCCTAGTCTGACAGGGGCGACTGTAACCATCCTGGGGCAGCACATAGTCCAACGGGAGAGACACACAGACAACATGACAAGGCCTGACGTCCCCCGGGGGCACACTCCTGACACCTGTCCCAGGAGCAGGGTGGGTGGGCCCATGATCCACCCATCCATTTAACAAGCCCTGGAGGAGCCTGGAACCCATTCCTGCTTGTAGCTCATGTGAATCCGGGAGAGTGGGAAAGGGTGGCTGGATGAAGGTCCCAGAGCCAGGAGATCGGAGTGGCCTGAGGCCATTATTTGACCCCTTTGGGCTGTTCTCCCACCTGAATCCGATCAAGCCACGAATCACTTGGTCACAGTCTTCACTGGGCACCCTCGGGTCCCCAGGGTGTAGGGATATGGCATGTCCTGCGGTTTACCCTGAGGTGGGCAAGAGCAGGTGGCCTGGGAGCCAGTTGAGCCTGCCAGCTGAGGACCAGGACCCCTGCCCTGAGACCCCCACTCTCTCTCGGGGCTGTGGGAGGGTTGAGTCGGCGAGGCTGGGCCCAGCCCTCAGCAGGTACATCCCACGAGGAGCACTGTGAGCATCACACCTGCCAGGGCCCCGCACTGACCCGCACGGCCTGTGGGCTCAGCCGGCGCTCGGTGGGGAGGTTGTCCACTGAGGTGCAGGCCGCACAGGCCAGTGGACCCACACAGCCCTGGGCTTTCATCCCGGCTCTGCCATTAATTAGGGCACAGCGCTCTGTGCTTTGGGCCTTGGCTTCTTCGTATGAAATCAGAATATCGTCCTGACCTCACAGGACTTTGGGGAGGGTCATGCCGCAAATCTTCTGGTTAATCTCTCTGGCTTCAGTCGATGCACCTGTAAAACTGGGCAGTGCTAGCTTCCTCCTTGGGTTGTGGGGAGGATGCCATGAGATAGTTGATGTAGAGCAATGAGTGGGTGGTGGTAAGTGCTTTGAAAGGGGAGCCATGTTCCTGAGCATTAGGGAAGTCCATGACCCCAGGAGGCGGGGGGAGGTGGGAGGCAGCGGGGACCAGGCGACTGTGAGGCCTCTGAAGGCTTAGGAATCTGGTGACACTGTCTCCACTGGAGAGAGTATTTCTGGGTGAGCCCAGGGGGTCGTCAGCACAGCAGTGCCTCCGTGGAAGGCAGCATGGTGCCTCTTTGGAAGGCAGCACAGTGAGTGGATGGAGCCCCCTCCCCGCTCACTGCCTGACTTCGGGCAAGCACATGTCTACTCTGGGCCCCATTTTCTCATCTGTCTGATGGGAGGTGGTGATAATTTCCAGCCCCACAGGGCTGCTGGGAGAATCCGGCATGTAGGTGTAGGTGGGCGGGGCCGGCAGTCAGGGGAAGTAGATGCCACGTGGTTCTTCCTCTGGGGCAGCCCCAAGGACTGGGCTCTGCCCCTGGACTCACGGGTTGTGGGGCCTCCACTGCAGTAATAGGACAAGCAGCCCAGCCTTGTGAAGTTCACAGCCTGGTCACCAGCTGCTCTACCCCCTGGAGATGTTAGTCACTATCATCTTTTGCTGAAAAATAACCCTGTGCTTCCTCCTGATCCTGGGACCTGAGTCTCCAGCTAAGCCCCAGTGTGTCTGATTGGCTCTTTGGCTGAAAATCTTCCCTGACCCCTCACCCCCCGGCTTTCCCGTGTGGGGGAGGTGGAGGCTTGGGGTCAGTGTGGAGACCTTCAAGCCCACCCAGAGCCCCCGCGACTAATCAGCTGCTCTTTGCCGAGCGCCTGCCATGTGCCAGGCTCTTGGCTAAGAGCTTTTTGTGCAAATATTATGTTTACTCCACCTTTCAGCTTATCATCCCCATTTTGTAGAGAGGGCTCCAATAACCAAAGTTCTCTGCTCTTTAGAATGCGTGGTTTCTGAGCAGATTTTTGTTTTTTTAACCCATCTCAGTGCCATATTTTGTCTGTGTTAACGCAAAGCCTTTTCACCTTCGTGCACTTTTTTGGAGTCTGCCCTTACTTTTGTGAGGCCTGCAGTTCAGTTATTCTCCGGGTCACAGCCCAGGAAGTGAAGCTCAGAGGTGAAGGTGAGGCTGAGAGCTCCCGGAGGTGGAGCTGGGGCTGGGGCTGGGACCCCGTGTTCTGGGCCCGGGAAACTGGCTTTCCCACCTCAGTCTAGAAACAGCATCTCAAACCCGAGTTGACAGGGACCCCAAGAGTGCCCGGCCCTCCAGGCCAGTGGACTGTCGGGTCTCTGTCCCCCAGTTTCCCGTTCAAGGCATTTCCTGTGGGGCCGGGGAAGAAAAGGGAACATTCCTGGACGCTGGGCTAGACGCGCCCCCTACTGGACCATCCTGGACCCTCACGGGGAACTCAGATTTGGGGTGAGGGATCTGAGTCATTCAATGCCCCGGACCATCTTCATTTTCCCCCCTAGGATGCTGAGGCCAGAGCTGAGGGCCTGAGTCAGGACGTGGTCTTAGGGCTTCTCTTTTCCTCTAAAAAATGCCACAGAAGCCTCAAATGAGCGTTCAGATCCTAGCAAGGTGATGCGGATAGGGGAAGTTGTTGAGCCGGTTGTGTGCCAGGCACGTTTCTTGTGCTTCTCTGCATTTTTCACGTCCTCTTCACTCTGCGGGGTGGATGTCGTGTTCTCGCTGCCTCCTGCTTCTGGACCTGGAAGTGGAGCTGACCCACGCCCCCACCTGCCTGCCTGGGTTCAGAAATAGGGGCTGGTGGGCTTGGCCTCAGGTCCTCGGCTCACCAGCCCTGTCTCTTGGCCAGCAGGGGCAGAGAGGAACCTGCTCTACGAGGATGTGCACCGGGATGGGGCACCCCGGGAGACGGAGGACCTAGGCTGGAGCTCCAGTGAGTTTGAGAGCTACAGCGAGGACTCCGGGGAGGAGGCCAAGCCGGAGGCGGAGCCTGCCAAGCACCGAGTGTCCTTCCAGCCCAAGGTGAGGGGGAGGGCGTCTCTCACCCCAGCCAAGGCACCTGCGAGTGGGGTGGTGAGGCCAGGCCTGAGACTCGTACCTAAACCTCAGTGATTCCCAGGAATGTATGGTGAGAGAGGGAGAAGTGGCCTCAGTAATCCCGAGACAGGTAGTGACCCACCCGCATTGCTGATTGGCCGTGGAGAGCCCTAAACCTAGGACGGGCGTGGTTAGTGCCTGGCACATGTGCTGCCCCTGCTCCAGGCCTGTGGCAGACCCGGCAACTGATGACGATGCTCACGGGCTCAGATCTGGCTTTAGAATCCTCCTCAACACAGTGCTTGGGCAGCCTAACCAACTGATTACAGTTGACACATGGATGAAATCAGCTTGATCTCCTTGCCTCACAGGATGCTTCTCAGATCGATCCGAGACCCCCACAGCCCTCTGCCCTGGGGAAGTGAGCAAGCGGGCTAAGTCAGAGGTGCCTGGGAGGCTTCTTTCCAAAGCCTTTCAAAGTGCCATCCATGCGTTGATTGCTTCCAGTGTTTCTGCCTGGAACAGAGTTCATTCTGCTGATTTCATGGAAGGAGCCACGGAAGCCAAGAGGAGGATGGATTGTTTGGTTCCTCCTTTTTTGTGATAGCCTTGCCTGTCCCATTTGTTCTCTAGAAGCCACCAGAAGGCAGGTTCTATCCATGCCGAGATTTGGGATTGAATGGGAGCAGCTTCTTAGAGACAGGCCCTGCCCGACCAGAGGTGACTGGGTCTCTGTAAGGTTCCTTTTGAAAAGACACAGGGAGGCAAGTGGGCTCAACCTGTCAGCGAGTCCTGCCTGCAGGTGGGACAGGGACCAGGCAGGGGCCCCAGGCCCAGGCTGGATTACAGGGGCCTCCAACTCCCAAGTTTTTCTGAGTGCCTCCTGCCCCTTTCTGAGTTTGGGGATCCCTTCTGGGAGAGGGGCGCAGGCCAGAGCAGCACCTACACCTAAGAGTCTTCAGACAGACTTTACTCAGATGAAGAGGGCTCCCAAGTCCTCAGGAAGCCTGGGGGCTGAGCAGGTCTCTCCTGAAACGTGGTCTTCTCTCGGCTGGGCCCCCGTGGGTGGCACCATGGAAAACAGCCTTGACCTCCTGCTAGCAAAAAAAGTTAAGCATCTCTGACACCTACTCTGTGCCTAGTCCATATCTTAGGGTGTGGGTTGGGGTACAGGGGGACTGGAAGACCCAGCCCAGGCTTGGGGAACCTTTGTGGTCTAGGAGGAGATACCGAATATGAAACGATTTGTCAAAAATGAAGAAAACATGCCTTTCTGTGAACACAAGCCCGTGTACCTATGGCCGCCTGCCCGACACAGGTGGGATTTGATGGGCCTCATCACAGGAGGCTTCCTTCCAAGAGAGGCTGGTTGGGAGCTGGGGTGCAGAAGCCAGAGGAGATGGGAAAGGTGTCCCCAGTTGGAGGAATGACCCAGGCGAAAGGCCAGGAACAGGCCTCTTCCTGCTTCTGTCCTTAGAAGGGGCAGCATGCTCTAGTTTAGGGGAGAGAGGGGGCTTTGGTTATGAAGGCGCCACGTGCCCTGGGTAGCCTCTGCATGGGGGGTGGGTGGGACTCCTGTGTCCCAGCCCGGCTCTTGAGGGTGTGAGCAGGTGGGACCCCAGGCCTGGGCCAGCCCTTGTTCTCAGCCTCTGACTGTCCCACCTGATCTCCCACGGCCACTTCCCCGGCCCCCTGCCTTCTTGCTGGGGACCAAGAGGGAACCGTCAGCACCTCTCAGGGCAGGACGTGTGGGGATGCTGAGTTTGGGCTCTCCCATGGTGGTCCTCGGACTTGCACAGGCATCGGGATCACGTGGGTAGTTGGTTGAAATCGCAGATGTCGGGGCCTCGCTCCCAGGTTCGGGGTTTGGGTGGGGCCTGGCAATCTGCTTTTTAACGGCGCTCTGTCCTCCGGGGATGCAAGGGGCCCACAGAGCACCGTGAGAAATGCTGGGCGGGCCCTCACCTTGGCCTGGCCCCAGGGGTGGGGTCTCTGGGGGCTGCCCCTGGGCATGTGTCCCGCACACCCTCAAGCTGGGGGCTTGGGACTCTTCCTCAGCAGACAAACGATGCAGAGTTCTTGGAATTTCTGACCATGAGGACTTTTCTCCGGCCATGGGCCCAGGCCCTCCTGTTCCCTGCACAGCAGGCTCCCAGGGATTGTAGGGGGGCATTTCCTCTGACACCCCCCCTCTGCCTGGGAACCGCCCCACCTCAGCCCCACCTGCAGGGCTTTGCCCTCCTGAGCTGCTTGGGGCGCAACTGCTCCTACGCGTCGTGCTGCAGCCGCTGCATGTTTCCTGCGCCACCGCTGCTTGCCTGTATGTAGTTTGTGCTGGGGCGCCTTGGGCAGCAGAGATCTGGGTGGAGTCGGGTCCTGTCCTTAGAGTCTAACAGGAGCCTGGCACCCCGTGCAGCTGCAAAAGAACTAGTGGAGCCCCTCCTGCAGGTGTCTGGCCAAGCCAGCCCTCAGTGGGCCGATTTTTGCCAAAGAAAATGACTGGTGGTCTGCAGAGGGACCTCCTCAGGAGCACTTGACCCAGCTGTGACCAGGAGCCTGACCCTGATTAATGAGGGCCTGCTGGTCGCCCCCCATGGTCCGCGGGAGGTTATGTCTTTTTTTTCCCCAGCTGTGAAATGGGCTCCACTGAACCTTTCCACTTTCTGACTGTGATCTCTTCATAATTAAGGTGACCGTGATCCGGTTGGCCAGGGGCCTGGGCAGCAATGCCAGCTCTGACCTCAGCTGGTTGACTCTGATCCAGCTAATTCTGCAGTTGACCTTCGAATCTAGTTCTTCGGACCCTGAGAGAGGCAGAGGCCCAGGTCCTTTATGATTTATCATGTCAGTCTTATTTACAGATGAAACAGGACTCCAGTTTTCTGGGGAGTCTGAGTAACTCTCAGAAGGATCCCTGTCCTGCTACTTCTTTGTATAACAATAGTGAATATTTGCCCAGTGTGCTACAGCTGACAGAGCAGTTTCATTTATTGTTCCTCATACCCTGGAGTGGTTGGCATTACTTGCTTTAAGAGTCTCATTTTGTTGATCAGAGAACCTAAGCGACAGAAGCTCAGAGAGGTTAGGTGTTGTGGTGAGGGCCACACAGCAAGTAGGTTGTAGAACCACAGCTCAACATCACATAGGATTGGAAAGGAAGTACCTTGTCCATCCGTTCATCCCTCCATCCGTCCATCCCTCTGTCCATCCATCCATCCATCCATCCAGTCAACTGTCCATCCATTCAACAAATATTGAGCATTTATTATTTGAAAGATAGATAGTCTAATATCTAAAAAAGCTCCCATTTGTTTGAACACTCACTAAGCTCTGGGGTTTACATGCTTTGTCCATTTAACCTTCTCAGTGATACTATGAGGTAATTATTCTTATGGCTACTTTACCAGTGAGGAAGCTGTCACTCAGAGAGGGAAAGAGACTTTTCCAGCTGGTAAGCGGGGAGCAGTGATTTGAATGTAGGCCCACCTGCCTCTCAGCTCATGCTTTGGATTCCTCTGCTTGTCTACTTTTCTACAAGTAGCCCCAGTCCTGGTCTTCTCTATAGTTTACCAAATATCACTATTGCTCCTACAGTTCATGCATTTGAATGTCTGTCTGTTTGTCCATTTATCTGTCCATCTTCCCAGATAGTATGTAAGCCAGTCAGCCACCTATCCCTCCATCCGGTTGCCTGCCCATCCCTCCCTCCATCTATTCCTCCCTCTGTTCCTCCAGTGGTGTGCTCAAGCCAGCTCATCCTAGCTCACAAGAAACCAAGAACCAATTGTGCACATCCCTTTCCAACTTCACACTCAGTGATGTCACATTGGTAGTCTGAAATTGGCTGTGGTGGGCGTGTTCACGCCGTGGAAATACTACAAGGCAGGGCTCTTTTTCCTGGAGAGCCACTTGTTGAATATTTACCAGCACAGCACTGCTTCCATCCATCCATGTTTTTATTAATTCATCTGACTATCTCTTCATTCCTCTACCCATTTGCCCAGCTGTACAGTCATCCAACTAAATGTATCCATTTGCTCACCCATCCATCCATTTATCTGTCTATCCATCCATCTATGAGCCTGTCCATCTACCCATCTGTCTATTGTCCATCCATCCAACCACCCCTCTCTGCATTCACCCATCTTTCTGCATTTGCCCACTCATCCATTTATCCCCTTGTCCACCCATTCCACCCATCCATCCACCTGCCATTCATCCATCTCAGAAACTTGCCAAGAACCTCTTATGTCGAGAGGCCCGTGCTGGGCTCCTGGGATGGGGAGATGACCGAGACACAGTCCTTGTCCTCCGAGCACTGGGAGGGGGCCTGGGCTGTTCCCCTCCCACCTCTCCTCCCCGACAGCTACAGAGACCCAGCCCCCAACTGCTTGGCATGGATGCTGCTGCAGCTCATTCCAGGCAGGAGCCTGGTGGTCCCCAGGTGCCCAATCCCACCTGCCCCGAGTTGTCTATCCACCACCTCACCTGAGTCTCCTTTTTACTCTGTTGCCGGTGTTTTGTCTCCTGCCCTCCCCGCCTGCTCCTCTCACCTGCTGTCCTTCTGCCTGGCTGCTTGGGGGCTCCAGCTTTCTCCAGACCTGACTAGGCTAAAGGAGCGATGCGCCAGGACTAAGAGAGACATCTTGGCTTTAAGAGTTGGGGGGAGAGACATGCAGGAGCTGAAGCACAAGTACGATTATAAGGTATTGTCTGTCTGTCCCTCCAAGTCCTGGGGGCTCCCGGGGCCTTTCCTGCTGCTTCTGGGGCTGCAGGGGCGGGGCTGAGTCCCAGAGCTGCCTCGAGCCCTGGAACTTGGTGGCATCTTTCGTCGGCTGCACGGGCTGATGCTAAAGGCTGGCTCGCTCCTGTCCATGTCCTCGCCTCTCTTTCTTCCCACCCTCAACTGACACCTTAACCGTCGATAAGAGTTCCTGTGTGGGCTTTCAAACTTTAGGGCCCTCAGAATCACCTGAGTGCTTTGAAAAATGCAGATTCCTGAGCTCCACCCCCAGAGAGGCTGATTCTACAGGTCTGGGCCAAGGCCTAGGAATCTATGAATTTGCTAACTATGGCAGGTGGGTTTGGGTTACACTTTGAAAAATATGACTGTTGGTGACATTGGACGTTCTGCCTCGGAGCTGTTCAGAGAGGTCCGGGGTAAGGAGGCCAGTAGGAGAAACCACAGTGCCTTCTTCTCAGATGGGACTCCGACCTCTGCATAAGGATGATGATATGGACAGCAGTAGCTTCCATTCCTTGAGCACCTACTGTGTGCTGTGGGCTTTGGAGGCCTGGATTTGAATGCCAGCCCCACCACCTCCTCGCTGTGTGATCCTGGGCAGGCCTCTTGACCTCTCTGAGCTTCAGTTTCCTTGCCTGTGACATGGCGGCATGAGCAGTACCAGCCCCCAGGGTGGATGTGAGCTCAGAACCGTCAGGTGCTTAGGGCCGCGCCGGGCACAGCCTGAGAGTTCAGTGGATGGTGACCATTACTACTTGTGCGCCTGACCGTTTTCTCGCTGAGACGCCCTGGGAGGCCGCTGTCTTACTGCTGTTATTCAGCGTTAGTGAGGCCAGCAAGTGAGGCAACTGGCTGGTGGTCCCACCAGCGGTCAGCGGCAGAACTGGGGTTCAAGCCTGCGTCTGTGCAAGCCGGAGCCTGCCCGCCCTCTGTGCTGTAGCCCTGCCCATTTTCTCAGAACCGGAGGCCTCTCTGGAGGAGGCGGAGAGACCCTTTACAGTTTGCAAGGCCCTTACACGGACACCCTCTGAGAGCCCTGTGACTGGAGGTGGGGGCAGATTTAACTTCTCAGGAAGCTGCGGCCCAGGGAGGAGCAGGGAGCACGTGGAGGGCGGCGTCGAGACCAGGGTGCTTTCCCCAGCCCGGCCCCTGAGTCGGCCCCCAGACCGGGCTCTGTGCTCAGTGCTGTGAGCCAGTGGAGGTGGCAGGTTGACCCAGGGACGCCTTCCAGGTGCTCACCTGTTGCTCTTTTTTGGCCCAGGAAGGGTCTCTGATGGTTCCCCCACAGACCACTTTGGGGGTTCCTAGGACAGCCCCCCTGATGGCTTTCTGCTGAGACAGGAACTGGGCTCCAGGAGAGAGGTTTCCAGTCTGGGGGTCATGACCCCCTCAGCGGAGGAGGAGCATCTTCGTACGGTTTCTGGGGTCTGGGGTCGAATGTCCCTCTCGTTAGATTCTCACAGGTGTTTAGGACAGCCCCACCCACCTCTCTGAAAGGCCAAGAACTGCTGCTCTAGAATCATACCATTTAGAGGCAGGGAGGGGCCCGGGACTTCCCTTTCCCCTGCTGGCTGTTGGTTGTTTCCAGAAAGTCGTCTTGTTCCTGAAAAGTTACCACCCTGCCCCCAGCCTCAGCGCCCACTTGGTGTTCAGCAAGCCTTCCTGACCCACACCCTTGAGAAGTGCCAGGGCCCTTACGCTGGGGACCAGGGCGGGTGTTTGGAGGAAGGTGATGGTGAGAGCAGAGACCAGGGACCCCCAGATGAGTGCTTCCCACCTTCAGCAGAGAGCTTCAGGGAGGAGGGGGTTTCCTGGAACTGTACCGGCCATTATGATGGCCACCCAGCTCTTTACATTCAAGTACATTAAAATTAAAGATCACCAGGACTTGGGGTCCTCAGTCGCACCCGCCAGCTCTCAAGTGCCCAGTGGCGACGTGTGGCTGGCCGTTGCTAGGTTGGACAGCGCAGACAGGGAGCATTGCCAACCATGTGGAAACTTCTAGCACTGGCTGTGTGTCAGGGAAGCTTCCAGGACTGGGCTGGGGGCTGAGGGGACAAAGCAGTGAGTTAGGGGACGGCAGCTCTGTTTGCAGGCCCAGGGTGCCGCTTCCCCGTCCTGGGCCTGCCTCTGCCCGCGCCCCGTGTCTGCTTCGCTTGCTGCGCCCGTGCTCACAGGTCCTCCCCACCTGAGGGAAGCTGCGCCTGGCTCTGTGGAGGCACCAGCCTCCCCCTTGTTCCTGGGCAGAGGCTCAGTAAGAAACCCGGCTATTGGGGGGGGCCGGGGTTCCACTGAGGGGATGGGGGTGCTCCCCTCCTGAGGTAAGCTTGGGCATCTGTGCAGCTCATTTTACTGTTCAGCATGCTTTCCCAGACACTGTTTAGTCCTCACAGGCTCTGGCGGGTCTCAGGGAGGAAACTGAGGCTCAGTGAGGTTCAGGGTCTTGTCCAGAGTCACGCGGGGCCGGGGCGGGGGAGCGGTAGGGCTGGGATCTGAACCAGGCCTAGGACTCCAGGCCTTGAGCCTTTTCCCCAGTGTCACCCCATGTCCTTAATTTGACACCCAAGGGGAAAAAACTGGGTTAGTAAAGAGGGTTCCCCCCGGAAGGTCCCCCAGGGCGTGAATGCCCTTCCACCGCTTCCCAGGAGGTCTCGGGGTGGCACTGCCCTGCTGTCTTTCTTGGCCTCTGCTGCCACCTCCCTGGGAGGCACTGGGCCCCGGGGTCCTCATGTTTGTAGCCCCGGCCGGGAGGCCTGGATAGGGCCGGTGGCCCTTGGTAGCAGATGTCGCAAGGCCTCCTTCCGCTTCTCTGATGAGCCCCCCTGCCTTTGCTCAGATGACCCAGCTCATGAAGGCCGCCAAGAGCGGGACCAAGGACGGGCTGGAGAAGACGAGGATCGCAGTCATGCGCAAAGTGTCCTTTCTGCACAGGAAGGATGTCCTCGGTGAGGCGCTGCGGGCCGGGCCAGGGGCGGGCTCCGTGCTCGGCAGGGGTGGGTGGGCGAGGTCACTGGGTGTCCGGGCTCCTCTGGCGGTGGGGTTTGGGGACTGATCCCCAAATGTGCCAGCTTGTTTCCCGGCCTGTGGCAGGTGGACCCCATCTCTTCCGGGAGATGTGGGCCTCTCCCTTCAGCATCCCTGCCCTTGGTCTCTGTCGTGGCCTCCTCCTTGGCCTCTTGCCTCCCAGGCTCACCTGACCTCATCTTTGAATGCGCCTGTTCATTCCCTTCTTTATCCATGCACCTGTCTCTCCACCAGCCAACATTTATTGAACACCTACTAAGTGCCATGCCCCGTGCTGGGTGCAGGGACACCAAGATGAGTTAGGTGGTATTGCCTGCAGGAGCACCTGGGACAGTACGGAGACAGGCATGCAAACAGGAAGTGACCAGCCACATGGTGGGGTGCCACGGTGGGAGCGTGGGGGAAGTGAGCGTGGAATGCACGAATGAAAGGGCAGGGAAGGGCTGAGAGCAGAAGGAGAAGGGGACCCAGGTCCATCAGGCCAGGGAACGGGGCAGGGAGTGGGTGCTCCGGGCAGAGGAGCCAGCATGTCCAACGGTCCAGAGGTGGGAAGGTATGAAACGTTCAAGAAGTGATTTTCATGATGGTCATCGTTTATGGAGTGTCTGTTGTGCGCCAGGCACTCTCCTAAGAGCTTTACAGTTTCTCATTTAATACTTATAAACACCAGACAGGGACAGAGGACTGTCTTGTTCCCATTTGGAGATGGGGGAACAGGCACAGAGTGGGTCAGTGTCTTGCCTGGGGACACACAGGCGTGGAGGGGACGGAAGAGGCTTCCTCTGGCTGGAGTGAGGGCAGGGGTGAGAGAACAGGGCCCCGTTAGCACAGGCATTCAAGCCAGGGAGGACTTTGAGGCTCTGCACCCTCTTGAAATCTATGTATTTTACCCTCTCTGTGCCTCAGTTTCCTCATCTGTACAATGGGGCTAATCTGGCATCTGTCTCAGGGGGCTTTGGTGAGGATGACCGAGCAGCAGTAGTACATGGAAAGAGCCCAGCACAGCTCCTGACCCCTGTGTGGCAGGTGTTATTCCCAGTGGCAGCCACAAAAAGGAGGTGTTTGGTGCTGGGACAGCACCTTGCTGATCTGGATCCGATCCTGGTTCCACGGCCTCCTGGCTGTGTGACCTTGCCCGCTTCTTTCCCTCTTGGACTTCCAGGTTCCTCATCTGTGAAGCGGGTTTAGTTAACCCCACCACTGCATATACTTGATTCAGCGCCAAACTTTTGGGGAAGCCCTACCCGCCGATGAGGGAGGGGACGATGGGCTGAGGAGCCATTTCGAACTTGGAGTGGCCTGGAGAAGGGACAGGCTGGACATGCTGGCTGGCTGGGAACTCTTCCTGGTCACCCTCCCCATCCCCAGGCCAGCCGGGCGGCCAGCAGGCTCCCTCCCCACCCTGCCTGTTAGCCCGGAGCCTTTCCTAAAGCGACCCTCCCACCAGAGGCGTTATTAATAGCCACGGCAGGGCTCGAATCACCGGCCAAGAATGTTACCCAGTGGCGCATGGGGGAAGAGGAAGCCGCGGGGCCAGCGGCTGGGGTGGGTGCAGAGTGATGCCCGGGGTGCCATGTGGGCCAGGCAGGAGGGCCTCCACCACCCCGACCCCCGTACTGTCATCCACTGTCCCTCCTCCTCCTCCTCTTCTGTCTCCTGCTCAGGTAAGGCCCGTCTGCGTGTCCCTGTTCCCTCGGCCCCTGGGAGCCACCGCCACTTCTCTCTTCCCAGCTTCCCCATAGCACCCGCTTCCTGCTGGGCAGCCGGGTTTCAGGGCCGCAAGCAGCGGGGTCCCGTCTCCCTGTGCCTGTGCCTGTAGCTCGTGGGGCGGGCGCCCTGCACGGCCGGGTTACTGCGCTCTGCCTGACCTCCGCTCTTTCCCTCCGCCCCCGCCTCCGTCTGTCTCGATGTGTCCTCTGAGGTCTGCCCCCACTCATGTCTGCGTTGCCCTATTGGACACCAGCTGGACTTCTTCCCTGTTGGGTCTCTTTTTTTGAAAGATGAAAACACAGAGCCAAACAGCCCTGTTCTTCTCGGGGCTTTACTTTCTCCCCCCTTTTTGGCATCCAGAAGAAAACTATTTTTAGTGCCTAGTGATGGGGACATCACTTCTGGCCTTTGCCAGCCCAGAAGCGGGCGGGTCTGAGCGGGGACAGAGACTCCTGGCAGAGTGGGTTCTGAGAGCCGAGCCCCTGCTGCATGTTGTTTTCTACTCCCTCGCTCCATCCCTCCCTCACTTCCATTTCCGGGTGGACTGTTCTAGCAGAGTATAGCCAGGAGGACAGTGAGTAGGCCCTAATCCTCTGTGGCCCCAGGAGCCGCCCATCCCAGGACCCCAGTCTGTGGGGGGGGAGGGTGGTTTCCAGCTCCTGGAGTTTGAGCAGGTGTGTCATCCTTGCCTTGCATGTGTCACCAGCCCATCTCACTTTCCAGGTGACTCGGAGGAGGAGGACATGGGGCTCCTGGAGGTCAGCGTTACGGACATGAAGCCCCCAGCCCCGGAGCTGGGCCCCATGCCAGATGGCCTGAGCCCGCAGCAGGTTTGTGGGAGGACCGGGGTATCTTCAGGGGGAGGGATGGTGGGGACCCCAGCCTGCTCCCTGGGACCATGCAGGTCTGGGTCTGGAAGGGGAGGTGATGATCAGGGGGCTCTTGACAGAGCCCCAGCTGGGTGGGGGACCTCCTGGGGTCTCTTCTCGACCTGCTGCACAGACTTTCCAAATTGGACCCTGCAGGTTCCACGCCATCATCCTGGGTGGCGGTGGGGCTGCGTGTGGAGCTCTTGCTTCCCAGCTCCTGTGTAACTGGGTCAAACGAAGGTGTTTGAACAAAGGGCCCACGGTCCCTTTCTGGGAAGCATCGAGCTAATCCAGTTCAGGGGGGGACCCTGGAGGTGCCTGGCCCCCCTCCCCCAATCCACCCACCTGTCATCAGTTCAGACCCCAGAGTCACCGCAGGCTTCCCAGGAGCGGGACTCTTCGGGCGATGTCTTCCTTCTCCAGAAGTGTCACATTGAGATCGGGGTGGCTGTCCTCTGGGACCTTCCTCGGCAGAGCCAGGTCTGAGTTTTTTCCCACTGGGGTTTTCTTAGCCATGAGGCAGGGGGAGAGACCCCTGCCTCCCTCTGGTCATGAGGGCTCTGAGCAAGACATGTCGGGGCAGCAAATGCAATGAGGGGGTTGGCCGGTTTGGAGTTGGCAGCAAATCCTGATGATGGGCCCCTTTTGAAAATCGGAGATACGGCCACACCTCTCGTCTTGGGAGTCCATCCGCCTCCTTCCTTCCTTCTTTCTCCTGCCTGGCCCCTGGCAACACTGAGGTGGTGACCCCCCTGCTCCTTCCCCTATGCAGTGAGTCACTGTCAGAGCCATCAGAGCTCAGAGCCAGGCAGGACCCTGGGCTGCCAGCTCATAATCCGGGGTTCCCCTTTTTGATGTCGGCCAGGTCTGTCTCCTCGGGAGCCTTTTACATTTCTTGGATCAGCAGTGTTAGTTACTCTAGGCCAGTGGCTCTCAACCGAGCTTATTTTGTACCCCAGGGGACATTTGGCAATGTCTGGTGATGCTTCTGGTTGTCACAGCTTGCGGGGGGTCAGGTGCTACTGGAATCTGGTGGGTAGGGGCCAGGGACGCTGCTACACGTCCTACAGTGCACAGGACGGCCCCAAACATCAGCATGCTGAGGTTGAGAACGCTGCTCTGGGAACACCTGGGAAACTGGGGATCCTTGACAAGGCATCAGGGCAACTTGAAGGACAGTGGCCTGGCTTGTCACACCGCCAGGGGCCATGGTCAGGCCTGGGCGCAGGCAGGGTGGTGGGAGGAGATGCAAAGGGTGTGCCAGAGGCAGGAGGGAGGAAGCAGAGGGGAGCAGGGGAGATGGTGGTGGGCGCCTGGATCGATGTTCTCAGGATGGCTTTGGGGGCACAGTGGGGGTCAGTCACCCTCCCAGCTCTGGGCCAAGGTGCATAGGCTGCCCCCTCGGATGCCTCTCACGTGCAATACCTTTCATGAGCTCTGTCCCAGCTTTGCTGCATGATAGAACCACCTGGGAAGCTTTAAAAAACACTGTTACCGAGGTTGCACCCCATAGCAATTCATTCAGAATGTCTGGAGTGGGAGCCACATGACTCCAGGGTGCAGCAAAGTCCTCCCACCAGCCCCCCTCCCAGCCCGCATGCTGCTGTATCCAGGTGAGGGCTTCTTGACTGGGTGCTGGTCGGTCTGCACCTGAGAGATGCACTAATTTGAGCTGAGGAGAGATAGGGAGGGCAAGTGGGGAAGGATAAGGGGCTGGGATGTTTAGCTTGAAGCAGAGCCCACTTGGTGGGAATGGGAGAGGGGTTGGTTAAGGACTGGATCTATAAGTGTCGAGAGCTGAGATTTCAATTTCATCTAAGAAAGAATTTTCTGCTAAAGTTGTCCAAAGATGGAGGAGGCCGCCCGTCCCCGTGGAGGAGAGTGGTGGTTTCCCATCCCTGGATGTGTGGGAACAGAGACCAGGCAGGGGACTCGAGTCCCGGCGTCCCCTGCCCCCATGCTGCAGTCTGGGGAGCACGGGCATTTGTCTGGGGTTGGCAGGGGCTCTGGAAGGGAATGCTGGCCTGCCAGGCCCCAGTGGTCCAGGAGCGGCTCTGGGAAAGACGAGTTCCTTCTGTCCCGCGGCCGGCAGCTCCACTGGGCGTCATGACTCCTCTCCCCATCAGCAGGGGCTCCGCACACAGCCGGTGCTCGCTCTGTGCCATGGTTGGCACAGGTGCTGACTGTGCTTTCCGCCCGAGCAGGTGGTCCGGAGGCACATCCTGGGCTCCATCGTGCAGAGCGAAGGCAGCTATGTGGAGTCTCTGAAACGGGTACTCCAGGTAGGACTCCGGGGGGTCTGGGGGGAGGGCAGGGGAGACCCCGGAGGGACATTTTACAAGGAGCGTTTGGTGACTGGGGGCATTTTTAAGGGGAAGGAGCCAAAGGCCAAGGCTTTTATGGAAACAGCAGGACCTTCAGATGGGGGACACCAAGAATTCCAGATGCCTTGGTGTTCACAGGATGACTGCATTTTCTGAAACCATGTCGAGGTTCAATAAAATGAGCTCTTATTTGTAATGAGGTGGATAGACCTAGAGTCTGTCATACAGAGTGAAGTAAGTCAGAAAGAGAAAGACAAATACCGTATGCTAACACATATATATGGAATTAAAAAAAAAATGTCATGAAGAACCTAGGGGTAAAACGGGAATAAAGACACAGACCTACTTGAGAATGGACTTGAGGATATGGGGAGGGGGAAGTGTAAGCTGTGACAAAGCGAAAGAGAGGCATGGACATGTATACACTACCAAACGTGAGGTAGATAGATAGTGGGAAGCAGCCGCAGAGCACGGGGAGATCAGCTCGGTGCTTTGTGACCGCCTGGAGGGGTGGGATGGGGAGGGTGGCAGGGAGGGAGATGCATGAGGGAAGGGATGTGGGAACGGATGTATATGTATGACTGATTCACTTTGTTATAAAACAGAAACTACTAAAAAAAATAAATAAAATAAAATGAGCTCTATCCTATGGACTTGAGGGCATGTGGTGCCTCTTGTGCCTTCCTCGCCACTCTGGGAGCCCCCGGGGCAGGGGCTGGTGTCTCCCCGTCATCTTGGAGCTCCCTGGGTGCGCCCTCTCCCCTGTGATCTGGATGCACAGGAATTGCTAAGTAGATGCTTGCATGACTAAGGTGTGCTGGCCTGGTCTGTAGTTTGCATTCCTGGAAAGGTGCACCTTCTGGGATGTTGTGGGCTCTCGGTGAGGACAACAGGGAGGGGAATTGTAGGGGTGGGAGGATGCGAGTAACAACCTCATTTCCCCTCCTGAGTTTGGATCCGCAGTGGAGGAGGCCAGACCTCGGGCAGGTGGAGACAAAAATATCCCGAGTTTCTGACAAAGCTGGTTGGAGAGTGTGGCTCTAGGTCTTGCTGTGACATCACTGCCACTGCTCCGTTAGACAGACTGGCTCACCTGTGGGCAAAGCCGATCTGGGCCGGCCGCTGGGGACTGCCTCCGTGGAGCTCCTTGCAGGCAGGGGTCTGCCTGAAAACCCAGCTTAACACATAAGTCACGGGGGTGGGTTATGGATGGGCAAAAGGGTCAGGAGTGTTACGTTCATGGAGACGCTTCCAGAAGGACAGGTGAAGAGTGAGGGGTGAGTGCTCCCCCCACAGGAAGGTCTGCCGAGTTCTGCTTAGCCCGGTCCAGGTGGCCATGAGGGCAGTGGGGGCAGGGGCTGTGGCCTGGCCTCGGGGCACTCACCCCGCCCGCCCCACCCCCCCAGGATTACCGCAACCCCCTGATGGAGATGGAGCCCAAGGCGCTGAGTGCCCGCAAGTGCCAGGTGGTGTTCTTCCGCGTGAAGGAGATCCTGCATTGCCACTCCATGTTCCAGATCGCCCTGTCCTCCCGCGTGGCCGAGTGGGACTCCACCGAGAAGATTGGGGACCTCTTCGTGGCTTCGGTAGGTGTCCCCAGACTCTCCCCAGCCTGCCAAGGTGCTAACCGCGGCCCTGATCTGGATGTTCTCCAGGTCAGCCTTCTGCCTCCACCTGGTCACCTCGTCCAAGCCAGCGGGGTCAGAGGGTGGCCGGGCCTGAGTCGGCCTGGCCTGCACGGGGGTGGGCGTGACACCTTGCAGCGTGTCCTTGGAGGTGTCCGCCGGCGTGGCGCCCGCTCACTGTTCGGGCTCCGCCTAGGTGACAGCGCCTCCAGGAGACTGGCCACTGTGGGCAGCCACCTGGCCGATCTCAAGCCCTCCCTGCCGAGTGCTCGCAGAGGGACCACTGTGCGACGCTCACACAGAGCATGGCCTTGACCCCAGAGGATGCTGCAGGGTGTCGGGGCCAGGCCACAGTGTCGTGCTGCCAGAGACCTGGCCTGGTCCCAGCTCAGCTGTGCAAACGTGGGCAGCTCCAGGGCCCTCTTGGGGCTCAGGTCCCCATCTGTGGAAGAAGGGGGTGTGCTGGACTCATGGTTTTTGACACTGAAGTCTGTGGACCCCAGAGAGATTCATGGGGTGAGAGATGGTCAGACTGGTGGAACCTTGCTTCGATATGTTGTAGGCAATTGGGTTTTGCTAAAAGACAAAAAACCCAGCACCCTGGTCGGTGCGTCCATGGGGCTCAGGTCAGGAGCACCATCCTTGAGGGTGGGGGGCTGGGGGGTGTAGCAAAGGGCCTCCATGCCCCCCTTTGCCTGTGGGCCAGGCTGCCATGCTGGGGGACGAGGGACCTCCCTGGGCTCTCCTTAACACCACCTCTTCCTCCCTGTGACCTTGGTGTCTCTTCGCCTCTCTGAGCCCTGTCCCCTCCCCTCACCGGGTGACAGGTTTCCTCACCTCAAGGCTAGCTGAGACCCTCCAGGCAGAGGAGGACTGTGGTCGGCAGTGAGGGTGGGGTGCTGGTCGCCCTCCCCCTCGCATGGATGTGACCCTCCCGGGCCGCGCCCACACCTGTTTCAGTTCTCCAAGTCCGTGGTGCTAGACGTGTACAGCGACTACGTGAACAACTTTACCAATGCCATGTCCATCATCAAGAAGGCCTGTCTCACCAAGCCCGCCTTCCTCGAGTTCCTCAAGGTGGGCCCAAGGGTGGTCCGGGGCCCCTCTCAATGGAGCCCTGGCCGTCGGGGGCGGGGACAGGGAGGTTTCTCAGGAGGGAGGGATCGCTGCAGCATCATTTCTTTGGCCCAGACACCTCTCTTCTTTCCTTTGGGCCATCCCCAGTCCCACGGGAAGAAAATTTGCCTCTCCTTTCCCCACTCCCCCAAGGGGAGGGTGAAAAAGAGTTAAAGTTTCTGTAAGCCACTTGGGATCCTGGAGTTTTGACAGGTGGAAGGGTAGGCCTGTGACATCTGCAGATGGTGGCTGGGCTTGGTGTGGCTCAGGTTGTGGCCGGGATGATCCCTTTTCTTAAAGCGGTGCTTTGGGGATCACGTGGGAGAATAGAGTTTAAAGGACTATAGGCCTCAAGTAGCTGTGGGACCAGGTCCCCAATCCCCATTTCCTAGGCGCACACTTAGGTGAGTCAGAGACGTGCCACCCAGCAGAAGGCGCAGGTGGGCTAGGGCCCCCGGCCTCAGCCGAGGAGCCTACAGCCTGGATCCCAGAGGGTCAGGGGGCTTTCTCAATGGGGTGCCATCTGACATGGGTCCTGGGGGGGTCAGTGGGGTTGAAACGGGGAGATGGAGAAGAGGGTGTTCCAGGTGCAAGGGTGATGGGGCAAAGGTCAGAGGCAAGTCTGGTTGGATCCTGGGAACACTGGGTGCCCGGGAGAGAGGCCCAGAGCAGTGGAGTTCAGTTTGGGCAGATCTGGACCTCCTGGCCCAGGGGATAGGATGTCGTATTTCAGGCAGCGGGGAGCCACTGAAGTTTTGGATGGAGGCAGAGGCCGGTGGGGAAGCTGTGGCGGCAGCCTGGGTCGCAGGGGCTGAGGGCTCGGGTCAAGGTGACAGGTGTGTGGATGGAGAGGTGGAAATAGAAGCAAGAGACGGGACAGTAAGAACCGTCCCCGTGGCTGATCCTCACCCCGGCCCGGGCCCGTCCGCTTTAGTTTAGGTGGAGGAAATGGTTGTCTCGGCTACTTTCAGTAGCCTGACTTCTTGGATAAGTTGCTGAAATGTCCTACTTATGCTTTTAGTCCAGAGACTTTAACGTGATACTCTAGGCTTTCCAGGGTGAGGGGCTGTACAGGGGAGCCCTGTGGTGGTAGGGACCCCTGACTGTGGAACCAGGGACCTCCTGGGCTCTTCGCTTGGGCCTAAGGCTGAGCAGGGTCCTGGGCCCGGGGAGGGGAGCCCGGGATGGGCCGCATCTGTACCCCAGGTGCTGGGCCCTTGCTGTGGAAGCTCAGTGAATTATTCCCCCTCATCTCCAACAGCGGCGGCAGGTGTGTAGCCCCGACCGCGTCACGCTCTATGGGCTGATGGTAAAGCCCATCCAGAGGTTCCCACAGTTCATCCTCCTGCTTCAGGTACCACGGGGGATTCCGGCGGTCACCAACCTGCAGGGTGGGGCATGGGCTGGTGCGAGCCTCATGGGGTTGGGGCAGGAGGCCTGGCTTCTCATCCGTCACCCACAACCCACGCATCTGTGCACGGTGGGCAGGGCCTCGGCCCCCCGGCCCTCTTTTCCCACTCTTAGGGTGGAGCCCATCGAGCTTACTTTCCCCTCCCCTGGTGGGAACCTGGTGACTGGTGGTGACATTAGCCCAGGTTGTGGGAAGGCACGTGGAATCCGAGCGCCTGTGGGGCCCCTGGCAGTGAGGAGATGCCCCGTGGATGCTCTGATCTCGGCACTTCAGGCTTCCTGAGGGAGCGTTAGCCTCCACGCTGGGCCCCGAGAGCTTGAGGCAACCCCCTGATTGCAGGGGGTCCTCAGTCAGGGGGTGAGTCCCCCTGGGGGGCAGGCTGGCTGCCAGCCCAAGGGCCCCAGCAGGATTTCCTCTCTGTTCTCAGAGCAACCAGCAGCAGGAATGGGTCTCATCTCAGTGTACAGTTGATCAGTGAATCAGGGATTGGTCCACACAGCTATTTTATTTTAGTTTTTCATTCACTAGCTGCTTCTTGAGGCCTTGCTCTGTGTCAGGCCCCGCCTGTCCTGGCTACAAGCTGGGCCCTTCTCAGGCCCGAGTGTGGAGGCGGAGGCTGTGACCCCAGCCAGGGGAGGGTCTGCTGGGGTGGGGGTCTCAGTCGTGGCTCCCTCTGGGCCCCGGCAGGACATGCTGAAGAACACCCCCAGGGGCCACCCGGACAGGCTTTCGCTGCAGCTGGCGCTCACGGAGCTGGAGACGCTGGCCGAGAAGCTCAACGAGCAGAAGCGGCTGGCCGACCAGGTGGCCGAGATCCAGCAGCTGACCAAGAGCGTCAGTGACCGCAGCAGCCTCAACAAGGTGCGTGCGTACCTGCCCTGCAGCTGGCGTCGCCTGTCACTCTGCCTCCTGCCTTGTGGCACCCACCAGGTGGCAGTGTTCTCCGAGGGAGGCGACTCCTTGCTTCTCTCTGAGCCCGCAGACCTTACCTTAAGGATTAATCTTGACTAGACCTCCACATTCGTTATACTCATGTGATTTTAGGATAAAAGCTGATTTTATTCAGCAGTGTAATTGCAAATAAAGATGCCAGAAATGATAGCCTAGTATTGTGCTTAAACTAGTGGGCCGTGGAGTCAGAGTCTGGGTTTGAGTCCAGATTTTGCCGCTGGTGCTTACTGTGTGGCCTCAGGGGAATCACCCAACCTCTCTGAACCTCAGTTGCTTCCTCTGTAATGAGAAGAGCTCGATGGCGCCTCACCCTCAGGGCTTCTGTGAGGCAAATGAGAGAGCTGGCAAACTGGCAGACCCAGAGCCCTTAATACAAGGTGGCATTATTAGTGTTATTTTTTAAGAAGCAGAAAGAAAAATCCATGCCATGTTTTGGAATTGCAATTTAGGAACATTCTAGCAAAAAAAAAAATCTTGAAAAAGTTTCAAATGAGTCTATTAGGGAACTCTGTTTTTAAAACACAAAATTGGTACCAAAAAATTAGTCACCTCCCAGAGTCACCTGTTGGTGAACTTTATTTTTTTATTTTTAAAATTTTATTTATTTATTTGGCTGCGTTGGGTCTTCGTTGCCGTGCACGGGCTTTCTCTAGTTGTGGCGAACGGGGGCTACTCTTCATTGCGGTGCATGGGCTTCTCATTGCGGTGGCTTCTCTTGTTGGGGAGCACGGGCTCTAGGTGCGTGGGCTTCAGTAGTTGTGGCACGCGGGTTCAGTAGTTGTGGCTCGTGGGCTCTAGAGCTCAGGCTCAGTCGTTGTGGCGCATGGGCTTAGTTGCTCCGCGGCATGTGGGATCTTCCCAGAGCAGGGCTCAAACCCGTGTCCCCTGCATTGGCAGGCGGATTCTTAACCACTGCGCCACCAGGGAGGTCCCTGTTGGTGAACTTTAGTCCTCTGTTTCCCTAATGGCTTGTGACATGAGCCGCTTGCAGGTGCACCCACACCTGGGAGGTCCTGGGCCCCGCCTTCTTTCACCCACCAGAGTGTGGGGTTTGGCCCCGATGGTTCGGGGTGAGGTGACCCCCACCCCAGGGTACTTGGCGAGGGCAAGCGTTGTTCTTTGGGGAAGGGACATCCTGTGGGGTCACAGGGAGGTGTTCAGGTATTCTGGCGGAAAACTGGGAGCCTCCTCGCTCTGTGGCCCCAAAAGCAGAACTAAGGCCAGTGACTAAGGCCGATGAGATTTCAGCCAGACGGGGTGGAACTTTCTAATGTTTGGGGAGTGTTACCAGGAGCACCATGCGGCCCTGCCCTTTACAGTATATGATACTCTCTAACCTGCGTTGTCATGTTTAATTTTCACCACAGGCTTGCAAAACAAGGCCCGGACAAGTTAACTTGCAGGGTCCCTTGCAATTCTAAGCTTCAGGGTCCTGCATCTTAAGACTGTCCCATCTCAGGCCAAATTCAGGCTGCACATGTGTATTTAGGCCCATACGGTATTTTTAGGAAAATGGAATTAATTGCTAACATTAAGAAATGGAGAAATGTCCCACAGCATTTAGACTCATGTATCTTCTTAGGGTCGGAAGAGCTGGCACTCTGGCCCACCTTCCTATGTGGCACCAGTCACCCGAGTAGCGGCTGCCCTTGCCCCCTCAGTCCACATCCAGTTCTTCTCACTGAGGTTACTTCTGGCCCTGCAGGCACCTGGGTTTGCTTTGCCTGTTCCAGGAGTATAGAGCTGGGAAGAAAAGATGAGGCAGGGGATGGAGCCCCCTCCCTGGGGTGTATCCCCATCCAGGATTGCTCAGGGTGGGCCTGAAGGGTGGGGGTCATCTCCCCTCCCCGCCTCCAGGCAGGACTTACCCAGCCAGTCCCACACGAGCCTTCTATTTTTTTAAAAAAATTACTTATTTATTTGGCTGTGCAAGGTCTTAGTTGCGGCACGTGGGATCTTTAGTTACGGCAGGCAGACGCTTAGATGTGGCATCCAGCTCCCCAACCAGGGATCGAACCTGGTCCCCCTGTGTTGGGAGCGCGGATTCTTAGCCACTGGACCACCAGGGAAGTCCCAAGCCTTCTATTTTGAAGTGTCTCTCGGGTTAAAAAGACCTTAGCCCAGCCATGGCCACCATGCTAGTGTTTGATGGTCTTTGCACTTGGGAAGTATCTTCTTCTGTCTTTAGCTCCTTTCCTGTAACCAAGAGGGTTTCTCTCGCTTTGGTTCACACACTTGTGAGATCACTCGGGAGAAGGAAACCCTTCTCCTTAGCACTTGCTCTGGGAAGAGCTGTCTGTTCCCTTCTGCTCTGTCTGCTGGGGGGGACCCGGGCTGTGAGGAGCAGTGGTCACTGGCTGGAGGTCAGGGGGACCTGTTGGGTGTTGGGCGAGGAACTGACAGCCCCAAGCCTCAGTTTCCCCACCTGTCAAGTGGGTGTGTCGCATGAGTGTGGGATGGTGTCGTGGAGAGAGTGATGGTGGCCGCACACCACGCCTTCCCCTGCCAGGGCCCCCCTGGGGCAGTCTCGGCCAGCTCTGAGGCCAGTGCAGTGATTTCCCTCTTGCCACCCATCACCCAGAGAGAAGTGGAAATGAAACTGGGTGTGCCCGAAGTGGAACCGTGTCGGCTGTTTCAAAATGTGCCTGCTCAGGACGTGGCTGCAGGGGGCTGTTTGTGCAATATCCGAGTTTTCTTTTGTCTTTCTTTTTTTTTAATCCGCTTAAGTGGCAGGAGGATGGTTGTCGGAAGCCAGGGGACTTTCCTCTCCCCTGAGGAAAAGGGTCACGGCACACTTGGCTGTCTTCTGAGGGGCCTGCTGTCTGCAGGGTCCCGGCTGTGTTTACACGAGCTGGCAGTCAGCTTGCTGGTGGAGGCTGTGGGCTGGGGGAGCCCAGTCTTAGCAGTCATGGGGGTATCCCTGGGGTACCCTGAGACTTTCTGTGTGTGTTGGGAGCAGTGGGCTTCCTCTGACTCCTCTAACCCCCAGTCAGGAGCCAGAGGGCGTGTGGCTGGCTGCCCGGTGCTGGGAACAGCGTGTGTGGCCTGGCTGTGTCCTGCCCTGCCGCTCAACCGGCATTGGGTCTCAGCAAGTCACTTTACCGCTGGAATCTCCGTCCCCTTGTCCAGGAATGGGGAGGCCTCAGCGTTCTTGAGGCGATTAAATGAGAGGTGGACTATCTAGGGGCATGTGGTGTCACTCGGGCTTTCGTGTCGCCTGGAGAGACACCGTTCTTCCCAGAACAGAAGGGCGTTCTCTCCAGGAGAGGTTTTGGGATGATCCGCCCTTTCCCTTGTGAGGATGGGGCGGAGAGGCGCTAGCTGTTGTTATCAGAATCATGGGCTTCGGGAAGGAATTTTGCTGAATACTCCTTTTCCTCCTCAGCAAAATCCTTAGTTAGTGAAGAGATGTTTTCCCAGTGGGTCTCTGGGTCTGATGGTGGTCCGGTGCTGGCAGCATTCTTGGAATCCAGCCCGAGATGGGCAAACGGCTGTTCGGATGCTGCAGGCTTGAAGGCCTTCAGCCTTGTCAGAGGGCTGCCTTGTCAACCAGCAGGTCTCTCCCAGCCCCACACGAGGCCTTCCACGAGGCCAGTAGCTGAGGCTGTTCAACAGGTCAGGGTGGGGAATGGGACCTACTTTCAGGCCAGGAGTCTCCCTGCTTGAGGCCACACGAACAGTGGCAGCAGTGGGGACTGTGGCCATCTGCGGGGTGTCCCATCACAGGGCCGGCTCCTTGGGTGTGTGGCCTGTGCCGTCACACAGGGCGGGCACTCAGAAGGGCCCCACGTCTGGCTTCATGCTCTGCCATTGCCATCTTGAAATTCTTTTTTTTTTTTTTTTTTTTGCTGTACGTGGGCCTCTCACTGCTGTGACCTCTCCCGTTGTGGAGCACAGGCTCCGGACGCGCAGGCTCCGCGGCCATGGCTCATGGGCCCAGCCGCTCCGCGGCATGTGGGATCCTCCCGGGCCGGGGCACGAACCTGTGTCCCCTGCATCGGCAGGCAGACTCTCAACCACTGCGCCACCAGGGAAGCCCCTGAAATTCTTAATAATTCTGAGCAAGCACCGCGTTTTCCTCCTCTGCTGGGCTCTGCAGATCATGTAGCCAGGTCCGGTCACACGTTGCCTTGGTGATGTGAGCAATAGAGGTATCGCCCACTTGACAGCTGAGAAAGCTGAGGTGTGGAGAGGTGACACGGCACCTGCCAGAGGGCTTCACAGTGGGCGCTCCGGGAACCAAGGTCAGAGCACGGGTCTGTGGCTCTGGAGCTGTGCCGCTGGCAGTGACATAGGGACAGGCTGGCAGTGGCTGGCTCACCTGAGCAGGGGTGCTGGCTGCTGGGGCCGGTGGGTGGTCGGTGCCTCTTGTTCGCCGGGGATGGAGGGCGTGGCCCTGCCTCATCCTCCACGTCTCCCAGCTGTGGTCCCCTTTGTGTGTGGAGGGAGAATCCTGGGTCTCTGGCACAGTGACGTCTGTGGAGCAGCCCGTGTACCATGTCGGTGGTGACCTTCCTCTGTCCCCTCCCCCCAGCTTTTGACCTCAGGCCAGCGTCAGCTGCTCCTGTGTGAGACGCTGACGGAGACTGTGTACGGTGACCGCGGGCAGCTGATCAAGTCCAAGGAGCGCAGGGTCTTCCTGCTCAGCGACATGCTGGTCTGCGCCAACATCAACTTCAAGTAAGCAGGCCTGGCCGTCGCCCCTCCCTGGGGACCCCTCCTCTCGTGTCCCAGTCCGTCATAGCTGGGGTCCTACATGAGCTCATCGGAAGCCTCCAACGTCCTGACTTCCTCTTCTATCCCTTTGTGCCTGCTCTGTCCCTGGTCCCCAGAGTTAGGAAGCACCTGCAGAGGTCACTGAGGGCAAACAGCTGTCTGTTGCACAGGGTGGACTGTTCTGGAACTCTGCCATCGGAACTGAACAGTCTGCTGAGTTTTGACCACTTTGACATTCAAGAGATTCTTCCCTGTTCTCAGCCCAGATCCCAAATCCCTGCTGCTTTAAGATTTTCCTCCGGCCAGATCTGAGTGCTTCTCAGCAAGAGTCTTTGCCTTTCCCCCAACTCCCTGCAGGAGGCTGGTTTCCCGGTTCTGGGTCAGAGGTTGTAGCAATGCCCACAGGCAGGCTGCCAGGCTGCTGCCTGGAGTCGGGACTGGAGTTGGCGCCCTGCAGTGGGGAGAGGGTGATTCTTTAGACCAGAGTTTGCAAACTCATGGACCGTGGGTTGCACTAGGCCTCTGGAAATCTTATGTTTGGCTCCTACGGGGAATTCACACAAAGGTTGAGACATCTGGCTTCTCTTAGAAACGTGAAGATCTCGCGTTCTGGGCCCACACTGCCTGGGGCCACACGGGCCTGCAGCTGGGTTGCGTGAACTCTTTACTGGGGCTCCCACCTGGCCCGGGTCACTCGCATCCACTGCTTGGTCCTGTGGGCATCAGGGATTGTGACCCTTTACCAAATGAAGGCCAGCTGGGACCTTTCCAGCCATACTCGTATCCACTCGAGTGGAGGAAAATCTCGGTTCTCAATACTTGGCAGTGGTTTCAAAAACCACAGAAACAGCAGGATGGCAGCAACAGCCCAGACCCACGAGGGAAAGCAGTCACCCGTAGCTGGGCATTAACCCCAGCCTGGCTGTCCCACCGCCTGGCTGGAGCACATGTGGGGCGGGGGGCACCCGAGGAGCCTGATTTAGATTCTGCACCCAGAGTCGCTGTGCCTTCCTGTGCATGGCCACGGAGCAGATTTGGGGATTATCCGTGGTTGTGGATCACGTGTCCCGGAAGGCGGGGAGCAAGCAGGGCTATGTGGGGACTCGCACACAGCCTCCACCCACTCATCCTTCGGTCTGTTAATCCATCAAATGTTTACTGAACTCTTACTTGGTGTCAGTTCACAGGTCTGGACAGGATCCGGCCCTGGTAGGGGCCTGGGGCAAGGAAGCCTCTGTCCCAGATCAGTGCAGCGGTGCTGATGGCTGACTCATTCATTCATTCATTCATTCACTCCCTCCCTCATTCAAGCGCTATAATTTTTAAGTCCCGTTTATATCCTGGGCTCTGTGCAGGTGCCAGGGATCTGACCTACACCCTCTCTGCCCTCCTGTTGCTTGGAGCCTAGCATGGCGTGAAGGTGTGATGAGGGTGTTAGTGGCCCACTTTTGGGGGGGTCATCTTGGGTGACTTGGGGTGAGTCACGTGACCTGTCTGAGCATCAGTATCCTTTTCTGGAATAACCCAGGCTTCCTAACAGGGCCACTGTGGGAATAGGTGATGGAAGGCCAGTGCCCAGCCCAGGGAGAAGGCCCTCTGTGTGGTCCCCTCTGCCCACACCTGGCCCAGCCCAGTGGCCAACCCCCAGGGGGGTCTCATCGGCTGCAGTGGTTTTTACGGAAACCACTCCGTAACGATAACAACCCTTCTTGTCTTTTTCCTCAGGCCTGCCAACCACAGGTAGGGGCGCCAAGGCTTGGGGTGGGCGTGTGGTTCTGGATCTGGGGCTGGGGCCTGGACGCCCTGATGCTTCCGCCCCCTCCTCCGTTCCCCGCTCCGCCTGGCTTGGTTTTGGCCTGAGGGCTTGTGCTTGGGCTGTGAGGTGCCTGGCTGAGCTGACCTGCTGAGGAGCGGCTCTGGCTGGCCCTGGGGCTGGGTGCTGCGGGCTCTCCAGGGCCGTGTCCTCTCTTCCTGGCAGGGGCCAGCTGGAGATCAGCAGCCTGGTGCCCCTGGGGCCCAAGTATGTGGTGAAGTGGAACACGGCGCTGCCCCAGGTGCAGGTGGTGGAGGTGGGCCAGGAGGGCAGCTCCTATGACAAGGACAACGTACTCATCCAGCACGCCGGCGCCAAGAAGGCCTCGGCTGCGGGCCAGGCCCAGAGTGAGTACCTGCTCGACACTGCCCTGGGAGCACCTGCCCGGGCTTGGCCCCCCCAGGCCCACGGGCACTTGGCCCAGAGACTTTTCCTGCTGTACATAACTGCACACAGACACACACCCACATCCCTACCTGAGTGTGCAAATGCATGCTGCACGCAGTCACACCTCACAGCCCCTGCCCACCCCAGTCCTGTCCACTCTGGCGAGCATGCACACACACACATGCACACATGTGCACACGCATGCATGCACACGCAGTGACCTTGGATCAGAAAGGGTGACCTCCAGTGCCTGCCTGGCCATTGCTTGCCTCCATGTGGGACCTCAGTTCGCCCGTCTATACAGTGAGGGGCCCCAGTGACACTCACCCTGTCCCTGAAACCCTCAGGGCCCAGGCTCAGGGCTGCCTGGCTCTGCCTGGATCCTCTTTCCCCTATGCTATCCCCTCAGACTCTTGGACAGCAAGGACAATGAGAACTCGGGGTGGCAGGCTCCCCCGTGTGCCCCATCCTCTCCATCTCCGTGGTGCTGGGGCAGGAACTTCCTGGTGCTGCCCTTTCCTCCCCTTTGCCCTTTCCTGTCCTGTCCCACCCCGTCCTCTACCCTCCCCAGGCCGACTCTTCAAAATGCACATCAGAGCTGTGTGTCACCCTCCACCTGAAATCCGCCGGTGGCTTCCCACTGATCTCAGGGTGAAGTCCCAGGTTCTCGCCCGGGCCCACACTCCCGTCCTGGGGGCCCACCTGCCGCCCCACCTCAGCCCACCCCGCCCCTTCACTCCCTGGGCTTGGCTGCCCTGACCTCTCCGTTCCTGGGGGGTCGAGCCCCCTCCTGCCCCAGGGCGTTCTCCCGGCCTCTGCCCTTTTCCAGAGTGTTCTCCTGCCATCCTGTTTTTGTCTATCTGCCCCTACTCAGCTTAGCTCAGGTGACACTTCCTTAGAGAGGCCCTTCCTGATTCCTTTGGACTTGCCAGGTCCCCGTCCAGTGCTCTCAAGGCCCGGGTGTGTTTTCACCTTTATGGTGATGGTCTGGTTGCCATCTCGTCTTTCCCCTTGGTGTGACTGTAGCCCTCCGGAGCCTGGTGTGTGGTGGCTGTTAATAGACATTTGTTGAATGAACGAAGGACGTAACTGCATGGCCAGCAGGAAGGCACTTGGCTGTCACCCCTCCCCACTGGCCAGCTCTGTCCATCTCTGACCTGGGAGGTGGCTCTGAGGGAGGGACTCACCACACACTCTCGTCCTCAGAAAGCTGCACCCACTTCAGCGGCTGTGTCCCCCTCCCCGGGCCTGGGAGGCATGGGAGGCTGTCTTGTGTTCCTGGCTCTCTGTTCACAGAAGCCCCCTGGGAGGGGCTCCTGGCCCATCTGCCCCCCTCAGAGGTGCCTTTAGCCCTGGCTCCACTTCACTCTCCCCCCTCCATTCGGGCTCTTGCTCTGGGAGTGCTCCTTCAGCCACTGTTTTATCTGTGGCCACATTTCTCAAAGTAGAGTACGAGGCTGCCTGACCCCCTTCAAAGAGGAAAAAAGAAATCCTTATTGAACCGCAGTTGGCCTTGAATGATTTTTTATTATATTGTTATTCAAATATGTGCAAGTATAAGACTAGGTATAATAAACTCCATATGCCTATATCCCTTGAACAACCGTAAAACCAAAACAGAATCACAAATGGAATAAAAGTGATGCTACAAAATCATAAAATTCAAATGAACAGCATTAATGTAATGTGATGGATGATGTTGTTTTGCTGGCGCCAAATTGCTCTCAACATAGATGTGGTCCTCTTATGGGGCAGGTTCTTTTGAGTTCTCTGCACCTGTACCCCAAAGTGCCTCACGGTGATCTCCATTTCCCACCAGCTCACTCCATTTGGGGCGCTGCAGAGCCCTTCTTTGCCCTGAGTTTGGTGTGAGCGTATCTCTTACCGCCCACGCCCACCTCGCTCTGTGTTCATTACCTGGTGACCATCACGTAGTACCAAAGTCCACGGAAGCCCTGATACCGAGCAGCAGGATGTGGCTTTAAAGTCATTGTATCCTGGTGACTGAGGATGTGCATCTGATCTTTAGATAATCATCTCGATGAAAATCCAAATTAAATGCCTCCGCCCCTCCCTGGGATTCTGTAAGATCTCAGCTTGAGTAACCATGGTGTAGAGGACACAGCCCCAGTTCCCTAGCCTGGCATTCAGGGACCTCCCCATCCAGTCCTGCTGGGCCCTCCTGCTCTGTCTCTTGCTGCCCTCCCTCCACGTCCCCGACACTGCATTTGTATCATCACCAGAGATCTGGGCACCCGCAGCCCCCATCCCATCTCTGTCCTATCACCCCGATATCCTTCTCCCCAGTACCTCCCACCATCTGCAGTTGTTAACTGACTCCTCCCTGACCCTGACCAGGTCATAAGCTCCACAAGAACAGGGACCCTGTCTGTCTCAGTTGCAGCTGTCTCTCCAACATGTAGACTAGAACCTGCCATGTAGTAGGTTCTTAGTACATCTTTGAACAACTTACTCTTCCTGGGCCTCCTTATGCCACAGTGCCTTTGCACCTGTGGTTTTCCTTTTTTGGCAGTGCCCACCGCTCTCCTGGGCCTGTGAAGTCTCCTCGCCTCTCATGGGCACAGTTGGTTCTCAGTCTTCTGGTCTCCTGTGACCCTTTGTATAGACTGAGAGTGGCCCAGATCCTAGGCGCTAGACTTTACCCGTGATTGGATTTGTCCCCGCTAGTCGACGAGAGCCTGGTAACATTTCCTTCTGTATCTCTAGTGCCATATCTCCAGGGCGACAGCTCTTCTTTTTTGCAGTGAGTACATGCTTGGGCCCTTGGTGGTGCCTTCCCCACCCCTGAGGCTGAGTAGGGTCTCTCTCTGCCCAGATAAGGTGTACCTCGGGCCCCCGCGCCTCTTCCAGGAGCTGCAGGACCTGCAGAAGGACCTGGCTGTGGTGGAGCAGATCACGCTCCTTGTCAGCACGCTGCACGGCACCTACCAGGTACCCAGCACCGGCCTCGGCAGGAAGGTGTGGGTGGGCTCCTCTCCCGCCCGGTTCCCCGATGCGCCATGGCCTCTGGGCTCCCACTAGCAGCAGTACTGGCTGAAGCTCCTGTCGCTACCTGGAAGTCTGGTGGGCGGCCTCCGGTTCGGGTTGAAGCTCTGGTTCGAGTTGAGCAGGGCCTGGCTATGGGCATTTTTTTTTTTTTTTTTTCGTTCTCTGTTCAGTGTCTGTTCTGTCCTGCAGCTCCTTCCCGAGCCTCATCCCAGGCTGGAGAGGAAGCTGGCTGGGAGGGTGTGTCCCTCTCAAAGGAAGGGTGCCGTGGAGGGGGGAGGTCTGAACCAAGGCCTGGAGCCCGGGGAGTCGGCATCCCCCCAGCGCTTGTGGCCGAGTGAGCCGCCCAGGTCGAGCTCCCGCGCTGACCCCTGGTTCCTCTCCCCTTGGGTCCCCAACTGCTGTGGGATCTGGGGTGGCTTTCGGGGAGCCAGAGGGCTGTATGGTGACCTCCTTGGCCTCCTTGACCCTAGAACCTGAACATGACCGTGGCTCAAGACTGGTGCCTGGCCCTGCAGAGGCTTATGCGGGTGAAGGAGGAGGAGATCCACTCGGCCAACAAGTGCCGCCTCAGGCTCCTGCTTCCCGGGAAACCCGACAAGTGAGAGGAAGAGGGGCCTTGGAGAGGGGCGTCAGGACCAGCCTGCTTGCCAGCACTACGGGGGTGGGCGTGGGCATACACGCATCGTGGGCCGTGCCTGGCAAAGCATTTGACACAGAGCAGGTGCTCGTGGTCAAGTGAATGAATGAATGAACAAATGACCTATTTGTACCTGGGGTGAGCCTGTCCTCTGTTAGGCTACTGGGACACCCTGCCATTGATTGTAGACTGTGCAGTCCCCTGGGACCAGGCCCCGGGTCTCCTCTCATGGATCCAGCCTCCCCCCAAATGCTCCCACGGAAGCTCATGCTCAGTCGCCCTGCAGCTGATGTTTGTGGAATTGATGCAGAGATGGGGAAAGCGATCTGTCTGATCCCCACTCTACAGAGGAGGAAGGTGAGGCTCAGAAGTAGGTGGCAGAGCTGGGTTCTGAGGAGTCTGACTCCGAAGCCTAGGCTGGCGCAGTGAGGGGCTCAGAGCCCAGGTTTTGACCTCTTGGTTGGGCGGGGACAGTGTTACAGGCACAGTGGCTGCAGGGAGGGGGAGATTGGGCCACTGTGGTCGGAGGCAGGTCCGGGAACCAGGATGCAAGGCCCAGGACTGGATGGAGTCTGAGGGTCAGCAGCCTGGAACCTTCTGGGTGCCCTCGCACAGTGGCTCACAGTGCCCTGCTGAGCGGCTCTCTCCCCTTCTCCGCGCCCCTTCCTCACCTTCCTGCCCACCTCCCGGGGGGCTGGGATGGCTCACAGCGGGGAAATGGGCCCCGGAGAACAATGAAGGGGCTTCCGCTGCTCTAAGGTGAGATGACAGTGTGGTGACAACAGTGACCTCTGGCCACCCCAAGCCTGTACATACCGCCGTTCATTCATTTTTTCATTCATTCATGTGTCCGTTCAGGAGACATTTACCAAGCAAATGCCCTGTGCCAGGTGCTGGGAACAGGCCCGAGTCAGAGGCTCCGGGTCAGGCGTGTGCAGGTGTCTGACGAGGCCTGTGGAACCCTGACCAGGTGGGGCCCTGGAGGGCCTCTCGAGTCGCAGCCTGCGGAGGGCCAGACCCCCCATGGCCTTGCTAGGCACCCACGCCGGGGTGCCTGGGCCGGGCTGGGGGCCGCAGCCTGGTCGCTCGGGGGAGTTACCTGCCCCCTCCCCGGGGCTGTGGTGGGTGGAGGGAGTCCTTCCCCAGGGGACTGAGGCTTTGCCAGGCCACTGGCCTCTCTGGCCATGCTTTGATGCTCTGCACAGACCTCGCTCTATCTCCAGGGCTGGTGGTTGCGGGGAAGAGCTGCATACCTCCCGGGTGAGCCAGGCCCCGTTCCAGCATTCATGCTCCTGCCCTCTCACCGCAGGTCCGGCCGCCCCATCAGCTTCATGGTGGTCTTCATCACCCCCAACCCCCTGAGCAAGATCTCCTGGGTCAACAGGTTGCACTTGGCCAAGATCGGACTCCGTGAGTAAAGCCCCGGGGGTCAGGAGTGCGGAGAGGGAAGGTCTGGGGAGTGTATATGTGAGTCAGAGAGCGTCGTCCAGTCTTGGGGGGCAGGGAGGCTTCTGAGTGGAGGGAGATGGTGCAGCGGAGAAACAACTGGGGCCAGAGGCTCTGCTTCGTGACCTTGGACACGTCACTTCCCCTCTCTGAGCCTCAGTTTCTCCATCTGTAAAATGGTGGGAGTTGACAGAAAGTAAATTAGTGGTTGCCAGGGGCCTGGGAGGAGGAGGGAATGGAGAGTCACCACTAAAGTTTTTTTTTTTGGTTAGAGTGATGAAAATGTTCGCAGATTAGATAGTGGTGATGGTTGCCCAAGTTTGCGAATATACTAGAAACCAGTGAGATGTACTCTTTAAAGGGGTGGGTTTTATGGTAGCTGAATTATATCTCAATAAAACTGTTACATAAAGAATGATGCAGGTTAGGCTAAACTGATTCTCAAGCAAAGGCCTCTTTATAATTCTTTTCTCCTATGCACCCCCTAATAACAGTACAGATAAATAATGGGTATTTCTATTTATAGAGTGCTTCCTGTGTGGCAAGCATTTTTCTAAGCATTTTACACACATTTCTTTCATTTCACGTTCACAATAACTCTAAGAGGTAAGTCTGTTGTGAATCCCTTTGTACAGCTGAGGATTCCGAGGCCCAGAGAGGTGCAGTGACTTGCCTGAGGTCACACAGCAGGGAGGAGTTCAGAACCTGGGCAGTCGGCTCCCAGAGCCCACTCTCAATCCCTGTCAATTCTGTTTCCTCAAGTTGGTGAGCTTCTGTCTTCCAAACCACATTCATTAAATTATAATTACTCTGTGCTTTTTTTGAATTGACAAAAGGCCTAGTTTCTTGCCGATCGGGACCATTATTTGCTGTGACCTACTAGAATTCCCATTTGCCAATTCCAGTCAATAGCAGTGATTTCTGGGGTTTTGTTTGTTTTTATTTCTGGCGTGATCTTTATCTAGATAAATACGTATTTCCGATAGATTTTAAAACATTTCTGGAAAGGAGTCAGGACCTTTGTCAATGGCTTTCATCAATTAAAAAACTATTTATTGGGCTTCCCTGGTGGCGCAGTGGTTGAGAGTCCACCTGCCGATGCAGGGGACACGGGTTCGTGCCCCGGTCCGGAAAGATCCCACATGCCGCGGAGCGGCTGGGCCCGTGAGCCATGGCCGCTGAGCCTGCGCGTCCGGAGCCTGCGCTCCACAACGGGAGAGGCCGCAACAGTGAGAGGCCCGTGTACCGCAAAAAAAAAAAAAACAAAACCAAAAAACTATTTATTGAGTCTCTACAGTCATTTCAGGCATAGGGGAAAAGAACAATGACAAAAACAGAAAGGTCGCTGTTCTCAAGGAACTTACAGTTTATGAGGGGCAGGCAGAGATTTACACGAGGAACAAATCAACCGGGAGGGGTCGGTGCTGTGAGGGGGTAGAACCGGATGCGTGACTGGCACCGAGCCTGGGGGCCGGGACTGCTGTCAAGGAGGGCCTCTGAGGAGGTGATGTCTGAAGCTGTGCAGAGGTCTGGGTAAAGTGATCCAGGCTTTGGAACAGCAAGTGCCAAGGTCCTGAGGTAGCCAGAGTTGGTGAATGGTGGGGTGTGGGGGGAGACAGGTGGAAGTGGGGAGCAGGTTTTCCAGAAAGCCAGGGTGAGGTGCATGGAACTCTTTCTTGACGCATGGGGGCTGTGGGTTGCAGAGCTGAGAGAACCGGACAATGGCGTGAACTGATTTCTAATTAAGTGGATCATTCTGGCAGCTACTCGGAGAGAGGCATGTGGAGACTGGGGAGGGAAACGGGGAAGAGGTTGTGGCTTTGGAGGAGCCGGCATCAGAGCCTTCTGCTCAGCCAGCCCCTTCTTGGATCTGGCGTTGACATCACACAGGCCTCTGCTGGATGTTTCTGGGCGACCAGGAGGCCTGTGGAGGGTGGAGGAAGGGTTTTAGGCAGAGGCCGCCCCGGCCCTGGCAGAGGGCTTCGGAGATTCCAGCCGAGGAAAGGTTAAGGTGGCCTGCCTGCTGGGCCTCGGGCCACCCGCTCCACTCTCTCCCCTTCCCATGGAGCAGTGCGTCTAGGGCAAGCTCCTGAGCCCTGTTTGTACACCCGCTAAAGGCAGGTGCATCTCCCGTTTGAAGCCCAGATGCTTTGCCGAGTGGGCCTTGGCGTTGGTGGGAGAGGAGCCGACAGATGTGAGCATCTCCGTTCTTGGCAGCCTGTGAAGACCTTCGGCTGTCTTATCTCCACATGGTTTCACTGCAGCAAAAGTTTTAAAGGAAAGAGAGTCATTTGAAATCCATTCTGAATGCCTGGATTCCCCTGGGGCTTGAATAATCTGTTTCTTCTATTTTGCCAGTTTTTTTAATCTTCATTGCCTGGTGCCGAGGAAAACAATATAAGCCCGTTAGAAATAGGCCCGTTAGAAATAGAACCGTTAAAAACATTTATTCACAAAGGATGTTATTCCTTTAATTTTTTTTTTCTGCATCTTTCTCTCTCCCTGACTCCAGCGTGCTGAGATCATAATCCACTGAAGATTGGGAAAGAGAGGGCTGGAGTTGGGGGTGCCTGGGATCCGAGATGGTGGGGGCAGTTCTGTCCCTTGGAAGGGCAGGGGTCCTGGGGAATCTGGGGACCCAGTTTACATCCCAGTGTGGCCACTGCTGTGCTGTGCGGCCTGAGAAAGGCAGGCTTCCTCAGTAACTTGGCCTAGAGTTCCACGGGCCTTTTCCCTGTTGCATTTCGGGATCTTAGCACCGCGTGAAATGGGGCCAGACAACGTGGGTTCAATTCCCGGTTCTGCTGCTTGTTAGCTCCGTGATCTTGGGCAAACGATTTCACCTCTGCATGCCTTGGATTCTCCATCAGAAAATGGGGATATTCATAGGGTATCATGTGAGCATACGGGGAGATGGTGCCTGGAAGGCGCCTGGCACACCGGAGAAGCTCCTAGGAAAGGGGTGTCTGCCTCTTACAGTGGGGAAGTGACTGGCCTGGGGTCGCATGACATTTAGTCATGTGCCAGGATGTCCTCCCCCTCTCTCTGCCAATTAGTCTCTGTTCATTAAGGCTCCAGAAAAGAGATGCAGATAGGAGGCTCCAGGGGTGGCAGTGGGGAAAGGGGAGATTTGGGGCTTCCAGCTCTCCCTTCCTGTGTCCCCCCCCAACCCTTACAGCTCTAAGTTCTGCATCCCTGGCCCAGGGACCCCTGCAGCCTCTCCCTCCATGGCCCTCCTGGTTCCCACCCCTGGAGGACCTGGGCTGGGCAGGCCCCAGGCTAATCCCACGCTCCCAGGGACAGGTCCTCGCTGGGCGTGGCCTGGCAGGCTCTCCCCACTGCCTGTGACTTGGTTAGTTTTCCAGCCTGGTTTCCAGATCTGGTTACGGAGTCCTGAGCATGGCCCAGGCTGTGTGCTGAGCATGTTCTAACCCTCATCTCTCATCTCCATTAGCCCTCAACCGTCCCAGAGCCAGGGACCCGCCCAAGCCCTTGGCCGGAAGTGGTAGGTCTGCCCTCCAGGAGGGGGACCGAGGGTACTGGCCCAGGAGCCTGACTTGGGTTTTACCCCAGCTGGGTGATCATGGCCACTGTCTGGCCTCCCTGGACCCCGGTGTCTCTCTCTGCAGGATAAGATGCATGCTGAGGTCCCAGCAGCCCTGATGTCTGTGGCCATGGCCAGTAGCATCTCCGTGGTGCTGGGAGGTGTGAGAGGGGCCTTGGATTTAAGAAGGAAGAGAAGTGCAGTCCAAACTGTCCGCTGGGGCAGAAGTGACAGGAAGGGCATGGTGCTGGGACGCAGGTGGGGCTAGAGAAGCAGGGCAGGGCCAGCGCAGGTGGTGGGCTCAGCCCAATGGCGGTGGGTGGTCTGACCTCAGGCATAGTAATAGGCAGCTTTTTAACACTGAGGCCAGTGGTCATAATGGGTACTATTTCTTGAGTGTCTGGTATACACTAGGTATTAAATATAATCTTTCCAGTGCTCACAACAACTCCAAGTGGTTGGAATTATTCCCCCCATTTTCCAGACGAGGCCACAGGCTAGGAGAGGTTAGGGGTCCCGCTCTGTACCCCCCAGGGCCCTTCTGGCAGAGTCGGCTTCCTGTGGCCGGCAGGTGGTCCTGAGGGCTCAGGGGGTGGGGGGAGCGAGCGGGGACGTGGGCTCCGGCCCTGGAGCTGCTCCCACTGCCCCCCTGGAGTGCTCTCGAGTTTGGTGGGCGCCGGCAAACAGAGCCGGAGGCTAAATAAGCCCCCACTTATCGTCAGTTGGAAATCGCAGCTTTGCCCTTGGTGCCTGTTCTTAATGTCACTTATCCCGAGCGGGCTTTCAGTTTCCAGTGGTAACAGCCTTCTAATTTGGTCTCAGCCGCTCCGGTTTTGTGACGGGAACAATGGTAGTGGCAGATGGGGAACAACACCTCCAGTTTCTTTTAACAGTTCCCAGTCGCAGGCAGGGAAGGCACCATCTGAGACGAGAAGGTCAGATCATTAAAGGAACGTATAGTGATAAGTTGCCAGGACTTGATGGGCTGTGGGTGCGTGGTGGGAGGAGAGGGATGAGCTCGGGGCGACGTGGTGGTGGGTGGGCATGGGGGCTTATGTCCACCCGCTGAGCTCCAGGCGAGCAGGTGGGCTTGCCTGCTCTCTCGGGCTCCTGCCCCTGGGGAGGCGAGGGTCTGCGTGACCGTAAGCTCCTTGAGCGCAGGGCCAGACTCTCCAATCTCGATCATCTTTGTTCACTGCCCGGAGGCTTGTCCAAGAGGCAGCGCGGTGGCTGTGATGTGAGCTCACATGTGAGCTCCTGCCAAGGAGAGGTGGTGTCCCCCAGGGCGGGCGGGCTTGTCTCGGCTGTCACGGCCTGGCCGCGGGCGCTGTGCAATGTGCCCCAGAGGTTAGTTGCTTGGCTCCTGGACCCTGTCTTTGACTCCCTGACCTCCGTTTCCCCAGTGTAGATGGGGATGGGAACTCCGACTTCCCCTGGTGGCTGTGGGATGACGTGCGGGACAGAGCTGTGTAAACTGTGAAGTGAGGCGCGCATAGCCGTTCTGTTTCAGTGATGCCCATCCTGGGCCATCGTTGTTGTTTCCTTGATGGCCTCTTCTCCTCGGTGGCGGGAACCGGGTTTCATGCGACTCTGTCTCCAGGGCTCAGTGGGGCAGAGGGCCTGACACCGGGGACGCCTCTGGCCCGTTTAGGGAGTGAGCTCCCCTCCCAGCGCCTCCACTGCTTGAGGGGGTGGGGCAGGCACCGGAGCCTCTATCGGAGCCAGCTGTTCACATAATAATTCCTGACATTTGCGGATGTCTTCATCTTCTCAAAGAGCCTCCTCACCTGCCCCCGCATTCCGGCTCCTCTCTGCTGTGACCTACACGCAGACATCACCTTTCTCTGGCGGCAACGGCATTTTTAAAGCCCTTTATTGCGGTGTGATTGACATACAAAGAGCTATCCATATTTCAAGCATACAACTTGATGGGTTTGGAGGTAAGCATACCCCTGTGAACTCCATCGCCACAGTCTACGCCATAAACAAACCCACCCTCTGAAAAGTTCCCTCCTGCCCTCTTCCTTATTATTGTTATTTTGTGTGTGTGTGATAAGCACGCTTAACATAAGATCTATCCTCTTAGCCACTCTTTTTTTTTTTTTTTTTGCGGTACGCGGGCCTCTCACTGTTGTGGCTTCTCCCGTTGCGGAGCACAGGCTCCGGACGCGCAGGCTCAGCGGCCATGGCTCACGGGCCCAGCCGCTCCGCGGCATGTGGGATCCTCCCGGACCAGGGCACGAACCCGTGTCCCCTGCATCGGCAGGCGGACTCTCAACCACTGCGCCACCAGGGAAGCCCCTCTTAGCCAATCTTTAAGCACGTCATACAGAATTGTTAGCTATAGGCTGTACAGATAATCTCTAGGATTTACTCACCTTGTAAAAACAAAGCTTCGTACCCTTGGATTGGTTCCTCCTCTTCCCCCCACCCCCAGTTGACCATATTTCTCCAGTGTTGCTCTGTGCTGGCTGGGGGTTGGGGGTGGTGACTGCTCCTGGTGGCCGTCATCCCAATTTGACAAATCTGGAAAATGAGGCTCCAGGAAGAGACTTTGTTCCTGCCACACAAGGGTGTTGATGGTCTGCTGTGTGTCCAGCGCCACGTGAGGGGTTTGGAGGGTACAGAAGGAGACGGTGTGGAAGGTTTCAGCCGTCATGGAACACGGGCGTTGTAGGGGAGCCTCTGGGCACACAAGCACAATGAAGCACTCGCGTGTGCACACTCATGCACGCACATATACACGTGCACTCGTGCACGCGCGCACACACACAGAGGATAAAAGAGCCAAGCCAGTAAAAGAGCTGGAAATTGTGGTCAGGGCCATTACACACACCAGTAGGGGCTGAGACAGAAAGTGATGGAGGTGGGAGATGGGATGATGGTCAGTTAAGGCCTTTCCGAGAAGGCGGAGACGTAACCTAAGCCTCGCAGAGAAGCAGAGCCAGCCCTGGAGAGAGCTGAGTGCACCTTCCAGGCAGAGGGAGCTTTCCGGGCTCGTCCCGTTTAAGCTGCTGAGGAAAGCGGAGCACGGTGGGGCCTGCAGCCGAGGGATGAGGCTGAGAGGGAAGGAGCGTCCTTGCAGCTCTTGTGGAAGAGTTTGGATTTTATTCCAACTGGTCCGGGACTCAGTAGGTATTTTTAAGCAGGGGAACAATGAGGTCCAGGGGAAGTTTAGCAGGATGGCTCTGGCTGCTGTGGGGAGGACCAACTGTAGGGGGCAGTAGTGCGCACAGAAAGACTGGTCAGGAGGTCCCCATGTGGCCGCAGGGCACCCTTGGGCTGAGCTGACCCTCCCTCCTTGTAGCTGAGTAGATGTGTGTGGTGGTGGGGGGGGGAAGGCTGCTGTTGGACCCTTTGGTTGGTGACCTCTGCTCCCATCTGCAAAGCTCTAGGCACCCCTCATCTTGATGTCATTGCGTTAAGTGGCCTCTCTCACCTGGGGTGCCCTGTCCAGTGCCTCTGGCTCTTCGGGGCAGAGTACCTCCTCATTGTCTAGTGTCACCATGTCCAGGGTCATTCATGCCCAGGGGTGTCACTGGGGGTCTGATTGCTGGAAGATTGCCTGGGTTTAGTGCAAAGAACTCAGCCTGTCAGTCAGACAGACCTAGGTCCGCATGTGGACTCTGCCACCCAGCCGTGCACGTGACTTGGTCAACTCACTTAGTTGTCAGTCTCACCATCTGTAAGGTGAACATTGTTATTCTGACTGTGCTTGGTTATTGTGAAAACTAGCCAGGGAGCATATGTGAAGCACTCAGAGTGTGCCTGACGCCTGGACACATACTGGGCGTGTCTGAGCTGCGCCCTGCCCCTGCCGTCATGGGATCCCTGGAGGGCAGCCATCAGTTGGAGTATAAAGAATATGGGCTCCTTAGCAGGGAGAATTCCTCAGGAGAGATGACGGTTTACTCACTTGCTCACTCATTCATTCTTTCAACCCATGTTCACTGAGCACTCACTATGTGCGGGCAGCATGCTGGGTGCCAGAGAGATAGTGGCGGACAAGACAACCCAGATCCCTGCTGCTTTGAACTTACATTCTAGAGACATATAGAGACAGTCTGTAAGCAAGGAAACAGAAAACATGATTTTTTGTTTGTGAAAGCTGTATGGGAAATAAGACAGGGTGTTTAGTGTGGTTTCTGAGGGAAGGGGGCCATTGTAGCCAGGGTGGTCAGGGAGGACTTCTTGGAGGTGGCATGTGAGGGAGCCCAGACCCATGTGAAGGAGACTCCACAGAGAATGTGGTTGAGCAGATGCTCTTGAGCGCAGCAGTCTCCAGGTGAGGGTCCAGGGTCCAGGCTTGGCTTGGGCCTGAGCATGTGCACTTCCTTTGTTTTTTAATTTATAAATTTATTTATTGGCTGCATTGGGTCTGTTGCCGTGCACAGGCTTTCTCTAGTTGCGGCGAGTGGGCGCGACTCTTCATTGCGGTGCACGGGCTTCTCGTTGCGGTGGCTTCGCTTGTTGCGGAACATGGGCTCTAGGCGTGCGGGTTTCAGTAGTTGTGGCTCGTGGGCTCTGGAGCACAGGCTCAGTGGTTGTGGTGCACGGGCTTAGTAGCTCCACGGCATGTGGGATCTTCTCGGATCAGGGCTCCAACCCGTGTCGCCTGCATTGGCAGGCGGATTCTTAACCACTGCGCCACCAGGAAAGCCCAGCATGTGCACTTCTAACAGGCTGCCAGGGGCTTCGATGCCAGCTGGACTGGGGGACCTGGAGGCAGGTGACCTTCTAGGTTTCAGGGTAGGTCTTAAAGGGAGTAGGAGGGAGAGTCTTCCTCTTGACCATCGTCATCACAGGTATAAAAGTGTCATGGCTGCGCTGTCACAATCCAAAAACCTCTTGTCCGCCTACTTGTTTTTGGCCGCCTCCCACCTCTAGAAGGTAAGGTCAAGGCAGCAGGGTCCTGGACTGCGCTCAGTGTCTTAATGCTTTTTGAAACTCTGTCACATGTGCTATTTCACTGGATCCTCGCAGCAACTGCAGGATGAAGGCATTTTCATCGTCCCTATTTCATAGGTGAAGAAATCGAGGCTCAGAGAGTTGGGCGGATTTGCACAAGGTTGCTCAGTGAGAAGGTGGGCAAGCTGGGACTGAAGCCTTAGGTTTTCCGACTCCCAGCCTGGGACCCATGGCTGTGACCGTGGAGTGAGGCTGGATTTCATCTCACTGGGCAGGCGTGGGGCTGGGGGAGCGGCTGGCTGGGTCCGTGGGTCATGCGGGCCAGGCCTCTGGGGCCCGCGGTGGCTTCCCGGGCTTTCAGGGCCCCTCACAGTCCGCTTGGTCCTCGCTCTCTGACCAGCTCCTCCCACCTCCTTCCTCTTGCCGCAGGGGAGGAGAACCAGCCGGGCTGGCTGTGTCCGGACGAGGACAGGAAGAGCAGAGCCCCGTTCTGGTGCCCAGTCCTGGCCTGCTGCATCCCCGCTTTCTCTTCCCGGGGCCTCCGCCTGCAGGTGAGTGGCACGCGTCTTGCTGAGCCCACCACGAAGGTGGCTCCTGGGACAACCAGAGTTTCCAGGTGGTGCCCACAGCAGGGGAGGCCTGGCTTCCAGCGTCAGCTTCTAGACCTTTTGCTGATGGAGTTGATCGAGCCTTTTTGTTGTTCTCTGAGTCAGCTTTCCCCCCCAAAAAAGGGGGCAGATGCCCTCTGTGGATCATTGAACAGAAAATTCCATCATTTTGAGCTAACAAATAGCAATGATCTCATCAGTTGATGGTGTGACTCCAGCTCAGAAGATAGACTGTAATAGGCCCACCTGGCTGTGCCAGACTTTGCGGGTTTCACCCTTTATGATGCTGCCGTGGGGCAGCCAGCTTTGGCTCCACAGCCATCATGCCTCTTGGTGCTTTGCTGTCACTGTCTTGTTTTAATATTTATAAGAACCCCATGAATAGATGTTTCTAGATCTGTTTCACAGGTAAGGAAGCTAAGGCTCAGACAGGTGACGTGATTTTTCTAAAAAAAAACAACACCGCCGGTAAGGATGAGTTGTAGGAATTGGAACCTTGCTGACTCCAGCACCCCAGGTTGTAACCACAAGGATGTTCACTTCCAGTGTCATCTGTCCCCAATGTCCCGGCTGAGCTCACTCCTCCACCTGGAGTAGTTACTGCCCATCCCCCTCCCAAGGAGATGAAGTCATCTGAGCTCCAGGGAGGGGACCTAGGCCCAGGTGAATCCCCAAGAGACAAACCGGGCTGTAGATAGGGGCTCTAAACAGCTAAAATACCCTTGAGATGCCAATGCATTCATTCATTCATCCATTCTGCATATAATTTTTGAGGACCTACTGTGTGCCAGGCTCTGTGCCAGGCACTGGGAATATGGTGGTGACCAAAACATACAAGGTTCCTGCCTACATGTAACTTTCAGTCTAGAGGAGAGACAGGTAATACCCCCCTGCCCCGGCAAACAAAAGCAAATAGAAAAGAGTGCTGTGTGTTATAAAGAAAATAAATCCGATATAATAGATACAGAGATGGAGCCATGTAGTTAGGCGGTCAGAGAGGGCCTCTCAGAGGAGGTGGCATTTAAAGTGAGCCCCAAATGGCGAGGAGGATCCAACCCCTGGAGGCCCCAGGGGGAGAATATTTCAAATATTGACAAGACAAGACAGACTGACACAGAAGCCCATGATAGGAGCAGTTGGGGCAGCTGGCATGGCTGTAACTCGGTGAGCTGGGAGGGAAGGCCCAATAGTGGGTGAGCTGGGCCACACCGGACTCACAGGCTGGGTCAGGTTTGGATTTCATTCTTGGCAACGAAAAGCCAAGCATGGCTCCAAGCAGGGGACTGGCACGATCTGATTTATATTTTGGAAGGATCATCTGATCCTTCTGGCTTTTGTGTGGGAGTGAACCGTGGACACGGAGGGAGCAGGACTGGAGACCAAGAGCCCGGAGCAGAGCTTGGCGCTGGGGTCCTGCTGAGATGGGGTGGGACTTGGTGCAGGTGGAGGCCGGGGAGGAGGCCGGGGAGGAGGCCGGGGTGGACTAGTGCGAGACGAGTGAGGCACTCATGGTCAAAATAACTGATATTTTCACACAATACTTAAAAAAAAATCAGACCTGCGAACTGTGGCCTTGGTTTGCCTGCTTTTTTTTGGTAAATAAAGAGCCAGCGTTAGGGTGAGGCATTGTCAGGTCCTGTCTTTATTTAAACTCTTAGTAATTGTTCACTGTGGATTTTTTTTGCATTTTTATTGTAAACAAATTGTGTTAAAATATTTTCTTGATTGTGTTAAAATCTCTGAGTGTTGGGCCCCCCGAAGATGTGCCCCTGGCATGAGTGACCCGCTCTCCTCACCCTGGTCCCGGCCCTGGTGGGGAAACAGTGGGGCAGTGCTCTGGGGTAGGAATGGCTGAACTGGTGAGAGATGAGACGGGGGCTGAGGGTGAGGGAGAGGATGGATGAGCTGAGTATTTCGCTTGCGCTCCCGAAAGCTGGTGTCAGCGGCGTGGGCTGCTGTTTCCTGTTCCGCAGCCTGATTTAGGGATTCAGTGGGAGAGGCTGGGTCAGGTTCCCAGCACTGAGCTTGACTGGTAGCGGGTGCTCAGTAGACAGTGGCCGTAATAACAACAACAACAGCAACAGCGATAAGACCTAAAGTCCTTTAGTCTTGACAACTTGGGGTCGGGCCCTTCCCAGAGGCATCTGTGCCAGGCTCCGTTCTGGGCACTTCCCAGCGATGAACTCTGATCCCCGCAGCTGCCCTCAGAGGAGGGGCTGCTAGTCCTTGCAGCTGAGAGAAGGGATTCAGGAGTGATAAGTTGCCCGCTGGGCAAGGAGGGTGTTCTTGACCCCTGCCCGATCCTGTTCCTTCCCGCCTCTCCCTGGGGCTTGGCTGGCATGTGCCCCCGCGCCATCCCCTCACCAAACATTCCCGGCCTTTGTAGGGCTTCAGTCCTTATTTATTGATTACGGGAGGCTCTTACCTCCTGGGGGTTGCCTGTGGGCCTCGGGGTGGGGACAGTTCAGGTCCCCCCTGTCTGTGGCTCTCCTGGCCCTACCGCATCCCATGGAAAAGGACTTCTGGGGTGGGGAATGGATTGTCCCATCTTCCCCCGGGGCCTTGGGCCTCTGGGGAATACAGGACGCGGGCCTGTGTCCTGACAGGCCACACGGGGTGGTGGGGTCACAGACAGGCCGCAGCCTCTGGGGCCTCCCTGCAAGAAACGCCCACCTGAGCGGGCAGCCATCTGCCTCCTCTCCCTGGGGGGACTTGGGCCTGAGAATCTCCTCACGTGAAGCTCATGGGGCTGGGGCCGTGTAGGCTGGAAGCACCCTCAGCCTCCTCCCGGCCCGCTGCCCAACCTCTCCTGAGGAGCACCACCCTCCGCCCCGACCCCGAGTGATCCAAGGGAGCTGTGAGGGAATCCCCGCGAGTGACGGGCCTGTGGAGCTCCCGAGGGACTTATCAGAGCCTGCAAGTCCCCGTTTGCTGGGCCCCAAGACACCGTGCCCTCTGCTTGCACCTGCCTCCCACCCCGGACCAGACACATGTGCCCATCAGATCCGTGTGGCAGCAGGTGGATTAGGGCCTTGAGCGCCAGGGCCTTGTCCAATTACCGCGAACAGATGTGAGCGTGTGGGCCCCTGCCTACGCCTCTTCCCAGGCCCAGTCCTGGGGGCCCAGGACTCGGGCTCTGCGGCTGGCCTAACGAGAGCTGCAGCCGAGGCTGTTCTCCCGGGAAGGCTTGTTATCCCAGCCCCTCTCCCAGTGTAGATGAGCTCAGACCTCTTGTACTGCCAGCCAGATGGGGGTGTGTGTTGGGTTCTTTCCCTCAAGGGAACAGGGATGCTGGGGCTGAAGGATAGAGCATCTCTCTAAGTGCTGAGGATGGCTGGTCCCCACGCTGGGCTGCACCGTGGCCTTCAGACTCATCAGGGAATTGCTTGGGGGAGGGCAAGAGCACCCACGGGAGCCACCCTGCCCTGGTTTTTTTTTTTTTTTTTTTTTGCGGTGTGTGGGCCTCTCACTGTTGTGGCCTCTCCCGCTGCGGAGCACAGGCTCCAGACGCGCAGGCTCAGCGGCCATGGCTCACGGCCCAGCCTCTCCGCGGCATGTGGGATCCTCCCAGCAGGCAGACTCTCAACCACAGCGCCACCAGGGAAGCCCTGCCGTGGGTTTGAATCCCAGCTCTGCATGTCCCAGCTGTGTGACATCAGGAATGCTACTTCGGCTCTTGATGTCACAGCTGTGTCTTCAGTGCGTAAACTGGGGTGGCCGTGGTGCCTCCCTGATTGGGTTATAGTGAGGGTTCAATGACACGATTCTTGTCAAATGCTTATTGTCTGCTGTGTGCCCTGCCTTCAGAGTTCAAGAACTGGAAGCAAATATTTGAGGACATCTTGGTCCCCAGGAAAGAAAAGTCACTGGTGTCTGTTGTGGGGGGTTTCCGATAGCCTGACTGTCAGATGTTGCAAGGTTCTTCTTGAACCTGGGCTCCATCCGAGGTGTAAGCCTCTCCCTGGTGGGCAAGGGGGGTGGGAAGGGGAGGGCTCAGGGCAAACCCATTCTCCCTTGGGCTGAGGTCCAGTTAGAGGCCTGGCTGGGGACAGGGCCTTGGGGAGGGGGTGGGGGTACTGCTCACTCTGGGGAGATTTAACACGCAAGCATCTTGGGGGCCTGGGGGCTGCATCCCAGAGCGGCAGAGGGTCTTGTCGGCAGGCTTTCCTAGGCCTCAGTACACTAGCTAAGTGGGTTCTGTCCCGGCTGTCACCCTCCATCCGCCGGAATTGCTGTTCGGGGGTCCTTGTCTCCTGTGTGTCACAGCGGCTCGTGTGGAATAGCCCCTCCCCCATAGTGTTGTCCTGTTGTTCTGCTGACAGTGTTACTGCTTATTGAGTGCTCACGCGTCCCCCAGGAAGTCCTTGTAAGCAGTGGCCGCTGCCGGGCTTCATGGCCACCATCTCTAGCCCCCAAGTCCATCCTGACAAGATGTCAAGGTCCCCATGACCACGAAGAACGGGTTTGTGGGGTCACCCAGCTGGTAGCAGCCGAGCTGGGACTGGAGCCCGCTGACTGCATCCAAAGCTGGCCTCCTTTCTACAGCCTGTGCTCTCCTCTGCTCTTTATGGGGCACCTCGATTTTGGGGAGTTGGCTTCCTGGCATGGACAGGACTTCTGGGTCCAGGGCCTTGCCCCTCCAAGGAGCCGTTTGAGTTTTTGCCATCGTCTTGGACCCAGGCTCTGTTGACTGGGCTGACATCCGGCCCGCTGGAGTTGCCATGGAAACGTCTGAGCCAGGGCTGCGGTTGCCCCCTCCCCGTCTGAGAGGACAGGAGCAGCAGCCTGGCAGAAAGGGCCAGGCACCCAGCTGGATGTGGCCCCCCAAGAAGCAAAGTGATGGGGAACAGGGGCCTGAGGGTGCCCAGGAGGCCTGGCATAAGTTGTATCCCAGAGTGCCAAGGTCTCCAGCCTGGCAGTCTGGCCTCTGGGTAGAGTTCAACCAGAAAGAGCACTGGGCTGGGATTCGAAACTGAATTCCAGCCCCGACTCTGCCATTAACTTGCTGTGTGACCTTGAACCAGTCACATCCCCCCACCCACCAAACTTCAAGTTTGCCAACTCCTAAATGAGGGGGCTGGATGCGGTGACCTCTTTGGGTCCCCTCACCCATGGCCATTAGAGACTTTAGTAGAATATTCTAGCAGGGCTGGGATTAGCCGGGCCTTCAGGACCAGTAGAGGGCAGCACCTGCCTGTCAAAAGGTCCAGTGGTGCTGCATTTCTCCTGGGGGCACCTTGGAGCTCTCCCCACTCAGCCTCCTTCTCCTTCAGTCTGGCTGGAGTTTCCAGCAAGGCCCATGAAAGGGCCAGGCCATCTCCTCACATTGCTGTCCTGGCCAATGTGGACAGGGAGAGGCAGACGGGCAGATCTAGCTCAGGAAACAGGCCCCAGAGAGCCACCAGGCATGGGGTTTGGGGCAGCAGATGCACAAGGAACAAGCGGCTGGTGGTTCTCAGTGACAGTCCATTACAGACGGAGCCCCCAGACCGCGGACCCAGCCCTCTGGTCCTGGAGGGGTCGTCTGCAGAGGGGCTCTGTTGACCTGAGGATCCCCCTCCATCGTGCTTCCCTGGGGGATGCACTTACCGTCCCCGTGGCCTCGGGCAATTGCGTGTCTTCCGTGGACCTCATTTTCCCCGTTTGTAAAATATGGGGGGTGGGCATTAGTGGTTTTCAACAAATCTTACCTGGAAGTTGCCTGGCTTGAAAAGCCCTCTGCTGGCCCAGAGTTTCATTCAGGCCCCTTTTGGCCAGAAGTTTTTAGGAGAGAGATGGTCCAGTGCGAGTGCACAGGAGCTGCCTGGAGAGGAACCTGCCCCTTTTCTGGCTCCACCCTCAGAGGCCTCACTCGGGGCCTGAAGGGGACCCAGGAATCTGCAGGTTTAACAGCCCCTCGGGTGGTTCAGACCAAGGTCTTGCTGTCAAATGTCAGCATCTCAGTCACCTCGACACTTAACCCTGTGTGTGCTGTCTGTCTCTGCAGCTTGGGGCCCTGATCCACAGCCCTGTCAGCTGTCCCCTGCTGGGCTTCTCGGCTGTCAGCACCTCCCTTCCACAGGGCTACCTCTGGGTGAGTAACCCCCAGGCCCAGCCAGGGATTCTGGCCTCAGGGCATGAGCAGGGAGGGTGGCACCCAGGGTGGGTGCTGGAGACAGCTGCCTGCCTGTGGCCCCCATTTTCTGCACCTTCAGCCAGCAAGGTCTTCCTGGGAACTTCTGTGCCAGGCTCTGTGCTCTGAGTTGGCAGGTGTGACCTCACCAGGGACAACAGAAAACCAAGGGACAAATAAGCTCACTTATTTGTGAGCTTGGAAGTGGCCTTGGTGCCATGATGGAAATTAACGGGAAGCTGTGTGAAGTATCTGGATGGCAGGGTCTTCACTCCAGGAGACAGGGGGCAGGGCTGCCCATCTCTCACGGAGATCCCAGCCCACCCTTCTGCCCCTGGGGTTCCTGGCAGAGCCTCCCTGGATTCAAATAGGTGTTCCGCACCTCCCATGCTCCTGGTGTGCAGATGGTGGCCTCCCATAGATTCTCTGAGGTTCCAGCCTCACCACCCCTCTGGTCATCCTCTACTTCCTCTTGCTTATTCCTGTCTCCAGGTACTTAATCAGGGAAACTCTGGCTCACCCTTCAGAGTTCAGCCCAAATGTCCCTTCTGAGGGTGATTTGTTCTTCACTGTTTCCTCAGTGTCTAGCACATGATGCATCCATCCATCCATCCATCCATCCATCTACCCATCCATTATCCTTCCATCCATCCATCCATCCATCCTTATAATTATCTGTCCATCCATTCATCCACCCTTCCATCCATCCATCCATCCATCCATTATCCTTCCATCCATCCATCCATCCATCCATCCATCCATCCATCCTTATAATCATCTGTCCATCCATTCATCCATCCTTCCATCCATCCATCCATCCATCCATCCATCCATCCATCCATCCACTCAGCAAGTATATAATGAGTGCCTGCCATGTGCTAGACACAGAGGTAAAAGAGTGAACAGCACAGAGAAGGACATTTTAAAGAGCAGAGTGTATGCTCACTATTTGTTGGTTGAAATTCACCCTGGAGATAAGGAAATAGAAAGCTGACCGGGTATCTAGTCCACCTTAGTTCTTTACCTGATTTCCTTTGGGCCCTGAATCTAACTTGTTGCCATGGCAGCTGGGACCCAGCGACCTTCAGTGACAGCAGGATATGTGTGGGCAGGAGGGCGGACATTTCTCTTGATACCTAACCCCAGTGGCAAGTAGAAGTTCGGGCCGGGTCCCTGGGAGGCAGGGCTGAGCTCTGCCTCTGCTCTCATGGTTCTCCCCTGATGGCCTCTCTGGGTCTCTGCCCCAGGTCGGGGGCGGGCAGGAGGGTGCAGGGGGCCATGTCGAGATCTTCTCCCTGAACCGGCCCGCGCCCCGCACCGTCAAGTCCTTCCCGCTGGTGGCCCCTGTGCTCTGCATGGAGTACATTCCGGAGCCGGAGGAGGGGGAGAGCAGAGACGGAGACAAGAAGTGCTCGGCTGCTGACGCCTCGGCTGGAGTGCATCCCACCGTCTGCCTCGGGCTCCAGGATGGCAGGTTAGGGGCCTGGGGAGGAGGGGCTGGGAACAGCCTGGGGCAGGGCTGGGCAGGTGCATCGGAGGCTGTCCGTGTAGCTTTGGCTTGTCACCCACCAACATTCTCCACCCCTGGTTGAGAGCAGAGAGGGGGAGCCAGGGGTGCCCAGTGTCAGGACCCTTCAGTGGCTGCTTCGTGCAAGCTGGCTCTCTTCCGGGTAGTGTGGTACCGAGGGCAACGCTGACTCCAGTGTCAGCCAGAGCTGGGTTTGGATCTGCTATTTCCTCATGCCATTTAACCGCTCTGAGCCTCAGTTTCTTGTCTGTAAACTGGGTGTTAGCATCCTTCCATGCAGGGCCGCTGTAGGAGTCCACTAGGACATGGGACATGTGAAGCCTTCAGGTCCCTTCTCTGTCATTGACAGCATCCACCCAGCTGTGGCCTCAGTTAGCTTTGCAGGGTGGGTAGGCAGCCTGGGTGTTCCCAGGTTATGAGACCTGCTGGCAGAGGGGGCTCCCCCAGTAAGACCCTCCCGGAGCTGGTGAGTCAGCAATACTTCCTTGCAGCAAGGGGCACTCCCGCCAGAGTTTAGCCTGCTGGAGGGTCCAGCCGTGTGGATGGAGGATGAATATTCATCCCACTTAAAAGGAAGGTGAAGATGGTGATGAACAAGATCCTGAGATGGGCTGCACCCCCACGTCCTCCTCATAGCTCCAAGCTTTTCATGCCTGTCCTAGAGTCAGGGGAAGCGGGGAGAGAGGATGTTTCCTGAGCACCTACTGTGTGCTGCTCCCTGGGCCAGGGGCTGTGAGCCTCACAGTAGCCCCACTATGAAGTGTTTCCCACACAAGCAGCTGGGGGAGGAGCTAAAAGCTAACATACATAGAACCAACTTGGAGACACTAGAGGCTCTGTGATGTCCTGGTCTGGGTCGACGGAACCCAGGGGTCTGGTGAACACTCTTTGCTTTTAATGAGATCAAATTCAAACAACATAAAATTCACCACTTTAACCATTTAAAATCATATAATTCAGTGGCTTCCAGTACATTCATGATGGGCAACAATCACCACTACATAGTTCTAGAACATTCTCACCACCCCCAAAAGAAACCCTGTATCACCTCCCATTCCCTGCCCCAATCCCTGGGAACCACTAGTCCACTTCCCATTGCTCTGTATTTGTCTCTTCTGCACATTTCAGGCAAATGGAGTCACACAGTGTGTGGCCTTTTGTGCCTGACTTCTCTCGCTCCCCATAACATTTTCAAGGTTCACCCATGTAGCACATGTCGGTGCGTCATTCCTTTTTATGGCCGTGAGGTAGGCATCACGGCCCCGTTTTTTGGAGAGGGCTGAGGCTCAGCAGTCCAGCTCAGTCAGCTGGATGGGGCACGTCTGAATTCACCCTCGGGTCTGTGTGACCCTGAAAACTGTTCTCTTAGCCCCTCTATTGTGCTGCATCCAGAGCCCCCTGTTTTCCACGGGCACCATCCTCTAAAGGCCACCCATGGAAAAGTCCGAGCATCGGCCTGTTCACACAGCAGGGAGGCTGGCTGAGCTTGGTTGCGGGGGCTCGGAGCCTCTCACCAGGAGGGCACGTGGGGAGTGGGCACCTGGGGGGCTAAGTGAGTCACTCAACCTCTCCCCACAGCATCCTGGTTTACAGCAGCGTGGACACGGGCACCCAGTGCCTGGCGACCTGCAGGAGCCCAGGCCTGCAGCCCGTGCTCTGCCTGCAACACAGCCCCTTCCACCTGTTTGCCGGCCTGCAGGATGGGACCCTCGCCGCATACCCCGGGACCAGCGGTAAGGATGGGGGGCTGGGGGCGATGGGGGCAGCCCTGGGCCCTGACTGAGAGCCACATGCTGTACCAGAGCGTCTATGGGAGGCAGGCCAAGGAGGCAGCTCAGAAAAAAATCAGGGAATCGAAGTGCTGGGGAGATTGGAGATCCCTGATCCCCACAGAAACGGGGTGCTCACTACCACACAGGCAGCTCAGCCCATTGGTGGGAAACTCTGCTGGATAAGAGCAGGGTCTCTGGGCTCAGATAGATCTGGCTTCATGTCCACGCTCTGCCCTGATGACAGATGTGTCCATGGGTGAGCAGCTTCTCCTCTGTGCCTCAGTCTCCTCATCTGTAAAATGGGAATAATTGTAACACCCACAGCTCATGGGTACCTGTTGGGTAAAAGGTTCAGTGAAGGCAAAGCATAGGACCTGGCACAGCGAGTGCCCAGTGGGGTGAGGCATTTCAATCTCCATTATTTTATTAAGTCATTGATGGCACAGATAATAACATCTGGAGGGCAAAGCTGACAGCGTTTGAGCTGCCGTATGCCAGGATGGGGTGAAATGCTTATGCAGGCGCATTATCTTAATTCTCACCACGACCCTTGAGAACTGCCTCCCCTTTACGGATGCTGATGCTGAGACTCGGGGAGGGACACGAGTGCTGTGGTCCCCTGTCCCCTTGTGACTCATTCAGCTCTCAGTCCAATGACAAGGGCTGGGCAGAGCAGAGAGCTGCCCCCAGCACCCCCAGAGGTGGCTGATGTGCCGAAGCCCCAGCCTCCCTCCCCCTCCCATGCACCTCTAATTGCTGCGTCATCATAGCCTGTTGCAGGATTATAAACGGATATTTGTACTGAGCTTTTTTTTTTTTTTTTTTTTTTTGCCACTTGGCACTGTGTTGGTGTTTTAAATTAGCTTTCAATAAGGCATTTATAGTTTTTAATTAAAGGGGATAGAGGGAGGAGGAAAAATCCCTCTCACCGCCAGACAGACTGTGCGTGTGAATGTCAATATGGGCTCAGATTTTTGGAGATTTAGATCAGGGGTTCTCAGGGGACTTTTACCCTCTGGCTCCCACGGGAGACTGGGAGCCCTGCCCTGCCCGCGCTGGCTTCTCAGCCGCCAGTTCGGCTGCCTCTAGCCCTTTCCGTCTTGGTTCCTGACTCATCAGTTTGGGCGTCCGGGTTGGGAGGAGGCGAGGGGGTGTATCGGTTTGCTGGGGCTGCCATGACGAAGTACCACAAACGGAGTGGTTTATACAGTGTAATTTATTGTCTCACATTCTGGAGGCTGGAAGTTCAAGATCAAGGTGTCGGCAGGGCCGTGCTCCCTTGGAATGCACTGGGGAAGGATCTGTTCCAGGCCTCTCTCCCAGCTTTGGGTAGTTCTTTGGCTTGTGGCCCCATAACCCCCATCTTCATGTGGTGTTCTCTTTGGGTGAGCCTGTGTCCAAATAGCCCTTTGGAATAAGAACCCCAGTCATATTGGATTAGGGACCCACCCTCCTCCAATATTACCTCATCTTAACCAATTACAACTGCACCAACCCTATTGCCAACCAAGGTCACGTTCTGAGGTGCTAGGGGTTAAGACTTCAATGACTGAATTTTGGGGGACACAATTCAACCCATAGGGGGATGGGCTCTAACCATTGGCTTTCAGCCTGGGATTGGAGTCTGGTGGTTTGTCACAACCAAAAGAGCCATTGGGGACCATCAGATGCCACACCCTCATCTTCTGGGTGGGAAGGGACTGCCTAGAGTCCCACAGGTGAGCCGAGACCTGAACCTAAGTCTCCTCCCTCCAGGGCTGGCCGGGTACTGTCTTGCCTAGAGGAGGAGGTTGAGGTGCTCCACTAGCTGTCCCACCTTGCAAACATTTGTCCCCCAAATATTTACTGAGCACCTACTGTGCACCATGGATATGGTGGCCAGCAAACCAGATGTGAGCCCACCCTCACAGTTTATAGAGGGAGACAAGTTAAATTTATACATGAGTCAAATGAACAGGCAGGAAGCTTACAATTACACATCGTGCTGAGGGTCCTAAGGGGAGGAAGAGGGTGTCGGGTGAGAGCCTGACCCCCTGTGCGTTGGGTGGGCTGGTTGGTGAAGGCCTCTCTAAGGAGTGAGATCCTGAAGGTGAGACCTGAAGAAGGAGAAGCGGCCAGGCCAGTGAAGAGTTGGGGGAGCAGTGTTCTCGCCAAGGGAAGTGTATGTGCAGAGATCTGGAAGCAGGAGAGTGGTTGGTCTGGTGGGGAGGCTGTCTTGCTGGACAGTAGCCGGAGTGGGAAGCGGCACCAGGCAGGGTCCGGGAGTAGATGGACTGGAGCCTGTGGGCCTTGGGTTTGTCTCGGTTAATGGGAAGTGGAGGGAAGTGCTGGGAGTGGCCTAGCACTGTGGCTGGTGGATGGAGTGGACGTCGGCAGGCTGTCTGGGAGGCTGCCACAGCCAGCCGGGTAGGGGAGTCTGGGTCACTCTGTCCATGGGAGCCCACCCTCTGGCCTTTGGTTTGGCTTTGGCCAGGGAGGCCTCTGGGAGAGACCTTGGCCTGGTGCCTCCCCTTCCTATGGTGTCCTCCAGAGGTGGCCAGGGCAGCAAGGGGGGCTCTCAGGACCACACACCTTTCATCTGGGCTGCATGTGGCTGGGTCTGGAATCGTCAGCCTGGCCCATGACCCAGCCGTGGGGCCTTGGATACCCCTCAGATACCCCCACTCCATCCCAGCCCTGAAGCTGGAGCTGGGAGCTGCTCTCAGGCCAGCCTCCCTGGCCTTGGGCCTGCAGAACCCACCTCTGGTGCCCCATGGGGATTGTGAATAATCCAGACCCTTATTCTGGGCGTGGAGCAGATACTGATGAGATATGTGTCAGTGTTCATATGACAGGTTTGCTGTCTTGCCTGGGTTTGGCTAAGACCAAGACCAGATAAAGCTGGCATCTCTGGCCCAGCTTTGGCTCATTGGAGAAGGGCAGGACCAGAAATACTGGGTGAAACAGGTAGAAACCAACCTGGGGACCTGCTGAGTCCTGGAGGTCCTGTGAAACCAGGACCAGCTGTGAGGTGACTGTGAAGATTCTAAGGTCATCAGGCCACTTGGTGTCCTGGGCTGTCAGAGCTGGGGGGGCCTTGGAGTCCAAGCTCCAGGTGACAGATGGAGAATCCGACTCCATGGCAGTGTGGCCGTGGCAGTCAGTCTGCTGCCCCCAGGAGCCTCTGCTTATCAGCATTCATTCCCTCATTCGTTCATTCACTCACTCAGCAAATACACGTTCAGTGCCCACGAGGTGGCTGGCACTGTGCTGGGACATGAGCCAGGCAGCCCCTGCCCCTGCCCATCCTGTGTTTGGGTGGAGCTGCCTGGACCCGCTCTGTCCGCCCCCACCCCCGGCTCCGAGCAGAGACAGGAGTGTGACCAGGACTGGTTTGGGGTGTGGGAATGTCCCTGGTTAGATGCTGGGGACGTGGGCCAGGGTCAACCCCCTGGAGGAACTGGACGACGGAATGGGTGAGTGATGGTCTGGGGTTTGGTCAGGCTGTCGGGATTGGGTCCCTGCTGTGAGAGATCGGGCCTGTTGCTGCTCCTCCTCTTGGAGCCTCAGTTTCCTCACCTGTAAAATGGGGATGAATTCAGCCCCACTGCAGCGGGTGGTTGTGAAGGCCAGGTGCGGTCAGTCACACAAGTGCCCAGAATGGAGCCTGGGCACAGAGACTCACGTCTGTTACCTTTCCACCATCATCACTGTTACTGTTGTTATTACTTCTGGGGTACCGGCTGCCCTTTGGGTCCCCCTCGATCTCAACGACTTGCACTCTGTGTCCTAACTTCTGGCTCTGGCTCGATCTGGACCCCCAAGGATACCGGCTGGGCTTTCTCTCCTGCAACCTGGGGGAGGAGGGACTCCTGCTTCTTGAAGTTGCTTTTGCTGAGACAGGGGCTTCACCTCCATTCATCTGGCGTGAGAGCTGATGCCGGGCCCAGCTCTCACGAATGGGCTGTCATGCAGGGGCCGGGTGTGAATTTTTAGGTGTGCGTGTGTGTTCTGGAGCATGTGTACCTAGAGCCACTGGTGGGCAGGGAGCAGGTGGAGGGATGGATCCCCCGGCAGGCTTGGGGTGGGTAGGGGTCTAGCCCTGCCCAGAGCTCACAATGATTATGTTTAAAGTCTTAGACTTGTGGCCTGTGGAGGCTGGGAAGAACCTTAGAGGTCAGAGTTCTGTCCCCTTGGGGTGCAGATTGGAAAACTGAGTCCCAGCAAGGGGAAACCTCTTGTTTAGGGTCCCACCATGGGCCTTCGGATCAGGGACTCCTGTCCTGTGTCCTTTTTGATATAATGATATCGGTATTATTACATTTTATCAGTTAATCATTCTCTCCTGGAGTCAGGGCTCTCAGGAGACACCCCGCAGGCGGAGGAGTGGTCAGTGCACATGTGACCCTCAAGGGCAGCAGACGCTACCCCCTACCCCAGGCAGCCATGCTATTCCAGGAAGGTAGAGAGTAGAGGGTGCACGAGCTCTGCTGGTCATCACTGCCCACGGGGCAGAGCTCGCATTTCCGTTTTGGGGGTGTGGTTCCAGTATCCCAGCTGCTTCCTTCCTGGCAGGGGGTCTCAGCCCCCACCTTAGCCTTAGTGGCGGGAGCTCCAGCTTCTGGCCACAAGCACCACTCACCTCTGGCCACTGGAGGGCGCGCAAAGCCTCTTATTTTTGTGGCTCTGGTGTCCTGATGGGGGTCAGCATCCCTTGTGGAGGCCTGGCTGCGTCACGGTCACTCTCCCCAGAGATCTTTGGAAACCCTTGGAACCTGAGAGGGCAGCAGGGACTGGGGAAGGAGGCCAGGACCAGAGTTAGCCGAGTTCCAACCCTGCTTGGCCCACCCTCCTTGGGTGGCTCTGGGCTCCCTGGGTGTCTGCCGTTGCATCAGTCAGTGCCCTTCTGCGGGCTCTCGTGTTGTGTCAAAAGACAGCCAACGGCCAGAGCTAATGAGCAGCGGGTCCTGTTGAGCTGTGTGATTCGGACTGGTTCTCTAAACTCTGGGTCTCAGGTTTCTCCGTTGTAAAACAGGGATAAGAATAGAATCTTCCACATAGGCTGGTGGGAGGTAATGAAATAATTCATGAAAAGAGTGCCTGGCATGCCCATGTGTAACAGAACGTGGCAACAGCTGTCAACGCTTCTCACTGGGTGCCCACCCTGTGCTAAACATTCTACACATTTAATTTGATCCCTCCAACATCCGGCGAGGTGTAGGCACGGTTATCGTGCCCACTTTACAGATGAGGAAACTAAGATTCAGAGAGGTGACGTCACCATCACCCATCCAAGTTAATGCAGAGGTTGAGAGGCCACAGCTTCCCACATGCTCCTATTCATGGGCTGGAAAGAACTGGATGTGTGTTGGTTGGGCGGGGGCGGGGGGGTGTATTTTCCAACTCTTAGCTGAGCTGGGGAGTCTGCCACATTTAAGTAGGGCTGAAGGGGAGAGGAGAACCCGCTTGACAGGAAGGGGAGGGGAGGGTGCTGGTGGGGGAATCTGGTCTGTCTCCCATGGGTCCTCCTGCCACACCCCTCCAGCTCTGCAGACAGCTGTGCTCCGTCGCACCACCCAGCAGCTGGCTCAGAGGGAGGGCCTGTGCCGGGGCTGCTTTGCACCCCTTCCAGGGACCCTGTGGAGGGGGGGATGGGAGTGGCCAGGCACTGGCAAGCCAGCGGCAGGCTCTGTCCTGCCTTCCACTGCTGACGGTATCTCAGAGGTGTGCCCCACATCCTGCTCAACCGTCCTGTCCCATCTGGCACCCTGGCAGACAGGACAGCCTGTGGGGTTCCGTGTGGCATCAGGTGTAGCTTCAGAGAAAAACCAGTCTCCGTGGGCACCGCTCTCATGCCAGGGAAGATCCTTGGCATGTTCTTGGGTGAGCCGAGCATCCCTGAGGGTGGTGGGAGAGAGCCTCGTTCAGTGCTGGGCCAGATCCCTTCATCTGCCTGTCTTCAGGGATGGTGGGCTGGGGACTGATGGCCTCTCAGGACTTCCTCCTTCCATACCTGGGGTGGTGGCATCTCTGGAGGAGGAAGGTCATCAGAGATCTTGGTAGAGGTGACAGAGTGCCTTGGAGTAGGCGAGAAGATGTGTGAGAAGGCGAGACTCATTTTCAATAAGTTACGGTGTCAGAAATGTCCTCAGAGACAGTCTTATTCGCAGCACCCTCCCCATTTTACAGATGGGAAGACTGAGGCCTTGAGAAGTAGAGAGGTGCACTCAAGGTCCTTAGTTAGCTGCTAGCAGAACCAGGGCCAGGACACTCCCCACCATGTGCCACCTTCTTGGCAGGGCTCTGTGGATGCTACCTCTTTGGGGAAGCCTCCCTGGAATTCTCCTGTGCAGAGTTGGTTCCTTCCATCTTAACAGCTCTCAAGGCCCTCTGTGCACGCCTGGCCACTTGGGCTTGGCACTTCATATGGTAACTGCTGTTTAACCCTTTGTCTTCTCCATCCAGCAGGGATTTTCTTGAGGGCAGGGTCTGTGTCTGATTTATTTCTGTCTTCACAGCACCCAGTACGGGGCCTGGCATGGAGTAGGTGCTTACTAGGTGTGTGTGGACTGAATGCACAGAAGAGAGGGAAAGGGAGAGAGGAAAAGAGGGAGGGAGAAGTGGGGAGTACAGCCCCCAGAGCGGGTGGAACATAGACAGAGGCAGATGGGAACAGCCGCCATGCCACTGGGGAGGGTGAGGCGCAGAGAAAGGGGCCAGAAGCTGTCACGGAGCCAGGCTTGGCCCACCGCTGTGGCCCGTGGTTCCCGAGGGTTGAGGAGCCCTGGGCCTCTGACCCGTTTGCCATGCCCCACCCCCTGCTGCTGACCTGCTTCCTTCCTTTCCCTTCAGGAGGCGTCCCCTGGGACCTGGAGAGCCCGCCCGTGTGCCTGACTGTGGGACCTGGGCCCGTCCGCACCCTGCTGAGCCTGGACGACACCGTGTGGGCCAGCTGTGGGCCCCGGGTCACTGTCCTGGATGCCACCAGCTTGCAGACTCAGGTACCGGCCCTGCCTTGTGGCTTGTGGGTCCAGGCCCTTGGGGGGTCATCTCCAGGCACACCCTCGCAGACCATCTTGCATTCTACCTGGCACCGCTCTCGGCTCCCAGCCGCGTGTCAGGGATCATCAGAGTTTGCTGGGCAGCAAGAGGGGGCCAGGATCCCTGCGGGGCCCCACCCCCTGCCCCGACACGCACCCTCGGGGCTGCTGTGAGGGGAAGGCTCCCCAGCCCACTGGGCAGTGATCCAGCTCCTCCGTTGTGTCTACTGCTTCCTGTGGAGGTGGAGCCGGGGTCCCTGTGCTCCCACTGGTACCCAGGACCCAGCTGTGCTGAGGGGATAGCCAGTGTGGACGCAGCCATCCCGGGTGCTGGGCTCTTTAAACAGTGTGGACGTGGAGCCTGCTGGGTCCTGCCTTGTCCCGTCACAAGCACTGCTGGATCCTCAGCCCTGGGATGAGAGCCTGGTCCAGGGGCTTCTTCCCATCCCTGCGTGGCTCCCTGAATGGTATTTTGGTGATGTTTGCCGTTCTTTGATTTGTTTGGATTATCAGCTTGAAATGAGTGGCCACCAGGCCCAGGGGGGAGCTGTGGGTGTGGGCTTGGGGTCAGAACACACAGGCCCCCGCATGCCTCCACGTCTTCTCTCGCCCGCTCTACCCTCTCTCGTACAGCCATACATCAGCTACTCAACAGCCAGGCGACTGTAAGATCCCAGGGGATTGGGGCCGGGTCCCGGATGACACTGTCCTGGTTTGGCAGATGGAGAAACTGAGGCCCAGGGAGCTGTGGGTGAGCTCTGAGACCTGGGATTGAACCTCAGGGTCTCGGCGCTAACTTTCCCGTCTTTGTTGAAGCATGAGGTGCAGCGTTCGGAGCTGTGCACGCCTGGCTCTGCCTTCCGGTTCCCCCACTCACCTGCTGGGGCCTTGGGGGACCCCGTCTGTGAACACAAGTTTTCCCATCTGTAAAAGGGGAACAAGCATCCTTTCCCTGCGGTCCTTTCGCCGCTGAGTGAGATAATGCTTGGTCAGTGCCAGTGCCAGGAGATATTGGATTAGCGGCTCTTCTGGGTGCTGGAAAGGGAGGTGGGGTGAGAGGCAGCGCCGTGGGCAGAATCAGAGGATTTGGGTTTTGAACTATAATCAACCTTTGAGGAGAAGAGGGCTGGGGGCTAAAGGTGACCCACCCTTGAGGGGCTGCTTGAACAGGACCAGGACCTTTGACCTCACTGGCCGGGCTGGGCCTGGACAGAGGGGGTGGGCTCTGGGAGGGGCCGGGGAGGCGCCAGCAGGAAGGACACTGCTGCCTGCACCACTCCAGCTTCTGGATTTCTTGGTCCTCTTTCTCCCAGGCAGAGCTGGAGTAGGAGCGGGGAGCCCTGAGCAGCTGCGGCCACAGACTCCCTTCCCAGCCCCTGGTTCTCGTTTGGGGGCTTCCCTGCTGCCCCGGACCCTGCCCTGTCACTTCCCTCAAGGGCCTGTCACCTTCTCGGCCTTCTGAGAGGAGGGTGAGCAGTGGGGACTGGCTCCCCAGGGCTTTTGAGGTCCCCAACTGACCTGGGTCTCAAGACATTGGTCAGGAAAAAGGATGAGGCCCCCCTGCAGCCCCTGCCCAAGCATCCCTGCACTGTCACCACGCCAGGCCCAGTGCCCTCCCAGCTTTCTCGGCTGGCAGCCTGCGCAGGCTCTGACTCAGCCAGCAGCTGAGCACTGGGGCCCAGCTTAGGGCAGCGGTGAGAGGGAAGAGGGCCCAGCCCTGCCCTTGGAGGGCCTCCAGTCTGATGGGGGAGACCCAGCCCTGTCCCTGGGCATCTCCAGTCTGATGGGGGCGACCCAACCCTGCCCTTAAGGGGCCTCCAGTCTGATGGGGAGACACAGCTCTGCCCTTGGGGACCTCTAGTCTGATTGGGGAGATCCAACCTGTCCTTGGGGGGCCTCCAGTCTGATGGGAGAGACTCAGCCCTACTTTTGGGGACCTCTATTCTGATGGGGGAGATTCAGCCCTTCCCTTGGGGGGGCCTCCTGTCTGATAGGGGGAGACACAGCTCTGCCCTGGGGGCCTCTAGTCTGATGGGGGAGACACAGCCTGCCCTCTGTTCTCCATATGGGAAAAGTGAGCCCAGAAACATGAAGAAGCCAAAAGCGGAGTGCGGATGAGACGGGAAGGAGCAGGCTTTCAGAGCTCCCTGTTGGCCAGCAGACATTCTCAATGCTGCCAGCAGGGGAAATGGGACAGGAGAGGGAGAAGGCAGCCGAGGAAAGTGGGAGACAGGATGTGAGCTAAGAGTTGTTTTCAAGGAATAATCTTCTAAGAAAGGATCCAGAGGCCGTAGGACCCTGAAACCACAGGCCCGTGGGAGCAAAGTGCCTGCTGGTTGGGGCAGGCGGTGTGGGCAGCAGGGCCTGAGGAGCTGGTGAAAGCTGGGCCCCCAGGCAGCCCCTCCCAGGGCTATGAAACGTTCGGGAGGGGGAGGAATTGGGAGGCATCATCAAAGACAGAGGCCCTGTCCCTGTCCCGGCCATGCCCACCTCGGGTCTGCTGGGCACCCCACTCCCTTGGAGGCGACTGATTTGCCAGCAGCCTGCTTCAGATTGGGGAGATCCTTGCCCCGCCAGGCTGTGCACCCTTGGACAAGGCCCTGGGCCTTCCTGGGCCTCAGTCACTTCATCTGTAAAATGGGCTGACAGCTGTACTGTGCAGAGTTACGAGAGGACTCAGTGGGAGGGTTTATATAAGGGGCTGTTTCACACAGTGCCTGGCACGTACTAAGTGCTGGATGAGCATCGGTTATTGTGGTAATTGTTTGCCTAACTTAAGTCCTTGTTGCTGCATATGTGGTTTGTTTGGAAAATCAAGCTCCTCCTTTAGAGTCGGCGGTGTTGGTGGGTGTGGGGTGCGTGTCCGCATTGCAGGTCTGCTGTCCCCTCGCTTCGCTTGCTGGAAGGCTTCCTTCTGCTGACAGCTGTCCTAGGAGCCTGAGACAGACGGGCGAAGGGAAGGATGGGGCCCAGGCCAGGCCCTCGCCCGATTTCGACCCTCACCAGCTGCCGTGCAGTCCCACCCGGGCCCTGCAGCAGCCCACTGACCCTCGGGCCAATCGGCCACGAGGCTCCAGCGTGAGGCTGCGATGATTTAAGATTAGTTCTGGACCAGCTGTCCTTAAGAAGGGGATCAATATGACCTTTGCCCTGCTCTGCATACCTGGAGGGCATCGGGAGGGCACTGGGTGGAGGCAGCCGGGATGGAGGAAGGGGTGGTGGACGAGGCTCTGCAGAAGGGCGGGAGGGAGCCCAGGCCCGCCGCTCCCCCCACCCCCCCGCCCCGCCGCCGTCCGCAGCCGGGGAAATTGAAAAGTTTGTGCGTGGCGCGATGTGAGCGGCTCGCCTTCAGTACACACAATCCTTTGCACAGTAACGAGGCGATCGCCATGCATATTTAATAAAACCTCGCTTCGCTGCTGCTTGGGAAACAGGAAGCCTGCCCATCTCTGTGCCGGGGCTCTGGGAACTGCTCTGTCTGGCTGCTGCTAAATGATCGCCGGACCCAGCCGGCAGCTCCACGCTTGGCTTGGTGGCCAGACGACCCGAGGAGCAGCCTGTAGGCTGGGCTGCTGTCCAGGCAGCTGTGGTCCTGAAGGGGTGCCGAGGGCTCAGCACACGTCCTGCAGCAGCAGCGTGCCTCAGCTCAGACGAGAGGCATTGCTTAGTGGCAGCGACATGCTAGACTCTCCCCCAGGGCTGAGAACCCCTGTGGGGACTGGAGCGCCTCAGAGCTGCCTAGGGCTCCACGCCAGGGGCCCAGGAGTGTCCTGTCAGCCGAAGTGTGGTCGCATGGCTCTGGCCCAAGTGTACAGACATTGAGTGTTCATCCAGGGATTGTGTCAACTCTAAGGTCCTTTCCCTTGCTTCTCCCACCCCCCAGGAAGTAATAATAACCAACATGTGTTGAGTGTAGTGCGGACCAGGCATGAGGTTAAGTGCTGTACATGTATTAGCTCATTTAATCCTCAAACCACCCTGTGAAATGGCTACTATTATTATTTCACTTTACAGATGAGGAAATAAGAGTCCCAGAGAGGTTAAGTGACTTGCCCAAAGTCACACAGCCAGAAGGAGGCAGAGTTGGGATCTGAACTCAGGCCTCCGACTGAGTTCTGAACTGAGGCATCTTAACCCCCGTGTTGGCTGCCAGGGTGGGCAGAGGCTCGGTCTCCTTTGAGCTGCATTGTCCCCCTGCAGTTTCTGTCCTGTCCTGTGTAACTCTTGGGCAGTGTTACTGTTTAAGTGCCTGCTTTTCCCACCAACATATCTTCTGGGCTAAGGATTGCACCCTGTTCATTTCCCCATGTCCGTCTGGCTCACATCGCTCACGTAGCAGGGACTCTAAGTAAATAGTAAATAGTCGCGGTGGACAGACGGAAGGTGGTGTCCTGCTTTGCAGGCCTTTTGTGCAGGGGGTCGAGGGGGGTGGGCACAAGTGAGACCTGCTCTTAGCTCTTCAGGAGCTCGGAGTCCAGTATGAGGAGCAGACCCAGGACGGTCAGTGCCAGCCAAGTGGGAGGAAAGCTGTGGGGCACGGCGTGGGGGCAGGCCCAGGCCTGGTGGGAACCCAGGGGAGGCGCGAGGGGTTCTAGACACGGGGAGGAGGGACAGGACAGGGGAGGTTTTCGGAGGTCAGGATCCCTGAGCTGGGCGGGGCAGGTGAGTCAGCTGTGATGCTGAACGGGGAGAGGAGGCGGGGAGGATGCCCTGAGCAGAGACAGCACTGAGGGCCAGGCCCGAGCAGAGCCAGCCCCGTGCCGTGTGGGATGGGGTTGGGCGGCTCCCCCGGGAGGAGTCTCTGAGCTGCCGTCTCCATCAGGCCCACTTGGCCTCTGCCGGCAGCCCCTGGCCTTGCTGAGCCCGTCCTGCGGAGCCGGGGCCGCAGTCTGTCTCTGGGCTCGATGCTTGCCCACCAACTGCTTATTCAGCTCCTTGATCCCAGCAGGGGCAGCAGCGAGGCCTGTTAAATAATAATGTAGCTCACCAGGCCCTGTGTCAACACCGCATCCTCCATGTTCATTATCTGGATCGCCACCTTCAAAGTCTAATCCAGTTGTCTGGAGTTCATTTTAACTGATCGCTGGAGGGGAAGTCGGCTGTGGGATGACTGTTGCATCTTAATTAAAAAAAAAAATGAATTAGCGACAGGCCGACAGGAGGCCTTTGGCTTGTGGGGTGCACTCTGCCGAGTCGGCCTGGTCAGGACACCGGGGCAAGGCTGCTCCCCAGCACAGCGTGTGCTGGGATCTCCGTTACCCCGGCTTAGGGGAGGGGGGCAGTAGTGAGAGGGAGGGGTGCTGGAGAAGGGGCTGGGCTGTGAGTGTGCTTTATGCGATTGGATCCTCGCGTCGCTGCAGGGGTCAGCTGGGCCCGTTGTGCAGATGGGGATGCCAACTAGAAAGCAGGCCCTTGACCTGTGGTCTGTGACCTCTGCTCCCCAGCCACGCTGGCCCCTCTATTGGCCTCTGAACATGCCAGGCTTCTTCCCACCACTAGGCCTTTGCCTCTGCTGTCCCCCTGCCTGGAGCAGGACCACTGTGCCCACAGCATGTCCCTCGGGCGGCTGCTTCTCATCCCCCAGTCTCAGCTCAGCTGCCACGTCCTCAGTGGGGCCTGCCCTGGTGGCTCCATCATAGTCACCTCCACCCCCAGTCAGGGTCTTGACACGTCAGTGGCTTTATTGTCATCAGAGTGTTGGTCACTGTCTGAAATTGTCTCCAGGACTGTTGTCCCTCTGCACTCACCCAGCCATAAACAGATGAAAACGGGGCCTGGTCTGTTTTGTTCACCAGCGCATCCCAGGGCCGGGCGCTGCACCAGCTTCTCAGCCAGTGCTAGTGGGAGCGTGCAGGGACCCCCTCCTCTGTTGGGTGGGTTGAGAGTGGGGCTGGCTGCTGCCTTACGTGTTTGAAAATCTGGGCAGGAGGAGGTTTGGGGCTCTGGTGCCAGATGGAGAAGTGCCTTGGAGGAAGCAGGCCAGGAGGCTACACCAGAAAAGAGGTGGGAAGGAATTTGGGGAAAGGGCTGGTCAGAGGGTCTTGAGGCTGGGAGGGGTGGGTCCTGCTCGATAGCAGCCACCACCGCTGGGCAGAGGGACTCGGCAGGTGGGACAGATGCGGGTAGGACAGCTGTGTCACACAAGGGCCCAGGTCCCACCTCTGACTTGCCCCTGCGCCAGCCTTGAGGCGTTTCCAAGGCAGCCCCCTTTCTTCCCAGAACCTCCTGGGTGTGATTGCAGAAGTACAGGCCTGGGGCCAAGGCTCCCCCAGCCCTGCCTGGAAAATGCCGGCACACAGGGCAAGATACGTCTGGTTTGGGCCGTGGGCCTGGCTCCCACTCCACAGGACTGTTGTGAGGGTTAATCGGGGCAGCTGTTTCTCATTGGGCCCCGGCGCCCCACCCTGGAGAAGCCTGTCTGGCCCCTCATCCATGTGCACTGGGTCACAGCACCGGCACTGGGCCCTTCTCCTCCACAGCACTTGCCATGATGATCAGATTCGCCAGATCGAGGCCCTGTAGGGCAGGACCGTGCCTGGTGGGCTCCCACCACATTCCTGGTGCCAAGACCAGGCTGATGTATAGTGGGTGCTCAGTGAAAGGTTGTGGAGAGAGAAGCAGTTTCCATCAGGGAAGTGGGCTCCGTCTGTGGTGGATCTAAGTGTGCAAGGAGCATGTGGCCAGGGCGGGCAGAAGAGCTGACCAGCTCCAGAGCTCGGTGCTGAGCACGGAAGGTGCTTCCCCAAGTGCGTGCTGTCAATAGTCCCGCCTTGTAGGGGTTCCAGCATCGTCTGCCCCGACTGCTCTGCTCCCTGCCCCCACCCCGGCGCCTGAGTGCTGGCTTCTGATACCGGAACTCATGGTTTTTTGTTTTTTTTTTTGCGGTACGCGGGCCTCTCACTGTTGTGGCCTCTCCCGTCGCGAAGCACAGGCTCCGGACGCGCAGGCTCAGTGGCCACGGCTCATGGGCCCAGCCGCTCCGTGGCACGTGGGTTCCTCCCGGACCGGGGCACGAACCCGCGTCCCCTGCATTGGCAGGCGGACTCTCAACCACTGCGCCACCAGGGAAGCCTGGAACTCATGCTTTTTGTCATTAAGCACGCCAGAGAAGAAACTTCTCTGGTTTCCTGGACACCATCAGACCCCAGATTTCCCCCTGCCCGTCCCAAGCACACCCGCCCTCCCCAGCCTTAATCTTCACGTTTAGTGCCCAAACTTAGTTTGCATGTATTAGCTGTTGTAAATCTATCATAACAGTGTGATGTGGCATGAATAATGCATCACCGGGCTGTATTAGTTTTCTGTCTCCTATCTTATTTATGACACGAAACAGGTGGGAATTTGCAAAAGCGAAATCCAGGCGCAGGGATTCTTGGGTAATGGTATGCAAATTGGTGTGAGTGTGGAAAGATGCACCAAGTCCTCGGGTGTCCAGGGAGCCTCCAAGGCCCAGAGCCCTGGTGTTCAGGTCACCCAAGCTTGTGGATCAGGAGTCATGATACTCCATGGGGTCATCTCAGTTCAGCAGTTTTCTCTGAATTTTTTTCAGTGTGTGTGTCATTGTTATTGTTGTCATCCTGTTTTTCTTTCTTGAATTAAATGTTGGCAGGTGAAACTCGAGAACTCGATTTTCTAAAGGTTGTGGAGACTTCCCAGGAGGAAAGTAACAAGTTCCAGGGGAGTGCAAGTGTTTTCTAGTAGCCTGAAGAAATGAGGTTAGATGTTCAGAAAGTCTTCCTTTCAGGAAGCTTATGAAGGATAGAATGTGGGGGGTGGATTTGGGGATCCCGTGGGGCTCCCTTCCTGGGGGCGCACCGATGGGTCAGAAGTGGTCCAGGGCCATGGTTGCCGCCTCTGCTCTGGGGTCTGGGGGTTGTGGAGACATATCTCAAAGGACGTCCTGTGGGACTTGGGTGGCTAAGGGGCTGGGCTCCAGGCTTCCTCTCTTCTCACCAAGAAGAGCTCAGGGCTTTCTTGTCTCTGACGTTTGGTTTCCCCCCGTCCTGGAAGATTTGGGTTGATGAAAGGATTTCACAGTTAAAGAAAAAATTGTTTGAAGCCGTTGGCTCAGGGAACAGGTTCTGTGAAACCATGGAGGAGAAAAGGGAGATGGTAGAGGGAAGGCAGATGGGAGGGGACGTCCCGTTGGAGAGAGAACAGACTGGGACTGGAGATGGGGCGGGGCAGACGATGGCGCTGGGGGTGAGGTGTGGGGAGTGGGCGGTCCTCTGTCTTCTGAGCCACTGTCCCCCAGCATCTCTGGCTGTCAGTCTGTCCTGCCCTCCACCATGGTTACTCTCCCCTCTGAGCCCTGCTGCAGGATTAGGGATGGGGACACCATAGGAGCAGTTGTCCAATCCCCTGGGGTTTGGCAAAGACACAGAGAGCCACGGACGGACCCACGGAATGCCAGGCCTTGGGCTGGGCCTTAATACAGTGGAGGCTGGGAGCGCCGGCGGGAGGGGTCACACCAGGAGAGGTTTAGGCCAGTGCCCCGTGCTTAGGGTGCACGCGGTGGTTATGTCATGGCCTTTGGAAGCCTGGCCACTGGGCTGGGGGAGGGTCTGCCCGGTGGGAACCTCGAGACGCATTGCCGGCTGCCCCTGCTGTGGTCTGAGCAGACTCGGCTGATGGTCAGTGTGGACTCAGGAGCCAGGTTGGTTGGTTTCGACCCCCAGCTCCACCACCTATTGCCTCAGTTTCCCCACCTATAAAATGGGGATCATTACAGAACCTACCTCAGGACTAAGCAGCGTGATGTACGTAAAACTCCCAGGGCTCTCTGCCTGGTGAGGAGTCAGCACGGCGGGCCGGTGTCAGCCACTGTTTTATGGTGACTACAGGACCTGCTCAGGATCACAGGGACCACCCCCCCCAGGAGGTGGTGGAGCCCAGATCTCAGGATGCTTGTGACTCCAGTGCCTGTGCTCACGAGCACATGTGCATGTGAGTGCACATGGGTGCATGTACATGAGAGAGAGGGAAATAGGTTGAGTATATTAATGTCATATAGGTCCTTGTCTGTGATCTGAGAGTGCTGACGGCACCCTGTTGGGACCTGAGGGCCTGGGTCAAGCCTGGAACCAATCCCCCCTCTCCGTTATCCCCTGGCCGCATCCCCAGCTCCCACCCCCTCTGGACAGTCCCCCTGATCTCTCACATGGCTGCCACAGCTCCCCAGCGCCTTGGGTGTGGATCTGCGCCTGGTCCGAGAGGCGGCCCTCTGCAGAGCCTTTCACTCGTACCCTGAGCGGGACGGCAGAGAAGACGCCTTGGCCGAGCCTGCTCACCTCTGCTGCTGAGCCCAAGGGGAATCTGGAGTCCAGGCCGTCACGAGGCAGGAGGCCCCCCTCTGGTTAAGCAGGGGCCACAGGTGCTGAGCAGATGCCGTGTGAAGGGGTGGGGGCCATGGAGGGCTGGGTGGGTGCCTGGAATTGCACCACGCAGGCTCGCTCGGGCAGGGCCGGCAGGTGTAATGCCGTCTGCCCCTTGGAGCTGGAAAGCAATGCTGAGCCACCACGGGAGTTCTTTCCAGAACAAAGCTCCCTCACACCTGACCCTGCTTCAGCCTGACCACCCAGGCTGCCTCTTCCCTGGCTCTTCCAGCCGCCAGCTCGGGGGTCGCACTGGCTGGGGCTCCAGTAGCGGCCCCCACCCCCATGGACCTGCCGCTCTGGTGTGGGTGTGGTGAGGGCGTCACGGGGCTGACAGAGACCCCCACTCATGAGTTAATGCTTATCGAGACTCACCCAGAGGCTGGTCCAAGCTCTTTGAGAGTAGCGACCTGTATAACCTTCACAACAGTTTAATGCCGGTGGTCACCTCATTATCCACCCTGTGAAAGTTGAGGAAACCGAAGCAGGAAGTGGTGGAACTGGGACCCAGACCCTGATGGTCTGGTCCTGAGCCCATGACCTCAGTACCTCTCGGAAGCAGGAGGCAGGTGACAAGATGACCTCAGGCCACAGCGATGTCACACCGAAGGTGAGCCAGGCAGCCGAGCTCAGCCCCACTACTTCCAGGACAGGCCACCCCCCTTCTGAGTCTCAATTTCCTCATCTGACCAGAGGCTCCGCAGTCCCACCAAATCTCGGGGCTGGCGGGGGCTCCCAGAGTTGAGCTAAGCTGCGGTGAGCGCAGCCCAGATACACACAGGTGCCGAGCTACACGTCCCCAGCTCTCCTGCTTGGTCTTCACTGGGGTCCCTGTGGTGCTGGAAAGGGACAGGCACCAGGCAGACCCCGGTGCAGCCCGGCACCTGCTAGTCCAGAGCAAGGCTGGAGCAGACCCACAGCCAGGGTGCTCGGTGGCCCCAGGTGGCCTGCAGTCCGGCTCCCTCTCAGGTGTCTGCACTGCATCTGCTGGCTTGTATAATTGAAGAAAACAAAAGGAAATTAAATAGGACTAATGAGGAGACTATCCATAGCCCACACTTTGAGATGTTTTTTAGCCAGATACACAGGTGGATGTCAACTTGGTTGAGTTTTTTTTGGTTGGTTGGTTTATTTTCTTTTCCACTGTAGTTTATTACGGGATATTGAAGTTTTGTTTTTAAAGACAAAACGTTGGTGTGGCCACAGCAGGACAACCATCCCTGCAGTGGCGCTTTCTGTGGGCCTTGCTCTGGGTGTGGTGGGTGGTAAGGAGGGTCTGTGCCCACCTCCTTATGTGCCTAGTGATAAAGAAGCCTCAATGCAGGAATTTTTAACTTGGCGGTGGGGGCAAGAGTGGTTTACAGACTCTTTTGAGATGTTGGCAAAAACTATTGATCATCTTTCTAGAAAAATGCACCAAACACAGCAAATTTTGCACAATCAATTCCAAAATGGGTTGTTGACGACAGGTTTGGGACCGACTATCACTCTTAGGGCAGAGACGTCGTCCTTCCCTTTGTCCCTTCTAGGTTCCCGGGGTGGCCCTGAGCCAGGAGAGCCCAGCACCCAATGAAGTCTCTTGCTAGACAAGAAGGGCCTCGCCCCCACTTTACAGATGAGTGAACTGAGACCCAGAGGTGTTAACTGACTTGCTGGTAAGAGGTAGAGGTGGATGCCACATCTTAAGCCTCCCCACTGGCACACCATCCCCTGGCCTTGACCAGGTCCGATTCTGAAGGCAGAGTGTTAAGCTTTGGACGGAGCCCCACAAAGGTGTCTGTCCATGGCTGAGAGGTCAGATGTAGGCTTTGGAGTCCCATTAGGGTGACCGACTGTCCCGTTTAGCCCAGACAAGGAGTTGGACTTCCAGTGCTACAACTGGGGTCTCTCTGGGCAAACTGGGACGAGTGGGTCACTCTAAGCTGGAATCCTGGCTTTCCCCCCATTTTCCAAGCAGTGACTTTGTGAACAGCACTCAGCCTCTCAATTTGTTTTCTCAGCTGTAAAATGTTGGTAAGAATAAGATAGATAAGGGAAGGGAGTTGTGTCCTAATTGTCTTTAAAAGACTGCCTCTGCCTGCCCAGTGCAGCGGCTTGGAGCATGACCTCTGGGTCTCAATCCTCAGCCTGTCCCCTGGCTGGCGGAGTGACCCCACGCCGCTTTCTCGAAGCTTCGGCATCCTGCCTGTTAGGTGAGGATGGAAGGGTGGTGTCCTCATCCCAGGTTGCAGGGGTACTAAGCAGAGCCAGAGCTGGCAAGGTGCTGGTGAGTGCTCCGTGGGTGGTCTCTGGGGCCATGACCGGGCCTCCCAGGCCAGCTGGTTGTGGTGACCGAGCAGCGAGTAGGAGGCAAGAGCCCCTTCACGCCCACACCCTGCTGGGGAGCTTGGCAGGAAGGTGTCGGGGGCTAGCGTGGAGCTTGGAGTCCACAGGTCAGGCCCACACCCCAACTCTGCCCCTGTCTGGCGGGTCACCTGGGCTCATCGTGTCCCGTTCTGGGCTCTTTCCCTCTTCTTTCGTGAAGGCCTCTGGGAAGATGAAATACCAGACATGGCATGGCTGGCACACAGTAGGTGCCCAGCGAGCCTGGCACACAGTAGGTGCCCAGAGAGCAGTAGCCTTCTGCCATTTCCTTGGCAGCCCCTGGCCCCCGAAGGCCCCAGCGTCCCTTCCCAGCTCCTGGCGATATCGCAGCTCTAATGACTTTGAGTGCTGAGCTGCTCACGCCAGGAATTTATGGAAACCAGGCCCAGAAGCATCACCTGGAGGCACATAAATACTGTAAGACTGAGGCTGGGCTGTGTCAGCACTACTTGGGATGGGATTACTCACCTGAGACCCTCTGAGCAGACGTCTGCCACAGGGCTGCCGTGAGGCTGCTGGGAGAGGGCGAAGGGGACGGGGCTCCGGGGCGGCTGCAGGACGCTGGCTTGTCCCTGCTCGCCTGACCCGCTCCTGCCCACAGCCGCATGCGTGGGGCGCTCACGGTGTGCTGGCCCCGTCCCATGAACCGCCCAGCACCCCGTAAGGCAGGTTCTCCTTGTATCTCCGTTGGCAGATGAGAGGGGAGACCGAGTGACCCTGCCAGAGATGAGCTGGGAGCCGGGAGTCAGGCCCGGGCCCTCCCCTCCAGCGACCAATCTTTTTTTTTTTGAAAAATAACTTTACTCCCCTGACTCCCAACTTTTTAATTTAAAAGGAGGTTGAAAGAATAGTACAATGAATGCACAAATTGTCTTCACCTAGTAAACCAACTGTTAACATTTTACCATAATTTTCTTCCCCTATTATATACATATACACACACACCTTTTGGGGCTAACTCACTTAAAAGCTAGTTGCAGACATCATTGCCCTTCATACATAAATACTTCAGCTGGGCTCCCTTATATAACCTCAGTAGCAGTATCGTGCCCATCAATCTACCGACCATAGGCCCGTTTTCCCAGTTGTCTTCAAAATATAGCTACTCCCCATCGCCACCTCCGGCATCCAGCTGGGAACACATGTTGCATTTGGTTGTCATGTTTCTTTTGTCTCCTTTTAATCTAGAATAATTCCTCTCCTTTTTTTTTTTTTTTTTTTTTGGCCTCCATGATAGTGACTTTTTTGAGGGGTCCAAGCCAGTGTCTTCTCATAGGTCCCACCAGCTGGAATTGCCCCATTGTTTCCTCCTGATGAGATTGGAGTATTTAGCCAGATTTGGTGTAGGAAGCCGTGCCTTCCTATCGAATCCCTGGGGAGGCGGGAAATGCAGGCTGGTCCCATCCTGCATCACTTGGTTAAGGTGGGATCTGCCAGGTCTCCCCATCATAAAGTTACCAGTTTCCCTTTGTAATTACTTCGGGGGATTCTTGGAAGATGGGAGACTATCCTGTTCCTCAGTGAATTTTCACTACAAACTTTATTTAAAGAGGAGTTTCCTCCCCTCACTTAACCCTCCTCCTTTATTACTACTGCAAATTCAAAGAGTATTTTTAAAATCCAGTGTGCTATCATCCAGGACCATTGTTATTACTTTTGATGCTCAAATTGTCTCAGATTTGCACACCAGGAGCCCCTTTGTGCCGGGTCCTGGGTCCTGTGGACACTTCCTCATCATTCTTTGAGCACTTGCTTGCTTGTCTGCCTCTAGAGAAGCCCTAGGCTCATCTGGTACTTCCCCTGCTCTAATCAGCCATTTCTCCAGGATTCCCTTTCACGGGGAATGGTGTTTAGAAACCAAGAAGTGGTGTGCTCACTGCTGCCGGGGTGTCATTGCTTCCAGACCCTTTCAGTGGACAGAGCCAGGAGAAAAATCTCAAGTTCATACTGATACCTCTAATTCAGGTCCAAGGTCATAGAGCTCTACCCTAACTTCTCACTCTACACTTGACTCTTCTGTTTACCCTGGTTCCCAATAATAACATCAGCGTACTTCAGTCACACTGTGTAGTTTCAGGATCACTGTGCCTGTTCCATCACCACCACCAAGCTTACTAAGTAAAGTTCAGGATTTTTTTTTTTTTTTGCGGTACGCGGGCCTCTCATTGTTGTGGCCTCTCCCGTTGTGGAGCACAGGCTCTGGACGCGCAGGCTCAGCGGCCATGGCTCACGGGCCCAGCCGCTCCGCGGCATGTGGGATCCTCCCGGACCGGGGCACACACCCGTGTCCCCTGCATCGGCAGGCGGACTCTCAACCACTGCGCCACCAGGGAAGCCCTGACTTCTCTTTTAATTAGATTCTGACGGCAGCACGCCGGGCTGACTGGCTGCAGACTCAGCTGCAGCTTTCCGTGGGCCCAGGTCTCTGGGTTATAGTGCGGTTTAGCTTTTTCGGAGGCAGGAAATGCTTCTGACCTTCCTCTGGGAGCCAGGCAGGAGTCTCGCTGCATGGGTATGAGCATGCACACACCTTCCTGTTGGTATCTGTGTGTTTGTGCATTCATGTGCAAGTACGTGCGTGCCAGTTTTTGGAAAAGTCTGCAGACGAAGCACGTTGGGTGCCCCTTCCATCCCGCTGCCCCATCCGTTCAGCCATCTGCTCGTCGACGGCGGGCGTTGCGGGACTGTGGATCCGGCCGCAGGGTCTCATCTGTGATGGGGGTTGGTGGTTCCTCGGCTGGACTCTCCCAGCAAGGGCCCCCTCGGGGGGGGTGTCCTGTTGTAACCATGGGCTCGGCCTGGGTCTGAGCCTTTCAGAAAGCTGAATGCAGGCTGGTGCAGGAAGATAACCACCCCTTACCCCCGACAGCGGTTTCTTTCCTTGAAGGAGAGCTCCTCTCCGGAAAGGAGCTGCCGGCCAGCACTGCCAGGGCAGTGGACAGTAGACTGCGGAGCAAAAGGCCAGAGACTTGGACGTTCCCCCCCTTGCCCTGTGCTGCACGGACTGAGCCCGGGTTTGTGGAGGCTGTGAGGGGGCCAGGCCTCTCCCCACATCCCAGGGCTGCCTGGCTGAGCCTCCAGCGCCCGGGCCTTCACTGGGGCACCGTAGGGGAGCCAAGGAAGGAGCAACAGAGACACCCCCCCAGGAGGCCCTAGTCTGAGCCCCCAGTCTGAGGGAGGAAATCTCTCCCTGCCCTCTGAGTGTGCCCGGCCTGATACGCGACCCCCTCCTCCCCACTGGAGCGCCCACTTTGATGGAGATGAGGCACTCCTGCCCCAGAGGGAGCTGCAGCTTCTGCTCGAGGGGCCCCCCATCAGGGGTGAGCTGCGCGCTGGGACCCTGCCTCCCAAGAGCAGCCCGGAGCCCTTCCTCTGGGACCCTGCACCTTCCTGTCCCCCCAGCCCGTCCGTCAGGCCACCCCACCTGGGCCACAGAGCTCAGCCTGCAGGGACTGGCTCAGAAAAAGCCATTTCATCAGCCGTCTCACAGCCTTGCCCTCCGTGGGACCCCGTGTTCTTTTTTTTTTTTAAATTTATTTATTTTTGGCTGCATTGGGTCTTTGTTGCTGTGCGCGGGTTTTCTCCAGTTGTGACGAGCGGGGGCTACTCTTCCTTGCGGTGTGCGGGCTTCTCACTGCGGTGGCTTCTCTTGTTGTGGAGCACGGGCTCTAGGCGCACGGGCTTCAGTAGTTGCAGCATGTGGGCTCAGTAGTTGTGGCGCACGGGCTTAGTGGCTCCGCGACACGTGGGATCTTCCCAGACCAAGGCTTGAACCCGTGTCCCCTGCATTGGTAGGCGGGTTCTTAACCACTGCGCCACCAGGGAAGCCTGGGCCCCGTGTTCTGATCGGGAGTGAGCACTGAGTTCATTGGCTTGGCTCCCCCTTGGCTCCCCATGGAGACCCCCCTGCCCCAGCTTCTTTATCTCGGTGGGAAACCTCCAGTGATTTGAACTGGGATGGAGTTGGGGCTGAGCCGGGGCTGGAGTGACAGTGGCAAAAGAAACCGAGTCCTCTTATTGCCACTTCTCACTGGCTAAGCCCACGCGAGGCCCAGAATTCCAGCCCGCTGCCGCACAGCCCTCGAACTGAACTTCCTTCAAAGGTAAACCTGAACTTGTCACTTACCAGGCTCAGCCCCCTCCCGCACTTGAATACAATCTAAACTCTTCACTGTGGACTTCAGGGCCGCCGGGTGTGATCTGGCCCCTGACCGCCTCTCCCACCTCTGTCTTGCCACCGTGCTCCCCAACACTGACCACCTTTCTGTCTCTCAAACACGGCCAGTTCATTCCTGCCCCAGGGCTCTTGCATTTGCTGTACCCTTTGCCTGACATGCTCTCCCCTCCCCCATCCCCCATCCCAGATCCGATTCCTTCACATTTTTATTGTCTCTGACAAATACTACCTCCTAGAGAGACTTTCTCTGGTCACCCAATCTCAATGGCACCCAGTATTTTTCCCAGTATTTTTACTATTGGGAGTCATCTTTATTTGTTTTAACTGTGTGGGCCCCTTGTTTATCTTGTTCATCACTATATTCCCAGCACCTAGACCCACGCCAGGAATATCATAGGGGCTCAAGAACATCTGTTGGATGGATGAGGCCGTATTAGGAACTGGATTTGTGCTAAGCTCTCCCTCACCCAGGAGTCCCTATAACTCTCATGACAGCCTCCACCTACAAATGGGGAGACTGAGGCCCAGACCTGGGAAGTTATTGAGGAAAAATGAGGTTTAACAGCAGGCCTGATTCCACACTGATGTTCTGGCCAACACCTCCTCCTGTCCTGGGCTTTCACGCAAGATCTGCTCTTTATAGAAAAAAAAAAAAGGAAAATCAGACAACTGGAAAGGAGGAAAATCAGCAGGTACGGCCCTGGAAGAATCCTCAGTGCGCAGGTTTCACCTCTCCTGCCCCTTCCCCTCCCCCAGTGTTGAATGTGGCCTTTTGCTTTTGTTCCTTTTTGCAATGACTGCTATAACATTCACATTCTTCTACATTCATCACACAGTCTCTGTAAACATGACGTTGAACAGATGTAGGACAGTCCACCGGGTGGATGCACCAGAGTTACCTGACTGTCTCTAGTGCTTGGGCCTCTATCTAGCCTGGTGCGCTGGGGTGGTCAATGTTTAAGTAACAACTCAATGTCGTGTCTGGAATTCAAGCATCCATCCATTTGCTCTTTGACCAGATTTCACTGTACGCTGGGCCCTATGCTGAACAGGGAGGGTGTTGACGGGCCTGAGGCTCAGTGTCTGTCCTTGGAGTTCATGGACCGGTGTGGGAGGCAGCCAAGCAGGGCCAGAGTGGAGTAGATGTCGTCAGGCTGGAATGTGGCAGGCAGAGGAAGTGGCCGGTGCAAGGGTGGCTGGAGTGGGCTTCATGGTTGAAGATGGTGAAAAGCTTTTCCCAGGAGGGCAGTGGGTGGTACACGTTGCAGACAGGCCATCTTGAGGGCAGAGGCGTGGCCGCATAGTGCATCCTGAGCATCCTCCAGGCCTGGGCTCTGGTTGGCCTGGAGCATAGGGAGCCTGCCAGGAAAGGTGGGAGTTGGGGCAGAGCTGAGGCCTGGAAAGCCCAGCTAAGGAACTTAGACTTTCTCCTGCAGTAGATGGGAAGCCTGATGTTTATCTCCTCTCTTTGTAAGAGTTTTTTTTTTTTTTTTTCCTTAAATTAATTAATTAATTTATTTTTGGCTGTGTTGGGTCTCTGTTGCTGCACACGGGCTTTCTCTAGTTGCGGTGAGCGGGGGCCACTCTTCGTTGCTGTGTGCGGGCTTCTCATCGTGGTGGCTTCTCTTGTTGTGGAGCACGGGCTCTAGGCGCGCAGGCGTTAGTAGTTGTGGCTCATGGGCTCTAGAGCGCAGGCTCAGTAGTTGTGGCGCATGGGCTTAGTTGCTACGTGCCATGTGGGATCTTCCAGGACCAGGGCTCAAACCCGTGTCCCCTGCATTGGCAGGCGGATTCTTAACCACTGTGTCACCAGGGAAGCCCTTTTTTATTAAAGATCAAAATTTTATTTAAAACTGTAAAAAAAAGTCAAGTAGCACGTAATGGTTTACCTGGAAAGGCCCTTCCTACTCCCCGTCTCCAGTCCTGCTTCCTGGAAGAAAATACTTTCACCTGTTCTGTTTTTAATCCACCGGGCACTTTTCTTGTGACTCAATTGCTCCACTGCTTCTGGATTTATCAGTTTGGGGACATTATGTCTCGCCTCCCTGCAGTGAAGACGAGGGTTTGGCTCACGCCACCCACCTGCCTTCCCCGATAGTTCTGTTCTGTTGGTGCCTTCAGACCTTTAGATAATATACGTAAGCTCTCACTTCCTCTTCCGTAGGCTTGCAGCTCTGTCTTTCCCTTGCATCGGCGTCATGGTAGAGCCTGGTGTGTGCTTGTCTTCCCTCGCTCCACGTTCGGTGCTGTCACGTGGGTAGCTCGAGATGGGCCATGTTAGAAGTATTTACACCAATGGAATCAGACACAACACACCAGGATTCCCCCCGCCAGTTGTTAAAATGTTTACCGACACAGCACTGCCGGGCTCCTGAGGTTTCTCCCCTCTGACTTGGGTTCAGGCAGAGGCCAGGTTAGCTTGGCTCCCAGAGGCTTGGCTGGCTGGCCCCGCCCAGCACTGACAGCCCTCCCTCTGTGCCGCAGCAAAGCTTCGAGGCACACCAGGACGCCGCCGCGAGTGTGACACACATGGTGAAGGCGGGAAGCGGCGTCTGGATGGCCTTCTCCTCCGGCTCCTCCATCCGCCTCTTTCACACGGAGACGCTGGAGCATCTGCAGGAGATCAACATCGCCACCAGGACCACCTTCCTGCTTCCAGGTGAGGCTGCTGCTGGGCCGTGCCCTGCTGTCCTGGGGCTGTGAAGGGAGGGAGGGAGCAGACATCCGGGAAGCAGCTTCCACGGCCAGGCCAGCCCATCTCATTAACCCTTGAGGCAGCCTTTGGTCAGTCTTGAAAACTGGGCCTCCCAGAGGGGAAGCAGTGGGCTCAGGATTTGAACCCAGGCCTGTCCTTCCAAAGCCCTTCTGGCTGTCACCACAGCACAGCAGGCGGGGGCTCGTGGGAAGTCAGGCTCTGAGCTCAGGGGACTCCCCCAAATCAGGCGGCCACTAAAAAGCCACGCTGGGCAGGAAGCCAGGCTCATCTATATCTGCCACTCCTCAGGTTGACCAAAACCCCATTTCTGCCTCAAATCGCCTTCAGAATAAGGCAAAGGGAAAGAGAGACAGTCAACTAAGGGTCTCTTTCCTTAGAGATTTTTAAAGAAAGGCAATTGTCCCCCTTAGTTTGCCATCAGGTTTGGGGCAAGGGGAGGGTGAAGACCTTGGACATCATCCCCTTGGGGCCCGTGCTTCCTCCTGCGGAGCTGTTTGTGAGACCCGAGGAGAGGATTAAGATCTGAGCTCACCTAGCACCCCCGCTGCCACCCAGCATCTGCCGAGGCCTCTGTAGAATCGGCTCCAGGCATCTCCCCTACTGTCTGCTGCCCCAGTCGCTGCCCAGATCCCTGTGGGCTGTGCTGGGAGCCAGGGCAGACATGTGCTCAGGGTCCATCCCTACCCCCAGCGGGCTTTAGAGCAGCCCTCAGGGCTGGCAGGCCTTGGCCTGCCTTGCCCTGACCCAGGGCTGGTCTGGGAGGGTGTGGGGACTGTTCTGTTCAAGCTCAGCCGACTGGGCTGGATGCAGCAGCTGGGGGCGCCGAAGGGCCCCAGGGCCAGGGAAACAGAGAGGCGTGGCAGGCTGAACCTGGAGCTGATTGTGAGAGGGGCTTGGCAGATGGGCCTTGGCAGAGGCTGGAAGCGGCCCGGGGGTGGGGTGGGGGGGCAGGGTTGGTTACTAAAAACAAGATGAACAACAACAGTGATAGTACCTAGTAGCTGCCAACCTGCCAGGAGCCCTACAGTGAGCTAGGTCCCAAGGGCTTTATGTACAGGATCTCACTGTCCCCATTTTACAGATGCAGAAACTGAGGTTTGTTCAGCAGGGTAAAGTGGCCAGAGGCAGGACGGGGAGTCACATGAGGTCGGACTCAGTTCAGAGTTCCACTGGGCGTAACAGGGGAAGAGATGTTTTCAGAGGTGGCCAGAGTCCTGGCTTGGCCACTGTTGGGTCTTAGCAGGTCTCTTTGCTTCCTGGAGCCTCTGGTCCCTGTGTGGGATGGAAAGTGGTTCCTGGCTCAGGATAAATGGCGTCAGGCATGGGAAAACGCCTTGCCTAGGTCTGGGGCATCCACGAGGAGAATAAACGGCTTCCTAACCTGCTCCTGGGGTCTGGGGTAGGGGCTTGGGGGACCTATGTTATGTTCCTATGTTCCTCGCTCCCTCCCTTCCTTTTTTTAAGCTTTAGCTTCATTGTCTTTCATAGTATTTATATATGAGGTAAATCTATTTTAATTACAGTACAAGTTTCTCAGTATCACAGAAATATTTCCACATTTATGCTGATAGCTAAATTATTTCAAGCTAGTGGAACAATGGAAGAAATAGATAATCTTATGGGCCTTTCGCATCTTCTCAGTCTATCTGTGGGGATGGTGGAAAGTAGAGAAAGAATCAAGTTTATCAAGCGGTCAGAGGCAGGCTTTGTGGACAGACCCGCTGCAGGCGGAAAACCAGCAGGTTCCCGCTGCACAACTCCGACCCCACTGTGGTTTTAAAATGCATTTTTCACGTCCACTGTCTTGACTTGTTCTTTGCAGTTACCCTTAAAGAAGAAAGGACATTCGCTTTCATGAGCAGGTAAACGGAGGCCCAGGAGGTTAAATATTAAATAACTGGCCTCAGGTCACTCCACTGAGGGCCCAGAGCCAAGACCCGAATCACAGCTCTCTCACAGACTAACTGGGCGGCCTCCCCCTTCCCGGGCCTCCGTTTCCCCATCTGTACAGCGAGGGTCGGAGCTCATAGGGCAGACCAGAGCCCGGAGTTAGACAGGCCCTGCTGGGATCCTGGCTCTGCCGCCTTCCAGCTCTGTGACCGGAGCAAGTGGGGTGCCTCTCCCACCTTCCGTCCCTGCCTCTCAGGGCAGGTGTGGGCCTTACCTGAGGTGGTGAGGACAGCGCCCCATGGTCCCCGGCTCCAGTGCATGATGGTGTCATCCACCATCGTTATCTTCATGGCAGTCCCTGCCGCTCACGGCACTGGTCCCCTTCGGCCGTGCATCACCCCCCAACCCTCCAGTTAGGGCCGCTCCCACCACATCGGCACAGACAGAAGCCACCTGTCCGCTTGACCGACCTCCCGGAGCTGGGCCCTGGACACGTCAGAGTGGAGGCTGAGCTTCCTGCGTTCAGGGCTTCCCGAAGGTCCCGAGGAGTTACTGTCCTGGGCCGCCTTCCCCCAGGCCTGACCTTTCCTAACACTGGGGAGCCCGGGCCCCTGCTGGCCGGGACACTGCAAGCCCAAGAGGAGCCAGCCCTGGGTGGAGGGGGGCATCAAATCCACCCTACACTGTGCCCTGGCAGAAGAACAGAGCAGGATTCTTAAATTCTTTATTAGAGATATTTTTAAAAGGCTTTTAAGTATTTTTTCTTCCCCCATACCACCAAATGAAATAATTGTGTAATTACTAATAAATTTGTTCCTCCTCTAAGTGCGGATTTTTTTTAAGGGCATGTTAAAAATTCATCACGCTTCCTTTCCCCGACCCCTTTCCTCCACTCGCATCCCCAACTGGTATTAATGCATTTTTGAACCTAAACTCCCTCCTCCTCTTAACTAGACACGTCATTAATAAAATGTTCTCTGAGAGCCTGAGCTTTTTAATGTTGTATATCTCCAGATAGATGGCTTGGGTGAGTTGAACACTGCTGCATTAAGTCTCTGTGATAAAATATTTATCCACCATTAGACTTTCTTTTTTTCCTTTCGTACTGTTTGTGAAGTGCCTTGCTCTTTTCCTCGAGGCAGAGTGGGAGGAGGAAGGGCCTCGGAATGAGGTCTGCAGATGAAGTCATTTCTCCATTCCGGCATCTCTTTTGGTTTCTCGCTGCCTTCCTTTCATGTGCCAGGTTTCTGCTGTCCAGTGGGGGCCGAGGGGAGGCAGGGGCATCAGGAAATGGTCTCCTGCTGGTCCTAAGGCCCCAGGGGCCCTGGAAAAGGAGGAGAGGCATGTGAGATGAAACATTTGCCACTGCTCCCTCTCTTGGCTTTTATTATTTTTGTGGGTTTCTGGCTCTGATGGAGCTGATCTCAAGAGACTAGGTCCTTTTAATAATCACAAATATTGTCCTAATAGCCTCCATTTTTTGATTATATATTATGGGCCAAGAGCTGTGCTCAACTGTGTGTATATATTATACTGTGTGTATATATATATATATTTATATACATACTCTCTATGTATATATACATATATAATACTGCTTATAATCATAAAATCGAGCAGGGGACATTTGTGATACTCATTGAACACTGAGAGACAGTGGCTTGTTGATTCACGCAGCTGGTAAGTGATAGCAACACCTGTGTCCTTTACTCACTTCTCTGCTTTCATGCATTCATTCTCTCATTCACTCATTTACTCACAGGTCCTTTTTAAAAATATTTATTGAGGTACAGTTGATTTACAATATACGTTCCCGGTGTACAACATAGTGATTCACAATTTTTAAAGGTTATACCCCATTTATAGTTGTTATGACATATTGGCTATATTCCGTGTGTTGTACAATATATCCTTGTAGCACATTTATTTTATATCTGGTAGTTAGTACCTTCTAATCCCCTTCCTCTGTCCTGCCCCACCCCCGGTCCCTCTCCCTACTGGAAACCACTAGTTTGTTCTCTAGATCTGAACTCACAGGTCCTTTTTGAGTGTCTACCATGAACCAGGGTATTCGGCCAGGAGCTGGGGAATCAACTTTGAGACACAGATAAGCTGCTGCCCTCAGGAGGCTTACATTTGGGAAGGCAAACAGTAAATGAGCAAAGGGAGAAATAGAGGAATTACAGACCTTGAGCAGAGCCAAGAAGAGAAGACAGGTGGTGACGTGAGAGGGCTCACAGCCCGAGCCTCCTGCACTTTCTGATTTCACGAGGGCTGGGAGCACCCAGGTTGGACTGTCCTCTGAGGCTGTCCTAGCAGTTGGGAGCCTACACTCTCTGAACTGATGAGGATGTGGGGAAGAGTCCCCGCTCCCCCAAACCCAGATACGGTTTGTGAAATAGCCCCTGACAAACTGGCTTTTTTCCCACTGTGGTTTCCATTTCCACGTTGAATCAACTTTATGAATAAGACTCGCTGAGTTTGCATCATGTCGCCAGGTTCATATATCCCGCTGCCTGCTGAGAGCTCCACTTGGGTATCTAATGTGCATTTCAGACGACATCCAGTATTGAACTTGGACTCCTACCCCAAGCCTGCTCCTCCTTGGTCTCGGTCCACAGCACTGCTCTGCACCCAGCTGCTTGAGACAAAAAACTCCGAGCTGTCCTTGATTCCTCTCCCCTCCCCCCTCCCCTTCAGTCTGTCAGCAGGTCTGTCTCTAACCTGTTGGTTTCTCACCATCTCCCTGCCACCACCGTGTCTTGGATGCCACCATCCCTGCCTTGCTGGTCTCCTTGCTCCCGCCATCACCCCAGTCCTCCGTCTCATTGCAGCTAAAATGCTCCTCTAAAATCCGGGCGCATCACTCCCCTGCTTAGACCTGCCAACTCCTCCTCATCACGCTCGGAATGAACAGTCAAAGCCCTATAGCCCTGGCCCATCCACTCTTCTGACCCTCCCCCCATCGTCTCGCAGAGCCCTCATCCCCAAGCTGCACTGGCTCAGTCCTCCACAGACTGCGAGCTCATCTCATTACAGGGCCTTTGCACGTGCCGCCTCCAGGGCTTTTGCTTGGGTCTTGGTGTGGCTGGCGCCTCCTTGTCATTGGATGCAGCCTCCCCATCCCCCCAGGAAGCAGAGTAAGGCACAAAACCCCGGCATCCTCCCACCCACTCTCTGCCTCACTGCCCCGTTTCACTCCTCTGCCTAGTAGTTATATTCCTTGTTTCTGTTTTCTTTTCCTCTTTCCCCTCCCAGGGCTGCATCAGTACGGTAACTACCATTTAAATTAAAATGAAAAGAAATTACAAACTCAGCCCCTTGGTCCCACTAGCCACATTTCAAGTGTCAGTAGCCATATGTGGCTAATGGTTACCGAACTGGACCGTGTGGTAGAGAACCTTTTCATTATTGTAGAAAGTTCTAGAATGTTTGCTCCTTAGGAGCAGAACTTTGTGTGTGTGGTTCCCCCTGTGCCTCCAGCACCGAGTGCAGCGTCCTGCACACAGTAGGTCCTGGGGATGTGCTGGGGTGCCGAGTGAATGGGTGGGTGATGGTATCGACCAGGTGTTAGGAAATGCTGTGTGAACCCCAAGATAGTAACCTTCCTTCTGGGGTGACCATGGAGCCACACCATTCTGCTCTGAGACTCTGCTCTGCAGAGGAAGCCCGTACACCTACAGGTATGGAACTCACGTAATTTGCTCGAGAGTAGAGAGGCCGTGAAAGCATCAGGTTGTACGAAGCGGCAGACCTGAGCTCTTCTCCTCCACACTCCCCACCCCGCACTCATCAGCTGGGTGACCTCTTTGGACCTTAATATCCTTGTCTGGAAAATGGGCACAGCATCTGGGTCTTGCATACCTCTCAGCTGTTGCAAGGCTTATGTCAGGCTAGGGCAGGTATACAAAGTGCTTTGGAAACTGCAAAGCAGTATTTCTCAAAGTGTGGTCCCTGGCCCAGCAGCATCGGTATCATCTGGAAACTTGCTGGAAATGCAGTTTGGGGGCTCACCTCTGGGGTTGGCCCCTCAGTTATCAGCCCTCCTGGTGGTGCTGATGCATGCCCAGCTTGAGAACCCCCTGTTCTAAGCATCACTCCACGTCATGGCATGACTTTGAATTTGAGGAGAGAATAATCTTGTCCTTGGGCAGAAGAATTCAGGCCAGAAGTGAGACGGTCCTTTGGAGGGGCAGGAGTGGGCCCCCAGCCCCTCCCTCATGCCCATTCCCGTTGACCGGAATTGTTAGCAATGGAACAGCAGCGAGGATGGCAGACGGCCCCTACCTGTGAGTGCCATGTACCAGCCACTGGATTATGTGATTTACAATCATTGGCACATTTACTCCTCAGGACAAGGCTTTGAAATATCATCATTGTCACCTTTTGCAAGTGAGGGAACCATGCCACAGACAGGTTTTGTTTCTGGCCTCGGGACATGGAGCCAGGAAGTAGCAGAGCCGGGGTTTGAACCCAGCGCCTGGCCCCGCAGCCGTGCTCGCATCCACCATGCTGTGCAGCCCACACTGTGCTTCCTCCCTGTGAAGAGCAGAGGGATCTGCCTTCCCTGCTATCGCTGTTCTCACTAAAAGGAAGAGACAGCCCCGGGGATAGCTGGATAAGAACTAATCTGGACTGGCATCAGAAACATGCTAGTTCCTGGCGCTGAGTGCCTGTTTCACTCTTGGGCCCAGGGACTGCAGGGTACACTGCCCTCGCCAGAGGAAGGGCTAATGTGGGCAAAATGTTAAGCCCGGGCTGGAAACCAACTTACCTGGACCCCTCCCCATGCATCCTGTCTGCACCATCTGCTTCACCCTCAAACGCCCACTTTCCCAGGCCTCCCTTCACTCCCCAGCCGGCCAGTTGTGTCCCTGGCACGGGTGGCCCTTAGCGCACACCTTGTGCCAGATAAGCCAGCCATGCTCACATGGACCAGTACCATGGCCTTCCTTCATAACATCCCCAAGGCAGCCCCGCTTCACATAGGAGGAAACTGAGTCTGCGTCGGGGGAGCACTCAGCTGGGGGACCCAGGGGCCAGACCCCAGCCAGGTTAGCCTCCCAAGCCCCATATCTTAATCACAACCCTGTCCAGCTTCTTGCTTATCTCAGGAGAGGAGCCCAGACTGTGCCATTTTCTCACCTGCATTGGCTCCCATCCACTGCCCCCCGCCCCCAAGAGAATGTACTACTCATGCTGGCTTCTCCCTCTGCAGGCCAGAAGCACCTGTGTGTCACCAGCCTCCTCATCTGCCAGGGTCTGCTCTGGGTGGGCACTGACCAGGGTGTCATCGTCCTGCTGCCTGTGCCTCGGCTGGAAGGCATCCCTAAGATCACAGGTGAGACTCTGGGAGCCAGTCCTGCAGGGCCCGGGGAGTCAGCTGCCTATGGCCAGGGAAGGGTGGATCTTGTGCCCAGATGTTTGCGCTCTCTTCTGATACGGGGGTGGGGGTCCATTCTCTAACATCCTCTGTCATCGCAGGTGGCACTGTGGCTCAGTGGAATTAAATCACCTTGACGTTGCAGTCTCCTTCTGAGTCTTCTTTCTGAGTCTCAATTACCTAATCTAGCAATGGGCACAGTAGGCATATTGGCCGGATGGTTTGGGGATTGGCTGAGACACCTGACTAATGGTAGAGGACCTTCTGGGCCCCTTCTGCCCCCTCCCCACAGCAGCTTCAAAGTGTCCAGGCTCCAGTGGTAGAAATAACTGAGGGCTCCTGGGGCTGGGGCTCCATGTGCAGCTGTGTTTGCATGGATTAGAGGGAGGGCTCCCCTGACAGTGGCACTGGGGTCCAGGATCAGGGAAGACCCCAGAGCTCTGGGCCCCTCTCTGCCTCTGCCCTGAGGGTGATGACAAAGTGGCCTCTTTCAGCTGCTGCCGGAGGGCAGGGCTGAGTGCAGTGGGAGGGAGAAGTCCTGAGGGAGACCAGCCCCAGGTGGATCTCAAACCTCTCTGCCAAAGAAGACTCTCTTCCTAAATTGTAAGATTTCCCATTTTCATGATTTTATCACATAGGTCAATTTGTTCATCCCAGGCTTGGTCCTGGGGTTGCAGGGATGCATTGGGCAGAGACCCTGCCCCCAAATGCTGAGAGTCTGGTAGGGGCAGCTTGTAGCCAGGGTAGCAGGTGCTATAAGGGCAGGTGTCCTGGAATCTGCATTGCATAGAGACAGGAGTGATGATTTCTTCATGGCTGAAGGCAAGAAGGGTGCCCTGTGGAGGGGCTGAGCTGGGCTTCAAGGCTGAGCTGTAGAGTTAGGTGGATGGGAAAGGCTCTCTAGGCAGAGGCAATGGCTTGGGCAAAAGCACAGAGATGTGAGGATGGCTCAGGCAGGGAGCTGCAGGTGCTTTCATACCGAGGTTCCCCATGTGGTTTATAAAGTCACTTGTGTTCCCCTGCTCCAGTTCTCCAAAAAAAGTAGCCCTGGAGCATGAAGAGCCCTCCCCCAGACCCATGGCCTTCTGGGAAGATAACAACGTAGACTGCAGTAACCAAACAAACAAACAAACAAACAAACAAAAAAAACCCCAGAAATTCTCCAAGAGACCTGTTGGGTCGTTAAAACTCTGGGCCTTTGGGCCCCTTCTCTCTGCCCTCTTCCTGCAGGGAAAGGCATGGTCTCGCTCAACGGTCACTGTGGGCCTGTGGCCTTTTTGGCCGTGGCCACCAGCATCTTGGCCCCCGATATCCTGCGGAGTGACCAGGAGGAGGCCGAGGGGCCGCAAGCCGAGGAGGACAAGCCGGACAGTCAGGCTCATGAGCCAGCACCCGTGCCTGCGAGCCACGTGGGCCGAGAGCTGACCCGCAAGAAGGGCATCCTTTTGCAGTACCGCCTGCGCTCCACTGCCCACCTCCCGGGCCCGCTGCTCTCTGTGCGGGAGCCGGAGCCCATGGACGGCTCAGCCCTGGAGCACAGTGAGGAGGACGGCTCCATCTATGAGATGGCTGATGACCCCGACATCTGGGTGCGCAGCCGGCCCTGTGCCCGTGACGCCCACCGCAAGGAGATCTGCTCGGTGGCCATCATCTCTGGAGGGCAGGGCTACCGCAACTTTGGCAGCGCCCCGGGCAGCAGCGGGAAACCAGCCCTCTGTGGGGAGACAGACAGCGCCCTCCTCATCTGGCAGGTGCCCTTGACGCTATAGCCCCCACCCAGGCCACGCAGCTGCAGACCTGGCCACAGCCAAGCCAGTCTCTCGGCCTGCTGTGGACCCTCCCAGCGGTCCAGGGTCCCCAGGGAGCACTGGGTGGCAACGCCTTCCAGGGACGTGCATGGCGCCATGCGGACGGGCCTGGAACTCTGGTAACTACCTGAGCGGGGCAGAGGAAAACCTCTTCCTTTTTAAGAAAAAAAAAAAAATTCAGAGTGTTTAGGGGAGTGGTTTGGGTTTGGGGAGAGGGAGGACACCTCTGGAGAAGATGGCCTTCTTTTTAAAAGCAAAAAACACAAAACCTCACAATTGCCTGGCAAGCCCAGTGCCTCTTGTCCAGGCCCGAGCGGGGCTCAGGGGCGGCCACGCACCCTTCCTGGAAGGGTGCGTGTGTGTGAGTGTATGAGAGTGTGTGGGCTGGTGTGTGAATATATATAAATACGTATATATGGTGTATATTATATGTGTATAAAGTCTGTACATATTGGAGCTCTGGGAGATGCTGGAATAAAAGGCAAGAATAACGTCAGTACTTGGATTGAGGGTTGTTGTTTTGTTTTGTTGTTTCGAGATGTGATGGGGGAAGAGACAGAGCAGCTGTCGCTGGATAGGGTTTGTTCTGGAACCAGCAGGAAGGATCCAGGCCAGGCACCGCGAGGCCCTAGAACTGTGCTGTCCGGTGCAGTCGCCGTTGGTCACATGTAGCTGTTTAATTTTTTAATGAATTAAAAGGAAATAAAATCACAGATTCAACTGTTCAGTCCCATTAGCCACATTTCTAGTGTGGCTCAAGATGCCCAGGTGGTGAGTGCCAACCGCATCGGACAGCACAGGTACGACTGTTTCCATCACCCCAGAAAGTTCTCTTCTGCTCAGGGAGGGGCTCTTGGGAGTTTCTTTTCTGAAAGTTTTTGGAAGAGAAGGCTGGGCCCCAGCTCTGGAATGGTGTGGAGGCACAGGCCTTGGCATCCATCTGGCAAACCTGGGAGGAGAAGAAACTGAAGGGCTTCACTGTGTGGAGGGTGAGGGTCTGGGGCTGTTGCTGTGGGCAACAGAGCCACGAGGGAGGGGGCTGAGGTCCCTGGGTCTGAGGGAGGATGGCGTGAGTTCCAGGGGCTGGGAGCAGAGCCTAGGCTGTGGGGTGGGATTGGCAGGTGGGGACCTGGCTCAATCTCCATCCTTAAGTTTCTAGAGCTGCCTATAGAAAAAAACACCAAAACCCAAACCCACCACCCAGAAGGGAAGTGTTCCCTCCGTCTTCCCACCCATCCGTCCACCCCTCTGTCATCTGTCGGCGTGTCTGTTCGCCCACCACCCACCCACCCACCAGTCCTCCCTTCCACATGTAACGGCGGCCGCGCTGGGATACAGGGAGGAGGGAAGCCGAGGCGGGAGGCAAACCTCGAAATGAGACCCGGCCTCACGGCTTGATGCGATTCCATGGGAAGCTCCGCGAACCCAGGGGAAGAGCCGCCAAGGAGGGGACATTTCAGCCGTGTCCCGACTACCTGATGGGATCTCGTGCACTGGAGGAGTCACTTCCTTGTCCACTCCTTTCACACGCCCCTTGAGCCCTGCTGTACTCAGGCACCATGCTGGTTGCTGGGGCCACGGAGGTGAGCAAGGCCATGGCCATCCCTGTCCCTTGTCCTCAGGAAGTACATGCTTAGCGGGTAGGGCAGGCATGAGCCAGTGGGCGAGGGCTGGGGGAGGTCAAGGGTGCTGCAGGGAAAGGGAAAGGCCTTGTGGAGGGAAAAGCCTGTGCACAGGTTGGCTTATTCCTGGGGTGGGGGGGTGCGGGTGAGTGTTCCAGCATGGTTGCCCAGGAGGAGGAGGGGGAACCTGTGTCTGGAGGAACCCTGGCCCTGGACACTGACCAACTACATCCACTCCAGATGAACCCGTCTTCTGTTGGCCTCAGTTTCCCATCTTGTATCAAAGGGAGGCTCGTTACCTCCCATGGGAGAGGAGGGGCCTTTCTAAGTACAAATGGGATAAAGAACATGTCTTCATTTTCATTGCTTAACTTAATTACTGAGTGCACTGTCTGGGTGGGGCTCCCCGGGGGAGCTGGACGGGACTTTTCCTGGGACAGCGACTGGTAGGTAGAGGCCGCTTGGGACAACGGACAAGCCTGGAGTCTAGGATCCGGCAGGCCTACATTCATGTCCAGCTCTGCCACAGCCCCGCTGTGTGTCTTCCAGGGTGTCCCTTCACCTCCAGGCCTCGGTTTCCTCACCTCTAACATGGGCACGATGATGCCTTGAAGAACTACTGAGGACAAGTGTTAACAGGTCCATGGAAAGCACCAGAACGGTCCTCCAGCGGCAGCTCTGTGATGATTGCTCATGTCATCGTAGCCTGCCTTGTTCCAAACGATTTGAGGCAGGCTGTTCATATTAAGAAGTCCCCCCGTTTTGTGCAGGAGTTAGTGTCTGAGAGCTTTGCGGGTCTGTTAGATCCTAGCCCTGCAGATCGCTCAGCTGAAGAGGACCCGGGAGATGTGATGGGGCCCGTGAAATCTGTCACTGAGCAATTGACTGACTGCTACTGTAGTGAAATTATCATATCAGTCAACAGCTCCTCTCCCGAGTCTCTGACAACAGAGCGAGGGAGGATCGGGGAGCGTCAGAAACGGCTCCTGAGTCGAGTGGTGGATGTGCCTCGCATAGGAGAGGAGAGGCCCTCACTTTAGATATTCATCCGCGTAATAATAACCACAAGTGCTCTGGGTGCACCAGCTCATTTCATCCTCATAGCCGCGCCCTGAGTAGCTGCTCTGTTTGCCTCATTTTGCAGGTAAGGGATCTGAGGCTCAGGGAAGTTAAGCAGCTTCCTGAAAAGTGTCAAGGCCAAGACTGAGGTAGGTCTGTCTGCCGCCAGAGCCGACTCTTAGCCACCAGGTGACTCTGCCCCCAAGGGCAGAACTTGGGAGACAGAGCAGAGTTCCGACTGTGCTTTACCCACTTACTAGCTGTGTGACATCAGGCAAGCACCTTAACCTCTCTGTGTCTCAGGGAGGGGATGGTAAACAGTTCCTGCCATGGGAGCTGCGTACCATTCATTCAGGGTTTATTGAAAGCCTGCTATGTGCCAGGACCCGGATCCAGGTGGGCACTGGGTAGACGGGTGAACCAGACACCCGGTACACACCTGCCCCCCATTCTACGGGGGTTGCAGAGGGAACAGAAGATAAATAGGTAAAATGTGTCCGATGGCGTCTGTGCTCTGGAGAGGAATGACACAGAGAAGGGGGTTAGAAAGTACCGGAGAGGGGGCTCTGATGTTAAACCGGGTGGCTGGGGAAGCCTCACTGACAATGTGACATTTGAACAAAGAGCCGAAGGAGGAGCAGACATGAGGCCCTAGAACATTTCGGGCGGAGGGAACAGAAAGCGCAAAGTGCAGAGGCAGGAGGGCAGCTGGAGCGGAGGGAGGGGGGCCGTAGGAGACGGTCCTGTGTTACTAGGTCAGTTCGTGGAGGGACCTTGCCTTTTCCTTGGTGACATGGGGGGGTCATCGGAGGGTTTCGAGCCGAGGAACGACGCCATCTGTCTCTGGCTTTCTAACAATCACTCTTGGCTGCTAAGTTGAGGAGAATGCGTGGGGGCAGGTGTAGAAGGGCGGAGGGCAGGAGACCACCTGTTGTAATCCAGGTGCAAGATGCTGGAGGCCGGGACCACCGTGGGCGTGGTGGAGGTGAAGGGCGCCAGTCAGTGTGGATGGGTTCTGATGCTGGAGCCCCCAGGGTTAGATGATGGGTAGGCTGGGCGGGAAAGGGCAGTGAGGGATGACCCCATGCTGTCTGGCCCAAGCAACTGGAAGGACGGAGCTGCCATTTACTGAGGTGGGGCGGGGGTTGGAGATAGCTGCGAAACGGCTGGTTTTCTAGGGGGAGACCAGGAATTGGGTTTGGGGCTTGTTACATTTGAGTTGCCATTGGACATCGGAGTGGAGAAGCAGGGGGCGTGGTGGCTCTGTGCGTTTGGAGCTGTCCAGGGAGAGGTCCAGGCTAGAGGCAGGTGTGAGCCTGGCTGTATCTCAGGGGAGCAGACGAGATGGAGGAGACGTGAGAACAGCACAGGGAAGGCGGGTGTTGGGAGGTCTGGGAGATGAACGCGACACCCAGGGAGCCTGAGAAGGCCCGGCCCATACGAAGGGGAAAAGCAAGAGGGTGAGACGTCCTGGAAGCCACGTGAGCGTGTTGGAAGGAAGAGGGAACAATCTTCCACGTCCAATGCTGTGGAGAGGGTAAGACGAGGCCTGAGAACTGACCTTCAGTTTAGCCACGTGGAGGCCATTGGTGACCTTGACAAGAGGGATTCGGGCAGAGTGGTGGGGAATGGCCTGATGGAAGGGGGATCAAGGTCGAACAGGAGGCAAAGAACTGATTGATTGGTCTGGGCGAAGAGCCCGGGGAGCAGGGTCCGGGGTGGGTCCCTGAGGCTGAGGCAACCTGGGTGGTCCTTGGGGCCCCTGTTGTTGGGATGGAGGGAGTGACAGGCTGGATGCCATAGCTCCGAGGGCCCAGAGCATATCAGTCCATGTGCCTTAGTCCCTTGCCCTTGCCTGAGGGAAAACCACTCTTTTCTTTACCCCCGATGAGCAGATACAGCCTCTTGATGAGACCCTCATCAGGAGGCAGCTGTGACCTGGACCCGTCTCCCAACTGGGGTTCTGTGCAGCTGCTGATTGGGGATCTCAGGCTGATGGCAGGCTGCTCGCCGCCCACCCGTGGGTTCCCCAGCCTGCTCTCTCCCTCCTGCTGTCCTTCCCTGCACACAAGGACACTCACCACCTGGGCCATCGCAGACCCGTGGGCCCAGACCATCCTGTGCCCTGCTGTCCCCATCCCTCTCCCACCCTGGTGGGCATGACAGGGACACACATCCCTGCCCACGGCTCTGTCTCCCTTCATCTTCCTGACTTTCTCCTGGACTTGTGAGGCCCAGGGTGTGGGCTGGGAGTGCGCTTCCCTCCCCGGGAGCCCACATAGTGTCTATCCTCAGGCTTGTCTCCTCCAGTCTCCCCCATTTCCAACTTGCTGATTAAAATGGGATTTCTGGCCTGGGAAGAGCTGCTCTGTGGCCTGTGGGGGTCTCTGGGCTCAGACGTGGAGCTTTGCTCTTGCTTCGTCAAAGGAAGTGACTTGGTCTGGGTTTCCCCAGAAGCAGATCCTGAGACAAGGATTTTGATTTGAACTGGGGACACTGGTATGGGACGTGAGACAGGGATGGGACGGAAGCCAGAGCAGTGTGTGTTAACTGAGCAGGTAACCTGTGCTGGAGAGCTCGGGAGACATGCATTGCTTCAGAATTCCCCGGCTTTGGGGTGAGGACACTGGGCACATATCCCCACCTCTCGTCAGTAGGGTACCTGGCTGAGGCTGCTCCTAGAGCCATTCATCCAGCCCTCCAGGCTGCTTCACTGCAGCCAGAGAGATGGCCTCGGGCCGAGCATCCCCCGTGCCTCCAGTAGAGCATGGACTGCCGTAATGAGTGCCCAGGAGAGCTGGCTGTGGCTTTTATAATTTTTAAATGTTTTCTTCCCCAACAAAGCTAGGTTTTCAAGAAGATAGTTTTGCTATGGACACAAAAATATCTAATTTGGAACTCAAAGCTGGTTGTTTCTTTTAGGTTTCATCCCCCATGTCTTAGTCGGCTTGGGCTGCTGTAACAAAAGACCATCACTGGGTGACTTTAACAATTTCTTTCTCAGTCCTGGAGGCTGGGAAGTCCCAGATCAAGGTGCTGGATGATTCAGTGTCTGGTAAGAGCTCTTTTCCTGGCTTGCGGGCTGCCTTCTTGCTGTATCATCACGTGATGGAGAGAAGATGCTCTGGTGTCTCTTCCACTTGTTATAAGGGCACAAATCCCATTCATTAGGGCTCCACCCTCATGACCTAATCACCTCCCACAGGCCCCACTTCCAAATATCATCACATTGCTGGTTGGGACCCACATTCAGCCCATAACAACTTCTCTCTCCTCCCTTGCTACACACACACACATGCTATCTGGCATTGTTTTAGTGGGGGTGGGGGCCAGGGAGATGTTGACTCATCAAGATTTATAGGGGATGAAAATAAACCTCGGGCTTATATCTCAAACACATCACCTTGCTATACAACTGGGTACTTTGCACTAGAATCACTGGGGATATGAAATTGTCCTTGTTCTCATGGAACATGCAGTCCAGCAAGCAGGGTACTTACTGTTGCCAAGGAGATTCAATCGAGGGAGGCTTTCTGGAGGCAGTGAGGTGTGGTGCAGCAGATTCCGGCTTTGGAGTGATGCAGATTTGCATTTGAATCTTGGCTCTATCATGTATTTACTATGCGGCCTTAGACAAGGGACAGGCTTCTGTACTTCCACGTCCTCAGCTGAATAAATGGGTTAATAATGCCTTCCTTGCAGGGTGGCTGTGAGCGCTTAGTAGATGTTAGGTATTAGCTATTACTATCATTACTACATCTTCTAGTCCTGCTGCTACTGCTACAAGCATTATTTCAGTGAATCTTCAAAATTAACTGGAAAAGGGGACTTCCCTGGTGGTCCAGTGGTTAAGACTCTGTGCTCCCAGTGCAGGGGGCCTGGGTTCGATCCCTGGTCAGGGAACTAGATCCCGCATGCCACAACAAAAAGATCCTGCACATGGCAATGAAGACCCTGCATGCTGCAGGTAAGACACAGCGCAACTAACTAACTAAATATTAAAACAAAACAAACAAACAACAACAGAAAAACCAGAAACCAAAATTAACTGGCAAGGGAGGGAGATGAAGAAACGGAGGCTCAGAGGGTGCAGTAACCTGCAGTGCACACAGCCCGGGGAGGGGGATGAGGATGGTGGGGCAGAGGTCTGCCATTCTGGGAGGTCTGGTTCCAGGAGGGACAGGGGCTGGGCTAGGGGTCAGGGCTGTGTTCTGGCCCAGGCTCTCCTGGCCTGTTTCCAAATCCTAGGCTCAGCTCAGGGGACCTCAGCTGTCCCTCCCTGAGGCCAGAACCATGTGGGGCTCCTTTTCGTCCTGTCTGAGGGGAACCAGCCCTCCTGACACCAACATGTTTTGTGTGACCCTATGAAAGTCCAGTACACACACATATAAACTTGCCCCATTATTCCATGGAGGTCACAGAACCTCTGAAACCTGCTTTCTTGTGGGTCTGATCCTGCTTTCTTTAGACTGCCACGCACGTGCATGTGTGTTCATGTGGGTGGGGTCCACAGGAGGACGGAGTCAGCTTCAGCCACAGAATATGAGGATGTTAACAGCACTGACCCCACCAGTCTGATGGGCAAGACAGAGCCAGACGAGAATGTGCCCAGTCTGATGGGGGAGAGGTCCTTGTTCTCAGAGAGCTCCCAGTCTGATGGAGGACTCACAGCCTTTCTCACCTAGTTTGATGGGGAAGTTGCTAGTCCAACAGGGAGAAATGGGCCTGTTCTGGGGAACCCCAAACTTGACGGGGGAGATCTATCCCTTGCCTTGGAGGATTCTGCAGTCAGATGGTGGAGACCCCCAGCCTGAAGTGGGAGATAAGCCCTTGCCCTTGGTGAGCTTCCAGGCTGACAGGGGAGGCAGGACCCTCAGCTGTGAAGAGATCTGATAACAAGACGCACAACAGAAACTTTTTCACAAGACAGACCTGATTACAGCGCTGCCGAACTCTCAACTCCTGTTTACACTTTCCTGGGGCAGCAGCAGATAGCAAGAACGTGTAAATTGAGGAAGATTAATAGAATTACCTGAGCTATTTCTTGTTATCTTTTCCTGTCAACAGAAACCACAAACCTCTCCTGTTGAGAAGCCTGGCCGTTATAGGCTCTCTCCCTCAGGCAGACAGCTGGCTCCTTCTCTGCAGGGAACAGATTCTTACAGGTGCCCCATCCTGGAAGCCAGCCCCCCAGACGGATGGGCAGGCTGTGTGGTGGAGAGGGTGCTGGGCCTTTAGTCAGGAGACGTGGGTTTGAGTTTTGGCTCTGTCACACTTCGTGTGTGACCCACGTGTCCCCACCTCTGTGAGCCCAAGTCCTGCCCAATAGTAATCCAGAGGTGCTGAGCTCTCGTCCGGGTCCAGGCACCGTATTAAGTGCGTTATAACCTTGATGGCAAGGAATCGGCACAACCACCCCCCAAGGAGGTTCTGTTATTATCCCCACTTTACAGATGAGGAAACCGAGGCTCAGAGAGGTGAAGTCACTTGCCCAGGGTCACACAACACAGAAGATGACCCCAGGGCTGTGGCCTTGATGTCCATACCCTTAACCCTGCATTCCCTGCCACCCTATCCTCAACCCCTGTCCCGGCCCCGCCCCCTCCCTCTGCTGCCTGAGGACAGAGGTGTGAGAACAGGGACCCAAGTGCCAGTGCAAGCCACAGAATGTTTGCGGACCTTTAGCTTCGGTTGCCTCTTCTAGAACGTGGGGATAGTAACAGCACTGATCGCATGAGCTGTTTTGAGGGTGAAATGAGTTAATTCATGTAAAATGCTCCGAGCAACCCCTGGCCCACAGTGAGCCCTCATTGACCGGCTTATTATCATCTCACACAGGAGCCCTGCCAGGCGTCTGTAACAGAGATGCCCCTCTTTAGAGCATTAAATGCGCCAGGCACGTTGTGAGCCCTTAGCACCTCCTTTAGAGAGGCATAGCTCGGAGAACTCAGCAGTGTGTGCAGAAAGTCTTACTGGTTCTGCTGCCTTAGGACACAGAGAAACTGGTTCCTCTCACCAAGTGTTTTTGGAAAATAAGGGCAAAGTGCAGTGAAAACTGTCCTGATAGGCATCACATTGTGAGCTGTTTAAGGGGTCCATAAAATAGGCAGTTTAAGTTTGCAGAAAACATACCTGTGTTTGAGCAAGTGATACCGCAGAGCGGGCTTCATTCACTGCTGTGCCCCAGGCTCTGGGCGGGGCTCCGGAGCAGATACAGTCCTTGCCCTCCTGGAGCTAAGCCCCTAGCCTCGAGACCAACACAGGCGTGAAAAGAAAAGGGCCTTGGAGACCCAATGTGTAGGGGAGAGAACGCTGGGTTGGGGGGGGGAGGGGGGGCTGTGTTTGTCTCACAGATGTGGGGCCTCCCACTTGCTGGTCTCAGTTTCACCTGTTGTAAGATGGTGATAAGAGTTCCTTATCCTGGGCTGCTGCCAGGAGTGAAGGAGCCGTGTGTGGAAAGTACTCAGCACAGGGCCTGCCCACTCAGTGGTGGCTCTTTTTAATTGAATGATATTAACAGTGTGCCTGATAGGTAGTGAGCCTGTGGGTATATGTGGGCAGGGAGGTGGGGTTGGGGAGCATCCTATTCCAGGGCCCCATCTGGAGGGAAGGGAGACCCTGGGAGCTCAGCTGCAGGGGAACAGGGCACCACTGTGAAGCTGGGCTCTGTTGGCAAACCCAGGGCTGGGGGCTCCTGGTTGCAAGGGTTGGGGGCAGGGTCTGTGGCCCAGGGTGATTAGGGATCCCTCAGCTCCATTCCAGAAGGCCTCCAGAGTTCTTTGAGCCTGAACCTAACTCTGACTGACAGACACAATTTTATCCCCCTGTTATTTCTGCTAAATTAGGTGACTGGGCCTTTTTCTTTGGCAAATCCAGGGACATACATTTGCATGCTATTTTGCATAAATCAGGGATCATTTGCATCAATTTGCATGTTTCTCTGGATATGAGGTTCAAGAGGCCTGAACTCAGTGTGTGTGAAATGAAATAAGTATGTTGAGTCCAACCCCTCTGAGCTGGCCTGAACTCCACAGGCAGGGATGGAGGAGCTCAGAGGGGCCAGTGCTCTCCTGGGGATGGTTAGACCAGGGAAGGACACTGGGGCCAGCTCCTCCAGGGATGCTCAGGACTGGGGGGAAGGAGAGCTTAGGGCACCTGGGTATGAAGAAGCTGAATCGGCTGAGATGAAACCACAGGGCAGGGTGTCCTTGGAACACAACACAGACCTTGGAACAGGTTGAGACATTGGGGAGTGGTGGTAACCTGTCTAATAGGGCCTCATTATTGAGCACCTACTGTGTGCCAGGCACTGTACTAGCTTTTCTACATGTGAGTCCATTTTCTCCTTAGAGCTATATGAGGTAGGTAATTATCAACCCCATTTTAGAGATGAGGAAACTGAGGTGCAGAGAGCCAAAGGGACCCATTCAAGGCTTCAAGTCTGGCCTTTGGAGGCCCTGAACCCAAACACAGGCCAATTTGGTTCCAGAACCTTTCTGCTCTGATGAGAGAGAGTGAGAAACCCCACTCTTTGACAGCTCAAAGAGTCCCCCTTGGAGCCCCTGAGCATCTCTTTCCCAGGGAAAGGCCTTCTCCTCTTCTTTTCTCATGTTTCACTGGACTGCCTCATGGGGAAAGACCTGTAGGAGCACCTGTGCCTCCAGAATGGCTTGGCTCCCATTTGACAACAAATACACAACAGCCCAGTCACAGGACCCTCCTCCTGACAAGGGAGGGGGTTGTGGGGAGGTCCAACTTCAGGTCCAGCCCCTGGCACAAGGCCTGGCACTGAGCAGAGCCTCCATGAGTGCTTCTGGAGTTAATTCACAGCTGAGTGGACATTAGGGGGCATACCTGCTGCCATTGTTTGCTCAGTCCTCCCAGGATGGGTTAAAAATGCTGAAGATTCTTTGTCACTGTCCCCATTGAGAAGTTTCTTACCTTCCTCTTGAATCTGAGTCTGTCTTTCTGCTTGACAATGGAATATGATGGACGTGACACTATGCCATTTCTGGGCCTGGTAGCTGCTTCTTTCAGGCTTTTGGGAGCCCTGAGCTGCCGTATGGGAAGTCCAGCTACCCTGCTGGAGAGGCAACTGGGGCAGACCCACAGAGACAGAGAAGACCTGAGAGAGAGTCCTGGCCTTGGGCACCACGCACTCAGGTGAGCTGTCTTGGGCGCTGTTGCCTGGTCAAGTCCCCAGATGACTACAGATCCAGATGATGTCACATCGAGCAAAAGAACCAGCAAACTGAACCCAGTCAACCCACAGAATCATGACATCATCATAAAGGGTGTTGTTCTAAGATGCTAAACTTTGGGATGGTTCATTTTCTGTAACCACATGCCTCCTCCTCTTCTGGTAGTAAAAGCATCCTTTCGGGATGCCCCTTCACCTGCTTTCCTGGTGGGGGTGCCAATCCTATTAACACCTTGTTCCTTCAGTCCCAGGAATGGGTTGGGACCCAGGCCTAGTCAATATAATATTGAGCCACCTGGCAATAGTGATTGGCTCAGAGATGGGCATGTGACTCTAGATGAACCAATCAGGGCCCTCCCCTGGACTTTATATATTGATGCTGGGTGAGAGAAGCTGTTTCTTCTGAGGTTGCTAAACCGGGACCGACGTGAATCCAGAAGTTGTCTGTGGTCATGTTCCCCACCCCCATCCCCACACCAGCCTGTTGTGGAACAATTCCAGCTGCGGTGGAATAGGACAGAAAAGATAGTGTGGTGATATTGTTGGACCAGCTCTTCCTCTGGACTTCCAAGTTTCATGAGCCGATAAATGTTCTTTTATCTCTAAGCTGGTTTGAGGTGATTTCTGTCACGTGAACAGACGGGACACACATCATACTGACTCCACTTCTTGGCATTATCAAACTTGTTCTGTCTCAGAGGCTTGGTCCTCATGGGAAAGGAAAGATATACCTGGTCTGTCTAGGCCCCGGCGTTGGGCCCTTTACCCTATTCTATTACTGAACTCCCACCACTGCCTTCAGGGGAGGTGGATCCTGACCATTTTGCAGGGTGGGAGTGAGTCACAGGCCGAGAGGCAGATCCCCACCCAACCTCTCTCTTCATGTGGCAGCTCTGCTCTGGGTCAGAGCAAGGCAGAGACCAGGCGGGGGAAGAGCGGGGGAGGCAAGGGAATCCCATTAATTTTTCCAGCCTTAAATCAATTTAATGGGAGCCTCCAATGACTCTGATTTGATTTTTCATTTTCACTATTACAATTATCAGCTGATATTACCGGCAGCTCTAGCTTGAAATGGGACAGCACAGCAGAGGCTGTCAAAAAGGGAATAGTGCCAGATTACACCAATTATCTAATATTTTGCTAATTAGATACCCAATGCATCTCTTTCATTTACAGCGAGGGGAAAAAAAGGCTTCGTGCTATCATTGTTATTCTTCTTTACTGATCAGTGGTTATCACATACCCCAGCTTGGGGATTTTACATCCCAAGGAGATCTTCCGTTTCCAGAATCTTTCATCCCCACGAAACTGCCTCATGTGGAATCAGGGAACTCCTGAAGTCTACCTTTAGTCCTTTGTGCTGCTCTCTGAGGAGACGGAGCGCAGTGGTTCAGGTGTGCTCAGCCTCTGTGGGGTGACACTGTGTCGGGGTGCAGGATGCATGGTGAGAAGTTTCAGGCACCTCCAAACCTAAGACCAGGTGCCTTAGAGGAGGACCCTTGGAAGGAATTGGGCTGGAACATTGTTTAGAGTCAGAAACCTTCCTCCCTCTTTACAGATGGTGAAGGGGCTCGGAGAGAGGATGTGACCCAGCTAAGGGGCCACAGAGAGTTGTGGCAGAGCTGTGCCTGGACCCGGGGTCTCCTGATCCCCAATATGACAGATTTTCCACCCACTGCATATGGCCAGTATGAACTCAAGCTTGTTGAAGTCCCCCATGCAATTGACGATTGGTAAGAAGGAAAACACGGTCAACGAATGTGTTCAGGTGTAGCCATCCGTCTGCAGGCTCACATGTCTGCACAGCTGCCCCTCCTTAGCACATGGTATGGTGAGAAGAGCTTAGCTTTGGGGTCAGAAATACTGGGTTCAGATCCTGCATCTACCACTTACCAGCTATGTGACTGACCTTGCTTGATCAAATTCTTCAACCCTTTGAATCCCAAAGGGAACAGAAAGCCCAGAATGAGAGAAGTCTCATGAAAATCAGGAGTCAATCGCTTATCCCATAGAACCATTTTCCAAATGGATACACAAAGTCAGTGAAGGGGCTTCATTATTTTATTTCAGTAATAATAGTAACTGCTACTGTTTACTGAGGACCCACTATGTCCAGGCGCGTGTCAAATGCTTTATGTGTATCTCATTTAACCAGTGCCAGGAAGTGGGATTGTCATGCCCGTTTTACAGCAGAGAAGAGTGAGGCTCTCAGAGGTCAGGTGACTTGACTTCTGTGGCACATGGCAAAGCCTGGATTGAAACCCAGCTTGTTTCCAGGGACCTTTAGGTCCCCTGGGTCCTTCAGTCTAAGGAGGATGAAATGCATGGTGGGGGTTGGGGGTGGCGGAGACCACAGAGGAGGGACAGCTTGCTTTGGAGTCACTGGCCACAAGCCCTTTCACCTCTCCCTAGATCCTGATTCGTAGAGCTCAGGGCAGCTGCTCTCAGAATCGTGGTCAGCTCTGCTGACCAGTGTGGTCATCAGAGCCAGTGGTCATCTATTTAAGACGTTTCCCAGGGCCTGTGCCAGCTGCTTAATGATACGGGAGCGGCTGGCCTTATGTTCAGAGTGTCCTGGAGTGAACCAGGGAGGGGTGTCAGTGCGTGACCCGACCACGGTGGGGTTCCTGCTCCGTCATGGTCTGGGGCTGTGAGTGACCACCCCTGGTCACTGCCGCCACCCCCTGGCCACACTCCAGGGCTTCTTGGGAAGGAGGGTGTGCCGTGGCCTGCAGTGCCTGAGTTCCTTGGAGTTAATTTTGTAAGTGACAGGGGTAAGACTTTCTTTTGTGCCCGATAATGGCTCAGCCCTGTGACAGCATGCCCCCAATTTGGCTAATGAACTCTTCTGTTGGTAAATGAGATTTTTAAGATGAGAAAGGAGGATAGGCAAGGGAGTCTGCAGCAGCATTCCAGGGGAGTGAGGGTCCGGCTCCGAGGGAGGAGGTTTGGTGGTTGATGGGAGAGCTGTTCCTTAGGAGGTGGGATGGATGGATGGATGGGGGTGAGAAAAAGTCAGGAATGGCATCCTTTTTTCTGGTTTGGGCAACTGGCCAGAGAATGGTCAGCCCTGCCAATTCATTCATTCATTTATTCACTCATTCATTCAACACACACACACACACACACACACAAACACACATTGCTCACCTATTTTTAAAAATTTATTTATTTATTTATTTAGGCTGCGTTGGGTCTTCGTTGCTGTGCGTGGGCTTCCTCTAGTTGGGGTGAGCAGGGGCTACTCTTCGTTGCGGTGCGCGGGCTTCTCATTCTCTTGTTGCCAACCACGGGCTCTAGGCGTGCGGGCTCAGTAGTTGTAGCGCACGGACTTAGCTGCTCCACAGCATGTGGGATCTTCCCGGACCAGGGATTGAACCTCTGTCCCCTGCATTGGCAGGCGGATTCTTAACCACTGCGCCACCAGGGAAGTCCCTCATGTATTTCCCAAGTCCTGGGTGCCAGGTACTGGGACTAAAACTATGAACAGAACAGACCAAATCCCTGTCTCACAGAGCCAACATTGTAGTAAGATTTAGTCTTAAACTCGTGAGCCATGTAGAAACATAAAATCTGGAGCCTTGGGTTCACTGCATCTTAAAATCAGAGACTCTTCACTCTAATTCTATTAACTTCCATTAAGTGAGTGCTGACTCACGCAACGTCTCATTCAATCATTGCAATGACCCTGAGGTGGGTTCTAGGGTTCTCCCCATTTTACAGATGGTACCACTGAGGCTTAGGGAGTTTCATAACATGGCCCCTAAATGGCTGAAGCCAGGATTGATCAGGCCTACCTGACACCTCTCCCCTCCTCTGCTGCCTCCCTCATCTTACAAATTGGGTACCTTCCAACAGGCGTGTTGGAGCATCCCAGAGCATCCACTGGGCCCTTCAGATGCCCTGTGTGGCGTGTCTTGGATGAGGCAGCCCCGTTTGGCTCCATGCTCATTCTTGTCCTGATCCCAGGCCCTCAGGCCCCTCTTCCTCTGCCCAGCCCCTCCCTATGCACCCCAGCTTCTTCTGTCTCCAGCTGACTGGCTCCTTCTCTTCCGGTCTCAGCCAGATTCTTGGAGCAGGCATCTCTGTAGCCCCCCACCCTTTGCCTTCAATCTGCTGGGTCTGCTTATGTTGACTTCAGAGCTATCATGGGTCATAACAAGGAAGGAGTGATAAGGATAAAAACAACATAATGGCTGGCCCTGTTGTGGGCGTGCTCTGTGCCACACGCTGCCTCATTCCATCTTCCCAGTGTTGTTAATCCCCGCAGGGAGATGCTGCCACTACTTCCATTCTGCAGACCAGGAAACGAGGTCCAGGGGCACGCAGCTAGTGAGTGGCACAGCTGGGATTTGAACCCAGGACTGTGGCTCCAAAGCCTACATGCTTAATCAGCATTGTGTGGAGTTGGGAAGCTGGGTGAGAAATCCCCAAGTGAGGCTGCAGAAGACGAGTCTAATCTGCAAGCAGCTGCCCGGTTTGCAGTGCAGGGAGGTGGAGTGGCGCTGATGGAGCAGCCAGCCTTGTGGTCCGCAGCAGACTGTGCCCTTCCCTCCCTCCTCATACAGGTATTACTGGGGTGTCATCCCACTGTGATCCCCCAATCTCAGGTAGGCTTCCCTCCCAATCTTCTTTATTTATTTATTTTTTTTGCCGTACGCGGGCCTCTCACTGTCGTGGCCTCTCCCGTTGCGGAGCACAGGCTCCGGACGCGCAGGCTCAGCGGCCATGGCTCAGGGGCCCAGCCGCTCCGCGGCATGTGGGATCCTCCCGGACGGGGGCACGAACCCATGTCCCCTGCGTCGGCAGGCGGACTCTCAACCACTGCGCCACCAGGGAAGCCCCCTAATCTTATTTTTATCGCACTGGTCAGTACCTAAAATTGTCATGACTTACTGGTTTACTTGCTTTTTCTTTCCCTCTAGAATGAAAGCTCTAGGAGGGCAGGGCCTCACGTTGTTCCCTTGGCTGAAGCCCTGACACCTATGATCCTGTGTTGGGTCCCTTAGTCATCTGCAGAGATGACGATGCATTTTCTTTGGAAGAGACAAAATATCCAACCCCTTTGACTGTGGTATGGTCTAAATGTGGGCCTGCACCCATCTAGTCATTTCAGATCCAATGATTAAACAGAAGCAAATAAACAGAAGCAACCACCAGTCGGGCCCACATCACCTCTTCTTTCTATACCAGAATGGATGCTGTCGAAAGCTCCCTCCTCCCCACTCCACACAAGCCCAGACCCCAGCTGTGATGTCAGTGTGGCTGCCCCTGGGATCCCGGCCTGATTTGCCTTTAAATTTTACAACCTTGTTTATGCAGCCCAAGGCCCGTGCATTAAAGACCACATACTCCACTGAACACTTATGGCTGCAAATGGCTCCCAGAGTGGGCAGGGGAGGGGGCTGTGTACAGATGGGGTGGGGTGGGTCCAGGGGAGACCCGTCGGCTCGCAGCCTTGGCTTCTCCCTCTCAGAATTCTTCCCTTGGCTGACTCGCTACATCTTTTTCTTGGGCATCACTCAGGTCAACCATTCCCCCACAGCGACCATGCAGCTTGTGTCTGGGCGCTGTGTTAAGAGTGGGGTAGGGACTTCCCTGGAGGTCCAGTGGTTACGACTCGGTGCTTCCACTTCAGGGGGCACGGGTTCAGTCCCTGGTTGGGGAACTAAGATCCTGCATGCCAAAAAAAAAAAAAAAAATATATATATATATATATATATATATATAGTGAGGTTAGAGGTGGGCAGGACACCTGCCACTGCCATAGGTGGCTTCAAGAGATGAGGATTTGGGTGTAAGAAAGTGAGGAAGGCAGGCCAGGGTTGGGGATGGCTGGGGGACTGCCAAGCCAGAGTGTGATTTCAGGCAAAGCCCCGCAGGGAGCAGCCTCAGCCTGATCCCTCGCGGGACTCTGGAGTATAAGTTACACCTCACAGTTGGTCTCAGCTGGTGACCTGTCAGTCTCTGGCCCAGGGCCAGCCTTGGGCTTGCACAGGCGCAGGCAACTCAGCTCTCTGTAGACGTGGGCAAAGCAGCCCAGCCTCTGGAGGAGAGCTGTGGGTACAGACTTCACAGGGGGAGGCCAAAGTCAGCGGGGAGGCTCACAGAAGCTGCGAAGGGGCTCCGTGGGGGTCTGGGAAACGCCCAACCATCTTTGCGACAAGTGTCAGTGAGTTCATGAGCAGGTGGCAAAAGACATTCTGGTAAACAGACAACATGGAGTGACACTAGTGACCGCTAATAAAAACCACTCACATCTGTGAGCGCTCAGAATGTGCCTGGTACCACCCTGTGTGCGGTGCTTGTCCCCTGACCCCTCACAATTCTCCTTGGCAGACACTATTATTATTATCCTCCTGTTACAGGTGAGGACATGGAGGCACAGAGAGGTTATGTCACTTGCCCAAAGGCACACAGCTAGCCAGTTCAGAGCCAAGGCTTGGACCCCAGAGCCTACACTTAAAATAGTTGGGGGTTTCAGGGGAGCTCACATGAGAAGCCCTTAACCCAGCCTGGGTAGAGGGTCAGGGAAGTCTTCCTGGAGGAGGGGCTTCCTGGTGGCAACTTCCTGAACCCTGTTTTTCCTGTTGGTTGATCATTCAACAATTATTCACTGAGCTCATGGGGGTCCTGCTCTAGGCCTGGAGGACCACAGAAAAGGGGGCTGGGAGAAATGATCCTGAGGAAATGGACATTCCTGACTCTGGGTTCTGGGAAGACAAGGGGCAAAGGGGCAGCAAGGGTGTCCCTGGAGCCTCACCCTGAGGAGGGGGAGGGATTCACAGGGCTGGTGTACTGGGGGCGGGCCCAAGACTTGGGCTGCTTTTCCACAGGAAAAAAACCCACATTATTGAGCCCTTACAAAGTGCCAGGGGCCACCCTCAAAACAGTCCTGGGGGTGTGGCTTTATCATCTGCAGGTTCAGAGGAGGAGACTGAGGTTCAGAGGGGCTGCCTCGGGGCGGGACAGCTGGTGGGGAGCTGAGCAGGTGCCGGGTGTGGAGATGGGAGGCGCAGAGGGGACCGCCGTGGATCGACGGCTGCTGGGGACAGAGGAAGGAACAGAAAGTTAGACGGCTTTTAGAGGCGCTGGGAGTCTGCAGAGATGGCTCCCCCCTTGTCCCAAGGTGCTTGTAAATAGTCACTTCTGCCTACATCAGACTTGGAGGGGAGCGTCTGGCCTCGCGCCTCTGTGTTTCCACATCCTGAGAACCTCAGCTGCTCAGAAGCTCCAGATCCCCCCACCTTGTCAGACACTCAGGCCCTGCAGGAAGGTGCCTGCGCCTCCTCTTAGCTGTGGAAGGTCAGAGTCAGGAGGGACCGGGCATGGGGACACACCTGGGTTCTAACATCTCCGCTGCCTCTGGCCAGCCAGTGACCAGGGCCTGCTGTGGTCCTCTCTGAGCCTCCGTGTCCTCATCTGTACAACAGGTATCCTAAGCCTCTCAACCCTGCCCAGGCCTTGCAGGGGGGCAGGATTTCCCATCGCAGGCCTGGGAGACACATGTGGGAACCAAACACTGGCTGATTTAGTGCGGGCAGTCCTGGGCAGGGCCTGTGAGGGAGAGGGAAGGAGGAGGGGTCGTGCCTGCCCATGTCTTTTGGTTCTGACTAGGCACCCGAGAGGGAGGCTCCTGGTGCTGGGAAAGAGGCCGGGCTGCAAGTCTAACGGGCTCCCCGGCCCAGCTGCGGGCGAGCTGCTCAGCCTGCCTGGGCCTCAGTTTCTCCAGAGTTCAGGTTCAGTCACCACAGCTGTCGTGATGTTTGTTTCTTGGTGTCCAACGGGAGGGAACCTCCCCGATCTCCTATTTCTTTCTTTAAAAAAAGAAAAAAATTTAATTAATTAATTACTTTTTGGCTGTGTTGGGTCTTTGTTGCTGCGCGTGGGCTTTCTCTAGTTGCAGCGAGCGGGGGCTACTCTTCATTGCGGTGCGCGGGCTTCTCATTGCAGTGGCTTCTCTTGTTGCAGAGCACAGGCTCTGGACTAGGCGCGCGGGCTTCAGTAGTTGAGGCGCACGGGCTTAGTTGCTCTGCGGCATGTGGGATCTTCCCGGACCAGGGCTGGAACCCGTGTCCCCTGCATTGGCAGGCAAATTCTTAACCACTGTGCTACCAGGGAAGCCCTGATCTCCTAGTTCTGATCTGATTCTGGAACTTTCCAGGCCCTTTTAGGCCTTCTCAGGCCCTCAGCCACTCTCCCCTTGACGTATTCACGGTCTGCACAGGAGTAGGGGGCATTTTACTGGTTCTGAATGAGCTGCCTTGCGGGGAGGCAGTGAGGTCCCAGGGACAAGACCCTCACTCCCCTGTTCAGCTTCCAGGAGCCAGAGACCCAGCGTCCCCGACCAACAGGCCTCGACTCCTCTACCTCTCGTCTCCCATCTGCCTGAGCCCCTTCCCCACTGATCCTCTGGGCCCTTCACTCTTCCCTAGCTCGACCATTTTTCCTCAAGCAGCAGCAACCGTCTAGTATTTTATATATATATATATATAAATATGTAATAATAGCAACAACAATATTAATGAATGTTAACCTTTGCCTCTAAACCCACAGTCCAGTCTGCTCTGGGGCTGCCTTTATCTCTTTCCCCATCGGGGTGTGTCACGAGCTCATTGAAGCCTCTCATCACCATGAAAGCCACCTCTGAGAGCTGTGAAGGGAGCATGGCCCTGGAGTTCGATGGATCTGAGTTCAAATGCTGCTTCAGCTGCTGCCCCTGGGGCCCTGGGGCCTTTGCCTTCCCCATCACCATGGCAGCCCTCAGTTTCCTCATCCGCCCAAAGCGGAGAATGGCGATGGCCTCCTGGTAGCTGTGATGCTTAGACACAGCAGGTCCTAGGATCCACTTATGCACTGAAGAAGGATTTGGGGCACATGGCTTACCTCTCCACCCTCTCCAGAGCACAGAGGTGAGTCCTAAGCCCTGGCTGCAGGGAACTTGCCACCAGGCTCAAGCAGGCAAAATGCAACACTCAATCAACAATTCAGTGATAATTCAGGTTGTTGCAATAGATGCACAAGGCCAAAAAACTCTGCCTTCCCTCCACCTGCACCTCCCACCAAGGAGCTCACTGTCAAGCCTGGGAGATAGGTAATAATAACCATTTCTGTAGTAACAATACTGTTAATAAATAATAAGGATCGTTTGTTGAGTTGGGCTGAGAACTGTAAAGTGCTTTACATGGATTTTATTTTAATTCTCACAAAAACCTGAGAAGGCATCCTCAGAGAGGTGTAGCTGCTTGCTCTCAGGGTCACACAGGAGAGCTGTGATTTAAACCCAGAGGACTCTGTTCTATGCCTCTGTGTACAGGTCTCTGTGCACAAGGTTGCAGTCTCCTGAGTGTCCTCTACGTGCCAAACCAGGCACTGTCCCTGCAGTAAGTGATACCCACCTTCAGTATGTACTGCAATTTGGGTTGCCAGGGACAGAAAACCTAACTCAAAGGAGCTTAAATAATAAAGGGAATTCACTGGCTTACATAACGAAAAAAGAGGTAGGAGTGCTTCAGGCAAGGATTGATCCAGCCTCTAGACACTGTTTGGAATGGATACGACCACCAATGCATTTTCCCTTTCTTCATTTGTTGGCTCTACTTCCCCACTGTTGCATCATTTTCAGCAAGCCTACTCCTCCTGCCTCTAGGATGGTCACCAGCTGATTCCTCCTTTGCATCTGTGATAAACAAGAGTCCGAGTCACTCAACAGATAAATCCAAGTCTCAGAGTTTGGCCTGTGGTTAGCCAGATTTGGGTCATGTGCCCATTCCTGTACCAATCACTGTGGCCAGTCAAACCCTCCTGTGGCCAAACCACATCACCAGGAAATTTAGGACAATGAGAGGGAGAGGGAAAAGGATGCCAAACTGTAAATAGACATCCACTGCTTTCTTCCTACAAAAAAGGTGTTCTACCCATTTAATGGATGGGGAAACTGAGGATCAGAGCAGCCATGCACCAGAATGGTGCTCTCTGATGGGGGAGGGAGCTTTCCCAGAACAGGAGAGCGAGCTAGCCATTGTGGGCATCTTACATAAAAAGTCCTGTGCACACACCTATGCTTAACAAGGGTTTTGTTATCCTAACGTTCCCACTTTCCCCAAACCCACTGTTGCACCTCACTCTAGTAAGTGAAGAATGCAAATGGAAACAGCCAGAGTCTCATTTTTGGCTGAGCAAATTGGCAAAAGTAGACAAAATAATGATCCTTGATGCTGGGGTGTGTGGAGTGAGGCAGGCTGTTTATCTCTGGCTGGTGGCGTAGAAATTGGTCTGAGCTTTCTGGAAGAGAGTGTTTCTATATTGTGTTAAGAGCCCTAGCAGTTAGTAGCCTTTGACTCCCAGCAATTTTACTTCTAGGAATCCATCCTTAAATGATGGGGACCACCCAATAAAGAAATATGAAGTTGTCCAGTGCTGTGTTGCTTGTAGCAGGGGAACCCTGGTAACACTGCGTTCTCAGTGGCTCATCTACCCATGGTAGTGTGCAAAAAATGCAGCCCTCTTTATTGCTCTAAGCCTGAGCTTAATTTCTATTTCAACCTTCCATTCTGACCAGGGGCAGAAACTTAATCTCTGTAGCTCAGGCTCCCCATGCCCGCTGCCTCTTTCCCTCCTTGGGAAGCTCTTGGTCTTGTGTGGTTGTTAGTTCTTGATTCATTTAATCACTGCCTGTCCCCTGCATTCCTCTCCCACCTTGTGGCCTTCTGTGTGTGTGGGAACATTCCCCTTCTGGGAGGTAGGGACCTTGCAGACATCAAGCTCAGGCCCTCTGCCTGGACCCCGCAGGCAGACATGTCTTCTGCTCTCATTCTGTGTTGACGCAGGGATTGGGGAGTGGCAGCTGGGTCATCTTTGCCTTAGATTTCCGTACCTTTATAGAGTTTCTGCTAGAATCTAGCATTTTCCTGCCCTCTCGGATACTCTTGTGCTCAGCCCAGGGATTCTTCCTTAGCTGGTCTGGGGTGAGAATCCTTGCTTTTATACCTTCTTGCCTTCTTCCACGTCTTTTGCCTTATGTCAGAAGCCAAGACAGTGCAGGTGTCTGGACTGGGTGTGAGGTGGGGTGGAGATGCTGGTGCATGAAGGAGGATTCTGGGGGAACTTTGGTTAGAGCCACAAATAGGAACAGCTAATATTTATTGAGCACTTACTATGTGCCAGACCCTATTCTAACCAATTTACATGTATTAGCTCATTAATCTGTGTTAAAACTGACTTTGGTTGTTGAGGAAACTGAGGTTCAGACTAGGGATGTTTTTTTTACCCAAGGTAAAGGGGCTAAGAGGGGTGTTGGTGGTGAGCGAGGGGCCGAAGTGGTTTGAGCCCTCAGGGCTGGTTAAGGAGGGGGAAGGAGTTCAGGATCAGCCCCCCTTCCCTGCTCCCTGCTGACCTTCACCTGGGGAGGGCCGAGCTCCCCATTGGCAGATGCATGGGCCAGTGTCCTGCTGTGGTTGACCAAGTCTTGGGCCCCCGGCCTTGACCTCAGCTCTGCCTGGGCAGTCGGCCGAGCTCCCCATTGGCAGGTGCATGGGCCAGTGTCCTGCTGTGGTTGACCAAGTCTTGGGCCCCCGGCCTTGACCTCAGCTCTGCCTGGGCAGTCGGCCGAGCTCCCCATTGGCAGGTGCATGGGCCAGTGTCCTGCTGTGGTTGACCAAGTCTTGGGCCCCCGGCCTTGACCTCAGCTCTGCCTGGGCAGTCGGCCGAGCTCCCCATTGGCAGGTGCATGGGCCAGTGCCCTGCTCTGGTGACGAAGTCTTGGGTCCCCTGTCCTTGACCTCAGCTCTGCCTGGGGAGTCGCTGCATGACCACCTCTTGAGGCATCCAGTAGTGGATGAATTTTGCACAGGAGCCTTGGAGGCTAGATTCTTCTATGATGGGCCTGGGAAACCCAGCCTCCTCCCACCCCACATCCAGCCCCGCTCCTGTCTGAGCCGGTGGGGGGGCCCTAAGCACCTACTGTGTGCTCTTTCTTTCTATGCTGTCTCAGTGGGTCTCACATCAGCCATGTGTTACAATTCACCTTTTACAGTTGAGGAAACTGAGGCTCAGAGAGGTGAAGTCACTTACCCCGGGTCACACAGCCAGGAAGGGGGCAACCTGGGGTTGAACCCCATCTGGTTTATGCTCATCACACTCCATCAGGGCTGTGAATAGGCGATATGATCCCTGCCCTAGAATTCTAGCCCTGACCAGGCCCTCTAAGGGACAGGGCCAGGGTTTGGGTTATGGGATTGGAGGTGGGGAGGAGGCAAAGGCTCTGTGAGCACCAACCTGAGGAACCTGTGTGCTGTCGTCTGATGTATCTGGACAGTTCAGCTGTCGTCTGAACTTCCTATGGGGATTCTCTTAAAGGAACCATGTGAGAGAGAAGGGACAGTGACATGGATAAGTCTGCTTTGGTTTTCAGGTGATGGGCTCTGGGATCACACAGACTTGGGCTGAAATCCCAGCTCTGCCTGCTACCGGCTATGTGGTTTGGGACAAATCCTTTGTTATCTCTGAGTCTTGGGCTTCATATCTAGAAAATGGGTATAATGGTGCCTCCCCTGACCCTATAGAGATCACAATGTACAAAGTCCACACATAACTTTTGCCAAATTCATTGAGTCTTTTCTATGTACTGGGCACCATCCTAACCCTTCACACCCTTAACTTCATTTGATCTTCACTATGATCTGATGGGGGGGCATGCTCAGTGAGGTGAATCACCTGCCTAGGGTCACACAGCATGGAGGTGGCGGAGCAGGACTCAGCTGGCCTGTCTGCCTCGAGCGCCCACAGCTTCCCCTGCCCTTCTCGTTCTCTGTCCCTTTCTTGCTCGGGCTGGGGCCCTGGTACTTCTTATCCTGTGGTGCCTGCAGAGGAAGCTGACTCAGGGTTTTGCAGGAATTCTCTATCAGCTTCCATGCACTCCTGGTGAGTGTGGGCCACTGAGGGGTGAGGGCCTGGGTCCTCTTGACTCTCCCTGAGACATAACCACCACTTGCCTCAAAGCTTTCTTCCCTCCCACCCTCCCCCAGGCCCGTGGCATCTTCCCTACAGGGATACTGATGCTTCCCTGTAGTTTGCTGTAGTCAGCTGGTGCTCCCAGCTCTGCCCCCCCACTCCTGCAGCCTCGTGGTGGCTGGTGGCTGGTGGCTGGCGGTGGGTCCTGGGATCACCCCAGGAGACTCTTCAAAAGCCTTCTAAGCAGTCAGCACCAGCAGGCTCATCACTGCAGAGACCCGTCTCCTGGAGCACATCTGTCTCAGCTTGGGTCCCCCACCCAGAAGGCAGACTCTGAGACAAGGCTGGGTGCAGGTGGTTTATTTGGGACCAGATCCCAAGCACCAGGGGAATAGAAGAGAGATGGAGGCAAGCGTTATCAAGTTAGCCTTTGGCACAGGGGATCGGTGTTCCACCTTGCTGGAACCTTCTGAGAAGACTTAAGAAACATATCTCTGAACTGTCCACCTAGGGGGCAGAGGGAGAAACATTTACCTGTTGGCTCCTGTCCCCTACTGATCGAGGTGGGCCTAGGGGTGTTGGCTCCCCCACTTTTGGCTGTGCGTGTGAGTCCTGCTGCAGCTTCGGAAGAGGGGCCAGAAGCGAGGGGTCAGCATCCTCAGTGCTGTGAAGTGGCCCCTACGTGAAGCTGCGTGAGGTCCTCAGCAGTGGCTGGAGAAGGGGCGGGTGTTGGGCGGGGGTGAGAGGACTCGCAGAGCTACTCAGGAGGTGTCCAGTACCAGCATCTCTGCCCCGCCTGGTCATTCCCTTTCCCTTCCCTGAACCCATGGGTACTCAGGAGTACCCTGCTTTGCCAATGGTCTGGAGTTAACAACCACTGCTGGGCTTCGGTTATGTAGGTTGTGTGGTGTCCTTCTGAATGTACACCTGTTCTGTTCCAGGTCCTGCGCTAAACACTGTGACATATAATTGGAGCCTCACAGTTCTATGGGGGAGGCACTATACCCTCCCCATTTTATAGGGGGAGGAAATGGAGGCTCAGAGAGGTGAAGGCACATGCTCCAGGTCACACAGCTCGGAAGAGTGGGGTTGGGCTTTGCAGCCAGACCTCTTTCCTGCTGCGGCCCTCCGTCAGCTGGTTCACCCTCCTGCTTTCCTTCCCCATCTCCATCCTCCCTGTCACTGGGGCCAGACCGCCCAGTGCGAGGCAGGTAATAGATTTTTCAAGGGAGGGAGGCATGGGAGAGGCACTGGGTTGAAAGCGGGTGGAGAAATGGGGGGATACGGGAAGTCTGCCAGGTGGGGCTGTATCTTCTCTCAGTCCTGACACCCCTCCCCCATCATGCAGCCCCCCGAGTCCCGTCTCCCCGCCTCTCCCGCCCCATCCTCCTCCCTTAGACTCCCAGAAGGGCCTTCACGACTCGTCTAGTCCAGGCTTTCAAGATTCCTTGAAAGGAGGGGAATCCTTTGTTGAAATGACATCTTATGTGAACTCCCAGCACACCAAGCAGATAAAAGCGAGTCTGGTCTGGGGGGCAGCTGGGGGGCAGGGCCAGAGCTCCACTTTCTCCACTGCCCCCTACTCCCCCGCCCCCCCACTCCCACTTCAAAATGTCGCTGAGGCTATTCCAGGGAACCCTGGGGTCCCAAGGAATCCACTTTGAAAACCCCTACTCTCATCCATGTAGATGAAGAGAAGGAGGCCCAGAGAGGTCCCCTGACCTGCTCAAGGTCACCCAGGGAGTCAGGGGCAGAGGCAAGGCCCAGGCTGCGTGGCATCCAGGGTGTGCGTCCGCTGCGTCCTCTATGTGGCCGAGGGCTCCACGTTGTAAAATTCCCCTTGCAAACGCCAAGCGTGCCCCTGGCGTTGTGTTTGCTCACACCTGCGGAGGCTAGTGCTTCCAAATCCTTATCATTAGAGCGGGGCTATCACTCCAAGGCCTTCCCCCGCCCCACTCTCCAGGCTGAGATAAGGGGCGTTATCTGTCTCAGAGAGTGGAGCTCCTGGAGCAGTGGACGTAATAAATGATGTTTGCCGATCAGACCATGTTCACTGAATCTCCTTGAAGAAAAGACATAGAAATAGCTCAGCAGGCCCTGAATGCTCCAAGGCCTGACTTCCCTGGAGATGCGAGGACCAGGCCATGTGAGGTCCCGGAGACCCCTGCCTTTACTGGGCCCCCTTCTCAGTGGGAGCCCGTAGGGATGCCCTGACATGACGCAGGGGTGAGCTGGGTCACCAGCAGGCAGGAGGAGTGCCCAGTGTCCAGTTGGCCTCCCTCTGGATGTGTGTCCCTAAGTCTCTGCTCCTCTCTGGGCCTCAGTTCCCCCGTATGTACCAGAAGCTGTGGGCCTGGACCATCCCTAGGGCCTCAGTAGCTCGGGCAGCCTCTGTCCTCTAAACCCTCCTGCCTTGGACCCCTCGATGCAGGCGAATCTTGTGGGCTCCTGACCCCTCTTCTGCATGCCCAGGGACCAGCTGCACACTAGAGCCTTCCCTCCACCCCCGAGGCTCCCATCTGTTCCCTTCCTGGAGGACCGACTCTAAGCCCGTCCTTTGTCAGCAGAGCCACCTCTCCCAGCAAAGGGCTTTCATCTCAGTGAGCAGGACTTCCCTCCCCATCAGCAGAAACTTCTGGCTGGGGAAGAAACAGGTTTCTGACTCCAGAGGGAGCCTTCAGAGAGCCCAGCCTCTTGTCCTCTAATGTCTGGGCTGGAGCGGCTGCAGGAAGCTGGGTGAGCTGGTGTGGCTCAGTGGTTAAGGGCAAAACAGACCTGACCTTGAATTCTGACGATATTCTGGGGCTAGTTGCTTAAGGGTCACATGACTCAGTTTACCTAAGTGGATTATGGGGGCTAATAATCGTACCTAATTAAATAGTTCAAGAAATAAACAGCTAGTGTAAAAGATCTAGCACACTGCTTGGCACATGGTAAAGGCTCTATTGTGATAAACTGATTGTATTAAAAACCTCCATTTTTCAGTCTTTCTTGTCCCTCTATCCTTTGCAATAAGACCCTGCAGTTGATCCCACTCCTGAGCATATACCCAAAGAAAACCATAATTCAAAATGATACATGCACCCCAATGTTCACTGCAGCACTATTTACAATAGCCAGGTCATGGAAGCAACCAAAATGCCCATCAACAGACAAATGGATAAAGAAGATGCGGTACATATATACAATGGAATATTACTCAGCCATAAAAAGGAATGAAATTGGGTCATTTGTAGAGACGTGGATGGACCTAGAGACTGTCATACAGAGTAAAGCAAGTCAGAAAGAGAAAAAACAATATCATATATTATTGCATATATGTGGAATCTAGAAAAATGGTACAGATGAATCGGTTTCCAAGGCAGACAAAGAGACACAGATGTAGAGTACAAATGTATGGACACCAAGGGGCAAAAGTTGGGGGCAGTGGTGGTGGGATGAACTGGGAGATTGGGATTGACATGTATACACTAACATGTATAAAATGGATAACTAATAAGAATCTGCTGTATAAAAAAAATAAATAAAATAAAATTTAAAAAAGAACTGAATATTTGTTCTTGAATGAACTTGTATATGTAGCAACAAATCAGTTAAATTAGTCAAATTCATTATCAAATTCATTATGGCAATTCTTACAATAAACTATTTTGCAGTCATTAGGATGATTTATACCATTATGTATTGTCATAGAAAAGTATTTATGATAAGGAAAGATAAGTAAATGTCTTATTTGCATAAATTAAAAAAAAAAAAAGACCTGCAGTGTTCTCATTTAACAGGCAGAGTCTAATTCCCCAAACCTTGTGCCTGGTCTAGCCTTGTGATTGCTGTGGTCAGGTGGGAATGTGGCTGGAGTGATGCTGCACCAGTTCCAAGACTGGGTCTTGTACATTTCCACTTGTTTGCCCTTGCACTTTTGCTTTGTCATGAGAACATGCCCGGGCTAGCCTGCTGGAGGATGGGAGACATATGGAGAGGAGCTGAGTTGCCCCAGTGGATTAACCAACAGCCAGCCAAACCCCAGACACAGGAGCCCAGCCTAAGCCAGAGCCGCTCAGCTGACCCACAGACTCATGAGCTAAATGAATGCTTGTTTTAAGCCACTGAGTTTTTATGGTTGTTAAACAGCATTGCTATGGCCTAAATGACTGATGCAGATATTTGTATTATTATTACTATTATTATTATTTTTTTGCGGTACGCGGGCCTCTCACTGTTGCGGCCTCTCCCGTTGCGGAGCACAGGCTCCGGACGCACAGGCTCAGCGGCCGTGGCTCACGGGCCCAGCCGCTCTGCAGCATGTGGTATCTTCCCAGACTGGGGCACGAACCCGTGTCCCCTGCATCGGCAGGCGGACTCTCAACCACTGCGCCACCAGGGAAGCCCAGATATTTGTATTATTGAACTTAGGATGTCAGAGGATGCGGCCCTGTGCACTAACTTGCTGTGTGGCCTTGGGGAAGTCACCTCTGTCTCCACTGTCATTCCTATTTGCTAAATGGCAGTAGTAACACTCAGGGCTTTTGTGATGACAATTGTGGCTGAGCTGCTGGAGTTAGACTGGGGTTTGAACACTAGCTCTCTGAATGTCTGACCTTGAAGTATCACTTGAGCTGTCTGAGCCTCATGTTCTCCACTTGCTGGGTAACAAAACCATCTCAAAAGAACTGTTGTGAAGATTGGAACTTTTTATGTTGAAAGGTTGGCACATGTTAGGGACATGTTTCAGTTATCCATTCGCTGTATAACAAAACACCCCCAAACTTAAGAGTCTTAAAACAGCAGTTGTTTACTGTTTCTCTTAACTCGATGAGTTGATGGGTTGGTTTTTCTGCTCCATCTGTTTTCGGTAGGGTGACTGGGGTAGGGGAGGCATGTTCCGGGGAGGTGAGACTTTTCAGCGCTAAAACTGGAGAGCCCCAGGGAAAACTGAGATGGTCACTGTTGTTGTCTGGGTCACTCGCGCAGCTGCAGCCGGCGATGGGCTTGACTCGGCTGGGATGTTGAGGATGGCATCACTCTCGTGGTTGGTTGGTAGTTGGTGCTGGCTGCGGGCTGGGACGCAGGGGCACGGTGAGGGGTGGGGCCCCAGTGTACTGGTCTACCACCAGCTTCTTAAGTGGTTGGGTTGCTGCCGTGATTCTTATTGATATAATGAAAGGCCTGATTGATGATCTCCGAGGTCCCTCCCTCCCAGCTCCTGTGCTCGGTGATCCGGGAGGATGAATGACTTGCCCAGGGCCACCCAGGGAGGTGGGGGCAGAACCAGATAAATCATAAGCCTCACTACTGATAAAACAATCAGTAACTGAGAAACGACAGAAACATAAAACATTATACATCTGAGCATTGGCAAGAGTTTTAAGTGTGGCAGGACCATCACAGGGTCAGGCTGCTCTGTGCCTGCATTACTGCAGACAGTGAAGTGCTGGGAAAAAAGAATCAGAGGCGTCTGGGGCAGTGGGGGTGATGGTCACGTAGACCCTATAGCCCCCATCCCGTGACTGTGCAGAGGCCCTGCTGGAGGGGCTGTGTTTTCAAACCAAGGCTGAGTGTATGTTTCAAACTGAGGCTCAGAGAGGTCAAGTCACTTGCCCAAGGCCACACAGATAGGACAGGGCAGAGCAGGGATTGGAGTCAGCACTGTCTGCTTGCAAAGCCTGGGGTGTAATTTTCGAGCCAAGCTGCCCCCAGATTTCCTACTGTAGGAGCTTTTCTCCAGGAAGCTGGGTCAGGATAGACAGCTGGTGGTCAGATGGGCAGCAACCTCCTGCCTCCTCTCTGGGTGAAAGGGAAGGCCAGACTGAAATGAAATAAGGTCACTAGGGATCATACCCAGTGGGTCTGCAGGTCAGGAAATCTCATGTTCTCCAATTCTTGACCCCCAAACCCTTCTTTTTTTTTTTTTTTTTTTTTTTTTTTTTGCGGTACGCGGACCTCTCACTGTTGTGGCCTCTCCCGTTGCGGAGCACAGGCTCCGGATGCGCAGGCTCAGCGGCCATGGCTCACGGGCCCAGCCGCTCCACGGCATGTGGGATCCTCCCGGACCGGGGCACGAACCCGTGTCCCCTGCATCGGCAGGCTGACTCTCAACCACTGCGCCACCAGGGAAGCCCCCCAAACCCTTCTGACAGGCAGCCTGGTGCGTGGTTAAGGTCAGACTTTGGATTGAGGTGAGACTTTGGTCGGAGTTGGAGGTTCAGCCGAGTCCCTTAACAGCTGTGGGACTTCAGGCAAGGTCCCTACCATCTCTGGGCCTCAGTTTCCCCAGGGAGCTATAAGGATAAAACAAGAAGATGCACCCTGAGCTCTGAGACCGGTGCCCGGCTCCCATAAACCCTCTGTAATGCTCAGTGGTATCCTGCACTGAAATCTCATCATCCTACGGGGCAAAGGCAGAAGGGACAGGATGACAGACGACCTCTCTAGGCATCTTTCAGACAGGATCCTCCCCGCCAGGCCCAGTGAAGGAGGTGCAGATACGGCCACCTCCCCCACGCCTCTAACCCCAGGCGCCAGCGGATGATCAGAAAGGAAACATGAGCAAAATGGATCGGTCGGCCGGCAGCGCCAGCTGTTGATTTATTCCTGGGAAGGGCCCCATGTCCCCCGGAACGGTGACCTCTATTAATGTTGACATGTTGGAAAGCTACAAATTGGGAGGCAGCTCGCCTCTCCTGTCCCTTTAGAGAACCTGCTGTTAAGTTTCAAAGACCCTGGCGGGGTGTGAGGAGTGTCTGGGAGTGCAATTCCTTCAGGAGGAATATTCCATCAAAAGCCCGCGTGATAAATGGGGGCCCAAGTCACGGCAGACGCTCACCTAGGACGAGTTGCCCAGTGCGCTCACCTAGGACGAGTTGCCCAGTGCGGGAGACTTCACTCGCAGGGGTAAAAGGAGATTCATTCCCAACAGAATGCCTGAACAAACAGCCGGTGCCGGTGTGCATTTCTGCTGCCCTGTCCTTTGCTGCAGCCCCAGCTCCCCGGGCCCTGCCAGAGCCATTCTGTGCTGGAGGAGGGCCACCTCTTCGCCGGGAAGCCATGCAGACATCCAACCCCACAGATATAGGAAAGGGCTTCTCTGTGCTCAGGATGTGCTGCGTGCTTTGCATAAACTGCCTCTTGGTGTGCCCACCATTCTTGGCCAGGTGGGAGTTATTAGCCCCATCTTGCAGAAGAATGTGAAGCCCAGAGAGTTTGGGGCACTTGCCTAAGGTCACACAGCCCAGGAGCCAGAAGCCAGGACTTTGACTCCGAAATGGTTTTTTTGCACTGTTTAGCCCTGGATGAACCCTTGAAGGCAAGCAGTACCAACCACGGCATTTTATAGCATGGAAACTGAGGCCCAGAGCGGGGTCGTGGCTGCCCAAGGTCACAGAGCCAATTTAGTAGAGAGGAATTTTCTAGTGATGAAAGGAAGTGTAGCTCCTGGCCCACAGTTGGCACTTACTAGATTGAAGTCAGTTTCCTTCTTTCTTCTTTTTTCCACCAAGGCCAAGGGAAAAGCAGGAGTGGGGGAGTTACAGTGATGAGAACTGAAAACTCAGCAAGGTGGAGTGAGTGCCCCTGGGTCACACAGCCAAGCCAAGCTGGGTAGGAAGCGTGTTGTGCTGAGTCGATTTTATACACACGATTCCCTTCAATTTCAACCTCAGGCCTGTGGACGGAGAGTCAGCTATAGGGGGGCAACCCTGGGGGTCAAGGATGGCATTCTGCTCTGTGGGTTCCAGCAGAGCTCATGTAGCTTCCAGAAGGCTGGCTCCACAGAGAATCCCGGGCTGCTCAGAGACTTCCTGGAGCCCAGGACGGCAGCCTTCCCCTCCACCTCACCTGCTCCCCGACCTGTGCCCCACTCCTGAGAGAAGGTCTAGAACTGACTCCTTAAATGTTTTCATTTCCTTATTACTCACAGGATAACACCTGGACCCCTTTCCCTTGCCTGCTGCAGGATGGCTGCTGGTCCCTGCACACACACCCGGCTCTTTCCTGCCTCTGGCCCTTTTGCATGCTGTTCCCCTGACTAGAACACTTTTCCCTCTCTCCCTGCCTAACGTCCACCTCTAGGGCTCAGCAGAGGTGTTGCTTCCTCCCTGGCTATTAGCCTGGGCATGTGTGCCCCTCCTCTGGGCTCCTGCAGCCCTTGGGCTCTCAGAGTCCTCATCAGCTCAGCAGTGATTCCCTATTGCAGGTCTGTATCCGAGACTGGACTGTGAGCCCCTTGAGGACAGGGCTACGTCATTCACCTCCCCGGTTCCAGGGCCCGGCACAGTTGGTGTTTTACAAGAACTAGTGTAACTGGATTGAGTTTGTGAGCTGCCATCCATGCCCCCAAACTGCAGCTGTCCCTAGGATGTGGGCACAGCGCAGAATGTGTGTACATGTGCGTGTGCATGTGTGCGTGTGCATGTTTGCATGTGTGTAAGGGCTTTGGATCCCAGCTGCTCTTTGGGAAAAGGCCTGGGAGTCATGGTTCAGGTCTGAGGGTCCTATGGGTTCCTCCCCTGAGCCCCACTGCAGGAAGAAGCCCGAGGGGGCTGGCTGGGGCAGGGCCTGGTCCCCACAGACTCCATTCATCACAGCTCCAAACTCCCCATCAATCCCGCTCTTAATGTACCCAAGGATTGATATTCTTCCTCGGCCGGGCCAAGGGCCGGATCGATTCCTGTCTTAAATGCACCAGCCTCCCTTCAGAGCCATCAAATGAGCATTTTGTGGAGGTGGTTATTTAAAAACAGCCTTTTAATTCTGTTCTTGACTCAGAAATACTGCAGGCTTATGTTCTTTGACCCTGGGCACAGGGCAGGGCTGTGTCTCCTGCTCGGTACGGATTATCTCATTTAATCTCTCGATAACCATTTGAGACAGGTTATTTTGATGCCCGTTCAGATGGAGACATGGAGACCCAGGCTGGTGGGGTAGCTTGCCTGGGGGGTAGAGCTGGGACTGGAACCGCGTTTTTCTGATGCTGGTTCATACACATAACGGGGACTTAACCCAGGTGGGGTGAAACCCCACCTGGCAGCCCCCCGCCAAGTCCAGGGCCCACGGGATGTCCCTGAGATACCCTGCCGCTTGTTGCATCCGGGCTGCATCAGCCCCAGGCCCCAGTCCTGGGGGTGGCTCCCTCCCTCCTATCCCTCCCACAGCCTCCAACTCGCTTGATTGCAATTAAGGATGGAGCCACTGAACAGGGTTCGACTGGTGAATTAATAACCTCATCCCCCAGCCAACTCTGTGGCCACCACACACCTCTGGCACGGGGTGGGGGAGGCCTTCTTTATCTGGCTGCAGGCAGTGCTCAGATTTTCCTTCTTAGACAAGAGGGCACAATTATCTCGCTGCTGGTTGCTTCTTGTCCCTGCCCCCAGCTGCGGCTGCTGGTGCCCGACCACTGCCTGGGATTTCCCCCAAGCCTGGTGCTTCTCTGCAGAAATGTCCCCCAAGTGGCTGGTTTGAAATCTCAGGGCTGGATTGGCTCCAGGGACTATTGGGTGCGTTCCCCTGTCACCGTGCAGTGGGTGGCTGCGTTCCCCTGGAAGGGCTGGCTCTCAGTCCAGCTTTGTCGGGGTGGAGGTTGTGAGTCTTTGCAAGGGTCACTGCCAGCCTGTGAGCTCCCGCCTGCAAAGATGCGGACCTGCACTGGGCCTGGCCCTGGACATAATTAACACAGGACAGAAAGGAGCTGCCCAGGATCCTCTTTGGCTGCTGTTTAATTGTCCACCCACCCGTGATGGTGGAGAAGGAGGGTCTCATTAGCCAATGGGACCCCCGAGGGCTCTTGTCTCGCAGGTTGCGGAGAAGTGAGATTGATGTTGCCCTAGAAGAAGTTTCTGCCTGCTCAGCTGACTTTGGCTGGTTTATTTGCTGCAGGGGGAGACCCTTGTCATCGTGAAGGGAATCAGGTGATGCAGGAGGGAGAGAAACAGCTAAACTGTGTAACATGGGCCCAAACCTCAAATGTTTTTTTAGGCGGTTCAGTGCACGGACCTTGTGCAACCCTGGCTCTGCCACTAGAAAGCCAGTGTCTTCAGATGAAGGAATTTGACTTTGCTGAGCCCACTTCCTCTCTGTGAACTGTGAACTACAGCAGCAGTACGTACCTCATGAGGCCATGGGGAGGACACAAATGAATCCATCTGTGTAAGTGCCTGCAACAGGGCCTGGCCCAAAGTTAGGGCTGTAAAATTGTTCGTGGTTACTATTTTACTTTATCTTCATGCGGGAATCCTCCGAGAGGTCATCAGGAAACTGAGGATCAGAGAAGGGGAGTCATTTGTCCAGAGTCACACAGCTTTAAAGAAAGAGCTGGAATTTAAAACTCAAAATCCTACCACCCCATAGGGTACTGTCCTTTTTTAGAGGGCAGGGGCTAGGGCTCTGGCTCTCCCCTTTGTCCCTGATTTATCACGTGACCTTGGGCAACTCATGTCCCCTTTTTGAGCCTCAGTTGTTCCATCTTTAAGATGGTCATATTATTTATTTATTTATTAAAAAAAATTTTTTTTGCGGTACGTGGGCCTCTCACTGTTGTGGCCTCTCCTGTTGCGGAGTACAGGCTCCGGACGCGCAGGTCAGTGGCCATGGCTCACGGGCCCAGCCGCTCCGCGGCATGTGGGATCTTCCCGGACCGGGGCACGAACCCGTGTCCCCTGCATCGGCAGGCGGACTCTCAACCACTGCGCCACCAGGGAAGCCTGGTCATATTACTTTTGTTGAATGAAGGCCGACAGCTGGATTAGATGGATTGGATTAGACCGGAAATTTGTAGGGGGCCTCAGAAACAATCCAGGCTCATTCTACCCTTTTAAAGATGCGGTCACTGAAGCCCAGAGAAGAAGAGAGAGTTTCCAGGATCACACAGCATTTGGGATGGAGCCAGGGCCAGAAGTTTCCAGCCTCTACGGCCAGCACCAAAGAGGTGGCCTCAGGGGGGCCCTCCCTCCTGCTGGGACATCTGGGTTCTCCCCAGTCAGCAAGTGTGTAACCCATCTCCTGGCTGCAGGCTTCCTGCTTCTTGCCTCTCCCTCATCTGCCTCTTCTGATGGGTCCAGCCAGGTAGAAACTGTGCCCTTTTGGGCTGCCGTTCCAGGGTCTGAGCCTTCACCTTCCCTGTTCCCACTCAGAGCTGGGCTGGACACGCCCTGGAGAAACTAACCTTCTGACTGGACCGTTGTTAAGATGGGACTGAGTTAAGATGGGACGGAGACTCCAGGAGGAGTCTTGCAGTTTCAACAGACGGCCATTCAACCCTCCTCTGCCCCATTAGGAGCCCTTCAACAACTTGGGGAGCAAAGAAAGAAGCATTTTTTGGAACCTGCAGAACCCCCATTGCCCTCTCCCCCAAGGCTCCGGGGCTGGAGGAAAGACCTGTGAAACAGGCCCCAGTTGGCAAATGGTGTGGGAAAGACTTCCCACAGGACACGGAGAAAAGTAGCCTGGAAATAAATGATGCGCTGCCAGACCTCCTATTGAAGGAGGGTTGGAATCCCATCTCGGGAGATTAAAGTTCCCATCTTGCTGGTCTCCAACTGTTGATATTGGATTGTTGATACCCCAGAAAGTTGATGCCCCAGAAACACTGATATTTAAGGATCACTGGAACCACAGTCTCTGGGAATTGTGATTGCAGGAGTGTTAATCACCCAAGAATGCTGTTTTTCAAGAAGTCTTGGACTCCCATCCCAGGAAATTGATCCTCCCAGAATATTTATTCCCTGTGCTGTTGGTACCCCAGAAACAATCCTTTCTCATCCCCAGGCCCTCGGCAACCTGGCTTTCCCAGGAGCTCATTCCAGGCCTGATGGAGACCCTGTGAGGGATTTTCTCCCTGGAGGGATTTTGGAGAAATATTAGAGCCTGACTCTCCCACTTGAACTGCATCACGATCACAAGGAGGGCTCCTCAAAACACACACTGCCTGGGCCCACCTCCAGAGCTGCAGATTCAGCAGGTCTGGGGTGCAAGAATTTACATTTCTAACAAGTTCCCAGGTGAAACTGATGTTGCTGGTCCCGGGACCACACTGTGAAAACTTCTGTTCTGGAACTTAGATGTTAAGTTCTTAGCTCTGGCTGCATTTTATTTTATTTATTAAAAATTTTTTTCTTTATTTTTTTATCGAAATATAGTTTTTTTAGCCTTCAAAGTACTTTAATTTTTTTAATTGAAGTATAGTTGATTTACAATGTTGTGTTAATTTCTGCTGTACAGAAAAGTGATTCAGTTATACACATATATATATGTATATTCTTTTTAATATTCTTTTCCATTATGGTTTATCATAAGATATTGAATATTGTTCCCTGTGCTATACAGTAGGACCTTGTTGTTTATCCATCCTATATACAATAGTTTGTATCTGCTAATCCCAACCTCCCACTTCATCTGTCCCCCATGGCAACCACAAGTCTGTTCTCTATGTCTATCAGTCTGTTTCTGTTTCATAGATAGGTTCATTTGTGTCATATTTTAGATTCCACATATAAGTGATAGCATATGGTATTTGTCTTTCTATTTCTGACTTACGTCACTTAGTGCAATAACCTCTAGTTGCATCCATGTTGCTGCAAATGACATTATTTCGTTCATTTTCACGCTGAGTAGTATTCCATTGTATATATGTGTATATATGTATATATATATATATGTATATACCACATCTTCTCTATCCATTCATCTGCCGATGTACATTTAGGTTGTTTCCATGTCTTAGCTATTGTGAATAGCACTGCTGTAACATAGGGATGCATATGTATCTTTTTGAATTCTTGTTTTGTCTGGATGTATGTCAGGCTGCATTTTAGAATCAATCAACTGTGGAGTTTTTTTTCAAAGACTTACTTATGTATTTTATTTATTTTTGGCTGCGTTGGGTCTTAGTTGTGGCATGCAGAATCTTCGTTGAGGCACGCAGGATCTTTCGCTGTGACGCACGGGCTCTTCGTTGCAGTGCGTGGGCTTCTCTCTAGTTGTGGTGTGTGGGTTTTCTCTTCTCTAGTTGTGGTGTGCAGGCTCCAGGGTGCATGGGCTCTGCAGTTGTGGTGTGTGGATTCCAGAGTGTGTGGGCTCGTAGTTTGCGGCATACAGGCTCTCCAGTTGAGGCGTGCAAGCTCAGTAGTTGTGGCGTGCGGGCTTAGTTGCCCCGTGGCATGCAGGATCCTAGTTCCCTGACCAGGGATCGAACCCGCATCCCCTGCATTGGAAGGTGGACTCTTTACTACTGGACCACCAAGGAAGTCCCTCATCTGTGGAGATTTTAAACTGCTACCCACCCTGAGAAATTGATTTAATTGATCTGGGATGGAGCTGGTAATTTAAAAAGTTCTCTAGGTGATTCCAGTTGTGTGGTCAAGAGCTAAGAACCACTGAGCTCAGCCAAGCTTGGGATGGGGGTGAGTAAGAAGCAGTTGTGTCCTGTTAGAGCTTCTGAGATGCGAGGGAGAAAGACACACCTTGGGGCTTTGGGGCAGAGCCTTGGGTTTAGCTCCCAGCAGGGGCACCCCCAGACTCAGGGTCCAGGCAGCCCAGGACCCTCCTCTTGGAGCTACTGAGATGGCTTCTCCTGGATCTGGTACTGTGAGGGGGTCTGTTCATTCATTCACCCCTATTCAGTAGACGTGTATTTGGCACCTACTATGAGCACTGTTCTAGATCCTGGGGTATACATTCTGTGAGTGAAACAGAGAGACATCCCTGCTTTCATGAAGCTCAAGTTCGAGTTTATAGTGCTGATGATGCCAAGTGTGGTCCAGAGGTGTTCTAGCATCTGAACATCTCTTTGTTCATACTCACGGCTGGCAAAATGATGGAGCCTGGAGCCTGGGGCAGGCAGTGGGGTCAGGGTTGGGTACAGGGGCAGTAGGGGAGGCTCCCAGCACACCCTCTAGGTAGAGTCTCTAAAACCTGGCCAAGAAGGGAGTCATACTTTTTCCTGGGTTCCATCTCCTGTTTGTCAGACCTTGATTCAGCTTCTAGGTGATGGGCATCTCAGCATCACCCAGTCCACCCCTCTGCCTCCAGAAAAGATGGCAGCAGGTCTTCCCCTGGGGCCTGTCTTGAGGTGGTGGGTCTGGGGGCTGCTTTTGTCTCATGTCTCCACCCCATTCTCTTCCTTCTTTGGTTTTGTCCCCCTTTTTTTTTTCACTCTCTGTCTCAATCTTCTGTTTCTGCCCCCTTCTTTCTGCTTCTCTCTCTCCATTTTTCCTTTGTTTGCTTGTCTCCAACCCTCCAGGCACACTCGGACCCCTGACACCTTGGGACATCTGGAAGCGTCTCTCGTGATTGGATCTCTCTTCTCTGGCTACATCCTTTCCCTCTCGATGAACATATTCCAAGCCTGATGCTCCGAGACCCCTTGGGCAGCTTGACTTGCTTCCTTTCCTCTGCCAATGGATGCAAATTTCCCTCCCTGGCCAGGGCATACAGAGCAGACTGTAGCATCCTGCCTTTCCCCCTCCCCACAGGCCTGGAGTGGGTAGGGGCTACTTAGGGGTCAGAGTCTCCATTGAGCAGGTTCCAGTCTTGGTTGGGTTAGGAAGCCCAGTCCTCAAGACTAGTTAGGGCAGTGACTCTGGTTCATTCTCTGATACATTTAATTTAATGAACATTTGTGGGCTGCCTATGGTGTTGCAGGCACTGAGGCAGAGAGAGAAATAAATCACAGTCCTCACCCTAAGGAGTCAAGTGAATGATGTTGAAAGTGCCATTCATCGACCCTTCTATTCTCTCATCGTTCATTTATTCATCCATTTATCCATTCACTCCTTCAATAAATAGTGACCACCTTCTATGTCACCGGCACACGGGGATATAGGAATAAACCTGAGACAGTCCCTTCCCTCAGAGTCACCCCCTAGCGGGGAAGACAGACAAGGCTCCAAGCTCTCATCAGATTCCAGGTCTGGGTGGCCAGACCTCCTCTTCAGCCTGTCTGGTGGTGGCCTGGGTGGGCTGGGCTGGGGCAGTTACCACAGACCTGGCTCAGGGACAGGTGAGAGCTGCCCCAACTCAGAGGGGATCTGTGGTCCTGACATGCTACTAAGTCTCCCTGAGCTGCGTTACAGAGCCCACTGTAAAGTGTGCCTTTTAATACCCTGATGGCGTCAGGCGTAAGAATGCAAACTTCTGCCACGGGGAAGGGGAGGAAATCCATTTCCCAGCTAGGAAATTATTGAATATTTAGGACCCAGAGGAGATCGTTTAGAGGGGGAAATGAATTTCTCTGGCTTCCTTTGGCTGAGATAAATCAGCCCAGCTGCTCTCATACTTTCATTTACCCCTGAGGAACGGGTCTGGATGGGGGTTTATGCAACGCTAAAGTAATCGTTCTTCCAGAAGTGGTAACGTTGCTTCCAAAGCCATCAGCTCCTACCTACTGCCAGGGTGGTGGACCCCATCGGTCAGCCCTGCCTGTGTACATCCCCAGGGCCCAGAGGCCAGGAGGGGGAGGGGGAGGGTAGCGCCATCTTCCCTCCTGATAATTGAGATCTTGCTGTCTTGATGGGATATTGAACAAGATCCAAGTCTCAGCCAGTAACAATGGGGTCACCCAACAAAGTGCCTGGGGTTGGGCCAGGGGTCTGAGCCATGAGGCAGGAGGACTAGGGGGTTCCAGATTTAAGTTAAACTTAAGAAAGGACTTCCCCTGTCAGAAGGTAGTCGTGGTATTGCTCTCCCTAGGTGATTGGTCAGAGCAGAGAAGACCCTTCTCTATGGGGGATGGAGGCAGGAGATGGACTGAGTGACCTCTGAATCCCGAATGACCCAGGATTCTGTAATGCCCAGACTACCAACCTATAAATGTTGGTAATCTTGCCTTGGCACTGGGCAAGGACTAATTTTTTCTTCACAAAACTATGTTCTTCTAGATCAGGGCTTGGCCAACTTTTTCTCTGAGGGCCAAATAGTAAATATTTTTGTTTTGACAGGCCGCACAATTTCTGTAACAACTACTCAACTCTGTAGTTGTAGGGCTAAAGGGGCTGTAGACAATATATAAGTGAATAGGTGTGGCTGTGTTCCAATAAAACTTTATTTATTAAAAACAGGTGGCAAGCGGGATGTGGCTCCCTACCATAGTTTACTGACTCCTGTTCTAGACCTTTGATTGTCAAACTGAGACTGAACCAGGGGTTTTTGACTTTTGTGTTTTTGAAACTGCTCTATTTCATTTTCCTGATTAGAAAGGTAATGTTTGCTTATAGAGAAAAATTAAAATGCTATAGAACGTGAGAGTCATTGGTAACCCTCCCCCTTTTCAAAGACATCCGCTGTTCACAGTTTAATGTCAGTATATATTTTTTGTCCTAACACCGTATTCTTTTTAAAGGTCATCTTGTACAGACCATATTTACTGAGGCTGTTATATTTTGAGTCCCAAGTTGACTCGGGTTGAAAAGAAAATGGGAAATGGTGGCAGGCAAATGGAGCCCAGGGTGACCAGGTCATCTCTTTCCTGGGAATGTTTCTTCTCTTTCCTGGGAATGTTCCCTCCCAGAGAACTGTGTGGTGCCTTTGGGATGTCTGCTGTGTACCAAGCTGACACGGAGGAAGGGCAGGTGGGTGAGAAGATGTGGGGAGGGAGCCGGGGCAGCTCCTCCTGGCCAGTGGGAGTCAGCAGTCCCTAGGGAGAACTTGCTGAACACAGCAGTGGGGCAGGGACCCCTGATGGGGGTGTCTTGGCAATGGGAAGAGGAGTCCTGAGCCACACAGGATTCTGGCTGGCCTAAGGGGCTCTCCCAGCTTGGGGCACTGGGACATGGGCTGACCTGCCCACTTCTGGAGGAGGAGGAAAGCCCTTTCCAAAAGAGCCCAGGGATACAAGGGAAAGGGGCTCCGTATCCTCCCTGCCCCCTGCCTTGAGCAAAAATACATTAAAATAATGGAAAAAAGAGGGTACAAAGAGGGAGAAATTCAGTCTTGGAAAAGGGCCCCCACTGTCCCCCCAGGACTCCCATGCTCCCTGGGAGTGGCATGTGGGATGAGGAGCCTGAATCCCCTTGGGGGTCCTAATGCCATCTGTGCCCTGAAACAGGAGCTAAAATCCCCAGGCATCGGCTTTTCTTCAGCCTCGATTCCGTGGAGGAGAAAACATCTTTTCCCAACAGGGACAGGATGGAGAAGAAAGGGGGAGAAGAGAATGACCAGTTTTCTTGAGAGAGCGGATGGCCCAGTTTTCTACACCATCACGTTACACCATAAATTAATTTCAGATCGGTTAGATCCAATTTGGCTCCTGAGCTTAAAAAAAAAAACGGAGGTATAATTAAAAAACAATAACAACAATGGAACAGGAGTTCAGCTATCACAGTTGATTTTTCTCAGAAGTCGATGATGAGAAACTAGTGCAGCTCTGCATCGTTCTGGAAGCTGTACCAGGAGGGGAGCAGGGTGGGTGGGCCCTGCCTCCCAAAGTGTTTGTGGTTCCAAGAGAGACCCTGAGGCTGGGCGGCTCCCCCCATCCCCCCCATGCAGATCTTGTGTCCCTTGCGACCACACTGACCTTTGTCCCTCTTTGTCTTCTTCTGCAATGCCAGATCTCCAGTCAGCTTTCTGCAGCCTTGTCCTGTGCTGCTCTATGGCCCACTGCAGTCCTCCACCCCCCGATCCCCTCTCCTGCAGCAAGGCTCACCTGCCCTGTCGCGTCCTCTGATCACGCAGGCTCAGCAGTGTGGAGCTGGAAGGGCCTTGAACAACATGGGCTCCAGCCCCACAGGAGAGCTGATGATCACAGCTGGTGGTTACTGCACACCTACTAGGTGCCCACATCTCCTTCTTCTCCTCTTGACACTACAAAGTACGTACCTTTATGGCCCCATTTTTATTTTTTTATTTTTTTGCGGTATGTGGGCCTCTCACTGTTGTGGCCTCTCCCGTTGCGGAGCACAGGCTCCGGACGCACAAGCTCAGCGGCCATGGCTCACGGGCCTAGCCTCTCCGCGGCATGTGGGATCTTCCCGGACAGGGGCACGAACCCGTGTCCCCTGCATCGGCAGGCGGACTCTCAACCACTGCGCCACCAGGGAAGCCCATGGCCCCATTTTTATAGATGGAGAAACTGAGGCTTGGAGAGGTGAAGTGCCTTGTCCAAGGATAACAGCCAGGAAGGGGTTAAGTTGGATAAGGGTTAAGTTGCTAAACACTGTGCTGTGTAACAGTTGGGAATACAAAAACAGGCAAGGCAAAGCCCCTGATTTCAAGGTATTCACAATCAGGGCAAGCCTTGAACTAGGCTGACCAGCTGGATGAGTGGATGGATGGATGGATGGATGGATGGTTGGATGGGTGGATGAGTAGATAAATGGACAAATGAATGAGTGCATCCACTCATTGATGGGTGGATGAATGGATGGATAGATGGATAGACAGATGGATGGACAGAAAGCCAAATTTGAAGACATAGAGAAAAGCAGGCAATGAAGACAGGCTGCACAGCAGCTCCCTTTGTCCTTGATTTGATGGGTGGCCAGTGAGCGGGTCTCACTGGCCCTGACATTAGTCTGCTGTGTGACCTCAGTGACCCATTTAACCTCTCTGAGGATAGTGGTACCATTTGTGAAATGAGGGCTTGGTTGCAGCAGTCTCTAAATTCCCACTGGGTTCCTAATATTCTTTGATGATCTAATTTTCTCTCAGCCCCAGAGTTGTAAGATCCACACTCATACTGGAAAGCAGAGGTAGTTGTGTGGGTGGTGGAGGTGGATGAAATTTAAATTTTGACTTGCTGAAATTCTTGAAAAGCAACAGTTATAAGCTGGCAGCTGAGACACAGGTATCCTTTGTTCATGTCCATAAATACTGGGTTTTTTTCTTAATTAACAGCCAGCATTTAACAATCAGGCAATTTTTCAGTTTCCCTTGGAAAACTGAAAGCTTGGGCAACATGGGCTCCTACTCCTAGCGTAGTAGTAAAGAGCCAGGCTTTGCACCCAGCCAGGAGTTCAAATCCCAGTGCTGACCTTTTTTAGCTGTGAGTCTTTGGGGGAAGTTACTTAAACTCTGTGCCTCAGTTTCCTTATTTGTAAAATGGGGACGGTGATAGTACGTTCCTTATAGGGTCATTGTGAGGATTAAATATTAATGCATGTAGAGATTTAGAATAGTGCCTGGAACTCAGTGAGGGCTGTGTAAACGTTGTCTTTTCTTACTGTTATTTTTTTCCCCATGGATATTAACCTGCTTAGGACTGCCACAACCAAATACCACAGACAGGGTGGTTTAAACAACCTATTTTCTCACAGTTCTGGAGGCTGGAAGTCCACGATCAGGGTGCTGGCAGGGTTGGTTTCTCCTGAGGCCTCTTCTCCTGGTGCACAGACGGCCGCCTTCTTGCTGTGTCCTCACGTGGCCTTTCCTCTGTACACGTGCATCCCTGCTGTCTCTCCTTCTCCTTAAAACCCACCAGTCCAATAGGATTAGGGCCACACTTAGACTTCATTTAATCTTAATTACCTCCTTAAAGGCCTTTTTTCCAATTGTAGTTACACTGGGGGTTAGTGCGTCAACTCAGGGGACATAATTCAATCCAAACTATCATGGTGTAGCATCAGCCCAAGGTGAACAGCAGCTGCTCCCTCAGGACAGGGCTTTTTTTTTTTTTCTGTTCATAACAGTCCCAATTAGGGTGACTACCCTTCATGGTTTGCCTGGGACAGAGGTGGTTCCTGGGACGCCAGTCTTTCATTTTTAAAACGAGGCAACCCAGGATGTGCTGGGCATTCAAGTCTTAATCACAGCCCACTTCCTTCATTTATTTTACCTGCCTGGCCCCTGAGTTGTTTTTTGTTTTGTTTTGTTTTGTTTTTTGCGGTATGCGGGCCTCTCACTGTTGTGGCCTCTCCCGTTGCGGAGCACAGGCTCTGGACGCGCAGGCTCAGCGGCCATGGCTCACGGGCCCAGCCGCTCCGCGGCATGTGGGATCTTCCCGGACCGGGGCACGAACCCGTGTGCCCTGCATCGGCAGACGGACTTTCAACCACTGCGCCACCAGGGAAGTCCCGGCCCCTGAGTTTTGACCTTGCTTTGGAGTGACACCTGGCCCTAGGAAGGCTGGTGAGAGATTGGAAAAGATGAGCTCCCTGGGCTGCAAGGCACCAGGTGAGTTTCTTGGCCAAGCCAGGGAGAGAATGTAGCACGAGGGACTCTGTGGGAGCCCGGGCTGCCGAGGGTTAAACCTACATCAGGAAAGAACATCCAGCAAACGCCAAGGGAAGGAACCAGCAAAAGCATTATCATGATTAATGTTATTTCAAAGACTTAATTTTTTCCCTTCTTTCAGAAATGTTGTGCTGAGTGTTATTTCTTGATTCTGAATGTCCTTCCCCCTGGAGTAATTTGGAACAAGGTCACTGTTAACCAGGAGGGCCTCCTCGCATCTGATCTATCTGCTGAGGCCCCTGCCAGGAGGAGGGGCTGTGAGCCAGCAGGAGACAGTCTGATGGAGGAGGTGCTGGGACCAGTCCTGATGCTTTCAGGGCTGGGTCCTCCCTGGCTGTAACCTCACCTCGCCGAGGGACAGACAGAGTCTTCAATCCAAAGGGGCAGGAGTGGGAGAGGTCTGGGGTGAGGATCAAGAACTTTATTCAGGCTCTACCCCTTGTTGGCTGGGAAATTTTCCACGTCTCAGTTTTCTTACCTGCAAAGTAGGGTCAAGACTGGTACATCCCCTTCTGGATGGTTGTGTTAGTTTTTTTTTTTTTTTTTTTTTTTTGTGGTACACGGGCCTCTCAGTGTTGTGGCCTCTCCCGTTGAGGAGCACAGTCTCTGGACGCGCAGGCTCAGAGGCCATGGCTCACGGGCCTAGCCTCTCCGCGGCATGTGGGATCTTCCCGGACCGGGGCATGAACCTGTGTCCCCTGCATCGGCAGGAGGACTCTCAACCACTGCGCCACCAGGGAAGCCCGGTTGTGTTAGCTTTTGATTCTGGGAAGTCTGAGCACTTCTCAAGCTCAACTGTGCACACCGATCTCCTGGAGTGGGCAAGTGAGACAGGACTCTGAATTTCTAACAAGTGTTTAAGTAGTGCCCATGCTGCTGGCCCATGGACCGCATTTTGAATGGCAAAGCTTGTGAAGATGAAATGAAATGTAAGTTCTTAGCATCATAGGAGGTGCTCAAAGTACGTATTACTTATCATCATCATCATCACCGTCATCATCACGGCAACCATCATCATCGTCATTTCAACTTCACCATCTTTATCCCTGGCATCAGCATCATCTTCTTTATCATCATTATCAACCTCATTTTCATTGTGGTTGGCATCATCATTAGAGCTTGTCTATGCCCTCTCTTGCTCCCATTCTCCAGAGGAGGTAATCGAGACCCAGAGATGGTTTGAGACTTGTACCAGCCAATTTTATACAGAAGAGAAGCTCCCAGGGTTGAGGGCTGCTCTGTTGAAGTAGACAAGAGCCTGGTGGTTGGAAGTCAGGAGACTGGTCTCACTCTGTACCTTTGTTAATTAAGCCTTTGAACTTTTATTTTTTATTTTTATTTATTTAATTTTTAGTTATATATATATATATATATATATTTAACATCGTTATTAGAGTATAATTGCTTTACAATGGTGTGTCAGTTTATGCTTTATAACAAAGTGAATCAGTTATACATATACATATTTTCCCATATCTTTTCCCTCTTGCGTCTCCCTCCCTCCCACCTCCCTATCCCACCCCTGTAGGTGGTCACAAAGCACCGAGCTGATCTCCCTGTGCTATGTGGCTACTTCCCACTAGCTATCTGTTTTACATTTGGTAGTGTATATATGTCCATGCCACTCTCTCACTTTGTCCCGGCTTACCCTTCCCCCTCCCCGTGTCCTCAAGTCCATTCTCTAGTAGGTCTGCATCTTTATTCCTGTCTTGCCCCTAGGTTCTTCTGACCATTTTCCTTCATCTTTTTTTTTTTTAGATTCCATATATATGTGTTAGCATACAGTATTTGTTTTTCTCTTTCTGACTTACTTCACTGTGTATGACAGACTCTAGGTCCATCCACCTCACTACAAATAACTTATTTTCGTTCCTTTTTATGGCTGAGTAATATTCCATTGTATATATGTGCCACATCTTCTTTATCCATGCATCTGTTGATGGACACTTAGGTTGCTTCCATGTCCTGGCTACTGTAAATAGAGCTGCGATGAACATTTTGGTGAACTTTTAAAGAGATGGGCCACGCCCTTAAAGATTTTCCAGTTTAACTCCTTCCTCTAACATCTCTACTATTTGTGGAAACCAAGGCCAGATGGAGGAGAAGATATGCAGTTAAGGGGAGACACGTTGGAGCTGGACAATCCTGCATTCAAATCTCTGCTCCATCACTTGCTGGTTGTGTGACCTTGGGCAAGTCAGTTCGTCTCTCCGAGTCTCAGTTTTTCCATCTGCAAAATGGGGTGCGATAGCCAGTCTCCAAGATGGCCTCCAATGACCCCTACCTCCTGGTATTTACACCCTTTATCAATCTCCTTCCACATTGTACCAGGCTTGGTCTGTGTGACCAACAAAACATGGCAAAAGGGATGGTATTCAATTCCAAGGCTAGGATATTAGGTTATTAAAGATGCTGAGACTCTGTCTTGGGTTTCTCTTTCTCTGTCTCTGTCTTTTTCTCCCTTTCTTCCTCTCTCTCTCTTTCTCTTATCACTAGCTCTGGGGGAAGCCAACTGCCTTGTCCTGAGACCACTCAGGCAGGATATGGAGAGGCCCACGTGGTGAGGAAATGAGGCCTCCCAACAGCCATGTGGATCAGCCTAGAAGTGGATTCTCCAGGCCCAGGCAGGCCTTGAGATGAGAGAGCTGTCCTGGCTGACAGCCTGCATGCAACCTCATGGGAGACCCAGAGCCATCCAGCTAAGCCACTCTCAAATTCCTGACCCTCTGAAGCTGCATGAGATAATCAGTGTTTGTCATTTTAAGCTGTGAAGTTATGGGGTAACTTGGTACACAGTAGTGGGTAAATAACATATGGGGATAATAATATCTGCCTTGTAGGTTTGTTGTGAGGATGAAATTCAGGTAAGCACTTTGCATGGTACATGATGCATGTTGAAGGCTGTGTGAGATATAACAATGACAGCATAAAGCATATCATTGACAACCCCCAGAGTCGCATACCAAGGGGGTAACAGGGTTGATGATCCTGTGGTTCCCAGATGTCCGGTTTTAACCATTTGTGTCCCCTAAACCTTACTGACCTTGGTGGGCACTGGAGGCTTTGCCAGAAATGAAATGGCAGGATCGGGGGTGGAGGGGCAGAAGATGTGATGGTGGCGGTGACAGTCTCTGGGCCTCTAGGAGGGCGAGCAGCCATGGTATGTGCAGGGGGTGTAGGGCTGAGGCACAGGAACAGTCTGTGGGCACGCGTGCATGCGCACATGTACATGTATGTGCACGTGTATACGCATGTGCATACACATACCGTATATGTTTATGTAGGGGTGTGTGTACAAATATGTGTGCATGTGCGGGTGTATGTGTGTGAACGCGTGTGTATGCATGTGCGTGCACATATGTGCATGTGTATGCATGTGCATGTGAACACTTGTGCATGTGTGCATGTGCTTGTATATGTGTGTATATGTGGGTGTGTTTAGGTCACCTCTGACAACCCTTCAGCCCAAGGCAGCTGATCTGATTCCCTGCTTGTTTCTGGCCTTCTCTCTGTGGAAGGCTCAGAAAAGCCATGGCAACAAAGAGATAATTAATGAGCAGGGATGGGGGAGGCCAGGAGCTGGTATATCTCTGAGACGGCAGAGAAAGAAGCCCAGGAGGAAGGTCCATTGGGGTTTGCTTCCCTGGTTCCGTGAGACTTCTTGGGTAGAGAGATATCAAAGAGGGTCTGAATGGGAGGTAAGCCCCTGGACCTCTAGTCCCAACATTCTAGAAGCACAAGGTTCTCAGCACCCATCAGAGGGCTCCCTTGGGGTCATTTGCTCAAGGTCCTGGAGATCTGAAGTTAGAAGCATTGTTCTTGGGAGGCTGTCTATGGCTTTCCCCAGCTTCTCAGATGGGACTGTGACCTGAACCATGGAGAATTCCTAGATATTGCTCATTGTAGGCACAAGAGCAATGGAGGAACAGAGAGGTTAAGGAACCTGCCTCAGGTCACACAGCAGGCTGTGACAGACTCAGGGCTGGAATCCAGGCCTTCTTGCTGAACACTCTGTCCCCGGGTGGGGCCTAAGGTGGGTGTCTTGGAATGCCCTAGTCCAGAGGCCTCCTGTGTGCATGGGCCCCTCTGGCTGGTAGATCTACTGCCAGGAGAACTGACCCACCCCTGCCTCCTGCCTGGACCAGATGGGCTGCCCTCTCCTCTCCCATCTTCTCCACCTTCGCATTTTCACTGGAATAACTGGGGCAGAAAATTCTGGGGGAGCACACAGTCTGCCAAGTTTGAGTCTGGCATCAGCCTGGGCACCTGGGTACCAAGCAAGTTGGAAATAGAATTAGTAAAGAGGGTCCCTGAGGGGCTGAACTGCTGGGAGCAATTTGGCAACCACCTCTCCTGGCTCCTGCCAGACCATCCATCTTAGGGATGTCTCCTCCCCGCCAGATCCTACCTGCCATGAGCCAGGAACATCTGGGAGAGAGTGTTCTGGCAGGACCTGGGGTATAGATGGGTTACAGGGGTCTCAGTCATGTATTCAATCACAAGGAAAGGGGACTGGTGTGCATCCAGAGTGCCTGCTGGTGCAAGGCACTGAGTGAAGCCCTTGCACATCCTTTGCTTCACTTCTCATCACACCTGGGACATAGGAGTCTCCATTTTACAGATGAGGAAACTGAGACTTAGGAACTCTAGATGACTCTCCCAAGGTCACCCATCTTCTAAGTGGCAGAGCTGAGATTTGAATCTAGATCTGTTTGACTCCAAAGGCTGCCTTTTCCCATCTCTAATATCTCTCTGAGTGCCCTCTACACCCACTGTGTCCAAGTACCAGTCTGGATACTGGAGACACAGAGGTAAATGGGCTATGGGCTTTGCTCTCAAAGCACTCCTAGTTTAGAGCGTGTATTAGCTATTGCTACTGCATGAATGCTGTGTAACAAATAGTCCCCCAAATCTCAGTGGCTTATAACTCTAAGCAATTATTCCTCTTGCTCACAGTGTTTGGGTCGGCTGTGAAGGCTCTGCTTCAGGCTGCCAGTTGGGTCCAGATCAGCTTCCCTTGTCTCCATCTCCTTGTAACAGTGGCTACTCAGCTCCTGCTTTCATGGCTGGGCAGAAATATACAATATCCCCTAAGGCTTCATGTTGAAATGGGGGCACTGTCCTGCTGCTCATATTCCAAGGCAAGTTAAGTGGCCAAGCCCTACATTGATGGGGTGGGGAAATTTTCTTTTTCTACTTGGTGGGAGGAACTGCAAAGTCATACAACAAAGGCACGGATTTCTAACTCTCTAATAGGGAGGCAGGAAGAATAGGGAACAATAATCTAATCATCTGCAGGGGGGAAGACAGACCTGTGATAATACTGTAGTGCATTTCATCAAATTTAGGAAACCATCAACCTTAAGACACACCATTAATTTATGTACCACTAAGAAAGAAAAGTGACCGCCAGTTGAAGTATGATATGATGCTTTCTCAGCTCACTGTATTTTTATTTTATTCTTATGGAAAGAGCTATTAATACTTACTTAGACATAGAAGTGGCAGTGATATGAACAGTCTAGATCAAGTTTCCTCCTGCATAGGCTGTGACAACTATATCACGACAGCCACTGTCTAAGGAGATTGTGAGATGCCATTGATTGCAAGACACATTCTGCTTTCAAACATGCAAAAACGTGAAAACATATGGGTCTTAGTACCAATGAAATGCATTGTTTACTTATTATGGTGAGCCATTGCTCTGGATGGACACTGGACATAGTCTATGTGAATAAACTAACTTGTACCTCTTGACAACCCAAGGGCAAAATATCATCTGCATTTCAGAGATGAGTAGACTCAGGCTCAGAGTAATCAGTTGTCTTGCCCAAGACCCACAGTTAGTGGAAGAGCTGGGATATGAACCTAGGACAGTCTGACTCCAGAGGCAAAGTAGTTAAGAGTGTACACAAACTGTATCTCAATTTCCTCATCTGTAAAATGGGGATGATAGAAGTAACTACTGCGTGGGTTGTTAGACATATTAGACTATTCAAAGCAGGGTCAGGCACAGAGTACTCACGATATGCTGGTCACTCTGATAGTGCTTTTTACCCCTCTGCAGTGAACATCAGTATAATAAAAGCTATGACTGAACTAAGAGATGAGGGCTATGGGAGCCCAGAAAAGCAGACCAGTAGCTTAATGATTTGGGGGGATTGTCAAGTTAGATGTGAGAAAAGTAAAAAGTATGTGATTCATGCATGCATTTATTTACTTAAACATATGTGTTTGCCTACTGTGTGCAAGCACTACATAGCGGCTAAGTTTGAAACCAGAAATTGGGGGGCTAATTTAAAACATTTGAGTTATAAGTTATCTGCAGTGAAATGCACAGATAGTAAATGTTCAGTTTGAAGGTTTTTCACAAATGTAAATGCCTGCCCCAATCACGATAGGGAATATTTCCATTACCCCAGAAAATTCCATTGTGCCCCTTTACAGTAAGACACCTCTCTCCATCTTGTTTTTTAAATTTCTGTCACTGTAGATTAGTTTGCCTGTTTTTGAACTTCATAAAAATGAATTACAGAACGTGTTGTTTTGTGTCTGATTTCTTTCACTCAACATAATATCTAGACGATTAATCCAGGCATCGGTAGTTCCTTCTTTTTCATTGATGGGTAATATTTCACTGTGTGCTGGTTATACACGATTGCCTTGCGGCTCCAAATTCATACTTCTTGCCTGCTGGCTGAAAATGGATCTGGGCCCTTTAAATTTTTTTTTCCCTGGCCAACCGGCAAGCTGAATTTCGCCAGTAGAGGGCGCGGGAGAGCCCATGCAGCAGCAAAGGGTTCTGCTTCCGGGTTCCAGGTGCTCACAGGCAGGCTCCGGCACCACGTGCAAAGGGTTCTGCTTCCGGGTTCCAGGTGCTCACAGGCAGGCTCCGGCGCCACGTGCAGCCTTTCCGGCGCGTGGCTTCTGCGTGGCACGGTGGTCAGTAGCGGCCAGCTGCTCCCCCAGCACGCTTCTAAAGGCAGTTTTGCAGTGGGTTGCCTCTGGTGAGACACCTCCTGTGAGCCGCTTGTGTGGCATCCTCCAGGGCAGATCTCTGGTAAGTTCCACAGGTTGGATTTCTAGCAAGTTCCGCGGGTGTGTGGCACAGACCACTTTTTGCCATGCCTGAGCCACAGGCACGTCCCGCTCAACAAGGTCTGGATGTCAGCTCTGGAGGGTTGTGTGTGTGGGCACTACTTCCGGGGGCTCTCCTTCAGCTAAGGGGTTTTTCATGGGGGACCTTATTCCAGATTTCGGGGGGGCTCTTGCTTGGGGACCCTAGCTCAGCTCCGGGTGGGAGCTCCTCCTTGTGGGGGGGCTCTTCTTTGGGGTTCTATCTTATCCTGGTGAGAGGTTTCTTTTTTTGGGCTCTGTGCTCTATATGAGCCCTAGGGTGAGGGCTCTTCTCTGGGGCTCTGTATCAGCCATGGTTTGGGGGGACTCTTCCATCAGGGTTCTGCCTCAGCCCCAGGGGACTCTTTTTTTTTTTTTGGTGGTACGTGGGCCTCTCACTGTTGTGGCCTCTCTCGTTGCGGAGCACAGGCTCTGGACGCGCGGGCTCAGCGGCCATGGCTCACGGGCCCAGCCGCTCCGCGGCATGTGGGATCTTCCCGGACCAGGGCATGAACCCGTGTCCCCTGCATCGGCAGGCGGACTCTCAACCACTGCGCCACCAGGGAAGCCCCAGGGGACGCTTTCTTTGGGACTTTTCTTCACCTCAGGGTTGGGGGGTGGGATTCATCCTCGGGGAGGTCTACCAAAGTCCTTAGAGGATCTTCCTTGGGGATTGTATCTTAGCTCTGGGGGTGGGTGGTGGATACTTAGGGGCTCAATCTCAACTCTGTGGGTTGCGCTGCTCTTTATAGCTGCTATTCTTACATTAATTAGCCAATGCCTCTTGATTCAGTGCCCTATTATAAGTTAATAATTCATCATTTGAAACTTTCCCTGTTAAAATTACTGTGTGGTTTCTTTTTCTTGGTTGGACCCAAACCAATATAGAATTGGTGTCAGGAGAGATACCGGGAGATTGATCTGTAAATATGAGATTTACAGATTGGTTTTCTCATATCTTTGGGCCCGAGCATGAGCACTTGCCAATAGGAAATAGGGTGTTGGTAACCCAAGGCACGTAGTGGCCTTACAATTAACCAAGGTATCACCCATGGTTGATTGAGATAAAGTGCCACAGAGACGCATCCCTTGGGAGCCTGAGTGATGCTGCCCGTGACTGCTAGGGCAGTATTGATGATTATAAGAACTGTGGGATGGGGTGGATTCTTTTTTTTTTTTTTTTTCGGTATGTGGGCCTCTCACTGTTGTGGCCTCTCCTGTTGTGGAGCACAGGCTCCGGATGTGCAGGCTTAGCGGCCATGGCTCACGGGCCCAGCCGCTCCGCGGCATGTGGGATCTTCCCAGACCAGGGCACGAACCTGTGTCCCCTGCATCGGCAGGCGGACTCTCAACCACTGCACCACCAGGGAAGCCCAGGGTGGATTCTTTTGAGGGCTCTTGAGCACTTACAGAGAAAAAGCGACAAGCTCAGGTCCATTAACTCTCACTCTCATCTGGTGTGAGAACCAGAGAGCTTCCATGCCAGCCCTTACAGAAGCTCTTATTTCTTGCAGTCCCAGGGCTGATACTGCTGAAAGTCAAATACAAAATTTAATTGTGCTGGTTGCTGAATTACAGTGAGAATTGAATTCACATCTTGACAAATTGCTCATGTGAAAATGAGGGTATTAGTTGGGAAAGAAGGGGGTCCTGAAACATGGAAAGGGGACATCTGTGAGACCCAGGTGAAACTGATGACCTCAAACTGCAAGTGGCTCTGAGCCTCCCATATGGGTGGTGGGAGTTTGCCCTCCATTGTCTGAGGAGGCTATTCTTCCTCTACTTAAATATCCTGTAATAACCTCAGTGGGGGCAGATGCCCGTTTTCCTTAAGGTTCTACATAATCACCCCCTGTTGTCACTAGATGTTAAGGATCAAATCTTAGCCCATCCCTTGGTGACAGGGACACAGTAGGACCTACGAGGAAAACCCAAAAGAATTGCTGGACTTTGCTAATATATATCAGCAGAAACCTGGGGAACATGTGTGGGAATGTATTCTAAGGTTTTCTGACCAAAGAGGGCAGCATACAACACTAGACTGGGCTGAATTCATTGCTCTGGATGCCCTTACTAGAGATTCTGGGTTTGATTATTAGCAAGTGCAGCTGGCGGCGGTGGGGGGGGCTCTAACAGCTTACTTGGTTGATTGACTGAAATCTGGACTCAACAGTGGCCTATAATTAATGAGGTTGCAAGGTCATGATGTGGAAGAGGGAATTCAAAGCTTTGGGGAGAAAGGAGTGTTGGGCTGGATGTATTACATGAAATCTGCAGTTCCCAGACCTAAGTCAATTCACCGACCCAGAAGCCCTCAGGAGGCCAGGTCCCCTTGAGGAAGGAGCCTGCATCATTGCTGCAAGTACTTACTTTAAATATTCCTTTAAACCTCCCCCACAAGGACCTGCAGCCATTTACCAGAGTGATTGTGCCTTGGGGAAAAGGAAATGCCCAGATGGTTCTGAGATTACTAGGCACTGGCTCTGAGTACACCGTAATTCCTAGGGACCTACAGTGCCACTGTGGCCCGTAAATCAAAGTGGGGCTGATGGTAGGTGATAGAGTCTTGGCTCCAGTCTGACTCACAATGGGCTGGGCGGGTCCATGGACCCACCTTGAGGTTATTTCCCCAGTTCTTGAATGAAAAATTAGAATAAGGACACTTAGCAACTAACTGTTTTCTTCTCTCTCCTTTCCAGTTTTATTTTATATGCAAATTTTTGTAGGTTAGCTTTACAATTTAGTCTTTAGGTGACAATATTCTGTGGAACTGTGACTGAATTTGAGGGGTAATGAAGACGGTATTATGACTGTGGGACTGTTGGTTTCATTTTATGGAAAGGGTGAGAACTTGGCTTGTAAGAACGATAGCTGTGTCTTCTTAGATAGAAATACAGAGTTGTGTTGCTGTACAGCAGTTCAGTCGTGTGAGAAGGGCTCACGTGGAAGCTGAGTCATCCGAGGGACGGAGTGTGCTGGTTATACACGATTGCCTTGCGGCTCCAAACTCATCCTTCTTGCCTACTGGCTGAAAATGGATCTGGGCCCTTTAAATTTTTTTTTCCTGGCCGGCCGGCCGGCAAGCTGAGCTTCATCAGTAGAGGGCGCTGGAGAGCCCGTGCAGCAGCAAAGGGTTCTGCTTCCGGGTTCCAGGTGCTCACAGGCAGGCTCCGGTGCCACGTGTGGCTCTTCCGGCACGTGGCTCCTGCAGGGCACGGTGGTCAGTAGCGGCCAGCTGCTCCCCCAGCACGCGTCTAAAGGCAGTTTTGCAGTGGGTTGCCTCTGGTGAGGCACCTCCTGTGAGCCGCTTGTGTGGCATCCTCCAGGGCAGATCTCTGGTAAGTTCCACAGGTTGGATTTCTAGCAAGTTCCGCGGGTGTGTGGCACAGACCACTTTTTGCCATGCCTGAGCCATAGGCATGCCCCACTCAACAAGGTCTGGATGTCAGCTCTGGAGGGTGTGTGTGTGTGTATACTCCTTTGGGGGTTCTGCCTCAGCCTTGGGGGTTCTTCCTTGGGCACTCTTTCATCCTGTGGTAGAGGGGTGCTTTCCTGTGGGCTCTGTTCAGTCCAGGTTGCAGGGGGGCTGTTCCTCAGGGGCTCTATGTCAGCCCTTGGGGGATTCTTGCTGGATACTGTTCGCTCGAGTTCTCTTTACTTCTTTCTAGCCAGTCCGTGTTTTTTCGCGGTACGCGGGCCTCTCACTGTTGTGGCCTCTCCCGTTGCGGAGCAAAGGCTCCGGACGCGCAGGCTCAGCGGCCATGGCTCACGGGCCCAGCCGCTCCGCAGCATGTGGGATCTTCCCAGACCGGGGCACGAACCCGTGTCCCCTGCATCGGCAGGCGGACTCTCAACCACTGCACCACCAGGGAAGCCCCCCAGTAATTCTTTATGTGGCACTTTCCCTCTTCAAATTACTGTGTGGTTTTCCCTCCTGATCTATTGCAAAGTGATACACATTGTATGTATAGATATAGTTTGCTTATCCATTTTCATGTTGATATTTCGAATTTGAGGATATTATGAATAATCTGCTATGCATATTCCCAGATGGACAAGCCTTTCTGTGTAGTATGTTTTCATGTTGCTTGGATAGATACCTCGAATGGGGTTCCTTTGTGAAGGCCAGGCTAATGGGTTTTTTTAAAATTAAGTTAATTAATTAATGAATTTGGCTGCCTTGGGTCTTCGTTGCTACGTGCAGGCTTTCTCTAGTTGCAGCAGGCGGGGGCTACTCTTCGTTGCGGTGCGTGGACTTCTCATTGTGGTGGCTTCTCTTGTTGCGGAGCATGGGCTCCAGGCACACGGGCTTCAGTAGTTGTGGCTTGCAGGCTCAGTAGTTGTGGCTCGTGGGCTCTAGAGCGCAGGCTCAGTAGTTGTGGTGCACGGGCTTAGTTGCTCCGTGGCATGTGGGATCTTCGCGAACCAGGGCTCAAACCCATGTCCCCTGCATTGGCAGGCGGATTCTTAACCACTGTGCCACCAGGGAAGTCCCCGGCTAATGGGTTTTAACTTTGGAGGGTACTGAGGAGTTACCAGGAGTTTTGTGGGTCTGTTTTCTTGTAGCGGCGATGGGGTTCATTGTGGGTCTTAGAAGGATTGCTTGGCCTTGTGTGAGTGGCGGGGTGTAGCACCAAACTTAAATTCCCCAAGATGAAGGTGGCAGCTCAGCCTAGTGAGTCTGGCATGTGGCTTTGCTGTAGCATCTATTTGCAACCAGTCTGTGAAATGGGAATGTTCACATGTATCCATAGCATTGTTGGCAGGACTGAATAGGATGATGCCCATGGGGCACTTGGCACGGGGCTGGCATGGGATAGGTGTGCATGGGACGTGACAGCCAACACACTGATATTGTTAGGTGTTTAAGCCAGGATGTTGCAGTTTCTCCCTGGCACTGGCGACCATGTGTTCAGAGATCAGAGCCTGGAGGGGTGGAAAAGGGTCTCAGCACCTTGCCCAGAGGCACCTCTGGACCCAGAAAAGGTGGAGCACAGCTGCCCACTGCTGTCCAGCGCCTGGCGCTTTCTGATGCCTTCTTGTGGCTTTCCTCTGGGGAGTGGACCTGCAAAATGGCCTTGGGGTCTGGGCTGTTTGCCCGGCCCCCTGACAGTCACCTCAACTGGCACCCTGCCAGCCCGAGCCCCGAGCCACTGCACCCCAGCAAGTCAGACGGCCATGATTAGTCAAATAAAATTTCCATCTGCTGAGGAAATTATGAGAGTTATTACTGGCTATAAAACTGATCGGAGGAGAAGGATGGACCTACGGGGGTAAGTGCCTCTAATTATGTGCAGTAGTGACTTTTAAATAAGGTTGCAGATGTCCTCATCAGAGTGAGCCAGATCACCAGAGCGGGCTGGGCCGGAGGGGGCTGGGCTGCTGGGGGCAGGTCCATCACTGCAGAGGGAGGAAGAAAAGGGGCCTTTGCGTTTGAACCTTGGGGGTTGTGGCATTTATAGCGATCCTGGATGCACGCTGCAGGTGCTTAATGAACGCATGTTTCTGCTTTCCCTGCTTCCCTCCCTCTTCCACTGAGGCCTGAGCCCAGCTCCTGGTCAGAGGCAGCAGTCTTTCTAGGCCAGGGTCTTGCTGTCACAGACTCTATGTGAGCAGCCATGTAACCCCATTGCGTCTCTAAAGCTTCGTTTTTAAAATGGACGATTAATTATGAAGCGTCCATCCCAAAGGAACCTGGGGAGAGAAGATCTTTGAGAATGTGGGCCCAACCTTGTTCTGTTACTAATATATGGCTGGGCTCCAGTGCCTGACCCATTTTAACCCCTCAGCATCTGGGGATGAAGGTGACATCCTCCGTCTTGGATGGGAAGGTTTTGGGGCTCATCTGAGGGCACCTGGATGCCAGGTGCTCCTGCTTTTTCGGAGGGGCATAGCTTTAGAAGTCCAGGCCCTTTCCTTCACCCTACTTGAGATGCTGAGAGCAAGACCACGTTTGGGGGGCAAACTTGGGCTCCTGGGGTGAACCGGTGAGGTCAGTGGTCTTGCTGGAAAGGATTCAAACAGGACTGAGGGTGGGGGTGAATTACCCGACCCCAGAGAGAGCAGTTCATAGGGTCCAAGCCCTCAAAGGCAGGGCTTGGGCCTGAGAGTCTGAAGACACACTGTCCCCAGCCTGCTAGGCCAGGGGTCTCTCCGTGGTCACTCTCTGTCCCTCCCCGGCCTCTCCTGCCCACCTTCCCATCAAGCACAAACTAGCCTGCCCCCTCCCTCTTGGACCCTTTTAAAATCAGGGGCACAAGCCCAGGCCTCACAGCCGGCTGCACTTTCATTCCTTAGAGTCAGCTGTTGAATAGCCCACACCTAGGGCCAGGAGCCATCAGGATGTCCTTCCCAGGCCCGGGCCCACCTCCGTGCAGGTAACTCTGGGCTGGGCCCCTTTATCTGCCCGGTGGTTTGAGGGTGACCGTTTAGCAGGTGTGTCTCGAGTCCCCTGGGGCCTGACTGGAGCCATGGGTGCTGGGGCTGAGGGTGGGGCGTGGCAGGCACTGGTGCACGAGGAGCCGAGCCCTTTGGTGGCGTCTGTTGTCAGGGAAGCCTTCTCCCTGGGTCCCCCCCAGACCCCAGACGGGGCCCTCCTACAACTTGGTCCTCTGGGCTGCCGGGGGCTGTGGATGGGGGAATCTGGCTGCGCAGGGGCCCCCAGCTCTGCTGCGGCTGCATGATCTGGGCAGGTCCCCTGACCTCCCGGGGACTTGGTTTCCATCCCTGTGAGTGGGGATGACAAGGCTGCCTTGTAGGGTCAGGGCAACAGTGAGAGGAGAGTGTGGGAGAGAAACCCCTGGCCAAGAGTGGGTCTCTGATTCCGTGTTTGCTTTTTCGGGTCAGGCTAAGAGACCTCTGGGGAGGGGAGGCTTTGGGGCTGGAGTGACTTGAGTATCTAGAACTCTCCCCGGCACCCCACTGGGGGATGAAAGAGCCTGTGACGGGGTGGGCACCAGGGAAGGGCCTTGGTGTCTGTAGGCTCTGAACAACAGCAGGAGTTTGGTCTTTGGATGAGCTTCCGTTGTGCTGATAGCTTTAGCCCTGGCAGGGTTTCACGGTGTATAAAGCAGTGGGTTTCACGGTGTATAAAGCAGTGGCGGGGGGCTTTGTTGGCTCAGCTCCTGTGGTGGTCCTGGCTTGGCCCATGGCACACGCACACGCGCTCATTCTTGCCTCCCCTCTCCCCCAAGCCCCCACCCCACCCTCTTCCCCTGCTTTTGATGTCAGGATAGCAACACAGCCTGCGTCATTCCTGCTTTACAAATGACGAAACATGCTTAGGGGTTGGGGCTGGGCTGGAGGGACTTGGTTTCAGGCCTCGGAGCTCGGACTTCCTGTCACTGTGACGAATGCAGCATTTATGTATTGAACGTGCCCTTTGGTGCCCGGTGCTGTACTAGGGGCAGGAGAAGCAAGGACGGCCAGAAGCCAGCCCACGTGGTGCCCCTGGGGGGGTGGAGAGATGGACGGTGACCAAGCCAGCCCAGGCATAAAAGGTTTCAGATAAGGCGCAGCGCTGGGACTACCATGCAGTGGACGTAATGGATGAAGTGTGCCGGTGGGGAGGGGTGCTTCCCGGTTTCCTCAGTCACATTTGCATGTTCCCGCCCCACCGGGTCTCCCAGCTCAAACGGGCTGCGGGCGGGGATTGGCATTGGGAGCCCCCAGGCCTGGAGCCCGGCAGCTCTGAGCTCCCCCCGTTCCACTCCCCCCACTTCCCCATTGTTGAACCATGATGATGTAGGACCCCCGCCCCCTCTCTGCCGCTCCCAGGGCTCTTTGCCTCTAGTCTGGGAGGGGAGTCTGGTGATTTCCCTCTGGAAAGGATGGTTTGGAGGGCACTGTAGATTCCCTCTCAGGCTTGGAGAGGCTTTTCTAAGGGGCTGATTACATCGCTTCTTCCCAATTCCTTGTTAGCCGGAGGCCTTCTCCGTGATTTCTGCGTTTGTGTCCAGGCCTCTGGCACGGGAACGCTTAGAGCAAAATGCTCCTTCATCTTTTCCTGTATTTTCCCACTGCCCCCGCCCCCTGCCCAAAAGAACGGGAGGTTGGGAGCTTCCAGCTGACAGGTGTAGTGGGTGATGGGCGCCTGTCCTCGGGAACCCTGGATCTGAGATGGAACTCTTTGTTTTATCAGCTGATGACCCCGTGAGTCTGAGCCATAGTTTCCCATTTGCTAAGTGGGGACGGTAACCCCACAGGGCGACACCAGGGTTAATGAGAAAGGGCTCCTCTCATGCTTTCTATCACAGTCATCATGAGTTTTGGGTGATGTGTCCCAGATCTAATAGCAAAGGATGGAAACAGAGCCATGAGGAGTGGAGCTGAGTGAGGCTTAGGAAGCCAGCGGCAGAGCTAGCCGTGGTTCTGTGCCCCTCGATGTGTGCACAAGCCACTGGCTAGTTCCTCCGCCCGGGGGGCTGGCCTTGGGTGTGGTCCTTGGTCCTCCTCCCCTAAGGTCCCTCTGTCTTTCCGTGAGAGTCTGGGTCCCCCTGAAGTTTATCAGCGTCCCCTCCAGCTCTGGATTTCCCTTTATGACCAAAGGAAAGAGCGGGACCCCTTTCAGTAGGAGGCAGAGAACGCTCATTCTGTTGCAAGTTCCCTGAGGGTGAAGGCTGTCCTGGGCAAGCAGCTGACCACAGCATGGTCCTGCCCACAAAATGCTTAGGTGAGTGCTACGATGGAGTTAGATACGGGGTGTGGGAGCACAGAGAGTGAGCTACTTCCCCCGGGGGCTGGGGAGTAGCAGGGAAGGCTTCCTGGAGGAGGTTACACCTGAATGGGATCTTTAAACATGAACAGACAGGAGGCAGGCAGACAAGAGGGTTGGAAGGACAGGCCAGGAGGCAAGAGGGCTTCTGGGTAGGGATGACCTGTGCCTTGTTGTTGCTGGAGGGTCAAGCGTGGGACAGGGAATGGTGAGCACTGACGTAGAAGAGCCAGGTCACGTAGGCCTTGAATGTCAGGCCATGGAGCTTGGATTCCATGCCAATGGTCATGGGTGCCAGGGAAGGTTTGAAACAGGGGAGCAGTGAGATCAAGCTTGCCTTTAAATTGCTTTTCTCTCTCTAGCCCAGTAGTCTTTGACATGGGGGCACTTTTTTGTCCCCCAGGGGACTTTTGGTTGTCATAACTTGGGGTCAGTGGGTGCTACTGACATCTAGTGGGTTGACTCCAGGGATGCTAATAAATATCCTACACTGCACAGGGTGCCCCTCCCCCCACGACAGAGACTTCTCTGGCCCCAAATGTCAGTATTCCTGGGCCCATAGTCGGCTCTCAGTAACGTCTGGCTGAATGAGAATCTGGGGCAAGGCCAGGGGACTGGTATGAAGTCAGCCTGAAAATTGGGAGTTTCCTTCCTTGTCTCACGTTGTTTCTTTCCACTGCTCTGATGGGTGTGTACAGGAACATTACAAGATTCCGCTAGGCAGGCTTGATCGAGCCTGGGTACCCTTGTGACCACAGTGGCCCAGCCTCCTGGGCCCCCTCCGTGGACCCCACCTCCTGATGCCTAGGTCCCTTCCAGCCTCCTCCTCCTCCTTGCCTCACCCACGCGCTGCTGACAATCCACCAGGCCCACTTGGTATGCAGCCGCAGCCTGGCCCGAGAGCCTGGGTTTTAACAGCTGAATATTTCTTTAAAAAAACTCTACTTGTCTCGAGGCCTTCATTCCTCCAACTCTGCCCGCCTGGCTCCCCGTGGGAGTTCATGCAGAAACCAATGTGTTAATAGACAGGCAGCAGCTCTCGTCTGGCTCCCACTTAGCTTCCTGAGGAGAGGGCGGCAGCCTCTGTGCTGCTCCCTGCGCCCCTGCCTGCAGCCCAAGCTGGTGCTTGACTTTGGGCCTTGTGTCCAGGCGGTGGGGGGTGCAGGCGGGCAGCAAATGTCAGAATCCACCTGGTGGCCTGAGCCGCGGGCCCTGGGACTGCCAAACTCTGGTCCCTTCTAGGGCGTGGTCATTTATTTGTGCCTTGTCCAGCCACCCACTCTCCATGAGGGAAACAGAGGGAGGCCCTCAAGGCTGTGCTGGGGATAAATCCAGCCGCTTTGCCCAGCTTTCAAGGCCCTGTGATCTGCCTCCTCCGTACGCCTCCCTTGTCATTGCAAAATTCCTGGAACGCTTCTGAGCTAGGCACCCAGCAAGCCTTATTTTATTCAGTCCTCACAACAACCTTACGTAATAATGGGCATGCTGTTATTTCTTCCGTTTTACAGACCAGGAAGCTGAAACTTGGAGGGGTCACTTGCCCAAGGTCTCACCTCTGGTGAGTGGTGACCCTGGGCCTTAGACCCGGGTCAGTGCCTGCAGAGCCTGCCACCCATGGCCCTCTTTTCAGTCCTTAGCAGGTTTCCCGTGACTTCCCTTCAGTTGGATGAATGAAACAAGGAGCAGCCTTAATCTGTGGAGTCAAAGGGCAGGACTGGCTTCTAAAGCGAGAACTTTCTAGCAATAGACCAGCCTATCTGTGTGATGGGTTTTCTAGCGAGGTGGTGAGCATCCCATCACTGGCGGTATTCAAGCAGGGGCCGATGGCCATTGTCCAGGTGGGACAGAGGGGATCCTTCTCAGGTGTGTGAGGGGCTGGACTGGAAGATGTCCGAGATAAAATCCTCTGAGCCTTGAATTCTCCAAACTTGGAGGAGATGGAGTTCCCTTCCCAGGATGAGGAATGGAGGCTCAGAAGAAGGCATTTCTGTGCCCAGGTTGCCTGTCCCTCCCCTACCTTCCACTTAGCCAGGTACAGAGCAGGTCACCCCTCGTGTCTTGTGTGATGGGCCTTTGGTGCCCTGGCGGGGGAGGGGGAGGCTTTGATTTTGTTAAACACCCTCTATCTTCTCTGCTGAGCACCTCCTGTGTGCCAGGCCCTGGGGACTCAGGGCTGAGGAGAGATGACGGGCACGTGGCCTTGTGTGTGGTCACCAGGCATCAGAATGAAGTCTTGGTCTTCCTCAGATCCAAAGAATGCCTGGCCTGGGGAGGGGCCCTGGGATCTGTATTTTGTCACAAGCTCCCTAGGGGATCATGACTGAGACCTTGATTCAGGGACTGGGGGCACACAGCTCTCAGTGGGCAACTGTGCAGCATTTGGGGGTTCAGCCAGAGGGGACGGGGGAGGGGCGCCATTGGGATTCAGAGCTGGTGGAGAGATGGGATGAGCCAGAACCCCCCTGAAAAGGGACAGGGAACCCAGGGCTCCACTGGTGGGATACCCCGTGGTGGGGTAGCCTTCCTCCCATCCTGGTCTCTGGGGGCTGATATTTGTATCTGCTTTAGTTCACCACTGTGTTCTGGTGGCTGGACTGGGTCCGGCACAGAGCGGGTCTCACACTTCACCAGACAGGACAGCCCCCTCCTTGCCTCCAAACCACAACCTCTTCTTGAACCCTACGGACCAGACCCTGTGCTCAGTGCTTTGTGTCTGTTAACTCATCACACCCTCATCATAAGGCCATGAAGTAGGCATGATATTTACACCCATTTGACAGATGAAGAAACTGAGGCCTAGGGAAGGGAGGGAGCATGCCAGGCCCAGGCCCCTCTCTGTGGCTGGCTCCTCACAATCCTTTAGGGCTCAGCTTCGGTTTTGCCTCTTCAGAGGGGTATGCCCTGACCCCTGGGCCAATTGCATAGACATCAGCCTCCTTGCTTCCTCCATAGCATGTAGGAATGTCCTCTCACTACTGCCCTGGGAAAAAGGTCTCTGAGAACAGCATCTGCCTCATGGTGGGCATAGGGAGGGCAGAGCCAGCTGATCTGACTTGACATCTGGGTTCCTGATGACTATACTTTGCTGCCGCTAGGCTTGACGAGAGCTGTGAGTTCATTAAATGACATTGGCATCATTTCCCGGGTCCCCTGATGCGAGGCAGAGGTTCCCCCGGTGTACCCCCACCCCAGCTTCCAGGGAGTTAAATTTCACCCCAAGTTTTAGATCAGCCGAAGTTCATGCAGCCAGCCCTCCTGCGAAGTAATTACTATAATTTCCCTTGCATCACCCTCAGCTCTTGGCTGATATTGTGACTGAAACGTAAGGAGCGGTGACACTCCCTGCCCTTGTAATTGAGGCTTTGAAAACACTGCCGACATCTCCCAAGGGAGCTAGGGTTTCGTAGCCTGTGTTGGAAGCATCGTCACCTTTGAACTCTGGCTTTTTGACTTCGTGGTTGCTGTGTGAATAGAATCATGACTGAAGGGTGGGACGCATTGATTCACTGTCCCCCCCATGTTGTGTACACATGGCTGATCCAGTTTGGAGGCTCGTGGCAGGCCAGTGAGCTAGGAGGGGTGCTTGGCCCTGACGTGTCGGGCAGAGAAGTTGTCTGTCCCCCTAAATTGCACGGCGTGTGAGTGGCATGGCCTGGCTCCAGCCTGGGTCTCCTGTCCCCAGGTCACGTGCTCTCCTGCTGTCTCCCATCCCTCCTGCTCAGAGGCCCCCTTAGAGAGGACTTCCTGATGATTCTACCACCCAGCGGACACTTGAAGAGCAATAATATAAAAGCAAAAATCATAACCTTGGGCACTCATGGCTCACCCCAGGCACCATCTTCTTTGCCTTGTATATGTAACACGTTTCATCTTCCCAGCCCGCCAGGGTAGGGGCTGTTATAATACCCAGCTTACAAATGAGGGAGCTGAAACCCAGAGAGGGCATGCTGACCTGAGGGCAGGCAGCCAGGAGGTGATAGAGCCAGGGTTGGAACCCAGGCAGTCCCCAAGGGCCAAGCTTCTAACCATCCTGCCTTGTGAGCTGTGCAGAAAGTCAGCCTTCCTGGATGTACTCTAGTTTTTCTTCAGGGACTTCATTCATTCATTCATTCATTCACATTCAACCATTGTTTATGGGTGCCTATTGTGGGCCAAGTGTTGTTCTAGGTGTTAGGGATTCAGTCCTGAGCAAAACAAGGTTCCTGCCCCCATGGAGCTTCCATTCCAGTTGGGGGAGACAAACCATAAGCAGACAGATAATGCAGTTTCAGGGTGGAAGAGCTGTGGAGAGAGATGAATTAGGAAGGAGGACAGAGTGATGGGAGAGGGGAGACCTTAGCTAGAGAGGTAGGGGTGGGTTAGAGACCCGAGGGAGGCAAGAGGTGGGCCATGAGAATATGATGGGGAGGAGGTCTCAGGCGGAGGGAGCAGCATGTGCAAAGGCCCTGTGGTCAGGCTGTGTGAAGCATGCTCAGGGACCTGCAGGGAGGTGGGAGTGGAGAAAGATTAGAGTGGAGAGGTGCTGGGTGGTGGTGGTGGTGGGGTTTGAGCAGAGGAATACGACCTGACTTCCACTGTTGAGGACAGGCTGTAGGGTGAGGCAGTGGCAGAGGGGACAGTGTGGAGGCCGTTGCCGTGATACAGGGGAGAGAGGGTCCTGGCTGCTTCGACCACGGTGGTTCTAAGGATCTTCTTAAAAATCTCTCCTCTCCCCTTTCCTCAACTGGCTGACTTCTAAGCATCCTTCCCTCATGGCCAAGACCTTCTCTGCACTCCTGGAAGGGTAAGTTTGGCTGCATCTATGCCCAGGGCCCCTGGGTGCTGCTCTTTTGTGCCCGCTGGGCTGTCTTGTCCTTTGGTCTCTCAGCACATTGTAAGTCCTTTGCTCTTTGGACATTGAAGATTCGTGCATGCTGTGTTTGTCCTACTTAGGTCCTCAATTCTTATTTTTGGCATCTGCAGAAATACCTGCTTTATATGTAGTCTGCTAAGTACATCTTATTGTTACCTTTATTTTTTTCAAGCAAGAGGTATCACCCCCACTTGGCTTCTCAGTGCACTTGGATTCTGTTTGCTGACACAGGGCAGGAGTTAAGCTGCTTGGCTTTTTCCCTGAACGCGTGAGGTTCTTGGCCTCTTTGGCCACGCGCAAGTGGTACCTATGAGCCTCTCTGATGGGACTGGGTGTCTGGGGATTTGGTTCTGGGAGGCTTATGTGAGCACGTATGTGATGTGGAGTCTAGAGAATGCCAGTTCTCTTTTTTGCAAACAGCAGGCTCTGCAAACAGCAGCAGAAAAAGAATTGATCAGAAGGAATCTCGGGGGATCTGAGGCTGAGCTGAAGGACTGGCTTAAAAAGACCAAGAGCCCAGGTAGCTCTAGGTGGTCTCTTAGCAAGATCTTTCAAAGGCCTCTGGGACCCCACCAGGATGGGCGGCCCCAGCTTTTAAGCACTGCACAGGATGTACTTCCGTGCCCTGGGAGAGAAGGATCTAACTGAAAGGGCTTTGGTCATATGACCAGTCTTGGCTTGGGGGTGTTTAGGACTTCGTGATCAGTGGTCCCGCCCAGACTGCATTTTGGAAGTGAGGGTCAGTCCTGGACAGGAATTTGGGGGTGTTGGTATCAAAAGAAGAGGGGACGAGTGCTTGGCTGCTACAGATACCTAGTGTCCCCTCAAAGGATCTCAGAGATATGTGAGCTGCATCCTGGACCTTCAGGATGCTAAAGGCAGAGCGTGTCACCATATGGAATATTAGAGAACAGGACCAAATTCCTCCAAGCGAATGGAGGAGCAGAGGTCAGAGTGGACAGAGGTTTCTGGGTCTGGGGGAGGTTGTGGAAACTGGGGGTCTGGGTGTTCTTGAGTAGGAGGGGGAAGGGTGGGGAACGGTGCTCTGAGTGAGGCTTACCGCTTGGGCAAAGTCACAGAAGCTGGAGGCTGGGATGTGCCTGCTGGTTTTAGTGGAGGCGGAGACCAGCTGGTGATTCACTCACTGGTAGGGAGTGGGGCATGCAGCTGGAGCTGCTGGCTGAGGATGGAACGGAACACCAGGCGGGGGAGGGTGACTGTGTCTGGCTGGGGTGGAAGCACATTTTGAGTAGTAATGGAATACACTGCTTTATGGAGGACCTACTGTGTGCCTGACACTCTACCAAGTGCTTTGTTAGGCCTTATCTAACTTGCGTAGCAAGCCTACCCGACAGCGCTGCTATCACCCCCACTATGCAGGTGAAGAGACACGGGCTCAGAGAAGTTAAATGACTTGGCCAAGATCGCACAGTGAGCAAATAACAGAAAGGGGATTTGAGCCCAGGCCTGGCTGACGTTCTCTACTCATCTGTGCTACAGAATCATCAGCTGTGAAGTCGGGGGCAGCCTGGCCAGCTCTCCTGGGCTATGGACCCCCATTCTTTTTCCTCCAGCCTTTTCTTCCTCAGTATTCCTAAACAGCATTGAGTGTGGCTATGGGCAGGCAAGGATGGCCGAAGGCAGGGGGGTTGGGGAGGGTCCGAGGAGACTTTCCCCTTGTCTCTGCAGAGGTTTCCCTCCTCCCTCCCTTTTCCCTGAAAAGAGCTGGAATGAAGCTGGCAAAAGTGGAGTCAATAGAAAAATCTAATTTTTACCTTAGACACGTTTGTAGCTGACAGATATTAACCCAGCCTCTGAACTTTGCTTCCAGACAGGTGTGAGCTGAGTCCTGCCCTGGTTGTTGGGAGACCAGCTCTGTCATGAATCTACATGACATCGCATTTTAGGCAGGATGTTCTTCCTCCGTAGGCCTAAGCGTTTCTACTGGTAAAATGGGGGTGCTGGTACTTGGGTGGGGTGTCACAAATTCAAAGACCTACAGGGATCCTCCAGGAGACACAAGGTGTGAAATGGGCCAGGTGTGGGAGAGAAGAGGGTGCTGGAGACTTAGGGGCCTGGCAGGCACGTGCCTGCCTGCAGGGCCAGCCCCCGGTCAGGGCCAACCGGTTGCTGCAATGTAGGGTTGCTATCGCCCGATCTTCAGTTTCTTTTCAAAAAAAGCCAGAACTCTGAATTGTACTTGAAAATATTTCAAATTTTAAATGTTAGCAACTTATTTAGAAATTTGGGGAAAGATTGTGGAAGCCAGTAAGAGCAGCTACATGGTTGGACGCTGGCCTGTGGGTTGCTGGCTTGCAATGCCTGGGCTGGATTGTTTGGGTTTCTTCTAGCCGGCTGAGATGTGGCTCCATTTAATATGCATATAAATAAAAATCAAATATTTGCCTTCCAGATACATTGATTTGTATTTATTGATGACCTCTGTGATTTATAATGTGCATGTAAGCTCAGAGTTAATAATGGGGCAGGAACCTCTTTGAGAAACTTTAATCACAGATTAGGAGTTTGTGTGCCTGGACCTCTCCCTCTGGATTACTTCCGCCTCTAACATCTATCTTTAATCCTTCCTGATGCAGACGTAGCCTAGCCTAGTTTCTATGGCAACAGAGTATGCTGCTTTCTCCCCACATCGTATATTCACAGAGAGAAAAAAGCGGGGACAGCAGCCTCGAGATTTCCATAACCTGGACAGCAGTCCCAGGGACTTCTACTTTCTACCCCTGTGAGATTGTGGGCAGGACAGGTTTATTTGAAGCCAGTGGGCAGCCCAAGAGCAAGATTTGTTGGCTCTCATAAAGTTTTAGAGACCTCTGGCTAGAGCTACTAACTTTATCACATCTGCTGCGGTCGCTAGTCTGGAGGGTACTTGTGGATCAATTTTTTTTTTTTTTTTTTAGTATCCAGAGAGCAATGGGTTTATAGGCCCATTTAAAAGAGCCACTACGAGTAGAAGAGGATCTGGGGGGTCATAGTGGCCAATGAGCTGACCAGGTATTCTGGTCATTCCCACCATGCACACTGAAGCTGAGAGGGCCTGTAGGCAGGGGAAGCAGACAGCTCCTCTGGAGCTGTGGTGTATGTTAGTTGTCAGCCCTGGGCTCTGACAGGAAGAATAGGGGAGTGGATAAGACACAGATATTGGAATCAAATTGTCTGGGTTCGATTCCTGATTCCACCACCATGGGATTTGGGCAATTTCCTTAACATCTCTGAGCTTCCGCTTCCTTGTCTGTAAAGTGAAGATCATAACAGTAACCTCCTCGTAGGTTATGCTGAGGATTGAGATGATACACGTAAAGCATCTAGAATAGGAGTTGGCAAACTGTTCCTGTCAAGGTTCTAGATAGTAAACATTTGAGGCTTTTTGGGCCTTAGAATCTCTGCCAAACTCAACTCTGCTGTAGTAACTTGAAGGCAGCCGTAGCCAATATGTAAATGATGGATTGGGCTGTGTTCCAATAAAACTTTATTCTTATAGGCACTCGAATTTGAATTTCATATACTTTTCATGCGTCACAAATGAGTCCTCTTTTTCTGATTTTCTCCCCAACCATTTAAACATGCAAAAACCATTCTTGGCTCACAGGCCACACATATAAAAACAGGCAGGGGGCTTCCCTGGTGGCGCAGTGGTTGAGAGTCCGCCTGCCGGTGCAGGGGACACGGGTTCGTGCCCCGGTCCGGGAAGATCCCACATGCCGCGGAGCGGCTGGGCCTGTGAGCCATGGCTGCTGAGCCTGCGCGTCTGGAGCCTGTGCTCCGCAGCGGGAGAGGCCACAGCAGTGAGAGGTCCACGTACCGCAAAAAAAAAAAAAAAAACAGAACAGGTAGGCAGCTGGATTTGACCCATGGGCCATAGTTTGCTGGCTCCTGTTATAAAATAATGCCTATTATATGTTCGTTAAGTGTTAGTCACTGAAATTACCTTTATCTCCTTCATTATTATTTTCATCCTAGGAGGGTGGGTTGAAGGCAGTAAAATATCTGGCCCAGAACGGGATGACTTGGGTGGGGAAGAGAGGGTACATAGTGACTGCACTCAGGAAGGGAAGGTGGAGTTTGTTCTGATAGTCCAATAGGGTGTCCTCCGGGACTGATGTATTTTTGCCTCCGAGACCTCTAGCAGCAGCTCGAGGTACCTAAAGTTGGAACAGACTGCCTTGGGCGTAGTAAGCTCCTGCCACTGGAAGTGCTCAAGCAGAGGCCAGGTTCCCCTGACATGCTGCTGCGGAGGAGGCTGGCTCACTGGGTGAATGGATGCTGAGGTGCCGGGGTCCGAGCTGGGTTCCTGCAGCTCTGGCCGGTGCGGAGAGGGGGTGAGGAGATTCCTGCTCTTCCACGGTCCCCTTTCCTAATTCACAAAGCCCCTTGCTCTCTTGCTTCTTGAATAATCCAGCGATGTGTACGGGTCCGGCATTACCCCTCTTTAACAGGTGGGGGAGTGGGGGATAGAGGACAAGCTGGCCGGATCCGCCAGCTAGGTGGGGAGGCGTGGTATGGTGGAAACACACAGACTGTGGTCCTGGACCTGGTTCAGACCCCAGCTCTGCTGCTTCCTACCTTTGTGACCTTCTCTGAGCCTCAGTTTCCCCATCTGTAAAGTGGAAGTATATCATCTCCTTGACAAAGCAGTTGCAAGGCTGAAATGAGTTATTGCACGTAAAACGTCAGCATCCCTGCGGACAGACAGTAGGGATTCAGTCTGCTCTCGTGGCCACCCTAGTCCCAGCCATTGGTCCCAGGCTGCTGGGGTGTCCTGGGAGGGTCAGGGAGGAGCTGTCCTTTGGGACATGGCCTGTCCACCAGCAGTTGGCTGTATCAGAATCCTCTCCTGACCTTGTGGTGCCGGCATCTTCAGGGCAGGGATGGGTGTTAGGGATGGAGTGACTCCAGCCCAGCCCAGACGTCTCTGAGCCTGCAGGGAGGTGAAGCCAAGTCTGGGGCATAGCAACCGCCCATGTGATCCAGCGGTGACAGCAGGTGGGGATGTTGGGCTGGGAGGGTCACCGGCTTCAGGGTCTGGGCCCCCCCGCAGGAGCAACTCACACGGGGGACTCCATGAATCCTCACAATTGCCCTATGAGGAGCCTGCAGTTTTTACCCCATTATATGAATGAACAAACCCAGGCTGAGAGCCCAGCCACCTGTCTGGGGCCACGGAGGAGAAAGTGGGAGAGTCGGGTTTTGAACCTGGGTCTGACAGCAAAAGCCTGCATCTGCCAACCCCGTATCCCTACCTCCTTCCACCTTTTGGCTGGCACTGGAGACCACAGGGTATAGAGTAAGCCCTGATGATGAGAGTAGCCAGCTTTCTGGGGGCGGTTATGATGCTCCAGACGTTGATCTAAGTAACAGTGTAAAGGATAAAAGAGTCAATATTCTCCTACATTGATTAATTTTGTAATCCTCACAAACTCTCTGAGCTATTCCCATTTTATAGGTGAGAAAACTGAGGCACAGACAGGTCATATAAATACTTTGCTCGAGCTCACAGAGCTGAGCGGTAGAGCCTGGGATTTGAACCCAGGAATTCTAACTCTGAATCCTGTCCTCACTTGGCTCTCCTGCCTTCATCGGGCACAGAATAGGTGAGCAATAAACATAAAAACCCAAGACTGAGGCCAGCATGAAGTTATTAGGAGATTGGTGTGTCTTGACTCACCCTGGGCTTTATGTTCCCTCCTGTGTGATGGGGACGTGATCCCCATCACTGCTCTTGCCTCACAGGATGGTTTGTGCATGAGAAGAACTGCCGCTTCTGCTGTAGCAGCCCTTTACTTGTGCCTTAAAATCATCGTGCTATGCAAAATCGCACAATAAAAACGACAGGGTTTATGGGAAAATGGGGTTAAGAGCGCAACACTCAAGCACATTAAAAAAATAGAAACCACATAAAATGGTAGCCGAGTTTTATCCATGTTGAAGGTTAAGAAATACATAAATACTAAGGTAAGTATGGCACTTCATCTTGAAGGAGACCTGAAGTTTGCTTGTGGGAGTGTGTGCCATTCTACCTGCTGGCCGCCCGCCCAGTTCCCACACCTGCCACCCAGTGTGCAAGAGGAAGAAAAGAAAGAGATAAAGAGAGAAAAAGGCAAGAGGAAGGAGAGAAAAAAATACAAAATTGGCTGAAGGGAAATAGTGGGGAGGGCATGAGGTTGCCCTGGGAAGTGGTAGGAGGAAGGTTATGGGAAATTGGATGGAAGTTGTAGCCCCAGGTGTGGATGCGCCCATTGTCTAGAGAGGTGTGTCCTGTCTGTGTCTTCCTACCTGGCTCAGTTCAGCCGGGCAGGGCACTCTGTTTACCAAGTGTTTCTTGTGGATGAACTCTCTCGGAAGCAAACGTGAAATTTGCATGATGCTCAAACTCTCCCCTAATACAAGGATTGTGTTGGAACAGATTTGCATTTTCAGAACAAGTGCTCTAGCAGGTTAGAGCGTACTTTGAAAAGTCAGGACTTAGGAGGCATGGGAGTGTCTCTTAAATAGGGACTTCCTTGTAAGTCGTGCCTCACCCCACAAGGTGGGCTCGTGCTCCGCAATTCAGGCCTCTGGGACTTGAGTGAGGTTGCCTCTCCCCTAACGTCTGTCCCCTTTCTGACCCCCAGCAGCTGGTCTCTCTGATCTCAAGGCCCCACACCGGGTCCTCTACTAAATCTGATCTCACTCATGCATTCCCAGCTCCCTGGAGCCTCTGCCGTTTGGCCGGAGCTCTGGGGGCCAAGGGATTTTTCTCTGGTCAGACCCAGGCGGTCTAAGAATCCACCTTCCTTTGCAGCAGAGCCCACAGTGGGGCCTCCACATGGGTAATGAGGTCTGGTAAGTGGCTCCTCCTTGGAGCAAAGAGGGAAAAAAACACAAAAGGATTGCCCAGAATTTATTAGTCTAATTATATTTTCCTAATGTCGTTGACCCTCCCACCCACAGGCGTGCGCTTATCAAAGCCGCAATCACACCAGCATTATTGGAATTTTAATAAGAGTCAACTGGTTATTGTCCTTGCTGCGGCAGACTCTGTACACGTAATCCCCCGAAGCCCCTTGGGGAGGCAGGGAGCTTGCTTTCTTTTGCCGGAATATTATTTACATTAATAACAAGGATTAGGGGCTTGTTTTCTGTGTTTAGGAGAAGCAGATCTCTTAGTTCAAGCAGCCACCAGCTGAGTGCCTGCCAGCACCTGCCCCTCAACCCGAAGTCAGGAGAGCACTGGGCTGGGGGAGTCTGGAGCAGGGGTTTGCTGCTCACCACACCTTGCTGTGTGCGCTCAGGCAGGTGGTCTAACCTCTCTGGTCCCTCTTGTGTGAAATGAGAGGACTCAGCAATGACAGTGAAATGAGAATGCACGGGAAGCACTTTCTTAGCGCAGAGCAAGTGTGAATAAATGCCGGCTGTTTCAGAAATGGCCAAATAAAGCAGGTAGCTAAACCCCACTCACACATATATATTTATTGTGCTTGAAAGTCTAGCAGTTTTGTATCTGGAATGAGCTTTTCTAGAGTGCCAGGTTGTGTCCTAGTTTATGTTATGTACGGGGTGGTCTTGCCTGTTAGAGAAGAGATAGGACTGCAAGCACTCAAATTTCTGCTCTCCCATCAGCTGTGTGACTTTGGGCGCCATTCTTGGCCTCTCTGTGCCCGACTTTCCCTGTCTGTAAAATGGAGATAGTTAGAGGATCTCTTTCACAGGGTTATGAGAGGATTAAACGAGATAACAATGCAAAGTGTTTGAACAGTGCTTGGCCCATGCTGACTAGATGCTGGTTATTGGGAGATAGACAGGGTTTCTAAGCTTCCGTTTGCTAGATGGTGATGCCAGCTTTGCAGGGTGATCACGAGGATGTGGTGGGGTTGTGTCTGTGTGATGCCTGGCACATTGGGAGCAGTCAGAGATGGGGGTCGGTTCTCGCTGTGACCCTAGAGGTGTCTCTTCATTCCCTTTCACAGACAAGCACAGTCCGAAGTGCATGCTGCAGACGGCAGATCAGAACTAAAGCTCGGCGTTTTCTGAGCCCCAAATCTGGGATCATTTGGCTCCAGTGGGCTTTTATGCCCAAGAGCTCAGCAGCCTTACAAATCATTGCTTCCTACGTTTGGTCCTGGTCCTGCATTTCCCCCTTTTTGCAAACGGGGGACACTCTTCTGCCAGCTGAGGAGCTATGGTGCCCTTACTTTCGGCTCTGTTGGGCATCTTGGTTTATTACCGGCTCAAATGTCAGCACCAAGGTGGGGGTGTGGGCTGTCTCATCCACTGCTCTGTCTTCAGGGCCAGACGCAGCTCCTGGTACATAGTAGGTGCTCAGTCAATATCAGACAAACACCCCTGCTCGTTTGGAGCTTACAGTATGTCGGATGATGGTAAGTGTAATGGGAAGATAAAGCAGGGAATGGGGACAGGGATTCTGGAGAGTATTTTGGGAAACTTGTAATTTTAACTCCCCAGGGGCCAGAGAAGACCCACTGAAAAGGTACCGCCTGAGTAGAGACTCCAAAGCAGTGAAAGAGCAAGCTGTGCAGCTGTCTGGGGGAAGGGGGTTCCAGCAGAAGGAACAGCAAGTGCAGAGGTCCTGAGGTGGGCACACACCTGGAGTGTTTAAAGAACAGAAGGGGGCCAGGGATCCCGGAGTGCAGGGAGCAAGGGGTATGAGGTCAGAGCTCTCCCTGCTTTGACAACAGGTGGGGCACCAGACTCTGGGTGGTGACAGAGGCAGTTAATCTCCAGGGCAGGTAGAAGGAGGCTGAGGAACACCTCCTGGAAGACTTGTACCAGTGTCATTGTCCAGTCTCTGGCGACAGGTGTCCCCTCCCACCTAGTTGGTTGTCAGGCTTTGCCTCCTCTTTGACATGGCCTCTAGCCATCTTCTTTTACCTGATTCATATGCGGGAGGCATGGCCCCGGAGACTGGGGGTGAGGGGAGAGGCCTAGAGGTTCCTGGGAAATGCTTCCTCCCCAAAGTTCAGGGAGGGTGGGCCTGCCGGCTCCTCCGTGGGAAGGACTTAGGAGATCAGAGCAGGATTAACTCTGACTCTCTCAAAGTGCAGGGAGAGAAACTGAGGGAGGTAGGGGAGGGGCTGGCCCAAGTTCACCCAGCAGTTAGAGACCCAGGGCTGACATCAGGCTGGAAGTCTGGAGCCCAAGGTGTCTAGCTGGGTGGGGGCAGGAACGAGGGTCCCGAGAGGGTCCTGCAGAGGCTGCCCCCTGCCCACCCTGCTGATGGGCTTCTGGAAGCTGAGTTAGCTCTGCCTGGAGATGGAGGAAAGAGAGGTACCTTTGGGGATGGGAGTGACCAAGAAGTTCATTAACCAGCACCGGGCTGGGGAGGCAGGAGGTTGTAGAGAGAAGCGGATGGAAGGTGCCAGAGGCCAGGCGGGCCAGCCGGCTAGGGCTGTGCCATCAGCATTGAAAGCTCAGGTGTACCCAAAGGTGACACTGAAAGGAAACCATTGTGGGCCTGGACCAGAGTGGACCATCCAAAGGCTGCAGCCCCCTTCCAAGGTCACCTGTGAGAGATGACAGCTGACACTAACAACCACTTCAGTCCTCAACCTGATTCAACTCAAAGATACAGTCTCTGTCTCTTGGCCTGACTTAACCGCACTCCCTGTTTATGTGTGAGCACGTCTCTCTTGGAGCTCCTGGGGGCTTCTCCTGTCTTCCCTCCTCCTTCCCTCATAACGCTCACCTCCCTCAGATGTCTCCATCTGGTGGGGTGGACAGACCAGGGCTAGTGAAGCCAGCATGGGATGGGGAGGTGGTCTTAGAGCTAGGACAGGGGCTCCTGGGATAGTATGGGGAAGTGCTTGGTCTACCTGGAAGAGTCAGGGAGAGCTTCCTGGAGGAGGCGTCACTCAGTGAAAGGACTGGAAGCCGAGCCATTACTTGGGAGTCTAAGGTGGGGTGGGGGGAAAGTCATTGCAGGCAGAAGGGCACAGTGATATGAGTACGGCATGTTTGAGAGACTGCAGAAAGTTCCACATGCCTGCTGTTCATCTCTGAGGGTTGGGGGGCATGTTGGATGGGAGGCTGGAGAAGAAAAATCATAGAAGGCCTTGTACAGACTGATACCAATGACAGCGACCCCTTGAGGATCTGTGGGGCCTAGGCACACATTGTCTCTTGTCTTCCACTCTTGGAGGAGCCGTCATTATCTGCACTGTGGAGGTGCCAGAGGGGCAGGATGGCGGGGTCACTGGCCAGGGTCACACAGGCGGGAAGTCACAAGGATAGGATTTGCACCCTTTAGACTCTTCTCCCCATCCGTGTCTCGTGACCTGCCCCTGAAGGCCACAGGGAGCCATAGAAGGCTTTAGAGCTATGGACAGAGGCTTGTGATGAGAGCAGCAGGATGGTCCTGGGCAGGATAGGACCTGCCCAGGCAGCCTTCACCTTGCCCTTTCCACTGGCTCTGGCAAGAACTGTCCTCACTGGGAGGCGCTATGGAGGACCTAGCAGATGGCAAAGGCCATGGATTTGAGCCAGATCCTGTGTCAGCCCACTGGGGCTGATGAGTCCGAGTGGCTCAGTGCCTGGAGCGGGCTGTGAGAACTTCTTTGTTGGTCCTGAGCCTGCCTTGCTCCTGTTCTGGGCCCTTTATCCTCCCGCTGGTGCAGGGGCAGTTCTAGGAGTTGGAAGGGAGGCTCCCTGAAGCCTCCTGGGAGTGTGGATGGCAGCTTTCTTGCAGTCCCCGTCTTGGCTTCCTTTCCACTCCCCCCTTCTTCCTTCTCTTTGCCACGTGGTCCGATGGCCTCATCTCCCCTCGCAGGCAGGCGACACCATCTGCAGTCTTGGCAATCTTGTGCACGTTCTTTTGCCCGGCGCACTTCTAAGCATTTTAAGTAAGACTGGTTCTAGCACCAGTCCCTAGGGCGACCTCACTTTTCACATTTTCCCTTCCAAAGGGGCCTATTTGTTCCTATTCTTATTTCCTGTTTTCTAAGCCAGTAACCTAACCACAGCAGAGCAAGCCCATCTCTTGAAAAATGCAAGTAATGTATGTGTTGTGTCAGGTCAGACCCTTCAGGAAGTCTGAGATTCTACGTCCTGGTTCTCAAAGAACCTCATGGCCTCTCCAGAGCACTAACCGGTGGCTTACATCATGGAAACGCCATCTTCCCCCGCCCGTGACTTCTGTGTGCTCAGCATCTCTTGCTAGGCAGAGTACCACTTGAAATTCCTTATCCCGGGGCCCCAAGCATGCATCCTTCCCACCTCTCAGTGTGTCCTGACTCTTTCACTCACGACATCAGACAAATGCGTGCCCAGAGGTGGAAGGCAGCCCTTGTATCTGAGATCCTTGGCCGGCGATAGCATGTGTGGAAAGTGGCTTTCGTCTAGTGCGCCAGCTCTGATAGATGACCGTTGCTAACTGGAATGGGCTGTGGAGAGATTCCAGGCTGTGCTTAGAGGGGAAGAATCCCATGATTGATTAGTGATGTCTGCCACGACTGCGAGGGAGCAGAGTGGTGGACCGTGTGCTAGAACCTGCCATCTGGGGCTAGGGACCTTCCCTCTTGCCTTTTCCTCTCTTGTCGTGCCGTGGGCTCTGAAAGCTGGAATCGTGGGTGGAGGTGCCCATCAGCTGCTTTGAGGGCTGAATGGGAGACAGGTTCTGGTTTTGGGGAACAGTTGGGAATTGCTCTATCCTGAGATATGTGATTATCCGATAGCATGTGTTCTGCCAAGAGCCAGCACACATTTCGGGGTAAACAGGATGTGATTATACAAGCCTTGAGATTCTTCTAGTCTTGGTGCACAGGGCTTGCTTTTTCCTCAGTGGAGTCTCACGGGGCAGAGCGGCTGCAAGGCTGAAGCATCTCTTGGGCCATAACCCAGAATGCCTTTCAGCCTCTTGGGGGTGGGGGTGGGGAGGAGCACAGGGCTGGGGTTTCTACCAGGACCCATGAAGGTGCCCAGGCTTAGTTCTTCCCACGGAGACCCTGGATCACCTTTTCCCCTCCTCCCTGCATACAAACTAGAACTGATACCCTGAAGATGTATTGTTGGGAGTGGCTGCTGAATCAGAGAAGGGCCAGTTTCTGGTGCAACATAAAGCCCAAGGACCCTGGGATCTTAAGAAGTGGAGTAGTAAAAGAAAGAACAGCATGCTGGGAGCCCCGTCTGCATGCTAGTCCCCAAGCTGTGCCATGGATTTGCTGTCTGGCTTTAGGCAAGTTGCTTCCCCACTCTGTGTCCATCTTTCTTCTCCGTACAAGGAAGGGGAATGACTAGAGATCTGAGGGCCTTTTCTGCTCTAACTGCAGAAGTGGGCTGTCCTGGGCACACCCCGGGTCTGATTACTCTCAGGCGGGGTGTGTCTGCAGATTGAACCCAGCAGTGGTGGTGCGTCCCGGGAGCCCGCTCTCCCGGTCATTGACTGCACATTCCTGTGTGTGGATGAGGTGGCAGGGGGGCTGCTGAGGAAGTGCCAGAGTTGAGTGGCCGGTGGGGAGATAATAGAGAGACTGAAGACAGGCCTCTTCTGGGTCAGGACAGCCCCGTCTGCAGGCCCACCTCTCCCCAGGGCTGGTCGTGCTTGGAGGTGGGCCAGGCTCATGGAAAAGCCTCTGGTCACCTCCTCCCCCGCCGGTGCTCTCACCTTGGCCTCTCCAGCCCTCATTTCCCTGTACACCCCTGAGATTCGAGCCACACTCGATAATGTGCAGCTCCGTGTTTGGTTTCTCCTCTGGGTGTTTGCACCTGCTGATTCCTCTTTTGGATCTTTCCTTCCTCCGCCTCTTCTCGGCTCCTTTAACACTCAGCTTGAGTGGACCTCTGTGGACAGCTGTCTCTGACCTCTGCCCTGCACCTTGTGCCTAGCTTGAGTTAGAGGCAGTCCAAGACTCCCACCACCCACCCCCTTGCCCGTTCAGTTTTCTCCCTCACTGTCTGGATATGACTGCCATCGGTGTGTGAATTTGGGAAAGCCCCTTTTTACTTTCTGCCCAGATTCCTCATCATCAGATCCTTAAAAGGAAATAGTACCTGTGTTAGTCAGGCTAGGCCAGGCTATGCTGCATTAATAAATGTGGCCTGAAATCTCTGTGGTTTAAGCAGCCAAGTGTGGCTCTTGCCAATGCAAAGTTTCTGAGACGAGTTGGGTGGCTCTCTGGGATGGCTCCCTTCCACAGTGTAACTCAGAGATCCAGGGTGGGCCTTGGCTCCACCATTTCAACATGGGGCCTCCGTGGTCACTGCGAAAGGGGCAGCATATGGCGATGGCCCAGTGCCTTTTAAATACCTTCTTCCAGAAGTGATCACTCCTGCTCACATTTCACAGGCCAGAACTGGTCTCTCGGCCCCAAGCAGGGCAGGGAAATTTCTTCCACGTGCCTGGGGAGGGGGACCTGGATCTGGATGAGCACTAAGGGCTCTTATCACAGTCCATGAATCCAAAATGTGTTAGAGCCTCTGGTTTCATGACTGGCAGTAGCCAAGAAGTGACATTAGCCTGGACAGACTTGGAATGCCTCCCATGTCACATTATAGATGGGGGAACTGAGGTCCAGAGCGGGAGGGGTCTCACCCGAGGCAGCACGTGGGGTCTGCAAAGGGGCGAGGAACTGTTCTCAGTCCTCCGGTTGTCCAGACACTGTCCTCTCCTCCTTATTCTTCTGACGCTGTAGCCTGGAGTCCTGCTGTCTAATCCTGCTGTGATGCAGGCAGGGATGGGGGTGGAGTCGCTGGGGCTCTTGTGAAATTATTTTAAGACCTTGGAAAGCAAATTAGAATTTCAAACCATCCGGCCCTCTTGAAAGCAGACTGGGGGTATGTTAGAAGTAATTTAATTTTTCTTTGTTTTATTAATAGGATGTGGGAGAGGAGGGGAGGGTGTGAGTGGTGGCTGAGGGTGCTGGCTTCAGAGCCTGGGTGGATGGAACCAGTACTGAAGCAGAACATTGGAGAAGGGCAGAGGCGGGGCTGGGGGGGTGGGGAGCACCCTGAGGCTAAAGGACAAAGAGGCAGACGTGGGGAGTGTCCAGGGGGCTCTGAACTGCATGTGCAGATTCGGGAACTACTGGCTTACACCAAGGAGGGTCTACACTGGGGCCTATAGTCTCTCTGGGATGAGGGGCTGTGTCCGTTTCTCTGGGCTGCCCTAGCAAGTTGCCACAAACTTGCTGGCTTAAAATAACTGCAGTGTGTTCTCTCTACAGTCCTGGAGGCTAGAAATCTGAAGTAAGTATCGCTTTACTGAAATGAAGGTGTGGGTAGGGCCTTGCTCCCTGCATAGGCTCTATGGGAGGATGCCACCATCCTCTCCCAGCTTCTGGTGGCCCCTGGTATTCCTTGGCTGTGGCAACATCAGTCCAGTCTCTGCCTCCGCCCTCACCCGGCCTCCTTCCCACGTGTCTCTGTGTCCCCGCCTCTTGTAAGGACACCAGGAACTTACAAGCCTTTGGAGTTAGGGCCCAGCCGAAATCCGGGATGATTCCATCTCGAGATCCTTAGCTAATTCTATCTACAAAGACCCTACAGTAAGTCCCCTCCATACAAACGAGTTCCATTCCAAGAGTGAGTAAGTCCAACAGAGGTAGCCTAGGTACCCAGCTGACACAATCAGCTGTCTGTAATAGGTTTATAATATTTTTCACACAAATAATACACAAAAATCAAACAAACACAAAAAACAAAGACAACATTTTTAATCTTACAGTACAGTACCTTGAAAAGTACAGTACAGTACCAGCTACATCACAGCTGCTTTTACGCTTGCTTCTGGATATCCTGGGCTTGAAATAAAGTTACTGTACTACTGTACTCTATACAGTACTGTACAGTAGAGTACACAAAAGCACAACCACTTGTAGAGGATGCACACCTGTGACAATGTATGCCAGACATGTGAACTAACTTACGTGATCGGACATGCGACGCACGTTCGCATCTTTGAAAGTTCGCAACTTGAAGGTTCGTATGTAGGCTACTTACTGTATTTCCAAATAAGGTCATATTCTGAAGTGCTGGGTGGACATAAATTTTGGGGGGGACACTATTCAACATACTGCAGGGGCCACTCCTGGGTGGGCTTCAGGAGGGTGCAAACCTAGATCCGTCATAAAATTCAATGCATACGTTTCCCCCCAGGAAGACACATAGCTTTCTTTGATTTGTCGGAGACCCCAAGATGAGAGAACAGCAGTCTTGTAGGACACATGTCTGGCAGGTGGGAGGGTAGGACAGAGGACGGGTCATGGGAAACACAGAAAGAAGGGGGCTCTGGGAAATGCGCCACCACCGGAAGGAGCCTGATGGGACAAGAGGAGCTGGGTGGAAGGGTGTTCTGGATGGCCTGGCACAGTGGGCCATACTGCCCAGGGCCACGGGAATCTTTAAGAATATTGGGACTTCCCTGGTGATCCAGTGGTTAGGACTCCACGCTTTCACTGCAGGAGGCACAGGTTCGATCCCTGGTTGGGGAACTAAGATCCTGCAAGCCACGTGGTGCGGCCAAAAAAAAAAAAAAAAAAGAATATGACTTTTTCAGTGTCTTCCCCAGGAAAATGTACTTTATCAACACACACATCTTTGGTGTACGACTCAGTGGGCACGTGCCTGTTCTATCCCAAAGCCCATCCCTGGACTCCCAGAGACCTCAGTTAGGATCCCCCACCAGAGGAGAAGAGTTTTGGAAGAACAGAGGAGAGGAAACAGCATGAAACACTGCAGACGGCTCAGATGGCTCAGGTTGGGTTTGGTGGTTAGGGGTCCAGCGGTGAAGGGCCGTTGTGTCTTGTTTCTGGGTTTGAGGATTGCAAGAGATAACCATGGGTGGAAGTGCTCCTTGGTTTTAAAAGCTAAATTACTTATTTCATCTTTTTTTTTTGTTGTTAAATTGTACAAAGCAGTATCTGTTCACAGTAAGAAAAAATGAAGAAATGCAGATAAGCAAAAGAAAGAAAATCCCTTTAATCTCATTCCCCGCATATAACCCCGGTAACGCCTCTGTCTATGACCTTTGGAACCTTTTCCTCTGTATTTTGTTTGACAGGAAGTGGGTGATAACATACAGTGAAACTCACATATTTTTTAAAGAATATTTTAATTAATTTATTTTTTAATTTAATTTAATTTTTGTCTGTGTTGGGTCTTCATTCCTGAGCGTGGGCTAGTTGCGGCGAGTGGGGGCTACTCTTCGTTGCAGTGCGCGGGCTTCTCATTGTGGTGGCTTCTCTTGTTGTGGAGCACGGGCTCTAGGCAAGTGGGCTTCAGTAGTTGTGGCGCACGGGCTTAGTTGCTCTGCAGCATGTGGGATCTTCCCAGGGCAGGGATCGAACCCGTGTCCCCTGCATTAGCAGGCGGATTCTTAACCACTGCACCACCAGGGAAGTCCCGAAACTCACATTTTAACCTAAAATATGGAATACCTTTTCATGGGAATAAATGGTCATGAAGCATCTTTCCTGACTGCGTAGAATTCTGATGTCCGGATGTATGTAACTTAACCAATCTTCTGTTTTTGGACACTTTGTCCTGCTTCCTGTCCCCCTTTTTTTTTTTTTTTAGGATTGCCATATATTTGTTTCTTTATTTATTGTTTTTTTCTTCTATCCCTTTTTATAAACAATTCTGTTGTGAACATCCTTGCAGCTTCTTTGTATATCTGCTTCTGTACAGGGACCTGTGTTGTAAACCTTAAGCTGTAAAGCACTTTACCCAGGGACCCATTTCAAAAGCCTTTATTTGACAGTGGATCTGTGTATGGGGAATGGGGGAGCCCAGAGCTGAGGGTGATGCACTGGCTTTCATGCTTCCTGAAATCCTAGCTGGGTGTCTGTGTCAGATTATGCCGGGGGGGGCTCTCTGTGAAGGTGGTGTTCGTTATTTTTAAATTTTTTTATCGAAGTGTTATGTTAGGGTCAGGTGTACAATATAGTGATTCAATATTTTTATAGATTATACTCCACTTGAAGTTATTATAAAAGATTGGCTATATTCCCTGTGCTGTCCATTACATCCCTGTAACTTGTTTATTATATACCTAGTAGTTTGTACCTCTTAATCCCCTTCCCCTATCTCACCCCTCCCCCTCCCTGACGGGCAACCACTAATTTGTTCTCCACATCTGTGAGTCAGGCTGGTTCTGTTTTGTGTGCTGTTTGTTATTTAAAACGTTCATGACTTTATGCCTGTGTCTTGGACTGACTTGGCTTGAAACAGAGGGAAAGGAGTCCCATTCCCACTGACCTTTGCTGCTCTGTGTCTTCTGCAACTCTGGCCTCCTGGTGTGTCCTAGAGGTGATTTCTTCGTCTCTCGTGAGGTTTAAGGGGTCTAGAACTGCATGGTTGTGGCTCTAGAGATATCATCTCTAGGCGTCTTCTGCAGGTAAGTGTTCATTTCCATTCTGAGGAGAAGCTCTGTTTTCTGGGGGATATGTCTCTTGGATCCCACTAGCCTGGGATTCTGGAATGAGAAGTAGCTCTTGGCCTGGGCTGGTACAAAGGGGAGGTCTTGGCCAGCTGGCTGAAAGCCTTTGAACTGTTAATAACTTAGAATGTGAGGGTTTCTGGAGTGGGCCCGTGTCACCCTCTAGGTCTAAACGGGTCCGTCTGGGCAAGTGGCTCAACCATTTCAGGCCTCAGTTGTTTGGTCTCTGTTATGGGAAGACAGCCCCTGTCCTGCGTGCCTCATAGGAATGTTAGAAAGCTCGTCTCCTTGACCCCTGTGGGTGAAGAAAAGGGCCGTATGCTTGGAAGAATGATGTATATTAACCCATTTCCCCAGGAGTTACTACTATTCAGAAATTGAACTTTTGTTCTTTTTGTCCTCATTGTTTGGAGAGCAGTAAGAACGATAGGAAAGAGATTCAGCACTTTCCAGGCGCTCTTCCAAATGCTGTCTGTGCATCAACCCATCGGCTCCTCCTGAGAGGAGCCTCGTGCTTCTACCCGTTTTACAGGTGGAGGAGGCTGAGGCCAGGGAGGCAGCATGGTGTGCTAAGGGCGAGGGCTGTGGGGTTGGAGGAGACACTGGGCAGAGCATGTGACCTTGGAACCTCTGCTTTCTCACCTGTAAACTGGAAACCGCGCCTGTGCTTGGTGGGTCTGTGGGTACCACTTGAGTGCACATGGCGAGCCGTTTTCCCTGGAAAGGTTTCGTACTGCGGTGTGTGCTGTTGGCGCTCAATGAGAGGATTTGGACGGTCCCTTCTGTTCCAGGGGATGGTAGGAGTACCCATCTGATAGGTTGTTGCAGTGACAATTGAGAGTTGTAATGTTCACTGTTCCCTCCATCTCCTCACCTCCTTCCTGGTCCCTGGGGTATTAGATAGCGGCCCTTGGCTGTGATGGGGCTGCTTATAGGATCCTTCGCCCTAACTCAGGACAGCCCCAAACAGTTGTTAGCTAGTGTATATCTGCTGTCCTTCATCCTAATGGTCATTTCTTACAGTTGTAGCTCACCCTTAGTTCCTCCTTTTATTTCTTCATTTGATGAGTATATTAGTTCTCGCTTGCTTCATGATAACAAATCACAATAGATTTAGAGGTGGGAAACAACACGTATTTAATATCTCGTGGTTTCTGTGGGCCAGGAGCCCAGGCACAGCTTAGCTGGGTCTTCTGCTCGGGATCTGACAAGGGTGCAGTCAAGGTGTGGACTGGGCTGTGTTCTCATTTGAAGGCTTGGTCGGGGAAGAATTGCTTCTAAACTTGTTCGGGTTGTTGGCAGAATGCATTTCCCTGTGGTCTGATGACCAAGGATGTAAGTTCTTTCCTGGCTGTTGGCTGGGGCTGCCCTCCGGTTCTGTAGGCCACCTCAGTGCCCGGAGGCTGCCCGCAGACCTGTGCCTTGTGGCCTCTCCACAGGCAATTTGCAACATGACACTTTGCTTCTTCAAGGCCAGCAGGAGAGCATCTCTCTCTTTAGCCTGCTAAGATAGAGTCATATAATGAAACACAATCATAGGTGTGATATCCCACCACCTTTGCAATATTCTATTGGTTAGAAGCAAGCATACATGCCAGGGGAGGAGATCATGCCATGGTGTGGATCACTGGGGTCACCTTCGGGCATGTCTGCCACCATGAGCTTAATAGGCTTATTAAAATTGTATAAAATAAGAGTAATTAGCTCAGAGCACTTTCCTTGGGGGTAAAGAATATATAATCCTTTTTGGCTATTAGATCTCTTTTTGCTTTGTAGTTCTAGACTGTGTTCTGGAGAATTAAGGGTGCCAGCTCAATAAGGTATTACTTCTTATTTGGAATCTATTTGTTTTTCTCATCTGAATTGTATGACCTGAGAGGAAGAGTGAAGAAAATAGGGGATGAAAGTCAGCATGAAGCCAAGAGGATTAAAGGAGGGAAGGGCACATGTATGTGGAACTTCTTTACACACGAGAGTAAATGTCTTTTCATAGGCAGTTTTATGTAAATGCGTAAATATTGTATTATACATTTTAGTGTAATTTTCCTTTGTTTTGTTCATCACTTAACCTTTCGTTTATTCCCCTAACCAGTGACATCATCCTCCCTGACTCCCAGCTTGAAATCATGCTAATGATCTCGTATAGATCCTTTCATATTTTCCCATGATCTCAAAATCATACACAAACATCTGTTAATGTTTTTACAATCCTGGATCATCTTCTCATTCAACAGTGCCCTGTGGAAATCCTCCTATACCAATAGCTGTAGTTCTAGTTCATTCTTGTTTAATGACTGTATAATATTCCAGAGCATAGATGTCCTGTAATTTCACCAGCCATTCCCCTATCGATTGTCATTCATTTCCTGTTTGTTACCATAATAAGCAGCATGAAGATAAACTTCCACCCACACGCATGTGCTTAGATACATCCTTTGCTTTTATTTCTCTGGGGTATAATTCCAGGAGTTGAGTTGCTAAGTCAAAAGGTTTGTGTAGGGGCTTCCGTGGTGGCGCAGTGGTTGGGGGTCCGCCTGCCGATGCAGGGGACACGGGTTTGTGCCCTGGTCTGGGAAGATCCCACATGCCGCGGAGCGGCTGGGCCCGTGGGCCGTGGCCGTTGAGCCTGCGCATCCGGAGCCTGTGCTCCGCAGCGGGAGAGGCCACGACAGTGAGAGGCCCACATACCGCAAAAAAAAAAAAAAAAAAAAAAGGTTTGTGTACTTTTAATTTGAGTAGCTGTTGCCAGCTTGATCTCTCCAGAGGCTATAACACTTTCATCCCAGTAATTGGAGACTCATCTTTCCCCTGTATCCCATCAGTAAGACTTGTTATTGGTCTTGTTAGTTTTGCCCAGGTCAAGAGGTATAAAGTGACAGCTCATCATTACTTTTAATTTGCATCCCCCCCCCACTGCCGCCACAAGCAGTAGGTCTGACCTGCTTTTCATCTGTTTGGCCATTTGGATGCACTCCCCTGTGAACTGCCTGTGTGAATCCTTTGCTCATTTATCCATAGGGTCACTTGTCCCCTTCTTGTCAACTTGTCAGCTTCTGTATAGCATAGATATTAACCCTCTTTGGGCCTTTGCAGAGCAATTATTTTTGCCAGAGATACAGCATTGTCTGTTAACTCAGTTTATGGTTTCTTTTGCCATGCAAAATTTTGGAATTGTCCTATAGTTAGGAATACTTGTCTTTTGGTCTGTGGTTTCTGGGTCTCCGTGGTCTTCTTTGGTTAAGAAGGCTTCCTCACCCACACGTATTTGCTTTCTTTTCACATCAACAGTTCAGTCTAACAAACATTTGCCAAGGGTATGATCAGCGCCAGGGTCTGGGCCACACACCACAGATGTGGGATAAATAAGAAACATTTCGCCCCTCAAGGAGCTCGGGGTCACAGAGGTAATTACAACCAGAGTGATGGAGCTCAGGTGGCAGGGTTCAGGAAGGCTGCTACCTCAGCTCAGAGCCTCCCAGTGTGGATTCAGGATACAGGTGTGCCAAGGCCTAATGCCCTCAGCCCTCAGAGCAGACAGGTGGGGCCTTGGGTGGCCCAAGCCCCCAGGAAGGTCACCGCCTGCCATGGGCAGCCTCATCCATATACCCCATACAGGTATCATTTTCTCTGTGTTTCGTGTCACGGGGCTGCCTTGGCTGATGCCTCGGGGATGATGGCTGAGTTAGCCAGGCGAGGAAGGAGGGTGGGGAGGGGTGATCCCGGGAGGAGGGACAGCAGGAGGGGTGGCAGCAGGGCTTGTGCTCCCTGAGGAGGAGGTGGGTGCAGGGGAGGGGTAGGAGGGTGGAGGGGGGTGCCACCAGGCTTTAGAAGGTCAAATGCAAAACAGAAAGGGACCCAGAGCTGATGCCCACCACCAGGGGACTGTGGGAGAAGAGAGAGTTGAGCTGGTGGACTTGCAAACTTGACTCCTTTCTGGCGCATCTGTGTTGGAGGGGCAGATGTCGGCCAGCTGACCTCTTGGCGTGCCTCGGGCATCTTTGGGGCCCTTCGTGATCAGCGGTCGCCAAGTGGGCTATGTGGATGCCCAGGAGGGTGTGAAAGGAGCCAGGGAGAGCAGGAGGCAGAATTAGAGCTTCATTGCTATTTATGTCCTCACCTCCTCCTCTAAAGGTGTATTCTGGGTATGTTTAATGATGTACATAAAATTAGGAAGGCAGTGCCTGCTTATAATGATAAACAAATGCACACGGGGATGGATGCACAATCAAGAGTTTGGAGGCCATTGATCTTAGTGGGATGAGCGATTTCGGCCACCCCCAGCCACCCCAAGAATGAGGGGACCCCCTGACATAGAAGGGAGGGACGTTCATGTGGGTTGGGGAGATCTGAGAGAGTGATTGCCAGGAAGGAAGTAACTGCTCCCTCGCTCCTGGAAGGGCTGCGGCTTCTCATGTATCACTTCCTTGGAGCACCTCCTTCCAATCCCTCTTACATTGTATTTTAGCTTCTTTTTTTTTTTCCTTTAGAAAACCTTTTATAGTTTGTAGTTACTGTGTTTAACTTGTTGCCTATTTCCCCACTAGACTGAAAGCAGGGACCATGAGAGCCGGGACCAAATGTCTCAGTCCTTGGGGTCACCCCAGTACAGCACCTGGCACACAGGTGCTTCTCATCCCTGTCCACAGCATAATGGGTGGAGGTGTTAAGCACAGAGTAGGTGTTTTCCATGCCCCATGAAGGTAGACATCACTATCTCCATTTTGTAGGTGAGAAACTTGGATTCAGAGAAGTTGAGTAATTTGCTCTAGGTCACACAGCTATTTTGGGGATGGGAGCAGGAGGAAGGGTGCTGACATTTTTTTTGAGTGTCTACTGAATGTCTGACTCTCACTACATCCTGGCACCAGCCCATCGGCTGTGAGAAGGTCTGTTCACAGAAGAGTAGACTGAAGCTCAGAGGTGGGAAGTGACTTTCCCAAGGCCACTCAGCTAGGAAGTGGAAGAGCTGGGATTTAAACTCAGGTCTGTTTGGGTCTCAAGCACTTCTCTTTCCATCCTCCGCAGCAATTCCTTTTTTAAAATTGGAGTATAGCTGACTAACAATGTTGTGTTAGTTTCAGGTGTACAGCAAAGTGATTCAGTTACACGTTTTATATATATATATATACTTTTTCAGATCCCTTTCTCATATGTGTTACTACAAAACATTGAGGATAGTTCCCTGTGCTATACAGTAGGTCCTTGTTTATTATCTGTTTTATATACAGTAGTGTGTATGTATTAATCTCAAACTCACAGTGATTCCTTTATTCATGGTCAACTCAGGGGCCATGGTGTCTCTGAGGTCCGTAGGGGCACATGTAGGCACAGACTGAACAGCAGGCACCCTGTGGGCAGGCGACAAGGAGGCCGGCTGGATCGGGCCACCCTGATGATGGGTGCTGGTTCACAGGCACCGGGCCTCAGAGCCTGGCTGATTTGCCTGCCTGACGAGGAGGGTGATGTTTTATGCATGGCGCCTAATTTTGCCCTGGCAGTCTCTGGCTATATTTAACACCATTAATCATTATTGTTGGCTCCCAGGGGGATGGATCTCTGATTACTGTCAGAAACACATCATACGAGGAAGAGAGAGGGAAAAAATAAGAACTCGTCCCCAACCTGATTCTTCCTAACTGGAGATGAGAGGCGTGTTCGTGGCCCCCTTCTCTCTGCCATCTGTGACGTTCGTGACTCACGGCTGCCTTGGGTTGGATTCCTGCCCCTCCGTGGCTGGGCTGCAGCCAGGCCCCGGCACTGCCTCGGGACCCCCGCTTCTTTGCATCAGAGCAGCTCAGCCAAGTGAGGACAGCTGCCTTGGTCTGAGCTTGAGAAAGGGTAAACCAAACACTTATTAGGTGCCTCCTGTAGGCAAATGTCCCCACCCAGGGCCTTACCTACCTATTCTCATCACTCTGACTCTCTCCTTCCTAGAGGATGTGTTTTAACCCTTCCCAGAGGATGTGACAAATTGGAAACTGAGGCCCAGAATTGGGTTTCACAGGCCTGTGGCTGGTTTGAACAAATATGTGGAAACACCCCCCCCCCCCATTTACAAGAACTGCTTGAATGTGATATGACCCTATGACTTTACCTTCAGGTATCTGGAAGGGTTTTCTGGTTGCATTGGAAACAGGAAAGAGCCCCGTCTTTCTTATCAAATGCAAACCTATGTGGAGGCTAGAGATTCGAGTACAACACTTATTTTCTGCTCCCTCCAGGCCTCAGATGGGTGGCTGGAAGTCCCATCTCTTTCATCTCCACCCAACTCCTACTTTTACTCACCCTATCCTCCCCACAGGGCCCTGCTCACCCCACCACCACCTTTATGTTGACATCAGGGACATCGGCTCCTCTCTCATCCCAGAGTTCATGGGGGCCTCTCTCCTGAGCAGCATCCGCCCTCCTGCCCATTTATCCACATAGCCAGTTAACTGAGGCGTGTTCATGCTTTGTGGGTAAAAACGGGTTTGAATTTTTCCGCCCTTAACGGAGTTCCTTCAGGTTCTCCTTTCTTGGGCCTGAATGTCCTCAGGCAGATTTCACTCTTTTATTGCCCTTTCCAGTTATTAAATCGTAGTCCAGTCTGTTTTAGAATCGTGGATCTCACGCCTTGTCTAAAGCTATTTCACACCCACCCCAAGTTTTTCCAGCCTCCTCCAGGAGGTGGGGGAGGAGGGCGGCTCGCTCTTTGTTGGACCAGGCAGGTTGCAGAGCGTGGGGACCCCGTGCCCTGCTTTGGGCTGGTTCTGTGCACCCTGATGGTCTCTGCTGCTCGGACAGCATCTCCTGGCACCTGCTCTTTGGTGGCTGTCATCTCTTTGCCTGTGTCACCTCTCCACGGCCAGCACTCTGCCCTCCGTAGGGCTGACCTTTTGTGCACATGTGTGGGGAGCATCGGTGTTTGGGGCTGGCTGTGCTGCCTCCTAGTAGATCCTGGCAGGAGACAAGAGGGGGTAGTCTGGCCCCAATTTCAGGCAGTTACTTGTTAGCTCTCTCTTCTTATGGTACTTGGTCCTCCTTGTCTCTCTTTTTGGTTTTGCTGTAATTCCAGGGCACCAGGAGAAGTCCCACCACATTTTGTTACATGCAAATCCTGTTTGGTTTATGGGATTATTTCCATCGACAGGTGGGGATACAGAAGCTCAGAGAGGTGCAGTCACTTGTCAGTGGCTGCTCAGCAGCGGATAGTGGGTGAGATTTGAAGCCAGGTCTGGCTAACCTCAAAGCTGTTGTTTAAAAGCCTGGATTATGAAGCCTGATTTCCTGGACTGGAATCTCAGCTCTGCTATTTCCTAGCTGGGTGACCTTGGGCAGAGTTCCTTAACTTCCTTTGCCTTGATTTCCTCATCTGTAAAATGTGGATGGTAATCAACACCACCACCCAGGGTGGTTGGGAGGATTAAGTATATTATGCTACAGGACTCATTATTGCATTTGCCACCAGGACTGTTGCTGGTGTGGTCCATCAACTGCACTGTCCACCCTAGGCTCTGTAGGAGAAATGACTTTCAGGCCTTGAAGCCTGGGAAATAGATATTGAGCAACCAATAGTCACCATGTGTTGACTGTGTTTCCCTCTTTGCTTTGGCTGCTAGGAAGCTCAGTCAAAGTGCTGCAAGTATATAAGTCTTCCTGATCTCATTTTATTTTTTTCTCCTTTTTTCTTTACTGTAATTTTTTTTTTACTTCATTGTGTCTTATTACCTATCGTGTGAAGTTATATAACATTTTCTGAATTCCTATGTGAAGCTCTCTGGTTGCCATCAGAGGGGAAATTGAGGTCAGTGTAAAGGTCCTAGAGGGTTGGTCTTCCAGATAGTGTCTAATCCTTCTCCCTCAGAGAAAAGCATCTTTAAAAACGGAACTACTCTTGTGGGAGTGGGTGGTCAGTAATGCTAGAAATTCCTTCTAACCTTTTACATTCTGAAGCAGTAAACAATCTACTGATAAGGTCTGCAAAAAGAGGATTACCTCATACATAGGTCCTTTTATCTGTTTAATATTAATGTAGAAAAACCCCCAATAAGAGGCTTAAGCAATACAGAATTTGATTCACTATCATGTTCAAATAGTTTGGAGGTGGGTCCCTCTCCATGTGACATGGGGTCCTGCTGAGTTGGGATCCGCCTTCCTCTCTCTATTTCTGCTATGTAATAGCTTCCATTCTCCCAGATGCTCACGTTCGAAGCTGGTCATGGGAGCTTGCCATCCTGTCTGTGCTCCAGCAGCAGAAGGGAGCAAGGACAAAGGAGGGCTCACTTCCTCCCATTAAGGACCCTTCCTGAAGTTGCAGATAGAAACCTATCCCCTATACTTGGCACTAACCAGTCTCAGGACCACACCTAGCTTCAAGGGAGGCTGGGAGAGTCTTTATCCCGTGCATACCTGGGCTTCTCCGAGCCTATATCCTCTAGAAAAACACTCTCACCACCTTGCAGCCTTCTTGTGATAATTAAATAAGAATGTAGTAAAATATAACAGGTGTTCTGCACATGTAAATTTCCTTCTATTTTTAGTTTTCCCTTCCCTCCATTACTTGAGATTAAGAGGGAAGCTTTAGCTACACCAGGAAAGATTTCGGAGCAATAAAAAAAGAACACTTTTTGAGAGGGAATGTTGCACACACTCGAACGCTGGGGTAACAGATTCCCTTTGGCTCCCATCAGTGAGGCTGTAAAATGGAAATGAAAAAGCAGGGCGGGGGACCCATGTTGATTACCAGAGGTTAGATATGTGTACAGATGGGTTGTAGACCTAACGACCTTGGAATGACCTTACTCACCTGTGATTGTCACCCCCAAATTTGCACGACACTTGTACAAAGTGGGCTGGGTTTGCATGGGTGGCTGTTTTCCAACTCAAGATGAGCTCGGGCATTCCAAGACGGCGCACCAAGCAAACTGATGTGGGGTGCAGTGTTGTGCAGCCCCTCCTTCCCCTGCCACCCTCTCCCTGCCAGAGCTCACCCCCCAGGAACCCCTCTGGGGCCTTTAAAAGCTGAGCTAGTGAGTGGGAAACCAGCAGGTGGCTCACTCTGCTCAGTGGAGTCTGCTGGGCATGATGCTCTCCCCTGGTGGCTCACCAGGCCGGGAATGTTGAAGTCAGCAGCAGGGTGGCAGGTCCTGCGGACCCCCAGCTGCCCTGGCTACTGAGCCTGCCCAGACCGACTCTCCTGGGTACAGTTAGATTCCCTGGAGAATGAAGGAGAAGAGGAGGAACAGGAAGTGGTTTGGGTGGGTTTTAACTTGAAGGAGGTTGGCTGTGTGTGTGTGTGTGTGTGTGTGCGTGCGTGCGTAAAGATCCTGGCACAGGGGATCTGGGAACTTTCCAACCTCCAGGCTCACACAGATACCATGGGACTGGTCCAGGATTCAAACCGCAGGCCCAGCTGGCTTCAGGCACCGACAGTATGCTTCCTGATCTCCTCTTCTGACCCCTTCCAGGTGGACGCCTCTCTGGCAGCTGATAGTATATTCTAGACTCAGCCTGAACCAAGTAGGGAGGTTTAGGTGGCAGCTTGTTGGCGTATTACCTTGTCCTTGAGTTAGCTTGTTAACCTCCAAGCTGGGAATTTCCAGAATGATAGAGTTGGTATATCTCCAGGACTCCAGGGGAGCCAGCCCAGCCCTGAGGGCCGAGGCAGGTGGCAGCCAATCTGGCCACTGACCAGGCACCCCTTTGCTCTGGTCTCTGCAGAGTGCAGCCAGTTGGGGGCCTTGCCCGGCAGCCTGGTGTGGTCTCCATCACTTTGGGCTCATGCTCTCCCACCACAGGTGTACAGCCCAGTTTGGGAGCACCTGTGACTATGAAACGGTTCACAGAGAGAGCTCAGGTTTTCCACCTGACCGGGTTGGAGATGCGAATCTTTCCTGTCTGGCTGGCGGTCCAGGGCCAGGTTCCCAGCATCCCAGAGCCTCAGTGTCTGCACCTCCACAGGCAGGATGGCACCTCCTGGGGCCACTGTGGGGATCTGAGGTGATGGCTGATAAGGTGCCCACGCCCCGCTGTGATAGGTGCTCGATACATAGTCGTCATTGGTTGTCATGTTAGGATCCCCCTGTCTCTCCTGTGAGGCCATGATTGCTTGGAGCTGAACCCCATCATTCCTGGACCACATCGGCATCTCCCGAGCTGTGTTCTGCAGACATGAGTGTCCCGGGAAGGGGGGTCTGTAGCCAAACGTGTGTCAGAAATGCCACGTTAAACAGGCTTCTCAGAGTCCTCAAATGGCAAAGAGGCTGTGAGTCTCCAAGGGGGGCAGGGCAAGGCTGTAGCATTTCTCAGACTCGCCAGTCAGACCTTCTTCTCATCCTCCCTGTGGAGTAGAGTGTAGAGCATCCCTTAGAGGAGGTTCTGGAAGCCTGCTGCCCTGGGCATGGCTCTGGTGGTGTCTTCTACTTACTGACTGTGTGTAACCTCTCCAAATCTCGTTTTGCTCATCTGTAAAATGGGGAAAGGGACCCCGAGCTTTCTGGGTGCTCCAAGGATTAAATGATGGGACATAGGTAAAGCTGTTAGCACAATGCCAAGTGTGTAGTGAGTGCCCAGTGAAGGGCAACCTTATTACCAGCAGAAGGGGGTGTGGGGTGTGGAGCAAGAAGTGTGAGTTGGCTCCAGAGGAGATGAGATGGGACCTGGAATAATTAAGAGACTGGAATACCATCGGGTCTGAATGCAGAGAGGACGGCGGTGAGGGAGGGAGTTCCCCTCTCTCCATAAAGGCTTTTTTGTGTAGCCAAATCCTTGGGTAAATTCACAGTCCGAGTCATCCCCCAACATGGCTCTGCTCTAGGGGCACCTGGGTTCTCTCTGAGGATCTCAAAGCATTAGCTAATTAGGCCAGTTCTGCCTAGAAGACAGGTCGCATCAGTTTGTAAGTCTGTGGAATGGGCAGTGTAACTAGGCAGCCTCGTCAGCCCAGGCTCTGCCTTCTGTCTGGTCCTGAATCATGTGAAAGTAGGTGCCCGGAGCTGGATCATAGTGGGGCAGGCGAGGTGCCCCAAGGAGCTCACATCTAGTCGGGGAGCTGGGCAGCCAATGTGCAATTCGGATACACAGCCAGGGTGGGGTCCGGGAGGGTAGAAGACCCTCTGATGAGGGAGGCAGGGCCTGGACAGCATCTTGGAGGGAGCGCAGGCTCGCAAAGGAAGACTCGCAGCCAACCTGTGGGTGCTGAGTGCAGGGAAGGACATTTGAGAGGTAGATAGATAGAAAGAAAGATAGATAGATAGATAGAAAATGTAAGAATAATAGAGAGGTTTGAAAGGCCCATAGAGTTTTCTTGGGAGCCCTGGTTTCAAGGTTTATTAGTCTGAGTCCTGCCCTAATTTCTACCAGGGTGATGGAGATGCATGTGATTGTCCTGCATTTGGTCCACACAGTGTTTATCAAGTGCCAAAACCAATTAAAAAAAAAATTCTGTTGTTGTCCCCCAGGTGAAGCCAATTCATGTCATTTTACCACTTGTCTGGCCAAGGCTCCTCTCTGGTTTCACTCTTTACCAGTCTTTCATTCCCAGACTCTGCTTCTGTTCCCTCTGCATGGAACACACGTGCTTGTTGTCTGTCCCGAGGTATGTGTGCGTTGATAATAAAACACGTCAACTTCTGTGTTAATTTCTGTCACCGGTCTGTGCTATTGAAGAGCTCGTTTTATTTCTTAACTGTTTCTGCTCAACACTCTGTTTTAAAGGTATGTCTGTGTACCTTCCACTGACAGGCACGCTTTTCATGGATGCATCCCGGGCTCAGTGTCTCCCTGAGTGGTACCCACCTCCGTCACGTCTCCAGTTCCTGCTCCACGAGCAGTGCTGCAGGGAACGTCCTTGTAAGGCCCCATTGTGGCTTTGGATGGGGTGTAGACCCAGGAGTAGGAAAGACGTGCTGGTGGAATTCACCAGGTCCCACCAGATGACCTTCCAGAAGGTCCCAGCAGGGCTGAGAGCTTCCTTTTCCCGCATCCTCTCCAGCACTTGGTGATTTTCTAGTTTCGTTCATCTGATGTACGTAAAGCACCTCCTTGCTTTCCTATATGTGGTACTGATCAGCGTGTGGTTGAACACCTCTGCATGCTTGCTGGCTGTTCAGATGGCTGATCTGCTAATCGACTTGGCAAATCAACTCATCATACACTTTGTCCATTTCCCCCTGTTTTGGACCTTTTTCTTGTTGGTTTGTAAGAGACCCTTACTTGTCACTTTTAGACATTGCCAATATCTTGTCCTGTTTTGATAATGTTTCTGTTCAATGCATCTGTGCTTTCACTGAACAGAAAGCTATCATTTTTATGTTCCTACATCTCTCTCTCTCTCTCTCTGTCTTTTTTTTTTTGGCCTTAGAAATTGTGTGTATTTTTCTGTCTTGGTTTTAGATGTCCTTCCCTACTCCAAGGCCAGATTCCCCCATGATTTCTTCCCTTAGCTTTCTTTATAGTTTTACTTTTAAAATTGAGGACTTTCGTCCATCTGGATTCCATTCTGTGTTTTCTGTATGGCAGGCACACAACTTTATTTTTCTCCATACTGTCAATCAGTGCCACCCCCTACCTCCCCCCGCCCCCCTCCACCACATTGCATCCTTTCTCCTCCGGTTTCAGGAGCCACCTTTATCACGCTTTGACTTTCCACACCCAGAAGGTTCTATTTCTGGGCTCTCTCTTCTGTTCTGTTGGTTCATCTGCTTTTCATGTGAGCGTCACAGCTGTTTTTATCACCGCACCTCTGGGATCTCTCTTAATCCCTCGGAGGCCAGAGGCTTTGCTCTGACTCTCTGAGGCTGAGCATTTAGAGGACATCTTCTTCCAGATTCATTTTAGAATTAATTGATCAAATTCTTTAAAAACCCTGCTCGCATTGTTATTGAAATTGCATTACATTTTTTAGATTACTTTGGGGAATTAGCATGTTAACAATGGTAACATGACATTTAGGTTTCCTGTTTTTTTTTTTTTTTGGTCATTTAATAATTTAAAACTTTCCCCATACAAGTCTTGGGCATTTGGGTCAATTCCAAAATAGTTTATATTTTTTGATTGATAATATGAATGGTATCTCATCTTCTATTATGTTGGTAGTTGGCTATTGCCAGTGTAGAAGAATGCTATTAATTTTTTTTTGATGTAAATGTCTTTTTTTTTACAACTTTATTGGAGTATAATTGCTTCACAATGGTGTATTAGTTTCTGCTCTATAACAAAGTGAATCAGTCATACATATATGTCTGTTCCCATACCCCTTCCCTCTTGCGTCTCCCTCCCTCCCACCCTCCCTATCCCACCCCTCCAGTAGGTCACAAAGCACCGAGCTGATCTCCCTGTGCAATGCGGCTGCTTCCCACTAGCTGTCTACCTTACGTTTGGTACTGTATATATGTTCATGCCTCTCTCTCGCTTTGTCACAGCTTACCCTTCCCCCTCCCCATATCCTCAAGTCCATTCTCAAGTAGGTCTGTGTCTTTATTCCTGTTTTACCGCTAGGTTCTTCATGACTTTTTTTTTCTTAAATTCCATATATATGTGTTAGCATACGGTATTTGTCTTTCTCTTTCTGACTGACTTCACTCTGTATGACAGACTCTAGGTCTATCCACCTCATTACAAATAGCTCAATTTCGTTTCTTTTTATGGCTGAGTAATATTCCATTGTAGATATGTGCCACATCTTCTTTATCCATTCATCGGATGATGGACACTTAGGTTGTTTCCATCTCCAGGCTATTGTAAATAGAGCTGCAATGAACATTTTGGTACATGACTCTTTTTGAATTATGGTTTTCTCAGGGTATATGCCCAGTAGTGGGATTGCTGGGTCACGTGGTAGTTCTATTTGTAGTTTTTTAAGGAACCTCCATACTGTTCTCCAGAGTGGCTGTACCAATTCACATTCCCACCAGCGGTGCAAGAGTGTTCCCTTTTTTCCACACCCTCTCCAGCATTTATTGTTTCTAGATTTCTTGATGATGGCCATTCTGACCGGTGTGAGATGATATCTCATTGTAGTTTTGATTTGCATTTCTCTAATGATGAATGATGTTGAGCATTCTTTCATGTGTTCATTGGCAGTCTGTATATCTTCTTTGGAGCAATGTCTGTTTAGGTCTTTTGCCCATTTTTGGATTGGGTTGTTTGTGAGCTGCATGAGCTGCTTATAAATTTTGGAGATTAATCCTTTGTCTGTTGCTTCATTGGCAAATATTTTCTCCCATTCTGAGGGTTGTCTTTTGGTCTTGTTTATGGTTTCCTTTGCTGTGCAAAAGCTTTGAAGTTTCATTAGGTCCCATTTGCTTATTTTTGTTTTTATTTCCATTTCTCTAGGAGGTGGGTCAAAAAGGATCTTGCTGTGATTTATGTCATAGAGTGTTCTGCCTGTGTTTTCCTCTAAGAGTTTGATAGATTCTAGCCTTACATTTAGGTCTTTAATCCATTTTGAGCTTATTTTTGTGTATGGTGTTAGGGAGTGATCTAATCTCATACTTTTACATGTACCTGTCCAGTTTTCCCAGCACCACTTATTGAAGAGGCTGTCCTTTCTCCACTGTACATTCCTGCCTCCTTTATCAAAGATAAGGTGACCATATGTGCGTGGGTTTATCTCTGGGCTTTCTATCCTGTTCCATTGATCTATCTTTCTGTTTTTGTGCCAGTACCATACTGTCTTGATTACTGTAGCTTTGTAGTATAGTCTGAAATCAGGGAGCCTGATTCCTCCAGCTCCGTTTTTCGTTCTCAAGATTGCTTTGGCTATTCGGGGTCTTTTGTGTTTCCATACAAATTGTGAAATTTTTTGTTCTAGTTCTGTGAAAAATGCCAGTGGTAGTTTGATAGGGATTGCATTGAATCTGTAGATTGCTTTGGGTAGTAGAGTCATTTTCACAATGTTGATTCTTCCAATCCAAGAACATGGTATATCTCTCCATCTATTTGTATCATTTTTAATTTCTTTCATCAGTGTCTTATAATTTTCTGCATACAGGTCTTTTGTCTCCTTAGGTAGGTTTATTCCTAGATATTTTATTCTTTTTGTTGCAATGGTAAATGGGAGTGTTTTCTTGATTTCACTTTCAGATTTTTCATCATTAGTGTACAGGAACGCCAGAGATTTCTGTGCATTAATTTTGTATCCTGCTACTTTACCAAATTCATTGATTAGCTCTAGTAGTTTTCTGGTAGCATCCTTAGGATTCTCTATGTATAGTATCATGTCATCTGCAAACAGTGACAGCTTTACTTCTTCTTTTCCGATTTGGATTCCTTTTATTTTGCTATTAATTTTTAAGTTGCTTGTTCTGTGCTGTTCAGATTCTGTTGGATTTTTTTTCTATAAATGCTGACATTATTATCTTAAATGTGAACAATGATAGTTTTCTCTCTCTTCTTCCAATTCTTTTACATTTTATTTCGTTTTGTCCTGCTGAATGTGGCAGGACTTCCAGTGCGATGTGGAATAGTAGCACACGGGCTGGCTTCCTTGCCTTATTTCCAGTCTTAAAAGGAGTAAGGCTAAGATTCTCAGCCAAGGATGGCATTTGCTTTAGGTTTTACTATGTAGCATTGATCCAGTTAAGGAACTTCTCTTCCATTTCTTGTTTGAGTTTGAAAAAATAAATAGATGTTAAATTTGATCAAATGCTTTTGTCAGTCTCAAGAAATAATTCGTGCACTTCTGTGCTGAATCCCACTCTGTCTAAAAGTACTTACAAAGCTCCATCTCTGTGCCAGACTGAGTTAGAAGTGCTTTATAAATATTAACTCAATCCTTCTAACAAGGGTATGAGCTAGCCACTATTTATTATCCCCTTCTTAGATGAGACAAGGGGCACAGAAAGGCTAATTAACTTGCTCAACATCCCACAGCTAGTCAGGCCCAACTCTAGCATTTGTAGATCCAGGGGAAGAGTATAAATGGATGCCTAGAAACCAATTATAAATAAATCTAAAGTCATTAAACAAGTTAACAAACTGTTAAACAAAATATATTCCATCCTCCTATCTGAGAAATATACCTCAATCAAATCTTTACAAGATGCCAATCTACAAGATACCAAGATGACAGAATTTAATTATTTGCACACATTTCGGTATTCTGTTGATAAATCTCAGATATTTGGATGAGTAACAAAGTCATACATAATTCATAATTTATACCTTTATTCCATAAAACTTACTTTTCTTGTTTCCAATTCAAAAAAATAACTAAATTTTGTGGTAATTCAGACTTTCCTATGGTTTGTGTTCTATTGATAGTAGTGATATAAAAGATTAAAATATAAAGCATAATTATGTTTAAAGTATACAAAATTAAACTTTAATCAACTATAAAATGAATGTAAAAAATAAAAACAGTTTCTTAACCTTTCAAAATGTTTTTCATCTGAAATTTAAAGTCATTTGCAAACATTTAAAAGCAAAATATATATCAATAAAAGTTTAAATTCAGAAGTATTTAAAGCTTGAATTTACTTACCCTTTGAAAATATAATTCTAGCATTCAATGTCCATTTAGTTGCTGATACAAATAACGAGTATCATGCTTTTAACTCGAATTGCATCTAGATCTAGGCTTACTTCATTTTATTGTGCTTCTCTTTATTGTGCTTCACAGCTATTGTGCTTTTTACAAATTGAAGGTTTGTGGCAACCCTGCATCAGGCAGATCTATTGGTGTCATTTCCAACAGCATTTGCTTAGTTGGTGTTACATTGTGTCACTTCATGTCATTTTGGTAATTCTTGAAATATTTCGAACATTTTCATCATGATTGTATTTGTTATGGTGATCTGTGATCAGTGAGCTTTGGTGTTACAATTGCAAAAAGATTACAACTTGCTGAGGCCTCAGATGATGGTTAGCATTTTTTTCAGCAATAAAATATTTTTAATGAAGGTATGTATGTTGGGTTTTTTTTTAACATCTTTATTGGAGTATAATTGCTTTACAATGGTGTGTTAGTTTCTGCTTTATAATAAAGTGAATCAGTTATACATATACATAGGTTCCCATATCTCTTCCCTCTTGTGTCTCCCTCCCTCCCACCCTCCCTATCCGCCCCCCTCTAGGTGGTCACAAAGCACCGAGCTGATCTCCCTGTGCTATGCGGCTATGTATGTTGATTTTTGAGGCATAATGCTGTTGCATGCTTAACAGACTGCAGTAGAGTATACACATAACTTTTATATGCACTGGGAAATAAAAAATTTGTGTGATGCGCTTTATTGCGATGTTTGCTTTCTCGGGGTGGTCTGGAACTGAACTCACAGTATCTCTGAGGTCTGCCTGTGCATATATGAGTCATGTGAATTGTTCAGTGTTTCAAAATGTTCCTGAGCTGCCACGTGAGGCTGTTGTGAATACTGTTCTAATCCAGCTAGGTCATGAGTACCTTTTGCTCCCACAAATTGAAGTATGAAGAGTGGCAAAGGAAACAGGTGCTTCCAGGAATGGTACTTGGTTCTGTGGGAATCTATGGCATGAGTGCTGGGAGAAAGATTTGATGAGTTCGTCACTTCTCTTACTGAAATGTTTCTGCCGCCCCGTTCCTCCTGCGACTTTCGGCTGTGTCCCTCTGGTGTCTGCAGCAGCGTTGTTCTCTCTGTTTCTACGATGTTGAGCAGGAGATGCTGCAAAGCACCTTTTGGGGCCTGAGTGGTGTTAGTTGTGGGTGTGGATGCTGAGTTAGGGGTTTTGTTGTGCTGCGGCCGAGTGACAGAGGGTGTGTGTGTCTGCATGTACTTATCGTAGGTGGGGTTCAGGGCGGGGTCCCCCCTTTCCTGCACCTAAGGGACTTACTACAGTGAGTAAGGAGGGGAGGGGTGGGATTAGAACCCAGCTGTCTGACTGTACTCCACCTCTTAACCATAACACCACACACCTCTCCACTGGATCGTTTTCAGTTGACTATTACACTTGGCTAGCTGATACTTTATTTTGGAATGTTACAAATCTGTTCATAAGTGAAATGGGCCTATGATTTCCTTTATTATATTATCTTTAGTCCATTGTGAAATTCAGATCCTAACTAACCTCATAAGATGAGTTCGGTAACTTTCCTTTTTTCCAATATTCTATAAGCTGGGGATAATCAATTTCTTTTTTTGAAGTTATAGCTGATTTACAATGTTGTGTTAATTTCTGCTGTACAGAAAAGTGATTCAGTTATACATATATATATTCTTTTTTATATTCTTTTCCATTATGGTTTATCATAAGATATTGAATATAGTTCCCTGTGCTATACAGTAGGACCTTGTTGTTTATCCATCCTATATACAATAGTTTGTATCTGCTGATCCCAAGCTCCCACTTCTGTCCCCCAACCCCCTCCCCCTTGGCAACCACGAGTCTGTTCTCTATGTCTGCGAGTCTGTTTCTGTTTCATAGATAGGTTCGTTTGTGTCATATTTTGGATTCCACATATAAGTGATATCATATGGTATTTGTCTTTGTCTGGCTTACTTCACTTAGTATGATATTTTCTGGGTCCATCCATGTTGCTGAAAATGGCATTATTTTGTTCTTTTTGATGGCTGAGCAGTATTCCATTGTATATATGTACCACATCTGCTTTATGGGGATAATCAATTTGGTAGAACTCACCCATACAACCATCCAAGGTTATGGCACTTAGGTTGGGGTATCTCTGATTGCCATTTCAGTTTATTGAGTAGTTTGTTTGGTCCACTCAACTTTTTTGTTTCTTCTTTTACCAGTGTTGTCATTTTGTATGTTTCTGGAAACTTTTGTTAGTTTTCAAATCTGTGACCTGACCAGGGCCACGTGGGGGATGCAGTGTTGGCCTCTGGCTGTCCCTGGTGGATGGTGCATGGCTGTCTTCTCCTTGGGCATGCTGTCTCCCCACAGGGCGCCCAGACACCGCCTGTCTCTGCGTGGCTTCTAGTTTTCAGCATCCATGTCCACTTCCTTCCATGGCTCCAGAAGGACGGGGTCTGGGAGAGGGTAGCTTGCGTTGGCTGGGGAGCCTCAGTTCAGTGGCTGGTGTTACTTCTTGATCTTGTCAGGACCGTGTTAGTCATTATTTCACGTGGGAATCCAAGGGGCTGCAAGGATACGAAGAGATGCCACACAGCTTCGGGGCCCTGCAGGAAAGAGTTCTTCAAATGGTTAGTGATGCCTGTTAGTGATGAGGCTGCTAAGGGTCTGTGTGGTGGGGGAGGGGCATGTATGCTGCACCTGTTGTTCCCAAATTAAATCATTCAGCCCAGCTGAAGGTCCCTACTATTTTAAAGACATATATATATATATATATATATATATATAGAGAGAGAGAGAGAGAGAGAGAGAGAGAGAGAGAGAGAGAGAGAGAGAATGAAAATAGAAGCTCAAAGCAAGGGTTTTTAAACCAGCAGACTTGCGTTCACATTTCAGCTTTGCCAAATCCTAGCAATATGCCACTGGGGGATTTATTTTACTGAGCCTTGGTTTTCTTATTTGTAAATTAGAAAGTTGGCTCTAGTTCATACTTCCTAGGCTACTTGTAAGCCCCAGGCGAAATAATAAACATAGCATAAGGTTCTGTGTCAGTTAGGAATCTAACCTATCCAAACTGGCTTAAAGAAAACAAGGAAACGGATCGACTGAAAGAACTGGAAACCCCAGACGTAGCTGGCTTCAGGAACAGTTTGATCCAGAAGTTCATGGTGTTGCGCCCTGGTCCTGTTTCTCCGTGACATTCTTGACTCTGCCCTTCTCCAGGGGTCTGCTTCACCCTTAGGGTGTGTCACAGCAAGGGCCATGGCCATTTCAGACCTGACAGCCACATGCTAAACAGGAGAAGAGAGTTCTTCGAGGTGGGGGTCGGGGACTCCTGTGATCAGAAAAAGCATTCTTCTTCAGCATCCCTGAGTTGATGTCTCCTTCTCTCATTGGCTTCAGTCAGCTCACACGTGGTCTAAGTGTTGGGTTAAGCCCACTGGACTAAACCTGCTGGGATGCACCTCTGAGCTGACAGCTGAGTGAACCCCATCCAAGCCACAGGTGGAAATGGGGGAAGGGCAGGTCCAGAGCAAGAGCTGGGTGCTGTTGACTGGGAGGGGGACGTGGATACAGGGGAGGCAGCAAATGGCTACCCCCGATGGTTGCAGCTGCCTCCTGACTGGTCCTCCTATTCCTGCCTTTGTCCCGTCATGCATCCTCACCCCCACAGCCAGCGTGATTCTCCTATCATCTCTCCTCTCCGCTCAGGAAACCCCAGGGGCAGAAGCCGGAGTCTTTACGGTTCTTTACGTTTTCCTGGCGAGGCCCTAGATGATCTGCACACTGCACTCCCCACAGCTGTCCCCCCAGACCCACACCTCTGGGTCACTCCCTTCCAGCCACTGGGTAACTCGCACCTCAGGGCCTTTCCCACTCTCTTCCCCAGATATCTGGATGCTTTGTGCCTTCACTGCTTTTGGGTCTCAGGCAAATGGCACCTTTTCAGAGAGGCCTTTTCTGATCACCCTGTCTAAAGTAAGAACTTCCTTCCCCCATAATATCTACCCTCATCCCTTGCTTTATGTTCCTTTATAGCCAGTGTTTTATAAAACAAATATGTTCACTTTATAAAACACACAGACACACATACAATGACAGCTCCACTGTCTCCTTAATCACAGCTGTACGGGCAGACCTCAGAGATAGTGCGGGTTTGGTTCCAGACCACAGCAATAAAGCGAATATTACAATAAAGTGAGTCACACAAATTTTTTGGTTTACCAGTGCATACAAAAGTTACGTTTACACTATACTATAGTCAGTTAGGTGTGCAATAACGTTATGTCTAAAAAGCCAATGTACATACCTTAATTAAAAAATACTTTATGTGGGGCTTCCCTGGTGGCGCAGTGGTTGAGAGTCTGCCTGCCGATGCAGGGGACACGGATTCCTGCCCCGGTCCGGGAAGATCCCACATGCCGCAGAGCGGCTGGGCCTGTGGGCCATGGCCGCTGAGCCTGCGCGTCCAGAGCCTGTGCTCCGCAACGGGAGAGGCCACAACAGTGAGAGGCCCGCGTACCGCAAAAAAAAAAAAAAAAAAAGAAAACTTTATTTGAAAAAATGCTAACCATCATCTGAGCCTTTAGTGAGTCATAATCTTTTTGCAGTAGTAACATCAAAGATCACTGATCACAGATCACCCTAACAAATATAATAATAATGAAAACGTTTGAAATAATACGAGAATTATCAAAATGTGACACGGAGACACGAAGTGAGCAAACGCTATTGGCAAAATGTCACCAGTAGACTTGGTTGACACAGGGCTGCCACAGACCTTCAGTTTGTAGAACAATGCAGTATCTGCGAAGCACAATAAAACGAGGTCTGCCTGCACCTGCAGAGCCCAGCACAATGCCTGGCACATAGTAGGTGCTCAGTAAATATTTGTCCCAGGTTGTAGCTCTAACCCTGCCATGTTCTTCTAACAGCCTGGGGAGGGCTTCCTTTCTCTCTCTTGTCTGCCTGCCCTTGTCCTAGGGCCACGGTGAAAGGTCCCAGGGACCAGTTGTCACCTGCCCCGATGGTCTGGGACATGTGGCCTGGACATTGGCGTGTCCACGTTGGTCCGAGGGGGCCAGCTGGTTACAGGCATTGCTTCCCCTACTGCCTCCCTTTCCTCCTCACTCTAAGCTGCCAGGCCTTATTAGCCCTGTTTACACGGCTGGGATGTCGAGCGATTAATTTTTAATGGCTTGGTTTATTGCATGTTTGAACTGTTTATTGGTTAATTCCCACATTTAAGTGATTAATTCCCCAGAGTTCAGAACCACTGGTTAGTTTGACGTTAATCAGGGTTTCTGAATGCCAAGAGACAATCAATTCTTCCTGCCAGGGAGAGTAATGTTAAAATACCTCAAGGCACAGCGAGGTCAAGGAAAGGAGTAATTAAAAGCCTGTCTTCCCCTCATGCAAATTTGATGTCTCTCTCCCCCCCCCCCCCTCTCTCTCTCTCTCTCCCCCTCTCTCTCTATTCTGCCTCCCACCCCTTTCTCAGTAAAGACTCTCCCTGGACCCACTTGCTCCTTGGGAGGATCAACTCCACCTTTGTCCTCAGACTTCCTGTAATGATTTTCAGCCCCTCTGCCTCTGGCAGGTGGGGCCCGCCAGCTCCTCACCCCCAGGGAGGGGACTTTGGAACCCATGAGGCCTGTTTTGTTGGGTCCCTGGCTTCTGTCCTCCCAGCTTTGTTCCTGATCTGCAGGGAAGCTGAGACATGTCTGGTGTTGGGATAAAATGTCTGGTTTTACCTGTAGCCAGACAAAGCCTGAGAGGGCCTCAGATGGGATCTACCCACAGGGGGCCAGGAGAGGGTGTTCAGGGTGGGGCTTTGCCTTTGGACCCTACCACAGAGCCCCGATGACCTGCCCAGCTTTGAGCAGGAAAGAAATGTGAGCTGCTTTGACATCTCTTTGCGTTTCCTGTGGCCGCCGCTATAACAAATGACCACAGACTTCATGCTTAAAGTAACACAGATTTAGTATCTTACACTCTGGATGTCAGAGCACAAAATGGGTCTCACTGGGCTAAAATCAAGGTGCCGTCAGGGCTGTGTTCCTTTGGAGGCTCTGAGGAGGATCCACTTCTTTGCCTTTACCACCTTCTAGAGGCCGCCTGCATTCCTTGGCTCGTGGCCCCTTCCTCCATCTTCAAAGCTGGCAGTGCTGTTGCAACTTCACACCCTTCTCTGACTCTGAACTTCTGTTGCTCTTGGGCCCATCTAAAGGGCCCCTGTGGTTCCATTGGGCTCACCTGGGGAATCCAGGCTACTCTCCCTAACCCAAGGTCAGGTGATTAGTAACCTTAATTCCACCTGCAACCTTAATTCCCCTTTGCCATGTATCCTAGCACATTCACAGGTTCTGGGACTGGGATGCAGATGTCTTTGTGCTGTGCCGACCACTGCAGCCATAGGATGAGAAGCAAAGTGGCTGCTTAGTGAGAGGCACAGGCTCTGGAGTGAGAGACTCTGGGTTCAAATCCTAATCCAGCCCCTCAAAAGCTGTGGGAACCAGGGTAAGTTTTCTGTGGCTCCGTTTCCTTAGATATAAAACCGAGGCCAGCAGTAGTACTCCCTCACAGAGTGGCTGTGCTCGTGGCCGGCAGGGTGCCTGGGTCGTGGGAAGTACACTGAGTGTTCTCCAGAAGCAGTGGAGTCCCGATACCCCTAAACCGATGAACACCGGGATGATGGTGCCCACCTCCCGGCACTAACCTTACCCCTAACCTCCTGAGGTTGTTTAAGATTCACTGAGAAAGTAGATAAAAGTGCCAAGTGGAGAGCTCCTTGCGAAATGTTTCAAACCACAGAGCAATTCACAGGGGCCCCAGATGGAGCCGTGATGGACAAACCCTCAAATACCCCGTGTGTACAAAAACTTTGCAGACCCCAGTGGGGAGTGATGGCCCCAGAAGCAAGAGAAGACCCCAGGTAGACAATTAACAGGGGCAGACGGCAGTAAGGGGCTCCACAGACTAACAGGAGCTAACGTGTTAAGGTTTTGCACCTGTTTCCTTTAAATATCCATGAAAGGGAGTTTTTCTCATCTGAAAGCTAAGGCTTAGAGAATTGATTAACCTAAGGCCGCATGGTTAATCACGGTGGTGGTTATGAGCTTGAGCTCTGGAAACCCACAGGCGTGGATTTGCATCCTGATTGCCCTGTAGCCTGGGTGTCTTGGAGTCGATTCCTTCACTTCTCTAAACTTTAATTGCTCCATCCATAAACCAGAGATAGTACTAGAGTCCTGTGCCCTTGTCACTGGCTTGTGCAGGTTAAATGAGATAATATACGGAAAGCACCTGGCCTAGTGCCTGGCACATAGTGAGCGCTCAGTAAGGGTTCTGTGTTGTGGGTCTGTGGAGGCATGAGCTCCCATGTGGAAGTTGTCTGGTGTTAGGAGCCTTCAGGAGTGAAGGTTTGGATCTTAAAGACTGGAGAGGTGTGGTGGAAGGGAATTTCAGGCAGAGAAGAGATGCAGGAAGGGCCCATTTCTCCAGCAGCACCGATGGCAGCCCGGCTGTAGCTTCAGGTGCACGGAAGGGAGAGGAAAAGGGGAGGCCAGCCAGGGGCCGGAGCTGGGTTCCTTTTCAGGTCACGATGAGTTCAGACTTCATCTTGCTGGCCATGGGAGCTGTTAAAGGGTTTTGAGCAGGGAAGCAACCAAAAGTCTGCAGAAGAAACTATTGTTTGAGGGACATGGGAGTGGAGTCCATATGGAACCATCATGCTGCCAGCAAACCAGTGTATTCTAAGAAATTGATTCGTTCAACACAAATTGATTTAACAAAAACATGCCAGTTATGTGATGGGAATATGGAAGCAAAAGACAAAAACTTGTCCGCCTTGGAGTCTAGATTCCGGTGGTGCCGAGAGCGAGATAGATAACAAGCCAGAAAACACACAACGTGATTATGTGTTGGGGTAAGGGCTATGAAAAGAATAAAAGCAGCTCATGTGATATTGTCTGGGAGCGGAGTAAGTGGTCCAGTGAAGGCTTCTCTGATAGGGTGGGCCTTGAGCTGAGACTGGAATGATGGTTTCCAGAAGAGCTGGGACACGTATTTCCGACAGAAGGGAAGGCACATGCAAGGCCTCGGGAGGGAGGAGCAGGCTCCAGTCTAGGGACAGAGGGAACAGGAAAAGGTCAGTGGGGCTGGAGACCTGTGATCTGGGAGAGAAGGTAAAAGATGAGGTGGAGAGGTAGGCAAAGGTTTAATAGTACAGAGTCTAGATTTAACTGTGGTTCTAATTTATTCAACTTTTTCCTCCACTGGATTTTTCCCATCAGCACAAACCCTTAGCATATTATTTCTTATCTTAAAAAAACCCCAAACCTCCTGGGGTCCCATATCTCTCCACATCTATTGTTATATATCTTTGCTTCCTTTTACAGTATTTAGAACTCATCAAAATGAGTTACTATACTATACTCACTATCGCCAATTTCTCTCCTCTCATCCTTTCTTTTTCTAAAACCTTTTAATTTTAAGAACTCTTCATACTTAGAGGTGTAAGAATAGTTCAGTGCACCTCAAAATGCACCCTTCACCCATATTCAGTAGTTATTATCTTTTGACCACATTTGCTTTGAGACTTTTTCTATATATACATGCTTTTCCCTCCCTACCTACTTGAAAATAAATTGCATGACATTCTACCTTTGAGTACCTCTTCATGTATCTCCTTAAAATCAAGAGTATTCTCCTTCAAAACCACAATATAGTGGTCAAAGGCAGGAAATTTAACATTGAAAATATAACCCGTATTCAAATTTCACCCATAGTTCCCCAAGTGTTCTTTTAAAAAATTTACGTGCAGTAAGAGTCACTCTTTTCGATGTGTAGTTCTAAATTTTGACAAACGCATACAGTCATGTAACCACTACTGCAATCAAGGTATAATACGGTCCCATACCCCCGCCGCTGCCCCGTCCCCTGTGTAGTCAGCCCTTCCCCCACCCACACAGCCCTTGGCAACAACTGATCTGTTCTCTGTCCTTAGAGTTTTGTCTTTTCCACAATGCCATATAAATGGAAATTTGCAGTAAGTAGGTCTGGCTTCCTTCACTTAGATACTGGTTTTGGAAGTCAACCACTTTGTTGTTTGTTTCAGTAGTCAGTTTCTATGTATTGCTGAGTGGTATACCACGGAATGAAGGTACCACAGTTTGTTGATCCATTCACCAGTTGAAGAACATATAGGTTGTTTCCAGTTTTGGTGATTTACATTGGTATAAAGTGATTCTTACATTGGTGTAAAGGCTTTTGTGTGAACCTAAGTTTTTATTTCTCTTCAGAATAGAATTGCTGGGTTGAATGGTACAAGTATATGTGTAACTTTATAAGAAACGTCCAAGCTGTTTTCCTAATTGTACCTTTTTATATTCCCACCATCAGTGTATGAGAGTTCCAATTTCTATATCCTTGTCAGCAGTTGGTATTGTACTTAAAATTTTTTTTAGCTGTTCTAGTATGTATGTAGTAGCATCTCATTGTGGTTTTAATTAGCATTTCCATAATGATATTTAGAATCTTTTTGTGTGCTCACCATCTATAAAGCTTCTTTGATAACATGTTCAAATCTTTTGCCCAGTTTTAAAATATTCATTTTTTTCTATCTACCTACCTACCTGCCTTCCTACATAATGTTTTTTTAATTGAAGTATAATTGACATAAAACATTATATTAATTTCAGGTGTAAAACATAATGATTCAATATTTGTATACATTGCAAAATGATCACCACAATAAGTCTGGTTACTGTCTGTCACCATACAAAGTTACAAAAAAGTTTTTTGTGATGAGACCTTTTAAGATTTACTCTTAGCAACTTTCAAATATGCAGTACAATGTTATTGACTATAATCACCTTGCTGTACATTACATCCCTATGACTTACTTATTTTATAACTGGAAGTTTGTACCTCTTGACCCCTTTCACCCATTTTGCCCTCCCCTCTGGCAACCACCAATCTGTTCTCTGTATCTATGAGTTTTGTTTGTTCGGTTTTTTTTTTTTTTAATATTCCACATATAAATGAAATCGAACAGTATTTGTTTTTCTTTGTCTGACTTATTTCACTTAGCATAATACCCTCAAGGTCCATCCATGTTATCACAAATGACAAACTTTCATTCTTTTTTATGGCTGGGTACTATTCCATTCTGTATACACACACACACACACACACACACACACACACATACACCTTTTGCTATTCATTCATTGATGGGCACTTAGATTGTTAGCATATCTTGGCTATTGTAAATAATGCTGCAACGACCATATGACTGCATATCTTTTTGAATTAGTGTTTTTGCTTTTTTCAAGTAAATACCCAGAGGTGGAATTGCTGGATCATATGGTATTTCTATTTTTAATTTTTTGAGACACCTCCATACTGTTTTCCATAGTGGCTGCATCAGTATATATTCCCAACAACAGTACACGAGGGTTCCCTTTTCTCCAAATCCTCCTCAACACTTTGTCTTTTCAATAATAGTGATTCTGACAGGTGTGAGGTGATATCTCATGGTGGTTTTGACTTGCATTTCCCTGATGATTAGTGATGTTGAGCATATTTTCATGTGCCTGTTGGCCTTCCTTGGAAAAATGTCTATTCAGATATTCCACCCAGTTCCAAATCAGATTGTGTATTTTTTTGTTATTGAGTTGTTTCAGTACTTTATATATTTGGGATATTAGTCCCTTATTGGATATATGATTTGTAAATATCCTCTTCCATTCAGCAGGTTGCCTTTTCATTTTGTTGATGGTTTCCTTCACTGTGCAGAAGCTTCTTAGTTTGATGGAATCCATTTGTTTATTTTTGCTTTTGTTGGTTTTTTTTTTGGAGTCAGGTCCCCAAAATTAAAACCAGTGTCAAGAAATTTACTGCCTGTGTTTTCTTCTGGGAGTTCTGTGATCTTCCGTTCAGGTCTTTAATCCATTTTGAGTTAATTTTTGTGCATAGTGTAAGACAGTAGTCTAATTTCATTCTTTTACATGTGGCTGTCCAGTTTTCCCAACACCATTTATTGAAGAGACTGTCTTTTCTGCATTGTATATTCTTGCCTCCTTTGTCATAAGTTAATTGATCATATATGCATAGGTTTATTTCTGGGCTTTCTATTCTGTTCTGTTCATCTACATGTATGTTTTAATACCCATACCATAATGTTTTGATTACTATAGCTTTGTAATATAGTTTGAAATCAGGGCACATGATGCCTCCATCTTTGTTATTCTTTCTCAAGATTGCTTTGGCTATTCAAGGTCTTTTATGGTTCCATATAAATGTTAGGATTGTTTGTTCTATTTCTGTGAAAAATGCCATTGGAATTTTGACAGGGATTGAATTAAATCTCTAGATTGCTTTAGATAATATGGACAGTTGAACAATATTAATTCTTCCAATCCATGAGCATGAAATATCTTTCCATTTATCTGTGTCTTCTTCAATTTCTTTCACCAATGTCTGGCAGTTTTCAGTGTACAGGTTTTTACCTCCCTCATTAAATTTATTCCTAGGTATTTTATTCTTTTTGATGCTGTTGTAAATGGGATTGTTTTCTTAATTTCTCTTTCTTGTTATATTGACTCCTTTATCACTAGGTAGTTCCCATCTTTGTCTTTTATTACAGTCTTTGTTTTAAAGTCTACTTTGTACAATATAAGTATAGCTACCCCAGCTTTGTTTTGGTTTCCCTTTGTATGAAACTCCTTTTTCCATTCCTTCACTTTCAGTCTGTGTGTGTCCTTACATCTGAAGTGAGTCTCTTGTAGGCAGCATTTAGATGGCTCTGGTTTTGTTTGTTGGTTTGTTTTTTGTTTTATCCATTCAACCACTCTATGTCTTTTGATTGGAGAATTTTGTCCATTTATATTTAAAGTAATTATTGATACGTTTGTACTTATTACCATTTTTTTTCATTGTTTTCTGACTCTTTTGTAGTTCTTCTCTGTTCCTTCCTGCTTTCTTCCCTTGTGGTTTGCTGACTTTCTTTAGTGTTGTGCTTAGATTCCTTTCTCATCATCTTTGTTGTATCTACTATAGGTTTTTGCTTTGTGGTTAACTTAGGCTCACATATAACAGCCTATATATGTAACAGTCTGTTTTAAGCTGATAGCAAGTTACATTTGAATGCATTCTAAAACTCTACATTTTTACTCTCCCCCCATGTTTTATGTTTTTGATGTCACATTTTACATCTTTTTATTTTGTATATCCCTTAACTATTGTAGCTAAATTTGTTTTTACTTCTTTTGCCTTTTAACCTTTATACTAACTTTATAAGTGATTAATCCACTACCTTTACTATATATATGCCTTTACCAGTGAGTTTTTTTCACTTTCATATGTTTTCTTGTTACTCTTTAGTGCCCTTTCTTTTTTGATTAAAGAAGTTACTTTAACATTTCTTGTAAAGCTGGTTTAGTGGTGATGAACTCATTTAGCTTTTGCTTGTCTATAAAACTCTTTATCACCTTCAATTCTGAATGATAAGCTTGCTGAGTACAGTATTCTTGGTTGGAAGTATTTTTCTTTCAGCACTTTGAATATATCATGCCACTCCATTCTGGCCTGCAAAGTTTCTGCTTAGAAATCTGCTGATACTTTTATGGGAGTTCTCTTATACATAACAAATTGCTTTCTCTTTGCTGCTTTTAAGATTCTCTCTTTATCTTTAATTTTTGACAGTTTTAGTTGTAATGTGCCTTGGTGTGGATCTTTTTGGGTTCATCTTGTTTGGAACTCTCTGAGATTCCTGGATCTGGATGTCTGTTTTCAGCCCCTTTCTCTATCTCTTCTTTTTCTGGAACCCCTATAATGCAAATGTTACTCTGCTTGATGTGGTCCCATAGGTCACTTAAGCTATCTTCACTTTTAAAAATGCTTTTCTCTTTTTGCTGCTCTGTTTGGGTGAGTCCCACTGCACTGTCTTCTAATATTCCTCCTTTCTTCTGTTCATCTGGTCTGCTACTAAACCGTGCTGGTATATTTTACAGATCGGTTGTTGTGTTCTTCAGCTCTGTGACTTCTGTTTGGTACTTCCTTATAGTTTCTGTCTCTTTGTTGAAGTTCTCACTGTATTTATCTATTCACATCCCAAGTTCTGTGAGCATCTTTATAACCATTACTTTGAACTCTAGTAGGTAAACTACTTATCCCTGTTTTATTAAAGGGTTCCTTCCTCACCCCAACCACCCCCCACCCCCAGGATTTATCTTGTTCTTTTGTTTGGAACATATTCCTCTGTTTTCTCATTTTGCTTGACTCTGTGTTTGTCTATATATTAAGCGAAACAGCTCTCTCTCCCAGTCTGAAGGAGTGGCCTTGTGTAGGAGATGCACCTTATTGTTCAACCTTGCCCTAGTTCTTGGTTGTCTCTTGAACTTTTGTGATTGTGTAAGCAGCCTGTTTTTTTCTTGATAGGTCCCAGTTGTTGAGGGTATACCAAGACTTGTGTGTTGCCAAGGGAGGGATCTAGGTCAGCACTTAGTTCCAGGCTGATTGGAAGCTAGACCCTCCTCAGGCAGCAGCTTTTTTTTTTTTTTTTTTTTTTTTTTTTTTGCGGTACGCGGGCCTCTCACTGCTGTGGCCTCTCCCGTTGCGGAGCACAGGCTCCGGACGCGCAGGCTCAGCGGCCATGGCCCACGGGCCCAGCCGCTCCACGGCATGTGGGATCTTCCCAGACTGGGGCACGAACCTGTGTCCCCTGCATCGGCAGGCGGACTCTCAACCGCTGCGCCACCAGTGAAGCCCAGGCAGCAGCTTTTAAAGCATGCAAATATATACAGTCCTGTGGGGCCCCAGTCATAAACCCTGCAGGCCTCCTGACCAGGCAATCTGGATGTGACTCCTTGGTGACTGTTGCAAAAATCAGGGCTCCAGAAAAGCGTATAAGCTCCTTTCTGGGAGGTACCAGTGAGCCATAGTGAGGTCAAGGGAGAGCACAAAGATGGTGTCCCCCAGCCTGCTTCTCTAAAAGCACATCCAAAGCCTCTAGATGTGTGGTGAACCTGAAGCCTGCCCCTCAGGCTTAAGCTCCAGGCCTTTTTCACAGGAAGTCTGGGGGTGTGTTTCAGTCTGATGTCTGTGCAGTGCCCTGTAGGTGGTAGCTTACCAAGAAACGTCTCTCTGATTGTTTCAGACTCATGGGGCCCAGAAATGCAAGCCCCCCCGGACACCAGAGACAGGTGCTCAGGGGGAGTACCCTCTGGGGGCTGAGTGTGCCGGCCAGCTTTGGCAGGGCCAAGGGAGAGTGTGAGGCTGGGGCACACCTGCTGGCTTTAGCAGGGCAGTGGGAGAGCATGGAGGCGGGGCATACCCACTGGTTCTAGCAAGATAGAGGGAGAGTGCAAATATAATGCTCGCCAGTGTCTCCATCCGTGGAGAGAGTCCCAGAAGAGCCCTTCCCCTGCAGCAGATACTTTAAAGTTAACCAACCAATTTTCTTCACATATGGTCCAGGCACTTTTCAAACTGCTGCTTTTGCACTGGGTCCTGGGGCAAGTGAGTCTGCACACAAGCCTTTTAAGAGTGGAGTCTCTATTCCCTGCAGTCAGTCCTGTGAGTCTTTTTTTTTTCCTAATTAATTAATTAATTAATTGATTGATTTTTGGCTGTGTTGGGTCCTCGCTGCTGTGCGCAGGCTTTCTCTAGTTGCAACGCGTGGCGGCCACTCTTCGTTGTGGTGCGCAGGCTTCTCACTGCAGTGGCGTCTCTTGTTGTGGATCACGGGCTCTAGGCACATGGGCTTCAGTAGTTGTGGCATGCAGGCTCAGTAGTTGTGGCTCACAGGCTCTAGAGCGCAGGCTCAGTAGTTGTGGCGCACGGGCTTTGTTGCTCCGCAGCATGTGGAATCTTCCTGGCCCAGGGCTCGAACCCAGGTCCCCTGCACTGGTAGGTGGATTCTTAACCACGGCACCACCAGGGAAGCCCTCCTGTGAGTCTTTTGATGTAAATTCTGTTGGTATTCAAAGCCAGATGTGTTGGGGGCTTCTGTCTCCAGTGCAGGTCCCAAGGGTTGGGGTGCCTGATATGAGACACAATCTCCTCTCTCCCCAGAGAGAAGCTCCATATTTGTGAGATCCCCCGAGTTATGGGTCGCTGTGCTGGGGTGGGTTTTTTTATTTTTTTATTTTTATTTTTAGAATACTCAGAATGTTTCCTGCTTTCATGTATGGTAATTGTATTGTTTTTTTCTTTAAAAAAATTTTTTTAAACATCTTTATTGGAGTATAATTGCTTTACAATGGTGTGTTAGTTTCTGCTGTATCACAAAGTGAATCAGTTATACGTATACATATATCCCTGTATCTCCTCCTTCTTGCGTCTCCCTCCCACCCTCCCTATCCCACCCCTCTAGGTGGTCACAAAGCACCGAGCTGATCTCCCTCTGCCATGTGGCTGCTTCCCACTAGCTATCTATTTTACCTTTGGTAGTGTATATATGTCCATGCCACTCTCTCACTTCGTCCCAGCTTACCCTTCGGGGGTGGGATTTTTGATGAGACAGTGTCTCTGCCTCTCCTACCCATCTCAGTGTGGCCCTTTTATCCTTTGTTCTGGAGGAGCAGTTGAGCTGGTTTTCAGAGGGAATTGTTCCGTATGTAGCTGTAGACTTGGTGTGTCCAGTGGGAGAAGGTGAGTTCAGGATCTTCCTTACACCACCATCTTGAACCGCCCTCCATTTGTTTTCTTATTATTGATCTTTGATAGTTCTTTATATATTCTGGTTACAAGTCCTATATCAGAAATGTGATTTGCAAATACAGTTGACCCTTGAACAACATGGGGTCAGAGGCACCAACCCCCCACACAGTTGAAAATCTGCATGTAACTTTACAGTTGGTCCTCTGTATCCATGGTTCTGCATCTTTGGATTCCACCAACTGTGGATAGTGTAGTATTGTAGTACATATTTACTGAAAAAAATCTGCGTATGAGTGGACCTGCACAGTTCAGAGTCTCTGTGTCGTTCAAGGGTCAACTGTATTTTCTATCATTCTGAGGCTTATCTTTAAAATTTCTATAATAGTGTTTTTGAAAAAGGAGAAGTTTTTAATTTTGATGAAGTCTAGTATATAAACTTTTCCACTTATGGGTTCTGCTTTTGTATCTAAGAACACTTAGATGTTCTTTTTTTTAAAATAAATATATTTATTTATTCATTTTTGGCTATGTTGGGTCTTTGTTGCTACATTCAGGCTTTCTCTAGTTGCAGCGAGTGGGGCTATTCTTCGTAGTGGTGCATGGGTTTCTCACTGCGGTGGCTTCTCCTGTTGCGGAGCACGGGCTTTAGGAGCGCAGGTTTCAGTAGTTGCAGCACACGGGCTCAGTAGTTGTGGCTTGCGGGCTTTAGAGCAGAGGCTCAGCAGTTGTGGTGCACGGGCTTAGTTGCTCCGTGGCATGTGGGACCTTCCCGGACCAGGGCCTGAACCCATTTCCCCTGCATTGGTAAGCAGATTCTTAACCACTGCACCACCAGGGAAGTCCCACTTAGATGTTCTTAGGCACTTAGATGTTCTTAGGTAAAGTCACAGAGATTTTCTCTTTTGTTTTCTCTTGTAAGTCTTACAGTTTTTTTGTTTAATGATTATGGTTTACATGATCCATTCTGAGTTAATGTTTGTATTAGAGGTGAAGAATGGGTTGAGGATTTTTTTTAACCTCTCAGGTTCAATTTTTTCCAGCATAATTTGTTGAAAAGACTATTATCTTTCATCACTTAAATGTCCTTGCATCTTTGTCAGAATCAATTGGCTATATTTGTCTGAGTCTGTTCCTGGATGCTGTTCTTTTCCACTGATCTATGTGGCCATCCTTTTACCAATACCATACTGTCCTAACTACTGTAGGTTTATAGTGGGTCTTGAAATCACATTGTGTGAGTCTTCCAACTTTGTTCTTCTTTTTCAGAATTATTTTGACTATTGTAGTTCCTTTGCCTTCCTGTATAAATTTTAGAATCATCTTGTTGATATCTAAAACAAAAATCCTGCTGGGATTTTGATTGGGATTAAATCTATAGATCAATTTAGGGAGAATTAACATCTTAATTATATTGAATCTTCTAACTCATGAATACAGCATATCTATTTATTTAGGTTTTCTTTGATTTCTTTCATCAGTGTTTAGCATGTTTTTTTTTAAAGATTATTTAAAAAAAATTTTTGGCTGCTTTGGGTCTTAGTTGTTGTGCATGGGCTTTCTCTAGTTGTGGTGAGCGGGGGCTACTCTTAGTTGCAGTGCGCGGGCTTCTCATTGCAGTGGCTTCTCGTTGCAGAGCACAGGTTCTAGGCACATGGGCTTCAGTAGTTGTAGCATGTGGGCTCAGTAGTTGTGGCTCACGGGCTCTAGAGCGCAGGCTCAGTAGTTGTGGTACACGGGCTTAGTTGCTCCACAGCATGTGGGATCTTCCCAGACCAGGGGTCGAACCCATGTCCCCTGCATTGGCAGGCAGATTCTTAACGACTGCACCACCAGGGAAGTCCCTAGCATATTGTATAACACATTTTGTTAGATTTATACCAAAGTATTTTATAGTTTTCGATGCTATTATGAATGGTGCTGTTTTAAAAATTTTGATTTCCAGCTGTATATTGCTAGTTTATAAAATATAATTGATTTTTAAAATATTGAACTTGTATCATATGAGTTGTCCAAGCTCATTTATTACTTCTAGGATCTTTTTTGTAGGTTCTTTGGGAGTTTTTATATAGACAAATTGCGTCTTCTGCAAATAGGGATAGTTTTATTTCTTCCTTTCCAATTTCTATGCCCTTTATTTTGTTTTCTTGCCTTATTACACTGGCTAGAACTTCCAGTTAATTAAGTGGTGAGAGTTGACCTCCTTGCCTTATTCCTGATCTTAGGGGGAAAGCTTTCAGTCCTTCACCATTAAGTATGATATAATCTGTAGCTTTTTTTGTAGATGCCCTTTATTAAGTTAAGATTCCCTTTTATTCCTAGTTGTTGAGAGTTTTTATTATAAATGCATGTTGGATTTTATCCAATGCTTTTTTTTTTTTTTGTATCTACTGAGATGGTCATGCTTTTTTCCTTCTTTCATCTGTTGGTAGATTGAATTACATTGATTTGGGCTTCTCTTGTGGCACAGTGGTTAAGAATCTGCCTGCCAATGCAGGGGACATGGGTTTGAGCCCTGGTCCGGGAAGAGCCCACATGCCACAGAGCAACTAAGCCCGTGCGCCACAGCTACTGAGCCTGCACTCTAGAGCCCGTGAGCCACAACTACTGAGCCTGCGTGCCACAACTACTGAAGCCTGCGCACCTAGGGCCCGTGCTCTGCAACAAGAGAAGCCACCGCAACGAGAAGCCCATGCGCTGCAATGAAGAGTAGCCCCCCGCTCACCGCAACTAGAGAAAGCCTGTGCACATCAACGAAGACCCAACACAGCCATAAATAAATAAATAAAATGTATATGTATAAAAAAAATTACATTGATTTAAAAATGTTGAACCAGCCTTACATTTCTGGGATAAGCCCCATTTAGTTGATGAGTATTATTCTTTTTATATATTGCTGGGTTTGCTGATGTTTTATTCAGATTTTTTTATATCTATGTTCATCAGAGTTTTTTTTTCACTTTTTTTGTAGTACGTTTGATTTTGGCATCAAGGTAATGCTGCCCTCATGGGATGTGGTCTCTTATCTTTGGCTTTCTGGAAGATATTGGGTACAATTAGAATCATTTTTTCCTTAAATTTTTGGTAGAATTTACCAGTGAAGCCATTTGGTCTGGAGTTTTCTCTGTTGGGAGGTTTTAAACTAAAAATCCAATCTCTTTAATAGTTATAGAGCTACTCAGGCTATATATTTCTTCTTGAGTGGACCTGGGTAGATTATGTCTTCAAAGGAATTTGTTCTTTTCACCTATATTGTCAAATTGATAGTCACAAAGTTGTTCATGATAATTTCTTTTTATTCTTTTCATGTCTGTAGTGTCAGAGTAATGTCACTTCATTCCTGATATCTATCCTTTGTGTCTTATCTCTTTTTTTCTTAGTCTGACTAGAGGTTTATCAATTTAATAATCTTTTCAAAGAGCCAGCTTATGGTTTTATTGACTCTTCTCTATTGGTTTCCTATTTTCAGTTTCAATGATTTTGTTCTTTATTATTTCCATCCACAGCTTGCTTTTGAGTTTAATACATTCTTCTTTTTCTAGTTTCTAAAAGTGGAAGCTTAGATTATTGACTTGAAACATGTTTTTCTTTTTCAAATACAAACATTTAATGCTGTAAATTCCCTCTGAGTACTGTTTTAGCTGATCTCACAAATTTTTATAGATTCTACTTTAATTTTCATTTAGTTCAAAATATTTTCTGACTTTTTTCTTGACCCATGAACCATTTACACTTGTTTAATTTCCAAATATTTGGGGGATTTTCCAGGTATCATTCTGCTTTTGATTTCTAGTATAATTCCTTTATGATCAGAGAACATGCTTTATACGATTTCAGTTCTTCTATATTTGTCAAGGTTTGTTTTATAGCTTACAGTGTGGCTTGTCTTTGTGAGTGTTTCATGTGTTTTAGAAAAGAATGCATATTCTACTGTTGTTTGAAAGGGTGCTCTATGAGTATCAGTTAGAAAATTGGCAAAGCTAGGGAATTTCTGAGCAACTAACTTGACTTGTCTACTTTTTCTGTCAATTACTGAAAAATGAATTCAAACCTACAAGTTGAATGGTGGGTTTTTCTATTTCTCTTTGTACATCTTCCAGTTTTTGCTGAAAGAAGAGTTTTGAACATCTGTTGTTAGATTCATATGTGTTTAGGATTGTTATGTCCTTTTGGTGAACTGACCCTTTTATCAGTATGCAATGTCTTATCTTTATTCCTGATAATATTCTTTGTTCTGAAGTCTACTTTGTTTGATATTAAGATAGCTACTCCAGCTTAGATTCGATTCATTTTTACTTGGTATATCTTTTCCATCCTCTTATTTTTACTTTTAACTGATGTTTATTATTTTATTTAAAGTGGGTTTCTTGTAGACAGCCTATAATTAGGTCTTTTTATTGTTGCTATTCCAATTAGACAATCTCTGTCAATTGATGTGTCTTGGGATATTTTATTTCAATGTAATTATTGACATGGTCTACAATTTTTGTCTCCCCCTCTCCACTCTGTTTTTTTGTGTCTCTGTTCCATCTTTCCTGTGATGTTTTATATTATTTGAATATTTTTAGTATTCCATTTTAATTTATCTATTGGGTGTTTGGCTTTATCTCTTTGTATTATATTTTTTATTGGTTGCTCTTGGGATTATCATATACCTACTTAACCTACAAGTGTAATTAGAGCCAGTATTTACCCTTCAAATAACATGTAGATCTTGTAACCATGTAGATCCCCTTACCCTACCTCCTTTTTCATAATTATATGTATTGCATCTACATACATTGGAAAACTCATTAGACATTGTTTAATATATTTTTTTGCTTTCAATGACCATACCTATTTTAAGAAGAGAAAAATATCCTCTTATAATAACCCAGATATTTACCATGTCCATTGCTCTTTCTTCATTCTCAGAATTACAGATTCTGGTATCATTTCCCTTCAACCTGAAGAACTTTCATTAGCATTTCTTTTAAAGGAGTTCTACTGGTGATTAACTTTCTTAGTTTTACTTCCTCTAAGAATGTCTTATTTTGTCTTCATTCCTGAAGGATTTTTGTCTTGAGTATAGAATTCTGTGTTGGCAGTCTTCTTTCAGCACTTTAAAGAAGTTCCATTGTCTTCTGGCCTACATCTTTTCTGATGAGAAATCAACAGTAATTCTAATTGTTGTTCTGCTGTATATAATGTTTTTATTTTTCTCTAGATGTTTTCAAGGTTTAAAAAAATTCTTTTAATTAATGGTTTTCTCAGGGTATATGCCCAGTAGTGGGATTGCTGGGTCATATGGTAGTCCTATCTTTATTTTTTTAAGGAACCTCCATACTGTTCTCCATAAAAAAAAAAAATCTTTGGTGTTCAGTAATTGACTATGATGCGTTTGTGCATTTTAAAACTTTTATTTTCTTTGGGATGTACAAAGTTTCCTGCATATGCAGATTTATGTCTTTCACCAATGTTTGGAAAATTTTAGTCATTATTTCTTCAAGTACTTTTATTGTGCCAATCTTTCTTCTTTCCTTCTTGGGTTTTAATGACATGAATGTTAGACCTTTTTATATTGTCCCACAGGTCCCTGGGGCTCTTTTCATTAAGTTATTTTTTTAGATTGGATAATTTCTATTGATATCTTCTCTTACGCATTCCTCTGCCATCTCCATTCTACTATTGAACAGGATTTTTAAAAAAATGTAGATATTATATATACATCTCTTCTCAAATTCCCATTTGGTTATTTTTATAGTTTGTTTCCCTCTGAAAACACTTATTTTCCCATTCATTTCGAGCATGTCTACCTTTACATCATGGGCATAGTTATAATAGCTGCTTTAATATCTTTATAATTTTAGCATCTGGGTCATCTCAGAGTTGGCACTTGATCTTTTCCCTTAAGGATTAGTTACATTTTCCTGATTCTTTGTATGTTAAATAGTTTTGGTTTCTGTCCTGGATATTTTGAATATTATGTTGTGAAGCTCTGTGTTCTGTTAAAATCCTGTGGAGAACATTTGTTCTTGTCTGTTATGTTTTAGCATTCAATCAGTCCAGTTGGGTTCAGACAGTAATTCTGTCTTCTTCCTCTGTGGGTGGTTGTCCCAACATCAGTTCAGCTCATAAGGCCTTTGCTATGCTGCTTTGGGTCTATCCCCACATGCACAGAGGAGCCTGGGACTTGAGCAAGTTCCTACACAGAACTAGGGGAATCCTTTCTCTGACTCTGTTCTCTCCATCCTCTTTGACTTGCAAAGGCCCCCTTTCCTGATCTGATGGCCAGAAAGGCAGGTTTTTGTCTTAGTCTTATCTGCCAGTCATCCACTCCTGAGGCTCTCTTGGGAACCTGCCTCTGGTCAAGGCTGCAAGAGAAAAGGGGAAAACAGAACAAACAACTTCACCCCTGTGTGGGTTGCTTCTCTTAAGTTTTGACTCTTCTCTTCAGTCTGCCTGTTTTGTTTTTCTCTTGCTTTTCAGAGTCCCCAGGTAATTGCTTTTTGTATTTTGTCTGAACTTGTTAGTTATCTTCTGTGATAGAGAGGCTGTAGTGAACTTACTCCATCTTGACTCTACCAGAAATGTGTAATAATGCTACTATGGGAATTTGTTTTGGATTGATCCAGGATGAGAAAACGTGCATTGTGTTGGTGGCCATGTCCTTTAATTCCAGACAGTTCTTTAACATTATTTTTCATTTTGTACGGTGCAGAGCAGGGCCAGTTTTGTAGAATCTCTCTTTCCTACTCCTCAGACTTTTCTCCTCACCATTCCAATGAAACTCTCTTGCCTGATGGCTTCTGTGTTACTTAATCCAGTGGGTGTTTCTTTGTCTTCATCTTAATTTCTCAGCACATTCAGTTCTTCTCTTCTTGAAGTACTTCCTCTGCCTGGCCTCTGAGACATGACTCCCTTTTGGTTCCCTGCTACCTCCATGGCCACTGCTTTTCATCCTCTTTACTGGTCCCTCCCAAGGCCCAGCCTCCAGACCTTAGAGTCCCTTCGAGCACCAGTCTTTCTCTACACTGAGTCCATTCATGGTCTTATCCATCCCCATAATTTGCAATTCCACCCATTCACTGATTCCCAATTATATAGCTCCATCTCAGGCATCTGTAAACTCCGCCTTCAGACATCTTCATGTGTGTCTAGTAGGCATCTCAAACTTTTATCATGTCCAAAATAAAATTCCTGATTTCCTCCCTACCCCAAACCTGTTCCTTCCACAGTCTCCATCTTAGTAAATGGATATGTTATTCTTCTGGCTTTTCAGGGTAGAAATCTCAGCATCCTCCTTCATTCCTCATCTTGTCTTGCACTCCACTGTACCAGTCTTCCTTAAATATATCCAGAATCTGACCACTTCTTACCTTCTTGGCAGCTACCACCTTAGTGCAGGCCACCGTTATATTTCATGTCCTTTCCCCTCTTGCTCCTCCTCTTGCCCTCTACAATCTGTCCTTCACATCAGCCCAAATGGTCCTTTTACAACTCAGGTCAGATCACATCATTCCTCTGTTCAAACCCTTAGTGGTTTCTCACATCTCTAAGCACAGTACAAAGGCCTGAAAGTCCCGTCCAAGATCTTCAACACCCTTCCCCTGTCCCACCATGTCTCCCCTATATTGGCCTCCAGGATGTTCCTAGATCACAGCTAGCAGTTTCTTCCTCAGGGCCTTTGCACTTACTGTTCCTTTGGCTTGGAATGCTTTTCCAGGTAATCACATGACTTGTTCTCTCACTGAATTCAGTTCTCTGCTCAAATGTCACCCTATAAAGAGGCCTTTTCTGAGTGCCCTATTTAGAATAACACCAAGCCTCTGTGCCCCTTATACTCCCGTTGCTTTTACCAGATTTTCTTTTTCTTCATTGCACTAATCCCCCCTGGCATGATACATTTGATCAGGTGCTTACTGACAGTCTTCTCAGTAGAATGTAAGCTCTAGGAGGGCAGGAACCATGTCATTCTAGAATGATTTGGGGTACACAGTGCTCAGTCGGGGTTTGTACAATAGGTGACTCAGTAAAATGCTTTTGAATATGTAGATTTTATCTCTGTCCTTGGGGCAGTCTCCCTGGAGCCATACAAACTTTCTTCCTACAGTCATGGTCCAGGGGAGGGATGGCCCCTTGCTCCCCACCCTCCAGTTCCCAGGCCAGGGCAGTTGGGCCACCAGCCTGGAGCCCCTTCAGTGAACATTGACAGTCACAGTGGACATCACCCTGCCAGCATCTCCTGCAATTCCAAATGCCAGGGCCGAGGAAGCATTTGTCAGTCCCCTAGCTCTTGAGATGCAGAGAGGTCAGTGGCACAGCCCACTTCCGAGAATGTCATCCAGGTGCCTGTTTCTCCATTACCCTGGGTCCATCATTCAGCCTGCCAGCAGGCGAGGGAGGAGACTGGTGCCTCGGCTCCATCTTTCTCCTCCTTTTTGCTCTCCCTCATCTATTGTCAGAGCTAATTCAAGGCAGTGAAGCCTAATCACTGCTCCAAGGTTGGTGACAGTGGGCAGCTACCGGCTGGGGCCAGGCAGTGGCTGTCATGCTCCATAGTGAGAGGCAGATGCAACTGCTGCACGGAAACTGAAGTAGAGCAAATAGCTGGTGGAGTGACAGCCCTGGAATGTGGCCTCTGGGCTGAACTGCTTCCTGGGATGTTTCCCTTGCATGAGACACCCACGTGCATCCCAGGTACCAAGTCTGCTGAGTGTGTGACAATTTGCATTCTGCAAGGGGATTTCATATACCTTTCATTTGTCCCCACGTCTACTGGGTTTTCTTGCTTAAAATTTTTTACTTAGAGTAAAAGTCACTCTTTTTACTGTATGGTTGTGAGCATTCTGACGAGTGCATACAGTTGTGTACCCACCTTCACAATCAGATTAGAGCATCACCCCCCAGTGCTGTCATGCCCTCACGGTCAGCCCCTTCCTCCACCTCTGGCTGCTGGCAGCCACTGATTTGTTTCCTGTCTTTATAGTTTTGCCTTTTCTAGAATGTCATATGAATGGACTCTTACGGCACGTAGCCTTTTTTTTTTTTTGCAGTACGCGGGCCTCTCACCGCTGTAGCCTCTCCCGCTGCGGAGCACAGGCCCCGGACGTGCAGGCTCAGTGGCCATGGCCCACGGGCCCAGCCGCTCCGTGGCATGGGGGATCCTCCTGGACCGGGGCACGAACCTGCGTCCCCTGCATCGGCAGGCGGACTCTCAACCACTGCGCCACCAGGGAAGCCCCGCACGTAGCCTTTTGAGTCTGGCTTCTTTTCACTCAGCTTAATGCATTTGAGAATTATTCATGTTATTGTGTGTATCAGTTATTCCTTTTTATTGCTGAGTATTATTCCACTGAATGGAAACTTGTCTGTCCCTCCCCAGCTGACAGATATTTAGGTTGTTTCTAGATTTTGGTGATTATGAATAAAGCTAATAAAAACATGTGCATGTGGTTTTTGTGTAACTGTAAGCTTTTGTTCCCCCTGGGTAAATCCTTGGAGTAGAAATACTAGGTTGTATGGTAGGTGTATATTTAATTTTCTGAGAAGCTGCCAAACTGTTTTCGAAAGTGGTTGTACCCTTTTCCATTCCCACCGGCAGTACATGAGGGTTCTGGTTCCTCCATCTCCTTGCCAACACTTGGTATAGTCACCCTTTAACTTTAGCCATTCTCACAGGTGTACAGTGGTCTCTCATTGTGGTTTTAATTTTCATTTTCCTAATGACTAATTATGTTGAGCATCTTTTCATGTGTATATTTGCCATTCCTATATCTTCTTTTGTGAAGTGTTTAAACCTTTTACCCATTTAAGAAATTGGGTTATTTTCTTGTTGTTGGGTTTTGTGAGCCCTTTACATTTTTTGGATACAAGTTCTTTATCAGATATATGATTTGTAAATATTTTCTCCCAGTCTGCGGCTTGTCTTTTTATTCTCTTAACAGTGTCTTCAGAAGAGCAAAAGTTCTTAAATTTGATGAAGCCCAATTTCTCAATTTGTTCTTTTAGTGGATCAGGCTATTAATGTTACATCTAAGAAGACTTTACCTTATCTGAGATCACAATGATTTTCTGCTATGTTTTCTTTTAAAAGTTTTATAGTTTTAGGTTCAATATTTAGGTGTATGATCTATTTTGAGATAATTTTTAACAAAGTGTGAGGTATGGATTAAAATTCATTTTTTTTGCATGTGGATCTGCAGTTGTTCCCTACCATTTGTTGTAAAGACTCTTCTTCCTCCATGTCATTGTTTTCACACCTTGTCAAAGATCAGTTGATATTTTTCGTGTGGACCTATTTCTGGACTCTCCACTCTGTCCCTTGGATCTATGTGATTATCCTTTCACTGATACCACGTTGTCCTGGCTACTGTAGTTTTATAAAGTCTGGAAATCAGGCAGTGACCACACCTACCTTTTCAGCATGTGGTTATTATTCCCCTCCCACTTTACAGATAAGGAAACTGACCACAGTTATGATTAGATGTCCCGCTTATAGCCTCCTGTATATAAAACGTTAGCTGCTCAGCACATACTCAAAATCCATATCTTCTCATCAGCCTGGCCTGATGTTCAGAGTGTGGTCTTTGGAATCTGGTTTGGCTTTAAGCCTTGGCCCTGCTTTTGTTAGTTGTGTGGCCCTGGGAAGGTAACTTTAATCTCTCTGTGCCTCAGTTTCCTTATCTATAAAATGAGTGTAATAATGGTACCCTCCTTATAGATCATGATGAAAATGAAATGAGACCATTTATGAGGTCAAACCCTATGAAATTGCTGATATTTGGTCATTTTTGATGGACACACATGATAATTTTGCACAGTTAAACCTAAAATTCAAGTGTTCCTCATAGCACTAGATAGATGAGAGGGTATGTACTCCTGAGATGGTAGCCATAGCTGTCGTTGTCGTAGTCACAAGTACTACTGCTGCTCCTGCTCTTACACTATTATTGTTGAGGGCAGTGGTCCCCGAGGCTGATGGTTCATCTTCCATGTGTCCTCAATCAGGCAGCCAAAGTCCACCAAGTAGTTCCTATGTGACAAGCTTCTTGTAAGTCTGCAAATTGTAAGTGGGCCTCTGGGAGCAGAAGTGCCCACCTGGTACAGACGAGTGTGCCAAATGCAGAGGGAGAAGCTTGGTGGGAAGTAGTGGGGAGGTTGGCAGGACTTCCCAGGTGGGGCCTGTTAGGTGGGTTCTACAGGATGACTAGCAGTTTGGGATGGGAAGAGCATTCCAGGTGCGGTTTACAGCTTGTGCAAAGGCTTGAAAGGGGGACGGGCTCAGGGGAGCCTGAGGTTTGATTCTGGGGTGGAGAAGCCAATGGGGGCCTAGAATGGGTTCACAAATCACCCCCATCCTTTCCCTCCACAGGTGGCCCTGCTTTGCCATACATCCTTGAGGAGCTGAATCTAGCAGACCTCTCCCACCTCTGCCTCCGCCATGGCTACAAGAACCATCATCATCGACCACGGCTCTGGCTTTCTGAAGGCTGGCTTGTCGGGGTTCAATGAGCCCCAGATGGTCTTCCCGAGCATCGTGAATTACATCCCTTGCAGGGAGAATCCTGGCCCCAGCTATGCCCGGCGGCGCGTGAGCCTAGGCATCGATATTTGCCGTCCCGACACCTTTAGCTACCCCATCCACCGTGGCCGTGTCCTCAACTGGGAGGGTGTGGAGCACATCTGGTCATTTGTCCTAGAGAAACACAGGCTGCAGAATGAGGACTCCCCTGTGATGATCACAGAGTTCCCCCAGAGGGAGCCTGCAGACCGTCAGAAGACCCTGGAGGTAAGGTCTTCTCAGGACTGCCCTCACCAGGGAGCAGGGAACAGCCTGGCACTTTGTGTTCAGACAGGAATGGGCTTCAGGAACTCTGCTTTCTAAATAATTCTTCCCAGGAATACTTACTGAATAGCTAGTGTGTGCCTGGCACTTGTGTTAGGCGAGAGGGGGCTCACAGAGGCTCCTCCGGCAGAAAGAGACACAGCAGGTAAAATGCTCTGTGAACAGGGTGCTACCAGGGGTCGGAGGGACGCTGGATGCTCATGGATTCCATAAATGTTCACAGATCATGTTCTGGCCCTCAAAGAGCTTACGTTCTGGGAGAAAACTTGACTATGAATAAGTTAACAAATAAGAATTTCAGGTGGTAATCAGTTCTAGAAACGAAATGGAGTGATAACTGACTGAGGGGAAGAAGGGGAGTGTCCCTTTGAAGAGGGTGATCAGGGAAGGCTTCTTTGAGAAGGTGATTTCTCCCAGTGAGGCTGGAGCTCAGCGAACTAGGGAGGGTGGCAAGAGAGAGACAGGAAGGTGAGGTTTACAGGGGCTGGACCTCATAGGCCTGGTAGGCTATGGGATGTGGTTGGATTTTACTCTAAATCAAGGGTTGGCAAACTATAGCCGGTGGGCCAAATGTGGCCCACCATCTGTCTTTATAAAGAAAGTTTTGTTGGAACATAGCCATGCCCACTCATTTACATATAGTCTATGGCTGTTTTCACACTGCAACAGCAAAACTAAATAGTTGTACAGGGACTATAGCTTGTAAAGCCTAAAATATTTACTGTTGTAGATTCGCTAGGCAAAATACATGATAGATTTGAAATTCAGATCAACAGCAAATAATGTTTTAGTATAAGTATGTCTCAAATATTGCATGGGATATACTAAAACATTATTTGTTGTCAATCTGAAATTCAGATTTAATTGGGCATCTTGTATTTTTATTTGCTACATCTGGCATCCTGAGCCGTTTACAGAAAATGCTTCCCAACCTCTGCTCTGAGTGAATAAGCAGCTCCTGGGGGGCTTTAAGTGGGTTTAGGGGAGTCATGTTTGATTTTCTGTTTGAAAAAGAGGACCTTGGCTTTTATTCTATTTGGGGAATGGATGGTGAGGGGACAATATTCTGAGCGTGGGAATGGAGGGAGGTCCCTCCCACTGAGGGGTGAAGGTAGACCTGCCGGGGCCTGCAAAGGCGGGTAAGTGGCCAAAGGCTACCAGGAGGATGGGCTGTTACAGCCTTTCTGCATCTGTAGTGTCAGAAACTTGGGGATGCAGCACTTGTTTCTTCTCTCATCTCTTCTTTCTTCTAAATAAATCATTCAGGCTGGAAATCTGGCCCTTGACTATGGCCGCCACTTGTGTCCCCAATGCTCACATAACCAGGCATCTCAGTGCCCTTTCTCACAGGCTGAGGTCTTTTCCCACCCCTCCACCAAAATGGTCCTCTGAAAGGCCATCATCAAGCAAGCTTCCAAGGGCCAATCTGGCTCTTTCTAATCCTCCAGAGCCCTCCCCTTATTCCCCCAGCATGAGCTCCAAGGGGCCAACCAGTCCCTGCAGGACACAGGTCTGTGCCGACTTCAACTTTGCGAGCAGACGTGCAGTGACGTCTTGGGGAAAACAGAAATGGATTGGGACACTTCGGGGAAAATACCCTGAGTGTCCGTCTTCTCCCTTCTTGCAGATTATGTTTGAGTTACTGGATGTGCCGTCCATCCTCCTGGCTGACCAGCTGGAGATGTCCCTGTATTCCTCTGGCCTCCTGACCGGCGTGGTGGTAGATTCAGGCTACAGCCTGACCCGCGTGCAGCCTTTCCATCTGGGCCGCCCCTTATGGTCCAGTGCTAAGGTGCTGGAGTTTGGAGGCCAGGATCTGTCGGCCTATCTCTTCAAGAGCCTCTTTAAGGAAGATTACAATCTACACAACCTGTTTCAGCTGGATACAGTGACCACCACTCAGATGACCAAGTGCTACGTGCCACAGAATCTGGGGGAGGCCCTGGACTTTTATCAGAGCCTGCCGAAAGGCTCCGATGAGAATAACGCCTATCATCTCCCGGATGGCACCCCTGTGGAGCTGACCCCCATGCAGCGGCTGGCTCCTGAGATGTTCTTCAGCCCCGAGGTGTTTGACCTGCAAGGGCCCAGCATCTCCCAGGCCGTCCTGGATTCCATCGAGACCTGCGAGGTCTCCATGCACCCGCTGCTCCTCTCCCACCTGATGGCCTGCGGGGGCAACAGCCTCTATCCTGGCTTCACCAAGCGTCTGTATGGGCTGATCGCTGGTCATTTCTCCTCCACCAAGACCACCATGTGGGTGGGTTCCAACAGGAACTTTAGTGTCTGGCTAGGAGCATCTGTAGTGGCTCATCTGTCGACTTACAAGTCTAAGTGGATGACCAAAGAGGAGTATGATGAGAGTTTCAAGCTGTGACGGGCTGGCTTGCTCCTGGAACCCAGCTCCCATCAGATAGGCATGGGTGGATTCATTTCAGCAAAAGGGGCTGGGCCGGGATGGGGTTAGCTGGCTTTGGAATTCAAAGGTCATGAGGGTTTTTTTTTTTTAGGTTCTAGGGTTTTATCTTGTTTCAGGAGTGGGATCCAACCCATGGGAAGACAGGGTGTCATCCCTGGAAACCTTCCAGGGGGGTGGTGTGTCCCTGGGATGGGAGCGGCCAGCTGCCGTCTTCATGCTTAATAGCTACTTATTTGTCCTGGCATTTCCCTTGGGTTGTCCCATTCTTTTGGTTGAGTAGGTTTTAACTGGGGCAAGAGAGAATTATTTTTGAGTAGGGGATAGGGAGGGTGGGGATGGGGAGAGTTGACGTTTCTAGACCTCCATCCTCTCATTGGCTGGGGAGGAGTTGGTGCAGGTAGCCTGGAGTGCCCTTTCGGCCCTTGGGCCCCTGGCCAGGGTCTTGTTTTCTCTATGCAAATAAACAACTTGTTTGAAAGTGCTGCCTTCTGTGATGGATGGGGGTAGGGTGGGCAGTCCCTTTGGGGGGACCCAGGGAACGTGAGTATGTGAGTGCCAGGGTGGGGCCAGGGAAGCCCCTGAGGACTTTGGAGACCTGTGAACAGCGGTTCCCACTGAGCAGAATGGATGAGGGCCTGGAGCATCCTTCTTCCATTGCCACATTCTCCCTATTCATCCCGCACGTCCCAATACTCTGCTGAAGTTTGCGTTCCTATTAGTGTAATATTTATTCAGTAAATATTGGAGAACTGCTATGTGCCTGGTATTACGCTAGGCACTAGGTGAAAAAGATACATGAGGTTTCTGGTTTCAGGAGATTGTCATCTGCTGTGAGGGCACAGGCGATAGATACAGGCAGACCTGGGTGATGCTGAGGGTTCAGTTCCAGATCACTGCGATAAAGCGAATATCACAAAAAAAGAGAGCCCCATGAATCTTTTGGTTTCCCAGTGCATATAAAAGTTATGTTTACACTAGACTATAGGCTACTAAGTGTATAATAGCATTACATCTAAAAAAATACATGCCTTAATTTAAAAATACTTTATTGCTAAAAGATGCTCTCATCTGAGCCTTCAACAAATTGTAGTAGTAACATCAAAGATCACAGATCACCATAACAAATATAATAATAATAATGAAGAAGTTTGAAAGATTGCGAGAATTGCCAAACTGATACAGAGACATGACATGAGCAAATCCTGTTGGAAGAGTGGTGCCTGTAGACTTGCTCAACACAGGGTTGCCACAAATCAGTTTGAAAAAAAAAAGACACCAAAAAACCCCCACAATTATTTGTGAAGCACAATAAAGTGAAGCACAAGAAAATGAGGTGTGCCTGTAGGGAAATCTATGTCAGATGATGATGAATAAAATGAATTAAATGTTACAAGGTCACATGATCTGGGTGGTGGAGGGATGCCTATTTTGGATGGGGTGGACCAAGATGGAGATTGCTGGCGACCATGGTGACTGTGCCCGCTCCCTCCTCAGCACATTGTGAGGTCGCCCTTCCCAGTGTCCTTGTAGTTAGGTAGGGCTGACCACAGATAGATTCTGGCTAGTTCAGTGGGTGCCTGATCCTTAAAATAGCCTCATCAGCCTGTGGGATGCAGCGGATCTAATGGGGGAGGGGCAGAGTAGCAGGTGGAAGGAGGCAAGAGCTGACTGAGTGGAGCAGAACCCGCTCCCCAGCCTCACCCAGTCCCACCAACCTGCACTGCATTGGGACGTGAGGAAGAATCTACTCTGTTCAGCCACTGGGCTTTGGGGGTTGTTACAGCAGCTTTTTGCTCATTCTAACTAATACAGAGAAAGGAGTTCTAACTTACTATTTATTTAACAAATTTTTTTTCTGGTAAGCGGCAGAAGTTAGGTTCAAATCCAGTCTGGGATGTCAACCACTTTGTTATACGGATGCTTCTGGAAGGGGCTTTTGGTTCCCTAATGTTTGGTTCCCATCTGTCCCTTAACATTAGGGAACCAAAAGTATAGTGGGTAGTGAGGATTGACGCCCAAAGAACCCTGATGTTCCAGGAATAGGGGGAGGGATTTGGAGACCACAGTCGAGCTCACCTCGTCTTTGACACATGAACCATATTCTCTCAACCACATCCTTATCCCCGAAATTGAGCCATCAGTAGTCCCCAGGGACAGAAGTGGGGCCTAGAATGCCCCAGAGATTTGGAGTCAAGACTTGAGCCCTGTCAGTAACGAAGCTACCTTGGGCTTCTTCTGAGTCTTCTCTGAGTCTATCAGGTGTACAATAGGGAGTAACACTTCCTCCTCTCAGAGGTTTGGGGTTGAGAATGAGCTAAAATGAAAAGTCACTTTGAAAGCTAGAAAGTTCATTGAAATAAGAGATACTACTTTAAATTTTATAATTTGGTATTTCTCTCTTACTAATCAGGAGTATTAATAGCAACAGCAACCACTGTGCCTTGTCGGGCATTGTGGTGAGTGCTTTACAAATGGAATTGCATTTAATCCTCACATGCACACTGTGAAATAAGTGATCTTTGTCCCCATTTACAGATAGGAAAACTGAAGCTTAGAGATGTTAAGCACCTGCTCAAGTTCACCATCATGCTCAAGCTAATAATGGATTGCCACATTAGGAATGGATTCAGCATTCCTGGAAGAAAACTAGACTAAAAGTGGCTGAAACATACTGGGATTTTTCATCTCAGGTAACAAGCAGTCCAGTGGAGCAGTGGTATAGCTCCATCATCAAGGGCTCTTCTTTTCCACTTTTAGTTTGTTGCCTCGTTTCACAAAATAGCTGCAGTAGCTCCTGGCATCACACCCACATTTCTTGCAGGAAAAGGCAGGTTGAATGGGAGTGTGCCATGTATCTGTTTATGGGAAAGCCTCATCCAGCTGACTTCTGCTTATGTCTTATTACTTAGAAGTAGCTGAAAGAAACAGGAGGCAGATGGGCATTGGGTGAGTTAACCCACAGCATCTGTCCCTTGGCAGAGGAGGGATTTGAACCTAGGTTTATCCATACTAAGGCCCATGTTGTTATGCACAGTTCCAGACCACCTTCCCAGTTTTCTGGGCCTTGTTGGACCCCTTGGCCTGAGAGATGCAGATGTGTGATTTTTCCAGGCTTCAGTGAAAGCTGCTTTTGAGTTGCAGTCAAGGTGTTGACATACCAAATAGTAATCTTTGTGCTCCAAACCGGTTTATTTGTGTACTCTCAAGCCTTAAAAAGCAGAAGTGGGGAAACACAGAAATGAGTATGAGAGAAAAGAGGGAGCTGGAGAAGAGATGGGCAAGGGGTATTTTTTTTTTTTTTCCTTATTTAGCTCTGGGCGGCTGTCATCAGAACTCTTTTTCTCATATTATTCTGAATGTAACATTTAACCTTTCTGTTCAAGCATCAAATCTGGCTGCCTGGTGTATAATTACGAACTTTTCTTCACTTTCTTCCCCCTCCCCCACCTCGAAAGCTTTTAAAACTCCCTCGCTGGGTACCGTCTCTCTCCTCCGACTCTCCAATTAAATTAAAAATAGTAGCTCCATGGGGCTGTGCAGGGCCATCAACCTAACATGGAACTGCTGGCACGCCAGGCCTGGTAGGGCAGTGAGTGGTGCCCAGAAGATGCCTGTTGGCTCTAGCATTGTCTGGCAGCTGCTCTGAGCTGGGGGAAGCTTGTCCTCCACGAGGGGTCCAGGGCTGCCTGCCAGGGGCAACCAGGTGCAGGGGGGTGGGAGGCAGGGTCTTGGCAGCTGAGGAAGGGGCTGGGTGGAGCTGGCAGAGGGGACAAAGGGAAGGCCCCCCAGGTGGGCCGTTCACAGCTGTGAGGGTACAGTCCTGCCAGTTTCTATTGCCAGTTTCTGCTGGGGCTTGGCACCCTTGTATTTGGGTTTGGGTGGGGTTTGGATGCCCAAGTTTCCTGAGATAACCCTGATAGAAGCTTTAGGTTCTGCTGATACAGAGAACAAAGTCAACGTTAATGCTGAGTACCCTCCTGGCTCTAGAAGAGACGTTCAGTGTCTCTCCCACCTCTATGTCCCCTTTCCCTAGAGAGGCAGATGCTGAACTGGACAAAGGATCATACTCTGAAGCCAGACTGTGTTTACTATCATTCTTGCTGTGTTGCTTTCTAGCTCTGTTGCCTTGAAGGAAGTTACTTAACCTCCTGTACCTCAGTTTTCCCATCTGTAAAATGGGCCCAATAAAGACACCTACCTCAGGGTGGTTTTGATGATTACCAGATGGTTTTGATAAGTTAACGTGTGTAAAACACTGAGCAAGTGCCAGACAAATAAGGATTAGCTATTATTACATCTGTATACACCAGCCTCTATTGATAAAGTCCTTAGGCAAAAAACCTGGCTTTTCTGTTTATTTTTACTTGATCACATGCAGGTAGGTGCTAGTGATACAAAACATCAAAAAGTGCTAACTTTCCAGGGGAAGGCATTGTAGGGTAATTTAGTGATGGGGCAGAATCACATTCTATACACAAAGGTATCACAGGGATGGAGAGTGGCTGGCTACAGGGAGAGGCAGTCAGCCAGAGGGGTCTTCTGTAGGAAGTGATGCCTAAGATGACTCTTGCCAGAGGAGTAGGACTTAGCACATGCTCTTCCTTTTGTTTGGAATGGTGGTCCCTGCTAGCAACCTGATGGCTGCTTTTGACGATCTGGTGTGGGGTTAAATAGATGGAACACTTAGAATGGCTGGAGAATGAGGGCAGTAGGGAGTCAGGAGAGATGCAGGTGGAGGTTGGTAGGGCCAGCTCTTGAAGTACATTGAGTGTCACACCAAGGAATGAAGACGTCATCCTGAGGGTGATGGGGAGAACTGTCAGAATTGGAAGCTGAGTCATGACATCACTTGAAGAATTAGAGCTCTGGATATAGCCTGGACAATGGTCCAGAGAAGATCTGACCAGAGCAATACTATAAATTATGAAAACATGCATTCCATTAGACTCTAGGATAAACAGTTTTTGTGTTGTCCAGGACCTTGCTTCCCTCTGAAGCCTTAGATTGGGAATTTGGTATTGGCAATACTTGGAGTTGTGGTGGGTTCGAGGGACCAACAGGTCTTCCTAACGGCAAGCAGATGTCTGGTTGTTGTCAATTTTGGAGCACGTCATCCTGGATGACAGCAGGAGAGGCAGCCCCCAGTGTGGGGCTTGGGGAGAGTCACCTCCAAGGTGAGAGAGTGAGATGAATTCAGGTTGAGAGCAAGACATGCCCTGTCCCCGTTGGGACATCAGTGCTTGGCTCCATGTACTTTTTCAGCACTGCAAGTCTCAGAACAGCTCCCTGGCTTTTCACTTCTTTCCAGCCTCATTCGTGATCTCCTCTTCCAAGAAGGCAACCCCTGCTGGGGAGGAAGGAACCCTGGCCGTCCTTTCCTAAGAGCTCTGATGTCAGAGTCAGACAGACTTGGGCTTGAATCTCTGATCCCCACTTGGATGCTGTGTTGCCTGGGGCAAAGGAGAGTCCCTCTTTTTGGTTCTATTGCCTCAACTGTAAAGAGGTGATAATAGTATAATAGTACCTACCTCACAGGGCTGATATGGGGCTTTAAGTCACTTATTCATTCAACGAATACTTATTAGGCATCTACTCTGTGCTGAGCCCTCTTCTAGGCTCTGTTAGATTGAAGAATGTTTCTAAAGTGGCTTAGTGCAGTGCCTGGGACATAGTAGGTGCTCATTAATGGTTAATTTTCTCCCTGAGTCACTCATCTGTAACAAAAAGCCAGGATCAAAGGCTCTAAGAGCAACCAACTACATACAGGCATCACAAAGCCCAGGTACTGCTGGCAAACTTTCCATTTCATCCTGTCCTTTTGATGAACTTTTCCACTAAGGTGTTATGACCTTGATATACAACCACTCTCAGGGATCTTTGGAGTTTTAAAGCAGCCCTAAAATCAGAGTGTGAGAGGTGGGTCCAACTCTTTTCCTTAATTAAGGCAGAATTCATTGGAACTCTTTGCCTAAATTCAGGCCACTTCTCCTGAACCCCAGTTCTGTGGCTAACCCCTCAACTATTAGCTCCCTCCAGGGAGAGAGCGATGCTTAACCCGAGAACACTGGTGGGGTTGAAGACACAGATTCATTTTGAGTCTTACTGAGCCCCAGTTGGGTGGTTGGTGCTGCCCAGGACACAGAGGACAGACCTGATTCCCACTGTCCAGGATTCCATGAGGGGTGGACAGGGTAGCCAGAGTCACCTCCTCTGTAACCCTGCACTGTAGGGGTCACCATCTTGAGACAGGACTCCAGGCCGGCAAACCAGGCTCCTGGAGGGGGTGAGGGAGCCCAGCGGCACTTCCTGCTGGAGACATTCGCCTGGGGGAGGGAGTTGGCCGTAATCCGTGTTTAATTTCTCTGGGGCTTCCATTATAAATTCCATAACTCCACCAGTCAAAACATGACTAATTCCTGGGACTGCAGCCCCCGCCTGGGAGTAGAAAGCCCTGCGCTGTTTTTACTGCCTTTTATCACCACTAATAAAGGCTTGGCAGTCAGAATTTAGCTGCTGTGTGTGGTTTTCTTACGCATGTGGGTTTCTCCCCCTCCCCCCACAGGGTCGCTATAGAATAAATGCTTGCTTGCTGGGCTGGTTTTCTACCAGCTTTGTAATACTCCCAGTCTGAAAAGCTGTGGGTTTGGGGGAAGTTTGCAAAGAAGGGGCCACAGTATTCAGGGTTAATTGGGCCTTTGATGATTCTGACAAGGGCAGGACACTGTGATTTATAGAGAAAAGAATGGGCGCATTGAAAGTAAATAGAGCAAAATTGCAGGTGCGATGTTTAACCTGCTGACTCATTCCCTCACCCAGCCAGCTTAACAGCCTTTGTGAGAGTGGGCTGTGCAGGCAATGCCGCCTCGCCCCTACTAGCCCCTGCTAGCGGTGCTACCCTGGGCGGGTTACTTAACCTTCCTGAGCCTCAATTTCCTTATCTGTAAAATGGTTCTGATGAGTCATCAATCCTGTCTGTACTATAGGGTTTTATGTGAGTATGCACTTAGCGAAGTGCCTGGCCCATCAGAAGGAGGCCAAGTAAGCAAGTTTGGGGGAAAAAATCCCCTATGGTCGTGCCATTTTATCTAACACCTTAGTCATCACATATTTATTAAAAATGTTCCCCGAGGGCCTTGCTAAGGTATTAGTTTGTAATCTTTGCAATAAGCAACAACCTGGCTTTCATCTCTAAAATTAGAACCTGTTTCTAACCTGCCTGGCCCCCTACCTGGAGTTAAGGTGGTCTCAAAGCAGGTAGGAAATGGTCGATTGGTGTGGAGCCTTAGCTGCAGGGAATCAGTGGGGGTGTGTGGATGGAGGGGTGCGTGTTGAGGGCTGGCCCTGCCTCAGAAGAGAGGGGTGGGACAGTGGGGCCAGGGGCCAATGATGATGAGATGATGAGTCTGGGTGGTGAGCCCTGGGAGGGGCCTTCCAGTGAGTGAGAGCCAATCTGCAAGGAGCTGTAAGAGAGAATAGAATAGACCTGAGGTTCAGCCCTGGTACTGTCATTTTCTATGGGTGTTAAAACTGCACTCCAGCTCGGCTGGGACTTGAACCCAGCCAAAACTCAGATTGGGACTTGAACCCATGGTCCCTGACTTATGAGGGGACTTGAACCCACAGTCTTTTAATTGAAACCACTCCCCTGATGTCAGGGCTTACTGAAGCTCAGGTTCTTTTGTCTCGTCACAGAAAGAATTCAGCGTGAGGCAAAGCAATAGGTAAAGAGTGAGTTTATTAGCATAGGACGCTTGTGAGAGATTCAAGCGGGCAGGCAAGGGAGCGCAGCCCCGAGAATGAAGAGGGATACGTTTTTATAATCAAAGAAAAAGTGGGGAGGGGAGAAGACCACCTTCTTCCTCATTCTTGGGCAGACGTCAAGGCTTACATCATTAGTTCCTTCTTTGACCCTATATGTCTGACCGGGACTGTCACGGCTATTTAAATCATATGTATATTAGCAGAAGGGTGGTGATATATACTAAAATATGATAATCCATCTCAGGTTTTGGTATAATGTTCCCTTTCACCTAGTTGTTTCCCCTTTCACCTATATTTCTGTCTAGGCTACATGCAGAAATGCTATTCTTCTTCAAGGACAATTAACTCCAGGACTTCATGTAACAAGATTCAGACTCCATAGCTATTTTATTTATTTAGTTAGTTAGTTATTTTTGCAGTACGCAGGCCTCTCACTGTTGTGGCCTCTCCCGTTGCGGAGCACAGGCTCCGGACGCGCAGGCTCAGCGGCCATGGCTCACGGGGCCCAGCTGCTCCGCGGCATTTGGGATCTTCCTGGACCGGGGCACGAACCTGCGTCCCCTGCATCGGCAAGCGGACTCTCAACCACTGCGCCACCAAGGAAGCCCAGACTCCATAGCTATTGTCCTGTGTTTGAATGTTTTCTGATGAGAAATCAGCAGTAATTCTAATTGTTGTTCTGCTAACTATCAGGGTTTGTGGCTTGAGTGTGCCTGGTGCTTGAATGCACCTGGTCTTCCTTCTAGGTAGTGTAGCTTGTTGCTAGGTTACTGGACTCTTGTCTTGAGTGGTGATTAGTTTACAACAGTCTCCCAAACTCCCTTAAAATTCCCTTTCTGCCTTTAATCCCCTCGTGGGATTTATAACTAACTATTTAATTATCCTACTCTATTCCTATCAGTGTGACCTTAGGCTGGACTTCACACTCCTCATCTGTAAAATGGGATTATAATAGTACCTACCTCATGGTGTATAGAGGGTTATGTGAGCAACTGCAAGCAAAATGCTTAGCACGGTGCCTGGCATATAGTAAATGTGCAATGAATGTTGGTTGCTCTTATTGTCGTTGTGATTGTGATGGTGATAATTATTATTACACTTCTTTTTAGCTGCTCTAATGGGGGGTGCTCAGTGGCATTAACAGCCACCGTTGTTGTTCTGGGGTTATTGGCCATGCCATGGAGCTGAGTTTGCTTTCCAGGTGTGGATGGACACCTTAGGAAGGCTGACTCCCTCAAGACTTGCCTGGCACATCTTAGACCAGCCTCAGCAGAGCTGGCCTTGCACCCACCTGCCCTGAGGTGGTTAACAGTTTTAATGTGAAAAGCCTCTTTTCTTCTAGCTTCTGGGGGATTAGAGTGAAGAAAGAGAATGTCAATGTCAGCCAAGGGCACCTCTAAGCAAAACTGTTGACCTGGTGGCCAAGACCTTGAAAGTCAGATTCACCTTGGATAAGCTGGATTAGCAATAAATAATTTTGCTGTTGTCTCTGCCTCCAAAATATGTCCAGAGACAGCCACTTCTCACCCACTCTAAAGCAACCACGGCAGGCCTTCCTCTCTCACCTGGGTTTCAGCGAGGAACTCCCACCTGCCTGAGTGCTCCCAGCTTTGCCCCCCAGGCAGGTTGTTCTCCACGGACGTGGTGGCCGAGGTGAGACTGTTAAAGGTGGTGTCACATCACACTCTACTGGGAAAGGCCTCCCTGCTTAAAGCTCGCCATTGGGGCTTCCCTGGTGGCGCGGTGGTTGAGAGTCCGCCTGCCGATGCAGGGGACGCGGGTTCGTGCCCCGGTCCGGGAGGATCCCGCGTGCCGCGGAGCGGCTGGGCCCGTGAGCCATGGCCGCTGAGCCCGCGCGTCCGGAGCCTGTGCTCCGCAGCGGGAGAGGCCACAGCGGTGAGAGGCCCGTGTACCGCAAAAAAAAAAAAAAAAAAAAAAAAAAAAAAAAGCTCGCCATTGGCTCACATCTCACTCAGAGTAATAGCCAAAGTTCCCGCTGTGTCCTACAAGCCCAGCTGGGTGTGGCTCCTGCCACACTCTGACCTCTCCTCCTCTCCCTCCCTCCCTGCCCTCCACCCCCACTGGCCTCCCCAGTGGCCCTCGATCTTGCCAGGTGTGCTCTGACCCAGGCCTTTGCCCTTGCTGTTCCCTCTGCCTGGCGTGTCTTCCCCAGACATCTGCTAGCTAACTCTCTTTCTTCTTGACTGCCTTACTAAAGAGGACTTCCCTGACCCCCACACCCCACCTGAAAAAGGAGCAGCCCCCACACCCCCTCTCTTTCCTCTCCCTGCTTTATCTTTTAAAATATAAATTTGTCTCTCCTCTAGAATGTAGCCTGCATGAAGGCAGGACTTCATATTTTGTTCCCTGCTGTATTCCAGGTGCCTAGAACAGTGCCAGCACATAGTACCTACTCAATAAATGTTTGTTGAGTGAATGAAAGATCGGATCATCCTTCCTTGAGAGTAGGTCTATAATCTACACAGAGAATGGGCAGCCAGCTCTTCCTTCTCCCCTGAGGACCAAGCAAATTATGTGGCTCCAAATACCAGCAGGATGGATTTAGATGAGCTGGTCACAGAATTTTCTGGCATTGAGTTACATATTGGCATGGTCTTGTGCGTACGTTTATGGAACTGACTTTTGAAGAGGTTTGAAAGCCTCTCACCTGCAGGATTATGTATTTAGGTAGCTCCCTCATAGCCCTTTCCATCCTGGGGAGAGATGGGTCTGATTATAGAGACAAAGAAGAAACCCAGAGAGGTGACAGGATACACTCAAGGTTGTCCACTTATTAGTAGCAGAACAAGGTCCAAATCGGGTCTTCTTTAACCACCCTCATTTCTGTTTATTGAGCACCTACTATGTCTTAGGCCCTGAAGCTTCACAGATGAATGGCTCCTGTCCATGAGGGACTCACTGTCTACACCCTTGGTCTCACCATCTGAGCTTGCCATCCCCCATCTCATCGTCAAAGGCTCTGTCAACCTTCCTCCCAAATGCTGGAATGTTCCAGGCACATCCTCCAACTAAATACTCTCTCTGCCTCCCCCCACCTCTCCACCCCCATGTCCTCTGCTGGCCCTGCCCTCTCCCGTCCTCTTCAATCTGGCTTAAAACACCCTCCCCTGCCCAGCTCAATCTGTGCCCCTGCCCTTGCAGGCAATGAGTGGGGGGCAACGCCTTTATTTCTCAGATATTCATAGGAGGCTGAATGTTATATCTCTCAACGTGACTGTGGCTACTGGAGTCCAGGAAACCTATCTCACAGGCCTGGGGCAATAGCATAGCTGAGTGGAGAGATCTGAGGCTGTGTCGTTAGGTGGGAGACCCAGGTTCCAAGTCGGGGTTTGCTGTGAGCCTCAGCATTCTCATTTATCAATGAGGATGAGAAACTACCTTGTCATTACTGGGAGGATAGAATGAGTCCTAGCAGGCGAGGTGCCCATCACAGCACCAGGCCCGCTGAAAACGTGCAGTGCAAAGCTTGTAGGGTGGTGGTTAAAGGCGTGTTTCCTGGAGCCCGAAGGGCTGGCTTCAAGTCCTGACTCTGTTGTTCTCCAGCGCTTTGACCTTGGAGAAGTCACTTGACATTTCTCTGCCTCATTGGCAGACTGGAGTGAATGTCTGCCTGGGAGGCACTGAGAGCCTATGGGAAGGCCACAGCACAGGCGCCTTCTTGGAATCAACCCACTGACTGCTTAAGAAAAAGACTGGAATCTTGTAGAAAAAAATAGGAGCAGCAAAGGCTCTTTCAGCTCCCCGATTTACAGATGGGGAAACTGAGGCCCAGGGAGGCAGGGCGGAGACACTGACTCCCAGGCCTGCCCTCTCTCCCCAGGCCTGCCCTCTCTCCCCAGGCCTGCTGTTGCTGTGTCTCTTCTGCCCTCCCAGGGCTGGAGGCTCAGTGGGGGCTTCGTGGCAGCATCCTGCCCTCACCTCTGTGTGACACCTCAAAGGGGGTGTCCTTGGGGGGGCCTGGAGGTGACGCGCCGCTCATGCCCACTCGGGAGACTCAGACTCAGTTCCACGACACCTGCTTCGTTCCCGCCAAATGAGAAAAAATGCCTTGGATACGCCTCGTGTCGCAACCACCCCTAATCTGCAAACCCTGTAATTCCCTGAAAGAGAGAAAAGGAAAAAAAAAAAATGCCAACGTAGTCTGCCCGACTCCTGGGCCAAGATTTAGTGACGGGAACTGTAGCGAGGTCTCGCATTACTGAGCCTTCATTACTTTTACAAAATATGTTCCGGTAGGTTCGCCCGCAGCTGTAAAGCGCTGTCGTAAATAATTAAACTCCACTTGTCAAGGGGGCCGAGAGGGGGTTGGAGAAACCGTGATACTCTGCAAGGAGCACTGGGCTGGGAGACAGGAGTTCTGGGACCCATCGGGGCTGTCTGAGCCTTGTGACCTTGAACCTGCAGCTTCCTCTGTCTGGGCCTCGGCTTCCCCAAGTGCCGATGAGGAGGTTGGAGCAGGTGGTCTCCAAAGCCCCTGCCCCCGGCTCTGACAGTCAATGATGCTGTGCTCCAGTGAGCATGCGTTTCTGGGAGGACGGTTCCAGACCCCCCAAACTACCTCCTTCTATGCATCCTTCTATTTATCCAAGTTCCAGGCACCCTGTCAGACCCTTGGAAAGCAGGTGGTCATGGCACAGGCGGTCTCAGTTCTTTAGAATCTCACAGTCCAGCAGAGAAAGCCACCGGCAAACTGATCACCACACTAGGGAAGCCCAGAGCCCCGTGGAGGCGCAGGGGAGAGCCCAGGAAGGCTTCCTGGAGGAGGTGCTGTTGGGCTCAGCCTGAGAGAATAGGTTGGAGTTAGACAAAGGAGGACATTTGGGGAAGGGAATGGCCTGTGCAAAGGTGCAGAGGACAGCCCAGGAGTTAAAAGGCTGGCTGGCGGTTCTGTCAAGGGCAAAGCTGGCCCAGGAGGGTTGGTGGGTGATAGGAGCCCACCTGGGGGGTCTTGAATGTCTGGCTGAGGAGTGTGCTTTATCACAAAGGTAGTGGAGCTTCCACAGGTCTGTGCCTCCACCTTGGCAAAGCCAGGTTAGAGTTTAGGCACCTTTGCCCCCTGCCCCACTCTGTCCCTTGTTTACTCCTTCCTTTGATTTGGTGGAGTGTATTAGTTTGCTCAGGCTGCATGACAAAATACCACAGCCTGGGGGTGCTTAAACCACAGACATTTATTCCCTCACGGGTTCTGGAGGCTGGGAGTCCTAGATCAGGTGCCAGCAGGGCTGGTGTCCTCTGAGGCTTCTCCCTGGCTTGCAGGTGGCACCTTCTCTGAGTCTCACACTGTGTCTCCTCTGCACATGCCCCTGGTGTCTCTCTGTGTCCTGATCTCCTCCTCTAATAAGGACGCCAGTTTGACTGGATTGACGATTAAATGACCTCATTTAACCCAATTACCCCCACCTGCAGCTCCTTTGGCTGATCCGTGGGATTCTCGCCATCCTCCACCTCCTTCATGGCCTCTGACTCCTTCGTGCTGAGGCCTCCTTGCCCCTCCAGGGACCTTTCTGACCAGCCTCCTCCCCACACCATGACCCACATCTTCAGTCTCTGGGAGACACTGTGCCTAACCAACACTAGGCTTTAGGTGTCCCCTCCCCTCCCCCACATTAGCATCCTAACTTTTCCTGAGTCACCGTCATTGTTGTGCCCCCGCTGCCCAGGCACGTAGGGGTCTCATATCTAACTCTCCAAGTGGTCTTGCTGAAGACCCCCCTCCCCGGGCTTCAGGGAAGTGCTGGCAGCCCAACTTCTCTTGGTAGGGGGGGACCTCTCAGAACTCCAACAACTCTGCCCAGACCCCGCTCCTCATCTCCAGCCCTCTCCTGGCCTTTCCAACATCTTCTAAGCTGGAGGTGGGAGTGCAGGGTGGCAGGGCCAGCTCTCACCACATCCTTTGAAATCCCGCTTGGGTGGCTCATGCCTCACCTCAGAACACAGGTGTGCTTGGCATCTATTATGTATTGTTTTCGAACCTTATCTGAAAGGGAGACCCAAATAGTTCCATTTTAACATCCAGTTGCCCTCAAACATACCTCAAGTGTTCCCACCCCAGGACCTTTGCACGTGCTGTTCCCGCTCCCTCTGCCTAAATCACCTGTCCCCAGATCCCTGCCTCATATAATGACTTCAAATATTTCCCCTTGTCATGCATGTCCTCCTCCCCAGCTGGTCACGCTATCAAATCACCCTGCTCTTTTTACCCCTAAAGAGTACTTATCAGGCCCTGAAATGATTAATTTGTTTGCTTGAGTATTGTCTGTCTCCATGCCGCACCCCCTTCCTCCACTGGCCTTATAGCATATTAACTCTATGGGACTTGGTTGGTTTTGTTCACTGTAACCGCAGCATAGACAGTGGTGCCTGGCCCAAAGCTGATGCTCAGTAAGAATATGTTTGGGTGATCTTTCCACTCCCTCTGATCAGTCAGTGCAAGGGGTCCACAGTCTAGCCTGTAGGATTTGATCAAGACATCGGGACATCTCAAAGAGTCCAGGTAACAGGGACCGCAGAGCTCTGTCCATCTCTTTGATGCAGGTGGCAAAGGCAAGTCACTGGTCAGAGTGGCATGAGCCAGGTTGTCCCGCTCTCCCTGGGTCCTCTTCTACACTGGATGAGTCAGGAGCTGGAACACAGATGCTCACACCCCAAGCAGGAACTCAAGGGCCAGGGGAGGTGGGTGTGAACATTGAAACAGGAAGAAACAGGGAGGTGAGGTGTCAGTGAGATGCTGACCACCTCCCTGCCCAGGTGGAGGCCATGCAGGGTCCCTGAGGTTGCCCAGCAGTGAGAGGAGGCCCAGCTGTGAGCGGGGTTGGCCTGGGGGCGGGGAAAGTGCAGCTTCACCCACCCAGCCATCCCAGTAGGCTGCACTATGGGAGAGAATGATCAGAGTAGCGATGGGAGAACAGGAGGCAGGTGGGCATCCGGGCAGAGGAAGCCAGTCTAGCCAAGGGAGAAGGAGTTGGAGACTCACTTCCTCAGGGACTAGGGCCCTGGTCTCAGCTTCCCTTGGCTGGCGTGGCTTCAACCCGTGTGGAGGAGAGTGGCCTAGTGGCCCGGGACACAATACCCAGCCTGAAGCTCACAGACATTTCCCTTTGTCCTAATCTTTTTTAAAATCTTTGGTCACACCACACGCGGCATGGGGGTTCTTAGTTCCCCGACCAGGGATCGAATCTGTACCCCCTGCAGTAGAAGTGTGGATTCTTAACCACTGGACGGCCAAGGAGGTCCCTGTCCTAATCTTAGTGAGATCAGAATTTTAAATGAGGCCATTTACCTGGTGGGCAGCGGGGCAGCTGAGCACCTACTGTGTGCTCACTGCTGCGCTAGCCACCACCTGGCAGGGCGGTGAGGCGGGTGCGTGTGTATATACCTCCCTGGGGTTGTGAGCAGATGCTCCCCAGGACATGGCAGCCCTCACCAAGGTTGGGCCCAATGTGCCTGAGAGTCGGTTTTCCAGGAAGGGTGGGGGCTGATGGACCAGCCTAGCTTCCTCGCCCATCCCTTGGGGGTGGCAGCCCTGAGCTGTTCTCCATGCAGTCTCTCAGAGGGTCCCTTGGGTCCATCGTGGGAACTGCTCAGTGCTCACCTTCACGGCCTCCCTCGCCCACTCCTCTCCCAACCCCCTTGCTGGGCACATGGTGTCCTGGGGTCACCTCCTTCATAATTGACCACCCAAATCCTTGTCTGCTTTGGGGGGGAACCCCAAGCAAGAAAGGTGGTTGGGAGAATAGAAGAAGATGGAGTGTGTTGTTTTTATTATGGAGAAAGACAAGTTCAGAGAGGTTAAGCAGCTTCCCCCATGTCGCCCAGCCAGGAAGAGAGGAGCCAGGCTCAGAACCCAGGGCTGTTTTGGTCCACGAGGCCCAGATGGTAATGTGGAGAGAACAAAGAGGAGCTGGGTTTCTGGAGTCAAAGCCTTGCTAAACTCTTGTTTATAGGGCAGCAAAAGGTCCTTGGGCTTGGCTTCCAGAAGATTCTGCAAAGGGCAGAATTTAAAAGAAATGTTGCTGACCCCAAATCCAGGGCTGGAGGACCCCGCAGGGCAGGGGCCGAGGGGTTAACACTGTGTACATTAAAATGAGGAGAGTCCAAGAGACGAGGTGTCTAGCCAGGTCCAAGGGCAGTGGGCCCCGTCAGCTGTGGGGTCAGAGTGGGAGGGCCGCCCAGCAGGAGCCCTGCTGGTGGGGATGCGGAATTAAAATCCAAATTGGAGGGAAGAGGATGAGCAGAGCTGAGCCCCAGCCCTCCCCAGCACAGATGGTGCAATTAGAAGATTGGACAGATTCTCTGCAGAAAGTGATGCCACTTGAGGAAAGGAAACAGTTCTGTGGGGGGTCTTTTCTCTATTTTAAAAGCAGCCGGCAGCATATAATTCCTTCAACTAAATAGTATATTTAAGTGCTTAGGGTGGGGATGAAGCCACGGTACTTGCTTCTATGTGGAAATTAGGAAGATGCTGGGCCCTTGTATCTGTAGCTCCTGCTGGGGTCAGTTGGCAGGAGGGGCTCAGCCCAGGCAGGGGGGGCTCATCCCAAGCTGGGGGTGGCGGGGGCAGATGGCATCTCCTATATTGTCTTCTGAGGCAGCATGGGGTCTGCCCCTTGCCCTCCTCTAAGATGGCTGTGCCTGACCCCAAAGACCAGGTCAGGGTAGAGGGTTCAAGGCCATGTGTTCCACTGCCCCCCAGCAGGGGACACTCTCCCCAGGTCTCCTCCGGGCTCAGCCTCCCCTCACTGCCCCTGTGTCCACAGGAAAGGGTAGGATCTTCAGGCATTTGTGGAACTCCAGGAGGGCAGGGGCCCCATCTGGCTTGTGCATGAGGTATACAGCAGGTGCTCAATAAATGTGCATTGACTGAATACGACTAGGAGAAGAGGGGTAGTAAGGGCTTCATTGCCTTTTGGGGGGCACGCTGCTGAAACGTTGGCATCCCTGGTTTGGTTCCTTTGTACGTGGAAGGGAGAGACGAACGCCTACGTGAGGGATTTCTAAGGAGATTCTGGGAGGTGGTACCTTAGAGCAGGGCCAGGCCTTGGCACCTAGTAGATGTTTAGGAGATGCCAGGTCCTGTGGCCCCTTGATTCTCTCAGCCTTGCTTCCACCAGGTGGCCTCTGGGTCAGGGTGGGAGTGGGCCACATTCTGGGCCTAGGGGACCATGGGGGGTCATTAGTTCTCCCTCTATGAGCCAGTCCCCTGCCCTGCACCCTACACCCCCAATTCCCTCCCCAGGTCCAGATGCTGCCTGCAGGCGGAGGAGGCAAAGGGGACAGGAGGCCAACTGCAGAGGAGCCCCACCCTTCAAACCTGCTCTCCGCTTTGAAAGGGGCAGCGTCCAGGTTCTCTACAAGGGCAGGGATGTGGTGAGAGGCCCTGGGGACCTCTCCACCCTGGTCCCTTTCAAGGATGCAAATCCACCATTCCCTTCCAGAGCATGGGATGGACAGGTGGGGGGAGAATGCCAGGGAAGCTGGCTGTGGTTGTGTGTGTGTGTGTGTGTGTGTGTGTGTGTGTGTGTGTTACAGTGCCCTTCTCTGTGTCTCTGTGTTGGATGCCATGTCTCTCTCTGGGTATCTAAGGACAATGTCTCTCTCTGCTCGTATGCCCCCACCCCCATATCTGGATGTCTGTGCGTGCACACACAGGGACAATTGGCTGTCTCAGAAACAAGCCCTCAGCCCAGCCCCCCTTATCCCTCCAAACTCCAGCCAGGCCAGCCCCCTAGAGGCATGGCTCTGCTGACCTCCCCGGATCAGGCAGCCCTGGGTTGAGTGGACCCACGTCATCCAACTGTCCCTTCCTCAGCCCTCTCCTGACCCCCAGTTTAACGCCTGTCCCATAGCCAGCCTGGGCAGGCTGGGTTGGGTCTGTGGGGTGGGAGAGCGTGGTCTATCTAGGAATGGGGGGCACAAGAGGCCTGGAAACCAGCTTATCTGGGGGCTCTTTATGCCACTGTTGGTCTCCAATGACAAATGTCTCCCCAAGGGCCTGGAAAATGTGGAGCGCTTTCCACCCCAGCCAGGGCCCCGGCACATGTGACAGGCAGCCGGGGATGAATGGTGAGCTGCTCTTGACAGCAGAGGCAACTGTGCTGGGTGCGTGGGCAGGCTTGGGACGGGGTGCTACTTTGCCTCCTTATGGAATGTTCCAGGCTCACAGATCTCCCTCTACCAGGGGCTCCTGGACTCTCAGGTGAAATGCTAGATGCTCGACTGAGGAAGCGTGGGGACGTTTCTGGCACGGGCAGGTCCACATTCAAGTGCTGTCTTTGCCCCTGTGAGCATGGAAGTTCCGTGAAGTGGGGTTTATCTCGTTCACTGCTGTAGCTCCTGGCACACAATGGGTATTCCATGGAGTTTGGTGGAATTTAGGGTTCCACAAGGGCAGGGATTTGTGTCTTTTTTTTTTTTTGCAGTATGCGGGCCTCTCACTGCTGTGGCCCCTCCCGTTGCGGAGCACAGGCTCCGGACGCACAGGCTCAGTGGCCATGGCTCACGGGCCCAGCCGCTCCGCGGCATGTGGGATCCTCCCGGACCGGGGCACGAACCCGCATCCCCTGCATCGGCAGGCGGACTCTCAACCACTGCGCCACCAGGGAAGCCCCTGTGTCTGTTTTATTTACTGCTATGTCCACGGTAGATTCCCAACCGGTGTTCTGGAAGGAATGAATTACTGCTCCTGGGATGTCTTTGGAGTTGAGAAGTCCAGGTGGAGTTCTGATATTTATCTCCTTCCTTTACTCCAAGAAATTGGACTGAGTCTACAGCTCTTCTTCTGGTTCTCACGGTGCCCTCCTCCTTCCTCCTCTGCCTAGCCAAGTCTGGCTGGTCCTCTGAGGTCAGCTCTGGCCTAGCTCCCCCAGGAGGCCCCCACTCCCAGCCAGCCCCACCCGTTCCTCCCCGTCCTCGGGCTCCTGCAGCAGGTGGGAGGCCGTGGGAAGCACCGTTGGATTAAGGGTTGGAATAAGGGTTGGAATGACTGCTCCAGACTCAGCTTCCCAGGTAGACCAAGGGACCCAGGAAGGCCAAGTTGAAAGGGCTCTCAGAGATATAGTCCAACCTCCCCATTGTCAGTATGGGGACACTAAGTCCCAGATTGGGGAAATATCACATATGAGTCACTTATGTGGCAGTTTCAGAATAGGGACTGATGGATTCCCGTCCATCAAAAAGCTTGTCAATCACACCTTCTGGAGACTTCTCAGCTCAGACTTGTCTCCTTCTTGGCCACCTTGATCCTTGTCCCAGCCCCCATTACGTCTCGCTGGAAGGCTGCAGGGCCTCCTAATGGCCTCCCACCCCTCCACCCAGCCTCTGCATGGCAGTAAACCTCCGTCAGCCTGAGCCTAGGCTGCAAAGCCTCTCCTAGCTGCTCCCTGCCCTCCACCCCTCCAGTCTTACCTCCACCCAGCTGCCAGGGCCATAGTTTAAAAATATAAATTAGATCATGACATTCCCCTGCTGAGAACCCTCCAGGGGCTCCACTGCAGTTAGAATAAAATCTCTGCAGTAGAACTCAGCAAACTTTTCTGTAAAAGACAAGATAGTAAATATTTTTGGCTTTGTGGACCATATGGTCTCTGTCACCACCATGCCAAACAAACAAACAAACAAACAGCTCACAAAAGCAGCCACAATTCATAAATGAACAGACATAGCTGTGTTCCAATAAAATGTATTTACAAGAAAGGCAGTGGACTGAATTTATCCCCAGGTCTGGAGTTTGCTGACCCCTGACCTACGATGTCTTGCACGACCCAGCTCCCACCTCCCTCTCCTACCTCATCACCCCCTATTCTCCTCCTTACTGTCTCTGCCCAGGTGACTTCATCCATCTTTATGTCTCTCAAAAATTCCAGGCTTATCCCCAACCCAGGGTCTTTGCACTCGATCTTCTCTCTACCTGGAATACTTTTCCCCAGGTCTTTATGACTGACCCTCTGTCAAAATACAGATCTCAGGGCAAAAGTCATCTCCTCAGAAAGCCTTTTCTGACCAGTCTAGCTAAAAGTCATCCTCCCTGCTAGTTTTTACTTTATCGTATACTGTTATGTTATCTTCAGAGCACTGAATTTACTTATTCATTTATTTGTTCATCCATCCATCCATCTATCCATACATCCAACCATCAGTCCATTCATCTACCTGTCCATCCATCATCCATCCATCCATCCATCCATCCATTCATCTCCCTGTCCATCCATTCATGCATCCATATATCCGTTCATTCATCCATCGACCCATAGTCTAACTCTCCCTTCCAGAATGTAAGCTCCACCAGAGCATCATTTTGTCTGTCTTGATCTAACATGGCCCCACCATCAAGAATTATGGGAGGCAATGGACATGGTACCTGCTCAATAATGTGTGTTAATTGATTGCCTAATTAATCTGCTCGTCCAAAGTCACAGAGATGCTATGTGACCAGGTCAGGGTAGGCCTGCCCTGGCTTAGGGGAGGACACAGGGTACCTCCCCAGGTTTTTCCCCACTTCTGATGCAGCCGCACTCTACCTGCTGTAAAGCTCTTTGCCAACTTCTGGGCCACCCCGTCCTTCCCCAAGGTAAAAAATTTAAAGAACGAAGAAGTCACCACCGCTGGGAGCCTCCACATGAGCACGTTGCTGGTTGAGTCAAGGAAGCTTTGCTCCGAAGACAGAAATTATGTCAAAGCACTTGAAAATGAAGTGTCTCCTGTACAAGTGTTTAATTATCCTATTATAAGACAGCAACTGGGCATTAGGATTTTTTATAATTATTAATAGAGTATTAAACAATGAATTGTCATGAACAATTAAAATGAATTGCATTTCTTGGAGTTAATTAAATTATTTTTTTAATAGGACAGGTGCCGAAGCAGACATAAAAATGAAGAACCAGCCTTACAAAAGTTTGTGGGGTGGGGTGGTGTGATAAGGCAGGGCACTTTTCCCTCTCCCGCCAGGGGAGGGGCTCAACGAACAGTCTGGGGCCTTGGGAATCCCACAATTCTCCCGGAGGAGGATGAACGGGCACAGGTGGACCCAGGCTTCCTGCTCAGGGCCTGACTCCTCCTGCCTCCCTTCCTTGCCTTTCTTTCTTTGTTTCTCTTTCTTAAGCCTTTTCTTCTCTGTTATGAGCCAGAAATGTCGTGGGCACTGGAAGCACAGAGATAAATCAGTCAAAATTCCATCCCTTCTGGGGTTCATGGTCAAGGAGAGAGACCCAGCACTGTATTAATAATGGATAAGTCAGACAGCTGGGGTTCAACTTTGGACTCTACCTCTTACTAGCTGGGTCAGAGAAACTCTTTTGGAAAGAAAAGCCTTATCTGAATCTTGAAACACGGGTAGACCTTGGCTAGGTTGAGATGTAAGGGAAAGGCATTCCAGGCAGAGGGAACAGCATGTGCAAATGCATAGAGGCATTGCAAGGGTAGTATCAGAAAATGCAGTAATTTTTGTTCCAGGAGTGTTGCCTGAAAGTTGTGGAGTGGTGAAAGGTGTGGTTTGGAGGCATGTGGGAGCCAGCCTCCGAAATGGTGTCCTGTTCTTGTGTAGTGCTTTCCTACACTGTATCAGGGTTGGCGTATGTGACTGATGGAAGATGGCAGAAGTGATGGTATGTCACTCCTGAGGGTAGATCCTAAAAGGCACTGTGGCTTCTGCTTTGCTCTGGGATCAGTTGCTTGGGGGGAAGCCTGCTGCCATGTCAGGCGGCTCTATGGAGAGGCCCCTGTGGTGAGGAACTGAGGCCTCCAGCCAACAGCCATGTGAGTGAGCCATCTTGGAAGTGGATTCTCCAGCCCGAGACTGACTGGCTGCAGCCCCAGTCGACACACTGACTGCAACGGCATGAGAGACCGAGTTGGAACCACCCAGCTGAGCTGCTCCTGATGTCTGAACCCACAGAACCTGGGTGAGATCATCAATGTTTCTTGTTTCAAGCCACTACGTTTTGGGAATAATTTGTTACACAGCAGTTGATAACTAATACAAGTGGTTAGCAGAACCCCGGTTATGAGGGTCTACTGGGGAGCCCTATCAGTGGGAGATGAAGGCAAATTTGCAGGTTAGGAAGGCCACTTCAGCTGCAGCAGAGAGGATAGAGTAGGAATGATAATATCTGTTAGCTATTGTTCATTTATTATGTGTCAGGCACAATTCCAAGTGCTTCACATGTATTAACTCAATTAATCCCCCAAACAACCCTATAAGGTGGGTACTATTACTATGCTAATTTTATTTTAAGTTTTTAAAAATTGAAGTATAGTTGATTTACAATGTTGTGTTCATTTCTGGTATACAGCAAAGTGATTCAGTTATACATATATATATATTCTTTTTCATATTCTTTTCCTTTATGGTTTATTATAGGATATTGAATATAGTACCCTGTGCTATACAGTAGGACCTTGCTGTCTATCCATTCTCTATATAAGAGTTTGTATCTGCTAATCCCAAACTCCCACTCCGTCCCTCCCCTGCACACCATGCCCCCGCAACCACCAGTCTGTTCTCTATGTCTGTGGGTCTGTTTCTGTTTCATAGATAGGTTCATTTGTATCATATTTTAGATTCCACATGCAAGTGATATCATACGGTATTTGTCTTTCTCTTTCTGACTTACTTTGCTTAGTATGATAATCTCTAGGTCCATCCACGTAGCTGCAAATGGCATTATTTCATTCTTCTTTATGGCTGAGTAATATTCCATTGTATATATACACCACATCTTCTTTCTCCATTCATCTGTTGATGGACATTTGGGTTGTTTCCATGTCTTGGCTATTGTAAATAGTGCTGCTATGAACACTGGGGCGCACGTGTCTTTTCAAATTATAGTTTTGTCTGGATATATGCCCAGGAGTGGGATTGCTGGATCATATAGCAACTCTAGTTTTAGTTTTTTGAGGAACCTCCATACTGTTTTCCATAGTGGCTCCACCAACTTACATTCCCACCAACAGTGTAGGAGCATTCCCTTTTCTCCACATCCTCTCCAGCATTTGTTATTTGTAGACTTTTTAATGATGGTTGTTCTGACCCATGTGAGGTGGTACCTCACTGTAGTTTTGATTTGCATTTCTCTATTAATTATATGCAAATTTTACAGATAAGGAAATCGAAAAAGATTGGAAAACTTGCTCAGTATCCCACAACTAATAGTTCATGGTGAAGCTAGGTTTTGAACTCAGGCAATTTCTTCACTACTATGTTACATTGACTTCCCGGAGGCCAGGAGGCCTGCCAATGCCAGAGATGTAAGCTTGGGAACTCGGGTATGTGCTGGGGGTGTGGGTGGTAGAGAGAGTTAGATTTGAGAGATGTTTAAGAATTGGAGTTGACAGGACTTGGTACCTGACTGGATGGACGAGTGAGGGAGAAGGAGACGCCCCCAGGCTCCCGCCGCTGTTCCCATCTTGCAGGGCTGAAAGTTGTCCCAGAGCCTGAGATGGAGAAGCCAGAGGAGGAACAGGTGTGGGGGCAAAGTGAGGATGTCCTTTGGGGATGTGATGATTTTGAGATCCTGAAGGGCATCCAGGTAACTCAAGGGAGATGTTGGTCTGGAGACCCAGGTATTCCCTGTATCTCACAGCACCCCGGGCTTGCCTCCTTCTTAGTTCCTATCAGACCAAATAGTGATTCACATGCCTGTCTCCCTGACATTCCACGAGAGACCAAGCCTTAGATCTGTGTCAATCTCAGGCCCCCTATGCCGAGTGCACAGCTAGGTCCACAGGCCTGCCCAGGGATGTCTGTGGAAGGAATGACCGAGCCCCAGCTCTCAGGTCTTGTGCTGCAGGCCGCTCCTGGGTGGGTGCGAGGTGGAGCACGATGGGCAGGCGGGAGCCTGGAGCCATGTGGCATATCCTGATGGCCAGCTCGGGAGTGTGGAGGACCCCACATCTCCGCCCCCTCAGCTGGTCTTCCCAAACTGACAGCCACCTGCTCCCCGCCAGCCCAGCTCCACCAGATCAGGCTTCTTGGAGCCAGTGGGGTTGTGTCACCATCCCATCTGTCACATGTAGAGGGCTACAGGACCAGAGTCACCTGCACACAGTACCAGGTCCGGGTTCTTGGTTGATGCTGAGAGACTGCATCTCCTGGGCCCAGGGAGGGGTTGGGAAAGACCTCCCCCAAATGCAGTGTGGGCCTCTCCTTCCATCACCCCTACCCTGCCAGAGTCGGAATACCTGCTTTCGCGTTTATCTTCTGTGCACCTCTGGAATTGCTTCTGCTGCTCTAGGCCCCAGGCTGGGTTTGATACCATTTGGTTCCATGTAGGAATTCCCCAGGGCAGATGGCCAGGTCTACATGGGCAGTTTCCCCTCACATGATCAAGTGGGCTGGCAAAGACCCAGACCCCCCCCCCCAACTGTCTGAAGGGTCCCATCAAGTGACGAGGTACCAGGTCTGTGAGAGGCTTAGGTGAGCGACCCCGACCTGGAGAATCTTCTAGAAAACCAGCAAGAGGCCAGAGGCGCTCAGCATGGGAGAAGTGGGGCAGGGAGGACTGTGTTCCCCAGGGGACATCTAGCAATCCCTGGAGACACTTTAGGTTGTTATAAATGGAGGCTGGGGGGATGCTAAAGGCATGGGTGGGGAGAGGCCAGAGAGGCTGGTGAACACATCCTACGATGCACAGGAAAGCCTCACAACACAGAATGGTCCAGCCCCAAACTCAATAGCGTTGAGGCTCAGAAACCCAGCTGTGGAGTCCCACAGCATCCAGGGTGGGCAGTGCTGCTCTACACATCCTGGACGTGTCCTCTCCAGGTTCTGAGGGGATGCATGCTTGCCAAGTCCGGCTCCTGGGACACGCCCTGGCGCCACCATCTGCTCTGATTTGTGGCGACAGCTCAAATGTGGGAAAAGAGAGGCAGCCCAAGAGCAGGGATGAGTTGCATACAGCCACTGGCCCCATCCCCTGTTGGCCTGGGGGAGAAGTTCTCAAACGGTGTTTCCAGAGTCTTCACGTGGGGCGAGAGGGAGGCTGAGTGGGTGGGGGTATGGGGCTGCCCCTCACCCCAGCAACTCTTTCTGTTATTTTCAAATCTAGGGGCTGTGTATAGATGAGCATGAGTTTCCATGCCACCTACTCTGGTGTGCTGAAAACTGTAACTCTATTTTTTGCTCACAGAACAAAATTTCTGTCCCAAGCTCCCTTTTGGCCCAAGGGCAGAAAATGTAATCCCAGGCAATTCTAGGTAAATTCAGTCATTTCGGGTTCACGCTCAATTCAATTCAGGGCTGCGGTCCCTTTCTGCTCCTCAGGGAGCTAAGTTCCAGAGGCATCATGGAACCAGCAGGCTGCATCCCGTGCCTTGTTGTCAGCATCTGCCCATGTAGGGTTCCTCCGTGGTGGATAGCGTCCGGCTGGTGCTCGGCGGGGTCGCGTCTCCAGGAATTTGGTTTGTGCTTCATCTCTGGCTTTCCTCTTCTTCCTCTTCTTCCTCCTCCTTCCCTCTCCTCCTTCCCCTCCCTGGTGGAATCCAGCAAATCTCTATGCTCCTCCAGGCAGAAGGCCAGAGTTTAACCCCAGTTCCCCAGGGGCAGCAGCCTGCTCCAGTTGTGTTTGCAAAGCGCTTTTGGAATCTCTGGCTGGTTTCAAACATCTCAGGTGAGCTTTGCTGGGCAGAGCTCTGAGCTTTTGCATAACAAACGGTGGTTACCCACGAGCTCTGCCCTCTCCCTCACTCAGTCACCATCCAGAGGCTCCACTGAAGAGCCTGCCCATGTCTGAAGTCATGCCAGGCCTCACGGGGAAACCAGGTACACGGGGCACACCTAGGAGGCCAGCGGGAGACACTTGCCTTTTCCCAGGTAGGGCCACTGGAGTTCAGAGAGGGATGGACATTTGTCTAGGTCATTCGGCTGCAAAATGATGGAGGCTGGCTTAGCCTTTCCAATGACTGGGGAAGTCAGGGAAGGTGGCAGGGGGATGAAGGCAGAGTCTTCCCCGTATCAGGGCAAGTGATTGCCCCACGGGAGCTGGACCACTGGCTGCAGGGACATAGCCTCCCCTTCTCTTCTCCCTCCTCTCACATGAGGAAAATGAACCTACTCTGTGCTGTGATCTTTTCTATCCATACAGTGAGTCTACCAGACAGACGTTCTTATCTTATACAATTATTTCCATTTTACAAATGAAGAAACTGAGGCTCATCGAAATGATATGCCCAAGTCCCACTGTAAATCAGCAACAGAGATAGGCGTTTTAAAACTTGCTGTTGCTTTATTTTTTAAACACATATTCATTAGGACATTTTAAACAAATACTAAAGTATGTAGAATATGATTAGACTGTCTCACCCTTCTTTTACTTTCTGTCCCTCACATTGGCCTCCCACCTGAGGCTTCAATGATCCTTCCATACCTATAAATATATACAAATATATACACACATATAGAGAGGCACTGGGGAAAATGTGGGATGCTGCTATGCTACTCCATAATTTTTCTTTCTTTCTTTTTTTTTTTTTTTTGCGGTACGCGGGCCTCTCACTGCTGTGGCCTCTCCCATTGTGGAGCACAGGCTCCGGACGTGCAGGCTCAGCGGCCATGGCTCACGGGCCCAGCCGCTCCGCGGCATGTGGGATCTTCCCAGACTGGGGCACGAACACGTGTCCCCTGCGTCAGCAGGCGGACTCTCAACCACTGCACCACCAGGGAAGCCCCTTTGCTTTTCTTTAATATGATTTTTCCTTAATGATTTATTTTTGCTTGATAATGTATTCTGTACATCTCAGGTCAATGTGATGGATACAGGTTATGACTTCTATAGTTTTCTAGTGGCTGAGAGCACGGATCCCCAGACCGCATTTAATCTGTCCGCCTTTGGATGCTTCTCCCCACCGTTTCAAGGTTTCTGCTCTTAAAATCCTGGGGTGCAGGGATGCTGGCCTCCCAACCTGGCAGGAGCCTCTGGCCATACGACCACAGCCTAATCCATCCTGAGAAGCAGCCCAGGGTGGAAAGGACAGGCAGAGTGTCATTCCCATTTCACAGATGGGGAAACTCCCAGGTTGTAGAGTAGTAGGGGCAGGGCCAAGGCTGGAATGGAGATTTTGGGGCTGAGCAGAGAGGAGACTTACCAAAGGCCATGACGCTGGTAAGTTAAACCTGGGAATAGAGCTCCAAAATCGGGTGTTTGAAGCAGTATTTGTGGTGTAGGGAGGACTTCCTCTTTGTGCTCTCTTAGGGGCGGAGCTGAGGGGAGGCAAGCCTCCCTACCCTCTGCTCATGGCCTGGTCCAGGTGTAGCTCCTGGGAGGGAGGACTCGGCTGCGCTGACCCTCCCTCCGCCAGCCCACACAAGCAGGCAAATTCCCTTCTGCTCCAGCTGTCAGAGAGACTGTGGACGGCTGTGTATGGCACCTGTTAGAGAGATGGTAGATGTGCTCTTCATCTCTAAGAGGGGAGCCACAGGAGGAGGCCCCAGGGAAGCAACAGCACCAGGGCCATATGCTGGGAGGGGAAGATGGTGCCCCAACTGCCTCCTTCATAAAGTAACGGACAGATGGAGGGCAGAGGAAGGCAGGGCAGGGCAGGGCAGGGGCCAGGGGGGAAGGGTGAACTGGAGCTCCTAGTCTGGTGAAGGAGGCACAGTTTCTGCTGCAAGGAACTACCGGTCTGATGGGGGAGGCGGAGCTTCTACCCTCGAGGAGCTCCCTGTCTAGTGAGGTAAGTGACAGTCCTGGCCCCTGGAGACCTCTCAGTGTCATAGAGAAGATGATAGAAAAATATTAGAAAACTTTGACATAGTTTTCAATCACCGAGAAACCTGCTTAAAAACACTGAAAGAGGCACCTACATCAAGGAGTGACATGACGGGCCATGTGGCTCGGTGGGAAGAGCACAGGCTTTGGAGTCTGGCTGGAATCCCTACCCAACCCTTGACAAGCTGTGTGATCATGTATATGTTACCTTGCCTCTCTGAGCCTATTTTCTCACTACATACAGGGAAATTATTTAAGTGAGTTACTACTCAGGTAGTCCCAAGTACAGGGCTTGGCTGTGAGCACCCAAATCATGGTAGCTACTCTAGTCTTATTTGGGCAGGTTTAAGTCATGGAGGGCTTCCTGTAGGGGGAGAACCCCAGGCTGGACTTCGAGGACTTGGGCTCCTTTCTAAGTTCCCCTGGAAGATCTCTGCCCTGGACTCTTCTCAGCCTTTGCTGGCCTCAGTGTCTCTTCCTGCACCTCTCCAAGGCAGCTGAGCCAAGCAGCTCAGGAGTGATGACGCATTCAAAGCAAGAGGATGTGTTGAAAGGCTATAATGGAAAGGTGTAATGAAGGTAATTAAGGACATAGAAGATGCCCGTTGGAGGGTCCAGCTTATAGTGGAAAAGCCATCGGGTTTGAGAGCCCCCTGTGCTCCCCAGTCATGAATACTCCATGCATCGCCACATCAGTCGTTTCTGTGCACCTGCATGGCCACGTTCAACGCAGACAAATTGGAAGCTGGAGTCAGGCCAGGCTGGCAGACGCCGGAATGTCAGCAAACACTCCAGACAGGTGATGAGGCAGCAAACAGGAACTGCAGAGGGCAGGAAAGGCTTGGAAGCTCCGAGAGTCTTGGGAGGTGGACTGGAAGCCAAGCCAAGCTGCTAGGAGCCCCTTCTTTGCGGATGGGTTGGCAGGCTTAAGGGCTGGTCACTGCCTGATCCAGCCTCCCTAAGCTGGCCTCTCTGGCCTTGACCTCCAGGCTGCCTGACACAAGTGACTCATGGTTTGACTCCCTTTTGTCTGTTTGAACTCCAGCCCCCACCATGTGTGGCTTGGGTCCCAAGGCAGATCTGATGGGCATTGTTGCTGTTGGGACGGGTGGAGCCAGATGGAAACCAATGGGAAGTTAGAGGGTCAGGACCCAAAGTCTGGTGTGGCAAGAGGGAAATGTTCATGGTGACCGGGGCTGGGATTCGCCATGTTTCCATTTATTGAGCAACTGCTCTGCCCTGGATGCTGTGCCAGTTATGTGCCATCACATCGGATCCTCTCAACCACCCTGTGAGTGGATGTGATTGTTACTTCCACTTTGCAGATGAGGACATAGGTTCAGAGAGGTAAAGTCACTTTCCTCAGGTCACACAGCTACCCGCGATGGAGCCAGGATTCAGGTGCAAGCCTGGAAAATTCCAAAGGCAGTGTTCCAAGCGGGTAGTCCTAGAGGGAAAGCCCATGGGCAGGCTGGGTCAAACCCTCCTGGGAACAATTGCTGATGGGTGGGAGCCAATGGCAGCGGAATCTGGAAGCTGGAGCCCTCTCCTTGGGTGGGGCTTGTCTGTACCTTCACCCCTTCCGCAGACCCTGAGATAGGTCTCTATGATGGGGCTCTTCTGGCTTAAAGGCACGGCTCTTTGGACCCTAAGGAAGTGTCCCTTCCTGGTCAGGGTCATTCAAGTCCCCCGACTTTGGCCCTATGCCTTGGAGTGCTCCAGACACGCCCGACCCTGCCAGCTCACACAGGAGAACTGGGGCACTTGTGACACTCTCAACCGCCTTCCAGGGGGTGGGTCTACTCTGGGTCAGTCCTCACGAGGGTCCTCACCTTGGACTTGCCTCCCGGTTCTCTCTCTTAGGTCTGACCTTGGCTTTTCCCTCTTGACTGCACAGCTCTTGCCTTTGGCTGTGGATGTGCTCTCCCACCTCTACCTACTCCTGGCCCCTCAGAGCATATATCCCGCCCAACATGCTACCAGTCTGTGCCTAAACCCACTGGCTCCTCGAGCCTCCAGAAGTGTCTGGTCCCTGGCCTGGTGGGGCTGTCTGTCTGATTTTCTGAACTCCATGTTGACAAGAGCAGTGATTGGAAGGGTTAAGGTAAGCCTGGTGCATGGGAGGAGGAGAGAGAGAAAAAACCAATCCTGCAGGCTGTTCCATCCAAATCCCTGCTACCCAGGACAGGGCTGTTCACAGATAAATGGGCCACGTAGCACGAAGGTGTGTAATGACACAGTTATTTCAAAGTGCTTATGCGGGATAACAGTAATTATGTCCAAGAACAGAGAAGGTCAAACCGGCTGGTCCTACTGCTCGACTCCAGTGAGCCTCTTGCCAAGAGAAGGCTGCCGTGTGTAGAGAGGAGGAGGGAGGGGCAGGGAGGTGGGAAGTGGGGGGAGGGGAGGAGGGGAGGGCAGGGTACAGAGACCAGCTCTTGACCAGGGCCTCAGAGAGGACTGCCCCAAGGCTGAGCTTAGGAGAAAGCTTAGCTGTGCAGTTCCTTGTGTCACCCCTGGCTCTGGTTGGTTCTTGGTCCCGATCTGAGTGTGACTGTCTTTCCCCAAGGACCTTAAAATGTGCCTCTGCTGCGCCCATGGGCTGGGATGAGCCCTTCCCTCTTGTCTTTCCCTTCATTTCTTCTCTCCCTCCTTCCCTTCCTTCTCTCATTGTTTCCATCGTGATGCTATCCACACGCCCATGCATCTGTTCATCCATCCGGTCACCTTAGCATCTCTTGACCCAAACGCCTTTCCGTCCGTTCATGCTCCTTCCCACCCAGTCACCTGCTTACTCATCCACCCTCACATCTGTATTCACTTTTCTATCACCCACCTTCCCACATTTTCAATCTTCCACTGGCCACGTGTCCACACATAACCCTTCCACATGCCCATGTTAATACCCATCCAGCATCCGTTCTGCCTGTCCACGTTTCACTGTCTACTTCTCTACCCATCCACCCACCCACCCTTCACTAACCACCCTTCCACCTACCTACCAGTTCTCCCTTCACCCATCTCTCCTTTCCTCTCTTCCCTTCCCTTCTTTCTTCTCCCCATCTGCTCATCCATTCCTTCCAATATCCACCATATCACTGTCCATCCGTCCATCCATCCATCCGTCCGTCCATCCATCCATCCGTCCGTCCATCCATCCGTCCGTCCGTCCATCCATCCGTCCGTCCGTCCATCCATCCATCCATCCATCCATCCATCCATCCATCCATCCATCTGCTATTCACTGTCTACCCTTCCATCCCTCCACCTACCCATACTTCACGTTCACCCTTACACCTCTCCAGCTACCCACTCATCCATTCTTCTACCCACTCACCCTTTCTTACCACTTCTCTGTGTGTCCACATATTCTTCCAGGAATGAATTCGTTCCTCTCCTATGGAAACCTTTAGCCTATCCTGTGCTCTCCAGTGAGCCCCATCATTTCCTGCCTCCTTAAGTTCATGCTGTACACCATGCCACTAGCAGCCTCCTCCTCAACTCTGACTGTTGAAATCATACTCGCTCTTCAAGGTTTATTCTAGGGTAACTGTTTCAGGCAAGTGCAGCATAGAAAATACGTGGATCTTCAGCCAGAGATACGAGTGGTGTAATTCTCGCTTAGCCGTTCACTGGCTGCTTGACCTTGGGAAGGGTACTCAACCTCCCCAAGTCTCCACCTCCTCATATGCTAAAGGAGTTGATTATACCTAATTTGTAAAGTAGTTACAGCATTAAATAAGATTATCTATAAGGTGCCCAGCACATACCTGGCATCCAGGGGATTCTCACCAAATGTTTGACTCCACTGAAGAGGAAATGCAAAACTAATCAAAGATCCTCCTAGACTCTCAGTGTATACAAATGAGATGGCTGGCTGGGACAGGCATGCTTCCTGAGGCTGACTTCTGCTTTTGTTCTCTGCTTGGTATGGTCTCCACTTGAACCATTGATACACCCACCAGAGGTATTAAAAGCAGACACAAAGGGTAGGCAGTGTGGACAGTAGGATGTGGTTGGTTAAAGCAACTTCATCTCAGCAGGGGCCCAGGATGAAGCCATGGGCATCATGCCAACTGCTCATTAGAGACAAGAGACCTGCTCTGACATGCATAGCAATGACTCCAGAGGGCTGGGTTTCGATATTTCCAAAGGGAGCTGACTGTGTGTGGGAAAGCCCTTTACCGGAATCCTGTGGTCACAGAGCCTCCCTACTGAGATGAGCAGGGCAGCTGGACCCCAAAGGGAATGTGCACTGAATTTTCCACCTCCTACAGGGAGGCTCAGAAACTCCAAAGCTGGCGCTGTTTTCTGCAGTGAAATGTCCTTCTTGAGCAAAGATGGCTTTCTCTTAGTTATCCTGTGGTGCAGTAGAGAATCATAAACCCACTCTCTGATTTGTGACCACATCCTAGGTTGTAAACCAGCCATAGTATGCTGATAATTGTGTAAAAACAGGGACTTCCCTGGTGGCGCACTGGTTAAGAGTCTGCTTGCCAATGCGGGGACACAGGTTCGATCCCTGGTCTGGGAAGATCCCACCTGCCACGGAGTAACTAAGCCCATGCGCCACAACTACTGACCCCGCGCACCTAGAGCCAGTGAGCCACAGCTACTGAAGCCCACGTGCCTAGAGCCCATGCTCCGCAACAAAAGAAGCCACCGCAATGAGAAGCACGCACACTGCAACAAAGAGTAGCCCCCGCTCGCCGCAACTAGAGAAAGCCCGCGTGCAGCAACGAAGACCCAATCCAGCCAAAAATAAATAAATAAATAATAAGCAAAATAAATAAATTTATTTTAAATAATGTGTGAAAACAGTCTCTCTGGGACAGTAATAAAAACAGGAACTGGTTTGCAGCAGTTGCCAATTTCCGTAGTATAAATACTCCCAGTATGCCTGATTACAAGCTACTAGCTTCACAAAGATGTGAAATCTTTGAATGTGGAGTTGGAATAGATGAGCAGTAGGACATCATCAGAGAGGATTTTCATCATACAAATACAATGGACATGAATAACCTTCAGAGCATAAATAGCAGTAAAATATAGTAAATTAATTATGAAGTGATGAATTTGGAGTATGTATTATCTTTGCTTTTCATGTAATTTATTTAATGGTAAGTTTGTAGACTTTAATTTTAAAATAATGACTGTGTTTAAGAACCAGCTCAAAAAATTCCTGAAAATTTAACAACTGGCTCTCAAGAGCTCCACTTGCTTTGTCAAGAGTTCAAATAAATTTGTTTCTCCTCTGCATTCTCATTTGCAGCGGGCTGGGCAGAGCATCACACAGAAGTCTGAGCTGGAGAAATGGAGAAAACCACCTTGGCTTTGAACTTCTGCTGGGATACTTTCCAGGGTGAGTAATCCACAGGACTGACCTGGTGCCATGTTCATGAAATAGATGGGAAAATGTGATTTTCTGCATCACTCACATAAGAGGCAAATTGTGGGATGGGCTTTGGCCTCCACTAGACCTGGATTCAAATTCAGGTTTTACCATTTGGTAGCAGTGTGACTTTGGGCAAGTTACTCAACGTCTCTGAGCCCCTTAAGTAAATTAAATAATTTTTTAAGTCAACAATTACTTGTTGAGCACCTACTATATGCCAGGTACTAGAAATAGAGCAGCCAACAACTAGATAAAAATCCTTCTGTGCATACAGTTTATATTCTTACTGGACGAAGTATACAGTTGTCTGCCCTATAGTAGGTGTGTTGCCTGTTATGTATATATAATTGATATTACTTAGGTTTATTATTTAGATATTATTGTTTCCTCCACCTACAGACGTTGGATGAAGCGACAGTGAATGGGATTCTGGTCTTTTTTAAAAGAAGGCATAGTGCTACCAAAAGCACAGTGTTCTCTTTCATAGGGGTTTGACATCTGTAGCTTTAAAAAAATTTTTTTATTTTACTGACGTATAGTCGATTTACAATATCGTGTTCATTTCTACTGTACAGCAAAGTGACTCAGTTATTTTTATACATGTACATATAAGTATATGTATACATTATTCTTTTCCATTATGGTTTATCACGGGGTATTGAATATAGTTCCCTGTGCTCTACAGTAGGACCTTGCTGTTTATCCATTCTATATACAATAGTTTGCATCTGCTAATCCCAACCTCCCGATCCATCCCTCCCCCACCTCTCTTCCCCCCTTGGCAACCACGCCTGTTCTCTATGTCTGTGAGTCTGTTTCTGTTTCATAGATAGGTTCATTTGTGTCATATTTTAGATTCCACATATAAATGATATCATATGGTATTTGACATATGGAGCTTTTTAAAATAGAAGTTGACACCCTGCTCTGGTGTGTTATGTCTTACCATGATTTCACACCATCTGTTTGTTTATCATTCATCAGTCCATCTGTTCATCCATTCATCCATCCCTCCATTTATCCATTCAAGAGGAGTGCATCTCCAATTTCAATATTTCATTTCATGAGAAGGTAGCTTAATTAATGTACCTCTTGGCCTCTCCACATTCTGTCCCAGGGCAGGTGGAGTTATTTATCTGATCCGTGAACTTGGCTCAGGTAGTCTCATCCTTCCCTTCTTCTTCCTGCTTGGGTTTCGTCCATAGGGAGCAGGCATAACTCCCTGATCCTCTAAGACTTTCACTGTCTAATACGACAGCCACTCACCACATGAAGTTATTAGCATTTGAAATGTAGCTAGTCCAAACTGAGATGTGCTGTTAGTGTAAAACATACTCCGGAATTTGCACACTTAGTATGAAAAAAGAATGTAAAATATCTCATGAATCATTTTTATGTTGCTTATGTATTAAAATGATCACATTTTGGAGATATTGGGTTAGACAAAGTGTCTTAAAATGAATTTCATCTGTTTTTCTTATGGATTTTATTGTGGCTACTAAAAACTTAGAATTACATTTGTGGTTTGTGTTATATTTCTGTTGGACCATCCTAGTCTAGATGTGAGCTTTGCTCCTGTGCTGGGGCTGGGAGGTGGGTGGTTTGTCCTCACTCAGTTGTCTGTGACAAGGTGGGCTGGTCTGTCTAATCCTGGGGTTCATTGAGCAGGCACATTTGGCTTTCAGAGAAAGCTATGTTCTGTTCTCTGAATTAGCCTTTATCTGTACCAAAGGTGACATGTTGGCCTCCATCTGCTACTCCTTTGTCTTGTTTCCCAACGTGTTCAGAACTTAGGTGGAGGAGAGGACAGGTATTTCTGGGTCTTGTTAAGGACCCCCTGCCATTCATCCAAACAGTATGTACCAACCACTTACTGTGTGCATGCCCCACGCTGGGTACTGCGTATAAAGCAGTCAAACCATTCAGCATCATGCCTGGTCTCAAAACTGGACTAAGATTTTTAAAAATGATGATCACTTGGGAAAAATTCGCATGTACACAAAGATCCCAAATTTTGCTTATGTTTTCAGGGAGGTGCCTGGATTTCTGGAAGGACATCCATGGGTCTTCTAAGGGTCCTAGAACTCCTGGTTAAAAACTCCTTGTTTATACGGAATCTAAAAAAAACGGTACTGATGAACCTAGTGGCAGGGCAGGAATAAAGACACAGAGGTAGAGAACAGACTTGAGGACACAGGGGCGGAAGGGGAAGCTGGGACAAAGTGAGAGAGTGGCATGGACATATATACACTGCCAAATGTAAAATGGATGGCTAGTGGGAAGCCGCTGCATAGCACAGGGAGATCAGCTCGGTGCTTTGTGACCACCTAGAGGGGTGGGATAGGGAGGGTGGGAGGGAGGCTCAAGAGGGAGGGGATATGGGGATGTATGTATACGTATAGCTGATTCACTTTGGTGTACAGCAGAAGCTAACACAACATTCTAAAGCAAGTATGCTCCAAAAAAGATATAAAAACAAATAAAATAAAATTTTAAAAAACCCTCCTTGTTTAGAGCAGGGTTTTCCAACCTCAGCACTGTTGACATTTGGGGTTGGATAATTCTTTATCATAGAGCTGTCCAGCGCTCTATGTTGTAGGATGTTTAGCGACATCCCTAGCCTCACTAGATGCCAGTAGCATGCCACCCGACAAGTTATGACAATCAAAAAATGCCACCAGACATTGCCAACTGTCCCCCGAGGGATAAAATCACCCCAGCTGAGCAGCACTGAGTTGGAGGAAGCTGTGCTGTGTAGGTTCGGACACCGATGCCACAGGGTCACCCAATTTCTAAACGCATGTGGGCTCTGTGACTACTTAGCCTCGTCTTACTCACCCTTGGGCCCCCTAGTGCCTGGTCTGGTCCCCCCTTACCCCACCTGGTGCTGGGTGCACAACAGTTTGGTTGAATGGAGACAGAAGGAAAGGGTAGCGGCCCCTTCAATTTCCCTTCCCATGGTATGCAGAGCTCACTCTAGGACCCAGTCCTAACCCTCCTTTTAGGCCCCGAGGGACCTGCCGTCTGTAATTATTTTAAACTCAGACAGCGCTGAACCATCTCCCTCACCCCCCAACTAGAAATCACTGCTTCTGAACAAGGAAGATCAAAATGTCTCTGGACAGCCTCAAGCCAGATGTTCCTGGGTGCCCCCTGGCCCCTGCCCCCCTCTCCAGCCTCCAGCAGCTGTGAGTCTGACAGACACATGGGCGGCACACAGACGTCCTGCCTGCTGCCCCACAGACCCCTTCTCCTGGCCCTCTGAGCGGCTCTGCTGCCTCCAGTGCAGACCCAGGATTGGGGCTTTTCAGGGTCTCCAGAGAGCTGGCATCCCCTGGGTCCCGGGAACCTGGCTGAATCAGGAGTTGGGTGAGAGCTGGCTGTCTGTTGGATGAATGTAACAGAAAGCAGACAGCAAAAAGAACAAGGTCCTTGGGGTCAGACATAGCTGTTCAAATTCCAGCTTTCACACTTTTACCTTGTATTGGATCTCCAATAAGTACCTTTCCCTCTCTGAACCCCACTTTCTCATTTGGAAAGTGGGAATTTGGGTTGATTATCTCTAAGACCTTCCCAAACTGATGTTGGAGGGTTATTTTTAGTCCACATGGCTGGCATTGGCTTTTGCTTTGCTTTGTCCTAGCAAATTTCCTTTCCATTGTACAGCGATTGAGGCAAAATTGATGCCACTTCAGCTTTCCTGCTGTATTCTGAGGTTTTCACTCCAGGCTTCTTCTATCTCCTGCATCCTCTCAGTTTCAGTTTCTACACTCAGCACATACCTGAGTGATGGGTGTGAGTTTTGTAATTGAGGATCTTTTTTTTTTTTTTTTTTTTTTTTTTGCGGTACGCAGGCCTCTCACTGTTGTGGCCTCTCCCGTTGCGGATGCGCAGGCTCAGCGGCCATGGCTCACGGGCCCAGCTGCTCCGCAGCATGTGGGATCCTCCCGGACAGGGGCACGAACCCGTGTCCCCTGCATCGACAGGCAGACTCTCAACCACTGTGCCACCAGGGAAGCCCGTAATTGAGGATCTTATTTCATCCGCACTCAGTTCTCCCATTTGCACAATGAGCATAATAAAGAGTTCCTATCTAATAGAGCGGTAGTAGTATTATTTGCTCTTTGTGGATGAGGACATGGAAGCAGAGATGGGAGACATGCCTTGCCCAAGGTTACAGAATAGCAGGTAGTGGAGCTGGGATTAAACCCAGGTATGCTGGGACCAGAGCCCAGGTTCTGACCCATTTGGGGACATGGTATTCCAAGTCAGAGAGCATTCTTTCCAAAACCCCTGGGAGAAACTTAGAGTGGATTAGTACTGAGGGTACATAGTGTGCAGGACTGCAGGCGGGTCCACAGGTAGGAGTATTTAAGTGCTCACCTGTTACGCAGAAGCCTGAGGGTCTGCATATGCATACCTATGTTTACCCAACAAATGTTTGTGGAGCACTTAGGCTCTGTCAGGCACCCGATGGGAACAAAAGCACTGCTTCTGTGGTGCTGACAATCTAGTAATAGGAGACCGATTATAATCACAATAATATATGCACAGTAGAGCATGTGAGAAAGAGAGAGAGAAGTACAGTGGTGGCTGGAGAACAGAGCAAAGAGGATCCAGAGTGAGGAAAAGGGAAGGGCAATGTTAAATAGGGAGGTCGGGGTAGGTCTAACCAAGAAGACAGTATTTCATCAAAGAGTTGAAGGAGGTGAGGGAGTTGGCTGCACGGACAGTGGAGAGAAGAGTGTCCTGGCAGAGGGAATAGTCAGTGCAAAGGCCCTGTGCCAGGCATGTGCTCGGCATGTTGCGAGAACAGCAAGGAGATCAATGGGGCTGGAGTGGAACAAGCAAGAGTTTTAGAGGTCTAGAAGGTCAGAGAAGTGGTGGGGGTAAGATTGTGAAAGGCTCTGTGGGGCAGAGTAAGGACCTGGGCCTTGATTCTGAGTGAGATGGGAGCCACGAAGGGTTCTGAGCAGAGGGAGCTTGGATGTTTGAGAGACACAATAGCCCATCCGGGGGCCCTACCTCAGATGGAAGGTGCTCTAGGACTCCTTCCCTGTGGTCTCCTACAGAGACATCCAGTGCAGGAGTGTGGGGACCCTGTAGCCACCTCTCCAGGAAGCCCCAGAAGCATCTGGAACCCGACACTCAAGGCCAGGGCTCTGCTTGCTGGGGCTCAGCTGCCCTGCTCCCTGGACATGCCAACTCCTCGAGACTGAGCTTTCCCACCTCCAGCCCTCCCCAGCCCTGGGCTTTTCATCTCACGCTTTGTGCTCTTGGGCAATTATTTATTATTTCCTTCTCCAAAGTGTTTCTGAGACACGGCTCTTATGAAAGATGCTACACTGAATAAAGTGGGACGGCATCATAATTCACCCTGGCATGGAAATATTTGAACGACAACACATCACTGTCCAATTTTGCTGCTCTCTGGTTTGAGAGAGAGCACCCCACTGGGGTGCTCTGAACTCTTTGCAGAATGGAATGAAATGGGTTTAGCAGAGGTGGTACTAAAAGGAGACACAGGATGGGGAACAGTAACTGAACACGGCTAAGAGGGCCTTCTGCTCTGCTATCCTGCCTCCCCCATCAGACTGGCAGGTCCTGCAGGAAAGGAATCTGACTCTTCCTCCTTCCTGATGTCTCCCCTGGTGCCTGGTGCAGGATGCTAAGTGATGTGTTGTGCCAGAATGCAGCTCTGGAGTCCGGCTGGCTTGGTTTAAATCCCATCTCTACCTCTTAGAAGCTGCATCACCTTGAATCAGACACTTGAGGCTCAGCCTCTGTACCTCTACAGTGGGGATGCAGACATCTACCAAGAACTGGGCTATGTGGATCACCATGTGATAATGTGTATCAGTTATCTACGGCTGCATAACAAATGACCCCCAAGTTTAGTAGCTTAAAGCAACAAACATTTATTATTTCACACAGTTTCTGAGGGTGGTGGGAATCTATCAATAGTTGCAGCTTAGCTAGGTGACTCTGGTTCAGGGTCTTTCATTATAGTCAATATGTCAGCTGGGCCTGTAGGCATCTGAAGGCTTGCCTGTGGCTGGAGGACCCAATTCTATGATGGCGCATTCAAATGCAGTTCCAGGAGGCCTCCTCTCCTCCTGACATGGACCTCTCTGTAGGTTCATGACATGGCAATGGAAAGCAAATGATCAAGAGAGCCACCAAGATGGAAGCCACAATGCCTTCCCCCCTTAATAGTTTTAATACATTTACAGAGCTGTGCAATCATCACCACAATCCAGTTTTAAAACATTTCTATCATCCCCTAAAGTTACCTTGTGCCCCTTTAGAGTTAATACCTGTTCCCACTCCCAGCCCTAGGCAACTGCTATTCCGCCTTCTGTCTGTATATATTTGCCTTTTTTTAGTCATTTCATATAAATGGAATCATGGAATATGTATTGTTTTCTGCCTGTATTCTTTCACCTCACAAAATATTTTTGAGGTTCATCCATGTTATTGCATGGATCAAGAGTTCATTCCTTTTTATTGCCAAGGAGGATTCCGTTGTATGGATATACCACATTTTGTTTATCCATTCATCTGTTGATGGACATTTGGATTGTTTTCAGTTTTTCCCTGTGATGAATAATTCACATACATGTCTTTGTGTGGACGTATTTTTTTTGGGGGGGGGGGTACGCGGGCCTCTCACTGTTGTGGCCTCTCCTGTTGCGGAGCACAGGCTCCGGATGCGCAGGCTCAGTGGCCACGGCTCATGGGCCCAGCCACTCCGCGGCATGTGGGATCTTCCCGGACTGGGGCACCCACCCATGTCCCCTGCATCGGCAGGTGGACTCTCAAACACTGCGCCACCAAGGAAGCCCTGGACATATTTTTTTATTTCCCTTGGGTAGATTCCTAGGAGTGGAATTGCTGGGTCATGATAAATTTATTTTTATCTTTTATCAGAAACTACCAAACTGTTTTCCACGGTGGCTGTGCCATTTTAAATTCCCACCAGTAATACACGAGGGTTCCAGTTTCTCTGCATTGCACCCACGCTTGGTATTATCTGTCTTTTTGATGGAAGGCATTCTAGTGGATGTGTAGCAGTATCTCATCGTAGTTTTCATTTGCATTTCCCTAATGATTAATTGTGTTGGGTATCTTCTCATGGGCTTGTTAGCTATTCATAAATCTTGTTTGATGAAATGTCTATTCTGATATTTTGCCTATTGGGCCTTTTATCTTATTGTTAAGTTATAAAAATTCTTTATATGTTCTGAATACAAGTCCTTATCAGATGTATGATTTACAAATATTTTCTCCCAGTCTGTGGTTTGTCTTTTTATTCTCTTGGTGGTCTTTTCTAAACTGTGAAAGTTTTTAATTGTGAGGAAGTCCAACTTAACAAGTTTTTTCTTTTACTGATCATGCTGTTACTGTCATATATAAGAACTCTTTGTCCAACCCAAGGTCATGAAGATTTTCTTCTAAAAGTTTTATAGTTTTAGTTCTTACATTTAGATCCACAATACATTTTGAGTTAATTTTTAGGTACGGTGTAAGGTAAACATCTAAACTGATTTTTTTTTTTTTTTTTTGCAAGTGGATAGCCAACAGTCCTAGCACCAATTGTTGAAAAAGTTATCATTTCTTCACTGGCATTTTAGAATCTTTATTGAAAATCAGGTCACATTAAATGTAAAGATTAATTTCTTGGCTTTTAATTGTGTTCCATTGATCTATATGTCTATCCTTGTGCCAATACCACACTGTCCTATTTACTGTGGCTTTATAGTAAGTTCTGAAATCGTGAAGTGTAAATCCTTCAACTCTGTGCTTTTGTAGAATGGTTTTAGCTGTTCTAGCTCCTTTGCATGTCCATATAAATTTGGACATCAGTTTCAACTACTACAAAAAGCCTGCTGGGATCTAGGCAACATCTTTTATAACCTACTCTTGGAAGTATCGTGTCATCAACTGTGTCATGTTCTTTCAGCCTTGGCACAATGAGGGAGGGGACCACACAATGGCATGCATCCCAGGAAGGTGAGACCACTGGGGGCCATCCTGTAGCCTGACCACCACCTAACGGACATGAATATTCACAGGAAATAGTGAGGTCTTTGCCTGGGGAAAGAACTTTACCACTGACCCTCCAAATCACCCATCAACTTCCTCAAGTTCTTCTCCCATCTCTCCGATGATATGAACATGGAAGTTGAGGTCCAGGGGGCAGGGTGGGAATGCACCAGAACTGGAGAACTGGGAGATGACAGGAAGCCAGGCTGTCATTTAAGTTCAAGTTTTCTTGGTAGGCTTGGATATTTTAAAGGGGTCTTTATCCTCTCCCATCAGGCTGGGAACTCCCTATGAGCCATTACTCAGCATCTCTAAAGATGGTCAGGCAAAGGTTTGGTTTCAGCAGTGGTGGTAGATTGCATGTCTCAGTCAGCTGAGGGTGCCACAGATAACTTGCTACTGATAAATAATAAGGTGCTAGCTATTGCCACAGTAGGGCCACATAACAAATCATCCCCAAACTCAGTCATATTGCAACTATAAGCATTTATTCTCAAGTTCACAAGGCTGTGGTTCAGCTGAGAAAATGGGCAGGCCCAGTGGCTCTGTTTCTGTTTGCAGGTCAAGTGGGCTGGGCTCCAGGCTGCAAGTTGGGCTCAGGTCTGTCCTATGTGTGTTCCTACTGGGGCTTGAGCTAAAGGGCAGCAGCTGTCAGGGTACAAGGAAGTGAGTAGAAACATTCGATGCCATTGAGGCTTCATCTCGGAATTGTCACACGATTGCTCCTGTCCATAACCCATCAGCCAAGTCAAGTCACAAGACCATGGCCAAATCCAAGGGGGAGGAAATGCATTCCACTCTTTCTAGTGGGTAGTTCTGCTTTAACACATGACAGGGAGTGTGGAGGTGCAATCTTAATAAGGGGACTGTCTCTTCTTGAAGGCCCTTTGGAGGCCATGCAGTCCAACCTCCCCATTTTACAGAAATGAGGGGTAACTGAGGACCAAAGAGGAGGCTGCATGAGGACACCTCCAGACTTAATGACAAGGCTGGACTTGAACTCAGGGGCTGGGAGACTGCAGCCTGGCTTGCCTGGGCCAGGAGGGAGTTAACAAGATAACTAGGTGACAGCCACACTCCGTCACAGCTTTTCTTGTTTAGAAATGCAAATGCCTCGCAAGGCCACGTTCTATGCTTCACGTTTTCAGGCCACACAAATTACTCTTTTTCTCCCTTCCCTCTAAGACTTGTCTGGAATTGTACTACAAAAACAGGAGGGACTTGAGCCATTTGCTGGAACAGTCTTGCTAAATCCAGCCTCTGGGTTGAGGCCTGCGTCAGCAATGAGAGCCCTGCCCACCTCTGCCCCCTTCTTCCCCCTGATAGGAATGGATGGGAGACAGCAGGGACACAGCTTCCTGCCCTCTCTGTCTTCTTCCTCCAGAGATGGGCCAGCAGGGCAAGGATGGCCCAACAGGGGTACCATGCAGGTATCATTTTCATTAGACAGGTGGGAAGACAGAAGCAGGAATCTTCAGGTCCCAACTCTGTTTCATGTTAGGAGACCAAGGTCAGATCTCAAGTCTCCAATGGCTGGCAACTTCTCACTTTCATTCTCTAAGTCCCACGAGCTTTATTTCTGTGTCATTGGCAAGGCCCTCAGCGATCCCTCACTGATTGTGGGCTATCCTTTGTGCTCTGAGGCAGCTCACTTGCGGTCGTTTTGGTTATCAGCTTGCTCACAATGAGCGTCCTTACCCTTATTTCACAGAAAAGGAACCTGAGGTTCAGAGAGTTGAAGGATCATGTTGAATCATATGAAGTTGTCATTTTGATTTAGTAAAAAGTGGTTGCGTATTGGCTATTTCATATGGTTCAACTTAATAGATTACCCTGGGTCAGATAACTGACCCTTCATCTAATGACAACAAAACCATCTACCATGTTTTAGTTTGACCCTCTTATCGGTGATTTACTTTTAGCTGAGTCATCAGCTCCTGTTTTGATGAGGAGCATGAATATGTATGTCAGTCTTCATGTCCATAAGTGTTATACTTCTTAGCAATTACCTAGGCTCAGCCAACATATATCCGTGGGCTCTTGAGTGTCCTCAAGGCACAAAACCTTACTTTAGCTATCCCCTTATGCAGCTGTATTAGTTACCTGTTGCTGTGTAACAAATGACCCCAAACTTAGTGACTTAAAACAACAGACGTTCATTATCTCACAGTTTCTATGGGGCAGGAAGCCAGGAGCAGCTTGGCTGGGGTGGTTCTGACTCAGGGTCTCTCATGAAGTTGCCCTCAAAATGTTGGACAGGGCTGTAGTCATCTGGTAGCTTGACCTGGGCTGGGGGAATCTGCTTCTAAGAAGGTTCACTGGCGTGGCTATTGGCAGGAAGCCCCAGTTCCTCACCATGTGGATCTCTTCATAGGGCTGCTTGGGTTTGCTCAGAACATGGCACCTGGCTTCCCCCAGGGCAGGTGATCCAAGGGAGAGAAAGATGGAAAATACAAAGCCTTTGATAGCCTTCCCTTGGAAGTAATTTTCTCTATATTCTCTATGTTAGAAGCAAGTCATTAAGTACAGCCTACACTCTGGGGAAGAATATTAGGTTCTGTAAAGGAGGGAAATGTTAAAGAATTTGTGGTATTTTAATACCACCATAATCAGCCCTGGCCTGCATGCCGATAGTACGCAAGGGTGGGAGAAACTTCCTGGTGTTTGTTCTGGAGTTTTATCCTTAAGCTGACCACCTTTAACATTTCTCTTCGGGCAACTGTTCCTTCACTAAAAAAGGGAGTCCATTGATCCTTCTCTCATGTGCCTCTCCTATGCAGGTTTACGGTTGAGAACATGATGTGCAGTCCCTGGTCTCTGCTCTCCAGGTGGACCAGACCCCTTCGTCCTTGGGGAGGATTGCATTACTAACTGACTCTGAGGGGGATGGGCTAGGCCATGGAGCTTGGCTGAGGGGAGGTTGTAGGGTATTATGGGATGGGCACTGGACTGGGGAAAGAAAGGACTGGGTTTTCTTCTGATCTGCACAAATGGACTACAGGACTTATTCCATATAAGGACTCTCTCAGCACTCATAGCAGAAAATCCAGCCCAAACTGACTTATGTAGAAATAGAAAATTTAATAGCTTATATAAATAAAAAAGATCAGGCTTCAGAAGCCACTTGAGGGAAGCACTCGATGATGTAGAGGTGGAGGTGGATAGCTGGTCACTTAAGGTTCAGGCTGCCTCTTTCTTAGTGCAGACTGTTTGCCAAGAGGCAGCTGTTGGCCACGAACTACATTTCCCAGACCCCTTTGCATTCAGGTGTGATCATGTGACTGGTTCCTACCAATGGAACAGAGTGGAAGTGGTATGAGTCACTTGCAGACCAAGGAGCTTAAGAAACAGAAGTGTGTCCTCCACTCCAACTTCCCCCAAGGGGTGACTGCAGAGAACTCCAAGGCACTAGGGGAAGGTATGGCATAAGGTAGAAGGATCCTAGATCCTGAGTCACCAGAAAGACCTACATCCGACTGTTAGGTGAACAAGAAATAAATTTTTACTGGACTAGGCCACTGAGATTTAGGGGTTTATTTCTTACAGCAGCTAGCATTATCCTAACTGATACAGATATCATCAGGACCACCTCCCTCTCCAGCAATTCATTCGTAGGCTCCACAGGATGGCAGTATGGCTACCAGCAACTCTAGATGTCTGCTTCCCAGGTTCCAGACCATCAGGAAAGATTGTGTACTGCCCTCTAAATAGTCTGAACAAAGTCTCAGACCTTGTATCTTGTTGCTTAAATTTGTGAGCTTATCCCAGAATGAATTACTGTGTCCAGGGGGCTGTGGGGCTTGGGTTGGTCAGCCCAGCCACATATCTATTCCTGGAGTCAATTGCACATGGGTTGAAGTTTGGGGAGGGGCCTGGATGCTGGGCATTTGTCCATCACCATGTACTTGGGCAGTGCTCATAAATTCCCTGGGCCCCAGTGTCCTTTCCTAATTGATGAGGGTGCTGGACACAGGGGTGTTATGGAGGGATTTTCAGGATGGAATGACCTTGGAGAGTTGCCTAGCCTTGACGCTCGTGAGCTGGGGATGCTCAGGTTTCCTTCCAGCTGGGATATCATGGAATTGGCTCATTTGGGCTCTGGGTTGTCTCTCCCAGCTGAGCATTTTCTATCTCCTCCATCCTTTTGTTCTTCTTCACATCCACATGGGACACTTTCTGGAAGGACATCAATGTCTGGGCCCGATGCTTGTGGTTTTGAACATCACTCTCTAGGTCTCGCCGCTGCCATTCCCAATCCTTTGATCGAAGGGAATTGATCAGAGCCTGCGTCTCCCCCTCACAGGCAGCGGTTTTCAAACCTCAAGGCAGCGTTTTTATGTCCTCACCCGCATTGCTGGTGCAACCTTGCCTAATGGGAACATGGTCCGTGAGGCCCCTCACGTGGCAGATAATGAGGTGGCTGGCTCTTTCAAACACCTCCTCCCAGAGGCCCACCAGACTGCCCCGGTCCACACAGAGCTCTGTGAAGTCCTAGGCGACTTCTGCTTCGACACCTAATTGTAGTTTGTCCTTTAAGTGAACAGTTTCCTAGTTTTTTGTCTTGTGTAAAGTTCCTTCAGGACAAGAATATATTTTCTCCTTCTCTTGTGTTCCCCATGGGTCTTTGGGCAGAACCGAGCACAGTTAAGGAAATGAAATAAAATCAAGATGACATTTATTTAACATGGATGAACTGTCAGATACCCCACTGGGCATGTTTGCATTTGATTCTCACCAACAGCCCTGTGAATTGGATATTCGGACACATAATTTTACACAAAGAAACTGACACTTCAGACAGACTGTGTCACATGCCCAAGGTCACATAAAGATTAAATGAAGGGGTGACGATTTGAATGAAGAGGTACTGTCATTCATTCAGCATTTATGTCTCTTATGTGCCCGTAGTCTGCTCTAGGCCAGACTCCAGGGTGGAATAGTCAGCCAAATAGGGTCTCTAAGACTTAGTGGTTAGGGGTGGGGTCAAACTGCTGTCAGGCTGCCTAGACAGCTTTCAAGCTGTGCCACCCTGGACGAGGCATTTCCTCTGTCCAGTCCCAGTTGTCTGTATGCGGGGACATTGGAGGTTTATCCCACTGCTCCACACTGCTTCATTTACCAATCCCGAGACAGCCCTTAGTTAACACTTACTGTACGCCTGAAACAATTTTAAGTGCTTTACCAGTATTACTGCACTTTATGCTCATACAGCCCTTTCGGGTAAGTGCTATTATTATCCCTATTTTACAGATGGGAAAACTGAGGCCCAGAGAGGCTAAGTGACTGGCTTAAGCATTAGAGCTGGGATTCAAACCAAGTCCGCCTGGCTCTGGAGTCCCTGCTCTTAGCCTCTATGCTCAACTCCCTGTTTATTTAATAAATAGTGGCTGAACTGGATTGAATTAAATCAGCTGAATGATTTTTGCCAGGGGCTGAGTTTTCATGAGTCCCTGTGGGGCTGAGTCGACTACATCCATCTTTTCCTTAGACTCTGATTCAGGGAGTGAAGTCACTGAGGGAGGCCCTGATGTGGTTCCAACCAGACTGGGCAGCATGGCCTCTGAGAGATGCTCCCAGCCCGTCTTGGAGGCTGGGCTGCCCAGTGTGGTCCAGAGGCTCCAAAGCGCAATGTTCTCTTTCAGTCCGGGTTAGTGGTGCCAGGCGTTGCCAAGCCCTCCCTGCAGGCTGGAACCCCCCACCCCCACCCCGGGACCCACAGCACCCCCATTCCCTCCATCCTCCCATAATCCATCAGCGAAATGCTCCCACCTCAAGGCAGCCTGCAGGCTGTCACTTTGGTGCCTGCACTCTAAGGCTTTTCCCGCACAGAGTGGTTTACAAAGGAGTCTTGTTTGATCTCGTGGGTCTCTTTTCCCCTCTAGTTGACTGGTAGAGATCAGACGCTGCCTTTGACAAATCTCAGGATTACTGCACAGTCCCTGGCATGGCTGATGCTGGCAGCTGAGGCAGGAGGAACCGAAATTGGCCAGCTGACAACGGGGGGTGGGATGGGGGGGCTTCAGAACTGATCCAAACGCGCCTTCTTCCCTGGGGCCTTTTCTTTCCTTTGTGTCTGACTCTACTCTCAAAGGAAGTGGCGTCTGAGGAGAACACAGATCCAGTGCAGAACCTCGCTGCCTGGCGTCCTCCACCGCCATGCCCCCTTTCCTTCTCTTTTGAATTTAGTATGAAATATTTCCACATGCAGAAAGGTCTAGAAAATAATATCAACCAAGCCGTGTTTATCTCCCATTTCAAAAGTGCAGGTATGAGTTTCTGAAGTGTTTCTAGACCCTTTATTTCGTTGAAGGAGGCAGGTTGGCATAAGTACCTCCATCTTACAGATGAAGAAACTGAGGTTCAGAGAGGTGGACTGTGACCTGCCATTGACCACACAGCCAGGAAGTGATGGTGCCAAGACTCAAAAGCAAGATTTGTCCTTACAGCCTCTTCCCCTTCTGCTCCCCACCAGGAGCCAAAGCAGCTTGGACAAGAGACACCTGTGCTGTCATTGTGTGTGAGCCCTTGACTGACGAGCTGTATCTTCTCCAGGTCCTCAGTGCCTGGCACCTGCTGGCTCTCAGTAAGTACTTGTGTGACCCTGGAAGGAGGTTTGTTTGGGAGAGGTATCAGAATAACCACTCTCAGAGTCCGTATTAGGTTCCTGGGGCTGCTGTAACAAAGTACCACAAACAGTTGGCTTACAGCAACAGAAATGTGTACTCTCCCAGTTCTGGAGTTTAGAAGTCCCAAATTAAGGTGTTTGGAGGGCCATGCTCCCTCTGAAGCCTCTAGGCGAGTATCCTTCCTTGTCTGGAAGATTCTTGTCTTCCTTGTCTGAGATTCTAGTGGTTGCGGCAATCCTTGGCATTCTTCGGCTTCTAGCTGATTCACACTGATCTCTGTCTCTGTCATCCTATGGCCAGGTCCCCCCTGTAGCTCTTTTGTGTCTCTGCAAGTCTCTGTCTCCTTATAAGAATTGGGTTTAGGGCCCACCCCAATCCAGTATGATCTTACCTTTATTAATTAATCTGCAAAGACCCTGTTTATAAATAAGGCCACATTCTGAGGTACTGGATGGACATTTGGGGAGACACTATTGAATCCTGTAAAGATTCTAATCCAACACTTACCAGCTGTGTGTCCTTGGGAAAGCCACCTACCTTGTTAGAGATGAAATTTTTTCATTTACAGAAATGGGACTAATAGGGTCTACTTGGGCAGGGACTGTGAAATTAAGTGTAATAATTAATGGTTCCACTGCACCTGGTGTACTGCAGACACCAAACATAGCAGCAATTTTTCTTATTACTATTATTTCTATTATTAAACGAAATGTGATGTAGAAGAATGGTAATGTTTATGTTTAGAAGGGGATATATTTAGATGGTGATGAATTCCAGTAGGGGCGAACACTATTGATTTATTTATGTATTTATAATTACTGGGTTTTAAGGGAGGACAGCAAATAACACCTCGCTCTGTGCCAAACCTGGAACCAACTGAGAAACAGATGCCTGAGCCAGACAGAAGGAGGTCAGTCGTCACCCTGATTGTTGATGAAGGGGTCTGGAGGGCGTGGCTTGGTCCAGTTGGCCTCCTACTGAGTCTAGAGCGCGCCCTCTGCTGGCGGAAAGGAGGAGGAGGGTGGAGTGTAGGACGCATGCTCAGTGCCTGCTCCCCATCACCAGTGGGAGGGGGAGGGGAGAGGGGGTATTATCAGAAGACAGGAAACCAGGGAAAGAAGTCCCCCTCCCTCCTCAGGTATATAAAAGAAATCCTGGAGCTACCACCTCGTAACTGGGAGACCAGTAACACATGACTTAGCCTCTCTGAGCCTCAGTTTTCTCATCTGTAAAATGGTGATTATGGGAGATCCTCGTTCTTGGGCCTGTGTGTGAATGAGATGACTTAATATCTGGAAAGTACTTGGAACAGTCCCTAGCTCAAAGCAAGAGCTTGATTAACATTGGCTTCTACTTTTTTTTAAATTAATTAATTATTTATTTTATTTATGGCTGTGCTGGGTCTTCGTTTCTGTGCGAGGGCTTTCTCTAGTTGCGGCAAGCGGGGGCCGCTCTTCATCGCAGTGCGCGGTCCTCTCACTATCGCGGCCTCTCTTGTTGCGGAGCACAGGCTCCAGACGCGCAGGCTCAGTAATTGTGGCTCACGGGCCTAGTTGCTCCGCGGCATGTGGGAACTTCCCAGACCGGGGCTCGAACCTGTGTCCCCTGCATTGGCAGGCAGATTCTCAACCACTGCGCCACCAGGGAAGCCCTGGCTTCTACTTTTAATTCTCCTCCTCATCAACAGAGCACAAGGCTCTGGATCAGTGGAAGGGCAAGGAACTGAAACTTTATCCTGATGCTTCTGTAATACAATCTGATTCTGGGAGACGGCGGGACATAGTGATGCCCCTGACCCTTGAGCTTCTGGAGAAAAGTCACCTTGTGGCGAGTTACAGGTTATAGAGCACTGACTGCAGTGAAGGGATTCCTGATGTCACTGTGAAGCGTGAGAACTGCTGGCAGAGCCCTCCTCCTGTCTCCACGGCTTGGAGAATATTGGAGGAAAGGACTTCTCCTGGCATTTGGGTAGGGTCATGGGCAGGCGGGCTTGTGGACATGGAGAGGACAATGCCAGGGGTGCTGGGATGCTGGGCAGGAGGATGACATCACCCAGAAAAGACTCTCCCCATCTCTCTCCAGCCTAGAGGGTGAGGGAGAGAGACTGAGAGGAGGAGAAAGTGCTGGCTGGCTGGCTGGGAGGTTTTCTTTTTTGTGTGAGAATCCACCACACTGTCTGAGCAAGCTGGCTGCTGCCTGGAATTGACCCTTCCAGGGCTGAGAGCCTCATGGCACAGCTGTGCAGAACCCGACTCTGGGCAGAGTCTGTAGGCTGACTGGCCTGATGTTGACCCTGAATCCAGGGGTGGGGAGGCGGGTGGGGCAGCAGATGGCAACACAGAGCTCTGTTCCAAAGGTTTACTTCCTGGGATGTGGTGTCTGAGGCTGTACTGGAATCCACAGAAATAAGTGGCCCTCTGAGTGGCTGACCTTTCAAGACATTTTAAAGTTAAACAGAAATAATGTGTTATGAGGAATTTGGAATTATCCAGGCTCTTACCCTATCTGGATAAGGGAGAAACAGCTTACATTTGAATCCTTCGGCATTACTGAATCTCTCTGAGCCTCAGTCTCTGCATCCATACAATGGAGATGATGATGGAGTACCTTCCTCTTCAATGGGGATGTGAATGAAAACATCGCCTGCTTTATCAGTAAACAAAGGATGTTGCAGCCATCAAGCCATCACATTACAGCCTCCCCGAAGGTGAGCCCTGAGGGAACTCAGGATAGAAACAGGATGCCCACCATCTACCAGTCAACTGCTGCAAGCCACCCACGAGGGTGCACCCTGAGGAGACTCAGGATGAGACAGCGCAGGATGCTGGCCCCAGGGAGCTGAGGTGCGCATCAAAGGAATGATTTCAGTGAGCCCAGGCTCTTGCATCTTCACATACGTGGAAAAGCACTAAATTCTTCAACTTGAGATGTCTGGTTTTCTTTAATTAACAGTAATCTTTTGATGTTCGGACCACCTGGTTTTTGCTGCAAAACCCCTGTATATCCTGGCTCCTCATCCACCGCTTGCTTCTTCAGAGCAGTCTCTCAGAGCAACCTGAGAGTCCTGTCTCGTAGGCTTGAAGTCCTCAGAAAGTCCGCCAAATAAAACATAATTCTAAACTTTTAGGTTGTGAGTGTTTTTTTTCAGTCAGCAGGGATGTTATGAGGATTAGCAGAGAAAATCATGTAAATATCTTAGTAGACTCCCTGGCACATAGTAAGTGCTTAATGAATGTTAGTTGTGACAACAGTGATGGCAGGGATGGTAGTGGTGATGGTGATGGTGATGGTGGTGGTCATGGTGGGGATGATGGTAATGGTGATGGTGGTGGTGGTGATGGTGGTGATGGTAGTTTTGTTGTTGGTGATGGTGATGGTGGGGGTGATGGTGGTGATGGTAATAGTGGTGATGATGGTGGAGGTGTGGTGATGGTGGTGGTGATGGTAGTGTTGTTGGTGATGATGATGGTGGTAATAGTGGTGATGATGGTGGAGGTGTGACGGTGGTGGTGATGGTAGTGTTGTTGGTGATGGTGATGGTGCGGGTGATGGTGGTGATGGTGGTAATAGTGGTGATGATGGTGGAGGTGTGGTGATGGTGGTGGTGATGGTAGTGTTGGTGGTGGTGGTGATGGTGATGGTGGGGGTGATGGTGGTGATGGTGGTAATAGTTGTGATGATGTTGGAGGTGTGGTGATGGTGGTCGTGATGGTAGTGTTGTTGTTGGTGGTGATGGTTGTGGTGGGGATGATGGTGGTGATGGTAGTGATAGTGATGATATAGTTTTGGGCCTGGGACTGGATTCTGGGGATGTAGAGATTTTAAAAAGGCAGGAAAGATAAACACATACTTGATAGTGACGATACTTTGTGTGACAAGGGCAATCACAGAGGAACATCAAATGGAAATGGTCAACTCTTCAAGAAAATGCTTGTTTAAAAAAGTCAATTATTTCCCATATTTGAAAGGAAGTAAAAGGCATTTCATGGAAGGGAATCTGCATGTGCAATGGCTTGGCAGCATGAAAAGGCAGGGTGTTCACACTTGCTGGAGCATGAAACCTGGGCTGGGGCTGGAGAGGTAGGTAGGGCATTGAATGCCACACCAAGGAGTTTGGCCTCGTTCTTATGATGATGGGGAGGTACTGAAAACACAGCACAATCAGATCATCTGGGACTAGAGGTCCAGAGATACCTGATGGTATCAGCTCTTTTGCGTGTGTGGGGAGGTGATGGTGGGAGGGTTAGATGGGCCAGAGACCCATGAAAAATGGGCACTGTCCTGTGGTAGGTCTTCAGTGGCTGGAGGTGTCAGTGAGTCTGGGAACTGGTGTAGGACCTGGGACTGGAGAAACCAAGATGGCGGCTTAATTACCAAGTGAGTCCTTTGGTTTCTATTCAGTTCCCTGGCCTCAATATGCCTGCTACAGAAAGCCTCCAACAAGCTTCTCAGACTGACTTATCTCTGGACACAGGCTGACCCTGAGCCAGGGCCCCAGCTATACAAGGAAACTTGATTAACATATTCATTTATTCATTCATTCATTCATTCATTCCATGTGTATGTACTGAGCACCAGGCATTGTTCTGTGCACTAGGGATTACGGTAGTGAACAGGACAATGTTTGGGCCCTCATGGAGCTTCCTTCCTAGTAGCCATCCCCCGTTTGACCACAACCCTGGCCACAGACTGACCCCCAGCCTTGGCTAGAGTCTAGGCCTATAGCCCAGTCCTCCTTAGAAGTCTGTCAGGTGCTCGTCATTCACGATTCTGCTTCCCACAGGCTCCAGGGCCACCAATGCTATAGTTGCAGATGGGAAGGGAGAACACAGAGGCCCTGCGGAGGGGTGAGGCGGTCTGGGCACCTCAGTATAATCCACACACGCTGCTGGAGGAACCGCCCTCCACGTCTGTTTTAGCAGCTTCGAACAAGAGCTCAATACAGTCACCTTTTGGTGATAGTTTTGTCCCCTGGCTACCCCAAAGTGCTGAGGGGGTGGCCCCACTGGGCGTGTGTACACTTGTGTTTGTCTTAATGGTTGGGGGCGACAGCAGGAACCACATTTTCCAGGCTGAGTGAATCCCTCTCGAGACTGTGTCCTCCTGGAGGGCAGGGCTTGGGTCTAACCACCATGTGCTGGGGGCAGGACATGGAATGTTCTAGGGGCTTTGCTATTCTGTGTTGAATGAATGAATGAATGCATGAGCTGGAGTGAGGCTCGGGGCAGACAGGCTGCCTCCAGCCAATTCTTCGTCCTTGCTTGGAGTCAGCATCTCGCCTTCCTGGCTGCTTTCTGAAGGCACAGGCAGCAAACCCAGCGGAGATATCGAGTGTTATCTACATGCTAAATAGCGGCAGTAACAGCCCGATGGGCTCCATGAACAATGTGCAGGCTTATTGGCCATCTCCTGTCTCCCCTCCCCCCTGCTGCGGACGCTGTTCTAGAAGGCCTGGTTAGCGCCCACACTTTGTCAGGGCCAGTGAGGCTCTTCGAGGGCTGAGGCTGCACAAACATGGGGGGTGCGCAGGCTGCGGTCCTTGGAGGGGGCTGGGGGCAGGAACCAGCCTGAGCCGCAGGGAGCTGGGTTGCCCGCGTCCAGTCTGGGGTGGAGGTGGGGCAGGGCGCTGCTGCCAGCCCTTCTGTGACCTTGCAAATGGCTGGCATTCCAGCACACCCTCTGTTTCCTTGTTTGTAACTAAAAAGAATTCCACTGCCGGTCCCTGACAGTTTACTAGGCACTAACAACTTCCTTGAATGTTTCAGATTCTCAGAACAAGCCTGCAAAGTTCTCCATTTTACAGACAGAGAGACTGAGGCTCAGGGGAAGAGACTCCACCCCCACCCCCCACCCCCAGCTAGTGAGTGTTATAAATAGGATTTGGCCCCAGGCCACCTGACTGCAAACCTCTGCTGGCTGCCAAACAGAGGGGCAGGGCTGGATCCGAGGTTTGCAAAATGTTTGTAGTAGAGGGAAGCTTTGTTCAAAAAAAGTCTTACATGGAAATTCTCTACCGGAAACAAGATAAGAGCAGAGAGGCTCTGATTGAAGCTGGAGCAGGGTGGGTGGGTAAGGGGTCAGCAGACCCTTCCTGCCTCGACTGACCTGGATGCCTCCCTGCAGCAGGCAGGGCCCCATGGGGGACTGAGCTGGGGTCAAGTCTCCCTTGGGGTGAGCTTGGGGTCACTTGGAGGGTCGTGGTGACTTGAAAGTTCATGAGTCCATCCTCCCACGCTGGCAGGGACCCAGGCCCTGCAGGGTTTCAGGACATGGATCAGGCCACATTTGGGTGTTACCCCTTGCTTCTCCATATGTAACCCAGGGACTGTGGCTTATCCAGGCTGGACCCCTCCAGCCACGTCCTCTGCAGGGGCTGTGCAGAGGCAGCTTGGAGTCACTGCCTGCCCTTTGACCCTCTGATGGCAGAAATGGAGGGGACTGTGGGAGGATCTTGGTTCTCCATCCTCCCCTGGACTTGTCACCCAGAGTCTGTGCAGGGCTCACTAGGAGCTTGCACGTGCTCGGGGGAGCCCCGGGCCGAACGTGGGGGTGTAGGGCCCAGACCTGTGCAGAAATGGAGCTGGGGGCTGGATGAGGCCGGCATGGCTGGTGATCTGGCCTAAGGAGATGCAAACAACCCTCAGGCCTGGGGGATTTCAGGATGTGGGCAAGGATTTCCCCTGGGCTGTCACTGGAGTCCATGTCACTTGGTCCTGAAGATGAGGGACAGACTCCAAAAAGAGCCCAGGGGCTCAGTGAAGGGGGCATGGTTTCTGAGGAGGGGGAGGTCAGTGATGCTGGGGGGATCAGAGAGACCCCTCAGGTTGATAGTCCCTCCAGGGGCTCAGACTGTGTTGGGAAAGGTCACTGTGGAGGGCGATTCAAATGCCCCCTAAAGTGAGATTAAAAGCTCTCCTTCTGCGGTTGGATTTGTGGTGGGTTTCCATCCCAAACTCCCTCCTCTGATAAATGCCTGAGCCCCTAGTTTCTGTTCCACACTGTGACCCGTCTTTCCAATCCATTTCCCTGCCCAGGGGTCCCAGGCTCATCAAAACACTACCACCACCCCAGACCCCAGTTCTGACTGACACCCAGACCAGGACCTGGTAATCCTGGATGCTGGTCCCAGCAATGTCCCTGCCTCAGTTTCCTCACCTGTACATTGAGGGCATTGGAAGAGATGACCTCCGAGTGTCCCTGGGGCTGGGAAACCCCAGAAGACTGTGCCCCATACCCCCACCTGCCTCAGGCTCTGTAGGAAGGAGACAGCCGAGCTGCCAAGATTTCACACTGTATCCACCATCAGTCATTGTAGGTGGATTCTGAAAAGTCCACTTGGTTTATTAACACAGTCTTGGCATAAGCCTGGGAACGGCAAATTGGACGGGAGTTACAGAAGTCAGGGGGTCTGTTTATCACCTCCGGCTCCATCACCTGTCGCTGCTGTTGGCAGTTGGGGGCTGGTCTTGAGGGAGAAGCATGGAAAGGCTAATGAAATCACCTCTAGAAAACCCTGGTGCTTGGCTGGGGGCTGCTGTCTGCCCAGCAGACAGGGGCCTGGTTTCTGGTCTCCCTTCTACAGAGGGCTGACCGCTGCATGGCCTTGGGCAAGGGCTTTCTCCTGTCTGGGCCTCGGTGTCTGCATCCCATAAATGGGGGCACAAAGAAGTGCAGAAACAGCTTAGGCTTTGGGGTTGGATCCTGCTCTGCTGGTGGCTGGCTGAGCAAACATGAACAAATCCTCTCCCTCCCACCACTGCTCAGTCCCACTTTTCTCAACTATGCAATGGGGATAATGATTCATCTCATTATTTATTAACCATGGGAATTCAAAGATAATAATAATAGCAGCTAAGTATGTGCCAGCTCTTTGTATACTAGGTAATTCAATCCTCACAACACCCCAGTGAGATAGGTGCTATCCGTAGCCCCATTTACCAGGTGGGGACCCTGAGGCACACTGAGGTTACTGAGTTCTTATGAGGATGACAGCACAGGTGACATTATCTCACCACCATATGCATCTTGGACAGATAGCTCATGGGGGCCATGGGTTGCAAAGTGGGGAGAGGTCAGTTCCATCTGACAAAATCAGGGACAGCTCAAGGAGAAGTTGCTGGTTGTGTCTTTGTCTTGAGGTAGGCGGTCAGCGCTAAGACAGAGGGGATGAGGGAGAGGGCGTTCCAGGCAGAGGCAACAGCACGTGAGGGCTGACTCAGACCAGCACGTCCAGGAGCCGCAAGTAGTTTGATATGAAAGGGTTTTGAGAGGAGACCGGGGCATGTTTGTGATCATACTAATGTCTTAGTCACAGAGCACCACCTGGGGGGCTTAAATGACAGACGCTTATTTCTCCCAGTTCTGAAGGCTGGATGTCCAAGCAGGGTGCCGGCCAATTTGGTTCCTGGTGAGGACCCTCTTCCTGGGCTTGCAGATGGCCGCCTTCTCTTTGTGTCCTCACACGACCTAGAGAGTGTGAGTGAGCTCCCTGGTGCCTCTTATAAAGGCACTAACCCATCATATGGGCCCCATCCTCATGACCTCATTTAACCCTAATCATCTTCAAATGCCCCATCTCCAAATAGCATCACATTGTTGGGGGGGCAGGGTCAGGGCTTCAACAAATGAATTTGGGGGGCACACAGTTCAGCCTGTAGCACGCCAACTTTGGAGAATTTCTAAAAAGATTCAAGGAGACAGTGCCCGGATTAGAGCTCAAAGCCCTTTCTTGTCTCAGGTCCCAGGACCTTGGGACAATCAAAGAAGTGCACAGAGGATGGAAAAGGTGCTTTGAGCTCTTTGGGAGGGGCACGCGGCAGTGGGGCTCTGCTCCAGGGAGGGATGGGGCCTTTCGGAGCCTTCCTGGGCAGAGAGAGGTGGGGCGGGCTTCTTCACCTGCCAGCGCTGGGGCCTGTTAAGCTGGGAGCCGTTTGTTGTAATTAACGCCTTCTCTTCGGTCCATTAATCTTGGCAGCAGCGTGTGCCTGCTCCCACCTGCTTGGCATCGAGAGGTGGGGTTTGGTCTCACTGCGGCCCTCACGAGGCAAGCCTCCTCTCAGAGCCGGGTCTTGGGGGAAGGTGAGGGTGAGCGGTGTCCTGGAGACTGTGGCCTTGGAACCAGGCTGGCTCCAGCCCTCTGGCCATTTTCCAATGAGGAAACTGAGGCTCAGCTGGAGTGTTCTTAAAGTGACTCTTCAAGGTCACACAGTGGGGGTAGTGGGGGCAAGGGCTGGCATCCAGGGCTCCAAGACCCCAGAGCCAGCTCTGTTCCCCGGCACCAGGAATTCCTGCAAACCCTAAGGCTCAGCATCCTGCTCTGTGCTGTTCTCTCTCCTTCCTTCCTCCTCCTCCCCACTCTTCCTCCCCACTTTCTCCCCTCCCGGCTTGCACATGTTTCCCTACATTGCTTATCACCAGCCCCCCTTCCCTGGGCCAGAGGGAGCAGCCCTGGCGCTGAGGGCCTCCGCCTGCCCAGCCTTTGTCTGCGAGGACAATCGGGCAGAGAATGTAGGTCAGGGAGATGAATCGTGTGTGGGGATGAGCTGGCGAATAGGGATGGGCTCTGGCGCCTGGACGTGAGAGCTGCATCCTCTTGGATGCTCAAGTAGAGCTGGGGACTCGCCCCCGCCCATGCTTGTGAGCGGGTGCTCTTACTTCCGGAGTTGGTAAGGGAGGGGGTGGGGGCTTCACGCTGAGGCTGCCTGCCCTCCCCTGGAGCATCTCAACAGCACCACTCAGCTCTGGCCCTGAGCATCAAGCACCGAGACTCCATGAACACCTCCTCCACATGCCTCAACTGTTCTTCCTGATGCAGCCAGGGTGATGTCTCTATATCTGACCATGCCTGGCCCCTGCTCCCACTCACCCCATCGCTCCCCATTGCCTGGAGGATGTGAACTTGAAGGTCCTTCCCTTGGCAGACATAGCCCTCCCTCTGGGATGTGGACTCCCCTCTTCTCAGGCTTCACCTCTCACCCCTGCCCTCACGCACCCACACTTCAGACTTGTAGTCCCTGGACCAGGCCAGGCACTCATCCCCTGGAGCATTGATTCTAGCCAGGCTGCCTGCATTCAAACCTCACACCCTCTACTTACAAGCAATGTGATGCCCAAGTCACCAAGCCCTATGTGCCTTGTTTATGAATTCATAAATTGGGAAGTCTCATAATACCCCTCTCATATGTAAAGAGATTTCACAGCACCTAATGGAAAGTAGGTGCTATATAAAGGCTATGTATTGTTATTATTATTTACCTCTGGGATGGCTGACCTGGGGGCCCTGGAAGGCAGACACTCATTTCATATCCATCTTTGATTCTGCCCAGCACTTGGCTCAGCGCTGGAAGCACAGTAGATTTTCAATACATGCCGATTGAACAAACCAGTGCTCTGAGGAGGGTCTGCTCTCTGGGACCCCACATGTGATGGGTGAGGACATGGCCCCGCCTAGACTTTGGGATCTCCTGGTCAGACGAAGGAGAGTAGCCACGCTGATATGTACATATTGCAGCATTTCCAAAGGGGTCAACGTTTAGACCATTTTGGTGCCCACAGCCCACCATGCGGTTCTGAAATACAGTTTGCCCACGTCGGGGCATTGGGGGAAGAAATAAAGAGGATTTCCTGGAGAAGGGGAGTTGTCCGTGTGCATAGCACAGGCAGGTTTGGGGGAACACTCCCCTCCTCTCTGCCCAGTTTGCTGACTGGCTCTGTAAGGGTTGTCCCCCAGCTGCCTGCCATGACCCCCCTGCCCTTGGGTGGTCCCCTCTGGGGAGCAGAGACAAGGAAGAGAACTAATGTTCCCTAAGAACCTCCAGGCCAGGGAGCCAAAGTTGGCTGCCATTTAAAGTTTTGAGATGCCCACCCCCAGCCTTCCGGGAGCGTCTGTCCTAACGCCCCCCAAGCCCCACCCCATCTGGTCTTCGTCTCCTCATCAGCACTACCACCCTCGGAATCCACACACACATCCTGAGCCCTGGCATTTGGCCAGGACCCTGCACACCTGCCACTTCCTTGAATGCTCACAGCAGCCCTCACAGGGTGCTAGTAGGGACTCCGATTTACAGAAGGGAAACTGAGACCCAGGTGCTGTGACTTGCCCAAGCCGGCAGCACACCTGCAGCTGGAACCAAGAAAAAGACCCTCCCTATGTCACCTCACCCTCCTGCATCCCTCAACTCTGGAGATGTTGTGGAGGTTTCTCTGCCTCAGTTTCCTCATCAGCTCCCCACTCTGCTCTTGGGCTCTGCAGGGTTACTCTGGGCCCGCTCCAGGAGCACCTGGGGTGAGAGATGTTACAAAGAGAGTTTAATGTGGCCATGTGCCAGCAGCCACCTTTGAGCTCCAGGGCACAGTCCTGGTGTCAGCTGTTGCCAGCCTGGTCCAGGGTAACTGCAGGCAGCTCAGCCTCCCCGAAGTTTACGTGTCTGGGGCGTCTCTCAAAAGATTCTCTGACCCATGTCCTCCTCTCCCCTCTCACAGTGGAAGTCTATTTCCTTATTCTTTCAAAGTCCCTTCCCCCGCAGGAGGCTGGGCTGAGAGAATGATGCTGACTATCACCCAGGGCGGAGTCTATAACTCTTCAGGGCCTCAGTTTCCATAGCTGGAAAATGAAACTCTACTCGCTGTAACAGGCTGAATGGTGGCCCCCAAAGATAGCGGGTTTTCATTCAGGAACCTAGAAATGTGGCCTTATTTGGGAAAAGGTTCTTAGTGGATGTGATTAAGTTAAGGATTTTGAATTAAAAATAGAGCTACCATGTGATCCAGTGATTCCACTTCTGGGTACTTATCCAATGGAAATAAAAACACTAACTGAAAAATATATGTACCCCCATATTCATTACAGCATGTTTACAATAGCCAAGTCGTGGAAACAACCTAAGTGCTCACTGATAAATGAGTGGATAAAGAAAATGTGATATATGTACACAATGGGATATCATTCAGCCATAAAAAGAAGAAAACCTTGCCATTTGTGACAGCATGGGTGGACCTTGAAGGCATTATGCTAAGTGAAATACGTCAGAGAAAGACAAACATTATATGATCTCACTTATATGTGAAATCTAAAAAAACAAACCAAACAAAATAAAAAGAGCATAGCTCTGGGAGTCACTATAAAGCCAGGGGGACCAAGCTGGGGACTCTGGAAGATGAGGGAGGAACTGGGTGTCAGTACAGGGGGACACCATTTATTTGATGCAAAGGCAATGAAACAAAACAGTTTTCACCAAATACCAGTGTTGTAGGCTGTGGTAAAAGTCCCGGATACTTATATGAAGATGAAGTGAGCCCTCGCTCCTTGTAACCTCTGTCTAGATGCTAAATTCCATCTGTAGCCAGTGACTGCCCCAGTGAAAACTCTTGTAGTGCGTCAAAGCTCGCCAAAAATAGAGCAACTGAAATTCACAAGGCACTGAAGTTGTCTGTCACCCTGGCCAGATTCTGATGATAAAGACAGTGATCTGGAGTAAAAAAAAAAAGATGGACAAACCAACGTGCTTTGGAGTCTGAGGCAGATGTCATGCTAGTTGGAACTGACATTACAAACTGTGTCATCTCGGGCTAGTCCCTCAAGCTCTTTCAGCCACCTGTCCTTCTAGCCTGTTTCTGAACCAATCCCTGCGGCCAGCGGGGATAGAATATGCTGATTGGCCAGATGTGGGTCACGTGCCCCCTCCCGGGAGTGGGGAAGGGCTTTAGCCCCACCACCTGTATAGACCCACGGAAAGGAAAAGCATGGCGATATTTCCAGAAGGAAAAGAAGTGGATGGTGGGCAGGTGAAACAACCATTACCCACTCTACACAGCACTCTGGGGGGGTGAGGATGAAATGAGATGTTGTGTGTGTGAGTGTGTGCATGCGCATGCGTGTGTCTATGTGTCTGTGTGTGTGTGTAAACACCTGGCACACAGCAGGAGCTCAGGATGTGCTGGTTGACTTGGGTGCTGGTGATGCAGTAGGTGATGGGCTGGGAAGAGTCAGGCCAGGTGGATGGCGTTGAATGGTTTCTCGGAGGACAGTCTGGGTGCGCAGTAAATATTAAATTACTCCCAGCACCTAACCCCAGTTGGCAGACAGCCCAGCCTGGGAAGGGGGCTCTCAGTGCCTCCCTGTTTCCCCTCCAGGCTGGTCCCTGCATGTCAGCAGCAGTGCCGGGTGTCGTGGAGGCTGCGGCTGATCTGTGTACCTGAGAACGTGGTCTCAACCAGACCCCAGTGGACTGCGCTTTCAGCCCAGTCAGAATACCCTTCTTCAGCTCCTGCCTCTCAGGATGCCCTGGCCTCTGTGTACATGTTTGCAAGATGCCCGATGACTGAGTTAGTTTGTTAGTTATTTTCGGTGCCCTGTTCCACTTCTCTCTCCCCATCCCTGGCTGCCATGCCTCTCCGCATTGAGAAATCAGTATGCAGTAGACTGTGACCAGGGACCAGCCCCTAAACTCTTGCTTTTAATGGATTCCTGATTTCCCCGACTACAACCAGCAGCCTGTGAGAGCCTCCCCACATTTGCAGATGGGGGCCCAGAAACTCCTGGCTGTTCCTTCCCTGTAGAGAGAGAGAAAAATACCAACCCCCTGGGCACCAACATCTTCTCCACTGAGCTGGAGGCTCCCCAATATTAGGGCTTCCAGGTCACCCCCAAACTCTGCCTCCCCATTGTGGAGATTCTCCAGGTCATGAACACAGGCCTTGGAGATAGAAAAGTTCTGGGTTCAGCTCCCAGTAACTCACTGGCCGAGCAACTGTAAATGGAAAGATCACCTTACATATTGGTTTCCACTTGGGCCCTGGCCCTGGACAGGGGGGCCCTGGGACTCAGGCCCAGGGAGCAAGTGGCTGGATGTCTCTAAGCCTTGCTTTTCCGTTTGTATAAAGGAGGATAATATTCCTTTCTCCATGATTATGTCAGGTTTAGTGGGGACAACAGGGGAAGGGCACTTGGCCTGTGCCACATCATAGGTGTCTGGCACCCTTCAAGGTCCCTTTTATGCTCTTAAATCATTTTATGCATTTTTGTTTCAGGGCTGGACCATCCAGGATCATTGAAATCTCTCCCTGGGTTCAGATTCTCCTCCAGCACTCAGAGAAAAGTTTTCTAGAGCATCCCAGAAGTTGATACCAGGAATTTACTTAATGAAACAAAAGTGGACTTATTTTGCTCAAGAAAGAAATGAATCCTGACATGTACACACTGCTATATTTAAAACAGATAGCCAACAAGGACCTACTGTATAGGACAGGGAATGCTGCTCAATATACTGTAATAACCTAAATGGGAAAAGAATTTGAAAAAGAATAGATACATGTATATGTATAATCGAATCACTTTGCTGTACACCTGAAACTAACACAGCATTGTTAATCAACTATACTCCAATAAGAAAAAAAAAAAAAAAAAGAATCCTGCCAGCTTCCGGTTTCCAGCCTCAGGCCGAAGCTGGACCCAGAGTAGGAGTCTACAAATGTAGTTCCCTTCCCACCTCTGCGAATCTGCCCTCCAGGCTGCACTGGGGATGCTGTGTTGGGATACAGAATCCCCGGATAGCCTCCAGGAACTCCCACACCTAAATGTTCACCCCCAACTTTGACGTTGTTGGCCTGAGTCCCAGGGCCCCCCCCCCCCCCGCCCCGTCCAGGGCCAGGGCCCAAGTGGAAACCAATATGTAAGGTGATCTTTCCATTTACGGTCAGCATGGCACCTAACCGCTTGTTCCTCCTCCCAGTAAGGAGCAAGGAAGCGATTAGGACAGGGTAAGATGATTGCCGAGGACACTGCTTTCTAGGCTGCTCTTTCCATGAGCCGAGGGCCCAGCTCGTCTGGACTCCTGTGGGCTGCCTGGCTGGAATATTCCCCCCATCCTATAGATGGATAAACTGAGGCCTGGGGAAGTTAGATGACAAGGGCCTTGCCCAGACCATGTAGATAGTTAGCGGGGGTGGGGGGATAAGTACCCAAGTTTCCTGACTCCTGATTTGGGGCTGTCTACTCAGAGGTCTGCTATAGCAGATGGAAACCATGACCAGGGTTTTTAAATTCTGTTTCCTCTGTGAGGGAGGTACTGTAAAGGGCAGTTCCTGGCACAGAGTAAATGTTCAATAAAAAATGAGCTCTTGTTACTATTATTGCTTCTGTAGGTATTATTGGCTGGTCCATCTGGATTAAAGAGGGAGCCCAGTAACAGAGAAAAGGAGGAAGGAAGATGTGAGAACCACAGAGTGTTATTAAGAAGGGATCTTAGCAACAGAGAGATCAACAATCCTACCTGTTTCCAATCAGGAAGATAAGGCAGCAAGACAACCCGTCTGACAGCATGGTCTTGGGCAAAGCAATCTCTCTCTCTAGGTCTGTTTCCCCATTATAAATTGTTGGTGTAGATAAAGTAATAGACATAGGTATCATCTCAGGAGTTAGCTGTGATCAATCAGTAGTGACTCCCTGGAGTGCGGTAGTGAAAGGGATTCTGGATCTGTGTCTCAGCTCAGCAAGAGAGAGAACCGTTATCTATTAGTGATGTCTGCATAGGGGACGGGAGAGGGAGTGATGGCAAGTGTGCTGTATCTTTGCCATTTATGGACTGGTCACATTTGAAGTCCCCTTCTAGCTCTGCTGGCCTACGATTTGATGATTCTGAATAACTGTTTAGAAGGCTCTGCCAATGTGTTTGGATTTAAACAAGGGCAATAGCCAAGGAGAGAAGTGAAAGACAAGCATGGTGCAATGCGGAGGCCAAGGCCTGTTGGCAGACATCTGCTACTTTCCTACTGTTGTGTCCATTCATCCTGGGATGGGAATCACCCTGCTTCTGCCTGCTTCCCTAGTTCACTTCAGGTGGGAATAGTCTCTGGCTCTAGGGGTGGGATAATGAGGTCAATATGAAAGAATATAAAGTCAAGAGATGACAAGAGATTGGGTGATGGAGACATCTTTGTAGCCCCTGGATCCAGCCATGCCTGATGTGGATTCCTGGATTTTTTGCTTACATGAGCCAATAATATCTTTTTTTGCTTAAATCAAGAGACTTAAAGGACACACCCAGCATCCTTATCATGGACACCAGCAAACCCTTTTTGTCCACCTATTGTGAAAGGAGCACTGCGCTGAACTGATTGAAATGTGCTGTGTGCCAGGTCCCCTCTGCCATCCCTGCCTCTTTAAGACCTCACAACTGAGGAGGCTGATTCTCGAGGTCCTGGGGGATTCAGCCTCCCTCCAGCCTGTGGAGGATAACTGTCCCTGAACTGGATCCCCAACATGGGTAATGCTTTCCCTGAGATCTCCCTGGTAGGTGAGGAAACCAACACAAGGGACCCGGACCTTCTCTGAGGGGCCTGACTTCTGAGTTCACCACTGAGTTCAGGAGGGGAGTCCAGGGAATAAAATTAGTTTATTATTAGTAAGTATTTCAAATTTGCAACTAAGGAAATGGCAGTGCAGAGGAGTGAAGAGATGTTTTCAAGCTCACCCGCCTTCTTAGGAGCCGGTTTTCTCCTCCTGGCCCCAGGCCGCAGGCTCCATCTTCCCCCAGTCTGCTCCCCTGCCAGCAATACCCCCAGCCTTGACTCCTTTTGTTTTCAGCGGGAGTAGTGGTGCTACGTTCTCCTGTCTGGAGACGGGGAAAGATTCTGATAGTGGCTTGAACACATTAGGTGCTCAGTAATTGTTGAATGTGTGAGTCATTGGCTGAGAAAGTGTCTTTTGGTTGTCTTCTAGTCTGTCTGCCTTTCCCCAGAAGCAGAGCCTGAGACAAAGACTCCAGGGTAAATAGTTCATTTGGGAATGTGATCCCAGGGCAGGGGTGAAGGACAGGGGAGCGAAACAGGGAGGGAAGGCCTAGTGGCCAGTCTCCAAGATGGTGCCAATGAGCCTTGCCTCCTGGAATTCAGGATTCTCTCCCACACTGAACAGGGCTGATCTTTGTGACCATAAGATTCTGCAGACTTGATAGTGTATGGCTTCTGAAGCTTCATAAGTGACATTGAGGCTTCCAACTTGCTCTCGTGGATCACTAGTTTTGGGAGAAGCCAGCTGCACTGTAACGAGGATGCTCAAGCAGCCCTATGGGCAGGTCCATTTGGTGAGGAACCGAGGCCTCCTGCCAACAGCCAGCATGAACTTGCTACATGTGAGTGCGCCATATTGGAATCGGATTCTCCCACCACAGTGAAGCCCTCAGATGACCACAGCCCAGCCCTCAGATGACCACAGCCCCAGCTGACAAATTGAGAGACCCCAAGCCAGAACTGCCCAGCTAAGCTGCTCCCAGATTTCAGGCCCACAGACACTGAGATGGTAAATGGTTATTGTTGTTTTAAGCCACTAAATTTTCGGATAACTTTTTTAAAGTTTTCTTACTAAATATGTCATTGCTATGAGTGACTGATTGCTTGATTCCAAGGGACCTCTGAGAAGCGTGTAAAATGTGTTTCAAGACGGTCTGCCCAGGGGGAGAACATTTACCCAGTGGCTTCCATATTCTATTGTCCAAGGGTTGCCTCCTGGGCATTGATGCTCCTGCACTTGTGGGTTGCACATGTGTGCATGCCATGTGGGTCCTTGCAGGTAGCCCATGTCACAGAGTGAGGAAAGCTCTGGGCAGGAAGTGAGAGGACACAGGTAGGCCTGAGGTGATGTAACTCCAGGTGGCACGCATACCAAGGTGACTGAAGTCTGTGCAGAACTGTCACCACAGTGATGGCTGGAGTAAGAGTTGGGGCTGAAAGGATATGAATTGGGTGCCCAAGAGGTGCCTGATACACTGTGCGAATCAGTGAATGAGTGAGTGGTGAGTGGGTGAACGTGTAAATGAATAACTGAGTGGATGATGGAAGCAGTGAGTGAGGGAATGAACAGATGAATGAGTCCTTGATGGGGTTGATCATCTACCTGCAAACAGCACAACAAATATCACCCTCCTCATCCACTGGTGCAGTCCCAGCGGCCCAGGAACAGTCAGGGGCTGGAAGCACACTGAGGGCTGTGCTTCCAAGTCCTGGCAGGATCCTGTCTGAGAGAATGGTCCCATGTCTTGCTCATCTTCCTCCCCTTGTCTTCCCCGCTGAGCTGTGGGAGGGAGAGAGAGAGAGAGAGAGAGAGAGAGAGAGAGCTGTCAGCAGTGCCTCTGGCTGGCAGGCTCCTGGCACGTGGCAGAGCTGGGCCAGAGGGAAAGCCTGCAGTGCCTTTTCCTCCTGGCTGCATCTTACTGAGAAATAACCTGTCTTCTAGGGTCAGACAGGAAAATTGCAGACCTTGAATGTGTTTTATACCCTGGACACTGGGCAGGACCAACCTTTCGCTGGACTAGAAATGCCAGGCAGGGTTTTGGGGATGAGTGACTCAGCTCTGTGGCATGTGACCCAGCATCTCCTCCTCCCCTTTCTTGCAAAAGAAAACAGGTGGTGATTGACAACACTCAGACAGCCCTTGTATCCTAAACCTGATCACAATCATTCCCATTTTACAGATGGAGGAAGTGAGGCCCAGGGAAAAGAGGTGACTTGCCGGAGTTCGTGGAGCTGCACACCTGTTCTCATTCACACCTAGAGAGAGAGGCCAGTGACTCTGAGAGGAAAGTGAGCTGCAGCACGATTCTAAAATGGTAGCTGGAGCCCAAAATCAGGACCTGGAGACCCAATCGGAACCCAGGCTCATCCCTCGCTATGAGATCCCAGGCAGGTAATTCCCACTCTGAGCCTCAGCGTTCCCCATGGAGGAGGTGGGGGCTGGGCTACACACACACTGTTGTCTTCTGATTGGGTCCCTGGCCAGGCATCGCAGCGGAGTGGCTAACTCGCATTTATTAAGCACCTACCACACACCTTGCACCAGGCAGGATGAGCATCACACAGGCTTCCTTGTCCTCACAACTCTGTAAGGCTGGCACGACTCAGCCCATTTTACAGATGAAGAAGCAGAGGCTCTGAGGGGTTAGAGGTCAGCTAACTTGCCCAAAGACCCAAAGCTGCTAAAGTATGGAAGCAAGATTTGAATGTAGATCTCTCTTCTAGCGCCCTAAGAAAAAGCATTTATTTTCCTGATGCTGCTGCTAGTGGCGATAAACATCAGCAACTACCATTTACTGGGCATCTCCTATTTGTCAGGTATTATTCTAGGAGACGTTATGTGCAATGAAGGTCTCTGTATTGGTTTAGACCTTTCATTTGCAAGTGAAGAAATCCAACTCAAACTGGCTCCAGCAAAATGATATTTATTAGCTCACATAATTGGTAAATCCCAGGTGGATCCCTGCACAGCCATATTTAGCGCCTAAATCCCGTCTTCTGTTTTCTCCATTCCATTCTGCTCAGCTCCATTCCCCTCCCTGTGCAACTGCCTTCTCTCCCGCTAGAGTGGGGCTTTTCCCACGTGGCTGCCCCCAGATTTCCATCCTCTCGGCTTAATCACCAGAGTGGAACAGAGGCCATCTCTCACCCAATGTGTGTATAGCCATCCAGGGAAGGCTGATTGGCCTTCGCCTGGAGCATAAGTGCACCTCCGGGCAGATCAGTATTTCCAGGACTGATTGGTATTTCCAGGACAAATACCAGCCCGTGGCTGCCCGTGTGACGGGGGCAGCCCCACTGGAATCATTAATACTGTGCACAGAAGAAAGACACCTGGTCAGTCCCACTAGACCTCACACAACCCCATGAGAAAGGTACAGTGACATTCTGCATTTTATAGGCGAGGACACGAAGGGTCAGAAAGGATGACGCAACTGTCCATGTCACGTGGTTGGCAAGTGACCACGGCCATCTCATCTAGACTCACTCTAATGAGTCTTGAGAGGACAGGGCTCATCGGGATGGAATGGTTAAAGGGTTATTGAGCACCAACTGTGTGCAAGTCTGTAAAGAGGAGCAGGAGACCCAGCTGGGCTGACAGGGCGTCTACAATCCACCTGGGGAAGCCAGAGTTAAAAAACAGCAATGGGGCTTCCCTGGTGGCACAGTGGTTGAGAGTCCGCCTGCCGATGCAGGGGACACGGGTTCGTGCCCCGGTCTGGGAAGATCCCACATGCCGCGGAGCGGCTGGGCCCGTGAGCCATGGCCATTGAACCTGCGCATCCGGAGCCTGTACTCCGCAACGGGAGAGGCCACAATAGTGAGAGGCCCGTGTACCGCAAAAAAAAAAAAAAAAAAAAAAACAGCAATGGATTTGAACAGTAGGTGGAGGCTGCAGGAGCAGGGCTGTCAGGAGGCTGGAGGTGATGAATTGCTAAATGAGTGGTACAGACAGAAATTGCTTGAGGAGTTCAGAGGAGAGAGCGAGAACTGTGGGCTGCAGTCAGGGAATCGTTTCCGAAAGAGAGAGACTCTGAGCTTGGGCTTGAAGGACAGACGGGGGGACTTTCAGAGGCAGTGAGGAAGGACCTGAGCCTCCCCACATGGGTCATAGGGCATGCTCCCCAGGCACTCCTGCCTCTGCAATTCTGTGGTTTAGAAAAAATCCGCAGGCCCTGTTTGAAACCTCACAAGTTCTCTCACCTTTGCCCATGGTCTAGTTCAAACCCCAGCTCGGCCACCAATGAGCTGTGTGACCTTGGGCAAGGGGCTTCACCTCTCTGAACCTCAGGGTTTTCATCCATAAGTTGGGAATAGGATTCCTGCTCTGTCTACCTCACTAGATCATTGTGAGGATGGAATGAAATTATGTGCGTGAAAGTGTCTTGGGAACCATGAAATGCTTATAAATATGAGTGATGATTATAGCTGGACAACTCCAATGCATTTATTCTTAGCTGGGGGGCTCCCAACAATGTGTCAAGGAAGGCTTGTTTTCCTCTCCCCTCTCTTGAGCCCCAAGCTTTCTTTTTTTTTGGATGGCAAAGGGAATAAAAAATTTGAATCACCTGCTTCCAAAACCTGACACTGCCACTTACTATTTGTCTTACCTCAGGAGACTTACACCTCTAAGTCCTAAGTGTGAGGATTAAAAGAGATAACACATGTGAAGTGCCCAGTATAGTGCCTGGTTTCGAGTAGGTTAATTTATTTCAAATGTTATTTCCCTTTGGGGGTGCCCTTCTCAAAGCACTTATTCTTTGCTCAGAAGCAATCTAGGGCCAGGAAAATGAATGCACTGATTGGCCAGACCCATGTCACATGACCAGCCTTGGTCCTGGAGGGAGGTGTGGGCTCCACTCAAGGCTGGGGAGTGGGACGGGGTGTATTTACCTACCAGCTATTGCGGGGGTGGGCAAGCTACTGTTCACTGCTCGTTTTTGTCCTCCCCGCAAGGTAAGAATAGTGTTTGCATTTTTTTTTTACATCTTTATTGGAGTATAATTGCTTTACAATGGTGTGTCAGTTTCTGCTTTATAACAAAGTGAATCAGTTACACATATACATATATCCCCATATCTCCTCCCTCTTGCGTCTCCCTCCCACCCTCCTTATCCCACCCCTCTAGGTGGTCGCAAAGCACTGAGCTGATCTCCCTGTGCTAGGTGGCTACTTCCCACTAGCTATCTATTTTACGTTTGGTAGTGTATATATGTCCGTGCCTCTCTCTCGCTTTGTCACAGCTTACCCTTCCCCCTCCCCATATCCTCAAGTCCATTCTCTAGTAGGTAGTGTTTGCATTTTAAAGGGCTTAATAGAAAAAAAAAGAGTATGCTACAGAGACTTATGTGGCCTACGAAGCCTAAAATAGCTGCCTGTTCACAGAAACGTTTGCTGACCCATGATCCATTTAGTTGTAAACACAGCCAACCGGCTTATTCTTCTGAAATTCAGCATTTAATGAGTATAATGAGAGGGCTTTTCACTCTGTCAGGTTGTTTTTGACTAAATAAAGGTCTGGGGACGTGTATCAGTCAGGCCCCTACCAGGAAAACAGAAACTGCTCTAAGTATTTAAACTAGTATTAAACTAGGGTGGGAAAGGTGTCTTAATATAAGGAACTGGCATCTACAGGTGATGGCAAGGCTAAAAAATCAAACACAAGAAGGGACGGTGCCACCACCCCCTGGCTGGAGGGCATGGGAGGGGGGGTTGTCCCTGGAGCCCAGGGTCCAAGGTCCAGGCTCCAGGGTCCAGGGCCCAGGGGAGCTGGAACCCCAGCAGCTCTGTCCAGTGGGTGCTAGTGTCATGGAGGAGAGGCAGCCACTTCCCGGGGAGCTGCCTGGGTAGAAAGTGAGGGGAGAAGTGCCTTGGTTTCTCCCTTCCTCCATTCTTCATTTTGCAACAGTGTCTCCTCTTGGCTGGACCCAGCCAGAAGCTGGCTCCCAGGGGAGTCTCTGAAACTCAGCCTGCAGCGCTTGGCCCTCCTCTGCTTTCTGGACCTGAACCTGGGCAGGGTGAGCAAACGAGGGAAGGGCAAACAGGCCCAGGATTGGCCAGGGGCTGTGAGCAGATTCTGCCAAGTCAGTCCCTCTGAAGGCCATTGACAAGCTCAGTGCCTGGGGCCATAAACGTGTGTCTAGACCAGGGGATGAGGAGTCGCACAATGTCCAAGTTCATTGCCGGGTCCACCTTGGTGGCATATACCCTGTGAGATATGTGTCCACATTCATTGCTGCTGATTTGTAATTTGCATTCAGCTTCTATTTAGTTACTCCGAAGTGGTCTTGCCCTGGTTCTTACTTCCTGTCATCCTTTTCCTCTTCTTCCTGGTCGTGGAGGTGTAGACAGTTTTCCAGCTTCGCACATTCCCCGACCCCCTTCTTGATGTTTCCATACGCAGGAATCACTTCAAACCGTCTTCTTGACTCTTGTCATGTCTGAAGACTGCTTGTACCATTGTTTTGCTTTCCTCGGCTCTATTTTTGAACACATTAACACATCCCGTCACAATTAAAACTTTATATCGCTGCTGTAAATAGAAACTCGGGATCATATGCCATCAATTTAAATAAATACCATGAAACTGAATCACTGTTAATCAAATTCTGCCTGCTGCTTTGGCAAAGGCCGTGCGTATGAGCTCTTGGTGGAAAAGGGAAAATGTTAAAAATAAAAAGGAGAGGTGTGGAGGGGGAGCATCAAGAGGAGGCTTTCTCCTTGATATCATCAGAAGGACTGAAACGGAATCGGAAGGGGTTTGATCTCACCTGGTGTGATTTGAAGCTATTGATGCCACTGATGTCATTTCTCTTTCCACCTGTAATCACACTGAAATCACATTAAATCTGTCACACCAGAGAGGTACATCCCACGCCCTGGGAAGCCCAACATAAGGGCTTACTTTTCCCCATACGATCTGTTAATCTGTCCTCTAAAATTTTATTAGGCACCTCCCCACCCCCGCATGTTTATCAGGGTCCTTCTGTACAACTCCACCAGTTTCTACACTTCTTAAAGCTTTGAAATCTCTGATGAAGTCAATGGATGCTCAAAGACACTCCACATGCTTTTATTAATTAAACCACCACCCAGAAATGAGTGAAATTCCTCTAAATACTTTATTCACCGAATAAGAGCCAAGACAGCTCGTGTTTACTCTTCCACCTTGTGAAAATTCTAGGTTTGTTTTTTAAAAACAACATTTTAATGATTAAGTTATGAGCAGTTCCTTATAAATAGTTACAACTTGCCTGCCATCTGTGTCAACATTTATGACTTAATGACACAGTTTTATGCTATTACTGGTGTTTGTGGATGGTTGTCTACATGGTGTCATGTTTAGGGAAAGATACCTAAGTTAAATATATATGCCTACATATATATATATATAATATTGTGTTATATGATATATTATATATCATATACATAATATTTCTTAAATATTTACTAAATGTCAGAGTCTAAGTAAAGGGCTTTACGTGACCTTATTTCTCACAACAACCCTGTGGGGATAGTACTATCCTCATCCTCATTTTTCCGGAAAGAAACTGAGGCTCAAGAGGTCTTTCACTTCCCCAAGTTCACAGGCTCAAAACTGGGGTTGAATTCAGACTTATCTCATCCTAGAGCCAACCATCAAAACTACAGCACTTTATTGCTTCTCTCATGGGGTTCCAATCCCTCCTGTGGGGAAACTGAGGCCAGAGAAAGGAGCAACCTTGCTGTGGTCTCATCTCTGCTGCCTGAGTCTATGGAGAAGCCAGCCCTCCAGCTCCCGCTGAGGCACTTCTGATTCCTGCAATTCCCAGCATGGAACAGCACCTCAGTTGTCCATCTGATCAACCACACCAGCAGGACTGTTGCTGACCAACTGAAAATATTGCTGTGATTTCTTCTAATTCTCCTGCCTTTTCTTCTGAAGAGAGCGCAGAGCTTTTCTTCCCCCTTACAGGTCCTAATGTGATTATTTGTGTAGCAGACAAACATACAAATGTACATGAATTTGAATTATGGGGTTGCCGGGATAAGCTGTATTTAAAACAACAACTCCATTACTCATAGCTGGAGAAGGCTGGAATAGCATTGTCAGGTCTTCTGCCGAAGTTTGCTGCAGGATCCCATTCACTGATTGGGCCTCCATTCAGATTCAACTGATAATTAGCATTTGGCCTACTAAGTGCAAGTTCCAGTGCTAGGCCTGGGTAGGATGAGGTACAAAGAGAAGTAAAACTTCCTGGTCTTGAGAGACGCCCCTGCCCACCTGCCTTCCTTGCTCTCGCCCTCCCTCCTCCCTTCCTTCCTGCCTTCCTTTCTTCCCTCCTTCCTTTTCTCCCTTCTCTTTCTTCTTCTTCCCCTCCCCTATTGCCTGCCTCCCTTATTCCAGCTGTTTTTGGGTCCCATTATGTTCTGAACACCCTGCTAAGTCATTCACACAAAGCTAAATCATGATCCCTTTCATGAAGGGGCCAACAGTTTACTAGAGTTGAAAGTCCAGAGCTAGAAGGGTCCTTTACCATCATGCCAATATCTTGTTTTAAAGTTGGACAAGCAGAGTAACCAGAGAGGTGAGTTGACTTCCCCAGGGTCACACAGATGGAGGGCGGCAGCTCTGGGGTTAGTGCTCAGATTTCCAGAGTCTTCGGACCTTGTTCTTTCTACTACAGTGGGGGAAATGCCTTTAGGACCTATTCTGATATTGGGAATTAAAGTGATGTCACGTCCTTTCAAAGACTTGCCATGGTGAGTAGGAGATAGAAGGCCACCAATGAGCCAGCAACAGAAAAAGGCTTGTTTTCAGCTATTAGGCATTAAAATGCCATGGGAGAAAGCATTCCAGTCTTCTTCTGGCAATTCTGGTGGATTCTGCGTCTTCCCTTCATTATAATGACCACTGTGGTTCTAAATAAGTGTCTAACTGGACCCTCGGAGGGTGGTTCTAAATAAGTGTCTAACTGGACCCTCGGAGGCTCCCCACTGTGAAGTCTGACAAGGCCCCTGGGAATCACCCCTGAGAGGAGCTCTCTACTTTGACCCTTTTGTTTGTCCCACCTTCTCTTAGATCATGGCTTATTCATGGCCTAGGACCTTGGCACAGAGCCTGTCCCACATTCTACACTGTTCTTCATCAAGAGCCAAGCCCCATAATGCCAGCCTCATTCTAGTCTCTTCCGCTGAGACTACCTGGGCTTGGCAGCTGGGCCATGTGGGTACATGGCAGAGCCTCAGCATCCAGCTAATCCTCCTTTGAGACACCTTGGTCCAGCCAACCAAAGTCAACTGATGGCAGAATGGTCCTGGTATGTGTCCTAAACAGGCACTTCCTGTGTGACCCACTGATCACTTACCCCCCACCTGCTACTCCTACTGGCCCCTGCCACTGTCCCCTAAGGGCCTCAATAGTGCTCTTCCAAGCCCTTGGGGTTGCAGCCCCCTTTATCCCTATCCCAATGTCCCAGCTATGCCCAAATTTAAGAAACAGAAATCCAGTAAGAATTTCACTGTAGTAGTTGAGCTGCAGACCAAGACTACAAGCCCAGTAAGTGAGGAAGAGGTGGCTGTGGTGCCGGCCCAACCTTGAGCAGCTGACATATCCACTCTGTGCCTCAGTTTCCTCATCTGTAAAATGGGATGATAAGAAGACCCACCTCACAAAGCTGTTGGGAGGATTAAACGTTGGTTCATGGAAAGTGCCTGGAACAATAGCATGCCGTAAGTGCTGAAATACACATGGCTTTGGTTTTCATGGTTATGCCCACTGCTCTGTCTTGTCCTGTGGGTAGCTCCGTCCTTCCCTCCTGGCAGCTTAGGTCTGATTCTGCAACCCAAATCCAAACGCTTGTTGCCATGTCCATCAGTGACCACTCATGATCATTCTCTGATCCCCAGATTCAGAGAAGATTCAGCCATTACTGAGCTCCTACTGTAAATGAGGCCCAATGAGGCACCAACTCTAAGACTTCATGCAACTTAGCTAACTTTTCTGTGCCTCCCTTTTCTCATGTGGAAAACAGACCTATAAATAGTACTTGCCTCCATGGCTGTTGTGAGAAATTAATGAATTAATTATAACGGCACATAGTAAGCATGCAGTGATGAATGCAAGCTCTGAGGAGTGTTGTGTGCAAGGCCATGGGTGTTCAGAGGGATATTAGCTATGGTCTATGTCACGTGTCCAAATTTGTCACATCTCCCACTATATCTGGTCTAGGTTTTCCTGCTTCCCTAAATCCAAATTGAGCACCACACCCTGGTGTTCTCATTCCCAGACTGGGTAGCTGGCTTGTCCCTCTTGTGGTTCCACCATGTGAGTTGCCAAAGGGTTTCTTGTACCTGTGGTTGGGTTAGGCTCAGAGCCTCATGGATTGTGGTAACTCCCTCAATAGCTCCCTTTTATGGAGAGTTTATCATGTTCCAGAAATTGGGCTGAGTAGTTTACAAAGATTATCTCATTTAATTTTCACAATGACCCTAGGAAGGAGATAATATGATCCCTATTTTACAGATGAGGAAACTGAGGCTCAGAGAAGTTATGAAATTTGCCCAGGGTACCTGAGTCCTGAGTGGCAAAGCTGGGATTCAAATGACCAGAGCTTGAGGTCTTAACCTTCAGGCCATCCTTTCTCTTTTCTAAGGGAAGCATTTCTCATCTGGTACCCTTTCTCCTCCAGACCCTCTTTGCCTGGCTCTTGGGAAGGCAGTTTGCCTCCATCAAGTGCAGCCCTGTGATAGGAAAGAAGGCAGTTCTCCAGGTCTCCAGATCTGCCTTTCCTCAAGCTGAAGAACTTTCTAAATGGGCCTCTGATCTGACCTTCTGCAGTCCCTTGCCCTGACCTCCTCCTGACCCTGACGCCTGGCCTCCCCTCTTGCCTCTTCAAGTCACTCCTCCTAAGATGCGATCACATTCTTCCATGACTCCCTCATCCTGCTCCCCTTTCTCAACACACATCATTCTCAGGGCCGATGGTGCATGCCTCTACAAGGGCGCACATTCAGAAGAACCCACATGGGGCCTGCGTGGCTCTCAGGCCAGGGATCCCCAGAACACAGAGGAATGGGGAAGGTTTCCTCATCTCATAAAACAGTTGGTTGATGTGTGTTCCAGTAACCCAAACTCTGTAAGCTGGTCCCCCTGAAAGGAGTTCCGTGGTTGAAAGCCTCAGGGAACCTCCACATTGATAACTCCTTCTTGAGAAATCTCAGGGTAAGCACACGGGTGTAATTTTGTTGAATCTAACATTTCCCAAATGTATTTGACTCTTAGACTCTACTTTTTTTCCTTTGTGACTTCAGTTAACATCCCAAAGAAGCTCCAGGACAAACCTTGACGTGAAATAGCCACACCTGTTCAAATCACCCCACCTTTGCCTAAGAACTGACTCACTCTTCAGGGTCCCACTGGGATCCCAGCCCTCCCAGGAAGTTTTTCTTGATTCCTTCAGGTAGAAACAATCTTTCCTTTCTCGGAATCTTCATATCAGGGACTTTCATGAATGACTCTGGAGCAGGGACTGGGTGGCATGGTGCTTGAGATGGACTTTGACTCAGAGGCAGATTTGAGTCCTGCCTGGTACTACTTCTTATGGGCTGGGTGACTTCGGACAAGGTTCCTCAACTTCCCTGAGCTCCATGTGTAACGGTTTCCTCATCTACAACACAGGATAATAAAAGAATCTGTTTGCAATGTTTTCCCATGAACAGCTCAGCAGAGTGTATGGTGCAGAGTAAGCATGTCATGAGTGACAGTTGCTACTTATTATTACCACTGTCAGGGGTGTCATGTCTATTTGTTGAATCAAACTGCAGTCAGTTCCAGGACACCAAAAGGCCCTTTGGAGTGCGTCCCTAACCATAGAGATTAACTTGCAGGTGAGCAGCACGGACCTCACTTAAATCCCCCCTCTGATTCCACATTATGGGCTGGGGGCTGGGAGATGCTCTGGCACCTGAGTAGTGAATGGGGTGTCTCATGCCCTGAGTCAGATCCAAGAAGGAGGCTGAGTTTGGAGGCTGGACTCCCTCCATAAGAGATCACAGAGTTGCCAAGGCCTCCCTCTGTCCACGCTGTGAAAGGAAAGCCCGGAGGCTGGTGTGGGGTTAATGAGTTTCTCTCTCCCTGTAGTAATCTGATAAGTGGCTTCTCCTTATCCTGTTCCTCTATGGAACTTTTAGGTCCTTTCTTTGGCTGCTTCCCGCCTGGTGGAGCCCTCTGAGTAGGCCATTATTGCTTAATTACTGGCGAAATGGTCTCATTTGTTCTCCATTTGTCAGTGGTGAGTCCCGCCAGGGCAGCCAAGAGAATTTTGAAATTCCTCAACAGGCTCTGGCTTTGGGAAGCAAAGACACACGTGCCTCCATCCTTTCTGCTGTTGTCTGGCAACACCACGCACAGGGATGGTGGAGAAGCTCCTGGAGCTGGTGCTGGCCACCCTCCCTGCACCATCTGCACAGCTTCCTTCGCTCGCCTTGCTTTTTTTTTTTTTTTTTTTTTTTTTGCGGTAGGCAGGCCTCTCACTGTTGTGGCCTCTCCCCTTGCAGAGCACAGGCTCCGGATGCGCAGGCTCAGCAGCCATGGCTCACGGGCCTAGCCGCTCTGCGGCATGTGGGATCTTCCCAGACCGGGGCACGAACCCGTGTCCCCTGCATCGGCAGGCGGACTCTCAACCACTGCGCCACCAGGGAAGCCCGCTCGCCTTGCTTTTTGCTTTCTTGTTTTTTTCCATCTTTGCCTTGGCCTCTCTACTCTTTCAGCCCAGTATGGTAGAATGAACTTGAACTCTGCAACCAGGAAACATGGATTTGAAATCCAGTCTACCACTGGCCAACTGCGTGACTGAATGTCTGTATCTTTATACGCAAAACGGGTGTAATAGCAATGCGGACCTCACAGTGGTGCAGTGAGTGAGATGCAAGAGTGAATTTCCGTTGCCAACTACAGTTGTGTATATTGTACAATTACTAACTTTAGTTATATTTTTGTCACATACATGGTACATCTCAAACTTTGTGTCACTTCCATAGGTACCTTTCACAAAGATGTGGAGTTTGGCACAGATCACCCTTTCAAGCTGGCACTATCTTTTGCTTCTTGTCCACCCACTCATCTTTCTCCTTTGAGTGTTCCGCATGGATGATATGGGTCCAGGAGAGGAAGTTTTTGCCTTTCTATAATGTTTCTGAAAAATCTTCTCTGTGCTCTTTTTTCCTACATGAAAAATCAACTTACTAATAAATAGCTAATCTAAAGTGCAAGTATGTACATGGCCAGGGAATGAACTGGCTGGCACCTCCATTAAGTGAAGTTGGGTATCAAAGGCTGTTACAGGTTGGTTTCCATGGGAGGCCGACCCCAAGATGGGGCTTGGTGTGCAGGATGTGTGTTAGGAAGTGCTCTTGGGAACAATGCCCATGGAAAGGAGAGAAAGGAAGCAGGTCTGGGCAGAGGGAGAACTTGAGCTGGGACACAGTCCGCAGATGACCTTGGCCAGCCAAAGCTGGAACGATGCTTCAGAGTCTGCCCAAGTTGGGGGTGAGGTGCTGGGTCTTTATACCCTTGGGCCAATCAGGGAAGGATGTGGGCCACTCTGGGAAGGGGGCAAGACGTGGGAGAGGTGACTCTTCAGCTGAGGCCATCCCTGAAGGGGGCTGCCAGTCAAGGTATGTGAGTGGGTAGTCGCTGGACACCAAGCCTTTCATTTCTTCCTGAAGGACTTTCTGGGTGTTGCATTACAGAGTTTACTGCAGAGGCTCCCAGAATGTCTCCTCTAACCTAGTGCTGACCTATCCATCCTGGGACCTAGCCCTGCTTCTCCTGACTCTGGTCTTCCAGGCCCCACTTCCTGTTTGCTGCATCTTTTGTGTTCACGGTCCCACTTGATTGCTCTGCTCAGACCCAACCTGGAAACCAGATGTGGCTTCTAGGTGCCCGAGGATTTTCTGCCTTTGTTTCTGGGCTTCACTCTGACCCCAGTGCACCCTTCTTTAGAGGAAGGACGTAAGTCCCTTTCTTCATCAGCCAGCTCCTGGATTTTTGCACTTATGGAAAGGAGCCATGTCACCAATCATGCAAAGCAGCAGATAATGCAAAATCATTTACATTTGTCCTTCAGTTGCATTACGTGATTACAAGGGGATGGGAAAAGTGTGATGGAACTGTGTGCACTCTGGATTCAGACTGCCTGAGTGTGTATCTTGGCTCTACCACTTACTAGCTGCACAACCTTGGAAAAAATACTCAACCTTGCTGTGCCTCAGTTTCCTAATCTGTAACAAGGGGGGTTTGATAATAGTACCTATCTCGTAAAACTGTTGTCAACATTACATAAACCATTACATGTCAAGCCCTCAGAGCAGTGCCTGGTACACAGTAACAGCTCAAGAAATGAAATTTGATGTTTGGTACAGAGTTTTCTTAAAATGCATTTGTTACTTGGTGTCATCCTCACTTAATTGGGGTTGACCTGGAAAAGTTGCAATGGCAGAAGAAATTGTCCTGACATTAAAGAATTGCCATGGATGTCCTACCAAGTAGGTCAGCTCCTGACAGGAATCAGTAGACGGGGCAGCTAAGAAGAGGATTCAGCACCACAGACAGATCTCACACACCGTTACCACAGGACCCTTTTCTTCCTCCAAAGAACAACGAAACACACTTAATCTGTCAACTGCTGTCTGCCAGGCTTCCTGGCTAGCTAACAGCCCAAGTCGCTTTTAGTCCAGCAATTCTGGGGTTATCTGTCTTGATTCCCACAGGAGTAACAGAAAAAGATCCGAAGGAGACAATGAGAGGGAAATTTGAGTCCTGAGTCGGCTTTCATAGTTGCATGTACTTGGGGGCGGGGACAGTGAGAGTGGGTCCTCCCCCTGCTCTGGGATACCCTTTTCTCATCTATAAAGCAAAACTCTTCAGGATCTGGGAGGCTTTGGGTGCATGGTGGGCCGCTGGGGATGGAGGCCATGGATCCCAGGGACCAGCAGATGGCAGCCTCTCTCCTGTGTCCACCCTCAGGGCAAGGTTTTCCAACTGGCACCTCCCTAGGACATCACTGAGGCTCTCTCAGCCCAATGGAGTGAGTGGAATCTTTGTACCCTGAACACCTCTGCTCTGGCCATCATACCTCCCTTACTCACTTCTCCAAGCCCTAGACCCTCTGGCTCTCATCACAGCAGGTGGGGCTGAGGCTGTGCCTTTGAGATGGAGGTTTGCCCTGCTTTTCTGTTTGACCTCGTGTTACTGCCTGGTTCTGTGGTATTTCTACAGACACTCTCCTTCTCCCCCTAGAGGTCGGCACTGCCAGGCTTGAGGAACAAACACCAAGTCCTCTCCTCCTTTCTGCCACCCTTCTAGTCTCCCACTACAGGATGCTCTGAGCTGGCACTCAAAGAAACAAGGCAGTGGAATAGAAGGGAAGGTGAGGCCATGGCCTGGTTCTTATCCTGTGGTGCTAGTTCTCTTGGAGGGGCTTGTGTTTCTGGGAGCAGGAGGTAAAGTTCCTTGAGTCACAGGAGATAAAGAAGTAGAGAAAGGTCCTGAGACATGAGGCAGTCGGACAATTTCGTAATTATTACTGAGCGCTTGCCCTGTGCCAGGCACACGTCTAACCTACAGCCCGTGATGCAGGTACTATTGTTATGAGAAAGCCAATGGTCACAGAGGTTAAAGCATTTACGGAAGGTCATATAGCTGAGTAGTGGCAAAACCAAGCTTCAGTGTCTGTCTGACTTCATAGATGACTTAGTATGATGTGGGGAGGAGCCTTGGGCAAGAGTCAGCCAAACAGGGCTCTGATTTCAGCTCTGCCCTTGAACTGCAGTTGCGTGACCTTGGACCAGAAACTTTGTCTCCCTGGACCTCAGTTTCCCCATGTGAGAGTGGAAGGACTGGACTAGGATGCTCTCTAAGGATCCTCCAGCTTTAAGAGTCTATGAATAGACTCTCCCTGGGACTAACGCTTTTTAAAAACTATTGGCAAGAACTCACATATGCACAAGCTCAGCTTTATGTATAAATGGAGTAGGCAGCAGCCTGTATGGTGTGAGTGATGGCTGCTGGGAAGGGCCCCTGCCCAAAATATCTCAATCTCTCATCCTGCTGCCAGAATGCCTGGAGTCTCACCATTCTACAGTCATGCCTTTCCTGAGTCCCTATTTCAGAATACCAATGCATCGGGGAGGCCTAACAGATGATGTCCTTTCTTTCTAGGAGGAAGGGAATTTTGATGGACAGTGAAACTAGTTTGTATTTCCTGAGTTCAAAATAATTTTCCTTTGGGTGAGAGTAGGCTTCCTGGGGCAGAGTGGGATAGTCGAGAGCCTTCCTTCAATTAAATAGTGGGGAGGGAATTAAGAAAGGCAGCAGGAGGATGCTGGCTGCTTCATGAAGCATCTCAGGTTTGGGCTCCAGGTGGATCTGGGTTTGAATCCTGGCAACTATGTGACCTTTTGGTATATGCTCTGACTTCCTCCCTCCCCAAGCCAAATCCCTCACTTGTCTGGGACTCAGCAGGCCCAGGCGGTTGGAATGTCTTCTTCCAGAGGAGGTGGAGTCCAGCCCAGCACCAACCCCACCAAGTGGGCATGTTCCCAGGAGAGGCCCAGAAGCTGGTGACGGGAAATGCCACCCCTCTCCCCTGGCTTCCCCTGGCAAGCTCAGCCCTGCACCCCTCCCTTTCCTTTCATCAACCTGTCAGTGGCTGATGGATGGAAAACTGTCATCCTCTTTCCCCACCCAGCATCATCACTGTGACACCAACCGTGCCCCCTCCTGTCTCCACGAGGCTGGGAAGCAATTTCTGATGAGGAGGTACTCTGGACCATTTCTAAACCGAGGATAACAGTAATCCCTGCCTCGCATGGCTCTGCTGGACAGGTAGGATGCTGTGTGCTGGCACATAATGGGTGCTTGAGGCATGTTGGTGACACCCCAACACTTTCTGTCCTCAAAGTCCTCGTGTTTATGAACTAAAGAGGAAGAAAGAACCATAGGGTGAGCTTGAACCTGAGCCATGGTTCTTTCTTATAACTTGTTGGCCCATTCAGCCCTAGAAATGGCAGGGCTATAGGGGCACTATTTGTGATTGGTGCATAGTAAGTGCTCAACTGATTGTGCCACACTCAGAATAGCACCCAAAGTCCTTCCTGTGGCCCCGCTTGCCTCGGTGGGGCCTATCTGTCCCTGCCCAGCTCTTTAACCTCATCTTTTGTTATTTTCCCTCTTGCTCATCCACCTTCACTACATGGGCATTCTTGCTCTTCCTGGAATGTACCAGGCATGCCCCAACTTGAGATTTTAGCCCTTACTGCTCCTCTCTCTGAAATGGTGTTCCCAGATATCTGTATGGTTCATTCTCTTGCTCCCTTCAAATCTCTTTAAGTGTCCTCTCAGTACAGAAGCCTTCCTTGACAGCCCTAGCAAAAATGGCACCCCACTCCCTTCTTCACAGTGTTTACCTCTCCCTTACATTCCCTTACATATTTCTTTGCTTATTTGCTTGTTGTGAGTCTAATTGCATAGGTAACAATTTTCACAACACAGTCTTGTTAGCTGCTGTACCCCCAGGACCTAGAACAGTGCATGGCTCATAGTAGGTGCACAGTAAGCAATTATTGGATGAATGAACTGATCAGTGAATGAATACTTATTGTGTGAGACAATTTGTTCAAATTCATTGTTTCCTAACACAAGTGTTCCAGATCTCTAGAGGGTGCCAAAGGCTGTCCAGGGATTCTAGAGCTATCCTTAGCTGTTCAAAGAGAGTAAAGGGGATCAAGTATTTCAATGTGGATTAAAACCACATTGGTGGGAGACCTTCAAGATGGCAGAGGAGTAAGATGTGAAGATCACCTTCCTCCCCACAAATACATCAGAAATACATCTACATGTGGAACAACTCCTACAGAACACCTACTGAACAATGGCAGAAGACCTCAGACCTCCCAAAAGTCAAGAAGCTCCCCACGTACCTGGCTATGTGGCTGACAGGGTCTTGGTGTTCCGGCCGGGTGTCAGGCCTGTGCCTCTGAGGTGGGAGAGCCGAGCTCAGGACTTTGGTCCACCAGAGGCCTCCTGGCTCCACGTAATATCAAACAGCGAAAGCTCTCCCAGAGATCTCCATATCAATGCTAAGACCCAGCTCCACTCAACAACCAGCAAGCTACAGTGCTGGACACCCTATGTGAAACAACTAGCAAGACAGGAACACAACCACACCCATTAGGAGAGAGGCTACCTAAAATCATAATAAGGTCACAGACACCCAAAAACACACCACCAGACGTGGACCTGCCCACCAGAAAGACAAGATCCAGCCTCATCCACCAGAACACAGGCACCATTCCCCTCCACCAGGAAGCCTACACAACCCACTGAATCAACCTTAGCCACTGGGGGCAGACATCAAAAACAAAGGGAACTATAGCCTGCAGGTTGCGAAAAGGAGACCCCAAACACAGTAAGTTAAACAAAATGAGAAGACAGGGAAATACACAGCAGATGAAGGAGCAAAGTAAAAACACACCAGACCAAACAAATGAAGAGGAAATAGGCAGTCTACCTGAAAAAGAATTCAGAGTAATGATAGTAAAGAGGATCCAAAATCTTCTAAATAGAATGGAGAAAATACAAGAAACGTTTAACAAAGACCTAGAAGAACTAAAGAGCAAACAAACAATGGTGAACAACACAATAAATGAAATTAAAAATTCTCTAGAAGGAAGCAATAGCAGAATAACTGAGGCAGAAGAACAGATAAGTGACCTGGAAGATAAAATAGTGGAAATTACTACCGCAGAACAAAGTAAAGAATAAAGAATGAAAAGAATTGAGGACAATCTCAGAGACCTCTAGGACAACATTAAATGCACCAACATTCGAATTATAGGGGTCCCAGAAGAAGAAGAGAAAAAGAAAGGGACTGAGAAAATATTTGAAGAGATTATAGTTGAAAACTTCCCTAATATAGAAAAGGAAATAGTTAATCAAGTCCAGGAAGGACAGAGAGTCCTATACAGGATAAATCCAAGGAGAAACATGCCAAGACACATACAAATCAAACTATCAAAAATTAAATACAAAGAAAAAATATTAAAAGCAGCAAGGGAAAAATAACAAATAACATACAAGGGGATCCCCAGAAGGCTAACAGCTGATCCTTCAGCAAAAACTCTGCAAGCCAGAAGAGAGTGGCAGGACATATTTAAAGTGATGAAAGGGAAAAACCTACAACCAAGATTACTCTACCCAGAAAGGATCTCATTCAGATTCAATGGAGAAATTAAAACCTTTACAGACAAGCAAAAGCTAAGAGAATTCAGGACCACCAAACCACCTTTACAACAAATGCTAAAGAAACTTCTCTAGGCAGGAAACACAAGAGAAGGAAAGACCTACAATAACAAACCCAAATCAATTAAGAAAATGGTAATAGGAACATACATATCGATAATTACCTTAAATGTAAATGGATTAAATGCTCCCACCAAAAGACATAGATTGACTGAATGGATACAAAAACAAGACCCATATATATGCTGTCTACAAAAGACCCACTTCAAACCTAAGGACATGTACAGGCTGAAAGTGAGGGGATGGAAAAAGGTATTCCATGCAAATGGAAATCAAAAGAAAGCTGGAGTAGCAATTCTCATATCAGACAAAATAGACTTTAAAATAAAGACTATTACAAGAGACAAAAAAGGACACTACATAATGATCAAGGGATTGATCCAAGGAGAAGATATAACAATTGTAAATATTTATGCACCCAACATAGGAGCACCTCAAGACATAAGGCAAATGCTAACAGCCATAAAAGGGAAAATAGACAGTAATACAGTCATCGTAGGAGACTTTAACACCCCACTTTCACCAATGGACAGATCATCCAAAATGAAAATAAATAAGGAAACACAGCTTTAAATGATACATTAAACAAGATGGACTTAATTGATATTTGTAGGACATTCTATCCAAAAAAACCAGAATACACTTTCTTCTCAAGTGCTCATGGAACATTCTCCAGGACAGATCATATCTTGGGTCACAAATCAAGCCTTCGTAAATTTAAGAAAACTGAAATCGTATCATGTATTTTTTCTGACCACAATGCTATGAGACTAGATATCAATTACAGGAAAAAAATCTGTAAAAAATCCAAACACATGGAGGCTAAACAATACACTACTAAATAACCAAGAGATCATTGAAGGAATCAAAGAGGAAATCAAAAAATACCTAGAAACAAATGACAATGAAAACACGACGACCCAAAACCTATGGGATGCAGCAAAAGCAGTTCTAAGAGGGAAGATTATAGCAATACAATCCCTACTCAAGAAACAAGAAACATCTCAAATAAACAACCTAACCTTACACCTAAAGCAATTAGAGAAAGAAGAACAAAAAAAACTCCAAAGTTAGCAGAAGGAAAGAAATCATAAAGATCAGATCAGAAATAAATGAAAAAGAAATGAAGGAAACAGTAGCAAAGATTAATAAAACTAAAAGCTGGTTCTTTGAGAAGATGAACAAAATTGATAAACCATTAGCCAGACTCATCAAGAAAAAAAAGAAGACTCAAATCAATAGAATTAGAAATGAAAAAGAAGTCACAACTGACACTGCAGAAATACAAAGGATCATGAGAGATTACTACAAGCAACTATATGCCAATAAAATGGACAACCTGGAAGAAATGGACAAATTCTTAGAAAAGCACAACCTTCTGAGACTGAACCAGGAAGAAATAGAAAATATAAACAGACCAATCACAAGCATTGAACTTGAGACTGTGACTAAAAATCTTCCAACAAACAAAAGCCCAGGACCAGATGGCTCCACAGGAGAATTCTATCAAACATTTTGAGAACAGGTAGCACCTATCCTTCTCAAACTCTTCCAAAATATAGCAGAGGGAGGAATACTCCCAAACTCATTCTACAAGGCCACCATCACCCTGATACCAAAACCAGACAAAGATGTCACAAAGAAAGAAAACTACAGGCCAATATCACTGATGAACATAGATGCAAAAATCCTCAACAAAATACTAGCAAACAGAATCCAACAGCACATTAAAAGGATCATCCACCGTGATCAAGTGGGGTTTATCCCAGGAATGCAAGGATTCTTCAATATACGCAAATCAATCAATGTGATAAACCATATTAACAAATTGAAGGAGAAAAAACGTATGATCATCTCAATAGATGCACAAAAAGCTTTTGACAAAATTCAATACCCATTTATGATAAAAACCGTCCAGTAAGTAGGCATAGAGGGAACTTACCTCAACATAATAAAGGCCAGATATGACAAACCCACAGCCAACATCGTTCTCAATGGTGAAAAACTGAAACCATTTCCTCTAAGATCAGGAACAACACAAGGTTGTCCACTCTCACCACTATTATTCAACATAGTTTTGGAAGTTTTAGCCACAGCAATCAGAGAAGAAAAAGAAATAAAAGGAATCCAAATTGGAAAAGAAGTAAAGCTGTCACTGTTTGCAGATGACATGATACTATACATAGAGAATCCTAAGGATGCTACCAGAAAACTACTAGAGCTAATCAATGAATCTGGTAAAGTAGCAGGATACAAAATTAATGCACAGAAATCTCTGGCGTTCCTATACACTAATGATGAAAAATCTGAAAGAGAAATTGAGGAAACACTCCCATTTACCATTGCAACAAAAACAATAAAATACCTAGGAATAAACCTACTTAAGGAGACAAAAGACCTGTAGGCAGAAAACTATAAGACACTGATGAAAGAAATTAAAGATGATACAAACAGATGGAGAGATATACCATGTTCTTGGATTGGAAGAATCAACATTGTGAAAATGACTCTACTACCCAAAGCAATCTACAGATTCATTGCAATCCCTATCAAACTACCAGTGACATTTTTCACAGAACTAGAACAAAAAATTTCACAATTTGTATGGAAACACAAAAGACCCTGAATAGCCAAAGCAATCTTGAGAAAGAAAAATGGAGCTGGAGGAATCAGGCTCCTGGACTTCAGACTATACTACAAAGCTACAGTAATCAAGACAGTATGGTACTGGCACAAAAACAGAAATATAGATCAATAGAACAGGATAGAAAGCCCTGAGATAAACCCACACACATATGGTCACCTTATTTTTGATAAAGGAGGCAAGAATATACAATGGAGAAAAGAGAGCCTCTTCAATAAATGGTGCTGGGAATACTGGACAGCTACATGTAAAAGAATGAAATTAGAACACTCCCTAATACCATACACAAAAATAAACTCAAAATGGATTAAAGACCTAAATGTAAGGTCACTATAAAACTCTTAGAGGAGAACATAGGCAGAACATTCTATGACATAAATCACAGCAAGACCTTTTTTGACCCACCTCCTAGAGAAATGGAAATAAAAACAAAAATAAATGAATGGGACCTAATGAAACTTAAAAGCTTTTGCACAGCAAAGGAAAACATAAACAAGATAAAAAGACAACCCTCAGAATGGGAGAAAATATTTGCAAATGAAGCAACTGATAAAGGATTAATCTCCAAAATTTACAAGCAGCTCATGCAGCTCAATATCAAAAAAACAAATAACCAAATAATCCAAAAATGGGCAGAAGACCTAAATAGATGTTTCTCCAAAGAAGACATACAGATTGCCAACAAACACATGAAAGGATGCTCAACATCACTAATCACTAGAGAAATGCAAATCAAAACTACAATGAGGTATCACCTCACAATAGTCAGAATGACCATCATCAAAAAATCTGCAAACAATAAATGCTGGAGAGGGTATGGAGAAAAGGGAACCCTCTTGCACTGTTGGTGGGAATGTAAATTGATAGAGCCACTGTGGAGAACAGTATGGAGGTTCCTTAAAAAACTAAAAATAGAACTACCATGTGACCCAGCAATCCCACTACTGGGCATATACTCTGAGAAAACCATAATTCAAAAAGAGTCATGTACCACAATGTTCGCTGCAGCTCTATTTACAGTAGCCAGGACATGGAAACAACCTAAGTGTCCATCAACAGATGAATGGATAAAGAAGATGTGGCACATATATAAATGGAATATTTCTCAGCCATAAAGAGAAATGAAATTGATTCATTTGTAGTGAGGTGGATGGACCTAGAGTCTGTGATACAGAGTGAAGTAAGTCAGAAAGAGAAAAACACATACTGTATGCTAACACATATATATGGAATCTAAAAAAAAATGGTTCTGAAGAACCTAGGGGCAGGACAGGAATAAAGACGCAGACGTAGAGAATGGACTCGAGGACATGAGAAGTGGGAAGGGTAAGCTGGGACGAAGTGAGAGAGTGGTATGGACATATATACACTACCAAATGTAAAATAGATAGCTAGTGGGAAGCAGCCACAGAGCACAGGGAGATCAGCTCGGTGCTTTGTGACCACCTAGAGGGGTGGGATAGGGAGGGTGAGAGGGAGACGCAAGAGGGAGGAGATGTGGAGATATATGTATATGTATAGCTGATTCACTTTGTTATAAAGCAGAAACTAACACACCATTGTAAAGCAATTATACTCTAATAACGATGTTTTAGAAAAACATATTGGTTATAGCTTAATAAATGAATTTTATTCTGTAATAATTCATTCAGCAAACACTAATTGAGCACTTATTATGTGCCAGGCACAATGCCAACCATTAGGATTATGTTGCTGAGAGAGACAAACATGTTCATGCCATTTTGAGACTCACAGTATTATTGGGGAGACAACAGTTTTCACAGAGTGGGTTCCGAGGATGCTTGCACTGGTGGGGTCTCTGAGTCGTCTTTGAATGGTCCTGACATAGTCCCCTGTGTTCAGTTTGAGAACAAGTCTACCTCTTGAGATTTTACCCCTCATCCGTGTTCTACCCCAGCCTTGGTATTCTGTCTTGTGAGACATATATACAAGATGACCCTTAAGAACTTCGTCTTCCGTGTTCTGTGGCTTTTTGGGAAGAACTCAGGGAGATAGAGGTATTGGTTGTTCCTGATCATGGGGGAAGCTGGAACAGTGAGGGGCAGCTCAGCACTGGAGTCCGGGTAAGAGTAAACAGAGCTCCAGGCTTGGGAGACTGACCCTCCCTGCTGCTCCTTGTGGGGTGGTGGTTCTTTTCCTTCATCAGCATCCTGGCACGGCATGCAAGGAGCTGCTTTCCCTCGAGTGGTGAGAGCCAGGCTGAGTGCCATCTCATCAGGAATAGCTTCACAGCTTCCTGGAGCCAGGAGGGTGCAGGGTGGGGGACTTGGTGGTGATGCTGGGTGGGGGAAGAAGATGTGAATTTCCCATCCTTCAGCCACTGACAGGCTGCTGAAAGGGAAGGGAGGGGTGCAGAACTGGGCTTGCCAGGAGGAGCCAGGGGAGAGGCAGTGGTATTTCCTGGGCACTAGCCTCTGGGCCTCTCTGGGAACACGCCAGCCCAGTAAGGCTGCTGCCGCGCTGGATCCCACCTCCCACGTTCCACAGCTGGTGCATGCTGAATCCTGAAGTAAGGGATTTGGCTTGGGGAGGGAAGAAGTCAGAGCAAAGCGCAAAAGGAAGACCTTTTATAGGAAGGTGGTGACTGTCTCTATAAAGTCCCCCACTCCCCAAAAAGCAGGAGGTATTTAAGTCAGATATCAAGAAGAACATCCTGACATGGCCAGTCATCAAACAGGGAACTCTATTATTAAAGAGGAATGTGGATACCAGCATGGAGGCTGTCATTTCTGATTTCTAAATTACCTGCATGAACTCTCATTCATTCATTCGATAAGACAAAGTCCCTGCCCTCAAGGAGTCTGTGAGTGAGACAAGACAAGCCCCGCTAACTATAACATGCTGAAGCTGGTGGTGTCATCATAGAGGGACCAATGAAGGGCAACAGAAATTCAGAGGAGAGAGACAATAGATGACACTTGGGGCCAGGAGGATCACAGAAAGCTTCCTCTATGAGATGGTATCAGAACTGGGCCTCGTGGTATCTCAAGGTACCCAGGAGGAGAGGGCAGTGTGGACAAGGACCCAGACGTGGGCGACTACAAGGCATAGCCCACCATTTGGCTAAGGCATGTGGTTTGGGCAGGGGTGCTGAGGCAGATATGGTTGTCAAGGAGGGCTGGGTCACCTGACCTACATCTGGCCAATCAGTATAGTCCATTCTCCTGGTTACATGATTGGTTCCAAACTGACATATGATCTAAGATGGTCCAATGAGAATCAGCCATGGGAGTTTTGCTGAAATCACCCCCACAGCTTATGTCATTTATAACTGAGGGAGTTTGTCTTAGTCAGTTCAGGCTGCTTTAACAGAAAACCAGAGACTGGGTGGCTTAAACAACAGAAATGTATTTCTCACATTTCTGGAGGCTGGGAAGTCCTCGATCAGGGGGCCAGAATGGTTGGGTTCTGGTGCGAGCCCTCTTCCTGGTTTGCAGATGGCTGTCTTCTTGCTGTGTCCTCACATGGTGGAGAGCAGAGACAGCTCCGCTCCCTTCATCTCCTTATAAGGGCACCAATTCGATCATGGGGGCCTCCACCCCTATGACATCATCCAAACCCAAAGGCCCCATCTCCAAGTACTGTTGTATTAGGGCTTAGGGCTGCAACATATGAATCTGGGGGGGACATAGGCATTCAGCCCATGGCAGAGTTATTTTATGCACATCCTCTAATGGGGGGATAGGGAGACCAGGAGCTGAGAGATGTGGGTTTGAGCTCCAGCTGTGTTTCATACTCAACATGAATAGTCTTGGACACATTACTACCTCCCTCTGGGTCTCAGTTTCCGTGTTTATGGAAAAGGAACTCAAACTAGATGTATTTCGAGGCCTTACCAGCTCTTCCACTCTGAAACCGTACATCTCTTATGTCCATCTTCTCCATCCTTGAGAGAAGGATCTCTCTCGTGTGTGTATGTGCACGTGCGGGGGGCCGAGGTTCTGAGCACATAAGCACAAGAACATAATTGTTATCTGAATTTCTGGGCTTACCCTTGCTATACCTCTGCTTCCCTCCATTAAGAAGATTGGGGGGGAATTTTTTTTTGATGGGGTTTTGCATCTTGAAAGGAACTGAATCCCTGCCTGACTCTCTGGCTCCGAGAGGGCCGGCAGTCTGCCCATCACTTGACACAGACAGCTTGAGCCCCGGATGTGGAGGCTGGGGGGATTCTCTCTCCCCTGGCATCTCCCCCTTCTCTGTTCTCCGTAAGACTGGGAAGTTCATTATTTCCCTGACTGGCTTTTCTGGTGAGACTCAAATTAATTTTCCATCTCTCCCCCTCTCCCAAGCCTCACAATCATTAATGCCAGGGAAAGTTAAATAAACAGCTGATTTACAGAAGTGTTTTCTTTCTTTTTCTCTCTCTCTCTCTCTCTCTCTCTCTCTCTCTTTTTCTTTTTTTGAAAGCAGGAGCCTCTATTAATCAGTTGTGCTGAAAGCAGTCTGATTAAGCAGTTGGTGCACCCTTCAGATGAACGAACATAGGGTCAGAGGATCTAGAGACCAGCAAGAGGCTCCTAATCAAGGACTGAAAATACCGCAGTCTCCAGCCCCCCACTCTTCTCCCCTCCGAGGTTCAGGGCAGGACTTTTCTGCATGGAGGGATGAAGGGATGCACCTGACCCCGACCCCCTGGGTCTCTCCACCATTCTGAGCTGGAAGAGTTTGTACAAATAATTTTATTCAACTCCACTACTGTATGGAGACTCAGAGAGGGGGAGAAACCTGGCCAGGGTCACACAGCAAGGTCGTGGCAGTGCTGGGATTCGAACCCTGAGTCACAGTTTGGGGCTAAGGGATAAAGAGGTTTCTATACTTGAAGGCCTTGAATAATTTGACAAAAAAGGAAAACATATCACATCTACTGGCCCCATCAGCAGGCCACAGACAGAACATACACCAATACATTCTTGTACACGTTTACACGCAGAGGCACATAAGCACGTGGAGTTGGCACCTGACTTGCTTCTGTTTTTTATCCCTGGAGAGTGGAGTGGTTTTGACATCTATCTAGACTGAGTGCCCCTGCCCACCACCTCTCCCTGGATCGCCTTGGCTGGATGGAGGGTTCTGCCCACCTGCCTCCTGCCGGTCAGTCTGGTGCCCCTGGGTCTTTGAACCTGTTTGCACAGCAGGAAGTTCAGTGGGCAGTGCTGTCAAACCTACCTTCCACATCTCCTCTCCCCTTGATGGCAGGTGACTCTGGGCCCCTTGGGACACACCAAGTATGGTGAATCCCCCTTCTGTAAAATGAAGACAGAAATTTACTTCCTAAGGCTGTGGTGGGGATTAAATCTGAGGGTTTATGAAGCACCTGCTACTGGATTTATTCAGCAAACGTGCATCAAGGGCCCAGGTTCCAAGGGGCACTGCATTGTGTGTCCTCCTGCCTTGGCACATAGCATATGACCAGTAAGTGGAGGTGATTGTCAGTATCATTTGGCCATTGGGTATTTACTGAGCAATTACCTTATGCCAGGTGCTGTGCCCGGTTTGGAGGCAAATAGCGAGACTTGTAAGGTGACAGGTGTCTCCAGACAGTAATGCTCAGGATGGTGGGTGAAACAGACACATAAGAAGGTTATTCCAAGTGATGCAAAAAATGCTCTAAAAGATGAAACAATGATCACAACAAAATTAGAGTTCGTATACCTGAGCAGTAATTATGTGCCCAGGGCCTATGTTAAGTGCTTTGTCCCTTTTGCCTTAATAAATTCTCAGAACAACTGCATGAGGTGAGTTCTGTTATTACCTGCATTTTACAGATGAGGAAACTGAGGCACAGAGAAAGTTAGTAAGTTGCCCAAGGTCACACAGCTGGTGTGGGAAAAGGGCAGTGGAAGCACAGAGGAAGGGTTACTGACTCCACAGGGGGAGTCAAGCAGGGGGGCGCTTCTGAAAGGGAGAGCTTTGAGGTGGCCTTGAATCCTGAGACCCTAATCCCCGTCTTCTGTGCTCCTCCTGTCGCCTAGAGAGCAGCCCTGCTTGACCCTGACGGGGCAGTCATGTGACAAGTCGCCTAGCCCTGGCTGATTGGACCAGGATGAGCACCTGAGCAATGAGCTGGGCCAATCAGAACTCTCACCCTCAAGTATTTAAACCTGCATCCGGAGAGTGGGAGTCATAGCTTCTGAAGACAGGAAGGCGGAGCTAGTGCAGAGGGAAGGAGGAGAGTGGAGCCGATCCAGAAAGAAGCAGGGCTAAGAAGCTATGGTGGGCAGGACAGAGCGATTCAGACCCGATCCCTTCCCATTTCTGAGTTCTAGAGGCCCAGCTGCTTCTTCGGGCTTCTGGGGTTCATGGGGGCACGCTTGTGGCCTGATAATCAAGCCGCCTTTACTTAAGTGAAGCTAGGGCACGCTTCCGTTTCCTGCCACCAAACAACGCCATCCTAAAACAGGGGAGCGAATGTGTCGTGCCAGCCAGAGAAGACAGGAAAGGGCAGAGGCAGAGATGAGGGGGGAGGGATGCTCGTGCAAAGGCCTGGAAACCTGCAGGCTGGTACGAATGGTGGGAAGGGTCCACGGGGAGGGGTACTGAGCACAGACACCGCAGAGCCCCTGGGCCACTCTGCCTCAGAGTTTGTGCCCAGATGTCAACGGGGCTAGTGCAGTTGTGAGGCCGCTGGGCCCTCTGCCTTGTAACAGAGGCCCCGTAGCTCATTTTTAATCAGGCCCTGTCCGCAGCACAGAAGCAGAGTTAATTAAACACCGCCTTCCCTTCAGCAAGGAAATGGAAAGCAACCACCTCTTAGAACAATTAGTTTACAGCCCCGCCCCCTCTCTTCCTTCCTCCCGCCCTCTCTTAATTCCTCGCCTTCATCATTTCAGACTCTGCCTGCCGTCCATAAGTTAGCACTAAGAAGCCAAGGTAAAAGGGGCAGATAGTCGGTCCATTTATTCCTCCCTGGGACAGGGAGACCCTACTGTTAGCAAGGGTTGGGGCCAGCCGCAGCGCTGGGGAGCGTGTGTGTTCAGGGGTGGACAGCCAGGACATTGATCTGTTGAAAGCAGGTATCTTAACCTCTCAGTTTTCTCCTCCATATCACAGGGATCACATGGCCCACCTCACAGGCTGTTGTCAGATGAGATCTGTGTAAGGAAAGTGCCAAGCACAGTGCCTGCCGTGGATGCATCCTACCTAGTTCCTTCTTATTCCTAAGGTAGGTGGGACTAGGGCCCTGAGCTGTGTGGCATCAGGCTGGTTACTTGACTTCTCTGGTCTCTGCAAAAAGGAAAGCTATGGCTGCCTCCCTGCATAAATCGTGTCCCGCAGCAAGCTGGAGGCAGGCAGAATGGTACAGGGGTAAAGAGCACGTGGTCTGGCTTAAGACTGCTTGCATCCCATCTTCGCTTTGGTTCTACTGTTTCCCACCTGGCCCAACTCAAGCAAGTGGTTAACTCTCTGTGCCTCAATTTCCTTGACTCTAAAATGGGGGTGATATCTCCCTTCGTTGAGGGATCAAATGAATTAGCATGTCTGAAGAATTCAGAACAGTGCTTAGCACATGATCAGCACTTGATAACTGTCCACTATTCTTCTTCCTATTTTTGATCTGATCCAGCCCCTGCCTTCAGATGAGACTGAAGCCTGAAGCCTGTCCTTAGAGGATGAGTCTGGAGTTTCCATCAAAAGCAGCTCCAGAAAGGAGAGTCCACCATCGTGGCCAACTGTTTCCATGTCTTAGATAGTGAAGGGGTTGGGGGAGTTCTTTGGTGCCTCAGTTTCATCTCTTTTAAGACAGAGCTAATTAAGCCTCACACACAGGGCTGTCAGGAGGCTTAAGTGGGATTACAATACGAAGTTCTTGGTGCGTGGCTCTCCCCTCCATCCACTACCACCCTCTACAAACTGTTGGGTACTGCAACCCTGAGCATCTCCAGCAAACCAGAGCGCTTTTTTTTTTTTTTTTTTTTTTTGGCGGTACGCTGGCCTCTCACTGTTGTGGCCTCTCCCGTTGCGGAGCACAGGCTCCGGACACGCAGGCTCAGCGGCCATGGCTCACGGGCCCAGCCGCTCCGCGGCATGTGGGATCTTCCCGGACCGGGGCACGAACCTGTGTCACCTGCATCGGCAGGCGGACTCTCAACCACTGCGCCAGCGCTTTTTGAGCACTTGCTGCTTGCAGCATCATGCCAGGTGCTGGGAGTGGAGATGGAAGACAGACCTGGAGGTGCCTGCTTTCAGAGCAGAGGTGCAAACTGGACACACATTAAACCAAACGGCGGCTTTGGGCTCTGGGATATGATGGATCCTTCCCAGGGAGCAATAAATCTAGAGCAGAGTGGTGAGGTACAGATACAAGTGCCAGAGGAGCTGAGATACAAGAAAAGAGTTTCTGAGAATGTGATGGCACAGCCTCGCTCAGGAGTTGGCCCTGGCCCAGCCATTTTGATTGGGACGTGTACTCTGGGATCTAACCTGAATCCTCTTGCTGCAAAAAGATCCCATGTCCTCCAGTCCTATTATCCCAACAACAGATCTTGTGACCTTGAGACCAGCTTTGCAAACGTTAGGTCAGACTAGAAGATCATGAGATGGATTTGTTTGTGGGTCTCAGAAATAGCTCAGAAGGCAATTCTCAAAGCAGATCCATGTTTGGAGCCCTGGCAGGCCTGAGCTTTCCATGATGACTACTGTGAAGGGGCAACATAGATGGTGACGGGTTAGCGCTACTTGGACTGGACCACTGGACTCTTGACCCTAAGATCAATCTCACTGGTTTACACCTTGGAGATGAGCTGCCATTTAAAAGAATAATTTTAAAAAATGTAGGTTTTGCTAGAGACGGGGTCTGCTCATACTATGAATGGATAGAATTTTCTTTAGTCTTAGGTCTCATGCCCCTTCCCCAAACCACGAATTATCACTAAACTAATGATCAATGAACTTGGCTGAGCTGTCCAAAGATGGAATAGTTGGGGTGAGCGGTCCTGAAGCCCAGCTTCAATATTGACCCCAATGTGGGGAAAAGGTCTTTTTGGTCTTAAAATGCTGAATAGCAAGATGCCCCTATTGAGCAGGCCATGCTGAGATGTTCTTCCTGGTGCTCTCCCTTAGGGCTCACCGAGACCGCCCCCCTTCCCTCCTCTCCTGGTCCCACCCCTGACATACATGCTCCTGGTGGTGGGGAGGATTCTCCACTTCATGGTCACCCCCAAGACATGCTGCTCAGGAAGTTCCCTTCTTCCTGCCCTCTGCTGGCACTGCCCTCTGTTCCTGCCTCGGATGCCTGCCTTCCTTTCTGAGTCTGTACCTTGGCTTGACCCAGCAAGACCTGTGAGAGCCCGGCCCCCAGGAAGCTTACATTCGAGTAGGTAGAGGAGACACCTAACTAGCACATAAGCCCTTAGGCCCCTGACCCACTGACATCCTCCACAGCATGTATCACTACCTACCTCCCTGCAAAGTTGATTTATCTTGTGTGTTGTCTCTCTCCCCACCACACTCTGGGGAGGGCCTTGGTCTTGTTCACTGCTGCAACTCCAGTGCCCAGCATCAATCCTGGCCTACAGAGGTGGTCAATAAGTACTTGCTGAATGGATGGATGAATGAATGAAGGCAGGATGGCTTTGGCAGGTCCTTCCTGGGGCATGGGATGCCCACAGTGGTCACTCGGGTCTTTCACTCTGTGCCCGTCTGCCTCCTGGCAGGGTGGAAACCCCTACCTCCTGCCCTGGCCCTGGGATGCTCTGTCTCTAACTGTAAAATGACAAAGCTGAGCTGTCCAGGCTGCTCTTTGCCTGACATTTGACGGGCTGGGGGCTTGCCCTGATCCCCCTCCCCCAGTCCTAATTGCTTCCCCTGCCAGCCAGCCTGCCTGGGCTGGTGGAGGAGAGCCAGTGGCTTCTCTGGGCCATGGCCAGTCTGTGTGTACAGCTCCACAGCCTCTGCCTCTGCCCTCCCATCCGGGAACCCTGAGTGGTGGTGCTGCGCCACTCTCCCTGTGTCCATCCCATCTTGTTGAGAAATCCTATGCCTGTCATTCTATTTGTCATAGTCTGAAGGTTTATTCCCAAAGACAGACTTGGCTTCAGTTCACCATTTACCAACATGAAACCTTGGGCAAGTGTCTTTACCTCTCTGAGCCTCAGTTTCCTTATCTAGATAATGGGTAGTAGTCATTCCGATCCCAAAAGATTGCTGTGAGGATTAAATCGAGGACAGTTAAGAGCCTGGTATCTCAGAGGGGGTTCAAATCCAGGTGCGGACACTTCCTAGCTGTGACCTTGGCTGACTCTATATTATTAAGCATCAATTTATCTATAGAATGGAAATAATAGGAAAAATAATAATTGAATCCCATTATTTTGCTGCAAGGATTAAATGAGATAATGCATGGAAAGCACTTGGTCCCATGCTTGGCACATAGGTAATTTATACTTATTGGCTCTTATTGTTATTATAATCTTCATCTTTTTATGTGCTGGGTACTTAGTAGGTGCCAACAAATCAATCAATAGGTATTCTCTTGCTCTCTTCAAAAGTCAGGGCTTTGATTTTGTTGTTGTTATTAGGGTGAGCACAGTGAGGATTTGGATTCACGTATTTCTGATGACCTGGAGTTTCTTCTCCTGGGTGTAGCTCTCCCTCTGGTAATTGTCAGAAGAGCTCTTCTTTTTTTTTTTTTTTTTTTTTTGCGGTACACGGGCCTCTCACTGTTGTGGCCTCTCCCGTTGCGGAGCACAGGCTCTGGATGCGCAGGCTCAGCAGCCATGGCTCACGGGCCCAGCCGCTCCGCAGCATGTGGGATCTTCCCGGACCAGGGCACGAACCCATGTCCCCTGCATTGGCAGGCGGACTCTCAACCACTGTGCCACCAGGGAAGCCCCAGAAGAGCTCTTCTTGCCAAATAAATATTGACTAAAGCAAAACCCCGTCAAACAGGTGTTCAGAGTCCTTCCATACCTCTTATCTCAGTGTGGCCTTCACTATTCGCATTTGACAGGACAGAACATCAAAGCCTAGAGAGGTTCGGTGAGTCATGTAGGGTCATACAGCATGCTGATCCAACCAACACTTCCAGCCTCTTGTGAAGGGCTCAGAGTGCAAGGCCACTGTCCACCCCCCACCCCACCATTGTTGTCATCGTCTGTATGTGAACGACATGTTGAGGTCTTCCAGGCAATTTCACAGCCATCATCTCTTGTGATCCTCTCAACAGCCCTGTGAACTGGGCAGGACCAGGTCCATCAAACATTATTGCCATTTTTCAAAGGGGGAAACCAAGGCCTGGAGGAGGCTCAGCCTAGCCTAAAGTCACACAGAGCAAATGGCCTCTTACTACTCAGCTTGGTGTTCCAGCCTGCAGAGCAGGGAAGACCTCACGTGATGGCATGACCCTGCTTCTTTGTGATGCCCACTCCCCATCCCCTCCACCCCTCCAGCTGGCCTCCCTGCCCAACTCCGAGAGTCCTCAGCTGAGAGCGATCCAAGGGGTGGGCCCCTCCCACAGGAGGTCTCAGAAACCACCGTATGGACCTGAGACCGACCCCACACCAACATGCAGTGTTTTTCCTTCTCTTGGAGAGCAGAGAGGTGAATAGCTTCGACCTCTGACTCTGTTTTCAACCAAGTTGCTTGCAAGCAACAGGTGTCTCTTTCCTGGAAGAGGGCCGATGTCTCTGCAACAGGGGCTGAGACCCCAAAAGGCTCACAACTTCCCTGCTAAAAGTTTCTTCTGGTTTAGAAATCACCTTGGGGGTTTTAAAAAAATGGATCCATGAGAGAATGTGGTGAAACTTGCCACTGGAGTTTCCGATGAGTTAAAGGAGCTGGGATTTCATGTCATTCTGGTCCCACCATTTCTCCCCTGAGGGGAGCAAGATATGAGATCAGACCAGCTCCCCTGCACTTGGAACGTGCACTTGACAGATGGGAGTCCTGCTGGCCCAGGGGCCCAGAACCTACCAGACTCTTATCGAGTTGGTGCAGGTAAAGCACTTGGTGCTTAGCACCTAGCAGACTGAAAGTAAATGTAAGCCATTATTCTTCTTCTTCACAGTCTTCATAACACCAGTCAGGGGGCAGGAGTCCAGCAAGTCAGGTGATAATTCTTCAGTTTGATAGAGAGAATAAAAGGAGAATAAAACTTTTCTGGTCTCTGGGTCTCTCGGTGTCCTGAAACTTGCATCTCATTCCATTTAAAAAGAACAGCAGTAACAACAAAATGGAACAAGGCCCTCCTGCCCAGAGAAAGAAGCCTCCCTGACCTGGGCAGTTTCTAAAACAGCGGCCCAGGGAGAAAACAGCCCAGAGGTGGGCCATGGCAACCCCCCCGCCACACACAAACCAGCCGTTTTACTGGCTGTGAAATGTCATGGGCCCCTGGGCTCTAGGCGTGGAGCCCACAGTTGGGGCCTGCAGTGCTGGGGGCAGGGGCAGCCTGTGTTTGAACCTCATGGGATGTGACAAGCACAGGGAGCAGAGTGTCTGGACTCAGGAAATATCATCGCTGAGCCTGGGGCGCTTGGCCAGGGGTCAAGAGAGGCCTGAGCTGATGAGCCTTTCCTGGGGACCCCATCAGCATCTCCTCGGGCTTTGAGGGGAAGTGGCTACACCCCCATGAAAGGATCAAAGCCATGTCCCTCTCTCTCCTGCCCTTGGTCTACTCTTGTGTCCCCCAGAAGTAGTCTGGAAGAGAGCCCCTGAGGAAGCAGGGGCTGCAGTATCTACTCCAGGCTTTTGTACACAGACCCCTTCTCACACCTGCACCCACCACTCAGTATCTGATGGTGGGGCATGAGCCAAGCTGGGACAGCCTTTTTCTAAATCACAGGGTCACGGACAGGAGGTTGGGCCACAGAGCAATGGCAACAACAGTCATTAGAGCTCCGCTCATAAAGCACTTATTATGTCCTGGGCACCAGAGCTCAGTATCTCTTTTAATGCTCCCAATAATCCTATGAGGGAGGGGTGACAACCCCATTTTACAGATGAGAAAATCGAGTCTTCAGAGAGCTAAAACAATTTGTCCCAATCATCAGAGTTTGAAAGAAGCAGAAGCAGAGTTTGAAGCCAGCTGTGTGTGATCCCATCCTTAACCACTGCACTGCCCAGGCTTTATAATATGGAAAATGGGAAATATTTAGTTTTCTTTTTAATGAATAGAACCATTCCTCAGATTCCAAAGTTCCTCCACCCATTAATTTACTCAATCCTATGAGAAGGGCTGAGAAATTGCCTTCCCATTTTAGTGATGAGGAGCTGAAGCCCAGGAAGGCAGAATGACTCACCCTGATGGGCAGCCAGGAATCCTGGGCTCCTGCCTCCTCTCCCTAGAAGGCTGGGTTAGAGGAGGCTGCATGTCTAGGAGAAGCTATCGGGGTGCTGCTGACAGAATAATGATTATCATACACTCATTTCCTGAAGTATCATTCCCCTCTTTTCAGAGATTGCAGTTCGGTCATTAATAAGGGTCATTAATAAGCTCCAGTTTTGGAGCTTCCTCCCTCTGCTGCAGTTTAACCAAGTTATTTATTAACTGCTATGCGCCCAGAAGGTATTTATATCAACTGCGCATTTGGAAATTCAGCTGCATTTGAAGTGTGGGTAACAAGCTGATGACCTGCTTGGGGACCAGGTAGTATCTGAGAAACCTGCTCTGGCAGAACACACCTTTGCCTGACCCTGAATGTATAGAACTGCAACCTGCGACCTTGAGAGTGGAAGCCTTGTAAGAGGCAGGGGATTGGCAGATGTGAGTATTGTCGTTCCCATTCTTAAAACCTTTCAGGGGCTTCCCTGGTGGCGCAGTTGTTGAGAATCCGCCTGCCGATGTAGGGGACACGGGTTCGTGCCCTGGTCCGGGAAGATCCCACATGCCGCAAAGCGGCTGGGCCCGTGAGCCATGGCCGCTGAGCCTGCGCATCCAGAGCCTGTGCTCCGCAACGGGAGAGGCCACAACAGTGAGAGGCCCGTGTACCTCAAGAAAACAACAACAACAACAACAAAAAACCTTTTCCTTGGTTCCCCACCATCTATCCAGACTTCTCATTCCTTCTATCCATCCATCCTTTCTTCCTTCCTTCCATCCATCTTAATTCACTGATTACTTCATTAATTCATTTAATGAAAGCTTACCTTATCCTTCTCTAATTTGCTATTTTCCAGACCACTTACGTTTTAATACACTCAGTTATCTATCTATCTATCTATCATCTATATATATATATCATCTATTATCATTATTATTTATTGCCTTTCAATAAACCAATATTTTCCCCTGCCCCTCTAGAATAAAAGATCCACAGGGCAAGAATCTTGGTTTTATTTACTGGTATTCTAAGTGCCAGTAGGCACTTAATAAACATTTGTTAAATGAGTAAATGAACATAGGTATAACATAAGAAGATACAAATTTATAGGAATTAAGATAATACTGGAAACTTCAAGGTATATAAAGAAATGCCACTGTCTAGACCCCTACAGGCAATATTTCTTCCGTATGCCTTTAGTGCTTCTTATGAGGAAAAGTTTGAGATCACAAGCCAATAGGAGGAATTCAAGCACCTTACCTGGCATTCTGAGCTCTCCAACATCTGACCCTCATCCTTCTCTCCTATCACTATTCAACAGATCATCCAGTTATTTGGAATTGCTCACACTTTCCAAACACACTTTGAGATAGTTTTTCATACCTCAGGGCCTTTGTGCCTACTCTTTCCCCTGCCGGAATCTCTTTTATCCTCTTGTCCATCTGGAAAACATTCTGCACGCTATTTGGGACTAGGTTCAGATTACTCCTCCTTTTGGAAGTCTTCCTAGTCTTTGTTCTTCCCATTCAGGGCAAAATTAGACTCACCCTCTGCCCCTTGTGACTCTCTCTACGGGAGAGTATTTCACATGGTGAATTTGCTTATTTCTCTCTGTCTCCTTCATGATACGGGAACTCCTTGGACCAGAAACTAATTCCTAAGTACCTAAGATGGAGTGGTAATTGGGGAATTATTGGATTAATAACTGTATGTGGAATTATTATAATGATAATGACTATAAATTATTCAGTACCTATCAGTTACTGTTCTAAGTGCTTCAGCTTTCAAACTTCATAGTAACCCTATAAAGTAGGAACTATTACTTTCCCCATTTATAGATGAGGAAACAGATGCAGAGAGATTATGGTAATTCACCCAAGATTATACCTTAATAATTGATGGAACCAGAACTAGAACCTGGGCAAGCTTACTTTGGAGCCCCTGGGCTGAACATCTCTGTGACATTGAGAAGGCTTTGCACATGTCTGCATCTCAGTTTCCCCATCTGTGCAGTGAACTGTTAGGGTGAGAAAATATTTAGGAACTCTTTCATTGAGGAATCTCTTTTGTTTGTCTTCTATCCAGAGATGCCCCGTACAGCAATCTCCTCCTTGTAGAAATATAATTGGAACCCCATAGAACTGGGAGAGGAGGGTACCAGCAAGCAAGCTTTTGTTTCTAGGACAGTTTTGGTCTGGAAGGATGAGCAGGGAGAGGGGTGACAGCTTGAAAATATCAGAGACTCTATCTGGACTCTGTTATATTGCACTGATTTTCTTCGGTTCTTTTCTTCTCATCCTTCCCATGGCTTCCTTGTAGAGGGGATATACTTTGGACTTAGCCATGTGACTTACTTTGGCCAATAGAATGTAGGTGGCAATAATCGTGTGCTAGTTCCAAGGGAAGATTTTTAGAGCCATGGCAAGTTCCTGCCAGCATTCTTGAGCTTCTGTTCTACATGAGAGAACCTGAGACCTGAGGTCCTAAAATAAAGACGTGTGGGACGGACCCGATGCCTACTAAAGCTTGGAGCCCAGCTGCACCCAACTTAACCCAGCCAAAATCAACTGAACTGTAGCTGACTTACAGATCTGTGAGTATGAAATACATATTTGGTATTGTGAGTCACTGGGAATTTGGGGATGTTTGTTATACAGCCTTAGTAGGGTGGAAACCTGACCAATATATAGAGTAAGCATCAGACCAGTGTGAGTGTAGCATCCTTGTTGAATTATATTGTCCTTCATCATATAGAGGTCTAACATTAAAGTCAAATTAACGATGACCCTTGAGCAAACAGATAACACTCAAACTTTCCAAATTCCCCCAATCCTTGCTATGCAGCATCTTGGGGAGGAAGACTTTGATGGACCAGATACCTGGTATCTGGCCCAGTATAGTGGCCCTTCTTTGTCCTAGCTGTCATATAGCTAGTGAAGTTTCATTTCCTCTGTTAATCAAACATGCTTCCAAATAAAGTGCTTGGTCATAGCTTTCTAGAAGAAAGGATCTGAATTGGCAAGGCCTGGCCCCTCTGTGGCTTTTAGCATTTTTAATCTAGAGCTAGGACTTCCATGGTTTGATACAGAGCATGGAGGAGTCTGGTTTGGACTATTTGAAATTTTAGGCAGAGAAGGAAAATGTCTCAGAAGAAAGGTTAATGTGTCCTCTCCTTCCAACTCCCTGAATCTGTCATATGGGTGTGGGTGGGATCAGTGGTGTATTGAGAGGGAGATGGAAATGGTGGGAAGGAACTTAGAAAATTTCTGTCATTTTGGAGCCTACAATCTTTATGACAGTCTTTCTTTTGGATTCAGGCTTGGTTTGGGCATTGCCTAACTCCCATGATTTGGCACATGCCAATAAAATCTCCTAAGATCTAGCTGACCTGTTTTCTTCATTTTCATGTCCCAATTCTAAGACCCCAGGGCCATGACTACAGTGATGAATGGGTCCAGATGGTTTATGATACTCAGACATGTTGTCTCATTGGTCCCTGTATTAGTTTCCTATTGCTGCTGTAATAAATGTGCACACACTTAGTGACTGAAAACACATATTTATTCTCCCAAAGTTCTGGAGATCAGAGGTCTGAAATCAGCTTCACCGGGCTAAAGTCAAGGTGTCAGCAGGGCTGGCTCCTTCTGGAGGATCTGAGGGAGAATACGTTCCTTTGCCTTCTTCAGCTTCTAGTGGCCACTTGCTTTCCTTGGCTTATGACACGTTCCTCTCATCACTCTATCCTTTAGCTTTCATTATCACATTTACTATTGACTCTGATCCTTCTGCCTCCCTTGTGATTACGTTGGGTCTACCTGGATAACCCAGGGTAATCGTCCCATCTTAAGATCTGCAGACCAGTCCCTACCATCAAGAAACTTGCGGAGATCACCTTCCTCCCCACGGATACACCAGAAATACAGCTACACGTGGAACAACTCCTACAGAACACCTACTGAACGCTGGCAGAAGACCCCAGACCTCCCAAAAGGCAAGAAACTCCCCACATACCTGGGTAGGGCAAAGCGGAGAGATTCCCGCACAGAGGATCGGTGCCGAGCGGCACTCACCAGCCCGAGAGGCTTGTCTGCTCTCCCGCCGGGGCGGGCGGTGCTGGAAGCTGAGGCTCGGGCTTCGGTCAGAGCGCAGGGAGAGGACTGGGGCTGGCGGCGAGAACTCAGCCTGAAGGGGGCTAATGTGCCACAGCTAGCCGGCAGGGAGTCCGGGAAAACTCTGGAGCTGCCGAAGAGGCAAGAGAATTTTTCTTCCCTCTTGGTTTCCTGGTGCGCGAGGAGAGGGGATTAAGAGCGCTGCTTAAAGGAGCTCCACAGACGGGCGCGAGTCGCAGCTGAAAGCGCGGAGCCCAGTGACGGGCGTGGGACGCTGGGGCTGCTGCTGCCGCCGCCAAGAAGCCTGTGTGCGAGCGCAGGTCACTGTCCACACCGCCTTTCCGGGAGCCTGTGCAGCCCGCCACTGCCGGGGTCCCGGGATCCAGGGGCGGCTTCCCTGGGAGAACGCACGGCGCGCCTCGGGCTGGTGCAACGTCACGCTGACCTCTGCCGCTGCAGGCTCGCCCCGCACTCCGTGCCCCTCCCTCCCGCCCGGCCTGAGTGAGCCAGAGTCCCCGAAGAGGCTGCTCCTTTAACCCTGTCCTGTCTGAGCGAAGAACAGACGCCCTCCGGCGACCTACACGCAGAGGCGGGGCCAAATCCAAAGCTGAGACCCAGGAGCTGTGAGAACAAAGAAGAGAAAGGGAAACCTGTCCCAGCAGCCTCAGAAGCAGCGGATTAAAGCTCCACAATCAACTTGATGTACCCTGCATCTGTGGAATACATGAATAGACAACAAATCATCCCAAATTGAGGAGCCCGGAGTCAGTGCTGTGCCTCTGAGGTGGGAGAGCCAACTTCAGGACACTGGTCCACAAGAGACCTCCCAGCTCCACATAATATCAAACGGCGGCAATCTTCCAGAGATCTCCATCTCAACACCAGCACCCAGCTTCACTCAACGACCAGCAAGCTACAGTGCTGGACACCCTATGCCAAACAACTAGCAAGACAGGAACACAACGCCACCCATTAGCAGAGAGGCTGCCTAAAATCATAAAAAGTCCACAGACACCCCAAAACACACCACCAGACGTGGACCTCTCCACCAGAAAGACAAGATCCAGCCTCATCCACCAGAACACAGGCACTAGTCCCGTCCACCAGGAAGCCTACACAGCCCACTAAACCAACCTTAGCCACTGGGGACAGACACCAAAAACAACGGGAACTACGAACCTGCAGCCTGCAAAAAGGAGACCCCAAACACAGTAACATAAGCAAAATGAGAAGACAGAAAAACACACAGCAGGAGAAGGAGCAAGATAAAAACCCACCAGACCTAACAAATGAAGAGGTAATAGGCAGTCTACCTGAAAAAGAATTCAGAATAATGATGGTAAAGATGATCCAAGATTCTATTTCCCAGATCCAAAATCTTGGAAATAGAATAGACAAAATGCAAGAAACAGTTAACAAGGGCCTAGAAGAACTAAAGATGAATCAAGCATCGATTGAAAACACAATACATGAAATAAAAAATACTCTAGATGGGATCAATAGCAGAATAACTGAGGCAGAAGAACGGATAAGTGAGGTGGAAGATAAAATAGTGGAAATAACTGCTGCAGAGCAAAATAAAGAAAAAAGAATGAAAAGAACAGAGGACAGTCTCAGAGACCTCTGGGACAACATTAAACACACCAACATTCGAATTACAGGGGTTCCAGAAGAAGAAGAGAAAAAGAAAGGGACTGAGAAAATATTTGAAGAGATTATAGTTGAAAACTTCCCTAATATGGGAAAGGAAATAGTTAATCAAGTCCAGGAGGCACAGAGAGTCCCATACAGAATAAATCCAAGGAGAAATACGCCAAGACACATATTAATCAAACTGTCAAAAATTAAACACAAAGAAATCATATTAAAAGCAGCAAGGCAAAAACAACAAATAACGCACAAGGGAATCCCCATCAGGATAACAGCTGATCTCTCAGCAGAAACTCTACAAGCCAGAAGGGAGTGGCAGGACATAATTAAAGTGATGAAGGAGAAAAACCTGCAACCAAGATTACTCTACCCAGCAAGGATCTCATTCAGATTTGATGGAGAAATTAAAACGTTTACAGACAAGCAAAAGCTGAGAGAATTCAGGACCACCAAACCAGCTTTACAACAAATGCTAAAGGAACTTCTCTAGGCAAGAAACACAACAGAAGGAAAAGACCTACAGTAACGAACCCAAAACAATTAAGAAAATGGGAATAGGAACATACATATCGATAATTACCTTAAATGTAAATGGACTAAATGCTCCCACCAAAAGACACAGATTGGCTGACTGGATACAAAAACAAGACCCATATATATGCTGTCTACAAGAGACCCACTTCAGACCTAGAGACACATACAGACTGAAAGTAAGGGGATGGAAAAAGATATTCCATGCAAATGGAAACCAAAAGAAAGCTGGAGTAGCAATTCTCATATCAGACAAAATAGACTTTAAAATAAAGACTACTAGAAGAGACAAAGAAGGACACTACATATTGATCAAGGGATCGATCCAAGAAGAAGATATAACAATTGTAAATATTTATGCACCAAACATAGGAGCACCTCAATACATAAGGCAAATACTAACAGCCATAAAAGGAGAAATCGACAGTAACACAATCATAGTAGGGGACTTTAACACCCCACTTTCACCAATGGACAGACCATCCAAAATGAAAATAAATAAGGAAACACAAGCTTTAAATGATACATTAAACAAGATGGACTTAATTGATATTTATAGGACATTCCATCCAAAAACAACAGAATACACATTTTTCTCAAGTGCTCATGGAACATTCTCCAGGATAGATCATATCTTGGGTCACAAATCAAGCCTTGGTAAATTTAAGAAAATTGAAATTGTATCAAGTATCTTTTCCGACCACAATGCTATGAGACTAGATATCAATTACAGGAAAAAAGCTGTAAAAAATACAAACACATGAAGGCTAAACAATACACTATTTAATAACGAAGTGATCACTGAAGAAATCAAAGAGGAAATTAAAAAATACCTAGAAACAAATGACAATGGAGACACGACGACCCAAAACCTATGGGATGCAGCAAAAGCAGTTCTAAGAGGGAAGATTATAGCAATACAATCCCACCTTAAGAAACAGGAAACATCTCGAATAAACAACCTAACCTTGCACCTAAAGCAATTAGAGAAAGAAGAACAAAAACATCCCAAAGTTAGCAGAAGGAAAGAAATCATAAAAATCAGATCAGAAATAAATGAAAAAGAAATGAAGGAAACGATAGCAAAGATCAATAAAACTAAAAGCTGGTTCTTTGAGAAGATAAACAAAATTGATAAACCATTAGCCAGACTCATCAAGAAAAAAAGGGAGAGGACTCAAATCAATAGAATTAGAAATGAAAAAGGAGAAGTAGCAACGGACACTGCAGAAATGCAAAAGATCATGAGAGATTACTACAAGCAACTCTATGCCAATAAAATGGACAACCTGGAAGAAATGGACAAATTCTTAGAAATGCACAACCTGCCAAGACTGAATCAGGAAGAAATAGAAAATATGAACAGACCAATCACAAGCACTGAAATTGAAACTGTGATAAAAAATCTTCCAACAAACAAAAGCCCAGGACCAGATGGCTTCACAGGCGAATTCTATCAAGCATTTAGAGAAGAGCTAACACCTATCCTTCTCAAACTCTTCCAAAATATAGCAGAGGGAGGAACACTCCCAAACTCATTCTACGAGGCCACCATCACCTTGATACCAAAACCCGACAAGGATGTCACAAAGAAAGAAAACTACAGGCCAATATCACTGATGAACATAGATGCAAAAATCCTCAACAAAATACTAGCAAACAGAATCCAACAGCACATTAAAAGGATCATCCACCATGATCAAGTGGGGTTTATTCCAGGAATGCAAGGATTCTTCAATATATGCAAATCAATCAACGTGATACACCATATTAACAAATTGAAGGAGAAAAACCATATGATCATCTCAATAGATGCAGAGAAAGCTTTCGACAAAATTCAACAGCCATTTATGATAAAAACCCTGCAGAAAGTAGGCATAGAGGGAACTTTCCTCAACATAATAAAGGCCATATATGACAAACCCACAGCCAGCATCGTCCTCAATGTTGAAAAACTGAAACCATTTCCATTAAGATCAGGAACAAGACAAGGTTGCCCACTTTCACCACTCTTATTCAACATAGTTTTGGAAGTTTTAGCCACAGCAATCAGAGAAGAAAAGGAAATAAAAGGAATCCAAATCAGAAAAGAAGAAGTAAAGCTGTCACTGTTTGCAGATGACATGATACTATACATAGAGAATCCTAAGGACGCTACCAGAAAACTACTAGAGCTAATCAATGAATTTGGTAAAGTAGCAGGATACAAAATTAATGCACAGAAATCTCTGGCATTCCTATACACTAATGATGAAAAATCTGAAAGTGAAATCAAGGAAACACTCCCATTTACCATTGCAACAAAAAGAATAAAATATCTAGGAATAAACCTACCTAAGGAGACAAAAGACCTGTATGCAGAAAATTATAAGACACTGATGAAAGAAATTAAAGATGATACAAATAGATGGAGAGATGTACCATGTTCTTGGATTGGAAGAATCAACATTGTGAAAATGACTCTACTACCCAAAGCAATCTACAGATTCAATGCAATCCCTATCAAACTACCACTGGCATTTTTCACAGAACTAGAACAAAAAATTTCACAATTTGTATGGAAACACAAAAGACCCCGAATAGCCAAAGCAATCTTGAGAACGAAAAACGGAGCTGGAGGAATCAGGCTCCCTGATTTCAGACTATACTACAAAGCTACAGTAATCAAGACAGTATGGTACTGGCACAAAAACAGAAAGATAGATCAATGGAACAGGATAGAAAGCCCAGAGATAAACCCACGGACATATGGTCACCTTATCTTTAATAAAGGAGGCAGGAATGTACAGTGGAGAAAGGACAGTCTCTTCAATAAGTGGTGCTGGGAAAACTGGATAGGGACATGTAAAAGTATGAGATTAGATCACTCCCTAACACCATACACAAAAATAAGCTCAAAATGGATTAAAGACCTAAATGTAAGGCCAGACACTATCAAACTCTTAGAGGAAAACATAGGCAGAACACTCTATGACATAAATCACAGCAAGATCCTTTTTGACCCACCTCCTAGAGAAATGGAAATAAAGACAAAAATAAACACATGGGACCTAATGAAACTTAAAAGCTTTTGCACAGCAAAGGAAACCATAAACAAGACCAAAAGACAACCCTCAGAATGGGAGAAAATATTTGTAAATGAAGCAACTGACAAAGGATTAATCTCCAAAATTTATAAGCAGCTCAGGCAGCTCAATAACAAAAAACCAAACAACCCAATCCAAAAATGGGCAGAAGACCTAAATAGACATTTCTCCACAGAAGATATACAGACTGCCAACAAACACATGAAAGGATGCTCAACATCTTTACTCATTAGAGAAATGCAAATCAAAACTACAATGAGATATCATCTCACACCAGTCAGAATGGCCATCATCAAGAAATCTAGAAACAATAAATGCTGGAGAGGGTGTGGAAAAAAGGGAACACTCTTGCACCGCTGGTGGGAATGTGAATTGGTACAGCCACTATGGAGAACGGTATGGAGGTTCCTTAAAAAACTACAAATAGAACTACCATATGACCCAGCAATCCCACTACTGGGCATATACCCTGAGAAAACCATAATTCAAAAAGAGACATGTACCAAAATGTTCATAGCAGCCCTATTTACAATAGCCCGGAGATGGAAACAACCTAAGTGTCCATCATCGGATGAATGGGTAAAGAAGATGTGGCACATATCTACAATGGAATATTACTCAGCCATAAAAAGAAACGAAATTGAGCTATTTGTAATGAGGTGGATGGACCTAGAGCCTGCCATACAGAGTGAAGTAAGTCAGAAAGAGAAAGACAAATACTGTATGCTGACACATATATATGGAATTTAAGAAAAAAAATGTCATGAAGAACATAGGGGTAAGACAGGAATAAAGACACGGACCTACTAGAGAATGGACTTGAGGATATGGGGAGGGGGAAGGGTAAGCTGTGACAAAGTGAAAGAGCGGCATGGACATATATACACTACCAAACGTAAGGTAGATAGCTAGTGGGAAGCAGCCGCATAGCACAGGGAGATCAGCTCGGTGCTTTGTGACCGCCTGGAGGGGTGGGATAGGAAGGGTGGGAGGGAGACGCAAAAGGGAGGGGATATGGGAACATATGTATATGTATAACTGATTAAATTTGTTATAAAGCAAAAAAAAAAAAAGATCTGCAAAGTCCCCTTTATCGTACAAGGTAATATAGTCACAGTTTCCAGGGATTTGGACATGGACATCTTGGAGGGGCAATTATTTTGCTACCCTGACGTTTCCTCCATGGTAGGGAAACCAGATATTATTACCTAGTTATTCCCATTTTACAGTTGAGGAAACTGAGAGCAGTAGATTACAGATCCAGGACCAGAGCCCAGACTTCTGACTCCTACTCTAAGCTATTCTTCTCCGTCTCCTCCTCTCCTCCTCCTCCCCCTCCCTTCCCCCTCCCCTGCTGCCTCCTCCTCCTTCTTCTTTTTCTCCTTCTTCTCCTTCCTCTTCTTCTTCTCCTCCTTCTTCTCCTTCTTCTTCTTCTTCTGATTCCTCTTCTTCTTCTTCTTCTTCTTCTTCTTCTTCTTCTTCTTCCTCTTCCTCTTCTTCCTCCTCCTCCTCCTCCTCTTCTTCTTCTTCTTCTTCTTTCTTCTTCAATAATACTAATATTCATTGAATGTTTGTGATGTGCCCAGCACTCTTCTAAGCTGCTGTATATCTGTCATGCACCTTTATTACTCCCATTTTACAGATGAGAAAAATGAGGTTTAGGGAATTTGGGAAAATTGTGCAATGTCACATAGCCATTACGTAGTGAAGTTGGGATTCAAACCCAGGTCTCCTAATATGAAAACCCATGTGTAGTAGAGGCTATTGGTGCCTTACCCTGACCCTCTCTACCAGGCCAGTATACCCATCCACAGCTGCTCTGAGTGTTGACTGCTAATAGCTCACAGCTGCCCTCTTTTCCTGAGAATTGCCCTTGGCCTCTAGGAGCCATTTCATCAAGAAATGCCTGGAAGATTACACCCTCTCCCAGGGGTACCCCTAGGAAATAACTGTGTAAAAGTACACGGTGCTGACCCTCTTATCTCTAGGTGGGACAACTCTGTGGTGTCATTCGTGCTCCAGAACTTCCCATGGGGTTAGGCTGAAGCTAGACTTTGGCTGGGACTACATCTTCATTTAGCTTCCTCCTCACCCCCATCCTATTTTAGTCACTCCCAGTTTTCTCCTGAGAGCTCTCTCTCAATAAATCGCTTACACGGCAATTCCCACCCCAGGCTCTTCTTGTAGGGAACCCAACCTACGACATGGCCTCAGTTAGGGTTTGATCAAGGAAGCAGAGCAAAAAAGAGTGCTAAAGAATACAGGATTTGTTATAGGGATTTGACCTTAATGCAATTTGGGGACTGGTTAAACAGTCTACAGAGGGTTGTGGCCTCTGCCTCTGGTGCTGATCCTGAAGTCAGTTGGGCAGGCAGTTGGGACAGAAAGATGGATGGGCAGTGGGGAAAACAATGACTTCTGAAAGAATAAGCCAGAACCCACAGTGATGAACTGGAACTCGTGTATATCTCTTGCCATCTCCAAGCTTCCGACTTGCAGAAGAAGGTGGCACACTTCACCCTGGAGCTGCACAGCACCCAGCCTGGGGTCTGGAGACCCTGGAGGACTTGTAGCAGGGCTGCTGAGGGCCCAGGAGCTGCCCCACCCAACGTGGTGAGCCGTGTGTGAGAACAACCATGCCTAATCCCACTGTGAACTTCTGAATGCAAACATGGCTGCTGCTTCACTTCCGTCTTCCAAATCCCAAACAAATTTCTCTACTGCCAACAAAACTTAGAACCTTAAAGGGAAAGGGATTCTGAGAGATGTAGTTCCAGGTTAGTTAAGTTGACCTAGTAAAAACCACCATGGATTACCCATAACAACTTGGCACATTTACATATTTCTTTTAACCATATTTAACTTCCAAGTTAATATCCTAGTAAAATTATGCTTCCACCTCACATAATCCCTGGTACAACTGAAAGCACACTAACCTTCTTCCCCAAAATGGATACAAAATCTCTTTATTCATCTTTGGGAGATGTTCATACCTTTTCTAGCTCAGTCAGACTCCTTATTAGGTATCCCATCATTTAAATGCTGAATGATCTGTTAGCTACTCTTAACACATCTTATGTTAGATAATAGAGGAATGAGGGAGGGAGAAAAAGGAATCAATTAACATGTACATTAATATTTTCATACAAAATCAAGAAAAAAATACTCAAATCTGTTATCTTCCTCATTTCTTCAACTGGTCATATATGTGATTGTAGCTGATATTTATAATTTTCTTCTTCCGCGAACCATTTCATAATCCATTTGCCCTCAGCAATAAACTTGGCCTTGGTGTAACTCAGTTTTATTCTTTAAGGGTCTGGGACACCAGCTGTTCTACCTATAATGTGTGATTGTGTTTTTTTTATTGAATTTCATCACAGAATATGGGAATATTAAGAAATACCTCAGGGGATCTCTTGAATTCAGTGTATCTTCCTGTTTATCCGCATTGTATAGCAGCAACCCTTGCTATTCAGGGTTAATCACTCTAGCCAGTATGGAGACTCATTTCTACACCCACTGATTCATTGGCGTGGGGAGCCCAAAGTGGGCAGATGGCAATCTCAACCCCAGTTTAATGGGATTGTTGTGTCTCCTGGCATTCCTCCTTTGGGAACTAAGACCTCTAGACCAACAGAACCTAAAGTCATGGGGACAGAAAGCAAACATTTTGCTAGTGGATTACATAGGATAATAGTGAGAGGAGCCACATCCATTTCCACCTCTTGATACCTGGACCTGGGAATCTTGGCTATGAAGTGAATAACATTGTATATTGGTTGTTGATTTTAGAGCATCGGCTGCTTCTTGGAAGATATTGCCCCAGGCCTGCGAGATGTTGTCACAAGACTGATGCCATAACCAAGCCTTCAAAAGGCCATTCTGCCATTTTGTCAGACCAGCTGCTTCAGGGTGATGGAGATCATGGTAAGGCTAGTGAATTAACTGAGCATGGGCCCATTGCCACAATTTACTTACTGTAAATGATTTGAAGCAAAGCTGTGTGGATGCTTTGATGGTGATCAAGGTTTTCTGTAACTCCACAGATGGTGATTTTGGCAAAAGCCCTGTGGGATGGGAAGCCAAATCCATATCCAAAATAAGGGTCTGGATAAGTAAAAGAGAACAAGCATGGTGCTGTACTGGGGGTTCGGTGTTGGACTCTGCAGTTGGTACTTGGGACTTAGCAGTGACTGTGGCCAGATCAGCCTTGATGAGTGAAAGTCTAATTTGCTGAACCCATGCATAACCTCCATCCCTCCCACCATGGCCATTTTGTTCATGAGCCCATTGGGCAGTGATAAGGAGGTCTTGGGAAAGAGTTTGACTGAAATCCACAAAATGGATCATTTTTCTCATCTAGTTATTAAGGTCCTCCTTTATTGAGGTCACTCTCTGATGAGTATGTACATAGGACACAGAGACACTCACCCAGTCTTCCAATTTGGAAAGTTTTAGCATATACCTCTTCTCAAGACCTCACTTCCGCAATTTTCCAATTATGTTCCTTCCAAGTGCCTGACTTATTCAGCCTAATTGTTAGCCACAGCCCATGAATCAATGTAGATTCATACCTGCGACTGTATCTCCTCCCAGGCTAAGTAAACAATCAGGCTCCCTGCTCAAAGCTCTGCCACTGGGAGAATTTTCCTTCATCACTGTCCTGAAGTGATGCTATGGTAATGCAGCTGCCCCTTTTTGGGTAGTGCCAGCCTATGCTGCAGAACCATCTGTAAACCAGAACCATTTTTTCTGCCTCAGTTAACTTGTCAGGGAATTCCACAGGAGGCCACATGTGTGGGCTGAGAGACAGGAAGTATTGTAGCATGAGAAGGGAGGGGGCATTTGGAGTATTTCCTCAGGTGACTTACTTGTGTCTTTCTGACCTGCTTGAGCTGGTTTTGTATATGCCACTTCTATCTTATGATAAAATGGCTTCCACAAATGCCTAATTTTGTGGTTTGGTTGCTCAGACAACACCCAGTACATGATGGGCGGCTCAGAAGGCACAATAACTTGGTGGTCCATGATCAGGCTTTCCTTACAAGTTTCAGCAGCAGCACAGAAGCCATTTCTCAGAAGGAGAATAATTATCTCCAGACAGTGGCATAGCTTTTCTCCAAAATCTTGAGTCTGTTCTGTGATTCGCCTAGGGAACCTGCCTAAGTCTCCATACAGCATCCCTATCTACCTCAGACCCTTCAGGCATCATCAGATCTTCTGCGTTGCACAGCCCAGCTGGCAGAGCAGCTTGCATGGTAACGTGCACATGTTGGGGGTGGATGAGCAGGTCTTGCATGATAAATCCACTTTAGCATTCCAGTATCCCTAAGCCTTTGGATACCTTCCTCTGCAATCTACCAGGCAAATGCTGGCATTAGAACTTCACTTAGTGTAGGCCACCTTTGTATCCAGGTCTTAGTCACTCAACCAAGCACAATTAGAATCAGTCCCAGCTGACTGAGCTAATGCATTGGATCCAGAATCTCTGCTTAATGCATCCAGGTCAATGAATTTGGCCAGATCCAACAATACATTTTTTTTTTTCCCTCTGATCCAGCATACTTAGGGTTCATTCCCAGAACTACAGAAAAGGGGATGCTGGGAAATGTAGTTGTAGCTTAACAAAGTTGACATAGTACAAAGTATTGCAGATACCTTGCCTTACTTTATCATGTTGCCTCTTTTCAATCTCCAAACAAAAATACCTCTTGATTTCCCCTGAAGTGGATTGTGTGTCTTTTTAGAACTGCAAGGGTAAGTGCAATAATACATAACAGGTTGAAACCCAAGGTCACTGGTGCTCCCTTTTAAGCCTTGGAGTCACACTCATTCTCTACTGAGGGTCCCTGTCTCTTTGTAATGGTAGCTACCCACCTCCAGTCTGCCATCAGCACTTAACTCACATCATCTTACCTATTTCTGACAACCTTAGGATAAATGATTATCCCCATTTTACAGATGTGGAGACTGAAGACAAGGGAGCAAGGCTGTACAACTGGCAAGGGATAGAACTGGAATTCAGACTCAGTTTCCTGCCTCTGTAGCCAGGGCATACTGTGGGAATCATCTCCCTCTCTCTTTTCCCTGCTTGGGCTAATATCTGTACCAGGTTACTGGTGATGGATCAGATATGGAATCCCAGAACTACAGACTGTCCTCACTAGACGGAGTCCTAGAGATCACTTGAGAGTTGAGGAAATCGAAGCCCAAAAAGGTCAGGCAATTTGTATAAGGCAACCCAGTGGGTCATTAACAGGGCTTGGGCACAAGGTGATGGCCAGGGATACACCTATGGGGGTATATGAATTAAATGGTTGAATGTTTGCCATTCCAGACATGCCTGATCCACATCAGCCTTTGACCAAGGCAGTGCCTGTTCAGGGAATCACATACTTTTTCCTGTTGTCCCCTCTGGTCCAGCTTGGCTATACCCAAGCTTCATCAGTTGGTTACTTGATTGGCCCCAGATCCTCAGACAGAGTCCCCATTTGCTGGTCCCCAGATGCCCCTTGGATTTCTTCAGCCTCCTTTGATGCAAAGGGAGCCGGGAATCTCTCTTCTTGATCTGTTCTAGGAGCAGGGCAAGGGATTTCATGGAGGTCGGTGACCTATTCCTTGAGGACTGGCCTGATTTGTGTGCTCAAATAAAAAGACACAGGCAACGTGGTCTCATTTTGAGCTCATGCAGGCCCAGCTAGTGTGAAAACTCCTGTTCAGGGGCTGACATCTACAATTTAGTGGTGGCATTCTCTAGGGCAACCAGCAAAAGTGGCATTTCCTTGACATGTGGTCCATTCAACTCTCTATCCTCACCCAGAGCCTGAGGAAATAGCAGATATTGGACAAGGAAGGCTTAGGTGGGATTTATGCATCCATTCAACAAATATCACTGAGCACCCTCCGTGGACTGGTGCAGCTGGAGGCGCTGGGTTATGTCAGTGACAAAACAAATAATACATTGCTCTGTGGAGTTATAGTCTAGTGTGGAAAGACAGGCAATGAAATAAAAACAATAAATAGCTAAATTACATAGTGTAGTAAAGGTAATAGGTGATATGGGAAAAGGAAAAGTAGAGAGTAAGAGGGAAGAAGAGTGGGAGGCAAGTTGCAGAATTACAGGGGACGGTGAGGGAGGGTCTCAAGGGGAAGGTGAGATTTGAACAAAGACTTGTAGGGAGTGACGGAATCAGCCCTGTGATGTCTAGGGAGAAGCATATCAGGCAGATGGAACAGCCAGTGCAAAGGCCCTGGGGTAGGGGGATGCTGGTGTATTCCAGGAACGAGGAAGCCACGGTGGCTGGACCAGAGGGAAGGGGGAGAGACAGGGGAGAGGAGGTCAGAGAGATGGGAGAGTGGGGGCAGAGGAGCGACAGGCTAACTAAATTATATAGCATAATAACTTATGTTTCTAAAGGGGGGAAGGGAGAGGGCTGTTGCAGTAATCAGGTGAGAGATGATGGAAGCTCAGACCAGGATGGATGCAGGGGTAGGGGTGAATGGCCATCAGATTCGTGAAGATATTTTGAAGGTGGAGCTGATAGAATTTGCTCATGGTTAGATGTGGAATGTGAGAGGAAGAGAGAGTCAAAGAGGACAACGGGCTTCTGAGCAACAAGATGGAAAAGATGTAAAGCAGAACTTTCTGACTGGCTCTGCCACTAACTGGCTGGGATACCTTGGGCAAGCGAGTTACTTAACATCTCTGTGCTTTAGTTTCCTTAACTGTAAATTTGAAAGAATAAACAGTCCCCACTTCCTAAGGGTATTATGAGATCTGACCTGGTCCATAGTAAGTGCTCAATAAATATTAGCTCTCATAATTATTATCATTGCTGTTGTTATTGGCATAGAATCTGTACTAGGAGTCAGCAAAGTACAGCCTGAGGGACCTGTTTGGGTAAATAAAGAATGATTGGGTCACAGCCGCACCTGTTCGCTTACACATTGTCTGTGGCTGCTTTCCTGCTCCCAGGTCAGAGCTGAGCAGTTGCAACACTGTATGATTGCAAAGCCAGAAATATTTACTTCCTGGCTCTTTACAGAAAGTTTGCTCACCTCTGTTCTAGACCAAAATGGCTCTTTTTTCAAAGCATGTTTCAGTAAAGATTCCTCATGCTCTTTCTGAGGTGACAGGACAGGGGTGGGGGTGGACTTGATGACCTTTGTGTCCCTCTCCATCCCCGACACGCTGAGACCTTCCCTCCAGGCCTGTGGCTAGTCTGAAGCTGGCTCTGGGAGAGATGCTGGGGGCCACGCACCCCTTCCTTCCCGAGCATGGTGCTCATAGTAACCACCTGCCCAACACAGTGCCTGGGTAACACGATGATATAGAAAAACACGGCTGAGCGGAGGGGTTAATAGCTGACAGAGTGCGTGGCCCTGGAGAGTCAGATCCTGACCTGCCAGCAGCTGAGGCGCCTACCTCCACCCATCCCTGCCTCCCTGCCACGTTCCTGGGCTCTGCAGGGCCTCTCTGGGCAAAGCTACCCATCGGCAACCGTCTTGGAAAGAAGACAGACCAGCTTGGGAGGTGTCTGGCCACGGTTTGATACAGCTGTGCCCCTCACTGGCTGTGTGACCTGGGGCAAGACACCTAACCTCTCTGAGCCTAGCTTCTCTCATGTGGAAAAGATGGATGGTTTTTATGTTTGGTCCCCAGTGGAAACTCATTTTCTCAGGGACCTTGGCTGCCTTGTCTGACCTAACATCAGGGCCCAATCACGGTGCTCGGCACGTGGCAGGTGCTCAGAAAACATTTGTTGAGGGAAAAAAGGGGTGCAGAACCCACAGAGTGTGGGTGTCCAAACCATGGCCATTTATGATACTAATTTTGCTATAGATTGTAGGGTTCTCTGAAGCCCAGTGTCTCTACCTGCAGGGGCAGGTGCAAGTTCCAGGACACAGGTGGGGCTGTACCAACTGCAGGAGGAAGGAAAGGGCCCGCAGAGGCACAGGTATGTTCGGATTCCCGCTTGAAGGTGGATGAGAGAGTGAGGGCCATAGGCAGCTCCGACACATAGAGAGACAGGTGAGAGATGAAAAGACAGACGGAAAGAGAGATTGACAGATAAATAAATAGAAGGTGGGAGAAAAGGCAGACAGGCAGGTTGCCAGGCAGGCAGATAAAGAGGTGGCTAAGTGACGGCTGGTGTCCTGTGCACCCAGCCCCTCCTCCTTCCTCCTCTGCTGTCATCCACTCCTAGTAAGACAGACCGGCCTCTGTGTTGACTCAGTGCCTGAGGGGTGCCGGGGCCAAAGGGAAATTTCTGTGGGCAGCAGGGCCACAGTGCCTGTGTCTGCCTTTATGGGCAGATGCTGAGCAAGGGGTGAGTCAGTACAGAGGGAGGCAGAGTGGCTGGAGAGCGTGGACTGGAGGTAGGGATTGTGGGTTTGAGCCTCAGCTCTGTGCTTCCTGACCCTGTGACTTGACCAGGCCTGTGCTTCTCCTCTGGACCTGAGAGCCTGCTGTGGACCAAGGTCACGATGAGAGGTGGCAGTGGGGATGTCTCTGAGATCGGGAGGTTTGTGCAGCTGTGAGTGGCGATGATCAGCCTCAGGTACCCGGGCCTCCATCTGACAGCGACTGGGGGAGCTGAGTGACAAGACGCAGAGCCGTAATGAAGGGAGGACGGTTGGCATCTGCTCTTCCACCTCTGTGTGGATCTGTCAGCTCCTGCGGGGCAGGCGCTTAACAATGAACCTGGGAGGGATGGAAGTCACAGTCGTTGGTTTGTCAGCCAGACTGCCCGCCTCCAGGGGGTGCCGGTGGAGCTCAGTTCCCTTGCTTCACAGTGATAGGCCCGGCCACTGGGCGCAGAACACACGTCGCTGTCCCCCAATCTCACAATCACCCCACAAATTTATCTTGATATCTGGAGGCAGATCAGCCATGTAATTTGCAGAACCCAGTGCAAAATGAAAATGCAGAGACCCTTGTTAAAAAATTGTCAAGAATTTCAAGACAGCGAGAGCACAGCTGTAAACCAAGGCCCTACTGTGTGCCTGTAGAGCTGGGCCTGTCTGGGGCACTCGGTCCCTGACTCTGTGGTGGTCGGGGGAGGGAATTGTTAAAGACAGGGGCTGCTAAGCTGGGCAGTCCTCAGTCTGTGCCTCCATTCTGCCACTTACTGGTCCCTTAATCTCTCTGTGCCTCAGTTTCCTCATCTGTAAAATGGGAGTAATAACAGCACCTAAGCCTTAGACTTGTGGCGTGAAATGAATGAATATGACTAATCTGCTGGGCACTGTGCCTGGCACTCGATAAATATCAGTTATTGTTATCATCCTGCTGACCAAGCTACAGAACTAGGAGGTGACCGAGTCCAGAATTGGAACCAGGATGGTCTAAATCAAAGTCTCCTTCCCCAGCCCAGGATTGTGCACTGGCTTTTCCCATACCCTGCGGTCCCAGGGATGGGCAGGCATTTGCTTTGTCTCTAGAGGTGCTCACGGCTTGTCACCACCTGCTGACCCTGGCGCTGAGCACCCCCACTCCACCCCTTGAGCCCCACAGAGCCTCTTCCTGATTTCCTCCTCCTCTCTTCCTTCCCCACGAACGTGCCCTTGACATTCACTCTCACTGGTCTCACCTGAGTCTGAAGGCCTGGGCTGAAGAGGGGGAGTATCTGGGAGACGTGAGGGATACAGAGGGTGTCCTCAGAGGCAGGGGTGAGTAGAGGAGGGCCACTTGAGACAGGGGTGGGTTTGCAGCCCCCTGGGGATTCCTTATACCTAAGACACCACCCTTGAGCTAGGAGCCTTTGATCTGACTTCACATGTGAGATTTAGGTACGTCAGATGACCACAGATTTATATACTCTCTCCCCACCAAATGACCAAAGAACAAACTCAGGCAGATATTCCACACGTGGACATAGTAGGCAGGCCAGCCTTGGGTGGGAGGTTAGTGAGAAAGTGTGGGGAGGTGGGCCGATCAGGGAGGATTTCCTGGAAGAGCTGCTGCTTTTTAAAAAAAATATATTTATTTATTTATTTATTTAGGCTGCGTCGGGTCTTAGTTGCGGCACGTGGCATCTTTCGTTGCAGCGCGCGGGCTTCTCTTTAGTTGTGGTGTGCGGCCTTCTCTCTAGGTGTGGAGTGTGGGTTTTTCTCTTCTCTAGTTGTGGCACGTGGGCTCCGGAGTGCATGGGCTCTGTAGTTTGCGGCATGCAGGCTCTCTAGTTGAGGCACACGAGCTCAGCGGTTGTGACGCGCGGGCTTAATTGCCCCACGGCACGTGGCATCTTAGTTCCTTGACCAGGGATAGAACCTGCGTCCCCTGCATTGGAAGGCGGATTCTTCACCACTGGACCACCAGGGAAGTCCCAGAGCTGCTGCTTTTGCAGGCAGTGCGGGGCTGGCGGCTGTCCCCCATCACAGGAGAGCATGTTGCCATGACAGCAGGCACTGAGCCTTGGTACGAGAAAGGTCTAGGCGCCCTCTGGTCCTTTGCATCCGGGAGCCCCAGAGGTCTGACACCATGGGTTGGGGACACCAGGAGGACAGCTGGGTGAGGCCAGGTAGAGTGAGGCAGAGGTTGGCAGGCAGCTCATTAGGGCCTCGTGGGCCAGGGCTGGTGTTTGGCCTTCATTCTAAGTAATGGGAGGTCTTGGCAGAGTTTTAGCCGGGAAATGATCTGATTTGATTTAAGGTTTTAAAAGATCAATCACTCTAGTTGGGTGGAGAATGGAGGCTAGGGAACTAAGAGTGGAGGCAAAGAGACCAGTGAGAAGTTTGCATCATTATCCAGGCGGGAGGTGATGGTGGCCGGGACCAGGGTGATGGGGGTCAGAGAGAAATGGGTATATTGGAGATTTATTTTGGAGATAGAATTTCCAAGACAGTCCACTAGTTTTGAGGTTCGGATGAAAGAAAGAGAAGAATCAAGTGTGACTCCTTGGGAGGATTGGGGAGGAAGATACAAAGGGGAAAGGAGGATTCCTATTTGGGGCTTGTGGAGGCTGAGCTGCTAGTGAGACCTCTCGGGAGCGCTGGCGGGAGAGCCCGGGGCTCCGGAGTGAGAGCGGAGCCCTCCCCTCACTGCCTGAGTTCATATTCAAGGGTTTCCCAGGGGGTCATCCCTGCCAGAGGGATGATTATTCTTCCCACACAAGCTTCTAGAGAGACTCTAAAGGTAGAATCCAAACAGCAGGCGTGGAGAGCAGGTGGGGGGCTCATTCAAATGGGTGCTTTCTTTAGGGGCTGTGGATCCTCATAGAAAGTCCCTCTGTGCTGTCGTGGAGGTTGGTCGATCCTACCTCTGAAATGAAGGATTTTATGTAGTCTGGGGAGAGGAAAGGAAGAAAGAAGAGAAGAGGGGACTGAGAGAACGAGGCAGAAACACTAAGGCAGAAATGGGAGGGGGTGGGGTTAGAAAGACAGAGCTAGAATAATGATGCAGAGGGATGGAGAGAGGAGGATGGACATGGAGGTAGAGGTGGGGATGGGCTCAAGAAGCAGGTGCAGGTGTGCAGAGAGAGATGGAAATGCGGACGGACAGTGTTATCAGTCAGGGTCCCAGGGGGAGACAGTGGACACATTCAGAGCACACTTGAGAGTTTAAGGAAGGGACCATTGCCATGGCTTAGGTGCCATTATTACTCCCATTTTACAGATGAGGAAACTGAGGCACAGAGAGATTAAGGGACCAGTAAGTGGCAGAATGGAGGCATAGACTGAGGACTGCCCAGCTTAGCAGCCCCTGTCTTTAACAATTCCCTACCCCGACCACCACACAGTCAGGGACTGAGATGTTGTGGGTTTGGAGGGAGCCCGTGAGGGAGGGCAGAACACCAGGGAGGGGCCGCAGTGAGAAGCCAAAAGTCAAGGTGAGGGAGTGGGTACCAGCATCCAGCAAATGATGGAGGGGCCGTGGATGGGAGCCACAGCAGGAGACAGAGGGGCCAGGGCTGGGGGATACGTCCTCCACACCCTCTCCTCTGGCCTCGGACCTCCTGTCAGTGCCTCCTGGGTCAGCAGAATCCAGAGTCAAGGGATCTTGGTGATGCACCTAAGAGGTCAGACTTTTGGGGCACAGAGCCAGGCAGGGAAGAGCAGGGCAGGGATCTGGAAGGGCAGATGGAGATTGCACAGGGAGACGAAGTTAGGAGGTAGAGACAGGAGGGAGAAAGTGCTGACCCAGGGAGAGGGAGACAGAAATTTAGGAAAGGAGGCGGCCATCAGCTGCTGATGTCCCCTGCGTTCATTGGCCTTGGTTTCCTTAGAGCCATGGGACTGGGGCCCCGGATAAAACATTTTTGTCCCTAGAGCTCTGAGCTCTCTCCACAGAGGCCTTTGCTCCCGCCCTCGTGTTGACACCTGAGGATAATTAAAGGAAAATGGCCCTTGATGTCATGGTCCTGGGTTTGGGTTTTAACCTAATTAACTGTAGGCATCCCTGCCCCATCTTGCCATTCCTTCTGGAAGTCAGGGATGCTCTGGGCACGAGGAGGCAGCTGTCTTCTGAGCATTCCAAGGCCAGCTGGGGGCCAGCCCTCCTGCTACTCTGCCTGGACTCAATTAAACCTGGGGCTGGGAGGGTTAGGCCCTCAAAGGATGCTGGGGTCCCAAGCAGAGGCTTGGGCGATGTCCTGGCTGGTGGTGGTTTAGGAGGGTCCCGGCTCTTGGAGGTGTTTGAGATACACACCGTCCGCCCACCCCACCCTGTGGTATGGTCAGGGTGAGAAGCTTCTATATTCTGATGTGCTTGAAAAAACATTTCCCCCTGAGTGATGGAGCTTTGATTGCTCTGAGGACTCTGAGGAAGACCCAGGCAGGGTCATTTCAGGGGACCCATCAAGTCAGCCCAGGAAAGACCTGAGCAGCTTGAGGAGTCTTTGGGCTGCTGCTGACACTTCTTTGGTACCCCTGAAGCCCAGCCTGGGAGGCAGCTTTCCAGAAGCATCTCTGCTCCTTCTCTGTCCTGCAGCTGGGCTGACCACAGCCTCCTTCCCGGAGCAGCCCTTTCCTGGCATCCGTGAGGGGAGGGGGAAGGGAGTTCATATTGGTCAAGCTCCTGCAGAGCCTGTGCTGGAAACCCTCACTCCGAGGAGTAGTTAAGAGCAGAGTCTGGAACCAGATTACTTAGGTTTGAATGTTGGCTCTGCTCTGACTAGCTGTGTTCCCTTGAGCAAGTCACTTAACCTCTCTGTGTCTACTTCCAAGTGTTGTTGTGGAGATTAAAAAAAGCATATATGCGAAGCATTCAGAATTGGACCCGACCGATTGTGAGTGCTGCGCAGGTATTAGCTGTGATTGTGGTCTTGCTTTTGGACTCTCCCCAAACCCCACAAGCACCCCCATTTTGTAGATGAAGGAAGCAAGCCTCCGAGAGAGACGTGACCCGCCCAAAGCCGTATGGCTGAGGAAGGGCATGGCGGGCATGTACCCGAGCCTGTCTCACGCTCAGACTGCACCTTTTCTGCTGCCCATGTCTCTGGCTGGGCATTGCCTAAGCAAGCACAGAGAGAAGGAGGAAGTGAAAATTGTTCTGAAGCCCCCTTGTAGGTCCCCCCTACTCTCCAAAATCCTTTTACTGAGACGAGCTCGTGGCATTTCCCAAATTCACACTGACAGTCCTGTCCCTTGATCTCATGCCAGGCCAGCTGGTAAGGGGAGCCACCTTCCTCCTTGCCCCTCAGACGGTCAGATGACTGCAGCTCTGATGAAGAAAGCAGCTGGCATGGGGCTGCCCCATCCGTCACTTGGGGGAGCTTCTGCCCTGCTTCTTTGACAGGCTGCCCACTGTGTTCAGGCTCAGGGACCAGGTGACTGGGACCCGAGTGTAGATGACGGGACAGAGAGAAGGGTGATGCTCAGGTAGTGGCCAGCCCAGGGACCCACAGGCAAGCTTTCTGCCTTGACAACCGGGTTTGCTCTGATGGCCCAGCCTGTCTGTTTTGGTTCTGGGATTCATTAGCGAATCCCTCAGAATGGGCCAGAAGGGAATGGAGTGGAGTGTAAGGACAGAGCTTATATATGCCGTTGTGCTTGGGTAAGGAAGGTAAAGCAGGTCTGCTGAGCTAAATTCCCTTCCCTGTACCAGGAATTATAACCACGGACTCCCATAATCTTAGAGCTGGGAGTGCAAGTGAGAGATTTCTTGGTGCAATTGCTTCATTTTTCCAGATGGGGAAACTGAGGTTTGGAGATAGATAGGTTACTTCCCCAAGGCCACACAGCACATCTTGCAAGACTGAGCTGGACCTGGAATCTAAATTTCTAGAATCACAGACCAGTGTGCCTTCAGAGAGCTTTTCAAGTGTCGCCACAGTCGGGTCTGTGCAGAGCCAGCCTCCCGTGACCACGTCCCCACCCCTGCTTATTGTTAGCTGATCACAGTAACTAACATTTATTGAACACTTACTCTCTGCCAGGCACTCTTCCAAGTGCTTTACAAGTATTAACTTATTTTATCTCACCTCTTAAGAAGTAGTTAATAGCATTATCCTTATTTCACACATGGGGAAACTGAGTCACAGAGAATAATTTGCACAAAGTCATCCTGCTAGGAAATGGCAGAGTCACAATTTGAACCCAGATCCTTGAGCTCCAGAGCCCAAAGTGTCTTGAAGCTTAGAAAAATACAGCTTCAAGGGAACTGGAGCCAACTGTCCTCAAGTAGTCATCCACTTAATGGTCTAATTGCTTTGTGTGCCACTGAATTCCTTTCAAGAAAATCTTCTTTACTATGTCTTCGGTGGAGGGCCCCAGGGTCAGAAGTAGACTAGATTTGAAGTGGTTTCATGAAATGTGATTTAGGAAAATGATGTTAGTCTGTGGGAAAATCTTACAGCTAAGGGGAAAAGATCAGAACAAGGGGGCATAGAGAGGACAGTTGTCTGGCGGCCTGGGACAGGATGCAAGACAAGTGAGTTCTAATATGGGGTCAGTCTCTCCTTGATGTGTCACCCTGGTCTCTTCCAGCCCTACCCTGGACCTCAGAATCCCCATCTGAAAAAGGAGAAGTTGATCTAAGTAATGTTCTCTCTGAAAGACCTTTCCAGCTCTGACATTTGGGGATTTGATGAGCTGCTCCTGTTAATTCTTTTTATTTCCCAACAGGTTTACATTAGAATGGCCCCTTAAGAATTCCCTGTACTTTTCACGGGTATTTGCTTTCAAGTGAGATTTTCTTACCTATCCTGGAGTTGGACAATCCCAACTTGTTGGAATTGTTCCAATTCCCAATTGTTGGGAAGATCTTCCTTCTGTATAATTTAAGAGCCTTCTCTCCCATTCTTTCTTCCTTCCTCAAGGATCCTTTGTGTCTTTTTCTTAATGCCAGACTAAGTCAGGACATGATCCCAGGCTCAAATTTGCCATCACGTGTTGGGGGCCTGTCCAGGCCTGTACAGGAGAGATGTCACTGGTGGCTTTAGTATGCTGTTGCTGAGCAAAACGAACCATGGAGGGGAGAGGATGTGCTCCTTCCTCCCCTCAACCTGAGCCTCTCCAGCCAAGCGAGTCAGGCAGAGCCTTTGTGGGGCAGGAGTAGCAACTAAACCCACACATGCTGCAGTGTGAACCCCTCAACTCAACTCACCCCGTGACCTGGTTGAGATAGCCAGCTTCCTCAGGGAAGAGGGGAATCAGGATCACCTGATCTTCCTCCGCAGCCCAACAACTGAATGCAGCTTGAGATGCATCTCTTCCCAGTTTGTTTGAACATTCACCCAATCCACTCACTATTCACTCATTCACTCATTCATTCATTCAGTAATTCAACATTTGCTGAGCCCCTGCTGAGTGTCATATTCTAGGATGGCTCCTGGCCTCTCGGGAGCTTGTGGAACATTACAAAAGGACATGGAGTCTGGATTCGGATGGACCTGAGTCCAAGTCCTGGCTCTTGCACTAACCAGGTGTAAGATTTGGGGGAGCTTCTTTGCTCTTCTGATCTTCTGTGTCCTTACCTATAAAACAGGCATAATAATATTGACCTTCTCTAGTGGCTCTGAGGATTTTATCTATTTGGTGCCTGGCATGGTGTTGCATCAGACTGGAGACTCTTAATGTGCTCTCCTCTCTTATACCAGCCCTCCCACCCCCAAAGCAGGATCCAAGTTTCCCTCTCAGACTGGGAAAGACCCTGGGAGAGCATCTTCTCCTTCTCCACTGGTCACCTGACCCTCCCAGATGTCCCAAGCTAAGCCCATAGTAATGAACAGAGCAGGAGCTGACCATGGCACTGACTCACTCTCTCTTCACTCTCACTAAAGAGGAAGGGAATTGTATTCCACTGATGTCTTCATACTCCCCCGTAGACTCGCTGGATCCTCCATGACAATAATTTTTCCAAGTGTGAAAAGCTCTTTCAGACTCAGCTTGTAGGAACAGGCCTAGGAGAAACACTCTAGGGTGATGAACGGGTCAGGGTGACCAATCAAACCCAGGGTGCCAAATCCTCCAGCCCCCATTCCTCTGATGATGGTGGGGGTGGAGGGTAAAGTGAGTGGGGACCTTCAAATGCACAAAAAAGGCAACCATAGGACAGCCTCCTACCTGTCTCCCTGCTCTCTTCCAAACTACCCTGTACAGCAGCCAGATTAATCTTCTGGAAATCTTGCTGTCCTCTGAGAAAGAATCACAGAACACAAGAATCTGAATCCAGGCTAGCCTTAGTCACTTGCTTGACCCACAGAATGCTGTGGAAGTGACACTCTGGGGCTTCCAAGTCCAGGTTGTAAAAAGCTTTGCAACTGCTACATGGGTTTCTTAGAGTGTTTATCCAGAGGAAGCCAGCCAGCATGTAAAGACTCTCACTACTCTGAGGCCACCATGCTGTGAGGAAGGTCACTTTGGCCACGTGGGTAGACACAGGTGCCTGGCCAGCCCCAGCCATCCCAGGTGAGGGACCAGACCTGTGAATGAAGAAACATTGGAGACACAGCAGTAGCTGTGTGACCGCAACGGTATTAAAGACCAAAGTGAGCACTGCCCTGCTGAGCCCAGTCCACACACAGAACTTCGGGAGATAATAATACATTTGTATCTTAATCCACTCAGTTGTGGGGGTGATTTGTTACAGAATAACAGGTCACTGAAACAGGTCCCCCTGCTGTGTGAACCCACAGGCCCCTGAGCTTCTTCCAGTAAGCATTCATCATGAGTTATTGTGCCTACTTGTATTGGCAGAGAGGTGGGCTAGTCCACCAAGATTCTTCTCCCCTTCCACAGGGCAGTGTAATCGTTAGGAAGTGGTCACCCAGCCAGACAGCATTTCTCAGCTCCCTTTGCAACTTGGTAGGTCAGGCAACTGAGGTCTCACCAGTGGATTATGGGCAAAAGTGATGTACATCACGCCCACCAGCCTACAAAAATGTTTTGGGTGGTCTTTCTCTACCTGTCTGTTAGATGTGACTTTTGGAGCCATCCATTGAAGATGCTTCCACCTGCCTGGATCCTGAGGAGAACTCCCACCCACCCCACTGACTGATTTTTTTTTCCTTTTTTTTTTTTTTTGCGGTACGCGGGCCTCTCACCATTGTGGCCTCTCCCGTTGCAGAGCACAGGCTCCGGATGCACAGGCTCAGCGGCCATGGCTCATGGGCCCAGTGGCCCCGCGGCATGTGGGATCTTCCTGGACCGGGGCACGAACCCGTGTCCCCTGCATCGGCAGGCTGACTCAACCACTGCGCCACCAGGGAAGCCCCTGACTGATTTTTATGCGGGAGAGAAATAAACTTTTACCTTAAGCCACTGAGATTTGAGGGGACGTGGTGGTTCTAGTGCACGTTACCTTAATACTCCACTTGTAAATTGTGTGTTCTAGCCAGCTTGATTGCTAACACCACGAGGGCAGAGACATCGTCTGACTTGCTCGCCATTGTACCTCCAGCCCTAACCCAATGCCTGGCACTGGCATGTGGTGGACGTTTGAGAAATACCAGTGAGTGAATGAGTGCGTGGGCTATTTATTTATTTTCCTGCTGAATTATCTGACTCACACCTTACCCTCAGGCTAAACTTTGATGACTCAGCTGTCATGCTCAGCTGGTGGGTGTTATGGACGGCATACAAATTCATATGTTGAAACCCTACCCAACGTGTGTTGTATTAGGATGTGGGGTCTTTGGGAAGTAATTAGGATTAGATGAGCTCATGAGGGTGGAGCTTCTGTGAATGGGATTAGTGCCCTTATAAGAGCCACGGGAGAGCTTGCTTCCACTCTCTGCTCTTGGCCAGTTGAGGGTACAATAAGTCAGCAGTCTGCAAGCCAGAACAGGGTTCTCACCAGAACCCAACCAGGCTAGCACCCCAATCTCAGACTTCCAGCCTCCAGAGCTGTGAGAAATAAAATTCTGTTGTTTATAAGGCCCCCAGTCTCTGGTGCTTTGTTAGAGAAGCCCGAACAGATTAGGACAGCGATGAACCTGAAATGCAAAAATTCCTTTCCTCCCAGAGGCTCCCTGGAGAGGTGAGGAGCTGGGGAGTCTAGCTTGCCTTTGCTTTGGCCTTATTTTAATGACTGATTTTTTTTAGGTCTTTTTTTTCTTTCTTTCTTTCTTTTTTTTAGGTAGAAGAAGGTTAGGTGGGTGGCAGCTTCATTCTAGTCAGAAGCTAAAAGGCTCGTTGATTTTTCTGATATCCTTTGAATGGGCCCCTTCTCCATAGACAGCTTCTCGCAGCTGTTAGGACTTCAAATTCCTCAGGCATTGATGGGAACAGAGAAAAGATATGAAAGGCTTTTCGGCTGACACAAAAGAGGGGAAAAAAGAGGAATAAAAATGACAATGTGGTTAATACATGAAATGGTGAAATTTCTGGCACTCGCTGTATCATTAATCTGTCTAAAGTGCCTTTGATCTCTTCTGCTTTAATTAACTTGTAATTATAACATGATGATTTTTGCAGCGGGCAGAATCTGGGAGCTGAGCCCTGAAAGCAACTTCAGCCTCTGAGTAACATCATAAAGCAGGGTTTGCAGCATCTGCCTTTCAGAGGTGCGCTTCCCACATCTGTGTTTGCACACATGCACACTCATGCAACACACACACGCACACACCAGCCTTCCTCATTGCACATTCTCATGGATTAGTACCTATGGGCTCCTATTAAGTTTTATGAGTTTGGCCATAAAACTTGTTTTGGTTGATGGCGTGTTGACCAAAGTGACAAAAAACGCCCAGTCCTACTTTCTTCTGGTCCCAGAAGGAGCAGGAGATGCAGGCAGAGCAGTCACCCCAGTGCAGGTCAGCCTAGATCAGCCAACACCCAACAGACCTGTAAGTGCATGAGTATAATAAATAATTATCATTGTAAGTCCCTGAGTTTCGAGGCTGAGGCAGCAAGAGTTAACTAATATATAAGTGTGATTAGGATTCAAACCCAGGCCCACAGTTCCATCGGTGTCTAAGGCCAGTGTGCTTTCCTCAGTGCCATGTGGTCCCAGAGCTGAGGGCCCTCTAGGCTGTCGGTGTTTTTCAGACTGGTGAGCGAGGGGGAGGGGAGGACTGAGCACCAGAGCTCTGCCCCCATCACTCCTACATCAACTGTTCCACATCCATCTGTCTTATATTGACCTGCTAGATAAGACTTCATTGAAAGAATGTGTTCTGCTGCTTAAACAATGTTTAAAAACCATGTATTTACCCCAATCTCCTCATTTTACAAATGAGGAAACAGAGGCTCATAGAGGGACAGCAGCTTGGCCAAGACCACAGCTGGTTAGGGGTAGAGCCAAGATGTATAGGTCAAGTTCTCCGGGCCCCTTAGTCAGAAAATCACATCACAGTAGATGTCATGAATCTTTGAGACGGCAGGACTGGGCAGGGATGGTGGTGAGGTTGCAAGAAGAGGCTCAAAGAAGGGATGCCCCTGGGTGAGGTGACCTCCACCTCTTGCTGCCCTGGCTGACTCAGCTCATTCTCATCAAGGTTCCCAGAGGGATGGCTGCATGGCTGCTGCTCTCCCATGGCTGGACTCTGAGAGCCTTGAGGAGGGCTTTTGTGGTTTTGACCCCATTCACCCAACTTTCAGAAACAGATGCTGGGCAATCCACCCTCCCTCATATTCTGTCCTTGGGGTTGATGTGTGCCCGGGTCACATCCCTTCACCCCTGATCTCAAGGGAAGAGCTCATGACACCTCCTTTCTGGACACTGTGATTGGCTCAGAAAGGGCATGTGAGATAGTCAGACCAGAGATCAGTGGGGCTTTCTCTGAGCTCCAGGTAAGCTGAGCTCAAATGTGAGAGAGACAAGGAGATAGTCTTTCTGAGAAGGAAGCCAACATAAGAGAAATCAAGCTTAGTGAAATGACAGGAACCCAGCTTAGGAGGCACAGTCTGAGCCCCTGGATCAGGTTGTGCCTGAAGTCCACCCTCTCCCAGACTTAGGAGTTCGTTGAGCCAATAAAGTCCCTTGGCCTAGGCCAGTTTGGGCTGGCTCTTCCATCATGAGGCCTCATGCTGCTTAGATCCCTGGCAAACAAATGTATATTTCTCATTCTGTTCCCAGAGCTCTGAGCTATGAGAGTTCCAATCAAAGTTCTACTGCTGAAATGCTGTGTGATCTTGAGGGAGTCACTCACTCTCTCTGGAGTTCAGTTTTCTCACCTCTGATTTATGCTGGTTGCCTCAAAAGAGGTCTCGGGGCCCTCCCAGCTCCCAAACCTGTTACCTCCAAGCTCACTGTGTTCCGTCTTACTTCCCAGGCTTTGCAGGTGGTTCTCTGCCTGGAACATCTTTTCTACCCCACTGGCTCCAAACACCTTTCAAAATTCAGCACAGCTCACTTCCCCTGGGAAGCCCTTCTGATTTTGTTCCAGCCCTGTTGGATTTGGACTTTCCACCTCTGGGCTCTTGTGGCTCCTTTGGTTGCTGTTGAGCTGGAGGGAGTTTCCTCTGTGTGATGCTAGCTGGACCAGTCAGAGATACAGCTGGAGACTGGTCCCTTTACTATGTGCTGCTCCATGTAGTAAATGCTGATGCTGAGAAAACAGGCTGCAGTTTAGAGAATAAGCTCTCAGTGTGGCAGAGGCTGGAGCCAGAGATGGAGATGGCCCCCAACTAAGCACACATGTCACAGGTGCCCCCTTTTCCCAGCACCACCTCCACTCCTCTCCCTGTCTATCCTTCACATGTATTTCCAGCTTAACTCCTTAGTCCTTTCTCTCCCTCCTGCTTGTCATCCTTTCCCTCTCTAATTCCAAATAGCCACACAGATGAAGGATGAAGGCAAGCTGGATCCTCTAAGAAGCCACCCGGGGGAGCCCCAGCTCATGGAGGCCTGGCTCCCTGGTGTTACAGCCTGGGGGGCTCCAGCCCCCTGCTTTTCTCTCTAATTATTTCATGCTGGTGACAGCCTTATTTTCCCAACCTGACTGTAAAGACCCCAGAGGCAGGACTCTGAGGTTCATCTCTGGCTCCCTAGCAACTGGCTTGGACCTGGCACAAAGCTGGCCCCTGGCACACTGTTGAATGACACACAGTTTTGTTCCCAGTTGTGTTCAGTGCAGGGCTGGGAACACACGTCTTCCGGCGATTACATGTAGATTATGTGTGGATGTGTCCTGGTGATTACCGGAGGCTGGATGGGTAGACTGAACTCACGGTGAATGACTAGTAAGTACCAGACTACGCAAAGCGCCTTGTGGGCAACATCTCATTTAATCTTCCCAGCACCTTTATGGTGGGGAGTCATTCATTCATTCACCCAACAGATATTTCTTGAACGCCTTCTGTGAGTCAGGCACTGCCCTAGGCACTGGGATATAGCAGGGCCCATATTTTCATCTGACAAGCTGAGGCACACACCAATGCAGAGACCTGCCCAAGGGTCACACACCTGCTTGATGTCTCCAGAATTCAGACCCAGATCTGTCTCTCTCCAAGTGCTGAGCCCAAAAATGCTGTGCAAATTGCTTCTGCAGATCTTGCTTGCCTGAGATATCTTTCCTTCAAAGCTCCCCAGCTCCTCTCCTTTGCCCATTCCCTCATCACTCACCCACTCACTCATTTGATCTTTGTCTTATTAGTTCAATTACTCATCCATTCAGTCATGTATGTACTCATTCATTCAGACGCTTCATAAGTTCCTGGCATGCCTAGATCCCATGCTGGGCATTGGTCACAGCAGGTAATAACTCAGCCAACATCAAGCCTAGAAGCCAGGAGGGGATTTCCACAGGCAGACTTCCAGCTGCACTGTGGGAGGAAGAGGGAGATGGGTCCATCCCCACTAGGCCTGGACCAGCCGGGCATTTCTCCAGGTATGGTTAACACAAGCAGAGGGAGGCAGAAGGTGAGAAGACAGCAGCACAGAGACCAGTGTTGGGAGCCCTGGAGAGTCAGAAGCAAACTGTGAGCAAATGTCAGTATTTTGGGACGGGAAATAAGCACTATGCAAATGAGATGCAAAACGATGCAAATCATGGCCATTCAATTTCAGTCCAAAGCTACTTTTGGTAATAAGTCTACAGCAGGGCTGGTAATGGAAGAGAGGGTGCATCAGCGGGGCCAGCATGAGGGCTTCCAATGTTTAAACGTTGGCTCAAACTCTTTTTTTGGTAAACACACTGTAAGCAAAAAGAAGAAATGAAAGAAAAAAGAAAGAACAAGGAAAAGAAAAGGAAAGGAAAGGAAATAATTAAAATCTAGAGGCCATGAGTCATCAATTGAGGTTTCTGTGGTGGAGGAGAGATTAAGGAAGGAGAGGTGGCTGGAGAAGGGGAGCTGTGGCTGACCCAGTGAGAGCACCTGGCACGCCAGGGAGAGTAACAAGGAGGGACCCGGTGCAAGATGTAGGTATCAGGTATCTATCGCCGTAGAGATGCTTCAGAACAAACAGCCACGAAACCTCAGTGGAATACGATTGATTGTAAACATGTATGTTTGCTCATGAGTCTCTGGGTCATCTGGGTGGTTCTGCTAAGATGAGTGGGCCTGGGCAGGGCACACTCATCTGTCTGGTCAGTTGCAGGTCAGCTGAGCGGCTTTGCTGATCTTGGCTGGGCTCTCACGTGTCTGGGCCTGGCTGGGATAACTGGGTTGATTGGACTCTGCTCATTCCTCCGGCAGGCTAGCTCAGGAGTGTTCTTATCAAAGGTAGAAAAGCAAGGGAGAGACCCAAAATGCCTACGACTCTTGAGACATAGGCTAGAAACTGGCGTATAAGCATTTCTGCCTCTGTTTGTCAAACAAGTCACTTGGCTAAGTCCAGATTCAAGGGTGGTGGGGGGAGGGGGGATCTAGGTTCCTTCTTGCAGTGGGTAGAGCTGCACAGTCACCTTGCAAAGGGCATGGATAGAAGAATGGCTGAAGGATAGGACCATGTTTGCAATTAATTTATAAGAGGGTAACTTTGGGTAAGTCGCCCGCTCTCTCCAGACCTGCTTTGTCATCTCTGAAAAGAGGAGGTTGCCTGGATGATCCTTCCAGCTCAGCTACCCTGAGTATGTACCTCATCTCAGGCCTCCAGGGCCCAGCTGGATTCTAGCTGGTAATAGTGAGGAGAGGGCCTTTGCCTCTGCTCCTCCTCCACTGGGCCCAGGAAGTGCCTGCCCTAGGATCCCAGGCATCTTTCATCAGGGATCAATAGCTCTTTCCTCTTCTAATGGGCTCCCTGATGGCTGGTGGCTGTGGCAGTACCGTGGGGAGAGATGTATTAGCCCCCCTTGTCCCCCAGAGGAGTGTTCATCTTTAATGGATAGAGGGACGTGGCTGATCCTGTCTCTCCATCGTCTGAGATATTAATGAGGCTTTTATGGATTACGCTTCACTGAGGAGAGTGAAACAAAGGATAGGACTCTCTCACAGGCCCAATTTCCATGTGCTGAAACCTGTAGAAACCTGCTTACATGGAATTATCCCATCCATCCACCCATCCACCCATCCATCCATCCATCCATCCATCCATCTATCCAACCATCCATCCATCCATCCATCCATCCACAGTCTTTTTAAGATCTCCTATGTGCCAGGGCAGATACAGATAACACAGAGATGAATAAAACACAACCCAAGCCTTCAAGGGGGGAAGACACACAAGTAAGCAGTCAATGGACCATTCTGGGTGTTAGGTGCAACTCAGCATGGAGAAAAGAACCCAGCAGAGGTCAACTATGCCCCAGGTCTAAGAGGGAGTCAAATCCAGACTGAGCACAAGGGAAAAGATGTGGCTGGCTCTCTGCAGGCTCACACCATCTGGTGGTGGGTCCCAAACTGCCTTCCATTATCTAAAGGATGAAGGGTAACCCCAAGCCAGAGTACGAGGATCAGAGCCCTGACCTTTTTGGCTTACATTTAAGAAGCCAACCCAAGGGAGTCCATATGGGAGAACACCATGGTGTTGGAGTGTGTATATGCAGGACCCATGCGGCTGAACTCCACACTTTCTGTTGTGTGGCCTGGGCCTGAGGGAATGGTCACTCCATCCTGCCCCTGGAGCCTTTGATCAGTTATAAACAAAGGTCCTGAGCTCTCTTGCTTTGTGGCCATCTTGGGAAGGGTTGCTTAGCAGCCAGTGGGGTGAGTTCATCCGCATCAACGCTCCAGGGGGCTTTCCCCTGAGAGTAACTGGTCCAATTTGAAATATCCAGGTAAGAGGCTGTGTAGATGAGACTCTGGCTCTGGGCTCCATCATCCACCCAACCCTCTTTGCCAGGGTGAGTGGAGGCAAGGGCAGGAAGGACCCGATAAAGGAGAGACCATCTTCCTTAGCAGGACAGAGCCCACCCCAGACTCCCAGATAGGTGCTTTACCTACTTTTGCAGCCACAGAAGAATGTGCAAGTACTCAAAATTAGGCATATAATTTTAGGGAGACTCCTAAAGTCCCAGGATAAGAACTCTAACTTTAGGACTTAGATTAGTTCCACCTAATTAGACTTCAAACTCAGACCACTAAGACATTCTACTATCATTAGAGAAAGCTGGTACCCAGCCCCTGCCAAGATGGGAAGGGGAGGGGTTTTGAGGCACTGCCTCAAAGTTACAACTGCAGTTCCCTGCCGCTGAGAGATGTAACTGCCCAGGAAGATGCAGGAAGGCAGCCATTTCCCTCTGTAGTCAGAGCCAGGAGATGCCAGGCAAACAGCAAATTTCACACCCAATGCGAGTCTCTTCACCATGGAAAACCTCAGTATCGATTTATCACTTATTGCTTCTCCAGTTCCAAAGATGGATTGTGTAGATATGTAAAATAAGTGCAACATATGAAGGAAATACATTTAAAATGTACGAGAATTGGCCAATTTTGCAATATTTCACCTCAATTTTATATGTTGGCAAATATATTTGAAATACATGTGTGCTAAGCATGACAAATATATAGAAACTAAAGTTCTGTTATTTTGCTGCAATGGGCTAGGGGAATAGCTCTGAAATAATATTCTTCTGTCTGCAATAAAGGCTTTTCTCTGAAGCCGTCTTAATGCTGTGAACAAAACCTAGAGCTCTCTCAAGGACTTCTTCCTTTGAATTACTGCTCCCCTCCATGGCCTTTCGCCATGATGAGTTTGGCAACCACTGGGTGGGTGGATGGAGATCCGGCCCCTGATGCAGCGGGGGGAGGGGAGCATGAGCCCCCTGGCCCAGAGAGATGAGCGTGGAGAGGATGGTGAGCATGAAAAACACACCCCCAGGACACAGCGTCTGTGTGACAGGCCTGCCACGCCCAACACCTGCCTCCTGGAGACACACCTTAACTGTCACCATCTCCACCTGAGTAACAGTCCTCCGGGAAACTGGAGACACACTCAGTTTGAGAGGTTGGCTGCAACTGCCTGTGTGGCATGGCAGCAATAGGCTGGGGAGGGGTCTAATGGCCTCAGGGAATCATACTCCGCTGTCAAATGGATTTGGATCTATACTCTCTATTCTTTGGCTTGCGCTTCTGGAAGGTCACATAAGCTCTCTGAGACTCACTTTTCTTGGCTATAAAAAAGGAGTAAAAATTCCAACTTTATATGATTGTCATTACCCCACTGCACAATTTGTAATTAATTCCAGGGGGCGCCATTCACACAGTACTCTCTAGGTAGATGGTGCTCTCTGAAGTTACACAGTGCACTACCTTTGCAGCTGTACATGGTAGCTCTGCATGATATAAAGGCCCTGGCGCATGGTAGGTATGCAATAGGCACAACCAGTTCTAGATTGTTGGATGTGGCCCAGAGTAGGCTGTTTTGCATACTGATTAAAAGGGACGATATTGGAATCAGACGGCCTAGATTCAAATTTCTTCTCTGCCACTTCCTAGCTCAGTTATCTTGGGAAAGTTCTTAACCTCTGCCTCAGTTTCCTCTTCCGTAAGACAGGGATAACAGAGCTGCCTGCAGAGGTTGCTGTGAGGATAAAGTCTGATAATTCAAGTCTGAGCCTTTATTGACCAGTGTCTGGCAAATGACAGATGTTCAAAATGTTAGTTTCCACAGGGCAACTGGATAGACAGAGTGAGAGTATGGCCACCATGAGGCTGAGAGCAGTCAGAAGCAACACACCAGATGTACCCACAGTAGTATGGGTTGACTGCAAAGCCCAGTGCTGGGATGGAAATTCCATTTAAGTACATTGAAAATGCACACATACAAAACAAAAATATGTATTTTACAAAAAGACATACAAACAGAAGGATACACATAAAATGCATCAGAAGGGTTGCCTGTAGGAGGGGAGAGATGGACTGAGAAATGGGGATGAAAGGGACTATGTAGGTAAGAATGGGGTGCGACCAAACCACAATTTGTTGTTATGTCTCTGGACAATGCTCTTTTCCAGATCCAGTGAATAAAGGATCATCTAGGACTGAGTCCCATCGAATTTCTGAGCTGGGTGATACTTCAGAAACCGTCCAGCTCACCTACCTCCCAGACAAGGGGAAGAGAAAGAAAGATAGTAGACTGGGCAGCACAGTCTGTGGACCACGTGACCGTGACGAAGGGTGTCTTCTCTAATAAGAGGGGTGTCAGAAGTTCCCCTCTAAGTATACATTGCAGTGAGGTAACCTTCTCTGCAGCACTGGACAGATGTAGTCATGGCTACTGCACGTGATGCCTCATCCGGTGGGTTTGGAGGGAATCAGGAAAATAGGGTGGTGTCCCGCAGCTGGGCCAGTGCAGCTATAGGGAGGAGGTGTGAGAGGCGGAGAGCTCAACAGGAAGAACTATGATCTGGAAGTGATGGTGAGACCCTGCTCCCTAGGAGTGCCCTGAAAACTTGGGGAGAGCATCGGGCTAGCTGCAGGATGTCAGATCGGGGACTTGAGCCAATATATTTCAGTATTAAAGGCCAGGGGTCCTTGTCTTATGCTGGGTCACAAGAAGAACCTAGAAGCAGAACTGATCAACTTGCCCCTGGGCAGGAGTCTCCCAGAGTCTTGGGGGCATGTCATTAACAGTGCAAGAGTAGCAGAACTAAAAATGCAGGACTGAGAGAGGGGAGGTGTCAGGCATAGAGACATTAAAGTTTTCTGGTTGAAAAGTAGACGAATGAATGATTGGATGGGTATTATATGCAACACCTGCTACCTAATTTGGTAGAATTTTTCAGCTTTTCAACTAGTAAGTTTGGGGCCGTGTCGCTCAGAACCATCCTTTATTCAGTTGGTTCCCTTTCACTCTACCTGTTCCTCTTTCTTCCCCTCTCTCCTGCTCGCCTCACCTGCATATCTTTTTTTAAATTTTTAAATTTTTTTAACATCTTTACTGGAGTATAATTGCTTTACAATGGTGTGTTAGTTTCTGCTGTATAACAAAGTGGATCAGCCATACATATACATATATCCCCATATCTCAACCCTCTTGCATCTCCCTCCCTCCCACCCTCCCTATCCCAACCCTCTAGGTGGTCACAAAGCACCGAGCTGATCTCCCTGTGCTCTGTGGCTGCTTCCCACTAGCTATCTGTTTTACATTTGGTAGTGTATATAAGTCCATGTCACTCTCTCGTTTCGTCCCAGCTTACCCTTCCCCCTCCCCATATCCTCAAGTCCATTCTCTACATCTGCGTCTTTATTCCTGTCCTACCCCTAGGTTCTTCAGAACCTTTTTTTTTTTTTTAGATTCCATATATATGTGTTAGCATACGGTATTTGTTTTTCTCTTTCTGACTTACTTCCCTCTGTATGACAGACCCTAGGTCCATCCACCTCACTACAAATAACTCAGTTTCATTTTTTTTATGGCTGAGTAATATTCCATTGTATATATGTGCCACATCTTTATCCATTCATCTGTCGATGGACACTTAGGTTGCTTCCATGTCCTGGCTATTGTAAATGGTGCTGCAGTGAACACTGGGGTACATGTCTCTTTTTGTCACCTGCGTATCTGCTCTTGCTCCTCTGGTGTTTCTCTCCTTCCTCTTCTTCTCCTCCTTGTCATAAAGATGCTGCTCTGTAGACCAGCCTTGAACCCAGTCCTTGAAGATGCTTCCCAAGTAGGAAAAAATTGGACAAAGGCTTCATGTGCCTCAGCTGTCCACCTAACCTCAGGTCTCCCCAGGGGACAGGGGGCCCTTCAAGCTACTAATGAGACAGGCAGGGTCCCAGGAGGGAAGGGCTAGGCACCTGGAGGTGTGGGCCTGCGTGTACATTCTTGCATTTCCACAGAACGGAGGCATGAATGCACACAAGAATACACACATGTGGACACATGCAAATACAAAGGCATGCCTTAGAGGCACCATGTGCACACACAAACATGGCCCCATACATATGCATCAAAATACAGATGCACACCTAGATGTGTAGGCATGCACATACCCACCTGTTGATACACACACATGTATGCATCTATGCATAAGCATACACATGGAAAGAAATAGACACCTATGTGCAGCCATGCACACACAGAGGTGAGCCAGGAAATGGAAGAGGAAAGCCCACCCCACTCCCCACCTGACACACAGACATACAGACCAACAGGCATACGTTCCTAAAGTAAAGTACCACACAGGTGCTTGGGCAACTACAGCCAATAGCCTCTTCCCTGACTCTCCCCCACTCCCCTCCTAGCATGTGGGGTGAGGACGTGTCTGCCGTATGTTGGGGCTGCAAAGAGCCAAAGCAGAGACACATGACAGGACCCTCACGGAAGCCTCCCTATATCATGGGAGCTCTAGCGTCCCTCCCGGGATCAGGTCTGTAACCCCTCAAAGTGACTGCAGAGGAGTTTCTGCTAATTCCCTGTGCTTGTGTTGGCAGAGGAATTCCACTGAGATGATGCTTCCACGTGAGAGGTCTGGATACGGGACACACTGCCGTATCCCCTTCACCATGCACACAGCCCAGCCGAGGTTGCCATGAGAGCCCCAAGCTTCAAAGAAAGGCTTGCAGGTTTCCAGGGGGCTGGGCAGACATGCCTCCTCAAGCAGGAGCCTGTGTCTGTCTTCCTCTTCTTGGCGAGGCTGTGGGGTGGGTACGATGAGCCCTGGGGAGCTAGAGTGGGAGCCAGTGCTGGGGCACCAGCCAGGCCCTGCACACAGCATGTCTGCTCATATTCTCTGCTTTTTTCTCTCTTCCCTGGACAATAGCTTCCTGCTTCCCGCTTGCGTCTTTGGGAACATTCTCTGCATATCAGTCAGAAAGAGTCTGTTAACATATAAGCCAATCATGTCACTTCTTTGCACAGAACCTTCCAACGGCTTCTGTTTCATCAACAGTAAGTTCGAGGCCAGCACAGCCTCTGGGATGCCCTTCCTCATTTGGCCCTGCGTTGCTTCCCCTCCCCGCTCTGCCCACCTAGCTCTCTCCCCTCCAGCCACACCAGCTCCCTTGCTGTGGCTCAAACGCACCAGGTCTGATCCTGCCTCAGAGCCATGCTGATCCCTCCCCTGGAAATGCTTCTGCTCTCTGAATATCTGCATGACTCACTTAAATGTCATCTTCTCTGTGAAGCCTTCCTTGGACACCTGATCTAAATTTGCATCCTGCCACAATTTCTATGGCCTTTCCCTGCTTCATTTTTCTCTGGAATACAGCATCATCTGACATACTGCACATTTTACATATCTATCCTGTCTACTTTCTGTCTCCCCACCATAACATAAGCTCCATGAATGAAGGGGTTTTGTTTGTTCTGTTTAATGCCTCCGGTAGTACTCGGTACAAGGTGGGTGCTCAATACATATTTGCTGACTATGTGAACAATCCTGTGAGGCCAGCATTTTTACTCCCATTGTACAGACGAGAAAACCGATGATACTAAAGCTGCGGTGATTTGTCCACACTCACAAAGCCAGCAGGCGGCAGGGCTTGAATCTGAACTCAGGCTGATCTGGCTCAAAAGCCAGAAGCTGTATTTAACCTGCCTTGCTGCCACCTGCAACCACGCCGCAAATAACCACGAGCCATATACCTTGTGTAAACTTCAAACCTGTGGTTGTCAAACTTTGGTGCACATCAAGATCAATGCAGATCCCTGGGTTCCACACAACCCTAATTAAGTCAAGTGGGTGCTTCGTGAAGCACACCTGAGAAGCACAGTTATATACTCTTTTCCCAAGATACCCAAAGACCCATGATATTACTTGGCTAAACCCTCCTATCACGTTCCAGAAATGATTTTCTCTGCACTTCCTTTTCAAAAACTTAATGTACCTGGGTGGTGGTAGTGGCAGCTTTTTTTTTTCTTTTCTTTTCTTTTTTTTAAGGATCTGGCTATCTAGGGTCAGGGGCAAAGGGAAAATAACCTTTACTGAACTCCTATTACTTTTGAGCACTCTTTTAGGAACATTATATGTGTTTTTAAAAAATTTTTTTAATTGAAGTATAGTTGATTTACAATGTTGTGTTAGTTTCTGGTGTACAGCAAAGTGATTCATATATATATATATATATATATATATATATATATATATATACATTTTCTTTTTCTTATTCTTTTCCATTATGGTTTATTACAAGATATTGAATATAGGTCCCTGTGCTGTACAGTAGGACCTTGTTGTTTATCTATTTTATATATAGTGGTTTGTATCTACTAATCCCAAGCTCCTAATTTGTCCCTCCCCCACTCCCTTTCCCCGTTGGTAACCATAAGTTTGTTTTCTACATCTGTGGAGCGTTACATGTGTTGATGAGGCAGACAACTGTTGTAGCTTTGTGCATGGGCTCTAGACTGACTGCTGGGGTGAGATTTGGTTCTATCACGTTTGCTAGCTGTGCAAACTTGGGTGACTTATTTAACTTCTCTGAGCTTCCATTCCCCTATCTGTGGAATGCTGACTTTGTTGCAGATGATTGTCTCCAATGTTAATTTCTTTTTTTTTTTCCTTCTAGTAATAAAATTGGTGAATTTTAGCAAGGCACATGGTCACCAGATAGAAACTACATTTCCCATAGTCCCGTGTTACTAGGTGTGGCCATTTGAGTATGTTCTGACCAATAAGATTTAAGAGAAGTTATGGGATCAACTTCCAGGTCATGCCCTTAAAAGAAAAGGGGATATCTCTCCCTCTCTCTCCCCCTCTGCCTGCTGGTGAGAATGCTGGGCCATGTGGACAAAAACAGAACAATAAAGTTGAAGGAGGCCTTGACTCTGACATTGTGAAGCTATCTTATCAGTCCTGGATCAACTGTTACCCAAGAGAGAAACTTCCATCTTGTTTAAAGCACAGTTCCTTTGACTTTTGTTACAGCAACTGAGGCTGTTATCTTAACTAAAACCAACTTTGGTACCAGACTGTTGTGCTTCCATAACAAAACATAAACTATGAAGCTGTGGCTTAGTGGCCAAGGAGCAGGTGTTAAAGCTGGAGGTATCTCAGAATAGGATGATGGCAGCCCTTGTTATGATAAACATCTGATATTGCCCGGGGTTCCTTGAAAGCAGATCATGTGCCAACAGTGTCTGTAACTCTAGCAGGTCCGTTGTAACTCAGAATGTAATATGTATTGGCTGATTCTTTCATGTTTAGCAGATCTTATGGGAGAGATGATCTCAGGCTACTTATAAAACAAGATTTGGAGGAGGAAGTCTTAATAGGCAGGAGAGAAGACTGAAGCCCCAACCTTTTCTCATACACCTCAAGGCAGACTGTAGGATAGAATATGGCAGCCAAGGTCAGATCAGACTGTTGCCTCCTCACCCAAACCTACTGTCCCAGGTGGCCCCCAGGAGACCTCCTCTGGGTTGGAACAAGAAAAAGATACCAGGAAATGAAAGATGAGTTTTTATTTTTATTTTATTTTATTTTTTAAACATTTTATTGAAGTATAGTTGATTTACAATGTCATGTTAATTTCTTCTGTACAGCCAAGTGTACACATATATATTCTAAGTTGTACACATATATATTCTTTTTCATATTCTTTTCATTATGGTTTATCACAGGATAGTGAATATAGTTCCCTGTGCTATACAGTAGGACCTTGTTGTTTATCCATTCTATATATACTAGTTTGCATCTGCTAATCCCAAACTCCCAATCCTTCCCTCTACCAATCCCCTCCCTCTTGGCAACCACAAGTCTGTTCTCTATATCTGTGAGGTTTTTTTTTGTTTGTTTCGTAGAAAACTTCATTTGTGTCATATTTTAGGTTCCACATATAAGTAATATTGTATGGTATTTGGAAAGAAGAGTTTTTAAACAGAAAAAATATACCTAGAAGAAATTTTGGTTGTGGTTACTTGTACATGGTGCTGACTGGAAGCAAATAGAAGGAAAGCTTACCCAATTCTTGAGGGAATTATTTTGCCAAAGAGACCACAGTTTTCTTTGAGACAAGTTGATCTCCGAAGGCAAGAGCCTGCTTCTGGAACGGGGCTTACCATGCTCCTCAGCACCTCTAGCCAAGCCCCACTGTTCTTGGAAATGCACATTTCTGCCCTGGCGTGCTAGAGCTGGGCCTTGGAGCTTACCTTGTTCACCTTCCCATTGTTTTGCCTGTGGGGAAATGGAGGACAAGAGAGGGATGGTGCTCAGCCAAAGACCACACAGCTCCATGGTGGATGAGGTAGAGAGCAATCACCCTCATCGCAGGATTCACCACAGGGTTTCTGCTTATTGTCAGCTCCTTAATGCATAACTTCTGGGGCACGTGTAATGAAAAGAAGTGATGTTTGTGAAAATAGTGCACGAAAATGAGGGATCATGAACCAGGACGCTGGCACCTGTCACAGTTGTTGCCCCAATTCCCACTCGTTCTGCCTCCTTCCAGGGGAATAGGGAATGTTCTGGCAAGACAGATGGAAAAGCAACCCCAGGTGTAAACAACACGTGGACTGAGTTTGAATCCTGATCATGCCACTTACTACCTGTGTGACCTTGAACAGGTGAATTACTTCTGTGGTGTCGGTCTCCTCATCTGTAATAGTAATGCTTACCACACGGGGTTGTTGTGAGGTTGAGATGAGGAAATAATATAAAATGTTTACCATGGTGCTGGCACATGTCAATATCTGTTAATGCAAAGTGCTCCGTCTTCGTGATTTTGTACAATTGTTTATTCCTTATTTGCATTGCAATCTGATGGCGCCTGAGTCAGCCTTCTCCATTCTCCAGCCCCACTCTCCCTGGTCTCCAAGCAGAGGAAGAGAGAGATGTTTCTAAGGGCCATGCCTGGAAGTGACAGACATTACCTTGCCCAATCCTACTGGCCAGAAGCTGTCAATGGCACAACCACCTCACCAAGGGCGTGCTGGGGCACCATGTGCCCAGGGGAGGGAATGGTGTCTCGGCCACATCTAGGCTATAATACTGGCTCGGTCTCTGGTATATTGTGTGATTCTCTACATGCTGTTCAACCTCTCCAAAGCTCACTGTCCTCATTGTAAATGGAGCTGATGATACCAGTTTTATTATTACAAAGTTCACATAAGGAAAGTAACGTTCAAAGTGCCTAATGCATGGAGGATGTTTGGTGAACGTTATTTTCCTACCTTTTTTGCTGAACAGGCCTCCTCTTTGCCCCACCTCCATCGTTACTCCCTTCTCAGCTCTTCTGTCCTCCTCTCTCCTTCCTTTCCCTGCGGTGAGCAGGTGACAGCTGGCAGGGCTCCTGGGCTGCAGTCACTGAACTGGCCCATTTTAAACCAAAGGGTCAAAGTTACCAAAGAAAATCCAGAGAGGGAAGGTTGTGGCTTGGAGTCGGTGACTGGAGCCACATCCCCTGCCCCCCAACATAAATCTCTGGGGAGACCATTAGTGGACCCTTCAGCTCAGAGACAAATTACAAGGCAGGGGGATCAATGTTACTTTTTCCACAAGCTGAATTCATAATGGCTTATAACAAAATCGATGCAAATCTTCATGAATAAAGTGATGGCAGGTACATGTTAGAGTAATAAGGGGGTGAGAAGGGAGGAGAAGCCTCAGCCAATCGGCAGTGGAGGTGGCATCCCAGGAGGGAGCCACCTGCACAGATGCTCTGGGGTTTGGTCCCCTGTGCAGAGTAGCGACACCCCTCCCGGACTGGCCTCAGCCAGTGAATGCCCCCAGGAGGGAAGGGGCCTGCGGGTGGGAGAGGAGTTAAGAAGAGATGACATTTTCTTGCAAGTTTACTCTGAGCTTCATCCTTGATGTTCTTACGGGAGCCTCAAAGCTTGATGCCATCAAAACCCTCATTTCGCAGCTCAGGAAACTGAGGCTCAGAGAGGTGAAGCAACGTGCCTGGTGTGGTTAATAACTAGCCATGCCTGGATTTAAACCCAGGTCCCCCCTATTCCAGAGGCCGAGAGTTACTTCTTTAAATGAGCATTGCCTCCCTGTCCTGTGTTTTCCTGACTCTGCACCTCTGCACGTGCGCACCCTCTGTCTGGGGCACCTCGATCCTCTCTTTCCTCCACCCAAGAAAGAAACTTCTCATCCGTCCTCATGACTTGGCTGCAGTGTTGCTGTGAAGGCTGGCGGCATCTGTGATGTCTTCAGCTGGCATTGTCATGCCCTCCCGGTAGGATTTTGGGTGCGGTCCTGGGTGGCCCCTGTGACATTGTCTAGAGAGTGTTTGTCCTCCTGGAGTAGCACTGAGCTACTCCAGGGTTGGATTGTATCCTGTTTTACTATCTCCTTTTCAATCCACCCACCTAAATACCAGCACTGATATTCATCCTTCCATCCATTCAATCATCTGCCCAACCAACCATTTGTCCATCCAACCATGCAAGAATCCATCCATCTGCCCCACTAGCATCTGTCCATCCGTCCATTCATCCACCCACCCATCCATCACTCTGTCCTTCCTTCCTTCCTTCCATCCACCCACCCATCCATCCATCCATTTCCAGGTAGCTCCCAGGAACTGCAAAATTATAAGATTTTATGCTGACAGATGCTACAAAATGGATGAACCTTGAAGACATTATGCTAAGTGAAACAAGAGAGTCACAAAAGGACAAATACTGTACAATTACACTCATAGGATGTACTTAGAGCAATCAAATTCATAGAGCCAGAAAGTAGAATCATGATTGCCGGGGGCTGGGGGAGGGAAGATTGGGGAGTTAGTGTTGAGTGGGTATAGAGTTTCAGTTTTGCAAGATGAAAAAATGTCTGGAGATGGAGGGTGGAGATGGCTACACAACAATGTGAATGTGTGGAATGCCACTGAACTGGACACTTAAACATGGTTAAAATGGTAAATGTGATGCTGTGTGTATTTTATCACAATTATAAATTAATTAATTTAGAAAATTATCAGATTTCCTAAGGAGGCTGCAGTATATCCCTTATACAGAATACCACCCCTCCCCACCTGTTCCAATCCAAACTACTGGTCAAGCTCTACCTGAACTTCCACCTCCCCCGAGCAGAAACCTGCAGGTTTCTGCAACCCCCTCCAGCTCTCCTGCCTTCAATTCCCCAGGTGCTCATGGTTTTCACATAGTTATGGCTATGTTTATAGGAGAAGAAGTTTATGGCTATGTTTATAGGAGGAGAAGTGACAATGCCTTTCCTCATATACAGATGGGAAAACTGAGGCTGGGGGAGGTTAAGGGATTATATCAGGCCACCCAGGAATACTGGGCGGTGCAAGGATGGGCAACAGGTTTGTGGAGGGTGGTTTACTTCCAATATTCCAGGCTAAGAATCTGGCTGTGATGGCATGACTTTGCCTTCCAGAGACCTTGACCTGGCTTTCTCTTCACCTGCCTTTCCCTTCTTATGGGTCGAAGGAAGTGGGGAGAGGTAGAGGAAGTGTCCGCCGCCCAACCATGGTGGGTGGGAGAGAGCCTCATTTCTTCATGGCAGCCTCAAAATCGTCCTTCTTTGCAGTGGATCTTAGCATCTCAGAGCATCAGGGCTAGAAGGGGCCCCGTTGCTTCAGTTCAGCCCCCACCCATATTCCAACCAGGAACACCAAAGCCAGACACGGGAAGCAGCCTGCCAAGGAGAGGTGGTTGTTTCCTGAAGAGCCAAGACCACTACCCAAGTTTTCTGACTAAGTTCCTGCGGGAGGCCAGACCCCTACTAGCTCACTCTGTGACCATGGACAGGTTCACCTCCTCTGAGCTCTGGTTTCCCTACATGGATGAATGAAGGGATGAATCCCTACCCCATCCAACTCAAAGGGCGGTTGGGAAGTCGTATGATAGTCAAGGGTAAACATAAGGGTAAAGAGAGCTAGCGCTTTCTGAGTTCCTACTGTGTGCCAGGCCCTGGGCCGGGCTCTTGGCATATGAGGTCCCTAAGATGCAACCACAGCTACCCCATCTGCCTGGAACATCTCCTGACTCCCCCTCCCCTTGTCCCTTCTTCTAATTTCTTCATCTGGCCAACACCCACTCAATACTGCAGTCTCAGCTAGATGTCACCTCCTCCAAGAAGTACGCTCTGATCACCGATGCCCCATCTTTGTGTTCCCACACAACCTGTGCATCCTGACATAGCACTGGTCACAGAATGTATTCATTGGCTGTTTCAATGTCTGTATCCTGTACTAGACCTCCAGATCTGAGTACGTAGGCATGTTGCTCACTGTTGCATCCCAGTGCTCAACAAGGTATCTGATACAGAGTATGCACATGATATATATCTGTTAAGTTTCACCAGTGAAGAATCTCGGATGGAAAAACTAGTAAACTACAAAGGACCCTTTCAGGCCAAAATGTTGTTTGAGGTGTTGTAATTCCATATCTTACCTACAGAGGGCGACGCTGAACCCAAGGGACTGCTCAAGGGGTTGTGGCATTTTAGACTAAAGTGGGGTCAGTGAGGGTGCGGTGATATTGGGGGGAAAGGAGGTCTATGGTCTTTGCATCACAACACATGATAATGACACAGAGCCTATTCCAATGGTTTCTGAAACCCACATAGGTTAATTCCGGCAATGGAACAACTTCCTGTGGGTTTCAGCTCCTGGCCTGGGAGCTGTGCCCGGCTTGTGGTCCAGGGGTGATCCATCACAGTTAGACCCTATTTATTATTTTGGCTGCATTTTCTTCCTCTCTCCTTTTCTGCCCCCCAATTAGATTTAATTAGCTATTGATAACAGATGCATGTGAAGTGAACCTCTGTGGTCCTGAGCTGGATGGTTTCAGGGCAGCTGTAGAAAGAGGATGCCAGAGGCAAGAGACAGCCAGACTCTTGGATCAGGACTTGTGGAGCCCAGGCTCTGGGGCTCTGAGTGACACTCCCAGTTCGTGCATTTTCATCCCCCGTCACTTTCTGCTCCCTCCCTGTCCCCTCTGTTTTCCTTCAGGGTCCTGCCCATGCCTGGATCTGCCGGTCCCCCCTCTTCAGCCTAATCATTTTATTTCTCTAAGCCTCAGGCATTTTAATTCAGGTCCTTCCTGGAGGGAGGTGGGACACTTTGGGTTACTGTTCAGCAGACAATCAGATATTGTTCTCCTCCCACCGTGGTAGAGCATCCCCATCCAGTAATGAGGAGCTTGGCCATGTGACTTGCTTTGACCAATGCAAAGTTGGCAGACATGAGCCAAGCAGAGGCTTTAAATATGAGTGTGTCAGTTGGCTTAATCTCTTGTGCTCTTATGACTTGACATAAGCAGAAGGTGCCAAGGGTGGCCACTGCCCCCTCAGGCTAGGCTTCAGAATGACCACCCAGGGGTCAGACCTGAGCCAACCTGCAGCTGGGGTAGAGCAGCCCAGCTGGGTCCAGCCTAGACCAGCCAAACCATTGCCAAACCATAGCCAAGCTGAGCCCCATGAGTATGAGAATAAATGCTTATGGTTGGAAGTGACTGAGAGTTTGTGCTATTTATTACACAGCATTACTGCTATAAAAGCCTGGCTAGTACACAGGGTAGTGTGGGACTTCGGTGAATGATACAACAAAACAGAGTATTCTAGACTGTGAGGCAGGAGACCTGGACTCTTATCCAAAATATTCTACTAACTCTTATGTGCCTCTGGAGGAGTAGGAATGAAGCCGGTATCGGCTGATCACCTACAGTGAGCCAGGCACTGTGCTAAGTACTCTCCACATAACCTTTATTTTATCACCACCATTTCTGTCTTATCTTTTTTCCCTGTATTTCTCCTTTTATTACATTTCAAAAATTAAGATATCATCACATACAATAATATGCACAGATCTTAAGTGTTGTTCAATGTGTTTTTCACAATTGTTTACACCCATGTAACCACCACCCAAACCAAGATACAGAAGACTTCCATCACCCCAGAGAATCTCCTTCTGCTCCTTTCTGGTCAGTTCTCTCATCCCAACTCCACAATCACTTTTTAAATTCAATTCATAGATTTTGCCATTTTTATTTTTATATAAACGGAAGTGTGCAGTATGTATTCTTTTGTGTCTAGTTTCTTTCACTCAGCAAACTGTTAGTGAGATTCATTCAAGTCATTGCCTATATCAATGGTTCATTCCTTCTTATTAGCAAGTAAGTATTCACTGTATGAATACACCACAATTTTTAAATTAATTTTTATTGGAGTATAGTTGCTTTACAATGTTGTATTAATTTCTACTGTACAGCAAAGTGAATCAGCTGTGCATATATCCTCCCTTTTTTGGATTTCCTTCCCATTTAGGTCACCACAGAGCACTGAGTAGAGTTCCCTGTGCTATACAGTAGGTTCTCACTAGTTATCTATTTTATACATAGTATCAATAGTGTATATATGTCAATCCCAGTCTCCCAAATCACCCCACCCCCTTCCCCCCTTGGCATCCATACGTTTTTTTTCTACATCTGTGTCTCTATTTCTGCTTTGCAAATAAGTTCATCTCATTTCTGTCTTATTTTGACCTTACTCTGTGCCAGGCATTCTGTTAAGTGTTTATAAGGCTAATTAGGGTTATGCTAAAAATGAAACCAATGCTTAAATGATTAATAACTTAAAAGGGAGGTGTTTGTGGAGTACATATTATGGGACAGGCTTGCATCAGGTTGTTTCAATGTCTTGTTTTACCTTACCCTCAAAACAACTCACTAGACTGTAACTCATGAAGCAGACATCACATCTGTTTAGTTCACTGCTGTGGCCCCAGGGCCTGGCACATGGGTACTCAATCAATTTTTGTTGAAGAGAAAGTCCTATGAGGTAGATGTTTGTAGTACCCCCCAGCCCCCAGACTCCTTTCTCTAGCTGCTGAAATTGAGGCAGATGAGCTGGCCTAAAAAGTGTTTCTACCATTCCAGTTGGGGGTGCTTTTGTTCCCCCAAGGGACACTTGGTAACATCTGGAGACATTTTTGGTTGTCATGGGGAGGGTGTAATGTAGCTACTGGCACGTAGTGGGTAAAGGCCAGAGATACTGCTCATATCCTACAGGACAATCCCATAGCAAAGAATGATCTGGCCTAAAATGTTAGTGGTGCTGAATTTGGGAAACCCTGGTTTGGCTATTAGGGGAGCTTGGCTATTAGGGGAGCCTGGCTATTAGTAGGCTAGCTATTAGGGCTCCTTTCTGTTTTATCTCAAAGCACCCCTATTGCTTTTCTGCGGCTGCCATAACAAATTGACAAACTGGATGGCTTAAAACAACAGAGATTAATTTTGTCAGAGTTCTGCAGGCCAGGGTCCAACATTGAGGTATTTGCGGGACCACATTCCCACTGGAGGCTCTAGGGCAGAGTCTTCCTTGCCTCTTCTGGCTCCTGGTGGTTGCCAGCACTCCTTGGCTTCAGGCTGCATCACTCCAGTCTCTGCCTCCATCTCCACACCTCCTTCTCCTCCTCTGTCGGTTTCAAATCCCTCTGTTTTTCTCCTAAAGGACACATCATTAGATTTAGGGCCTACTCAGATACTCCTGGATCATCTCAAGATCCCTTAATCTTATCTGTAAGACCCTTTTTCCAAATAAGGTTATGTCACAGGTTTGGGGGTTTGATGTGGATATCTTTTGTGTGGGGGGGTTACTTTTCAGCTGCCTACAGCACCTCTTCTTGGATACAGACTTATCCCACTCTCCCACAGAAATTATTTACATTTTATCTTCACAACAACCCACCAAAGAGTGTATTTTACCCCCTTTTACCCATGAGGCACTGAGGCTCTCCCAGAAGAATCAGCATTGGGTCAGGATTTGCTCTCTGGCTTTAAAGCTCTTGCTCTCACCTTTAAACTCGCTTCCTGAATCTCATCCATCTGTCTGGACTCTGAGGAGCTCATACTCCAAGGAGTACCTGGAGGTGCCGCCTGGACCAGCCCTGCAGTTGGGGGTCAGTGGGCATCCTACCTGGATGACATGAGCCATCAGCAGCCTTTTCAGATGAATACGTCTTTCACATACCTGGGTGCTGGGGATGCTGGGTGGGGAGACACCTAGGATCAGTAGGTCTTCTCCTCTGGAGAAGGGTAGCAGGTGGCCTCACCCTGGGGTCTTTGCCATGAGAGTCAGGCCCAGGCCAAGCCTGACCTTTCAATCACTCCCAGAGGTCCTCCCCTCCCCCTCCCTGGCCACTTTCTCTCTTACTAGCCCTCCACTCGATGAACTGTGTGCCAGCGTATTGCAGGGCCTCCTGCATGGGAGCAGAATAGTAAAGAGGAGGGACTTGTCTGGCCCTGGTCTGTGCTTGATGGTTTGGACAAAGCCGGTAAAGGGCACTGGCGTGAGAACTGCACCCCCCCTCCCCTCCCCCTCCCCCTTGTCTCCACCTTTAGTAGTGAAAGTCCCAACAGCACCACAGAGATGAATGGGGAACCACTGCATATTACATCATTTAAAAATTTCAATAAACTTTTGTTGTTTTCCCTTTTGATAATAGCTTTATTGAATCACAATTTACCCACAAGAAACGGCATACCTTTAAAGTGATACATTGGATATATTTTGACATGTTTATACCCATAAAACCATCACCACAAAGAAGACAATGAAAATACACATCACTCTCCAAAAGTTTCCTTGGGAACCTTTGTAAATTCCTCCCTTTTCCCCTCCTCACCATCCCTCCCAGCCCCAGGCAGTCACTGATCTGCTCTCTGTCACTATAGATTAGTTTGCATTCTCTAGAGTCTTACATAAATGGAATCCCACAGTACAGACTATTTTTGTGTGTGGCTTCTTTCCCTCAGTATAATTATTTTGAGATTCAACCACGTTGTACCATGTATCAGCAGTTTGTTCTTTGTACTGATGGCTAATATTTGATCTTGTGACTATTCTACGGTTTCTGGATCCGTTCCCCTGTTGATAGACATGGGATCTTTCCCATTTTTGATGACTATGAATAAAGGTGCTCTGAACATTTATGTGAGAGTCTTTGTATAAATACATGCTTTCCTCACTCTTGGGTAAACACCTAGGAATGGCTGGATCATATGGTGGGTACATGTTCAATTTAAGAAACCACCAAGCTGCTTTCTGTAGTTTTTGTACCATTTCAAATTCCCACTGGCAGTGTATGAGATTTCCTGTTGCCCCACTTCCTCACCAGCACTCAGTATCATCCTTCTTTCACGTTTAGTCATTCTAATAAGTACGTTGGTATCTTCACAGCTTTAATTGGCATTGCCTTAATGCCTAATAATGTTGAGCATTTGTGTGTGTGTGTGCTTGTTTGCCATCCAGATATCTTCTTTAGTGAAATGTGCGTTCAAATCTTTTGCCCGTTTTTAACTGGGTAGCTTATTTTCTTACTGCTGCGTTTGGAGAATTCTTTATGTATTCCAGATATGTCTTTTAGCAATAAATGATTTGTGAATATTTTTCTCAGTCTTGTCTTTTCATTCTCAGAACAGTATTTTTCAAAGAGCATGAGTTTTTCATGCTGATGAAGCCCAATTTTTCAATGGGTTCTTTAATGGATCATGTTATTGATGCTGTGTCTAAGAAATCTTTGCCTCGCCCACAGTCTGGAAGTTCTCTCACGGTAGTGAGCCTGGCAGGTGAAGGATGCCTCCTGTTTCTTGTTTCTCAGGGATTAAGCTCCTTCCTTCTCTGATGCCCAGGGTCTTGAAAACCATTGTTCAGTATATTTTGTCTGGTTTTTTTTTTTGGTTGTTGCTTTGGGCAGGAGGGTAAATCTGATCTTTTTTACTCCGTCTTGGTCTGAAGCCCCAATAAATTTTTAAGGTAGGCATCATTTTACGCATACTTTCACCCATGTCTCAGTTGAGGAAACAGAGTTCAGAGAGATAAAGTGAATTGCCCTGGGTTCTACGGCACATAAATGGCTGTATTAGGACAGAAGCCCAGGGCTACCCAAACTGGTTCAAGTCCCACTTGCTGCCAGAAGTTTCTGAGTCTGGCGTGCACATAGGATCTGGGATTGGCTAGGCAGGAGACTCCCATCCAGTATTGCTGGCTTGGCACTGGCACTCTAGATCAAAAGTAAACTCTCTGAGCTTTAGATGTCTAATCTGCCTACTGAAAATGTTAATTCTGACTTGACTTGCTCTGCAAGGGGTGCAAAAGATGCAGTTACAGGGCTTCCCTGGTGGCGCAGTGGTTGAGAGTCTGCCTGCCGATGCAGGGGACACGGGTTCGTGCCCCGGTCCGGGAAGATCCCACATGCCGTGGAGTGGCTGGACCCGTGAGCCATGGCCTCTGAGCCTGCACGTCTGGAGCCTGTGCTCTGCAACGGGAGAGGCCACAAGAGTGAGAGGCCTGCGTACCGCAAAAAAAAAAAAAAAGATGCAGTTACAAAACCAAAACATTTCCAAGACCTTGTAGGATCTAGAGCCCAACCTTCTACTCAACGCCACTTCTACAGCAGGATTAGAAATCGAAAATGCTCATGCCACCACCTACCCCTCCTGTGTCCCTTGCAAACATCACCAATCAACGACGGAACTCTTTCCTGCTCAGCTGGACTTCATCTCAAAATCCAATTCTTAAAAAATCGAATACTCAGAGTGCCCACCACCAATTGATTGGATTGGCATATGAAATGAATCCCATTTGCATCTAAGCACTAAAGCATTCTGGTCAGACGGCCATCCAGCCTTGCGGGCACACCTCATTTGACCAAGACTTAACTACCTCCTAAGGAGGTGTGTTTCATTATCATCCAGCTGAGATGTGAAGGATGAGTTTTCTGGACAGGCCTCTCTTCCTAACTGCAGGCTTGTTTCCATCTCTCCCACCTGGACAGGGACCCTCAACTGGAATGGATTGGACGAGATTACCAGTTGGTGAATCTCACCCTCTAATTGGTCAGTTTCTCTGCTGAAGTTCTGCATATACCACAGGTACAAGCAGGTAAAGGTAGACAAAAACCCAAAGGTGATTTTACCGATAGCCCAAACTGCCTGTCCCAGTACCCAGAGGGCCAGAGCCCTGGCCTTTGATTCATAACTCAGAGCTTCAATCCGGAGGGCTCCCTCTGCGAGATGGTGTCACAGGATTGAGAGTGCAAAGGGACAGGTTTGAGATAGGGAACTCAGCTTCACCATCAGCAAGGCCACCCTCTCCCCTCCCCGGGTGGTGGGGAAGCCATGTCTCCCTCGTCTTTGGTCCTCGGCCTGGTGCTTGGGTGGACACGTGGTCTAAACCGAGCCTGTCAATGCACCTCAACTCTCTGCTCACTGACACTGGATCAGCTTCAGAGACATGCCCCAGCCTAGGCTGCGGAGAGGCAGGCCTGGGATTTTGATAGGAATTGCTCTTCTTTATGGACTTGGGCCCAGGAGTTGAACCTTGAGCCTTCATGGGAAGAATCTGCCTGTGTGTAGAAAAGCCAAGAGGGAGATGCAGAGCTGAGAGGCCTTTCTGAGCCCAGAAGCTAGCCACGCTGGACTGCCCAGCCATCAAGCCCACACGCCTCCTGGGCTTCTGAAGCTGGGTGAGCTGCAACCAGCGACCTCTGACAAGGACTGGCTGTGACTCCAGTCCCTGATGGACTCTCTCCTGCTGTTATGTGCCAGCCTGGGCCCAGGGGCCATGAGGGGATTCGCCACCAGCATGAAATGCGAGTCCTGGCAACATGTCAGCATACTGGGGCACAGCCATGAATCCAACACAATCTATGTCCCTGAGGAATTCACAGCCAGTTAACAATTACCCACCATATATGCAAGTCATGTCCACGGAGTGAGGTGTATTGTAGAGATGTACCTGAGGTGCCGGGAACTCAGAGGAGGGAAGTAAAGGGAGGGAAGATGAAGCAGATCCCCAGAGAAAGCGACGTTTAAGGCAACACTTGAAGGAGCGTTGAGATGAATGGCTCAGGTCCTACAACATTCCTGGGCTTAAATCCTGTTCAGCCCCTTGCTAGTTCTGTACCATTGGGCAAGTTAGTTAATGTCCCGGGACCTTGGTTTCCTCATCTGTAAAATGGGCATCTGCCCCGTGTGTTTATTGAGAGGGTTCAATGTGATAATATAGGTGTAGTGATTAGTACAGTGACTAGAGCAAATGTTCAGTAAATGTTAGTCTATTATATTATTATTTCATTTAGGGCAGGTACATCGTAGGTAGCAGTAAAAACGGATACTAAGAATCACACATTCATAAAGGGGATAGGTGTGCAAGATTCAGGTTTGTGGAAAAGGAGAAAGGGTTCTGGGCAGTGGGGCCATCGCAGGCGATGGTGCAGGGGAGGGGCAGAGCGACGGGCAGACTCAGCACAGCTCCTCCCCCGCCTCCGCCAGCAGCAGGAAGACGTTAAGGCAGGGAAAGGGTTGGGAGGACAAGCATTAGCCATCAGGGTGGGGGTCGGATGTAGAAACCTAGCTTGTTACCATAAACAACAATGCCACGTCTTTTCTTTAGAAGAAGAATCCGCAGCCACCTAACCCAGAAGTCACTTGTCGATTTGCTCAATTCGGTTAAGTTGCTCGTCAATTCAGTAAGCAAAAAACCCCAGTCCTGCCAACCATTTGCCCAAAGCAAGCATGAGCTTGGCGTGAGAAGTTCATGTTAGGATACGCTATTATGTAAACACCTAAGCAGGTCTATCTGGGCACAGAGGTGCCCTAGGAACCCAGCCCCCAGGAGAAATGAGAGAAAAATAATATGAGACAACGTCACAGTTATTTTTGCTTTTGATCACGTGGAAAAGAATGATGTTGACTCCCGCGAGCTCCTGGAACAGTGGAAGAAGTAGTCCCTGTGAGGCCAGCATCCCTCCCCCCATGTGCCCGACCTCTCCTCCAGCACGACATCTAACCTCGAAGGAAAAAGGCAGTCCTCTGGAGGGCTGGGTATTAAGTCATTCAGATCCTTCGCACCCTAACCTCCTGGGTGACCTGAGGTTACACTGGCCGATTTGGACAAGGGCACCACTGGCACCTTACAGAAAAGACCATCTCTCCACCCACCTACCACCCCCATTCATTCACTCACTCACTCCTCAGCCCTCACTGACATCCTCACTCACTCTTGGTTCCTGAATCCAACCTTCCAATCACTCAGGTTTTCATTCACACATTATACGTTCGTGAACGCTCTCTCATCACCTGGGCACTGGGTGTTGTGACTGGGTGCAGGTGGCAGGGGTGGCTGTGGTGGCTGTGGGGTGAGATCACTTCGAGTTGACGGGGCTGGCTGCCCAGGGCTCTATGACCACAGCAACGGCATGAGACATCCCTGGGGCTTTCCTGCAGGCAGTGGGGTAAGAGACCGGGGGCTCAGGGCAGGTGGGGCGAGCGGGTCGGGAAGGCACAGCCACTGGGCCAAGTATGAGCAAATTGAAGCCACATTGGGGAACATTCTGGGCTTCTGACTCCTAAGCATCAGTGGCCTGGGATTGTGGCTGCTCCAGATTAAACAATATCCTAGTCCTCCATCTCACCAGGTCTGGATATTGGCCCTCCCTGTGTATTTCAATGCTTTCTCATTTCCCCTGGGGTGTGCAGGACCTTAGGGCCATAGAGAACCAGGAGATGCAGGAGCGGGTGATGTCCAACAAAAAAAGAGACTGGAAAGGCTGGCTTGGGAGAAGGGCTTCTCAGAGCTGCTTACAACTTGGTCAAAAACACATGCCTTAGAGAGAGGTTTGGAGTCTCCTTGCCTTGCGCCTGTACGGTTTGTGCGTCTCGTGTGAATACAAACATCTCCTAAGTTCCTGCAAATCAGGTGCACCTTGGACTTCTTCTAAGTTACTCCAGACCCTAAAGGACCATGGCCATGCGAAAGAGATCCTAGTACCTATTAGATAAATTTCTTGAAAGAAGAAGAATATCTTAGGCTTCTCCATTCCAAGTACCTAGTGCAGGGGCTGATAGTAAAGATTTTCTTTCATTCACTCATTCATTTATTCATTCATTCATTCATCAAATACATATCCCTACTCTATTAGTTTCCTAGGGCTGACATCACAAAGTACCACAAACTGAGTGGCTTAAAACAATAGAAATTGATTCTCTCACAGTTCTGGAAGCCAGAAGTCCTAAATCAAAGTGTCCAATCGTGTTCTCTCTGATACTCTGGGAAGAATCCTTCCTTGCCTCTTCCTAGCGTCTGGTGGTGACTTGTGGTCCTTGACTCACAACTGCAACACTCCAGTCTCTGCCTCTGTCGTCACATGGCATTTCCCCTGTGTGTCTGTGTCCAGATTTCCCTCTTCTAATGAGGAAACCAGTATGTTGGATTGGGGCCCACCTTAATGACCTCATCTTAACTTGATCATATTTAAAAAACGCTATTTCCAACTAAGGTCACGTTCACAGGCACTGAGGTTAAGATTTCCACAAACCTTTTGAAGGGGACACAGTTTTACCCATGATATTGACTGTGTGCCAGGCCAGGTGATGGGCATTGGAGGAAAATACCCGTTGGATGGAGACTTCATTCTTTTACCCCATAACACTCCTATTGGGGAACTGTCCTCCTAGGACTGATGACTCAGCTGAGCTGAAAACTTCCTGGATCCCACGCTTGCTGGGAACTCCCACCACCTCTCTAGCCTTACCTGCCTGGTTGCAGCCTCTAGTGGGGCCTCAGCAGCTCATCAGTAACCATAAAAGGAACAGCAGGCAGGATAAATCTCACTCTGAAATTAATGTAGCTCAGGAAAAAAAAAACAGTACATTTACTCATTTCAACTTCTTGTTGCAAGACTCATAAATGAATAAATCCAAAATAAATATAACCGGGACGAAGGGAGAAGCCACAATAAATGCAATCCTGTCGCCCTAAATGAAGACAAAAGCTCCGAGACAATATTAAATTCCATCCCCAAAGGCTCATTTCATTTCCGACCCAGATTTCCACAACATCGAGTTTTCCAGCACCCCTCCTGCTCCTATCCTGGGAATTCTGCTCCCTGGTCCTTCCTGTCAGCCTCTGAGTGTACTGGTCCTTGCAGTTCGTCGGCTCTGGCTGCTCACATACCAGCTGGCCCCCAAACTCTCGAGACGTAGCCACTTCCTCAGCTCTGGGATGGGCGGCTTCTACCGCACTCTGGGGACCCGCAGCATCTGCTTGGGCTTCTAAGATTTGTGTACCAGTATCCACATCTTCCCGCAGCCCCGGTGGATGGAGCATAAGCAGCGCTCCACTCACATGTACGTCTCCACAGATGCTTTGGACCTGTGGTCTGGGAGACCAGGAGGCAGGATGGTCAGTGTTGGCTGTCCTTCTAGCCAAAATGTGTCAGCCAGGTCTTCTGGGGGCCGAGGCAGGTCTTATTCTTCTTCATGTTACCCTGACAACTACGGATCTCATCCTTGCCCTGCATTCTACAGACACAGTGCCTGGATATCCTTGGGGCAGGGTAGAGTGGGAGCGTGGAAGGCAGAGAAAGGAGCAGTTGGAGGCAGAGGTCCCAGCCTATGTGGGGGCAATCGTCTCCTCCCCAAGGAAAGATGATCCAGCCTTTATTTATGGAGGGTAAACTCTACCAAGCCAGGGGCTGCGTCCGCCTGTTTATGGTAGACCCCATATCCCAGGCCTCATATGCTCTGAGCCCTATATGCTCAGCTCAGAGGCTGGTGTATGCAGGGCATCACACATACTTGTCAAATGGCTTTAAACTACACTTACTGACCAGTTCCCCACCCTCGATGATGTTACCAGCCAGGTGATCTTGGGTGGATTATCAATGACCATGACCATGGATCAGCTGGGCTGAGTGTTTCACAATCTTAATGACTCAGCTGAACTGACTGGGGAGGTGGTGAAAGGTTTTCAGGTAATCCTGAAAGAGCTGACAGATGGCTGTCACCAGTGCCAACAGGTATGTCTGTGTCAGAACGCTGCCCACATCAAGAACTGTGTCACCTGTACCCAACCCTTCCCAGAGAGGCCGTGGTGTTGACCTTGCTGTTGTTGGTAGGGGTAGGTTTACTTTCAACAATGGTAAGAGCTGCCATGGGTTAGCACCTACTGTGTGCCAACTCCTTTCCCTAGGCTTATCCACCTGTTCATTCAATAAATCTCATTTGAATGCCTACCATTTTCTAGGTTCTATGTTAGTAGTACTGGGGATTGCTCTGTTGTCATGAAGTTTACATTCTAGAAGGGGGTAGCATATTCTATTTTATTCTATTATGCTCTAGTGGAGAGAGTTATAGATATTGTCATATTATTAAAAATATTTATATGTACTTTATTATATAAAATTTTAATTATATTAAAATTTATTATATAAAATTTATACGGTATAAAATTTATGTTCTGTTATATTTCATATCATACCATACTATTCCTACTTAACCCTCATAACAGCCCTGCCAGGGAGATATTATCTTCGTTTTGTAGCCGAGAAGACAGGGTCAGAGAGATAAGTTAACGTGCTAAGTGCTCACAGCTTGTGAGCAACCGGGCAGTGCTGTGTGGGAGCCTGGTGGGACGAAGGTGGCTTTGGGAGTGGGACAGACCTGGATTTGAATCCGAGAGGGAGACTTCATCCCCTGCAAACCTCAGTTTTCGGAGCTGGTGTGGTTTCCCTGCTAGGACGTCTGGAAGACTCGCCTGGGGTAGCGTGTGTGCAGTGCTCAGCTCCTGGCTCATCACCGGTGCCAGGTAAGAGCCACCCCTTCATGGCTGTGATCATGGTCCCTATGAAGCCAGGACCACAAGGCTGCGCCGGGCAGGACCCAGGCCCCTCACCTCCTGCGCTGAAGCTGCCAATGCCACTGCGTATGCGAAGACCAAGCAAGAATCAATAGCCCGGAGATGGAAACAACCTAAGTGTCCATCATCCGATGAATGGATAAGGAAGATGTGGCACATATATACAATGGAATATTACTCAGCCATAAAAATAAACGAAATTGAGCTATTTGTAATGAGGTGGATAGACCTAGAGTCTGTCATACAGAGTGAAGTAAGTCAGAAAGAGAAAGACAAATACCGTATGCTAACACATACATATGGGATTTAAGAAAAAAAATGTCATAAAGAGCCTAGGGGTAAAACAGGAATAAAGACACAGACCTACTTGAGAATGGACTTGAGGGTATGGGGAGGGGGAAGGGTAAGGTGTGACAAAGCGAGAGAGAGGCATGGACATATATACACTACCAAACGTGAGGTAGATAGCTAGTGGGAAGCAGCCACATAGCACAGGGAGATCAGCTCGGTGCTTTGTGACCGCCTGGAGGGGTGGGATAGGGAGGGTGGGAGGGAGGGAGACGCAAGAGGGAAGGGATATGGGAACAGATGTATATGTATGACTGATTCACTTTGTTATAAAGCAGAAACTAAAAAAAAAAAAAAAAAAAGTCCCGACTCCTCTCTTGCACTGGAACCCCAAGCGGGGAGGGGTGGGGTGATAAGCCCCTCTAGCTCACTGGCCGTCACTTATCACCGGAGGGGTAGCAGGGGTCAGGGTTAAGAAGACAGACTGTGGGCCCAGGTTGCTGGGTTCCAATCCTGGTTCTGCCACCACTGTATGAACTGGGGCAAGTTCTTTACCTGTCAAATGAGGTTTTACCTCGCAGGGCCAGAGGAAGGATTGAGTCTATGTAAAGAGCTCAGGACAGAGCTGGTCCCATGGATCGTTAGCGAATGGATGCAGACCAGGCTGTGAGGAAGCGGGCCTCCCCTCCTGGTGGGGTTGACACCCCGAACCCCCCACCGGGAATTGCAAATGAGTCTTGAAATGAAGTACCAGGGAGATGGTGGCTTTTGTCCAGAAGAAGCCAGGCAAACACTTCTCTCTCTTCTGCTCTGTCCTCGGGGGGCTGAACGTCCAGGAAGCCCACTCTTGATGCCAACTCCAATCCGCCCTACTATGTGTCCTAGTGGTTCACATGGATGGTACAGGTGGCTGCCTGTGGGGTACAGTGTCCAGAACCATCACCCTAATCACCCATTCCCAGTTCCCTGGGGAATATTTAAGTCACACTTACTTTTTATTCCTTTATTTTAAAAAACAATTCAGTGGGTTTTAGTAAATTCAAAAAGGATATTCACAAAGTTGTAAAATAATCACCACAATCAATTGTAGAACATGTCATCACTCTAGAAAGAAATTCCATACCATTTAGCCATTACCTTCCCACTTCATCCCCATCCCCCCAAGCACTGGCAACCATGAACCTGCTTTCTGTCTTTATAGATTTGCCTATTCTGGACATTGCTTATAAATGAAATCTTACGCTATGTGGCCTTTTGTGACTGGCTTCTTCAGATTTATTTGTAGACTTCTACACGGATAGAGTTAGGAGAGATCTCCTAAATCATCCTTCATATTTCAGATCATCCTTCATCCTTCAATGGGGCCATAGTTAAGCAGTTGCTTGCATTCATTCATTCATTCATCCATTTATCCATTCATTCAGCAGCAAACATTTATTGGATACCAATAATACGCCAGACTCTTGTCCAGGCAATGGAGAGATGCAGGCGAACAAGACAGAGAAGTCCAGTGCTTGAAGCCACAGTCAATAAACACAGAAACACAAACAAAACAGGAGCTGTCAGGTTGCAACCAGTGCTGTAAATACAGTGAAAGAGGGGAATGGGAGAGAATGACTGGCCTCGGGGAGGGATGCTACTTCAGCATGGTGGTCAGAGAAGGCTCGGGGCGGAGGGGATATTTAGAGTGAGGGAGGCACCCATGTGAAAGTATAGAGGAAGAGCATTCTAGGAAGATGGAACTGAGTTTAAGGACTGAGTTTGGAGTGACAGGGGGTGCAGAGCAGGCCACTGTGGCTGGAGCTTATGGTATGGGGACAGTGGCAGGAGGTGAGGTTTGCTTTCCCCTTGATCTTCCCAGGCCATTTATCCATTGTAATGCCATTATTTGTTCATGGTGTATTTGTTCATGGTGGCCTCTTCTTTGCTAGTGTGAAGGCAGGGTTCAAATGCTAGGGCTCTCTTTATGCCCGGTGCCCAGCCTGGGGAGTGGTTCCCACCAGGAGTGGGTCAGCGTTGTTTGAAGTGATGTCTTAAAGGAACGCCCATTATAGGCCTTTTTGAGAGCGGGTTTGCATAAATGAAGGTGGGGTGGGAGGCAGCTGCAGAACCCAGAAGTGTGTGAGGAGAGGGGTCCCAGGGGAATGGGGCGGGACCAGGTCGCCAAAGACACGCTCTACCCGTCTCCTGCTTCCTGCATCATGTACTTTTTTTTAACCCCCACATGTCCTTGTCACTTCTGTCATTTCTCCTTGAGAATCAAGTTGTTTGGGAAAAAGAAAACCAGTTGCGTAACCGTGTCCGTTGGCAGGCGCGTTCTAATTTTAAAAAATGTGTCACTCTCCAAGCTGCGCATCCCTTAATCAGGCAATTACTTTATGATGTAGTATAGTTAAGGAGAGGGAAAAAATAAAAAACCACCAACCCTTGAAATCTCAAACAATTTCTTATGGAGAATTAATTTGGTAAATGTTTGACTTGAGCTCAAAAAAGTCTTTTGTTTGCATTTCTAAATGACAAAAGGGACACAAAAGAAAGGTAATATTTGGTCTTAATCAATCTTTTTCATTAAAATTAGCTCCCCAAACCAAGGATGTCATGGAATCAGTGAATGTGGGGAGAAGGGCTTGGGGGTCTGTGAGGAGGGGGTGTGAGGACGTTTGTGGGGAGGGCAGGATTATTGCGTGGGCATGGCCCCGGGAACACAGGATGGGACGGGATGAGTGGCGCTGGCACTGAAAATAGTAACGTCATGGATTGAAGGCTTCCCACAAGGTTTTCAGCCCTTGTTCCAAGCCTTTTCAAATACCCTATCATTTTTTACCCAGAGCAACCCTGTGACGGAACTATTGCTATGCCCATTTTACAGTTGAAGACACTGAGCCTTGGGGAGGTAAGAGAATTTGCCCAATGCTTACAGCTGGACGAGGCAGAACTGGGACTTGAACCCAGGTCTCCTGATTCCAAAGACCATGCTTTAGCATTTACCATCCCTAAGTGCACTTTTTGTCTCTGCCAAGTCCCGGGACAGTTCCGGGCAGATCGCAATGCTGGAGGGGCTGCCAGGAAGCCCTCGAAAGTATATAAAGAACCTTACCATTTCTGCCAAGTTTTCTGCCAAGGGTGTTTCTTCCAAAGATGCCCTGAGTGGAAAGGCAAATTCGAGACACCTAAGAAGCTTCTCTCCAGCACCCAGGGCTTCTGAGGGACCCCATACTTGACCCTGACCTGCCCGTTCTCCTGTGTGGTTCCAAATCTTTCCTGAGCCCCTCCCTTCATCAAAACACCCAGGTTTTTGTGTCCTTCCCCTCGGCTCCCCAGGTCATGATGAGTCAATAAGCCCCTGTCCTGTGTGATCTGTGTGTTGTTAAACCCAGGACATCTCCAAAGCTAGAGATGTCAGCTTCTGTGCAGTCTCACAGAGGAAGCAGGTAGAGCTGGAAGGCAGGGGGAGTGAGGCTGGTTTTCTATCATCATTTGATCCATCTGCATCCGTAACTCTCTCTCTCCAAAGCTCAAGCACTGAGACTCTTCCTCCTCACCGCCCCCCCCCAACCCTTTATGATGTAGAACAGTCTAGATGGCCATTCTGGCTAACTGTTTCCCCCTTTGTTCCTGATTTCTTTTTTTTTTTTTTTTTTCAGTATGCGAGCCTCTCACTGTTGTGGCCTCTCCCGTTGTGGAGCACAGGCTCCGGACGCACAGGCTCAGCAGCCATGGCTCACGGGCCCAGCCGCTCTGCGGCATGTGGGATCTTCCCGGACCGGGGTACGAACCCGTGTCCCCTGCATCGGCAGGCGGACTCTCAACCACCGTGCCACCAGGGAAGCCCTGTTCCTCATTTCTTTATCCAACTTCCAGCACTAGGCTATAAAAACAGGGCTGGCCATCATCAGAGGTGGAGACTGGGCATGGGACCTTGGTTTGCAAAGACAACATTTTCATTGGGGGAAGTTGAGGGTGGTGGGGAATCTTACTGCTAATATATCTTGTCCCTGCCACAAGATCACACATGTGATCACATTTGAACAGCACTCTATCGGCTAAAACACAGCTGTGTCTTGAGACAGCAGAAAGTCCAGGGAACCCATGAACACATCCCCACCAAAGACTGGCTGGATGTCGGTCCCCTGAAAGTCTCCTGCATCAGGGCAATGGGGCACCTTAGCCTAGACAGCCCCTGGAGGACCCTAAGATCGCTGACAAGTTGAAATGGGAAACCCTAGGCAAGTAATTGCCTCATGTCAGGCTTTGTGACAAAAGCAAACAATTATTAAGCACCTACTGTGTACAAAGGACTTACTTCTGTACAAGATAGGTATAATTCCCCCCACCCATTTTATAGATGAGAAAACTGAGTCTCAGAGAGGTTAATCCACTTGGTCAATGTCACTCAGCTTGTAAGCAGTCAGGCAAGGACTTGAACCTAAGTCTGCCTGATGTCACAACCCATTCCCTGACCATTACATCCTCTTGCTTCCCAGCGATGTGCACAGGGTCTGTTTTCCTATCTGCTGAAAGAGGTACCGCCTCATTGTACCTTCATGGACGTAGCATTGGAAACAAAAGTTTGTGATGTCTTTTTCCAGGAATTTGGATAAGGGTGGACTCCGGGGCAGGCTAGGACCCCTTGTTGGGTTACCATTTCTATGTCTGTATAGCATTTGGTTATCATGTCAGGAAATTGCTGTAGCCAGTGCATGGACTCATGCATTCAGTCCCTCAAAGTAGTATTTATCATGTTCCCATGGTGTGCCAGGCACTGTGATAGATGTTGCCATTGTGAACACAACTCATTTGGTTTCTGCTGGCATGAAGTTTGCAGTTTTGTTGGGAAAATGGCATTTGACCAAGTAATTAAAACATCATATCTGTCAGAGTGCAGTGTTGTATTTTAAGAAGAAAGGGATTTAATACAGGGGATTACGTGTTTATAAAACTACTGGATGGTCTGAAGAAGCAGGGCCTAGGCTGGGTCCCTGGGAATGACTCTCAGAACAACGTAGGCCTCATCAGTAGAGGGGCTGGGACCCTGAGGCCACCCTGGATGCCCTGCCATCTGGCTTTGGAGCCATCACTACTGATGACCCAGCGCCACACACCAGGAGGGGTGAAGGGCCACCTGATGCTGTGATCCAATGATTAGGGAATCATCTCAAGAAGCTCCGTCACCATCACTCTTTCACAATACCCAGGATGCTGGTGAATTAACCTAGGAACTTGCTGCAGGAAAATCACAGATATTTTAACCAGTGGAGAGGATCAGAAACCACAGACAGATGGCATTCACTTTATGTTTGCCTTCCAAATGGAAACCTCATTTTATCCTAGATCTCAGCTGCAAAGGAATCTGGGAGATGGGGCTCTTAGTCTTCCAGACCAGGAAGTATGGGGAAAATAGGTACCATGTATTGATAGAAAATATCCAGAGAATCCAGGTTGAGGGTTGGGAAGGAAGGCCCACAAGAGGCTGTGGGTATATAATGATGAAATGAATCCAGACAGTGGGGTGAGAGGCAGCTTCTCTCATGATGGTGATTTCCAAGCTGAGGTCTGAATGGTGCAGTCTGTATAAAGGCCCTGAGACTAGGGGTGGAGGGAAAGCAGAGCATGTCTGTGACAGGTTGGATGATTGTTCAATAAACGTTCATTCCCCCTCACCTTCCACGTGGGTGGTATGCACTTCCCTGCCCAGTGGCGTTAGCCACGTGACTTGGTTTGGCCAGATATGATATGAGCAGAGGCCTGGTTTAGCTTGGATTATTGTGTTCTGGTGATCTATCATGAGAAGCGCCTCTCTGGACTCCAGAAAGAAAACACATGAAGTTGAAATAAACCCTCTTTTACAGAAAAACCCGGACGAACTTTTTGGCCAACCCAATACCAATGGCACATGGTAGGTCAGGGGCAGAGCAGAGGCTGGAGCCCAGGCCTCCTGGATCGCATCTATACCTGTCCTCCTGTCATCTCATCTAAATGACAACAGCAACCATTCAACAACACCAGTATTCAAACTTAGCCAGTCATATCTGATTTATCCAGGGCTGCCTGATTTAACCGTTAATGTCTCCACTTGCAGATGAGGAAACTAGGCATCGAAGAGGTTCCACTTATTGCTCAAGGCCATACCTGAGCTTTTTTCTGCCCAATGCCCATGATCCCAGCTGCTGGGCACAGCAGACCCCCACCAGCCTGGCTTCTTATCCCAGCTGTGCTGAACTGGACTGCCGGCTCCATGCGCATCAGCTTCTGACTCCGTGGCTCTCTGCAATTCTGCTGACTCAGGTGGGCTAAATTTATACCTCAGGCAGGAGCGTATGGGGACTGTTTGCAGTAGGTGATGGAGAGGTTCAGATCCCATTGTGCACTCCTGGTAATTACAGGCATCTCTCTCGGTAGGCAGTTATGGCATGCCTGTGGGGGAGATTTCCTTCTCAGAAGGTGGCTCATGAAGCAGGCTTAGCCTGTGTCTAACAGGAATTAACAAGGGCAAGCGTCAATGTGGGGAGAACAGAGGAAGGGAAGACACGGGAAATTCTACTCTTGGGACATCGGTGGAAGGAGGGAGATAAGAACTCCAGAAATCTAAAGGGGGGCTGCATCTGGTCCAGCCCAGGGCACTGGATAACGTGGAGCCGCCTTCCCACATTGGGCTCTAACAAGCACAAGGGCCCATGAGATGTTAGCAGATGATCTGCAGACCAGAGAACCCCCGGTGTGTTCCTCTCCCACATTTTTTAGCTCTGTGCTTCCTGGAAACAGGGCAGCAGTGCACTTCCTGGACCCCTTGTCCTTGTGTGAGGCCATGTGACTCTTCCTGGCCAATGAGTTGTGAGTGAAAGTGGCATTCATCACTTCCGGACTGAAGCATTTAAATGGTGGTGCAGATCCTCAGGAATTCTGGGCCCCCTGCTGGGAAGCACCTCTTGTCAGTGAAAACCATGAGCAAACACCCCCTGCAGTGGAGACACAGTATGGAGATGTTTGTTACTGCAGCATAGCTGAGTCTAGCCCCACAGATAAAAATGATCCAATGAGAAAAGGAAATACTACAAACCCAGTCCATTTCTTAGAGATTTACAGGGCACATTATCAATGAAGGATCTGAGAAGTCCTGAAAAACAAACAAATAAGAAATTTGTTTTCCTTGGTTTAATTCAAAGTTTCCCAAATGTATAGACTAGCAATCCTTCGCACCAGTGGAACATCTTTGCCTGGGACAGCAGGATGGCAGCAAAAATCTTCCAGGGTGCTCTTGCAGACTCAAAAAGCATCTCTGGAAGACATCTCATCTCAGACATCCTCCTGTGAATGCTGACACGGGAAGCAGTGGAGAAGGGTTTGAATATTCAGATAGGAAACAGAAAATCTGCTTATCAATCCCGCTCTGTCACCAGCTCCATCTCTAATGTGGAAAGTCATCTCTTCTCTCTAAACCCCATCAGTGTTCTTCCTGAGCCTCCAGGCTTATGATGAAATGACTCTGTAAAGTGCTTGGCACGTCAGAGGTGCTAACTTGGCTGCTGCAGCTGTCCCAGATGTGCACACAGCTGTCTGAAGGGTGGACTGCAGCCATGCAGGGAGCACAGAGCCAGGATATGTTAAAGCTGCCAAAGAGAGGTAGTATGATTTGGAAAGCAAGCCTGTCAGTCTGTAAGGGGGATCAGTAACACATGAGACCCCACAAATTGCCCCTGGGATATTCCATATCTCCCTGGTTTCCTGACTGAGCTTCCACACAGCTGCTAGAGCCCACCCTCCTTGCAACCCCAAGGATGTGGCATCCTGCCTCTAAGATCCTCTGCTGGGACTTGCACTGGCAGGAACCCATGGAAATTCACTCTGATCCTCCCACCTCCATTAAGACTGCTGTGGTCCCCAGGGCTCAGCTTTCCTGGTCCCAGTCACTGCCATCTCCCTGTGGGATCCCCTGGGATACCATTGCCACATTCCCCCAAGGCCTTTCCTCAGCAACTTTCAATCTTGGACACCTGCTCCTTTGTCCTGGTGGGGACTAAATGTACACTGACTCCAAAAAATGTTGCTCTTTTCTCTGGGTCTCAGATGTCACCCATAGGGGAGCCAGTGGTTTTCAAACCATTTGTGTTTTGAACCATGGACTCTTCCCTTTGAATGACACCTTAGGTGGAGCCCCGATATGTACAACACAGGTGAGGGCGGAGTGCCCTGCTCGTCCATGACTTCTCGGCTCACAGTGTGAAAGTCACTGGATTAAACCCACTTGGAGAGCCTCCCAGCTCATGTACAGTCCACAGCTCAATGAGACAGACTCCTACTGCCTCTCCCTCCTTCTCTCCTGAGGACCCACACCCTCTGCTCCCTGGTGCCCCCTCCCTCCTCCACTTAGGCCAGAGGCCGCTTCCCCTGCCTCTGACTGGAGGCGGACACCCCAGAGGCTGCCCCTGCAGCTCAGGGATTCCGGGAGCTCACAGGATGGCAGCAGAGGCCGGGTCCCAGCCCCGCCTCGTCCTTGCATCCTCACCCCCACCAGCAGGGTCTGCTGCGATTAGAGGCTGGATTGGGGGTCACAGCGAAACATTTTCTGGCTTAGCTGGGGATCCCTGGATTTCCACTGCCTCACTTACAGAGGACGGCGCCCGAGCTCTTCCCCACCCTGAGGCATCTGGGAGCAGGAACTGGGCCGCCCTCTCTGTCCTGGGAGCCAGCACTGCAGGTCTCCAGAAACCCTCCTGGTACCAGCCCCCTTCTGACCTGCTAGCTGAAGAAGGGAGTTCATCAGCTACAAATTAGCATCATTATTCAACCCAAGTGCTCTGTCGGGGCTTCCACAAGGGAACCGTCAAGTGCCCAGTCTGGGGGTCTGCTTGTCCTTGCTTGAGGTTTTCATAATCTCTGGAGATGTTTTTTTTTTTTTTTTTTTGCGGTACGGGGGCCTCTCACTGTTGTGGCCTCTCCCATTGTGGAGCACAGGCTCCGGACACGCAGGCTCAGCGGCCATGGCTCGTGGGCCCAGCCGCTCTGCGGCATGTGGGATCTTCCCGGACCGGGGCACGAACCCGTGTCCCCTGCATTGGCAGGCAGACTCTCAACCACCGCGCCACCAGGGAAGCCCTGGAGATGTTTTTTAATGTAATAATAATAATGACAGTGATGGGTGTGCACAGGAGCATTCCCTCCACACCCCGAGTCATGGTGCCCAGTGGGAGGGCCTGAGGTAGGGGCAGGGTACCAAAATGCGCCCCCTAAAATAACCACAAACCACGGTGATAACAGACCTTGTGGCTCCATTTTAATCTGCTCCCTGCTTCTAGAATCATGCCAGCATGATGAAAGAAACCCCTGCCCAGTTTCAAATTTATTCAGGAGCGAGGATGTATTCCAGAGGTTCACACTAATCCCTTTTGGGGATCTCTCTGAGGTGCTAATGGATCCCCTCCTGTTCCTTTTGAAATGGTTCCCTCCCATCAGGTTATCTGAGATTGGCCAGTAGAGAGAACAACCATACTATACTTAAAAGAGCTCCCTGCATCAGAAATAACTCTTTGGGAAGCAAGTGACAGAAAAAATTAATTCTCATGGGCTCAAGCAACAACCACCACAGATGATGTTTTAGGCCACAGAACACATATGTTTGTGAGAGAGCTTCAGGTCTGGTTGGATCCAGGTGGCCCTAAAAATTCTGACAGAATAATATAAAAATATAAATATTTTATTTACATAAACATGTAATAAGTCCAAATATAAAAATATTGATCATTCTTCTTTGCCATTGCTTAGCCCTGCTTTCATTTGTGTTGACTGCATTCTCAGGCACTCCCCTCATGGCTCCAAGATGGCTGCCAGTGGCTCAAATCTTCCATCCTACCATCTTAGTGCAAGAGTCTTCTTTTTCACCAATCCCTCCTAAAGTCCAGCACTGACCCTCCCATTGGCCCAGCTGAGGTCACATGCCCATCCCTGAACCTGATGAGATGCTCTGACTGGATAGACCTGGATCACACGCCCATACCTGGAGCAAAAAGGGGGACAACCCCACTCAAACCACCTGGACTGAGAGGGGAGGAAGGTTGAGTGTCCCCAGGGAAATCAGGGCACTATTAGGAGGAGTAAGGGATCTGTATTCTGGAAAGGCAAAACCTCGATGGATATTTATGTATATTGACACTGTAGATGGAACTGCTCCACATCCAACCCCTACTACCACCATACTCACGGCTTTCAAATCCAGAGCTGGCCTATAATTCAAGCTCAACCCTGAAAGAGGGAAAACTTTCTTTATCAAGATGGTTGCCTTGGGCTTCCCTGGTGGCACAGTGGTTGAGAGTCTGCCTGCCGATGCAGGGGACGTGGGTTCGTGCCCTGGGCCGGGAGGATCCTATATGCCACAGAGTGGCTGGGCCCATGAGCCATGGCCGCTGAGCCTGTGCTCCACGACGGGAGAGGCCACAACAGTGAGAGGCTCGCGTACTGCAAAAAAAAAAAAAGATGGTTGCCTCTAGGGCCAGAGATCTTGGCAATGGTCAACTGAAATTGAGGGAATCACAGATGTCAAGGTCACTCAGTCCAGCCTTCACCTGATGCATCTTCCCACTGCAGCCTAAGAGGTTGACTAGTCTATATGTCCAGGGAATTATCCATGTCCAGTAGACAGTGACCTCCTTCAGGCTGAAGATTTTGTTGTGTTCACTTATTTAATCCCAGGACTGAGGACAGTGCCTGGCACACATTGCAGCATAAATCAAAAAATTTCACAATTGGTTGGTTCTGACTTTTAAAAAATTCTCCTTATGTACATATATTAACCAAAATTTAGTTTGGGGGGGATTTCTACCCTCTGGTTAGGACCACTCAGAAAAACGTTATCATTTTCAGGGGACTACATTTCAGACATTTGCTGCTACAAAATATCTATCACGTCTACTCCATCCAGTCTCTCCTTAGGCTACACAGTACTAGTTCCTTCAACTACCTCCCACATGGTATGATTTCAAGTCCCTCTACCCAGATTCTCTCTTAACCTAATCCCTTTGGCCATTATCTTGCTCACAATGTGGTGCCACTTCTCCAGGTGGGAGTCCTGGTGTAGAGTACAGCAAGATGACCACTTCCCACTTTCTGCCTACTCTACCTCCATTAATATGGTCAACATCCCATTATTGTTTCAGTCCCTATATCTTATTGGAGACTCACAATATACTTATTGTTTTCTAAAACCTTTGGGTTTTTCATATATCCTAGCCATGGTTTTCCCATCCCCTACTTGTATGGTTAAATTTTTATATGGTTCCTGGTACTCAAGTAGAAGCTGAGGATGGGGAAATTAATCTTTCTGGGGCACTTCTTATGTCCCATGTACTTCATAGGCATTCAGCTATTTACTTCTAACAGTATTTTTTTAATAGATCTTTATTGGAGTATAATTGCTTCACAACACTGTGTTAGTTTCTGTTGCACAACAAACAATATTATAAAGTAGGTATAATGGTCCCCAACTTATACACGTTCAACCTGAGGCTTAGACAAGTTCCTCATTTGCAAAAGTCACACATCTTAAAAGGGGCAGATTCAGGATTCAAACCCAGACCAGCCTGGCCCCCAGGCCCAGGCTCTTATAGCAACACCATGAGTTACTCCTAATGATAGGGGTCTGAATTGAAGGCAAGGGAGCCAGATCACCCCAGAGAGGGCTTCACTGTGCATTGTGTAAGTTCCCCTTGTCAGCTCTATGTAAGCCCTGTCCAAATACATCCCACTGTACTCCCTCTGACTGCCCTTCTAGATACTGCTTCCAACATCCTGCAAGAACTTTCATAACCTGAAAGTTCTCTATGTCCATCTGCCTACTTAGCACGGCTGTATCATCAGGGCACTGTGGGCAGCAGATGGGGTTGTTCAGCAAGTCTGGGGACAACAAGATATCTTGGAAAATGTACGCAGAAGAGAAAAAGGCCAGTGTGGTCCATTGCTTCCCTACCTTCTATTCACCAGCTGTCAAGGGGGCCCACCAATTAAGTGGCTGTCTAGGGCTTTCAAAACCACTAATCAAACCTGACAAAATTTTTAAAAAGAGCTTTTTACAAATTTTCTCTTCATTTACTTTTTTAAGCATGTTAAAAGGTTCATTAGGGATCTGCAAAGGATGAAGAAGCCCTTCTCCGGCTACCCTCCTCCTCCACTCAGTAATTAAGAACACAGCTGCCCCCAACAGGAGCTTTCATGCCTCCCCCGTTGGCAGCGGAAGATGCAGACAGGAGTTCAGAAGCATCTTGTTAGCGTGTCTGCCTTGCAAGAATCGCTCGCTAATGGGAGATGCTGGGAGTTGGTAATTTGGTAAAAATGTGTTGTTATTGTCAACAGACGGCTTCTCCAGCTCCTGCCTGGGCCCCGCCTGCTCTGTCTCTTGTACTGCGAACTCGGCTGGGAAACAATCAAGAAAAGATGGCCCTCTGGGAGTCCAGGCAGAATGTGTTCCCTTAAGGAACGCTCCAGAATACGTGGCATTTGGGAGCTGCAGCTCACGTCCCCCCAGAGAACGGTTTTCCCTCTACGGTGGGAGCTAGGGCCTCGTGGGAATGGTGTGGGCCCCAGAGTCAGAAAACCTAAACCGAGACCCCATCTCCGTCTCTGAGTTACCTGGGGCAGGTGGTTTCATCTTTTGACTTCATTTTCCACATCTGTAATGTGGAGATAACAGCTTCCTCCTTGCAGGATTGCCATAAGGGTTACCTGTCCGCAGTGGTCATTAGGATCATAACTGACATTGATGGGGCTATTTGCCAAGAGTGAGACCCTCTGCTAAGGTTTCCAAAACACCCATTTCATAGACGAGGAAAGAGGCTCAGAGACACTGAGTGACTTGACAGTGGTCACACAGCTAGGCAGTGGGGTGGGAGTTGAAGCCAGGCGTGTCCATTTCCGAAGACTTGTATGTACTACACATTCTTGTTTCAGTCAGACTCCAGATGCAATTGTAGCTGTAATTGCCGTGTGTGCAGAGAAGGTTCTGTACATGCCCGACGTTGCAGAAATATCCATATTGACATTCTGGGAGCTGCCAGCCTCTGGGAATGGGAGAAGCAGAAGGGACCATCACCAATTTTCAGGGTTGGGGAGAAAAGGGAGGAAGGGGAGAGGGAAAAGGGGCCGGGAGGCTGGCTGAAGGCTCCACAGCGCATCAATCGATCCACGCTCCACGTACCTGGAGGGACCAGATCTCAGAGGCTCTGATGAAAGGCAGGCCCAGTCCCTACCTAGCAGCAAAATGACCTTCTAATAGAATAGGGAAGCTGACATGGAGTGAGTGGAAATCTCCAAATAACCAACAAAGCCTCGTCCTCATTTATTCTCCGGATATTCCCTGAGCGCCTGCCATGAGCCCTGGGGGTACAATGCGGGGGGTCCTTGTAGATCTCTGCCTAGAGTCCTCCCGAGTGTCCCAGTGCAGGTTCTTACTGAGCACGATCTGACTCTGCCACCCCAACGCTGTCTCCTACGACCCCCTCCCCCCACTCTCCCTCATGGGCGGCAGGCCACTGTCCGGAGTTACCCCGTGACACCCCGCTTCCAGTGTTTCCACGATGAGCTTCTCATTATCCTTCAGGTTTGAGATCAAATGTCCTGCCTTAGAGGCATTCTCCCAGACGTCTCCCCGTCGCGAGGTTCCTCCCCTCCCCTTACGGTCTCTGTCCTCACATCCTTTTTGTTTCCTTTATAACCGTTAGCATCATTCACAGTTATTTTCTTATTCGTGTGCTTCTTCCACCTCTTTCTCTCCCATTAGTCAGAAACTTCTTGAGGAGAGTAACGATGTCTGTCTTGTTTACATCACATCTCTGGAGCCTGAAACCCAGTAGGTATCCAGAAAGTCCCGATTGAAGGTACCATGCACAAGACATTTTACCTGCCCCTGGGGGGCTTAGAAGGGAGTTACAGGTGGCATTGGTGCCTGGTAGAAAGGAAGAGCTCATCCCAGTGGGCTTCCTGGAGGAATGATGCCTCCAGGGTAGGGATGGCCTGAACACAGATGGTGGGGAGGCTGGGACAAGGGAGAAAGCAGAGTTTGTGAGAATCACTGTGCACAATAGCCATGATCCCTGGGCCCCAGGGGAAAGGGCCTGGCCCTGCTCTGGTGGTGGCTTCAGGGAAAGGACAGCGGAGGATGGTGGCCGTAACAGTTAGCCATATCATTGACAGAACTGGGCCAGCTAGGGAAGCCCGGCAGCTCTGAGGTTGGCCTGCCCACAAACCCTGATCCCAGTTTTTTGCCCGCTGCTATAGCAGCTGCAACTGGGCCCCTCAGCCAGACAGAGAGAGGAGTAAAAACAAAAAAGGAGATAGAAAAAACCCCACACCGATTCCCTGGGAAACACATTTGCAAACAACATCTCATTGAACAAGGAGTGCGTGCGAGGCTCAGGCGGCAGCAGGTAAGCTGGTAAGTGACCTCTTTTCTTCTGCTGACACAAGGCCCTCCTGTTACCAAGCGTGGCAGAGCTGGCCATGACCTGGGCCTCCCCAAGCAGGAGCTTCCACCAGGTAAGATGTTTCTTCTGGAAAAAAACACTGATGCCCAGCCGGACCTACAGGGGTCTGATGAGCAAATGTTCTCTCCTGTTTCAACATCCCAGGTCAATAGACATTCTCTGATGACTGCTAAGTTCCAGGCTCTGAGCCTCATGCTGGGAAGGCAGGTGAAAAAGACAGAGCCCATGCCCCTGAGAGGTTGGTAGTTGGAAAGGGGAGAGGAACATGGAAATCAGACAGTAGAATCAGTGCAAAGGTGATGGGGGGGACAAAGAAGGGCCATCGAGACTGATGGGCCCTGGGACCCCACTCCTCTATTTGCTGGGGGGGGGTGCTAAAGGCCGAGGGCCCTGGGGATAGCATCCTGGGTGGAGGAGAAGGCACCACTTACCTGGAAATACCACCACCCCGTGGTCATACCCAACTTACCCAGTTCCTTCAAGGCCCATGGTTGGGTCAACGTGTCCCATATATGACAGAGGATCAGCACACATGCCATCTGGGGTTCCCTGTCCCCAGAGGTGAGGCAGAGAGAAAAAAGGAGTAAACCTGGAAGGTTTTGCCTGTGATTAGCACAGATTGTTAAATTAGTCGGGCTACAGAGTGGTGATGGGATGATAGCTGTGAGTAGTGGTCAAGAATTTTCGCTGATACGGCAATGGGGATGAGTTCTTACAATGGCGGGGGTTGTGATACCCCAGGAAAGGATGAAGGTGTTGATGCTGGTATAGAACTGCGATAACAATGGCAATTGTGGCAGTCCGAATCTGGATATTTATCTCACCTCTCTGCGTCTCAGCTTCCTCATTTGTAGAATGGGGATGATGCCTGCTCATCAGGCTATGAGGATTTTAAAAAGGCAGCTCCAAAATCCAGAAGAAGAGTACAAAGAGAGGGGCAGATTTCAAGGTGGGAGGGATGCTTTCCAGCTGGGGGGGAGTTGTGGGAGTCTTTCTTGAGGAGCTAAGTTTCTGGTGAAGACCTGGCGATGGCTAATAATCCAAGTGGGCTGGCTGGGAAAGGTGGGGGGCTGGGCAAAGCACCTTGTAATGAACACGCAGTTCATAAAGCTCAATATAAAGCAGGCAGCCGTGCTCTATTGCACAAGCCTGCTGGTCTTCTTAGGATCTGTATCTCTATTGGAAATTGTCATGTCTCTTCGCCTTCTTGTTTATTGTCCATCTCCCCTATCTAGATTGTAAGAGCCAGGAGGGCAGCCTCTGAGTTTGCTGCCTAAAGTGATCTGATCCAGAGTGGGCATTTGGTTACTGCTTGTTGGACAAATGAATGGAGCTGTAAACGATGCTGTTCTGTGAATCCCAAAGGCAGCCTTGTGATGAGGTCAGCGATCTACTAGCTCATGATCTTCCACAAGTAGAGTTGCTGGCTTTTGGGGGACACCTGATCCCACTGATACTAATGCTTGTTGAGCGAGTGATATTCCAAAGGAGCAGCGTCCCCAAACCCTCTGCCTTTGAGGTACTTGAAGCTGGGATGCTTCATGTTATTATATCAGCGTTATTTTCTCATCTGTCCTAGCAGGCAGGGCAGAAATAGTGACCCCATCTCCCAGTCCAGGAGACAGAGGCTTGGGAAGGTCATGTACCTCTCAAGTTCACATGGGTGGGAACGGGCAGCATCAATCCCCAAACCCAGGGCTCTGTCTCCAAGCCCAGGGCTCCTTCCAAAAGCCCCACTCACCTCCTTCCAGAAACTCTACTCACCTCCAACATCCTAGACACTGATCAGTTACTCCCGTAGAGGGGCTGCTTCATTTCCGAGCTTCCTCTTCTGCCAAGTGTGATGCATGTGCTGCGTGTATGAATGTCTCCACTTTACCAGCTCTGTCTGAGGATAGTCACACAGGCGTATAACCCGACACAGTGCTGTGCAAACAGCAGGTGCTCACATATGAATTGACTTGGCCCCTTTCCTGCCTGGGCTGCTAACTTGCCACTCCCAGGAAGGAGAGGTGGCCTGGGAACTGCTCTACAGCTGAGGGTGTGGAGGGCAGACAGGGACACTGGGGTGGAGGGTGGTGCATAGACATTGGTGCAGCGGGGAGGGGAGCCCAAGGGCAGGGGGTGAGAATGAAGGATGTGAGGATGGAAACCCAGAGCCCAGCGGGGCCCAGCTGAAGCAGGAAGGAAAAGAGCACATACTTGCTGTGTCATATAAATGCGAAACAATAATAATAACATTGGTTTGCGTGTAATAATAAAGTCTACAGGGACTGAATTACCTTGATAATGGGCTGCAGATGTCAGAGAGTTATTTGTTTCTTGAGGGAAGAGCTGAGGGTTGCATTCTCTCCCTCTCTCTCTCTCTCTCTTTCACACACACACACACACACACACACACACACACACACACACACACACACACCCCAAGGACGTCGCTCCAGGTGGGGAGAAGGGGGATGGACCCTGGCAGAGAGTGAAGCAGCTGAGGCTGGGGGCTCAGAAGCGGGTTGTGATAGTCATTGTTGTTGCTCATCAGATATGTGCCTTCTCACCTTATGGGCACATGCAGGTTTGCATTTCCTGACCCCCATGTGGTTGTGGAGTCACTGAGTTGTCAGGGGAAGTGATGTGTGTCACCTCTGGGTGGGAGCCCCTAATGGTTAGTGCAAGACCCTCCAGAATTGCCTTCCCTCTGCTGCAGTGATAGTGGAAGTGCACGTCGACATGACATTCCATCAGCCTGGGTCCCGGAGTGAAGAAGAGGCCGTGTCAAGTCCCCATTGCAATGGACATAGAGCAGGAGAAAGAAACCAAACTTTGTCAGAGTGAGCCATTGAGGCTGAGGCTCATTGTTACTGCAGCATTACCCATCCCACCCTGACTGACAGAGGGCCCTGCTTTGGGACCAAAGGCTAAGAATATAGGTCCCAGACCACAGAGCCGTGCAGCTGTCCAGAATCACAGTCCCTCAATCATGATTTCCCTGGTCAGATGGAAACTGTCCCCAAACCTCCAAGACTAGGAGATGGGTCTCTCGACCTTGAATCATCTGATGGTCCTGTCCCTGCATTGCTTTGTTCTGCTAGTTGTAACATCGATCCAGAAGTTACAAGTCCCTGTCCAATTCAGGCAATAAAAATTAGATGGGATGTCCAGTATCATGGAGACAGAAGGTGACCTATTGACTGAATTTTGCTTTTTCAATTACTTTTAAGGTCATCACATGTCAGAACACTGTGGCTTTGGGGTCAGAGCCTGCATAACGTAAGTGGTGGTTATCAGGAACTGTGTTCTTGTCCCATCCCCTTATTATGAGGTGGGAAACCTTGGCTCACGTATTCAAGACCACGCCCAACACAGTGTGTTGTTTTAAACTTCCCTGGACTCTCCCTAAAGTTTCTCTCTACATTTCCCCCAGATAGGTGGTCTCGGAGAACCTGATTACTACCTTCATGTCATATTTTGGGAGGTCTAAGGAGCGAAGGGAACTTTGAGAGAGAAAACCTCACATCCGGGTTTAAATCTTAGAGGCAAGATAATGATGCACACTCTTCTGCCAGGTGGGTGAAAATTCAACCAGCTCTTTGCTTCCTATGTAATTATCCAGAAGCTCAGCTGGGGTCTCACCCCCAAAGTTTCCCACTGTACCAGAAGAGCTGGTGCCTGGGAATTCTTCTCTGTAACCTCTCCACCTCTGCTTTTGTAAATAATCCACTCTTTGCCTCTCTTGCCAGGAAGTGCCATTCTTCAGAACTTTAATCATGTCTGCACCTCATTTCTGAATCGTTTCCAGTTGCCGCCTTGCTCGGCATCTCTGCACAGATCGTGCTTTTACTGCTTCCCCCATCCCATATACTATACACTCACATAGTCAACCTAATAGCCCTCACAGCCTGGAAGCATAAATCACATTTTAAAAAGGAGCAAAGTGCTTTAGCACCTTAAGCTGGAATAACAATAACAAGAGGTACCACTGATGGACGGTGCCAGGGACGGTGGCACGGACTGCTCCAAACACTACAGACAAGTTAACTTTTTCCTCCTTGTGACAACCCGGAGAGGTGGTATGGTTATTTTTCTGCTGAGGAAACTGAGGCACGAAGCATTTCAGTAACTTTCCTAAGGTCATGCTTCGGAGACAGTATCTGAGCTTTCTGTGCTGAGCCTTGGAGTCTTCCCTCCTAAGCACTATACTCTGTACTTCTCTGAAAGGAACTTTAAGGGTCCTCAACTCCAGCCCTTTTTGGAGACAAGACACAGAGGAGCAAAGTGACCTTTAACTCCCACGGAAAGCTAGTGGCAGATCCGCTAACTGGTCCACTCCCATCAGTTCTATTCCAGGCTTCCTACATCCCTCCTGTGGGGCAGCTTTGAATTGTCCGAGGCTGCGTGGCTCTCTCTTTCCGGCTCCACCCACGGGCCAGGCTTCCTTGTTCTTTCCAGAGACCCAGCCCGCACTGAAGAGGCGAGCCCACCCGATCTGTTCTGCTCCCGGCCCATCTGGAAGTGAATCCGAGATGAGACACAGTAGCAGGAGAGATGCACCCCAAGCACCATTTCTATGAGGAAATGTTAACAGAGGCAGGGGATTCCCACTGGGCTAGGTCCTGGTGGAGCTGCTTAAAATTCTTTAAAGGAGAACAGGACCATTCAGCTTGGTTGCACCTGGCTTCTTGCCCTGTTGAAGCCCAGACACCGGTGGCCTCCTCCGTAAACACCTCTGCTTGACAGAGAGACAAAACAGATCCTTAAACAGAAATCTCAACTTGCCAAGGAGCCCTAGGGAAAAAAAGGTGAAACCAATTTTCAACCAGGAATAGGAGAGTCTTCAGGGTCTTTTGGTCGACAGGTGAGAACCAGAATTAGGAAGAAAGCCCACTGAGCTCTGAATTTACCTCCTCAATGACATGTCGTGGAGCATTAAAACTAATCAGCTATGCAATGATTTTATTATATAAGCCAATAAAATGGAAAAATTAGATTTTCACTGCTCACTGCTAGGCTGAGGTTTTTAACCTCATGTTTTATAGCTTCACGGTTCTCAAAGAAGATTTTTTAAAAATACATTCTTTCCATCTTGAACAGAGTTACTCAAATATTTCACATGCATGCATCTGGTAGATAGAATTCTTGCTCCTAATGCTTCACTGACCCGCATTTCCCTTTGCCATGTGACTTTAGAGTAGAATGGCATTGCAGCCATCCCTGCAGCATTGACTCTGGGTGAGGCCATGTGACTTGCTTGGGCCAATGAAATGGGAGAGAAAGTGATGGAGAGGCATTGTGTGTTTCTAAGTGTCCTCAGCAAACTTCCCACCCTCCATCATGAACAGGGCATGCCCCAGGTTGTGTGGTCTCGGGATGAGAGATATGTGGAGCAGACCTGAATCCACCCCACAGCTGGAGCCTGAAGCCTGGAGCCTGGCCTTGCTGAGTTGCAACTGGTCCACAGACCCGTGAGCACAAAGCCAATGCTTGTTTTTGTAAGCCATTGCACTTTGGGGTTGTTACGCAGCTTTATTGCAACAAAAACCTAATACAACATATATACTCATGGAGGTGGACAGTCTCATAATCTCTAATTTGGAAGAAGCTTTTTTTTAAGTTAATAATATGGCCATCACTTATCAAGGACTTATTAAGTGCCAGGCACCTGTGCTAGATAATTTACATGCAGCATCATTTTCAATGGAGGAAACAGAAGCTCAGAGTGGTCAGGGAACTTGCCCAAGGTCACTTAGCTAATTAGTGGTACAACTAGGGTGTCATCCTCAGGTCTTGCTGACTACAAAAGCCTCACTCACCCATGCTGCCCTCACCTCTTGGAGATGGTCAACCTCACACTTCCGTGGTCCGGGCCTCTGTGACACGGACTCATCCTCCAAGATCTCTGCCAAAATTTCTGTGACTTTGAGTCCTTTACTTAAATTAAAAGGAATTGATCTCCTCCTCCAAAGTGCAATCCACTTTTGAACATTTAAGATTACTGGGAAAAAAAAAAAAAAAAGATTACTGGAAATTCTTCCTTATCTTGAGTCAAAACCTGTCCCTCTCTGATCCTGACTGTTTCCTCCTTTGGGACTACGTAAAAAGCTGGAGGTCTCCTGTCTATATCCTGATCTCTCAAATATCGTTAAGACAGGTTTTGCATTCATCCCATGTTTTCTCTTTTCTGAACTAAACGCCTCTACTTCCTAGCTGTCCTTAAGAAAACACATCTTTCGGTGAAATACTGCATAAAAGTGCATGAAATATAAATGTGCATGAAAAGTGCATGAAATATAAATGTACAGCTTAATAAATAACTCTAAAGCAGTCTCGTAAAACTCCTTCCAGGCCAGGAGCTGGAGTTTTGCCATCTCCTGAAGACCCTGTTGTGTCTCTTTGATTAGCTCTGGTCCTCACCCAGCTGGAACCACCATCCTGACATTTATGGTAATAATTTCCTGGTTTTCTTTATTGTTTTGTTACCTGCATATCCATCCCTAAACAATACAGTTTAGTTTTGCCTGTCTGTGGACTTCATGTAAATGGAGTCATGGAAGTACTTTTTTGTGCCTTGTTTATTTTAATTCACATTTTGTTTATAAGATTCACTCATGTTGTTGCTTGTAGCTAGACTTCATTTCTTTTCCTTGTGGTTCTAGTATTCCACTGTATGAATACATTGCAATTTACTTATCAATTCTATTGTTGGTGGACATTTAGAATGTGTGTAGGTTTGGGTTTTGGCACACAACACTGTTATAAATATTCTGATACATGTGCCTTTGTCATATACCTGAGTTTCTCTCAAATCAGAGGATATAGGTATCTTCAACTTAGATGATTCCTAGCTGCTTTCCAAAGTGTTGGAACCTAATTCATATACCTGCTAGTAGTTTTTGTGAATTTACATTGCTCTTCTAACTGTTCCTTATATGGTTTAGTTCCAAGTAGCCTTCTTATCCTGGCTATTTGGTCTCCATGTACACATACAAAATGCCTTCATATTCACAAGGTATGCACCTATGCCTGTAAACGCTTACTTGCCTAACAATACATGAGTTATATGTAGAGACAAGAAATCTCACTTGACTAGGTTTTAGAAGATTTACAATCTGTTAGGAAAAATCACAGTGACAAAGATAAGAAACAGGTTGCACTTAATCACAATCTTAATTCTGTACTTGTGTGAGTGGGTAAAAGTCAAAGGAAGTCCACCTGAGTTGTCCATTGTAGAGGACTGGGTTACAGGTCTGCCTCTTCACTCCCTGGCCAGTAATAGAATTATCCACACTCTTGGGCATGCATCTTGGCCATCTTGGCCTGGGTGTACTTCTCTGTCTCTTGAGCTGGGGCTCAGCCATTGGCCAATGGGAGGCAAGCAGATATGACACAAGCAGAGACTCAAAATGCACTTGTGCAATTCAGCTTGTGCTCTTTCTTTTGACTCTACCACTGCCATGGGCCCAGGAAAAAGATGAGAGCCACGTGGAGCCCAGCAGCTCCAGCTGAGTCCAGCCTAGATCAGCCAAGTCCCAGCCAACTAACGGATGAACTAATTAAATGCTGCTGTTGTATGCCACTGAAGTTTTGTTGTTTGATATGGAGCAATGGTTAACCGATACAATCATTGTCAACATTACCATCACTCCATTAATAATAGCTACCATTTATTGGGCATTTATTATGTGCCAGGCACTTTGCTAAGAACTTCATATACATTACCTTGTGAAATTCCCACACCATTCCTCTGTAGTAAACACCATTATTCTCTCCATTTTGCAGTGGGAATCTGAGGCTCAGAGAGGTTAAGGGACTTGCCCAAGGTCACAGAATTAGGAAGAAGAGGCACCAAAATTTACACTCAGTTCTCTCTGATTCAAGACTTTGTCACCAGCTAGGGAAGTGGCAGGAGGAGGCTTTTACAGCAAATGTTTAAGTTACTATGGCATCGGAAGACACAGGCGTCACACATACTCAGATGGCCAGACTGAAATAAGCAGAGAAGCAGCCAAAGGGTGGGCCCTTTGAATGAGCTCTCTCCCCATTGGTTGGCTCAGACTGGTCCTTGGGCTTTCTCCCTGATGCTAAAATCTAGCAACAAGGCCACCGCACTGTGCTTACAGAGTTGAGATGGAAACAGTCAGAGACTGGCAAAGGGTCAGAGCTGGATTAGAGTCTTGGTTCGACTTCTTATCAGCAGTGTCTCCTTGAGCAGGTAACTCAGTCACCTGAAGCTCCATTCCCTCATCTGTAAATGGGGGGAGAAAAAAATTTCCTTGATGCTTTGATCCAGTTTTCTGTGACAGACAGTGCTACCAGGGATGGGCAGAGTTTGTAAATGGCAAAACCTCTGCCATGTTCGTGGTTGTCGTTTTTATTGTTATGATGACAGCGTGAGTCCCCCTTGTGACCAGGCAAAAACAGTGATGCCTCCAAGCATTGGCAGGGCTCTTGTGGATGATCATATGTAAGAAAGAGAGGTGGGCATGTTAAAAACAGTGAGAAGGACAAAGGTAACTCGGGTGTCAGGACCAGCCTTTGGGTTGGCTGATGGTTCTTCTATGCCTTCCCACCCAAGCTTGGAAGACTTGAGTTTGGGAAGGGAACAGACTCATTTCATCACTCAGAGAAAGAATCTTGAGCGGTATAGGCCACAGGGATGGCCAGTGAACTGCTGAGGCTCAAGGGGGTACCACTCTTGCCTGGTCAAATTCCTTCCCTAGCGGCCAGCACATCCCACAGCCCCGAGAGCAGTACCATTTGGTGGGCTGGTTGTCTTCAGTGTCCTGCATGCTGCAAAACAGTCAGAAGAGTGGGGCCTCTGTCCTGACCTTAGCTTTTATGTGATTTAGCTTCTGCAAAAGCGTCTTTCATTTCTCCCCAGAACAGCATCTGACAGCTCTCCTCACTCCTCCGTGTGCGATGGTTTCTTTGTTTGGTTGAATAAAGAAGCTTGTTACTGGAGAAAATGCCTTGGCAAGTGTCAGTGGAGATACCTGTTTCCTTGCAGAAACTCCCCTAAAACCTTTCAAGCTGCAGCTTCTGAGTCCCAGAGCCCCTCGGATCTCCATTTTTCTTTACTTTTTTCAGACCTCGTTGGGTGATTTTCCAAGTCTCTCCTCTGCAGCAGGAAGGGTGAGCCCAACTCCTGGAAACTCTGGGATACCTGGTGAGCTGGTCTCCATCAGTTTGCTTTCCTTGTGGTTGACACCAGGCCAAGACCTCCATGCTGGGCAGGGGAGGGGGGGCGTCATCAGGGGACATTCACCTGTGGTCACCCCCCTCAAAAGGTTTCCCAAAGCCCAAATGTGTCTTTACTAAGTTTCTAGCATCTGGGCATTGTCTGAGCTTAAGAGAAGATGACATTCACCAGGGTGTCTCTGTCTGTGGGTTGCAGTCCCCGATCCTAAGCAAAGACATTGTAAGACAGTCTCATCTTTTGCTCTGGTTTCCTTGTCCACCATTCCTCCCCTGGCCTTGTGCTTCATGCATCACACACCTTCCATATAAGCCCTGGAACCCACCACCCTCTCTCACCCTTCTGGCTTTACACACAGGGCTCCCTCTCCCAGGATGCTCTTCTTCCTCCCATGGACCCATTTCCAATATCTTCCAATATACTTTCTCACAAACACTTCTCTGACCACCAGGGAGGCCCAGTCCCCTGCTCTCCCTCTGGGCCTGCTTTTACTTTAGCACTTCTCACATGCCATTTTATTTTATTTTACTTTATTATTTTTTTAACATCTTTATTGGAGTATAATTGCTTTACAATGGTGTGTTAGTTTCTGCTATACATATACATATATACCCATATCTCCTCCCTCTTGCGTCTCCCTCCCACCCTCCCTATCCCAACCCTCAAGGTGGTCACAAAGCATCAAGCTGATCTCCCTGTGCTATGCGGCTGCTTCCCACTAGGTAACTATTTTACGTTTGGTAGTGTATATATGTCCATGCCTCTCTCTCGCTTTGCCTCAGCTTACCCTTCCCCCTCCCCATATCCTCAAGTCCATTCTCTAGTAGGTCTGTGTCTTTATTCCCATCTTACCCCTAGGTTTTTCATGACATTTTTTTTCTTAAATTCCATATATATGTGTTAGCATACAGTATTTGTCTTTCTCTTTCTGACTTACTTCACTCTGTATGACAGACTCTAGGTCCATCTACCTCACTACAAATATCTCAATTTCCTTTCTTTTTATGGCTGAGTAATATTCCACTGTATATATGTGCCACATCTTCTTTATCCATTCATCCGATGATGGACACTTAGGTTGCTTCCATGTCCTGGCTATTGTGAATAGAGCTGCAATGAACATTTTGGTACATGAGTCTTTTTGAATTATGGCTTTCTCAGGGTATATGCCCAGTAGTGGGATTGCTGGGTCGTATGGTATTTCTATTTGTAGTTTTTTAAGGAACCTCCATACTGTTCTCCATAGTGGCTGTACCAATTCACATTCCCACCAACAGTGCAAGAGGGTTCCCTTTTCTCCACACCCTCTACAGCATTCACATGCCATTTTAATGGTCTGCCTGGATGTCCATGTCCCACTAGGCAGGAGCTCCTTGGAGGTCAGGAGCTGGTCTTATACACAGTGCCTGGTACTTTACAGGCACTCTATCAGTTTGGCTTTCTAGGGCTTCAAGGATGAGTCCCATCCAGGTGGACTTTGGTGACACGGGGGCAGGGGTAACTGCACAGACAGAAAGGGCAGTGGGTTAGCATGGCCATAACATTATGCTGGGTTCTGGAATTTGCTGGGCTCATGAAAAACAGAAACAAATGCTCAGCGATAGTTCCAAAATACCTAGAATGATCTACCTTCTCTGGGACCCCCTGCATCTAGAGCCCTAGAAGAGAGAAGCAGATTGTCCTGTTTGTTTCCCCCTGGAATAGAGCATCATTCCTGGGCATCCCTCCCACCCTCCCAGGTCTCTGCAGAGGACATAGGCTTCTGTTGCAGACTTGAGCACTGACCTTGACTCTACCCGATATGACTGGGGTTAGCAGGGTCTCCATGCTCAGGGCACAGGCCACAGGCAGTCTGAAGAAAGGCTCTCTCAGGGCATCTTTCCTCAAAAGGGACAGTGGGCACAGTGACTCCTGGGCCCCTCTCCAGGGCCACATGCCATTCATCATGAGGGCAAGAAAGGATCTCACAAGGGTTCTTGCTTTGTGATGGGAAGACATCTGGTCTCGCTGAGGGAACTGAGGGAAATAAATATTGAGTCCCTGTGGCGTCTCAAAACCCACAGGAGGTCAACAGAACATGTCTCTTTTTGTCCTGGTTCAGGGCTACCATAGATGAGGTCTTAGTATCCAGAGTGCCCTGATCCACTAGCGACAAAAGTAACTAAAAACATACTAAGCACTGCATTTGTATCAGGCACGTATTATTCCATTCAACCCTCCTTCCAATCTGGTAAAGTCAGGTCCTAGTCCTGTCCCACTTCACAGGTGTGAGAATGGGACTCAGGTTGGTCACATGAGCTGCTTGAGTTCATGGAAGGACCAGGTCTCCAGCCCAGTTAGACTCCAAAGACCATGCTCTGGACCTCTGTTCTCTATGGCCCAACTGGCATGTCCCAGCAGCCCTGGGCTCCCAGACTCAGCACTTTCCCAGACCTGCCTCTGCTTGCACCAGCTCCTGAAAGCTGCATGTGTCCCCGGGCTATCTGAGGGGACCATGCTGTCCCATCTGCCTGCTGGTGTCTGGAGGTGAGCCCCATTCTCAGCAGCAGGAAGTGCTGCTCCTTAGTTCTTTGTTGCCTGAAAGGCCTGGGACCACCCTGGTCACCCACAGACCCTTCAAGCTTCAGTGTACCCCCATGCCGGGCTCACTGATCCATGGATACACTTTTATCTCAGCCGTCTTCCTTGGAGGTATCTTTGTTCCTTCTCTAGATGTGAGCTCTGCTCACCCACTGGGTTCACCAGTTACCCCCTGAATAGGGTGAATCTGACCACCATCAACCCCAGACATTGGTGAGGATGCTTCTTCCCTCCATGGTAGCTCTTGTCCTCACCCTAGAAAACCCCCTTGACCCCCAAACACAGACTGCATAAACTTGTAGGCTCTGCCCTTTGGCCACGTACTTCTGTGAGCAGAGATAATAATGGTAATCCAAGTTGTTCATCATTGAACCAGGCATACGTGCCAAGCAGAGGCTTGCGTCTTTCAGGTTTTATCTCTTCTAATCCTCACTGGGTTTCATGGTCCCTTTGTACAGATGAGGAAACTGAGGCTGTGAGAGTGGCACACTCTCCCAAGGTGGCAGGGCTGACATTGCAGGCTGTCTGGAAGCCCAACCTCTCTCTCCATCCCCTGGACACAAGTGAGTGGACCACCCCCTTAAGGATGGGTCAGTTGTCTCTGGCTTTAGTGCTCCAGGTGGGGACTAAACTGCTCTCCAGTCTAGAATTTCCCCTCAATACATGGCCTGCATTGACAAAGACTCAGAATAAAACCACCAGGGATTCTAGCAATAGAGCTAGGATTTTATCTGTGAATTGCTACACCCTGGTGGGACCCCATCCTCCCCCCATATGTGTAGACCAGCTGATGACAATGTACGATGTAACAAAAACAGTGCCACAGTGCAGACCAACATTTCATGAGTGTTCCCTGGGCCCCTAGCTCTGTGCTGTTTTTCACAGGCTACAGAGAGAGGGCTTATCCCCTGAATGATGTGGACACATAGCCCAGCATCAAGGATCCAAGGAACAAACCACCTCCCTGCTTTTCTCGGAAGCCTCAACATCCGATCAGTCACCAGTTCAACCCAGCCCAGCCCAGACCCCGTCTTCCACCTTTCCTTTGCCAAATGAAATAACAAGACTTTTGCTTCGTTGAGAAAAGAGGGGAGAGGAAAAAGAAAAAAAGAGAAAAAACCACTCTCAACAACCAACAAGAAATAATTAGCGCACGTTGTGTCATTAAACACTAGACTTTAATTAAATCGCATGGAGATAAATACCTCTAACGACTGGAAATCTGGAGACCGTAGACAGCAAAGCACTCAGCATAATGGAGGAGACTCTGCAAATAGCGTCAAGCCAGGGATTCGACTTGATTAAGCATCTGACTAAACTGGGTTGTCACCCCGGATGCTGCACCTACTACCTGAAATTTGCTCATTATCTTCCCCATTTGATCTTCCTGGAGCTAACAAGCCTTTGCGGAGATTGGTCCAATGATCAAAGGACCCATTTACTTGGAATTCTTCCCTGCTTCAGGGTCCTCATTGCTGCTGTCTGCTTCCCCCCTTTCTTATTTGTAATGAATCGTCACCTGGCAGCAGCCAGTGGGGAGGCCAGGCTGGAGGTGACCTCTGCGATTTCTGAGGTGATCGTCCCTTCCTTAACCCTGACTACGGGGACCAAAGCACCTGGCTCCAGCAAGAGGCATGGATGTCTCTCGCTTGCCTCTGACCCTGCTGGCAGCCAGCCCCCACATCCAATCTCCCCCTCTCCCTTGCACATGATCTCTCCTGCTTCTGTCTCCCACTGCTGTCCTAGGCCAGCACACCCCGAGGATGAGACTATCCCGTCAGTTGGATCTCATTCCCATCTCGCCCTGGCCAGAGGGACACTTGTGAAACACAGGTCTGATGAAACCTCAGCAAAGGCTCCCTATTTTCTTGCCTGGCTTTCAAAGCCTTCCCCAGTCTGATCACAACCTACCTCTCCAGCCCCCAGATGAAAGTGCATGACGTGCATCTCCACCCCGGCCACGCTAAGCGGCCCTCGTTCCTTAACCTAACCCTGCCCTTTTTTGGCTCTCAACCTCCACTCAGTCTGTTCACTCCACTTGCAATGCCCTTCCTCAGGATCTCAGCCTGACAGCGTTGTGTACACCCCCCGGGGCTTGCCTCCCATCCTTCTCAGCCATGAATGCACCTCTAAAAACTGAAACTCAGAGGTGGTAGCTTCCCAGCCAACCTGGGTCTGAATTCCAGCATGAATGGTGTGAAATCCAGAGGAGCTAGGGCAAGACCCCATTCATTTAGGAAGTGCCTACTATGCACCAGGCATGTCAGTGGGCTCTGGGAGTAGATCAGTGATCATCTCTGGGGCTGGACCTTAGGGTGTTCGGGGTGGACCCTGAGATCTCTAAGGTCCAGCCCCAGGGATAATCACTGTGTGGGGGGTGCCCAGGGATCGGGGGTGTGAAGTGAAATGAGCGAGGTGGGGGGCTCCTGAGAGTGCAAAGTCCAAGAGGTGAAGAGGTTTAGACTAAATCCTTTCTGCAGGGAGTCATTGAAAAGCCTCTGAGCTTCAGCGTGTCCATCTATAATGTGGGGAATATTTGCACCCAGAAGGCTGAGCTGGGCTGGGGCTGAAATACACCCACCCCCCACACACAGTGAGTCTATCATAGAAGTGGTGCTTAGGAAGACTGGTTTCTAAGGCTGTCACTCCTCTCAGGGGGTCCCTCCAAGAGAGAAGAGTGTCCTGTTCTTTATCCCCTTGGTCATAGCTGTTGGAAGACAAGGAATTTCCAAGTCTCTCCCTGGACCTCAGCTTCCTTCTCGGTAAAGTAGAGATAATGACAGCACCTTCCTATAGGCATGGTGTGGGGAAGCTTTAATAACATAATAGTCAAGGTAGGCAAACATGTTTTTAGTGGTTACAGTACTATTTAGTCCTTTCTCCCTTTCTTGCATAAAAGTTTACTGAGCACACACTATGGGCCAGGCACTGTTCTAGGTACTTGGGATATACCTATGAATAAAACAGGTAAATCTCTAGTCATGTGGAGCTCATATTCCAGTAGGGGAAAGACCAACAATAAATTATATATATAATAACAACAACAAAGTTTATAGTCTGTTAGAAAGTCATAAGTGCTAAGGGAAAGGGGGAACAAAGTAGAGCAGGTCAAGGATGATCAGAGTTCAGTACAGTAATTTTTTAAAGGGTGACCACTCATTTGACCCTTTACAGCAATCTTATGAAGGAGTGCTAATAGTCTACCCAATTTACACATGAGAAAAGTGAGGCACGTAGAGGATAAGTAACTTAGGAGGTGTTGAGCTGCCAAGCTAGTGGAAGGTCTGGGATTTAACTAATTCACATACACGGAGAACAGAAAGTTTTCTATAAATGGTCATTTCTGGTGATTTTGCATACAGCCGGTGGCCATTAAATATTTCTGGAGTTGAAATCAACTGAAACTAGCAAACATTTGGCCAGTGCACGTTCACCAGCCACTGAGATATATGAAACCCCGATGGCCCCTCGTGGTTCTGGGTGGGCAAGACCCCTGGCTGCACAGATGCAATCCCATGTGTGGATCCCGTTTCTTGCCTGGATGCCCCATTTCAAGGCTCCAGCCTCTCTGGAGGGAAGGTGAGGGAGGCAGATGCTGGGACTCAGGGAGGAGAGGAAGCTGGGGCTGAAGGACAATTGTGATTCAGGGAGGGACCAAAGCCAAGAACCCACTGCAGAGGGGAGTCAATAATGCACTCGACCCCTTTAAATATTTAGCTCTCTGGCTACTTAACACGGAGAGCAGCATCTTTGAATATACATGTGTATTTTATAGTTTGGCCACAGAAATTTGGACGACACAGACAGACTGATGGGGGTGGAAGGGCATGGTGGGGCGCTGGAACCCTCGGGGACATGCAGAATAGTTTTGCGCATAGGAGGAGAGAGCGCTGTGATATTGAAATACTAATGTTCGCCATCACGTATTGAGCACTTATTGTGTGCTGAGCATTGTGCTAAGTGCTTTATCTACTAACTCACTCATTTATTCACTCGTCCAGCCTCCAGGCTCTGGAGCTGAACAGCTGAAGTTTAAATCCTGACTCCACTTTGGGTGACCAGCTGCGTGACCCTGGGCATGTTGCTAACCTTTCTTATGCCTCAGTTTTCTCCTCTGTAAAACAGGGCGATGGCGAGAAGTAAATAAGTGAATGCATGTGACAGTGCCTGGAACAGTGCCTGGCATGTTCTGTGAGCTCAATAAATATTACTGTCGTCATCATCATCATGAACCCACTTATTCTTTTGAGAAATATTTGCTGAGTGCCTACTATGGGACAGGTACTGTGGGGTACAATGATGAAACTCAAAAAGATAGTTTCTGCCTTCAAGGAACCTCCACTGGGGTGCAGACAGTAAACTAATTTAAAAAGTCAATGAACAAACCAGTTCAGATTGCTGTAGGTCTGGGAAGAAGATGAACAGGCTGATGAGGTAGAGAGGAACTCCATTACCTAGGTGGCCAGGTCAGGGAAGCCTATTTGAGGAGGTGACTTTTAAGCTTAAATGTAAAATATCAAAAGGAGCCCAGAAAAGAAAGCCCCAGGCACAGGGAACAGCATGTGCAAAGGCCTTGAGGTGGAATGTAGCTTGAGGTGTTTGGAGAAAAGAAAGAAGATCCTTGTGGCTGGAGAGTAGCATAACCTCCAAATCTCTCCAGGGGATTTAGAACATCTTGCGGATGTGGAAAAGGAAGCCCAGAGAGGTATAGAGATTTGCCCAAGGCTTCACAGCTGGTATTGGCAAAACCAAGGTCTGTGTGACTCCAGAGCCTGTGTCCCTAATGAAGACACCAGACCACTCCCAAGGGAGAGCACAGACCCGCCCCCCCCCCCCCAGGAAGGCAGCCCAACTTGGATAACGTCAGTGTGAACTCGTGGTGACTCTGAATTAGGGAGTGTCTTAGGAGAGAGGCAGCCGGAGGCTCTTGTAGGCTCAAACTAGCCACCCGCAACATGCTGCCAAGGAGAGGCCCTGTGGACCCTCCTTAAGGAACACATCAAAGTCACCTCCAATTAGCGGCTCCCTGGGCATCACACCAGCCGTACAAAGCAATTTGAAATTGTAGTATGGGCTCACACAGGCAGTGGGGAAAGGAAGCAAGGCATGGGGTTGGCAGGATGGGGTGTTCATGGGGCCCCTTTTATGTGCCAAGTGCTGTGCTAGTGTCTTCATGCATCACTGAATCCTCATAGTAACTCAGAGCTGTACAAAGTACCTTCCTTCCGTTAGGAGCGTGGGGTCTGTCAATATCAGGTAATTTACCTCTGGTTACACAACTAGAAGGCAGGGTGCTAGGGTAAAAACCAGGCTCCAAAGCCTCACCCCTCCACCCCAAACCCATCACTGGGTCCAGATGATGCTTAGCTCAGGCTACAAAGCTTGATGTAGCCCCACATGATCCATCTTTGCCACAGTCACTAACCAGCCAGGTTCCTTCATGCCAGAACCTTCTGAGATATGGTCACAATTCATTCACAACCAAGATGGCCATCAGGTCTGGGAATTAACAGTGGGCTTTCCAAACTTCTTAATGAAATTCCAAGGCACTCCAGGAGCTGCTGGGGTAGCAGCTCTGGGAGAAGGCATGTCACCTTTGGGGACACTGTCTCATGGAGTGTGACCACTCCATTAGATGTGATTTGGGGGTGACACCTCCCTGGGGAGGGAGTAGGAGCATTTGTGGTTGTGCGTGGCTGAGCCAGCTCCTATGAGTCACCATCTGATCAGGGCGGTGCTTCCTAGGAGGGCAGAACCCATGTCTACCTGTTTTACCACTGAATCTCCCAGACCTAGGGCCTTGCACAGGACCTGGAACATAGTAGGGGGTTCCAAAAAATAGGTGCTGTGTGATGACAATAGCTTGTGTTCACTGGGTCCTCACTAGGTACCAGACACTCTGCTAAGAATTTCACATAGGTGCAACCTCAGGTGTATACGGGAGATTGAAAAGATGCCAGTGCCCGAGTTCCATTCCCCAGATAGTCTGCTTTTGTTGGTTTAATTGGATACAGGCTTTTTTTTTTTTTGCGAGACACAGGCCCCTCACCGCCGCGGCCCCTCCCACTGCGGAGCACAGGCTCCAGATGCGCAGGCCCAGCGGCCATGGCTCACGGGCCCAGCCGCTCCGCGGCACGTGGGATCCTCCCGGACCGGGGCACGAACCCGCATCCCCTGCATCGGCAGGCGGACTCCCAACCACTGCGCCACCAGGGAAGCCCGATACAGGCATTTTTAAAGCTCTCCAGGTGACTAGTGTCTAGCCAAGGTGGGGGGCATTATGTTTCATCCTCATGTCATCTAATCCTTCCATTAGCTCTAAGGAGGTCGTTACTATTAACGAGTCCATTTTGCAGATGAGAAAGCAGATGCTCAGAAAGGTTAGGTTGCCTGTTCAAAGACACACAGCGAGGAAGAGGTGGAGTCAGCATCTGAACTGAGGCAGTCTGACTCTAGCACCTGGGCTGAGCCACGAACCACACAGAATGAACAGAGGGAAGAAGGGGCATCCTTAGAGCCCCGGGAAAAGGAAGAAGGTACAGGCAGGGTCAGGAAGTACCTGCAGATGCTGCAAGGCACTTGCCCTCATCACAAACGCCTCTTAAAGAAGTGACTCCACCCCCAGATAGGTTCCACCCAGGGTTGTTTCTAGAGCAAGAAGGACACCTTTCTGTGCCTGTAACCTGTCCCTTGGACCAGAAATGTTTGGATTTGGGGCAAGTGTTCAACTCAAGGACAAACAGTTCACAGACTGGATAGCAGCATGTCAGGGGGCCTCTTTCCTGTGTAACATAATCCCAGTTTACACAAGTTCAATAAGCATTTATGAAATTAATTGCTTGATATTGCATTTTACAAACCAATGAGTAGGTCAGTATACTGTTCACATTTTCCTCTTTAATCCCAAGTATCCACTTTCCTTATTGGATCCTCTAATCAGCTTATGCTCTACCCTTCTGACTGTCATGATCAGAGCCTTAGGGCAATACATTCATTCATTCATTCATTCATTCGTTCATTAGTTCATTCCGTATCTTTTCTGTGCCAGGCTGTCTCTTAGGTGCCGGAGCATTTTCTTGTGGGTAACCATGCATCAAACAGCAAGGAGAGAGGGGCCTGGATTCATGTCGATTTTCGCTTGCCTTAATGTAAAACAGGATTGCCTGCATTTTGGAATTTGCTAGTTTATCTTGCACAGCCAAAGCCCCACTTATCTCTGCTTTACTAAGCCTTGAGATTGGTTTGGAACTTGAACATATATTCTTTGAAACCATTAAAAGTGGTTTAATTGACTGTTCAGGGAAGTCCTCCACTCAACTCTCCAAATGCATCAGCCCTCTCCGTCTCTCCCAAGAGCTGGGAGGCTGGAAGCCCTCGCCTGGATGATCCACTCCTCTGGATTTATTAATCTTGCTCTGGGCCCCAGAAACATCAGGCTTCGCATTGCAGATCTAGCCTATGTTCACAGCTGCACATCCAAATCCTGCCTCAGAAACCCACTGACGCCTGCAAAGCCCCATGCGATGGGGCCACGTCAGCCTGTGTCTTCCAAGAAGCCAGACTCTTTAAAAATTCACACCTTACTTTGATAAGCATGGGGGTGTGGTGGTCCAAAGGAGGGCTTCAGAAAGAAAGACAGACAGCTACCTGGGATTATGTAACATAGCAGAAAGGCAATGACCTTGGGAGTCAGATTGTCCTAATTTGCTGCTCAGTCACCATGCATTTGTACAGATACAGGGCTTGGTTCATATGTAGGCTTTTCCAAGCTCTTAGCTGTATGCCCTTGAACAAGTCACATAACCCCCTTGAGTCTGTCTGATTCACAGTCTCTCTGAAAATTGAGACCATATGTACGTATGCACGTGGCAAACTGCAAGAGATCGGTAAGTGTTGGTGCAATGGCTGGTTTATCTTTATTTTAGATCAAGGTGAGTTTATTATCCAAATAGCATAACCTAATTGCATCCAAAACCAGTTTCACATCCATCTTTAAGCTACTCAGAAAAACACGTTACTATTTTTAAAGATCACTTAACACTGAACAGATAGGACGTCTTAAAAGGCAGCTGACTATACCATGTCACCATCACAGCCAAGACAACACTTTTTTCCATACTTCCTAAAAACCTTTTGTGTATACTGATCATGCTCATGCTACTATAGCACTTGCTCTCATGCAGACCAAATAAACACCCACACCTCTTATAGAGTACATGGTGAGAGAATAACGTTGACTTGATATGGCATCCCACTTGTTTTAAAGCAAAACAATATATAATAATAATAAAAGAAAGTCCAAGACAAGAAACTGTAACTGAGAGAAAGAGAGAGAGAGAGAGAGAGAGAGGTCTGAGGTACGTGGTGAAAATGGAAAAACTCCAGTGGCCCAGTGATTAGCTGGGGATTTCAGAGTTGTAATTGCTGGTTTAGAAATACCAGTGCCCAGCCACTGGGAACTGGACACCTCATTTTTATTTACTGTTATTTGCTGGAATGTGTCTTATCCCACCCAACCCTAAAGTGCTACATGTTGCATACAGGTATACATTTGTATACATACACAGTAGAAACGCACACACATAATAAATATGTGTATATTTTACAAAGATAAATGGAGATATGAAAGTAGACTGGAGATCTAGAGACAGAGGCAACATATTTCTAGGTGGTTTCTTGAAGTCATTTCTGGATCTAGTGCCTGCAAAGCATTTGGTATATAACAGAAACTTACTGCATATTTATTTGTTTGTTTTAGACAGTGTACATGGAAGGTTTTTATTTTATTTTTAAAATTTTAAAATGTTTTATTTTTTAAAATTTTTATTGGAGTATAGTTTCAGGTGTATAGCAAAGTGAATCAGTTATACATATACATATATCCACTCTTTTTTAGATTTTTTCCCCATATAGCCATTGCAGAGTATTGAGTAGAGTTCCCTGTGCTATACAGCATATTTGTTCAATGAATAAATTTAAGAATCCATGATTCATGTATATGACAGAGAGAATGTGAATGTGTTTCTGTGTAGTTGTAACAGTAACTCGAGGGACAATATCACATTTAATATAAGGTACCAGCAAATAAAATTAAATAAGTAAAAAAAAATACTGAATAAAATATCGGAAAACATAGATATGAATTTTAAAAAATTTTTATTTATTTTTGGCTGCATTGGGTCTTTGTTGCTTCTCGCTGGCTTTCTCTAGTTGTGGCGAGTGGGATCTATGCTTCATTGCAGCGCACAGGCTTCTCACTGTGGTGGCTTCTCTTGTCATGGAGCACGGGCTCTGGGGCGCTTGGGCTACAGTAGTTGTGGCTCGCGGGCTTAGTTGCTCCGCGGCATGGGGGATCTTCCCGGACCAGGGCTCGAACCCATGTTCCTTGCATTGGCAGGCGGATTCTTAACCACTGCACCAGCAGGGAAGTCCCAGATATGAATTTTTTAATCTCCTTTTTTTCTTTCTCTTCCTTTCCAGTTAGGGTTGCCAGATAAACAACAGGATATCCATTTTTATTTGAATTTCAGTCTTCAATAATTTTCTAGTATAACTACGTCCCAAATATCGCATGGTCAACTATTACTTGGGATATATGGATGCTAAAAAAAATGATTCATCCCGTATTTTTTATTTGTTAAATCTGACAACCCTACCTGACCCTTCCAGACAAGTCTAAATTCTACTTTGTTTGAATGCCACTTAAGTACTCAAGGGCCTTCGGTGGTTTTTCATCACCTATGGGATCAGGAAAACCCCCTTCAGCCTGGCATCTGACCGCCCCCCCGCAATTCAGGATAGATGCCTGACCACTGCCGGATGCAGCCCCCCCTCTGCTCAGGCCTGGCCTGGCCCCTCAAATGCCTGCAGGCAACTGGGGGCAGAGACTGAGTTTGTTTTGGTTTATAATTCACATTAGCTGATTCTCCCAGATAAAGTCACAAATCAGCGGTCAGGGAGCCCCGCTGTTTCATGCATAGAGTGGTATCCTGCTCAGAATCAAACCTTACGCCTACACAGATGGAAGCCCAGCAAACCTTTTTCTTTACCTTTTCAGGCAATAAAAATGCAATTACCTTTTCTCTAGTCATGGAGAGGATTTTAAAGAGCCTTATCAGAGATAAAGCCTCTGCAGTGGGTGATCAGCCATAACTCATGGCCCGGGTGTGGGTGTTGGCAGCTGTCGCCCTGGTGCCAGGGATGACATGAAGCATTTCCTCCCCACCAGCCTCCCCGCATTGCTTAGCTGCACAACCCTAGGCTGCCTTTGGAGGTTTGGACACCCCGAGGCTGAAAAGCACTTGAAGGAAAGGCAGGACTTGGAGAAGGCAGAGGAGGGGGACTTTTAAGACAGAGGGAGAAACAGGGATGGCTGGAGCTCCCCTGCATCCTGGGTACCATCCCCTGAGTGTCAGCTCATCTGGAAACATGGGAGTCACAAACCTACCTCTCAGGGTGGTGAAGATACACTGAGCCGGCACATGGGAAGCGTCTCCTGGCTGTCTGTCCTCAATACACTTTCACTTCCCTTTCCCTAATGCACAGCCTATAGGGAGGCATCTAGGCCGCCTCCTCCCAAGGCTGCCTCTCGTCAAGATGGCACTGAATTGAAGCCAGGCTGAGTAGGCGCTCAGCAGCTGTCTGGGGCTCAGCTGATGCAAAGACATGAGATGCTGCCTCCAAGCCCCCTTGCCTACAACCCATCCTGGAGACATTCCACGGCCTGATACCTTTGACTGGGCTGTCCATCCTGTCCTGGTGAATCACAGTGACGCCAAGAAACCTCAGCTCAGCATCCATTCTCCAAGAATGACAAGAAACCTCAGCTCAGCATCCATTCTCCAAGAATGACCTATCGCTGACCAGATTTTTTCTAGCCATCATCCCACAGAATTCTTGGAGCAACACTAAGGCTGGCACCATTGATATGGCCTCATTTTACAGATGAGGAGATCAAAGTTTAGAAATCTGAAGTCACCAGAGATGGTGGTCACTATGGTCACCAGGCCGAGCTGTTTGATTTCAGGGCTGCGATCTTTTTTTTTTTTTTTTTTTTTTTTTTTTTTTTAGCGGTACGCAGGCCTCTCACTGCTGTGGCCTCTCCCGTTGCGGAGCACAGGCTCTGGACGCGCAGGCTCAGCGGCCGTGGCTCATGCGCCCAGCCGCTCCGCGGCACGCGGGATCCTCCCGGACCGGGGCACGAGCCCGTATCCCCTGCATCAGCAGGGTGACTCCCAACCACTGCGCCACCAGGGAAGCCCAGGGCTGTGATCTTTACTGCTGGGTCTGTGAAGCGGCGGGAGGTGGATTCTGGCTCCAAGAGCACAGGCTTGAAACTTCCACCTTCCCCTCTCCCTTCCATCCTGGAAATAGAGAGGGGTTCCCAGTACCCCTAAGCCCCTGCCCCCTGGACGCACCCAGGTTTGCTTCAAAAGCAGCCCACAGCTGCTCTCAGAAGGAAATCTCCGCCCCCCTCTCACAGCTACAGTTTTATTCCTGGGTGGTTTTTTTCTGCATTTGTCTCTGTGGCTCCGGCCCACTCTCCCTGAAAATACAGTTTGCTGATATTAAAAAGAAACACACAATCACTAAACACATTTTATATAGTCTTTGAAGTCTCATGGCCTCAGGTTTCCAGATTGATAAGTATGCAGGTAGAGTGCAGACCAGAGCTGGGAAGAGGCACCTCCTGCAGGCACGGCCTCATGGAGCACAGGGCAGGGGATGAGAGCCCACGGGAAGGAGGCCTGGGCCCATCTGAGGTAGGGGGGTCCCCACAGGGAGTGGGGGAGGTCAGCGAGAGGTGCACAGGTCCCAGAGGGAGGTGGTCCCCACGGATGCCCTATGAAAAAGGATTTGATCTCTCAGAGGCTGGGTCACTGGGGCTTCCTTCTCAAAAAAGGGAGGGGAAAAGGAAAGTTCTGTGCACCCCAAGGCTTCAGAGGGCATCTGTGTACCCAGGAAAAGGATCAAGATGGGAAGGTATTGAGGTTCTATGCTCACACGGACTTGTGGAATACGGGTACATGTGTGCAAGTGGGGCTGGGGGGCAGAAGTTGGCTCCATCGGCCCCTTCCTATAGAGTTGCTTGCACGGGGATGGCACCCCAAGTGCAGACACTCAGCCAGAGCACCGGGACCACCAAGCCCTGTTGGTACAGCGGAAGAGATCCAGCAGTCCCCAAGTCCTGAAGGGGTGGAAAGCTCTGCCTACAGGGAGCTCCCGGCCTGATGGAGGAAGTTCCAGCCCACAGAGGACCCACAGAAACATGACAGCCACTGACCCAGGAGACATCCTCCTCAGCCTCAACTCCTCATCTACCAAACGGGGCATTTATCCTGGCTTTTATCATCAGCTCCCAAATTTCCGTAGAGGGACCTCCTGGGAAAGAGGCGCCCACTCTGCTTCCCGACTCCACGGTGCTGCCTCCGACGTGGCCTTGGTCTCCCCCAAATCCGTCCTCAATTCTCTGGCTGTCCCTCGTCCCTCTGACCCCATCTCACTCCCACTTAACCCCCCACCTTCCCATCCAACCCCCTCACGCCCACCCCATTACCCCATGGTGTCCTCACCTTGCGCATAGCTTCCTGTAACAGAAACCCCATTTGTGTGCCCGTGACCCGTGCAGGGCAGGGCTTCTGATTTCCTCATCTTCCTAGCACACCTCACACAGAGCCCAGCTGCGATGTTCATCTCTTTGTTATTAAAAGAGGGCGTGCTTTGTGCTGGGCCCATGTGTATCATCTCATCCATAGATGTGAAACCGAGGCTCTGAGAAGCCTGGGAACTTGCTGCCCCCTTGCCCGGGTCATTCCCGTCATCCCTTGGGTCCCAGGCTAAATGGCCCTTCCTTAGGGAAGTTCTTTCTGACTCCCCTCCCCAACTGCCCCCCACACAGTGTCCTGATAGCACTGATTACAGGGTTATTGAATTAATCATTTCTTTGGGGGTTCACTCTCTCCCTGCTCAGCCACAGGAAGGGAACATAACTACGCTGCTGACCTCTCCGTCCTGAATGCTCAGCGTGGATGCCGGTTCAGAGAGGACCCCCCAGGAGATATTTGCTCTTTGAGGAGTGAATGCCTTGCTGATTTTGTGCACCTAGAGCTCTCTGGACTTCAACTGCCTCAGGTGCACATAAGTGGAAAATAGGTCCCCAGGACCAGCTCACTGTGAAGGTGACTTCTTATTCCTAGGTCCTAGAAAATGCTTTTAAATATTCCACTTTCCTTCCTCCAATAAAAATGACAGTATCCATTAAAAAGTCTACAAATAACAAACGCTACAAATGCTGGAGAGGGTGTGGAGAAAAGGGAGCCCTCCTACAGTGTTGGTGGGAATGTAAGCTGGTGCAGCCACTGTGGAAAACAGTATGGAGGTTCCTCAGAAAACTAAAAATAGAACTACCACATGATCGAGCAATCCTGGGCATATATCCAGACAAAACCATAATTCGAAAAGATACATGCACCCCTGTGTTCATAGCAGCACTATTTATAATAATCAAGACATGGTAGCAACCTAAATGTTCATTGACAGATGAATGGATAAAGAAGATGTGGTTCATATATACAGTGGAACACTACTCAGCCATGAAAAAGAACAAAATAATGCCATTTGCAGCAACATGGATGCAACTAGAGATTATCATACTAAGTGAAGTAAGTCAGAAAGAGAAAGACAAATACCATATGATATCACTTATATGTGAAATCTAAAATATGACACAAATGAACCTATCTATGAAACAGAAACAGACCCACAGATATAGAGAACAGACTTGTGGTTGCCAAGGGGGAGGAGGTTGAGGGAGGGATGAAGTGGGAGGTTGGGGTTAGCAGATAAGCTTTTATATATAAGATGAATAAACAACAAGGTCCTACTGTATAACATGGAGAACTATATTAAATATCCTGTGATAAAACATAATGGAAAAGAATATTAAAAAAGAACGTATAGGGCTTCCCTGGTGGCGCGGTGGTTGAGAGTCCGCCTGCTGATGCAGGGGACACGGGTTCGTGCCCCGGTCCGGGAAGATCCCACGTGCCGCAGAGCGGCTGGGCCCATGAGCCATGGCCGCTGAGCCTGCGCATCCAGAGCCTGTGTTCCACAATGGGAGAGGCCACAACAGTGAGAGGACCGTGTACCACACACACACACACACACACACAAAAGAATGTATATATATGTATAACTGAATCACTTTCCTATACAGATGTAATTAACACAACATTGTAAATCAACTATACTTCAATTCAAAAAAACAATATCATATCACTTCATACCAATCGGATTAGAAAAAATTTTTAAATTGGTACTGCCATGTGTTGACACTGTGTGGAGTACCATATTCTGGAAGAAACCTGACAGTATTAAGGGAAATGAAGTACTGTATCCCTGTGACCCCATCATTCCACTCCTGGGAGACCCCAGGGAAACCCTCTCAGAAGCCCCTGGGGGAATCTGGGTGTCCACTATTTGGGGAGCAGGTACCTCTCTGGAAACCTCTGCAGCAGTTAGAGTCATCGACCGAGATTTACACACAGAAACACAGGTAGATCTTAAAAACGCAGCATTAAAAGGAAAAATTATGCAACAGAATGAGATCCATAGTCCACTACAATTTATGTAAATTAAAACACATTCACATGATCAACAGCACTATATATTTTACAGGAAGCATCCATATCTAGGGACATACATTAGAGCTGTTATGGTGGGGTTCTGGAGGGGCAAGTGGGGGGATAAGGGAGAAAATCAAACAAAGCAAAGCAAGGGTGAGGCTGTGAAAGAGCATGATGATAACGGGTGAGCTGCGGGCTGTGGAGGACTTGAATTACTCTCCTTTCAAGGTAGAGGTAACAACTGACTAACTGATCAATCTTCCACCTCCCCTCCCACCTGTGGATTCCCAGGGGGTTAGAATAGGTTTGGACAGGATTTCTCAGCCGTGGAGACCGTCCTGTGCATCGTGGGCTGTTTGGCAGCATCCGGGCTCTACCCACCAGCTGCTGGCAGCACCCACTGAGTTGCAACAACCAAAATGTCTCGAGAAATCGCCAGATGTCCCCTGGGGGAGAAAACCGCCCCTGGTTGAGAACCACTGGGTGGGAATAAAAGCCTGGAAAACTGCTCCAAATCTTCCAAGTAAGTGGCCCACGCTTGCTTTACACACACACACACACACACACACACACACACACACACACACACACACACACAGAAACAGAACCTCAGGATCCGGACTGGCTGGGACCTCCATCTTGAAATCTGCCAGCGTCACTTGCACATCTAAATCACGGCCCTGTGGAGATTCCAGTTACAGCCCATAACCACATCTGCCTTGGGCCTCCTCCTAATTTTAACCAGCAGCTGGATTTGCATAGGACACTTGCATCTGAGATTACCCAGGGTTCTCTGGGAGGCACAGTCTATAGCAGATGATGGCAAATATATATATAATTTCATCTCAGCTTGCAAGGGAGGGGGGAGGGAGGAGGAATGCTTCAGGCAGGGAGGGTATTTGTAGGAAATTTCAATGCCTTATGCACTTGGAGAAGGGATGCAAAGGGGGTGTTCTGCTGGTTACTGGGTAAAGGGAGGACTGTCTGTCCTGGGTTCTGGTACTTGGTGGGCAAATTAGTGAATCAAATAGTGAATGAGTGGGGCTCCCTGAGACTCCTTCAGGAGGGGCTGCTGTTTCTGGCGGAGGCAGACAGAGGGGAGGAGAGAGTGGTGCAGACGGTCTACAGAGCAGCGCGCAGACCCAGCCCCTGCCCCCGGGAGCCCAGCCGCCCACCAGCTCTGCCTGCGAGCCTACTGTGTGCCCGTGTTTCCTAAGTGCTTTCCCCATGTGGGGCCATTTCATTGCATAGTCCACCCCTCTCAAGGGGCACATCATTCTCCTTGTTTAGAAGAGGAGGAAACAGAGGCTCCCATGTCTCACACTTAGTAAAGAGCAGAGCTTGAATTGGTACAAAAGTCTGCCAGACTTTAAAACTAGTCCTCTTCCCAAACCCCTTGGCAGACTATCGCTGACTTGCAAAGTGTATGTGCCACTTGGGTCAAGGCTTAACTGGCAACTTCCCTGCTCTCCTCCCACCCATCCCCAGGCACCCAAGGATAGTCACGCCCTCCACTCTGCTGCTCCAGTTGCCTTGTGGTCCTCTATTATTGCATGCAATGTATTCTTTCTCTATCTCTCTCCCCCACTAGACCAGGAACATCTTAGGGGCAGAAATCATAATTGACTCATCTCTCTCTCTGGTGCTCGGCCAAATTATTCTGAGCTAATTTTGGACTGGCAACAGGAGAGTAACCAACCCACATCATTCCAGTTGAATATTACCTTGTTCAGGAAGTTTCTTGATTTTCCCAGGAGGAAGAGATTTTAGATGAGATCTTTCCCTAAGCCACATGTAGCACGAGGCATTGTGTACCCCTGATCACTTTCCATCTGCACGTTTGATCTCCATGAAAATGCCAATGACTCCTCAAGGGAAGGGGCCTAGTCCAATGGTTTTTGCATTCTCAGTGCCTAGAACAGGGTCTTGCATACAGGAAATAGAACACGGATGAATGGATCGGTGGATGACTGGATGGATGGATGGATGGATGGATGGATGGATGAATGCATGGATGGATGGGTGAGTGGATGGTTGATGGAAAGGTAAGAAGGTAGGTGGATATATGTTAGGCATATGTTTGGATGGTGGTTTAATAGTTAAGTGTGTGGATACACGGATGGTGGATTTATGGATGAGTTTGTAGATGGACAGATGGATGGATGGAAGGACGGTGGATGGTTGGGTGTTTGGATGTGGGAGAGTGAGCAGGTCAGTGAATGGGTGGATGAATGAAAGTTTGGGTGGGTGGATTAGTGGTTTGGAGGGTGAGTTAAGTGTATGGGTGGTGAAAGGCAGTGAAAGGTGGTGAAAGATCCAACGGATGGATCTGCACGGTATGGGAGGGTGGCTGGCTGGTGGGGTAACGATTGCATGGATGAAAAAGATGTCTTTCCGTCTCCCAGCATCATACTCAACCTCCCTAAGTAAAATAGCCCTTTGTACTCCTTTTTCTTCTATATCTTGCCCTTAAGTCCCCCACCCCTCCTGCTCTCTTCCATCCTCCGAGCAGGGGCTCTGAGTTGCCAGATGGAAGTCTTCCCAGGAAGTTCAGCTCCAGTCTCTGACTCTGTGCTGAGCGATCCTCGATGTGCAGAGATTTAATACTTCTCTCCAGCTTCTCCCCGCTCCTTACCTGCCTGAGGAGGTAGAGGTAGTGATTTGCATATTTATTAAATATCTCTTAGCAGGATACACAAGCTGCATTGCTACATCCCGCTCCCAGAGTCGTCCTGCTGGCAGACAAGACCTTGTGTGATCAGTGCGGCATTACCACCCATTAAATAGCTGTTCCAGGGCTTAGGGGGCTAAGAGGGGAGCCAGGGGACACAGGGTGGGTGGGGCAGTCAAGGCCCTGGGGGCCGAGACTCTGTCATCTCGCAGTTGTTAGGCAGTGGGGGTTTCTGCCCTCCGCCCAGGAGAAAGGGCTCTGAGGCCTCCCTTCCAGCCTCCACGTGGCACCCCTGATATTCAGCGCTTCCTTTAGAAAGTTTCCAGAGGAGGATGTTTGGAAGCATCTTTGTTTCGTGTTTCTTCTGCTGCTCATTTTATTCGGATGTCCTCCCTAAGGTCTACACAGAAGTGGGCTTGCCTTTGCATAGGCCTATTGCTGCTGTGTTGTCTTTGGCCAAAATGGGACAAGCATCCACCATGGGTCGGGACATCCTCCCCCAAGCAGAGTCTTGGATCTAAGTGTCCTTGGGAATCTGTGCCCTCTCTTATCTGGAAAGAAGTCCTTGGAATGGGGACTGGGTGTCCTTCTGAGGACCAGATGCACCCTGCTCTAAACTGGGGTGAACCTCCCCACTGCAGACTGGGCCCCCACTCTTCTTGCCCTCTCCTGTCACAATTCCTAGATGGGGGTTCAAATCCGAGGATGTGGTTTCTGCAGTCAGACGTCCCAGGTGCTGATCCCTGTCTCACCTCTTACTAGCTGGGTGATCTTGGGTAAGTGGCAGACCCTCTCTAAGCCTCAGTTTCCTCGTTTGGAAGTGGGGATGATAATGATAATACCCACTTCATGAGGTGATTATGAGGACTAAGTACAATGAAGGACATTCAGGGCTTAGCCTAGAGTCTGCCTTTGGGCTGAATAACAGTTGGTGACTATTTTTATGGAATCATGGGAAGTTACAAGTACAAAGTGAGGCTGGTTGCCTGCCTGTCTTTCCCAGGGAGAGGGGAAGGGCGGAGGGACTCAGATCTGCCAAATTCTGTGCTGAGCGTGACTCCTCACAACCACCTTCAGGTAGGTACTCCTAACACACCCCTTATACAGATGAAGAAACTGAGTCCCAGAGGGAGAAAGGAAACACACAAGACCATGTGTGAGTTGGGGACACACATCTCTCTTGATGTCCTCTTCCCACACAAGTCAGAGGGGATCCCTGCCTAGGGAAGAGCCTAGGACCCAAGGAAGAGGAAGCGGAAACCCACAAACACCTTTTCCACCTCCATCTGCCCCCACCTCCCACTGCCCTGGACTGGCAGGAGCCAGAGGGAAGGGTCCAGGCTGCAGCCTCATAAACCTTCCTGAACGCTCTCATAAACACAGAGCCTGGCTGGCTCCAAGTCTTCTGCTGCAAAAAGCAAAATCTCTGGTTGTAAAGTAATCCCCATAAATAAATAAAAAAGAAGAAATGAAAAAACCTGTGTAGTAAAAACAGTAACAGCCTCTAGAAAATAAGGAAGAGGAGGTTAAGCTCCCATGAGTGGGGGAGGGGGGAACAAGGGAACCTAGCCCCCGTCCCCACCTAAAAGGCACCAAGCTCAGGGAGTCTTGTGGACCAATGTTCCAAGCTGGTAGAGTGGGTACGGGTGGCTCAGCGGGGGAGATGGAGGTGCAGAAGGATAGTGATGTTTCCAAAGATGATGATGATAACACTGAAGTGGCTTCTGTGAGAAGGACATTCACACTCACCCCCTCACTGGAGCCATGGACAGTCTCAAGATTTCTAGGGTTGGGATACCCATTGAACAGATGCAGAAACTGAGGTCAAGGAGAATAGGAATTCTCAGGCAGAGCTCTGGACTGCTACCCCCTGCAAGGCCCCCTACTGCTGCCTTTGTGAGCTCAGATCCCCAGAAGAGATGGGGGCCTGACTGCTCCCCCCAAGAAGGAATGTCAAGGCTTGGGAGGTGAACACAGCTGTGGGATCCTAGGTGGGTACTTCTGTTTGTCATCTATTTATGGAGGATGATCATTCTTACCTCACCTGGGGGTTGAAATGACATAAGAGATGCACAGGAATAGGGTCTGGTACCACTCAGGGCTCTGTACATGGGAGCCCTGGGAATACAGGTGGGCCACTTAGAATCCTGGTGAAGTGAGGCTTCCAGACCAAGGGGCCAGGATGACATTTGGGGGTGGGGACAAATGTCACCAACTTAGTACTGGCGTAAACCGCCTCTACCCATCTTCCGCGCCTGCCTGGCCCCCAGACAAAGCAGCTCTGCTCAGCTCCGAGCCTCCGAACCCTGACAACTGCTGGCGTTTCTCTCCTTCCCCAACCTTTTCATTCCCGGCCTTATCTCTTCCCGGAGCCTCTCTCCTTCCCTCTCTGCACCTTCCCTTGGCTGGCTTTTGTCTGCAGGTTCCAGCTTCTCCGTCTTTCTGCAGTGCCGACAATCTCCTTTGCTCTCTCCCTCCAGGTTTGGGGGGGCTATGGTCCTCCTGCTGTCAGAGCTGACTCTGCCTTTCTTTATTCAAGATGACACTGCACTGGCCTCTCCCTGGACCCTCCGGTGGCCCCTCCAGGACCCAGACTCTGTCCTGAGTCCTGCCTCAGCCTCAGTCACTTGGGGAAGCCTCACTTTGATTCCAGCCCACAGCCCCAGGGAAGAGTCCATCCTCTAGTGAACAGGGGCTCCCCTCCCTCACACCCCTCCCCAAACCCACCACCCCATCTCCAGGAGGTGAGCTCAGTAAGGAAGCACCCCTGCCCCGTGCATCTGTCCTCCCCAGCACAGCGGGAAACCGTGCCCTGCGCATATGCGTCTTCTGCCCAGTGTCCAGTACCAGGAGCTTAGGCAGAGCGTGTTTTGAGTCAATGAGCCTCCCTAGGGAGCAATCTCCCTGACACAAGGGACCTCCTCATCAGAGAACGTGTCCCCCGCTCCCGAATTCACTGTCGCCACTCCTCACCTCCTGCTCAGACACAGAGCAAGTGCAAGGGGGCCCAAGTGCTGTCCCCATAACCTCCCCCACCCCCAACTCAAGAACATTTGGGGAGGGGAGGGTCCCAGACCTCCGGTCTCATAAGCTATGCAATGAGATAACAGTAGCTGTTCGCAGGGCTGCTGGGAGAACTACATGAGTTAACAAGTGGAGAGTGTTTACCTCCATGCCTGGCATATAGTAAATATGCATAGATAGGTGTTCACCACTGCCATTACTTGTGGTGGTCATACTGCCCCAGACTCCCTTCTGCCTCCAGCCTCACTTCCAATCTTAGCTGCTTTTTTCCAACCCTGGGCAGGGAAGTGAGTCTCAGGTTCTAGAAACGACGGAGTCTTCACAGGCAGTCGGCTGCTCTCTCTGAAGAGCAGGGATGGTACTAATGATATCAGTAACCATAATAATGCCGCTGTCGTTTATTGAGCAGCTACTACGTGCCTCCCACGAATGGGCTCACGTAATCTTCGCCAGATCCACTGAGGCAGCCACCTTTGATCACTCCTTCTCCTCACATGACAGTCCCAGATTGGTGGAGTGACTCTGTCCAGCCCACGGAGCCCCTTGGGAGCAGGACATCAGTCTGAATTCACAGCAGTGAGTCACTGGGCGGCATTGGACAAGGCACTTGCCCTTTCTGGGTCTTAGTTTTCTCATCTGTAACATGGGTGCCAGTGCCTACAGGGTCTGGGGTGTGATTAAGACAGCACTCTGGTTAAGATTTGCCAAGGAGCCCGGGGGCTGCTAAACCTGCCCTGCCTGCAGAGGGTTAAGGTGCCAGAGCCCCAGGGGTCACCTGGACTTGTCCAGGGGCTGGGTCCTCTCCCCATAGGGTCCATCCTGCCACTTGGGGGCACAGAGATCATTGGCTCCACCGTCACGCTGCTTTGGAGCAACCAGGAAATTAGCAAGTCTGATGGAAAAGCACCTGGAGACTCAAGTGGCTTTGGTGCCAACCTGGTTCCTGGGCTCCGCCATTGGAGTACCTCAGAGGGGTTTGGGAGGGTGGGGACAAAGGGACAACAGAGGCTCTGAGCCCAGCAAATGCAAGCCCAGACTTTGCAGCTGGAGCAACTGAGACCCAGAGAGGGACAGGAACCTCTGACTTCCAGCCCTGTCCCATTACCACCTGTCCACCCCCCACCCCCCGCCAGTGGCTGCGGCAGTAGTAGTAGCAACAATCATACTGATCATTATAGCAAGCCACCCTGAGCCCCTTCTCTGTGCCAGACACCTGCCTGGCAGCTTACATTTACCCCACAGCAGCCTTCTGGGAGGGGATCATCTCACCAGCCTCAGTGTACAGGAGGAGAACACGCAGACTCGGATTTGCCCAGGCTCAACCACCTAATGGGCGGCGGGGCTGGTTTTGAACTTGAATCTGACTCTGAACTCTATGCTCTTTTTAAGAAGCTAGACCACCTCATACAGGACCCGTCATTTATTTTCTCATGAGGCTGTGTCCCCTTTCAGGCTTGGCACAGACCTGGGCACACTTTGACGGGGGTCATCATGAGAACTGGGGCTGGCCAGACCTGGGTTCAAATCCTGCTGCTTCATAAATGCTACAGAATGCCATATACATGATACCTAGGGATGCTCATGGGCATGTGTGTGTGGTTAGTTGGTTGATAAAGAGGCTGGTGCAACCCCCAACTCACCCCCAACAAAGGGTAAGTGTTGACTATTTTCTGTGGTCCTGGGAATCCCTTGCATTTAGCCAGAACCCATTTGTATTTGGGGACCTTCCCCTCTGCCTGGAATTGCCTCTTTTCCCACATGGTCATTTTAGACTCCTCCTTCCAGATGGTTCCTTGGGAAGTCTTGTCTGATTCCCTAGTCTGAGTTAGACGTGCTCCCTCCCCTTCTGGACTGCACCGTACCTTTAACATCTCTGTCTTCCTGGTAATTGCCAATTACACGTCTGTCTGGAGGTCCCTGAGGGCAGGGAGGGTGTCGTATTCATTGCTCATTCCTGGTGCTGTGCAACACTTGCAAAGTGCTTGGATATGGTTGCAGAGTGAATGAACAAGTAAGCAGATGAACGAATAAATCAACGAATGGATGACAGGGAAGTCAGCATGAGTGGCATTCCTGTCCTGCCTTATTTGGGGTCAGAGACACGGATGACAGTCTCCCCAACCCCAGGCAACCCCACCCTCACCCCTACCAAGGCTCCTCTCCTCAGCATTTAAATTTGCCTGTTGTCCTTGCAGAAGATGCTGCCTGGTCATGAGTCTAGAAGGTCAACACCACAGTGACCTCTGAACTCTGCAGCCACTGGCCAAGGGTGCAACTTTGAGGTCATGGGGCCAGTGTGACATGAGAGATCAAGGGATGGCCTTTCCTGAGAGACCCAAGACTTGCCAGAATTTGCCTGAATTTTAATGCCACTTGGCTATCCTCTTTGAGAAGGGAGAACGCGTGTACCATGGTACCTGACTGCAGAAATCTATACATGCTCCTGGTTCCAAGCATGCCCCCCCACAAAATACTCTTGCTAGGGTAAGAGATGAATTTATTGTGAATTGGCATATACCCCTGACCCCGACCCAACCCCATCCTCATCTCTGTCAGAGAAGCAAAGTTCTACTGCCTTTGCTTTGGACACCAGCAAGGAGGCTTCTGGACTTCCAAATGCTGTCTTCCAAGAAGTTGGAGTTTGAACACGATCCCTTGGTTGATACATCCAAAGGAGAAGTTCTAGCTGAAATTCCCTGCATCGTAAAATGTCAGGATGTCTGCGGTCTTTATTTATAGACAGATTGCTTTTCAACTTTCCTCACTCCAACATTTCAATGTGTTATTCCTGAAGATAAATGCACATTATGCTTTCATAATAGAAATTGCATTTCTCCCTTGTGTCACCTCTAAGCATGTATATACATAAATATGGCACTTTGCCTCCAACAGTAATTTAAAAGGCACTTAGGAGAACATACTGATCATGACCAGAGACCAGGGCTGGCATGGTCTAGATGTCATCCAAGTCTGCCTCCTCCAAGCCCCTGCCCTCTCTTTTCATCTTTGTTTGGATTCTGAAGCTTGGGAACTGACGATTTCCATTTATCTTTGTATGTCGGGATGTTTGCTTATAGGCACTATGGGCTTTGGGAGGGGGGAAAAGCGAATTCTTATAACTCCAAAGTGCAAACAAGGAATGAAAAATGTAGCCTTCCTCTCAGAGTGAGTTCCCTGGAGTCAGGAATTCTTCAACTGACTCCCGGGTAGACTTGAGATCTTGTGCGGCTGACGCTGTCCTTGGCTGTCTTGGGGTCACCTGCACTCTCTTTTCAGATCATCCTCACCTTCTCCTAGGCTTGAATTCTTGGTCCAGCCAGACCATCCTCCTCTCTACTCACTTGTCTGCTCCTAGGGACCTCAGGATCCCTTTAGAACGTTCACCTCCTCCCAGGCCTTTGAGCTCCCCGCCCCCATCATTCCTGGAACAACTATAGCAACTCACCTCTTTTAGGGAGCGTCCGTGACTGCTCAGAGCTGCATCCCAGCATCCCACTCTCTGTGGCACCCTCCACACTCTGCCCATTTTGAAGATGATCTTTCTTTGGGGTACTTTTAAGGTCACATTGTCCTAGGCCAGGTAGCTCAGTGAGTGGGAGGAAACCAAATCGGAATTTGTTGAGCATTTATGATACATCAGACAAGTTTCCTTAACCCATCTCATTTAGTCCCTACAACAGTCTTGAAGGGTAGGGTTTTATTCGCCCATTTTACAGAAGAGAAAACTGAGGCTCAAAAATGTCAAGGTACCCATCCAAGGTCTTGAACTGCTAAGAGGAAAAGTCTCGATTCAAATCTCCAAAGACTCCATTTCCTCCAACATTTCATAAAGCTGATGGGGCTGGATTTGGTGGGTCAGTTTTTCAAGATGCCGATTACTTTTCCAATCCAGAAGAGTAGCCCCATAGATGTCTGCTGACAACAACCGTGGCCTGGCCAAGTGTCCTACAGATACCCATCTCTGGTCATAAGGGGGCCAGTCTAGAGTAAGCCTTAGCCCTATCTGTACCACACCCTCTTTATCTTTGCTGTTGTCTCTCTGGTCCTCCTCCTTAATCTCCATTAGCCTGCTTCCTCTCTCTGCTCCTTCAGCATCAATATTCCCTCCACTCTGGACTTGGACCTCCCCTCTTCTTCCTTTCATTCTTTCTGGACTCTCACTCACTTACCCCCCAACCTCCAGCTTCAATGGCCATTTTTTCTCTTGGCAACTTTCCAATCTCCATTCCACCTCAGATCACTCTCCTGACTATCCCTCCACTGGACATCTCCATTGGGAAGTCCTGTAATCCTCTCAAATGTAATCTGGCAAAGACTGAGCTACACATCCCATTTGTGAGGGTACCATCACCCACACAGGTTGCTCAAGCCAGAAACTGTGGCCATCATACATGACTCCTTCCACATTATCACACCCATTCCTTACCAGCCCCAATGTCCTCCACTTCTTAATACCTCTGGACCATCTCCTTTTTCTCTATCTCCTCTTATTCTGTTTTAATTCAGGCCACCACTCACTCTGACCTGAGTCACGGCCATGGTCTCCTAACTCATCTTCCAGTCCCCACTCTTGCCCCTCCCAGTCCCTTTTGCATATTATAGCCAGAATGAGCTTCCTCAAGCAGAAAACCAGTCACATCATTCTTTTGTCTAAAATCGATCATGGCGCTCCATTGATGGTCAGTGGGGGTGGCCCCCACTGTGTCCTCCCTTTCGTTCCAAGCACATGTAGGAGGCACTCAGCAAATAGTTACCAAGTGAATTCTCTCCCCCTTCTCCTTGGGTCTGCTCTCTGGGCTTTACGCCTGCTAACTTTTCCTTCCAGAGCCTCCCTCCAATGACTCTACATCAGCATCTTAGCTTTGCTATGCGGCTAACATCGTGGGGGCTGAGTTGGCCTTTGCTTCTGCCATTAGCTGTCTTCCCCTCTCAATTACACGGTAATCCCTGTTAAAATTACAAATTTATTTATAGTTTTTTTTCTTTCTTTTTTTTCCCCACCCGGCAATTTTTACAGCTCATCGTCCGTAACAAATTCTACTTCATAAAGCAAAGGCGTGCATTATTATTACCTTATGGAAATAGACTGCAGCAGCTGATTCCCATTCCCAGTCGGCGTGTTGTTTCCACAAATCCGTAATGGTTTCAGTCAATACCCCTGTGGGATTTGTTCCGCTCTTTGAAGGCGCGAGCATTTGGACCTGGAAATAGTGTTTCTACCTCCAAGACAGATGGCAGTGGTGATTCTGCCCAGGGACCCTGGATTTTGATGGTTGTTCTGGTGAGAAGAACAGGGCAGAGAAGTCTTGGTGATTCTGTTTTGTCCAGGAATAAAGAGACCACTCTTCTGCACAATAGTGATTGAAGATTATTCAGCCAATATTTGTTCTGGTAACCATACGAAGTAGGTGCCAATTATGACCCCGTTTTACTGGTGAGGAAAGTGTGGCTCAGAGACCATATGTAACCCCCCCAAGAGAACAGAAGGGTCGGAGATCTCCAAGGGACACCCTCCTCCAAGCCCGCAGAAGTGGGGAGGAGGCTCTGAGTGTGTCCTGAGCTTCCTGTCACCGGGTAAATCTTTCCCAGGATCCACTATGGGGACTATAAGTTGTTCTCTCCTTCGTTCATGAGTTCATTTGTTCATTTATTCAATGCAAATGTACCAGCACTGGCGGTGTGCATTTCCTTGTGCCAGATCCTATGATAATTCAGCCATAGATGAAAGGGGTGGATGTTATCTTTTTCCCCGCCCAATTAGAGGGCAACTTTATCAATTATAAGGGTGCTCAGGAGGAGGATAAGTCTTCAGAGAAGTCAAAGATGAAGGCAAAGAGAAAGAGGAGGAAGAGCTAACCTCAGGCCCTCTGGGATTGATTTCAGTGTGTGATCTTATGTCATTCTCATAGATGCCAGGGTCAGAGGGCTTAGGAACACAGACCCCATGTGCCTGACTCTGAATCGCAGACCGTCCCCTCCAGCTCTGTGACCTTGGCCAGGTGACTGACTCTCAGGACTTCATTGATGAAATGTGGATGCTACTAATACTTGCCTTTAGCTTATCATGAAGAACAAGGAAATCATACTTGTGCCCATGGCCATCACCAAAAAATCTAGAAACAATAAATGCTGGAGAGGGTGTAGAGAAAAGGGAACCCTCTTGCACTGTTGGTGGGAATGTAAGTTGATAAGCTACTATGTAGAACAGTATGGAGGTTCCTTAAAAAACAAAAAATAGAACTACCATATGCCCCAGCAATCCCACTACTGGGCATATACTCTGAGAAAACCATAATTCAAAAAGAGTCATGTACCACAATGTTCATTGCAGCACTATTTACAATAGCCAGGACATGGAAGCAACCTAAGTGCCCATCGACAGATGAATGGATAAAGAAGGTGTGGCACATATATACAATGGAATATTACTCAGCCATAAAAAGAAGCGAAATTGAGTTATTTGTAGTGAGGTGGATGGACCTAGAGTCTGTCATACAGAGTGAAGTAAGTCAGAAAAAGAAAAGCAAATACCATATGCTAACACATATATATGGACTCTAAAAAAAAAAGAAAAAAGAAGGGTTCTAATGAACCTAGGGGCAGGACAGGAATAAAGACACAGAAGTAGAGAATGGACTTGAGGACATGGGGAGGGGGAAGGGTAAGCTGGGACGAAGAGAGAGAGTAGCATTGACATACAATTTACATTTACTACCAAATGTAAAATAGCTAGCTAGTGGGAAGCAGCTGTATCACACAGGAAGATCAGCTCAGTGCTTTGTAACCACCCAGAGGGGTGGGATAGGGAGGGTGGGAGGGAGACGCAAGAGGGAAGGGATATGGGGATATATGTGTACATATAGCTGATTCACTTTGTTATACAGAAGAAACTAACAACACTGTAAAGCAATTATACTCCAATAAAGATGTTAAAAAAGCACTCAATAAATATTATCAATAACTGTATGAGGTAAGCACTATTTATTATCCCATTTTAGAGATGAGGAAAATGTGCTTAGAACATTCAGAACTTGTCTAAGAGAGAAGAGCCAGCAAGGGGCAGAGATGGGCGTCTGGAGTTAGCTCCAAGATCTGTCGTCTCACCCCCGACCCGAGACTGCGTCATTACCACTGTACCACGCATTGGTTTAGTAGTTAGTTTTGCCGGGGCTGGGGCTGGACAAATCAAGAATTAGTATGGAGCGTCTGCCCTCAAGGAGTTTGCAGTCTTGTAGAGTAGAAGGCTGTTAACAAGAGTTCATCTACTTTCAGTGCAGCCATGGAAACATGTGAGCACACGGTAGTGGGTGCAGAGGAGGGGGGTGGTCCCCTCAACCAGGGGATAGCGGGGAGGGACTGCCAGGAAAATAAAAAGCATAACACCTGAGACACTGGAAGGAAGGCTCTGAAAAAGATCTGATCTGACTCCACTTTTTCTTTTTCGTCATATCAGTGACCCCTTGCTACTGACCCTGGGTGCATCCTACACATCCGTCAGGTCTCTGTTCTGGAATCAGCTCCCCTGGAAGGTTTCCTGACCGGCTCAGGTCATGCTGAGGTCCCAAGCCCTCCCCCCGGGAACCTGCTTTCCTCTCTCCTCTTGCCATTCACCATCCTTGTCAGATCTTCGAATCTTCATCGTGAGCATGTTTACCTGCCTCTTCAGGACGGTAAAATTCCTCTTATCCTACTTCAGGATCACTCAAAAACCCCGAGTCATACCAGTGTGTGTGATCTTAGTGTGGTGTGAATAGATGTGCCATTAAAACAAAAGCAACTAGTTGTGTGTTAATTATCAGATTGTTTTCATAACAAAAAGCAAGATGTATTTGCACCATAAGCAGGCTGCCTTCCTGGAGCTTACAACAGAGTATCAATGTGACATGGTCAGGAACCTGGCTGAGGTGACACACAGGCCATCCTCTCCCATCTGATAGGCTATAGGAGGCACAGGAGCTAGGGTGAGGGTTACAAATGAATATCGGTGACTTGTTGACTTCTCCCTGCCTCTGGCTCCAGATCTGATCATATTTGAGAGGAAAATCCATCATCAGAGAACGATAAGGCATCCTACTGGTTGAGCATGGTGATGGAAATGACTAGAAGGGCTTACCTCTTTCCACCTCACTTGAATGCTTCCAAAGACAGGGAACTCACCACCCGAAGAGCAAGCCCATTCCTGAGAAGCCTGACTCTCACATAGTTTTCCTTCGATGGAGACCAAATTGACAATTCTGTAATTTCTATCCATACGTCCTAGTTCAGCTTTTGGGAGCAACAAAATCCTTCCTGTCCACTTCAGCTGCTTGGCTATTGCAGACAGAGCATCAGAGCTGGAAGGGACTCTCAGAATTCACTCCCTCACTGATTTGTACATGGGGCTGTGGTCATTGCAGCCCTGGGCAACTTGATTGTATCTCACTTTCCTCATCAGTGTGGCAGGATCCGTCATGTACAACATCTGTCAGAGACCTGACCCCGGAGCTGGGGCTAGATCCCAGCCTGCAGCTTCCTCATGTGCTGCCTTTGGTCACCACCATCGGCAGAAAGTAGAAGTGGACAGGATGGGTCTGACTCCAGCTGTGCCCATTCCCCAGCAACCCCTTGGTTTACCCTGGTACGTAGAGAGTAGCCCTGGCATGGCCTGTGTGAAATGTTGAGTGCTTTTTTTGACCACATCTTTATTCTCAACTGTCCGCCTAATTCGGCTCACAGAAGCGGTCTAGGGTGCTGCCCGGCAGCCTTGAGATCCGAGGAGATTTTAGCATCAAGTTAACTCTTGGGTTTACTCTGAAACGTAGAGGGGCTTGCTGACTCTTGGGTCCTTATCACCCCAGAGGCAGGCTGGAAGCCCCAGCATCCCTTCCCTGGCCCTCAAAGTAAACCCTCCCTGAGTCCCAGCGGCAGCTTAGTGGAGCAGGAAGAAAACGCAGGGGCTCTGGAGACAGAATGCAGGTTCCAGTTTCTGGCTCTTTCTCTCAGCAGCTGTGTGACCTGACTCAGAACTCTCTCTTCGCTTGGTCTCAGTTTCCTCATCTGTAAAAGAGAGATAAACATATCCCATTCAAAGGACTGCTTCTGGGTTCTAAACAAAATAAGTTAAGGAGGGCGCCCGGCCTGGCGTCTGGCATACACTCTCTGCTCTGGAGACACTGGCCTTCCCCATCCCAGCCCCTTGCACATGTACCGCTGTCTTCACCAGATCCCCTTAGACCTCAGCCTCTTTTGGCTCACACTTGGTAGATCATGGTTACTATGGCAACTCGTGGGCTGTGCAGCTCCAGGTCCCTGTTCACCCAAACCCGTCCCTCTCCACTCCTGCACCCAGCCCAGCCCAGCCTGGACAGCTACCAACGCAGCTGGATTGTGTTGGGCATAGCCAGCTCATCCTCTGAGCTGACCCCCGGCTGCCAAGAGATTTTAAGGGGTTTAAGACTCAGTGGTCTTAATGGGCTTTTCTCAGCCAGCACATGTCCTACTGCTCCTCTGCTAGTGGAGGCTTGGCCCTGCTGTGCCCCTGCTTCCCAGAACCCACCTGGGTCCTCTTTGCTCTCTCATTAGGAAGCCTGGCAGGGCCAGGACTGGTATTTGGAGAACTCTTTCCTGCAGCAGACCCCTTCCTTCCATGGCCTGCCTCCTCCAAGCATTGGCTAAGCAAAGCCTCTGTCCAACTTCCCTTGGCTGGGCAGTCTAGGTCTGGGTGAAAGGGATGTCTTGGTGCACAGAGAAGCGTCAGGCGCTGAGACCAGAGGTCTCTGGGTTCAAATCTTAGCTCTGCATTTCCCAGCTGCGTTAGCTGGCCAGGGCTGCTGGAACAAAGCACCACAAACTGGGGGGGCCTAAACAACAGAAATGTATTCTCTCACGGATCTGGAGGCTGGAAGTCTGAGATCAGGCTGCTGCTTTCTCCTGAGGGACTGTAGGAAGAATCAGTTCCAGGCCTCTCCACCAGCTTCTCGTGTTTGCTGGCAAGCTTTGGCTTTCCTTGGCTGGTAGAGGCATCACTCAGATCTCAGCCTTCATCTTCACATGGTGCTCTCCTTGTGGGTGCATCTGTCCAAATTTCCCCTTGTTATAAGAACAGCAGTCATAATAGATTAGAGACCCACCGTACTCCAATATGACCTCATCTTAACTAATTACATCTTCAATGTGACCAAATTCAAGGTCACATTCTGAGATACTTGGGGTTAGAACTTCAACATTTGAATTTTTTAGAAAAATTTTTTTTTTTTTTTGCTGTGGACCATTTTTAAAGTCTTAATTGACTGTGTGTTTGTTACAATATTGCTTCTGTTTTATGTTTTGGGTTGTTGGCCGCCAGGCATGTAGGATCTTAGTTCCCCGACCAGGGATCGAACCCTCACCTCCTGCACTGGAAGACAAAGTATTAACCACTGGACTGCCAGGGAAGTCCCGACATTTGAATTTTTGAGAGATACAATCCAACCCATAGCACTAGTCATGTAGCCACAGGCAAGTCATATCACCTCTCGAAGCCTTAAAAAGACATCTTGAAAATGGGAGTGAAAGTAGCAAAGGCCACATGCAGATGTCATAAGGATTAAATGGAACAATGTATATAGGTTGGTTAGCCCAGGGTTAGCAGATAGTAGAGTCAATAACTACAGCTGCTATGAATTCCTCATTGGGGGATGGGCCTTCCCCTTGGGGACCACCTCCACTGATCCTTTTTACTCTGGATGGAGGTAGTGAAAAATGGGTGAGTTCAAAGACTTTGGGCCTCATCACTACAATCCAAACTCCTAGAAACCCTGGTAGGGCCATGGTTTTGGGGTTCACTCACTGACTCCATCAACTTATTCTACAAAGGCTGGGTGCTTTATGCATTGCTGTTTTATTTCATCTTTACAAATGTATTATTGTTTCCATTTAACAGATGTGGAAACTGAGAAGGGGTGTGGCTTCCCAAAGTCCCATAGTGAAGGGGACTGGGGGACTGGGCTCACCAGTTCAGAGCATGGATGTACCTGGCCACAGGGGTACCTCCCTGGGGAAGCTTTACCTTTTCTCCCTGCATGGGTCACACAGATCCTTCACTGACCCCCCTGTAGGCTATTCCTGGAGGAGCCCTCTTGTCCTCCCACGCTGTCGGCACCCTACATGCAGCCCCTGCTTATAATTTTCTGTATTTATATCTTCTTTCCGTTTCTTGTCATCAGGCTGTCTATCAGCACGCAGAGATGCACCCCTCGTACGTGTTAAATATATATGCATCTCTGTGTGTATGAGGGTGCCTTCCCAGTTATATTTATGCAGTTCCTCGGAGGATTAATTTATCCAAATAAGCGAAGCTATTTAGGTAGCTGACATTCACACTGTGATGGGAATGCAGGAGCTAAGTCAGCAAGATGCTGGCTTTCTCCCAGGCCCCCCCAGGACTCAGTTTCCTTAACTCGGGGCCCAATGTGGCAGAAAGTGCAGGAGCTCAGTTAGCCTAGGGTTCAAATCCAGGTTCTGCAATGGGGAGCTGTGGACTTTGGGGAAATAATCCAGAACTGAGTCTCAGTTTTTTCAGCTAAAAGAGGTCTTTTTTTCTTACAGAGCTGCTGAAAACTTTAGTGAATTTAATGGATTTAAAGCTGTTTGTTCCTAGCAGGTGCTTTGTTGGTGGTTACTTTCATTCTCTTCTTTCTCCCTTCTCTCCTGCTATGTGACTCCAGGAGTCATATAAGATAAAGTTAAAAATTTGGCTTAGCACTTGAGGTCCTCAACTATGTGATCTTTGTTGGTCTTCCTTCCCCTGGAAATTATCCTCTCACTGTGCCTGGAAGTGTATCATATCACCGAGCTGGGATGATTGATGCTGTTGATGCCCTTTCAATCTGTCCTTGGTGTCCACCATTCCTGGTCAAGCCAACCCAACAGCTTCCACCAGCCAGCGTGCTGGGAGCCAGAGCCCACTCACCTGCCAGAGGGGCAGGCTGGAGTGGATAACAGCCCTCAACCAAAGACGGAAGGGAGGTGATGCATAAGCACCCCAACTCCCTCGCCCCTTTGTTGGACTAACTCATAGGTCTGTTTTATACTCTCATTCACTGTACCCCAGTGGGCTGGAGCCCGGGTTGCCCACAGCAGAAACCTGCTCCATTGACTGACTTTCTTCTCTTTCTTTCCCTGTCTCACTCCCTCATGCTCCTACAAGTGTGTCCAGGATCCCCTTCAAGATAAACTCTGTGCACTCAAATCCTTGTCTTGGGGTCTCCTTCTGGAAAAACCCAGCATACGACCAGATGGAGTGGGGAGTGGTTAGAGCTGGACTCTGGGGTCCCCTATCCCCACCTGTATTTGAATCCTGCTTTAAGAGGCAGTGATAAATTAGTTATTTAAACTTTCTGAGCCTGTTTTCTCCTTTGTAAAGTAGGGGTAGAGTCACAGTTCCTGCCCCCTGGAGGCATGAGGTGACTGATGGGGAGAATCCACTGTCTCTCTCTGGCTGCTTACTAGGCTTAAGCTTATTCCATAGCCTTCTTTACCTTCTTCATGGAGGTTATTTTATTTATTTAATTGTAGTTTTTCTGTTGAAGTAGAGTTGATTTACAATGTTGTGTTTGTTTCTGGTATACGGCAATGTGATTCAGTTATATATATATATATATATATATATATATATATATATATATATATATATATATATATATATATATTCTTTTACAGATTCTTTTCCATTATGGGTTATTACCAGATATTGAATATATAGTTCCCTGTGCTATACAGTAGAACCTTGTTGTTTACCCATTCTGTATATAACAGCTTACGCCTGCTAGCCCCAAACTTCCACTCCATCCCTCCCTCAACCCGTTCCCCCTTGGCAACCACAAGACTGTTCTCTATAGCTGTGAGTCTGTTTCTGTTTTGCAGACAGGTTCATTTGTGTCATATTTTAGATTCCACATACAAGTGATATCATATGGTATTTGTCTTTCTCTTTCTGACTTACTTCACTTAGTATGATAATCTCTAGTTGCATCCATGTTGCTGCAAATGGCATTATTTCATTCTTTTTGATGGCTAAGTAGTATTCCACTGCATATATGTACCACGTCTTCTTTATCCATTCCTCTGTGGATGGCCACTTAGTTTGCTTCCATGTCTTGGCTATTGTAGATAGTGCTGCAATCAACATTGCAGCATGTGTCTTTTTGAAGTATGGTTTTCTCAGGGTATATGCCCAGTAGTGGGATTGCTGGGTCATATGGTAGTTCTATTTTTAGTTTTTTAAGGAACCTCCATACTGTTCTCCATAGTGGCTGCACATAGTGGCTGCGCATAGTGGCTGCTCCATAGTGGCTGCATAGTGGCTGCACATAGCCCCATAGTGGCTCCATAGTGGCTGTACCATAGTGACTGCACATAGAGTTTTTCAAATTGATTTGTGTATGGTCTTTCTTCACATAGACTGTCCTACCCCATCTAGAAGATCATCTCTGTGAGCAGGGTCTCTGTCACTTTTGGTCACTGCTGGTTTTCAGCACCCTGGACAGTGCCAAGCTCACTCTGCTCAGTGAACATTATTGCTTTGTTCCTTCCTGCCTCTGATTTTGCTCTAGCTGTTCTCGTCACCTTGGATTCCTGTTCTATCTAACTCTATTCATCCTTTACAGCCCAGGAGACTTCTCAGGTCAACTCTGACCCTTAATGAACCCTGCTTCCTCTGAGATTCCCCACTGAGGTCCTTCCTTAGGGGCCCAGACAGAGGTCTTAGGCTTCAGGATAATACCTACTCAGTGTCTTTCCTCTCTTGTCCTCTGGTGGGATGCACCCAGGGCCTCTGCAGCTTGCTCCTTTCCTTGGCCAGTAGTAGCAGACAGAGAGGCCAGCTGAGGACCTCTCCAGCACCTGCCATATTTGCAAGGCCCCATCAGTCTAAGCCTCAAAGCTACAGCTTCTCCTTCTATTTTTCCTGGGTCCCCTGCCTTGCAGCCAGCCTGTCCTCAAACAGACGCCAGCTGCCCATAGAGTGCTTGCCCTGCACCTGGCTCAGGGGTGCCACTTACATGGGTCACTGAGCTTTCCCACATGTGGTTCCACACTTGATCATGGCCGACTGGTTCCAGGATCAAGGCCTGAACCAAAGGCATCCGCATCCACCCTGTGGATAGGCTGGAGGAAAGCTCATGAGGTACCTGGGAACACCAGCAGACCCGTGTTGAGCATGTCCCGCGTGCTGGCACTGTGTCAAGAACTCCCCCGCACGTGACCTCCTTGATCCTTACAGCCGTCCTTTGAGGCCAGCGCTGTTATTACCATGTCCCTTTCAAAGATGCAGACAATAGACTCAGGAACTTGCCTGACATCAGGATTTGAGCCAGCTCTGTCAGACTCCAGAGAAGGCACTGGGAATACCACCCTATCCTCTCCTTTGGGGTGGTGATGAACTGAAGAGCACAAATCCTCCTTATTGAGCCACCCAGCTCTGAGTGCCCTGCCTACCATAAATAAGTGTGTGTGTGTGTGTGTGTGTGTGTGCACGAGAGAGAGACACACACACAGAGTCACAGAGAGACACAGAGAGACAGACACTTAAGGAATGCAGAGGAGCAGGCATGGCCCAAAAAAAATGTGGGTGGAGACTGGGAGCCAGGAGATGATAGAAGCCTTGAGAGCAGAGATGGGGAGCAGCGTGCCGGTCATCAGCTCCTGAACGAAGCTCCATTCTCCATGAGGCCTAGTCCATCAGTAGCTGGATGGTTTCACATCCCCTTAGGAACCCCAAGCCTACCTACATCCCTTGCAACCCAAGACAGCCAATGACCTTGTTGCTACCAACTCCACCATCACACTCTACCTTGCAAGGACATCATCCCAGCCAAGGTCATCTCCATCACCATCCTTGTTATATCATTTGCACAGACGTCTTTTCCACCCCACTCACTCCTGGCCTACCCTTACCACCCCACCACCCACATCCCCACCTTCATTCATTCATGCATTCATTCATTTAGCAAATATTTGTGGAGCACCCTTTATGTGCCAAGTGCTCTCATAGCCACTGGGAATGCAGCAGTAAACAAAGCCCTCAGGGATCTCCATTCATCATCCTCACCCCCTCCCTCCACGACCTTAAGTGTCAGTATCAGCCCCATGGCTCCAATATAATCAATGATTATTCAGTGAGCACCTGTTATGTGTAACACCCCAGGCTGGGAACTGAGCATGTAGAAAGTTACCCCACCCTTGCAGTACATGTGCTGCTTCCTATTCTGTCATCTGCACAAAGGGAAACCCCTGCTTACAGAGATACCCCTCCAGTTTCCCCCCAGATGTCACCCCTCAAAGCCTGCTGCTGGTTGTAAGGCTGTCTGACCTACTTGGAAATCCTTTAGTGCAAAAAAGGAGCTGCTGCTTCATCTCAAAGGCAGCTGCATTTCTCCCTAGCAGGAAAGGAAATAAGACAAAGACTGGGCTCTCCTAAATTAAATAAACACCCATGAGATGCCAGAGAGGGGCTGAGGAGGACACTGGGGATTGCAGTGGACTTTGGCACCCTCTGCTTACAGCAGCACCTGAACAAGATCCACTTAAGGAATAACTGATGGGGCAATAAGGACACGTGGGTGGGGGAAGATGAGCCCTAATTCTCTGGCTGCAAATGAACCCATCCATTCACCCAAGTGGCTCCCCCTGCCCAGCACCCCAGCTTCCTTCTAACCCAGCACTCCGTCCATCCATCCGTAGCACTGAGGGTCCATCAGCCTTCAGGGCTGGGAATTGTTTAAATGGTGAGTGAGCTGTGTGGCTAAAGTGCTGGTTAAGCGATGTTTATTACAATCAGTAAATCACGGTCCCGTATCTGATGCAGAGACGGAAATAGCTCGCGAGCCCAGGTGGCAGGAGAGAGTGAGGTGACCGCAGCCCCAGAGATAAGACAAACTCAGTGAGGTCGGCCTCTCCATATCGGCTGCGAGGGGCTGGCGTTCTCCAGAGCCTTGGTCTCATCTCTCCTGACAATCCCCCCTCCGCCTCCTTCTTGGAGGAACCTTGGAACAGTGCAGATGGTCTGTCTTTCCTCCCCCTGAGAGAAGGCTGGCCTGGGAGCAGCGGTGCAGCTTAGCTGGCCAGGTAGGTACCTTACTAAGAACAGGACTTGAAGGAGAAGGTTGTCGGGTCCCCTTTGGGGACTTCTTTCTGACTGTGGGTGGAAGTTTGTCTCCATTCCATGCAAGTCGGGACAGGAGGCAGGGTGGTGGAAGAGGAGATGACTTGAAGTGCCATAACTGGAAAGTCTGCTGATTTGAATGAGGGGGGAGGGGTGCTATGGACAGGCGGTACCATATAGTTTCAGAGCACAGTATTGTTATCACAAAGAGCTGGGGTTCAAATCCCAGCTTTGCCACTTCCTTGAATGAGCTCCCTAACCTCTTTGACTATCCATTCCTTATGTGTAAAGCACAGGGAATAATATCACCTGCCTCACAGGACTGTTGGGGAAACACAATGAGTTAATGTGTGTAGACGTGCTTAACACCGGGCTGCAATTTGTTTAGTGTTCAGTAAATGGTACCTATTGGGGGAGGTTGAATAATGGCCCTAAAGACGTCCTCATCCTAATCCCCAGAACTTGCAAATGTTATGTATATGGGAAAAGGGATTCTGCAGATGTGAGTAAAGGATCTTGAGATGGGGAGATTATCCTGGATTATCTGGTGGACCTGATGTAATCACAAGGATCCCTATAAGAGGAAAGCAGGGGAAGTCAGAGTGAGAGGGCCAGGAGACCAGAGAAGCTATGAGAGAAAACACTACACTGATGGCATTGAAGATGGAGGAAGGGGCCACAAGCCAAGGAATGCAGGAGGCCTCTAGAAGCTGAAAAAGTAAGGAAACAAGTTCTCTCCCAGAGCCTCCAGAAAGAACAAGCCCTGCCATCACCTTGATTTTAGCCAAGACTCATTTCAAACTTCTGACATCCAGAACTGTAAGAGAATAAATTCATGTTGCTTTAAGTCACTGGTTTGTGGTCATTTGTCACAGCAGCAACAAGAACACTACTACATTTGTGAAGACAATGATGTTGACAGTGCCAACATCTGAGATGCCTCCCAGGGTCACTTGGGTGGTGCAGGCAACTGTCATCAACCTTCTTGGAAAGTGAAACCTGGTAAGAGCAGACTCTTCTTGTACCCACTTGGCATTATCAGAACAGGCCAGGTGGGAAGTTGGAGTGTCACGTGGATTTCTGATGCCCACATAGGTGGCAGCCAAACCCTTGGTGGTCCCAGGCTTGTGGCCTGACATGTGGACCTTCTGAACTATTAAACAGGGCTAATTCACAGGACTTTGAACTGTCAGTCAGTACCTCTACACTGGCTGTGATGGCTACTGTTTGGAGCTTGGACAGGGAAAGGATGGCAAGGGTGAGTTTTGAAGGGACCCAAATGCTGTGTAGAGGGAATAAGAGTGAGGACTTGGTGGAACCAGCTGTTGATATGGAGACCTGGACAGATGCTTGATCAGAGAGCCAAGGCAGGGGACCCCTTCCCTGGTGAGAGGTCAGAGCAAACCTTCTTTGATATAGAGACACCTGACTCTGGTCCAGGGCTCCTCACAAACCCCTGGTTAAGATTAGGATCAGTCCTAAGCCTCAGGGTCAAGGGCAACCTATCATGCTGTCCATGAGCTGCAGCTACGCAGAGAGAAAGACTGAGGGACTGTTAGAATGAGGAATTTTGTTTTCTTTTGAATCATCTTTTTTGGACTGATGCATGAGCCCAATCTCAGGATCTCCTCTGATGAGGGCGGGGCTTCTACTCCAAAATCAGACAGATGAGCCATCCTCAGCTGAATGACCCAGGCTGTTGGGAAGCAGTGAGTGGCAGTTTCCTTTTCCTTAAGTGGAGCTGCCAGCCCTCCTGGAGGCTCCTAGTCTGTCCCATGAAGCACTGTACGGGGAGGGGGAGACAGTGGGCGATGTTGGAAGAGGGCCTGTGGAATGGATGCTGGCACTGGCTCGGGGGAGTCGCTGGGGAAGAGAGGGACGAGGTGTCAGTGGCATGGGTGAGTCCAGGGTCTCCACTGGTGGTTCTCAAATGCTGTTGCCTGTATGAGCCACAGCAGAGTCACCCAGGGAGTGTGTCCAAAATACAGACTTCAGGGACCCACCCCAGAGGAGATTTCCGCTCAGTGGTTTTGGGTAGGACTTTTGCATTTTTAGGGTCACTCTCTCTATAGCTGTACCCCGAACCTGCCCACAGCCCCCTCCCACGTGCTCCAGACCAGCTCCTGCTCTGAGCCAGCCTCCCTCGGCTTCAGAGCTCAGCTTCATTTCACAGTTAGGAACGTGACCCTCCAGACCTGGCATTGGGGGTGGTCTTCCCCATGTGCCTAAGATCCCTTCCTTAAGGACTGAGGGAACTGGTTTGTTCTACTTCAAATGGTGTGCCCAGGCAGCTTCTTTCCTGCCTCCGGCTTAGAACATCATTGTGGATGGACCCCCAGGGATTGGAATTTTTTGTTCACAGTGTCTGTACCCAGGACATGATATGGGAACTTAGGAGGTGGAGAAATTTTGTCCTATTAGTTCTTATCTTGTGATCAAATTCATCTCTAGCTTGACATCCCCAGTGTGGCAGGCAGGGATAGAGCCAATCCAGAAGAGGTGTGATTATAACTTCGTCAGAAGATAGTGAAGGAGGAGGACAGGAAGAAGAAGGAAGGGTGGGGGTGGGGGAGGGAATAATGGCCTGTTTCTTTCTTTCCCGCACCCTCTTAAAGAACACTCCCAGCACCGCAGCCAGAAACATAACTCTGATGTGTAAATATAAAGATCTCCCTCTATTGCGGCATTTCTCATTGACATTTAGGACTGGATAATTTTTTGCTGTGGAGGCTGTTCTGTGCATGGAAGGATGTGTGGCAGGATCTCTGGCCTCTACTCACTAGGTTCCAATAGGTCCCATCCCCAGTTAAGACAACCAAAAATATCTCTAGGTATTGTCAGACGTCCTCTTGGGGGCAAAGTTGTCCACAGTTGGAGAACCACTGCCAAATTGCTGAAAACCCACCAGTGGCTTCTATGCTGGATTGCACTATTGTTCCTAATTCTTCATCCATGCCCTTAGGCCTATGACTTTAGAGTCCCTTCCGTTAGAGGCAGAATACACGTTTCCATCCCGGTGATGTCGGGTACAGGCAGAGACTTGCTTTGGCCAATTGAATGAGAGTGGAAGTTGACAGTGTGCCAGTTCCAAGACTAGACCTTTAGAGACATCACCTATGTCAGCTCAAACCTCGTGCTTCTGCCATTCCCTCAAGAAGATCATGCCTGGAGGCATCCACTGGCTCCAGGAAGAGGACGTATACATGTGGGGCAAACCTGGTCCCCATCTATGGTTGGTGGCAAGCCCAGCCAAGCCAAGGCTAGACTAGGCTACCCCCAGAAAACCCGCGGATGAGTGAGGACAAATGATCGCTACTTTAAGCCATTGGGTGGTTTGTTAGGCAGTGTCATGTGGCAATACCTGACTATTATAGCTTCCTTTTTTTTTTTTTTTTTTGGCGGTACGCGGGCCTCTCACTGTTGTGGCCTCTCCCGTTGCGGAGCACAGGCTCAGCGGCCATGGCTCATGGGCCCAGCCGCTCCGTGTATAGCTTCCTTTTGAAACCAGGAGAAACCCTGAACTCCTTACTCTGACCTGTGAGGACCTGCATGAGCTGGCCACTGCCTAATTCGCTTGGCAGGAGGGTAGTGGGGGATGGGGTGAGTATACCAGCAGAGGGAAGGGCAAGGAAAGAGACTCTGATATTTAGTGGTGTGAGCTGTTTGTGTATTTGGGGACCTAGAGGTTATCATACTGAATAAAGTAAGTCAGACAGAGAAAGACAAATATTATATATATAGCACTGATAGGTGGAATCTAAAAAATAGAAAAGAACTTATTTTCAAAACAGTAACAGACTCAACTTGTTTGTTGGAGAAAAAACTTACGGTTACCAAAGGGGAAAGGGGGCGGGGAGGGATAAATTAGGAGTACAGGATTAACATTACACACCACTATGTAAAAACAGATAAACAAGGACTTACTGAATAGCACAGGGAACTATACTCAATATCTTGTAATAATCTATAATGGAAAAGAATCTTAAGAAAATCTATATGTAAAACTGAATCAGTTTATAGTTTTGCTATACACCCGAAACTAACACAATATTATAAATCAACTCTACTTCAATTTAAAAAAATGACCCTGAGACAGGACCAAGCTGGGGTCTTCAAGGGACAGAAATATGCCCATTGTTAGGCAGGGACTAGATCTGCTTTTGGAGAACCAGGTTAAAACAGGTATAGCCAGAATTAAAATCCAGGCTGTTACAATCCTAGATTCTGGGTGTGTCTTTTTGCCCGCACCGTAGATGATGATGATGATGATTGTTATTATTACCATTAAGCTCTTTTTCTGGACCAGGCACTAGGCTAAGTATCGATACGTAGCATCCAGAATCGAATTCAATCTTCCTACGATGATGAGGGTTGTTCTATTTCCCCATTTTACAGATGGGGAAATCGAATCCTAACTTGCCTGAGCTCACACAAGTAGTGGTGACAGAGCGAGAACTCAAACTCAGGTCCACCTGAGCCCAGAGCTCCAGCTCTCAAGCCACTGCCTTGTCTCTCCCTTGACTAGCTCTGCACACCCAAACATTTTCTGGAACCTTCAGGAGACAAGTGCCACCTCGGTGCCATCAAAGTCTTCAGTGACTTTCAAAGGCCTGCTGCACACTCTCCAGGTTCACGGTGTCAACATCCCCTCCCTCGGCAGGGTGCGGGTGAGTTGTTTGTTTATTTGAGGACAGGTCTCTGGGTGCACATGACGGGACAGACTCCAGGAGGATTTTCAGACTCTGGAGTCAGGTCCCATGGTTAACAGGCAACACCATTAGGAGAGAGGCAACAGACAGGCAAAATAAGAGGCTGGTTTTGCATGAGACTGGCCAGGGTAAAGTGGTCTCCATGGGGGTCTCTGGGGCTTAAGGGAGCTTTAAAGAATACATAAGTCTGGAATCCACCCAAACCTCTGATTTAAAGCTCAGGGCTCTATTTTTTAAGCTTTCCTCCATCCCCAGGTGGTTCCAATTTGCACCCCTGCTTAAGAATTTCCATCATGGAGGCTGTTCAATGGAATGTTTTCTGCCTGTACCACTCTCTTTTCTCATCACATTTCATGGCCAGGGACTTTGGTATCACTGCCTCTTTCATGATGATGCCTTCTTGGGTTGATCATTCAAAGGCAGATGCCTTTCCTAGACTCCTTTCTCCATACCTGAACATTTGACTCTTCTAAAGCAGCCCAAACTAACACACCGCCAAGGGAACTCATCTTTGTCCCTAAACTTACTTCTCTTTCTAGCATTCTCTGTCTCAATAAATATCTCCATCCCTCCAAAAGCCAGAAAAGGTAGGTACCACTGATGACTAAGGGTTAAGGCCCTAAGCTGTGCAGTCTGTCCCCTGGGTTTGCAGCATGGCTCTACCACTTTGGCTGTGTGACCATTAGCCAGTTATTTAACCTCTCTGAGCCTCAGTTTCCTAATCTGTAAGATGGAGCCACAGTACACATGTGTCCTAGGGGTGTGGTTAGGAGTCAGTGAGATGGCACGAGTAGAATGCTTAGCACGGCACTCGGCACGCAGCGTGTGCTCAGCCGGCGTCCGCTGTTACCTTCAACGCTCAGCACGGCACTCGGCACGCAGCGTGTGCTCAGCCGGCGTCCGCTGTTACCGTCAACGCTTAGCACGGCACTCGGCACGCAGCGTGTGCTCAGCCGGCGTCCGCCGTTACCGTCAACGCTTAGCACGGCACTCGGCACGCAGCGTGTGCTCAGCCGGCGTCCGCTGTTACCGTCAACGCTCAGCACGGCACTCGGCACGCAGCGTGTGCTCAGCGGGCGTCCGCCGTTACCTTCAACGCTTAGCACGGCACTCGGCACGCAGCGTGTCCTCCGCCGGCGTCCGCCGTTACCGTCAACGCTTAGCACGGCACTCGGCACGCAGCGTGTGCTCAGCCGGCGTCCGCCGTTACCTTCAACGCTTAGCACGGCACTCGGCACGCAGCGTGTGCTCAGCCGGCGTCCGCCGTTACCTTCAACGCTTAGCACGGCACTCGGCACGCAGCGTGTGCTCAGCCGGCGTCCGCCGTTACCTTCAACGCTTAGCACGGCACTCGGCACGCAGCGTGTGCTCAGCCGGCGTCCGCCGTTACCTTCAACGCTTAGCACGGCACTCGGCACGCAGCGTGTGCTCAGCCGGCGTCCGCCGTTACCGTCAACGCTTAGCACGGCACTCGGCACGCAGCGTGTGCTCAGCCGGCGTCCGCCGTTACCGTCAACGCTTTGCACGGCACTCGGCACGCAGCGTGTGCTCAGCCGGCGTCCGCCGTTACCGTCAACGCTTAGCACGGCACTCGGCACGCAGCGTGTGCTCAGCCGGCGTCCGCCGTTACCGTCAACGCTTAGCACGGCACTCGGCACGCAGCGTGTGCTCCGCCGGCGTCCGCCGTTACCGTCAACGCTTAGCACGGCACTCGGCACGCAGCGTGTGCTCCGCCGGCGTCCGCCGTTACCTTCAACGCTCAGCACGGCACTCGGCACGCAGCGTGTGCTCCGCCGGCGTCCGCCGTTACCTTCAACGCTCAGCACGGCACTCGGCACGCAGCGTGTGCTCCGCCGGCGTCCGCCGTTACCGTCAACGCTCAGCACGGCACTCGGCACGCAGCGTGTGCTCAGCCGGCGTCCGCCGTTACCTTCAACGCTTAGCACGGCACTCGGCACGCAGCGTGTGCTCCGCCGGCGTCCGCCGTTACCGTCAACGCTTCGCACGGCACTCGGCACGCAGCGTGTGCTCAGCCGGCGTCCGCCGTTACCTTCCTTGATGCTCTCATCTCATCCTTTGTATCCAGCCGATTCTGTCTCCCAGGTATCAAATCCAGCCTCTTTTCTCCATCTCCATGACTACCCACTGAGGGCCGGTCACTCTATCCAGTACAGTGACACCTGCCTGGTGCCCCTGCTTCCTCTTCTACCTGCCTCCAATCTATTCTCCACGCAGCGGCAGTGGGGGCAAGCTTTTAAAAACACAAATTGGATCATGGGATCCTACCCCTTTGCTGATTAAAACCTCAGCAACTCCCCAATGCCTTCCACGCTGTTACAGTGCAGATCCTTCTGTGTGATCCTCTCTCCTCTGCCCACATCCAGTCTTCCCGGTTCCCTCCTACTCATCCTCAAAGCCAAGCCAAGATGTCACGGGCTCAGGGGAGTCCGATTCCCAGGCCAGATCCCTGGCTCTGTGCCTCCACAGCCCACCCCACGTGTCCCCGATGACAGCACCTTTGCATGCTGTGTTACGATGATTGTCTCTGGTCCAGTCTGCCTTCCGGGCTCGAAAGCAAACACATTGTCACTTCGTATACAGCAAACAGTAAGTAGAAGCTACTGTCGTCTTCACGGTCAACACCATTGCCATCATCGTCACCTCTCGCTGGCCGGATCCTACCATCATCTCCTGTTATGACTGATAACTGACACGGAAGCTGCCTGCAGCAAGGGCAAGTTGAGTCCTAAGGAAAGATGTTTCAATGCCTACATCTTCTCTGCCATCCAGTCCGCTAACCCCAGGGACCAGCTGAGGCATTTCAGCCCATCTGATATCTGTCTCTCCTCCCTTCCACCCAAACTGCTGTCTGAGCTAAAATAGCATCTCTGAGACCCTCAGGGCCAAACCCTCTGCAGGAGTGGGAGTGGGAGGCTGCTCTTGAACAGCCCCAGGTGACGGAGACGGAGTCATCATGCCGCTCCCTAAACCCCAGCGTACCCCACACCTGAGGCCCGCCTGTCCTGGTGTGAGGCTCGTAGCACTCCCTTGGACAGACCTTCCCAAGCTTCTCGTGGATTCTTGTGGCTCACCCCCAGCTTTGCCTCTCAAGATTGTGCAATAAACGCTTCTCTTGTAAGTAGAGTGAGCAGGGACTAGGACACTCTATTTCTGGCCTGCCTGTGTCATCTCTTGATTACCACCTCTGCCCAGCCAGCAATCAGGTTCAGGTCCAGGAGGAAATGGGAGAGAGGCTTTTCAGAACTCAGCACTTAATTTAACATCTTCCTTTTTTTTTCTTTGAAAGAGAGGCAGGGAACAAGCCAGTTTTACATGGGGTGAATTTTTGCACCTGTCTAAATCTGGTCTGGAAAACTCTGTCCATCCCCAAGCAACGTGGTGGGAAGGAGGAAACCACTGCTGCCTTGAAGCTACCAACATAGCTTCATTTCATTTGCACTGAATCGGCCAAGACACCAGCCATCCCAAATAGTATGGATAGATACACTTCCAGCCCAACATTAGCCCCGAAGCACATTCAAAACCAAAGAGCAGTGTTTTTCAAATGTTCCTGAATATTCTAAAATTGTTTGGACAACTCTTGGATTCCCAAGGAATGTGGTAAGAGCTGTCTGCTCCATGAGGGCCCCGGGGAAGATAGCTTCCCTCTCCAAGGCTCGAGCTGATGGCTGTTTCTCTCTAGGGGAGGGAGTGGGCTCCATCAGCCTCTGATGAAAAGCTCTAAAGCCATCCTTCAAAAAAGTGTATCCTCCATAGGACCCAGCAATTCCACTTCTAGGTATCTGTCCAAAAGAGCTGAAAGCAGGATCTTGAAGAAATATTTGCACATCTCCGTTCATAGCAGCATATTCACACTAACCAAAGTGTGGAAGCAACCCAAGTGTCTACTGATGGATGAATGGATAAGCAAAATGTGCCACATACATTCAGTGGAATATTATTCAGCCTTAAAAAGGAAGGACATTCTGACATAAGCTCCAACATGGATGAACCTTGAGAGGACATTATGCTAAGTGAAATAAACCAGTCTCCAAAAGACAAATACTGCGTGATTCCACTTATGTGAGATACATAGAGTGGTCCACTTCATAAAGACAGAAAGTAGAAGTGTGGTTATCAGGGGCTGGGGGGGAGGGGGAATGGGGAATTGTTGTTTAATGGGTGCAGAGTTTTAGATTTGCAAATGAAAACATTCTAGTGATTGGTTGCACAACAGTGCGAATATACTTAATACTCCTGAACTGTACACTTAGAAATGGTTAAGATGGTCAATTTCACATTAGGTGGTTTTTACCACAATTAAAAATTAAAAAGTGTACATTATACATGTATTAGATTTCTTAATGCAAAAAATATAAGGAAGACAACAGAAGAGGCTCCTAATTCCATAGCCCGGACACCATTTCTTGAACATTTCTAAAAATCAAGGTAATGTGCACAAATGATTAGAATACTCAAACATTACAGAAAAGCATAATTTAGAGCTATTTTTAAAAATGTATACAAAAAGGATCCTTTTTACACCATTCTGGGTCTTGCTTTTTTCACTGAATGATACCTCAGAGATCTTTCTCAGTCAGCACATGAAGCTACATCATTCTTTTCAACAGTTCCGCAATCCTAGGAAGATGTCCATTTTTTTGAGCCCTTATTCTAGGTCAGGTATTATTCCAAGTGACTAACATGAGATAACTCATTTAATCTTCCTAGACGTTCTGAAGCAGGTCCTATAATCACCCACATTTTATACAGAAATGTGCCCAAAGAGGTTCAGTTCACAGAGATGAACCTTGTCCAGGTTCACAGAGATGGTCAGTGACAGAGCAGGAACTGAAACCCAAAGACTTGGGCTCCAGCGTTGTGTTCTTAGTTTGTCACCCCGACCCAGTGGCATTTCCTTGTACAAGTGGACTAGACCTTATTAACCAGTTCCCTCTTCATGGCCATTCCAGTTGTTTTCATTCTTTTGCTGTTATAAATTATGCTGCATAAATATTTCTGCCCACATGTGTGCGTGTGTGCGTGTGTGTGTGTGTGTGTGTATCTTGAACAAATACAGGAATGAGTCTGGGGGTAAATTCCTCGCTCAGGAATGGATGGGTTGAAAGGTTTGTGCATTTCAAATGTTGATATTATTGTCAAATCACCCTCCAAAGAAGTAGCAGCTATTTACACTCTCACCACTAATGGGTGAGAGGGCTGGCAAGCGTCTCTTTTGAAGTCTGCACCTGAGAATATTCTGGGAATACCTGGAGGGCTCACAGCTCTCTTTTAAAAAGCTGGCTCCTCATACTTCAGCAGTACACTGGCCACCTTGGACCAGCTCCTTAGGGAGATTGGGGGCCTGAAACTGGTGTGGGTGCTATCCCAAACCAGGATGATGGAGAAACAGCATGAACCACAATGAGGTAATGACTCACAGTCACTGAATGCTGATGTACCAGGATCTGTGCTAAGCAGGGGACACACTGTTTTCCAGTTTTCCCAGAAGACAGCAGCCTGCCTCAGGATAACCGCACCCCAAGAGGATCCTGGTGATACTTCCCAAGGTTGCAACGAGGCTGCATGAGAGGAGACCTGGGTTTGAGTCCCGGCTCTCCGGTTAACTTTCCGTGGCACATGGCTCAAGGGTCCCTTCCCCTGGGCCTCAGTCTACCCATCTGTAAAATGATAAGGAGGTACTCAGTGCTCCGTAATCCCTCTCCAGCCCCACCGTTATGTGATTCTGTGATTCTCAACATGGGCAAGGATTTTCCATAGACCGCGTTCAGTCTCAGGTACTTCTGTGAAGCATGGTGAAATACATGGGCCCCATAGCTGAGCTGCCTGGGTACAAAGCCCAGCTCAGGGTCATATTAGCGGTGTGTCCTCCAGCAGATAACCTAATCTCTCTGACCCTCAGTTCCTTCATCTGAAGAAGGGAATAAAGTAGCTATATGTTACAGATTTGGGGAGAAGAGAGATAACACATGTAAAGTGGCACATAGTAAGCACTCAATGAATATTGGCTTTGCTGCTTGTTACCACTACCACTACTATTATCTTCTTTCCATTGGCACCTGGGAGCAAGGAGGATGCTGAAAAGGGCTCCTTCTCCTTGGGCTCAGCTGCCTGGCTAAAAAAGGCATCCTCTTAGGCACCTCATCCCTTGAAATCCATCCGCAGACCAAGCTTCTGTGTTGCCTGCCCCGAGCATCCCACAGAGGTGGGGAGACATATTTATAGTTGCACCTAATGCTGGTAAAGGGGTTGAGGGTTCACTAGGGAGTGGATGCTGCAAGATGTAAAGAGGCAGGCCCATGGTCCCTGCATCGATGTCTTCCATCTCCGGGAAGGCAGCTGCTGGGGGAGAGGCGGAGAGTACACCGTGGGGAGTCCCTATTCTGCTCTGGTGGGAAAAACAGGATTTGGGAGACCTGTGGACCTAGGGTCAAAGACTGGGTCCGACACCATGTACCCAGGTGTCCCTGGGAAATGGTTGTGCTCTCTGAGCCTCAGTTTCTTCATCTCTAGAATGGGGACAATAGTTGTGTTGCCAGCTATAGTAGTGACGATTACACAAAAGTGCCCTGCACATAGTAGGTGCTCAGTGACCATTAGCATTCCTTCCTCTCCTTCTTGGAGTTCAGGCAGCCCTGTAAGCAGAGCCCTGGTTTGGGCACCACGAGAAGGCAGGCAATGGAGAGCAGCTGACGTAACCCCTCTCCCTGGAGGAGCTCTCACTCTGACGGGTGTGCCAAGCCCTGCGAGTGGTGAGCTGAAACCTTTGGCCATTGAGGTGACATCCTTTTGTCCTTGCCCAGGAGGCTCATGGGGCCCCGCTCCTCAGGGTGTGGTCCGTGGACCAGCATCCCCAGCATCCCCCGGGGCCTTGTTAGAAATGTGGAATCGAGCCCAGCCCAGGCCTCCTAGCTCAGCATCTGCACTTTAACAAGATCCCAGAGGACTTGCGTCCGCAGCCAAATTTGAGGAGTGCTGGACTGATCCTCGTCTTCATGCTCCCGGCTCAGCATTGCCACGGGGCTGCCCTCTCCTGGGTCAAGAAGGCAATGAGGGAAGGAAAGGGCATGGTTACTTCAGACCCACAGAGGCGGAAGGAGATGATCCTGAAGGGGGCCACCATTTGGGATGGAGGTACTCCTTCTGGGATGGCAGCCTGGCTGCTACCCTCACACTCGCCGTCCCCGAGACCAGGAGCCCTGCAGCTATAGGGGACCCTGTTGCCACACAGCAAGCAATCCTCAGAGGTCAGGCCAGCGGAGCAGAGCCTTTGCTTCCCCGGGGCACAGCTCCCATAAGCCTCCTCCCACCTCCCCTGCCCCTGCGTCTGAGGGGGCGAGCTGGGGAGACAGAAGCAGCGGGGACCAGCCAGCTGGTAATGAGGCAGATGCACTAAACAGCCGCCGCGGAAGGCGTATTAAAGATGCTTGCTCCCACTTTAATAACCTGCCAGCCTGGGCGGCCAAACGTGGCTCAGAAGTTGTGGAACAAGAGGGCTATTTTTTATTATTTTTAATAAAGAGCTTTTCATAACCGACTTCATCGGTGCTATTAACATGCCGCGTGTTTAATAAGACGACATGGTAACAAGGGGGCTGTCTTGTTACTCATTTGCCGAAGAGGCAGGAAGAGCTGTAGGCATGTCCACGCTCACACGCCAGCGTGCACCATGCAAGTGGAGTGGTCCAAACGAAGGGCTGCCTGGGCACACGTGAGCACATGCTTTGGCACATGCATGTTCTCACATGCGTATGCATGTCACACACATGCAAGTACAGGAACCTGAAGAGGGTGCGTGCAGACCTGGTTGTGTGAGTTGCACAAACATGCACATGTGTTAAGAAAAGCGTGCATCCGTGCACACATGTGGTTTTCCAGTCCACAGCATGGAGGGGAAAATGCGGATTTGAGCTATGTTTCCGACCGATGTACAGGAATACTCTTCTAGGCGCCCTGCAGGGCAGCGGGATGGGGGATGGGTTGCTGGGATCCCCTCCTCCCCCGTGTGTGCCAAGCAGTGGCAGACAAGTGGCTTAGACCCAAGAGGGGTCGTCAGAAAGGAGGGCAAGGCCGGCAGGAGAGGGGAGGTAACCAGCCCCTAAATCTGCTTGCCAGGGGGGTTTTCAGAAACAGGAATCCCGTGCATTAGCAAGTAACTAAAGAGAGAGTGAAGGAAGAGAGGGAGATGGAGAGTGAGGGGTGTGGCCGCCGTGAAGAGTCATGACGGGGTCAGGAGGGGTACGGGGTAGCTGTCCTGTCTTCCTTTTTCAGAGACGCCTCTTTCACTCTGAAGGGTCTATTTCTGGATTCATCTTCTTCTGAGATACACACCCACACACACACGTAAAATGAAAGCAATGGCAAACATGTATGGAGCACCCACCATGTCCCAGGCCCTCTTTTTTTTTCAGTCCAGTGCAGGGATTAGTTCATTCCACAACGTGGTGGTTGAGTGGGGTGGGGGGAGATTCCATGACCAGCTCTACAATCAGGGAAGATGATCGTTGGAGAAGGTGAGTGACTTGCAGTCAAGGTGAGTGACTTGCAGTCAGGGCTGGGAATTAGCAGAGGTGGAAGGCAGAAGAAGTGGGAATCAAGGGCTAAGGATTCAGAGCAGAAAGGAAAGGAGAAGGAAGAGGGGAAAGATGTGCTGTGTGCCTGGAATGGGGTGGGGTGACTTTGAGCCAGAAGGATGACATGGGGGGTAGTGAGTTCCTGTGCAGGGTGATTTACACCCACTATCGCGCCGGGTACCCGAGTCAACCTGGGAGGAAGGGAGGGATCAGTGGCCTCATTTTCTCGACTGAAGCCTGGGAAGTTTTGCCCCAGGTGAAGCCGCAGAGCAGGTGCCCCTCCCAGTTCTGCGGGCTCCAGCGGGAGGGGTGCACACTAGGGAACTCATAGTGTGGCCACACACCCTCCGGAGCTGGCTGCTTTCCTCTTGCTCCTTTGTAGGCAGAGCCCAGGAACAATGGGTCAGCAGCTTCCTTATAATGCTTGGCGACTGGTAACGAGACACCTGTCAGCCCTCTCATCCCCAGGCCTCTGTGCAGAATAGATGAGAGGAGCTCTTTGCAGCTTTGCGCTGAGCAGGGATAAAGCAGAGGAGAAGGGCAGGGGTGAGAGGGGGCGGAGGATGATGAATAAAACCATATACGTTTGCAGAAGAACAGAAGCAGTGTTTTCTGCCTTCTGATCTGTATGCCTCTGGAAATTGGGGGTCTGCGGGGGTCCCTCCTTGTGGCTGTTTGAATTCTGGCCTCTCTGCTCCACGCAGCTTTCTGGTGCTGTCATCGAACGAGCTCCCCAAAGGAGACATTGACAGACCCGGGAAAGAAAAAAAAACAATGAAGCCGCTGCCTTCTCGGGGCTGGGAAGGGGCGGCCGGCGGCTGGGGAGCGATCGACATTTTAGCAGCTGCAGCCAGCGGGGCACTGGGCGGCCCAGGCCCAGACAAAGACCCCAGATCCCTCCCTCCACCCCACCCTGGCCTCCTCCTGCCAGGCAGGTAGGCTGCTTTCCTGGACTCTGTTCAGAGTTGGCCTCGCACCTGCTGGGGCCTCCAAAAGGTCAGAGCCCACCAGGATGAACTTGGGCCTTGAACTTTAAAGGGGACAGCTAGAGGCTACTGGGGGCTGTGTGTGGAGCTGAGGAAGATCAGGGAAGGGATTTGGATGGGACTGTGGTGCTTGGGGACAGTGGGAGATCCCGGGGACTGGCCTACAAAGATGAGCTACGGCGGCATAGCTCTGTGGTTACCAACTCCAGCGTCAGCCCCTGCGGCTTACACACTGACCTATTTTCCCAGCTCTTCATCTCCCAGATCCAGCGGCAGCCCCCCTCCGTGGACTGAAACCAGCAATGACAAAGGGAATCTCTTAGGTGCGGCCCCTGGACCCCCCTGTTGCCCACTGCTCTGCTTGGCATCCCTACCCCAGCTTGGCCAGCCCAGCAGGTCTCAGACAAAGGAAAGGAACCTAGGGGTAAGATGGGAATGGAGACACAGACCTACTAGAGAATGGACTTGAGGATATGGGGAGGGGGAGGGGTAAGCTGGGACAAAGTGAGAGAGTGGCATGGACATATATACACTACCAAACGTCAAATAGGTAGCTAGTGGGAAGCAGCCACATGGCACAGGGAGATCAGCTTGGTGCTTTGTGACCACCTAGAGGGGTGGGATAGGGAGGGTGGGAGGGAGACACAAGAGGGAGGAGATATAGGGATATATGTATATGTATAACTGATTCAGTTTGTTATAAAGCAGAAACTAACACACCATTGTAAAGCAATTATACTCCAATAAAGATGTTAAAGACAAAAAAAAAAGAGACACATGTACGTATAAGAGCTCTTTGAATAACAAAAGTAGAAATTATTAGTAAAAAAAAAAAATGGTCAGACAGGTTTGTCGACTGCAAAGGGGCCACACGATGTGACTATTTTTTTTTAACATCCTTGTTGGAGTATAAATGCTTTACAATAGTGTGTTAGTTTCTGCTTTATAGCAAAGTGAATCAGCCATACACATACATATAGCCCCATATCTCCTCCCTCTTGCGTCTCCCTCCCACCCTCCCTATCCCACCCCTCTAGGTGGACACGAAGCACCGAGCTGATCTCCCTGTGCCATGTGGCTGCTTCCCACTAGCTATCTATTTTACATTTGGTAGTGTATATATGTCCATGCCACTCTCTCACTTCATCAAGCTTACCCTTCCCCCTCCCTGTGTCCTCAAGTCCATTCTGTATGTCTGCGTCTTTATTCCTGATGATGTGACTATTTTAATTACTACTAGGAGGGAAGTATTTTTGTTACCACCATGACCAAGATAATAAGTACTTGTGTTGAGCATATCGTCTCTGCCAGGTAACGGTTAAGCTGTTTGGATAAAACATTTTATTTCATCTACACAAGGACCCTAAAAGGGAAGCATTATGATCTTCCTTTTACAGATGGGGAAACTGAGTCTCAGAGAGTGTTAAATGACTTGCCCCAAATCACACACAGTAAGTGGCTGGGTCTGGACTGGAGCCCCAGCTACTTCACCCCCAATTGCACCTTCTTTGTCTTCACTCGTTTGTCATCAGGGGTGTGGGAAGTATCATACCCCTCTTGACGGCCCCACTTTCATGTCCCCCTGTGAATATTCTCTGCTGGTCATCCGTCCCCAGTCTTGCACCAGCCCAGTGACCTCTGAGTGTTCCTAGAACTACTGTCCCTTTTTGTGGCACCACTTTCCCCAGAGGCTCTGGAATGTCTCCCTTCAGGGCACTGGAAGACAGACAACAATGATAATGACCTTGTCTCAGCTGGCCTCAGAGAGGGGGACCTCAGGGTCTGTACCCATAGGCCCTGCCAGGAACACTGAGCATGGCTTTATAAGCTCAGCTGGCTGTACACTGAGATACCAGCCCAGGGAACTTCCAGGGGTTGGAGCTGGGGAGAGGACAGGGTCTTGTCCTGGGTGTTTGAGGCCAGCAGGAGGAAGGGCCTGACACACAGGCACCAGAAAGTGGGTGAGGCCCTTGGAAGAGCAGGTGCCTGATTTCTTGCTCTGCTGTCAGCCCATGGCTTGGGAAGTGGGTACCCCTCCAGCCATCACCAAACGTGGAATCAACTTCCCTCATCCATCCCTTGAGGTTGAAGGTAACAATGGGAGACAGCCTGGGAGACCACCCAGAGTCTGTAGTTGGGAATCAGCCAAACAGGAGACAAACCCCCATCTTATCACCTATCAGTGGTGTGATTTTGGTGGGTAGTTTCCTCATACTGAGCCCATTTGGGGCCTGAGTTTTCCCATCTGTAAGATTGGGATAGCTAGACTTGCTCCACAGATATTGCGAAGATTAAACACGCCTAGTCAAACACAGACATTAAGTAAGTGATGTCCACCAATATGGGTAGAGAGTTAGGTTCAGCCGAGGTCCCCTGACACTGCCTCCTGCAATTCACCATTGCATCTTTGGAGGACAGGGCGAGGAACAAGAGATGGACATTTGGGGCCACCCACAATGGGCTGGACTGTCTTGGGGGTCATGAGCAGTGGGCAGGCAGTGGGCAGAAGCTAGCTGACCACTTGGTATGGATGACTTGGGGGGATTCTTTGTGGGCAGGGAGGTGAACTGGACGGCTTCTGAAGTCCCATTCTATGTGTACAGCTCTGTCCTACCTGAATCACCTCTGCTCTTCCCTGACTCTTAGATAGATGAATGTCAGTGTCTGCTCAAATGACTTGGATTGGATCCACTCTGCTTAGGCTCCACGGTACGGTTGTGTCCACAGCAGGGGCTCGGCAAAGACTCTGAATAGTGATGATGAGGGTAGATTGACAGAACAGCCCAAGAATGAGCAGTGAAGAACTGACAGCGACAGGAGACAGTTCTTCCAGGTCAGTGTAAAAGTGATGCATTGAACACCCTGCCAAGCCCCCAGCACTGGGCTGAGGGCCGGAGGTCCCAAGATGAGTACTAGCCTGGAGTCCCTGCCCTGGGCCAGTGGAAGACAGACATTTCTGGCAATTCAAGGTGGTAAGGCTAAGTCAAAGGTCTATATGGGACACTATGGGAGCCAGAGGAGGGACTAGCCCAAAGGACGTGACCCCTGAGACAATCTCCCCAAATAAGTAAGTTAGAAAGATTGATGGCCAAGAGAGATAAGTAAGATATTCTTAACAGAGGGAAGGAAAAGAGAAAAAGAAAAAAAAAAAAATCAAAAGCGTGGTCACCTGGTCTATGTATCTACTTTGTTCACCGTGATCCTCCAGCACTTAGCACAATGCCTGGCAATAGCAGTTGGTCAACAGACATTCATCAAATGAATGATAAAGCTAATGCTTACATATGACTTATTAATTTAACTTACACATCAGCCCTATGAGGCAGGCTCTATTATTGACCTTGTTTCACAGATGGGAAATACAGAGAGACTAAGTAACTTGCTCAAGGTCAAGTGACTTGAAGGAGCAAATAATCAGCAGAGTTTGGATTCAAACTGAAGGGTCCTACTAGAGTGTGGCCCTACTATGCTCCCCGGCTGCTGAGCAGCACACTGTATGCAGGGACCACACATAGGCGTGTGCTAGTTTGCTTGGACTGCCATAGTGAAGTATTGCAGATTGAGTGGCTTAAATGACAGAAATGTATTTTCTCACAATTTTGGAGGCTAGAAGTCTGAGATCAGGATGTCGGCAAGGTTGGCTTCTTCTGAGGCCTCTCTCCTTGGTTTGTGGATGGCCACCTTCTCCCCATATCTTCACGTGGCCTCCCCCTGGTGTGCGTCTGTGTTCAAATTTCGTCTTCCTATAAGGACACCAGTTGTTTCGGATTAGAGTCCACCCTTATGATCCCATTTTAACTTTATTGCCTCTTTAAAGACCCTGTCTTCAAATGTAGTCACATTCTGAGGCACTGGGTTATTACGATTTTAACATATGAATTTGGCTGGGGGGGCATCATTCAGCCCATAATAAGGGGGTTCTGGGAATAGGTGGGGGTTGAAGCTAGAGGGATGGGCAGGACTCCAATCCTGTTGGGTCTTTGCATGGAAAAGATGCATCCAATTACATCTGGAGGCACAGGTTGGAACCTAGGCAGGATGACTAAGCTGTAACAGATGCTCTCAGACTCTTCTGTACAAGGATTACTTCAGTGAGACAAAAGGCTCCTATGGGTGTCCGCTTTGCAGTTGAAAAAATGAAGATGGTAATAACAGCAAAATATCACCATCATGCAATTCTACACATTTGCTTTGGCCAGGGATGCATGGTATGATTCCTTTTTTTTTTTTTTTTTGCAGTACGCGGGCCTCTCACTGTTGTGGCCTCTCCCGTTGCGGAGCACAGGCTCCGGACGCGCAGGCTCAGTGGCCACGGCTCACGGGCCCAGCCGCTCTGCGGCATGTAGGATCTTCCCGGACCGGGGCACGAACCCGTGTCCCCTGCATCGGCAGGCGGACTGTCAACCACCGCGCCACCAGGGAAGCCCCGAATGATTCCTTTTTAACTGTAGCGTGAAATATTTGAAAATCTAGTAGGGTTAACTGAACGTTGTAAAATTAACCAAACCACCCCTCCCCAACTAAATTGACAAATGGTGCAGTTAAACTAGAAGGCACCACTAATTACAAAGCAAGAAGAGAAGCAATTGAAAATCACAGCTTCCTCAGGAGCACCCTGCTGTCTCTCGGATAACAGGGTATCCTTCCCACGCCTGCCACTGAAATGGGGGAATTGACACTGCTTGTGTGAGCACGTGCAGAGTAGGAGCTGTGCAATGCTGTCAAGTGTGTGAGGCAGCCAGATCCCTTAAAAGAAAGATGAGTCTCAAGCCCAAGTTGATGGTCACTGTTAATAACTCACTGAGCAGGTTAGTAATAAATAGGTCTTAGTCTGATGTCAAAACAAAAGCTCATGGAAACCTGAGCCATTTGCCTCAAAGAATGAAAGGAAAGATCTGCATTATGAATTTCTTTCTGGCCCATCAACTGACCCTGGAGGCCTCCCAGTGAGCTACAATACTACTTTGAAAATCCCTGTGGTAGAGAAATATCTCAGATCCACCACCCCCTGGCCTGCACCCCAGGGCTGTCCAATATAATACGGGCCTGGTAAAAACAGAAAAACATTTTTCAACACATTAAAAAGATCCTCAGCAAGAGATGTAAGTACTTTCTAAATCCATATTTTAAATCTCAAAGAAACTGAATGGCAACCTTCAACAATTTGTATGCCAGCAGAAAGAGTTCTAGACAGAGAGACAGAAGACCCAAGGTCCATTTATCTGTCCAGACCCAGCTCAACCACAAATCAGCTATGTTTTAGATTTCTCTTACCTATAAATGTGCTCATTTATACAATTCATGGCTAAGGTTCTTTAAGGTCTGCACGCCTGTAGAATATCTTCTGTTACATGTTTTGATAATTTTCCCCATTCACTCCCTGTATTAGTTATCTACTGCAACATAAGTTATCTCAAAATGTAGAGGCTTAGAACAGCACACTTTTATTATATCACTTTCTGTGGGTCAGGAATGCAGGTGCAGCTTAGATGGGTTCTCCGGCTGAGCATGTCAGGTGGTGCTGCAGTATCATCTTAAGACTCAGCTGGGGATGGATTTGTGTCTAAGCTCGAGCCAGAGGTCATTGGCAGGATTCAGCTCCTCACGTAATTTTGGACTGAGGGCCTCAGTTTCTGATGAGCTATTGTCCGGGAGCCTCCCTCAGTTCCTTGCCATGTGGGCCTCTCCATAGGGTAGCTCACAACATAGCAGCTGGCTTCATCAGAACGAGCAGGGAGGGGCCAGAGAAAGCACTTGCAAGACAGAGGTCACAGTTTTTTATAAGCTCAGAGGTGACATCTCATCACTTTTGCCCTTTCCTACTCATTAGAAGCAAGCACTAGGTCCAGCCCACAGTCAAGGGCAGGGGATTACACCAGGGTGTGGAGGCAGGAGATGGGGACCACTGGGAACCATTCTAGAGGCAGCTCACCATACGTCTCCTCTCCACCGTTCTCTTGGCCTCACTGGGCCTCCTGAGACCACAGTTCTCCTTCTAGGACTCTTACAAGATTCTCCATTAGAAAGGGGTCGAGAAATGGGAAATGGAGACTTGGAAGAAGGTGATGTAGGTCAGTCAAGCAAACCCCGTGGGGTAGGTGCACTGGGAGAACAATGCAGGGGAAACTGACAACAGATGTAGCCCCATTACTATTAAAGGGAGTTGTGTCAGCCAATTACCCCATGGGTGCTGCATCTTAATAATGCAAAGAACTTGGGAGAAAAGGCAGTGTTTGATACACATCCGATTTGACTCTTTCTCATGCTTCATGAGACCTCTTGGCCCCAAGTCCTCCAACTCCAAGTAACACCTTCAGGAAGAGAAAAGACAAAAAAAAAAAAAAAAACCCTAAAACCTCTTTAAGAAGGTTAACAGGGGAATCCTCTCCATGCCATAGCAGTGTCACTTTCTTGTTTGGACGAGGTAGGGTTAAGTTCGATGCTTTCTGGCATGTGGAAGGGAAAAGCGGTATAAGTTTTAGTGGTCTTGCCTGTTGTATTGTCTTGGACCAGCAGTGTGAAGGAGCTGGGAACTCAGAGGGCAGAAAGCAAGATGCAGGGAAGTGCCTGAGAGCCACTTGACACATGTAAATATTTAGTTATGGGTTGAACTCTGGCACATAGTTTGCCCTCGTGAATGGGGTTTCACCACCCTACAGCCCCCAGTGGCAGGGCATGGGTAGACCAGGGCTGGGACCAGGGTGAGGGATCTGGGGGCACAGTTTTAAAGAGGCCCTCACTCTCAGAAGTGCAGGACGACCCTAGTCCTGGCACTGGGGTAGACTAATTGGTCGTGTGATTATTTGTTCAACGTCAGCCTCTCCATCTACGTGGATATTCCATGTCTGTTTTCTTTCACCACTGTGTTTGCAGTGTTCCCTATGGGGTCTGGCGCTTATTTGTGGGATGAATGAATGAATTAGTCAAGGACTAAATCTATAACTCTCCACTGAGTGAGATTCCGTTCATAGGTCAAGACCCAGCTCAAAGGCTCTTTCTTGCTGAAACCTTGGCTGTTGCCTGGGCAGCATGGAGGGCCACCTTTTGGCTTCCCATCATACCCCGTACTCCCCACGCCAACCGCCACCACAGTGTGCCCATCAACATGCTATAGGATGGTACTTAAGAGCTTGGGTTCCAGGTTATACTACTTGGGTTCACATCCTCCCTCTGTCTCATTAGCTCTGTGACCTTGGCCAATTGGCTTAACTTCTCCAGACCTCAGTTTCCTCATCTGCAAATTGGGGCCACTAATAGTTGTGTCATAGGATTAAAGACATGAATTCTTGTTAACCACTTAGGATGTAGCCAAACACATAGTAAGTGCTCAGTAAAAGCTTACTACTCCCTGCATTGGCTCACTTATCACCCTGCACTGTAGTTATCTGCTTAATTGTATTGTGAACTCCTCAAGGGCAAGGACTTCAACTTACTCATTTCAGTATCCATTCTCCTGGCACACAGTGGGCTGTAATTCCTGTTTCACTTAGTGGGCCGCTTTGCCTAAAGCAGACATAATGGAGCCTTGAACTCTGAGACTAGCCCTGTGGCCTCTTGTCTCCCCACTTCCATTCCCCAACACCCCTGCCTGGTACAGATCCCTTGGTCCCTGGAGATGCTTGGAAGTTTCTGGGCCCCCTGTTCCTCCCTCCCCACCCCCTCATTAATCTTGATGAGGGAGTCCTTGCACTGGAGTTAATTTTCTTGTAGATGCCTATCAGTCATGTAGCAAGGAATCTCTCCCAAGCTAATGAGGAATCATAGTCTTGCCATGTTATTACTTAGCTAATTAGTACACAGACTTCTTTGGGGTGGGAGATGGGGGGAAGGTCAGGGAAGATACCAGGAGAAAGGAAGGAAGTTGAGATTTCAGGGGGATTGGGTGTGGTTGGTGAATCTCACAGGAAATGAGGGAAATGTCCTGCTCCCGCCTTCTTCTTCCTCTGGACTGGCCCCTGGAGCTCAGACTGGGGCATAGAGGGCTTTCCAAACCTGAGCCCAAGTGCCCCATGGGGTGGGGTGGGAGCACACAACCCCCTTCCCACCCTGTTCAGGCTCTGAGAGCCCCAGCTTACACATGCAAAGTCCTGCTGAGAAAGGCAGAGGCCAGCTGGGCAGTTCCCAGGGGGTCTAGGGCAGCAGGAAGGTTATTTGGCTGCAAGCAGGGAGGATGGTCAAGGCCCGGCTGGGAGACCAGGAAGCCGGAGCAGAGGCAAAGCTTTCGCTTCAGCGCCTGCCTTCTCTAGGCAATTTGTTCTTCTGCTCAAGACTCAAATTCTAAAGAAGGAGATGGGTTCTCTGCCTGCCCCTCAGGGGATGAAAAGTGGGGCAGTTGTGACAGTCCCATAGACTGACACATGGAAGGATTCATTTGTTCAAAAGAATGGAGCCCCGCTAGGAAGGGGGAAGATATGCTGGGCAAACAGGGTAAAATGCCCCCCTCAGCCTACCTTGTGAGCAAGTTTCCTTCTTTCATTCAACAAAGAAAGACGTGGTAGGTGCCTACTAGATGCTGCATCTTGGGGAGATCAGAGAGACCCCCCCCATGCATCTCCCAGGGATAGCACACTCTGGAGGGCACACGGGTCACAGGGTCCCACCAAGGATGGGAAGTGATCTGCAGTTTGCGGGTTGTGACACCCAGAACAATTTCAAATCCCAGTGGGGTCAGGACCAGGAAGGCAGCCCAGTCCAGCAGGTCAGGTGGATCTTGGCTACTGGCCACATGATATTGAAGTTCACATCTCTGGGCCTCACCTCCTTCACCTGTTAAAGGGCTGTTTCCTGATTAAATAGGATGATGTGTATCGTGTATAGCAAAGGCCTGGCACACCATGGGTGCCAGATCCAGAAGGAGATCCAAGGAGTACATCTGGGGTTCTATCAGGGTTCAAGGAGGAAACCCAGCCAGAGACAGGACGAGGTAAGACAGTTTGGGAAGGTCCTTCGGGTTGGAGGGCACGAGAGTGTGCTGGCCGATTTAAAGGTGGGTGCAAAACAAGCTGCAAAGCCATCTTCCCGACTAGCTGCCCTTGCTGTGGGGTGTGTGCTTCCTCCCTCAGACTATGCACTCTCCAGGGAGGGACTGTGCCTCGCTCCCCTGTGCGATGTTTAACAGCACAGACTCTGGAGCCAACTGCTTCTGTTTGATTCCTTTTCCAGCCACTTCTTAGCTGTGTGGCCTTGGGTAAGTTACTTAGCCTCTTTGAGCCTCAGTTTTCATATCTATAAAATGGGCTAATGGCACCTACCCCGTAAAACATATGCATGTAAGGCCCACATTAGGTATCTAATAAGTGTCCACCAGTGCTTTAGTCATTCATTGCCGCCTAGCTAATCACCCCAAAACCTAGTAGCTTCAAAGAACAACATTTATTGTCTCAAAAGAATCGGGGGTCAGGACTCCAGGTGTGGCTTAGCTGGGCCTCTGGCTCAGGATGTCTCCCAGGTTGTAATCGGCCAAGGCTGCAGTCATATCAAACGCGACTGGAAGAGGAGCCTGGAACCACTCCCAAGCCCTCTCCCGCGGTGGCTGGCAGCTTCAGCTCCTCATGGGTTGCTGGATTAAGACCTCAGCTCCTCCTGAGCTGTCAGCCTGCTGTTGGCCTCCCTCAGTTCCTTGCCACGTGGGCCTCCCCATTGGGCAGCGCACAACATGGCAGCTGGCATCATCAGAGTGAGCAAGGGAGGGCCCAGAGAAAGCACCACCAAGACAGAAGCCACAGTTTTTTGTGACCTCATCACAGAAGTGGCACCCCATCACGATTGCCTATTCTGTCTGTCAGAAGCCAATTACTCTGTCCAGCTCACATTACTGGGAGATTACACAGGTGTGAACACCAGGAGGCGGTCATCCATCGCTGGGGACCTACACACCTGGGAGGGCTGTGGGGAAGGGCTGGGGAAAAGGGGCACTTTGTCTTTTCATTCATCGTGCATCCTCAGCACCTAGAAAAATGCCTGGCACTTTTGTCCAGACTATCAGTGGGGCTCCCTCAGAGCAGGAGCTGGATAGGGAGGGGCCTTCTCTCCCCTCTGCCCTCCTTCGAGCACCCCGCCAGGGTTTTGCAGCCCAGAGCCCAGAATAATCCCTCCAGGACAGCCTTCTCCCACCCCCCAAAGAAGTCTGTGGTTGCATTGCAGTGGTTCGCTCTGACCTCCCACTCGGAGGGAAGGCAAATTCTACCCAGAAGGAGATGTGTGAAAATTGGATTTGCTGCCAGGGTCAAACTTTGCAGTGCTTTATCCCGGCTGTCACCTGCCTTTGAAACAGAGTGTTTCTCCAATTGGTACCTCTCACTCGGGGCCCCTCCCCCCTGGAATCAGAGCCCACGAGTCTCAATCAGTCCCCCATCACCCAACCCCTGGCCATTTCTATGGCTTCTGCTCTGGCCCCCCGCCACCCTCAGCTCTCTCTCCGGCCCTTGTGGTGGCCTCCTAACCAGTGTCATCATCTCCACCAGGCCCCCCCTCCTTCCCATTTTTCATGCAGCAGCCAGAAAGGTCTTTCAAAAGTGCAAATCGGATCCCATCATTCTCCCTCTCAGAGCCCTCCGATGTCTTCCCGTCACTCTGGAATAAAATCCCAACTCCCACCCATTCCCTGGCCCTGTTTCCTCTCCTCTCGCAGCTCACCTTCTAAAACTCGCCGCAGGCACTGTCAGCCAGTTTCTGGAACACAGGAAGCTCTTCCTCCCTCAAGGCATTTCTCCCTCTGCTCTTTGCAGTTCCAGCTCCTTGTGATCCAGCCAAATTGTCACCTCTTCAAGGAAGCCTTCCCTGATTGCACTATGCTCCCACCATTACTGTTCACATTGTCTTGTTTAATTATGTCCTGGTATAGGTCACAGCCTGTCATCATTTTGGTTTAGTTGCTAACCTGCTTATTGTCTGTTTTCCCCATGACAGTCAGCTCCATGAGGGCCAGGAGGATGCCTGATCGGTCACAGCGTTGTCCCCTGGGGACCCATGTGCTGTGGGACAAATGAATTCCCCCTTTCTGGAGGACTGCAGCAGTGGTCCCAGCCTCCCTTTCTGTCTGCAGGCTCACCTCCCCCAGTTCCCCCTATACACAGCCTCCAGATGAATCCAGGTAAAGCATAGCTCTGAGCACTAGACCTGACTGTCCAACATTATCCGGGACACTTGGCTTCAGGTTCAAGGTTGGGGCCAATCATTTCCTAACATTCCCTTGCATGTACACCATGCTCTGTTCAACTGGAATACATGTCTGCTGATTCCTGAACACTCCCTGCCCTTTTCTATCTCTGGACTTAGGCTGGTATTTCTCCCTCCACCTGGAAAACATTTTTCTTCTTTAGAGGCAGATGTACATTCTCATTGCAGCTCAAGTCACCTCCCTGAGGAAGCCATCCCTGACCACCTTGGTTGGTGAAGTGGGAGGAACTTTGGGATTTGGAGTCAAGCCTGGATTCATGTCCCGGTTTTGCCATATGCAGTGTGCAGCCTTGGGCAGGTCACCCCATGTGTCTGGACCTGTGCAGTGGGAACAGTCCTAACTGCCAGGGTTGCTGAATGAAACACATTATAAGAAAGCGCCTGGCCCAGGGTTGTTGCAGAAAGGATGCCAGAGGCCCTTTCTGCGATTGCTGGTGACTCGTGATTCTCCCTCACACTAATTCCTCCCTCGATGCACACGGTGGTGGACTTGTCTTCCTCTGTCCGCACTGACCATGAGCCACACCTGGGCAGGACCACACCTGCTCCCTCTCCATCCCCTTACCCTGCCTACCGAGGTGCTTGCTTTGCACCAAGCAGGGTCCAGGGAGAGTTTGTTGAATGCTCTTGACCTTTTTTCTCTCTGGATACTCTTCCTTTATAGAGAAAGCAACCGGATACAGTTGTATGCTCATTCATTCATTCATTCACTCATTCACTGAGCTTCCATCATGTAAACAAGAGAGCCACAGTTCACGGCTCTGTGGAACTTGCTTTCTCCAGTTTTGGAACTACCATCATTCATTCAGTCAACAAACATCTACCAGGACTAGTGTGTGGGTACTAGCTGCCTCACTAAAATCTCCAGCCTCTTAGCAGTGGTTAGTGGTTGCCAAGGACAGTGGGTCCCCCTTTCCTGTATCTGCAAGTTTTCTGAGCATCACTCCTTCCAGCTCCTCTCTGCCTACAGGGAGGCTCATGAGATGCAGAAGCCACGTGGGCAGAGGACTGTGAAGTCTGCCACAATCTGCTGCAGCCCGTGAGGGCGGCAGGACTTCCCTGCTTCCCAGGCTTCTGTGCACCTTCCAGCCTCTCTGATCATGCTCTCCACCTTCAGAGGTAGCTGGGGGTGCCTGGCAGGTGATACCACGGAGCCTCTCTCTTTAGAGAAGTGACCATTAAATCCAGCAATTCCACTTCGGGGTATGTATCCAAAAGAATTGAGAGTAGAGTCTCAAAGAGATGTTTGTACACCCATGTTCATAGCAACAGCCAAAAGAGGGAAGCAACTCAAGTGCCCAACCACGGATGACGGGATAAACAAAATGTGGTCTATCCATACAAAGGAATATCATTCAGCCTTGAGAAGGAAGGAAATTGCCATACATTCTACGGCATGGATGAACCTTGGGGAATTATGCTAAGTGAAATAAGCCAGTCACTAATAGACAAGTACTGTGTGATTTCATTTGTATTAGGTACTTAGTCAAATTCACCGATGCAGAAAATAAAGTAGTGGTTGCCATGGGCTGGGGGGAGGGGAGAATGAGGGGTTATTGTTTAATGGGGATGTAGTTTCAGTTTTGCAAGATGAAAAAGTTCTGGAGATGGGTTGCACAACAATGGGAATATACTTACTACTGGATCATACCGTTAAAAATAGTTCAGATGGTACATTTTATGTGATGTGTACTTCACCATAATTGAAAGAATGTTTAAAAAGAGAGACAGAGGGGAGCAGAGAAGCCCTCTGGGAAATAGCACTTGCGTAGGTAGGGATAGCCCTGTGGGATCTGACCTTGGCCTCTGAGCGCCACCTCCTCCTGAGAGTCCTCCAGCTTTGACTTCTACTCCCGTCAGTCTGGCCCGCCATCTCCTCTGTCTCAGTAGCCCGAGTGTGGATGCACCTTCTTTCCACAGCTGACTGAAACTGGTGCTTCCAGCTTTCCTGAAAACAGAAATAAATTAGAAAGAAAATAGAGAAAAATCAAACTGGAAAGAACAGGATTCTGATCCAACAGCTACCAACCTGCCCCTCCAGATTCTGAGCCCTGCCGATTCCACATGGGCCACCCTCTGACAGCCTCCCTTAACTCTCCATTTACAAATCAAGATGTTTTTTTCTATCATTTAAATCATGCCGGGCCATCACTGAGCCCCTTTCATTCTCACGGCCACGGCTCCCCTTGTCAGCGGACCACCGCAGTATCAGAAGTCCGCCCCTGCATTCCCTGTCGTGCTTGGGGGCCTCCCTCCCGGCACACTGATGTCGGTGGCACTGGGTAATTTCCTTGTGCAATCCAGCCTGGTCTCTGGGCCCTTAAACTCGGCACTTGACCTCCTGGGTTGTGCCTCCACTGGACCTTCAAGTTACAGTCTCAGGGCGTTTCCTCATCAGCTGCTGAGTCTCTCTACCCAGGGCTGTGGAGCCCAGGAAGCACTTTGGGAGAGGAAGGGCAGTGGGCACCGAGCCCCTGGGCCCTTGACCTTCCTGTTGGCCTCCGGGATGACTTAGTCCCTGGGAAGAGAGCAGCCTGCTTCCTTTCCTGATCTTCCATATGCTGGGATGGGAGTTCAACGGATGAGAGGTCAGAGCTCAGCATCCTTTGACCCCCTGCCCCTGACCTTGACCATTAGAGAGTTCTCACTGCTCTACAATCCATCCTCTACCGGGGCATATCCCCACCAAAGCCTTTGGTTTTTCTCTCTCTGACTCTGGAGATCTGGCAGATGAAAGCCATGACCTCTCTGCTTCAGCCTGTGTGTGATGAATGAAGTCTGGACCCAGGTTTCAGAGGCATTGATGGCCTCACAAACTCCCTTCAGGATGACAGGCTCACCCCTACCAGCGTCATCACGGGGCTGCTTAGAGGGACACAACATGGGATGGCACATCCCCCAGCCCAAGTGTCCCGACCATCCCTAGTGGCAGGCAGTCAACCCAGAGACTGCGATTGATTCGTTATGGCCACGAGAGGAAAGTTTGGTCCTGCCACTCGTTCAAAGTTGGGTTCCACCACTCCCTAGCCTGTGACTGCGCACACATTCCTTAACCATTTTGAACTTCAGCTTCCTCATCAATGAACAGGAATGACACCACCCCCAAGGTGTCACTGTCATGTCCAAATGTCATAATATATATAAAGCACCCAGCCCTGTAGCAGGTCAACAAATGGTGTTTCCCCTCCTCCTCTCCATGATGGGTGAGGCAGCCTGCAACCTCTAGAGCATCCATTGCCTGTATTACCAGATACGGTCTTGTACTTTCACTAACCTGCTCCAAATGAATGGCTGGGGAGGAATAATGATAAGCCTCTTACAGTTGTATATTACAGTTCTCAGAGCCCATTGCAAATTCTTCATCGTATTTGTGCTTTCAAAAAGACCTGGGAGGCTGATTAACAGGGCAGGCATGATTAACCCCATTTTTATAGACATCAGCGCTGAGAACCAAAAGAGGGAAGAGGTCTTTATCCAAGGTCACACAGCTGGTAAGTAGCAGAGTTAAGGTGAGATCACAGATCTGTCTTTTTAAAAAAAAAAAAATTTTGTTCTGGAAAGTTTGCCAAGGTACCACCTGGCTCTCAGGAGCCTATGAGGGCACTGCTCTAAGGAGGATGGGGAGGGCAATACTGGTAAGAGCGGCACCTGCGGACCCCGCGGAGCCTGTGCCCTGGTTGAACTAATTGCCATGCTCCCTCACACTCACATCGAGCCTGCCTTCCAGAGAGACACTAAAGTGCTTCTGAGCATCTCGTGCATATTTATATGCCTGCGTGCACGATAAAAATAAAACGACTTCCCCCACCGCTGAAATGCAACCACTCGCAGTGTGAAATATGGGGCTTATCGAACAGTGACAGGGAAAGCTCTCGGGGAGAGGCTCCTGTCCCTTGTGACACTGCAAGGGGGCAGCTGGAAGGAGGTGGAATTTAATTATCTTAATAAGTAAGTGTTAGACTTGGAAGCAGGAAGATGAGTGGTCCTCAGGCACCCAGGACGCCCTCGAGCCTCCCTGGGATGGAGAGCCGGTCCGGCCAGAGGAGACACTACTGTCTAAAGAGGAGTGTGGGTTCCTTCACACGCACCCCTCGACCTCACTCCCTGAGAGGCAGCCTGCACTTCTTCTCCTGGGCCCAATGTCCCACCAGGTACTGCTTCTTCCTCTAAGGGAAGGTGTCAGGAGGTTTCAGTGATCTCACACGTTTTGGAGCAGGAACCAGCACCTCTGTCTATGGTCCATTCAAGGCATCCCTAGTTAAGAAGGCAATCGCTCTGGAGAAGTTGAGCATCTTTTGTGGCCATTCCAATCTTTCGACAGTATCTTGACTCTGTTCTGATTGCTGATGCTGAGCCTTGCTCTAGATTTCGACTTCTGGCTCTCTCCATCCCTCTCTCCCTCCTTCCCTTTGCTTTGCCCAATTTACCACCATAACCTTAATTCCCTGGGGCAAACACAGAGAAGGCATCTAACGCAGACTTCCAGAACTACTGACAGCTAAAGCTAAGCCCTGGGACATGAGTAGGAGCCAGCCAGCCTAAAGGGTGTACATGGGGTACATGGGGGCAGGGTAAGGGAGATAGGAGTGAGGAAGATGGGGGGAGGCTGGAAGGGTGTTTCAAGCAGAAGGAACAGCATGTATAAAAGCCTAGGATCAAGAGAGCTTAGCGGGCACTAAGAACCACAGAGGTGGGTCCAGTGTGGAGATGAAGACCCTTGTAAGCTGTTCCAAGGGTGTTGGCTTTGGTCTTCAGGCCATGAGAAGCCAATGAAGGATTTTAAGGGGGATGTCCCGACCAGGCTGTAGTCCTTGGTGTGCCCAGGTGACCTGGGGTGTGGATAGGCGGGGGTTGTGCTTTATGTGCAGGATAAGGTGCAAGGAATTGTCCAGTAGTCAATTCTGAAGAGACTCAACTGTCCTTCCTTTAGTGTAAGCCTGCATGGGTTGAGGACTGGGGGCACAGCAGGAGCTAGGGGGCCTGGGGAGGCATCTGGGAAGGAAGAGCCAAGTGAGCAGGCAGGTGGGTGCAGGACCCTGATGGCAAAGAGGCTAGGTGAACAGGTGCAGGTGGGCAGCCCTGATGTTGGCATTCAGGCATCTTGGTAGTATACCAATCCCTGATGACCGTGAGTGCCTCAAGGGCACAAACTGTGTCCTTCCGCTTCTGTATCCCTGGCACCCAGCTCAGCACCTGGTCCAGAGGAGAAGACCAATGCATATGCGTGGCCTCAATGCCCTTAGTGGAGGTGGACACCCATTAGAACCACTGAATTAAGGGCACTAGAGCAATGCCATTAGAGTTTGGGACCCCTGTTCTTGTGCTTCTTTGAGCTGTCATGCTCCCAAAGCCTGGGTGCCTTCCCTTGGAATCATACAAAGCTTCAACGATGCCTATGTGTTTCCCATCATCCATCAGCATCCCTTTTAAGGGATGGATAACTTGGAGGGTTGAGGGTCCCTCTGTGCTTCCCAACACCCTCCAGTTCCAGGGAAATATTCCAGCCCGATTCACCAGCTGTCTCTCTGCAGAGTCAGCCTTTTGACAGGGTAAATGGAAAGGACAGGAAGCTGGGCGGAAGAGGGGCAACATGGGAAGGCAGGGAGGGGGCTGGCTCGGGCGGTAAGGGGTTAGCGGGATTGTTTCTGTCAATCAATAGTTGGGGAGAAATGGGGGGGAATGAAGAGCATCTCTGCAGAGATGTAAAGGCTACAGTGATGACAAATTTCCCTCTGTGGGCTGGGAAAGGACCGGTCAGTGTAGCGTGATCTAATGTCAAGAGACACAGAATCTCAAGATGGGCAAGATGTGTCCACGCCATTATTGTCAAAGCAGGTTTTTAGAGTAGTTTTCATTGTTCCTTTGCCACCCCATTCATTGCTTTCTGTGGTCTTCAAAGACCCTTCCTAACCTCACAGCTTTAGCTCTCTACACACCCCCAGACCCACTTCCTGGACCACCTGTTGCTCTCTGAATGGCAATCTCTGTTCCAACTTTGTAAGGAATTGCGCACATGGCTCTGCCCCAAAAGCTTTTCTCTAACGCCTAGGCATCCTTCAGAGCTTCAGGTCTCACCTCCTCCCAAGTCCAACCTCAGTGCCAGGTACAGCGTATCTGCTGCATCAGTAACACAGGAAGGGAGAAAAAGAAGGAAGGTGGAGGTAGATTCATGCCCAGGTAAGACATCATCTGTCAGGGGCCTCAGGGAACTAGTTTGGCCTTTCGCCTCTTAGAAATGGGAACTCTGAAGCCCAGAGAAATGGAATCATCTCCCTGTACTATAAATGAATTGAGAGTTTCCTCAAATGTTTCAGGACCTAGAAACTCAAGACAGAAAGCAGGCTGACGGGGAGAGGAGGGAATTGTCAGGTCTTACCAGATGGCTTTGTAATTAACCAGAACATTTTCATTACAAATACCTTTTACTCACAACTGAACAACTAGCCTGGTTAGCTAGATCTTCCTTCTTTACTTCCTGGCCTCTCCAGTACTGTGACTCAGGCCTGAGCAGAGTGGCACTGTAGGTGCCAAGGGGCAAAGTGAAAAGTGCCCAGAACTTCCAGAGCTTACATTATGACCTGGGAAGACAAGACACACAGGTGAACCAACTGAAGAGAATATTACTTCTGTGTTGTGCACACTATATGCACCTCAAATAGTGAGAATGCAGGGAGCGGACAATCTTGCTTTGGGTCTCAATTTTCTCATCTATAGTATTATGGACCCATCACACAATTGCGACTAAGGACCTTATGTATATATGTTTGTGACAGCATGCCTCACTGTAAATATACTAAAGCTTAATGGACTCATGAAATAGGAAGCTGGTTTGTTTTACATAATATAGGCCCTCACACTTAAAAGGTTGTAAAAATAGAGCAAATCACATATTGGATGTCGCCACCTGTTGTCTATGGGTGGTATTGCGGCTTGGCAAGGAAAGCAGAAAAGGGCTGCTCCAAGGGTGACCTCATAAGATTCCAAGCCAGACTTGACAGTCATGGAGACAAGAGTCCAAAGCCAGGAATAGACTGCCTAATGTTGGAGAATGCCATAGAAGATAAGTGAATTGCAGATCCCATTTACGTTGACCTTTTTCTTTGGTTCGTGGTCACGGCTACCACCTGCTGAGTCCCTTGAGATCATAACCCTGGAGTCTTCATCCACCCCTCATAAGGAACCACAAAGTGGGGTAATTATAGCATCCTATGGCTGCCTCGGTCATGGGTAATAGTTACAGCTAATATTTATTGAGTGCTTACATCATTTGAAGCATTGTCTTATTTAATCAGTGAGGTTGGTGCTCTTTTTCCCATCCCCATTATACAGATGAAGAAATAAAAGCACAGGGAGGTTAAATAATTTGGGTTCTTACAGCAAATCCTTCCTTCCTTCCTCTCTTCCTTCCTTCTATCCTCCCTCCCTCCTTTCCTTCCTTCCTTTCTTCCTTCCTTCCCTCCCTCCAACAGTTATTTCCTGAGTGTTGAAGATGAGATTTGGGTCTAGACAGACCAACTCTAGAGACCATGCTTTTTGCCACTGCTCCTGACTACCTCGGTTGCTACCTTCCAACTATGAGTAACACTTGTGAGTCCAGGTCTCTCATTCTTAGCAAATTCAATGATACAGGAAAAAGTACACATCTTGCTGATGCTTTCTAATCTTGATTCATCTATCCCCTCCTCCATCCGTGTGCTCATTAACCCCTCAATCCTTTCTCTAATCCATCTGTCTACACACCCACCCACCATCACCCATCCACCCTTCTTTCCATCTTTCCATCTGTTCCTCCATCCCCCCATCATCTACCCCCAATCCATCCATCCATTCATCCATCTATCCACCCAGTAATTCTCACATCCATGTATCTATCCATCAAAGATCCATCTAATCATTCTCTTACCCATCCATCTTTCTATTCATCCATTCTTCCTTCCTTCTATCCCTTTCTTGAGCACCTACCTCCTGCCTGGCACAAGTAATAAAGAAATGAGTCAGATGTGGTCCTTATCTTCATGTTGCTTACAGTTTCAGAAATACATAAAAGCAATATGACCTTACCCAAGGGGCCTCACCTCTCTGTGTCTCAGTTTCTTTGTCTATTCTATGGGGTTAAACACAGAGCCTTCCTCCTAGGGTACTGAAGAGGATTCAATGAGTTAGTACAAGCAAAATACTTAGAAAAGTACTTAGTACATAGTAAGCACTCAATAAATGTCATCAGTTGTCAGTGGCTATTTTTTTCTCATCATCATCATCATCACCATCACCATCCTTATCACAAGTACTATGGTAATCGAGGAAGAGATCAGAAGCCTTGTCCATGGTCAGAGCAGCATCTCCCATCCATCCCATGATCTGCAAAACTCTTGATGTGAGATATGAATAGGTATTTATGCAAAGAGGGTTCTGAAGCCAAACAAGTTTGAACTTCAAGTAAATAAAACCAAAAAACTCTGAAGGATTTCTCATAGCCTTTAAATGCTCATGTGAATTGTAAATCTCCAAGATGTGGAGAATGAACTAATATACAGCATTTTTCAAATATATTGAACCACTGAACCCTCTTTCAAGGAATGTTTTTTCTTTTTAAAATTTTAATGTTATCAAGTGCTTTTCTTTTTCTTTTTTAATTTATTATTATTATTTATTTATTTACTTATGGCTGCGTTGGGTTTTCGTTGCTGCACGTGGGCTTTCTCTAGTTGCAGCGAGCGGGGGCTACTCCTCGTTGTGGTGCGCGGGTTCCTCATTGTGGTGGCCTCTCTAGTTGCGGAGCACAGGTTCTAGGCACGCAGGCCTCAGCAGTTGCGGCTCGCGGGCTTCAGTAGTTACAGCTTGTGGGCTCTAGAGTGCAGGCTCAGTCATTGCGGCGCACGTGCTTAGCTGCTCCACGGCATGTGGGATCTTCCTGGACCAGGGCCCGAACCCGTGTCCCCTGCCTTGGCAGGCAGATTCTTAACCACTTCGCCACCACGGAAGCCTCTCAAAGAATGTTTATTACAAACTTGCAAGACAAGTGGTCAGTGGGGCCCAGTTTGGGGAATGCTGGTCTCCAGTGTCAGCTTGGCCTGCTTCTCTCACCCTCCCCACCCCCATGTCGTTCCCCAGATCTTAACTTCTTGCCCCTGACTCCTTCACATTGTCCAGCTCCTTTCTCTGGGCCTGTGATGCTGAAGCTCATTCAGCAACCACAGCCTCAGATTCCCCATGGATAACCTGCCAGTCTCCTCCCATGGGGAGACAAGCTGGCTGAGTCCAGGTGGGGCTGAGGTCCATTAAAGACGCAGCACTGGACTTAATTCCAAGCAGCCAACTCCGTATTGATTTGGGCCACTGGTATTAAGGAGTCACTTTCAGTTGCATTTAATTTAAACAAACAATAAAAAACTCGGTCTTGTCTGGGATGTAGCCTGGGGGATGTTTAATTCCCAGCACGCAGAGGCAGAAGGCAAGGTAAGAAGGAGCCAGAGGACTGCATGAGTGTGTGAGTGTGTGTGTGTGTGTGTGTGTGTGTGAGAGAGAGAGAGAGAGAGAGAGAGAGAGAGAATGTGTGTGGCTCTCTGGGACAGAGCCTGGGGAAAGCCCACACTACGTTGCTGTCCTCAGAATACAACATTCCCCTACCTTTGTCACTTTGGGTAATTCTTTTCACTTCTCTTAAACTCAGTTTAATTATCTATAAATTGGGCTTAGATAAAACTGCCACAGGGGGCTCTTATGAGAATTAGATGAGAGAGGTGGAGCACACTGGGCTTATGAAAATTTTGTTTTTAACTCATTTCCCATTGAAATACTGGCTTCCAGGGCATGTGTGTGCCTGTGTGTATCTTGACCTGGAAGGGTATTTAAGACCTCTGGTTCTTCACTTTTTGTGGGTTTAAATCTGGCCCTATTACTGTGTTGTACTGGGCAAGTTGCTTAGCCACTCTGTGCCTCAGTTTTCTCATCTGTAAAATAGAAATAATGATAATACTCACACTATACGCTATTGTGAAGATTCACTGATTTTATTCACATTTTGTATTTGATCAGTGCCTGGCATAGGAGAAGGACTTTCACAAAGGCTTACTTTCACAAAGGCTTAGCATCATTATCCAACCCCATAGGAGGTCCTACCCCAACCAACAGAACCCATCCCTTTGGAAGCCAGGCTGTGGGAGGTAGTACTATGCCATACCCTTTCCCCCTCTTGGGAATAAACAAACTAGAGGTCACAGGGGACCCCAGGGCCCCTTTGACCTCTGGGGTTGTTCCCTAGGGTAAGGAGAAGAGAAATTTGCTTTGTGCTGTAGTGCCCTCTGTTGGGAGATCCTAGCTCAGCACCATGGACAGAGGAAGGCTGCGGGCAGACAGCCACACCTCCAGCCATCAGCCACGGGGATGTCCAGGGCTCCCACTCAGCCGGTGCCCCAGGAAGAGGCATGTCCCGCCATGACTCATGGGTCTCAGTGCCAAGACTGCAGAGTGGATGCCCCCTGCTGGCGGTTGATACATTAGGAGACAGGCTCAGAGTGACATTAAGCAAATTAAAAGCCTGTGGCTGCCCTGAGTGACTTTTCCCTTGGCTAGGTCACCCTGTGCCCTCTGCTAACCATGCCTCTCAATGCTGCGGATATACCTTTCTCTGGAGTAAGAGAATAGCCTCCAAAGCTGTGTTTTGTGAAAGAGGAGCTGGAGGAGTGTGTGTCCCCAGGAGAGGGTGTGCAGAAGTGGCAATGTTACTAAGAACAATTGCCATATGGTAATAAACATGCACTTTACAGCTGAGCCCCTTTGGGGAAACCAGTGTGCACCTGGGCAGGATTGTCCTCTCTTGGAACATGTGATCTAGGGGGCTGTTTATTCTCTGAAAAGGTTCACGGCCACAGGATGAATGCTAGCACCTGCCAGGTGCCAGCCTTGTGCTAGGAGCTGAGGAGTGGAGTGTATACCACAAAGTGCCCTGCTCTCATTCATTCATTCTCCCAACAATTATTTATTTATTTATTTATTTATTTATTTATTTATTTATTTATTTATTTATTTATTAGCGGTACGCGGGCCTCTCACTGTTGTGGCCTCTCCCGTTGCGGAGCACAGGCTCCGGACGCGCAGGCTCAGCGGCCATGGCTCACGGGCCTAGCCGCTCCGTGGCATGTGGGATCTTCCCGGACCGGGGCACGAACCCATGTCCCCTGCATTGGCAGGCGGACTCTCAACCACTGCGCCACCAGGGAAGCCCCAACAATTATTTATTGAGGGCCTACTATGTGCCAGGCACTGGCTAGGAGGACCAATAATTATAATACGGGGTGATATTAAAAGAGAGATTCGTAAGTCTTGGGGTGAAGGAGGGTTAATTGAGGTCTCCAATCCCCCACCCCACTCCCCAATCCTTGGCCCTAGGAAGAAACCTCTTCTTGATACCAGGTCTCCTTTCCTCCTTGCTAGCCTCTTGCCAGGTGTCATTCGCAGCTGGCATAATGGAGGTGACTGACTGACAGTTGCCTTTCCGGTGCTCCCTGCAGGGGTCTCTTTCCCAGCGGGTGGTATGGACCCAGACTAGGAGGAAGTGTCACCAAGAAAGGTCCTGGAATCCCACCTGATCCCTGGCTCTCCTGGGTAACAGCTGGGCTACAGTGAGTACAGACGGTAAGCCTCACATATGCAGGATTTCACCTGGCGAACTGTTGCCTGTCCACCTGCCTGGCTGCACTCTGATTTGCAGCTGGGCTTACAGAGCAGGAATGCCCATACAGGGGTGCCTGGCATTTACCTGAGGAACTCAGAGCAACATGAGGGTCTTCCCAGCTGGATGCTGCTTCCCAGCAGGGAAGGCCCTTGCACAGAGGGCTTAGCACCTGCGATGGATTTGGGCTCTGTCGGCTTTGTTCTGGCCCAGAGGTGGGGAGGGGGAGGGGCAGAGAAGAGGCAGTCAGGGACTGTGTCCCATGGCGCGGCTGGGGCAGCCCAAAAAGAAGGTGAGGGGGAGAGGTGACCTCAAGCTGACCCTCAGCAACTTGGAGAAGGGTGGACCTAGGTGGGTGGGGGTAAGAGGGAGCAAAGAACCGCCAGGCAAAGGGAGAAGAAAGGGTCTAAGACTCCAGTGTTCAAGCCATATCCAGCCCAATCAGCCTGGCAGCCAATTAGTCTGATTCAAAAAAAGAAAAAAAACAAACCACGTAGGGACAAACTGTAATCAAACACCTATGTATAAGGGTTTATTATGATCATTATTATTATTTTACTGAGAGGATCATTCTAAAGCCTGTCAGGTGAATGTACGCTTTCAGATCTTCATAAATGCAAATCTCTCCTTCCCTGGGGTGGGCGGGCATGAGCTGCAGCAGGGCAGCCTCGGGAGGTGATGTGGTGAGGCTTGGAGAGGGCATTTGGCGGGGCCAGCTCCCTGCTACGGGGCATCTCTGCACAAGGCTGACCAAGAGACAGCCTAGCAGCCACCCACTGCCCACTCCATTCCCTACACCCCTTCAAAGGGCTGCTGGAGATGGAACTGGCTTTGTACCCATTGTCCATTTAGGTAAACAGAGTGACAGCCTGACACAGCAACCTGGCATAGATAGAGAAGCTGGGAATTCTCCTTAGAATGCCATGGAGTGAAATTCCATGCTCTGAACTTCCCCATCTAACGTCACCCCTGACCACTCCAAGGGCTGGAGTACCTCTCCCCTCCCAGGGCTCGCAGCCACACCTGAGGCTCAATGGTTGGTGTGTGTGTGTGTGTGCGTGTGTCGGTGGGAGGATAATGATAAGACACAAGTCCCAAACCCCGATCCTCAGGCCCAGGGAGAAAAGGAATCGGGTCTGCCAGAAGGGTGAAACTGTGGTCTCTGCCAGAAGGAAACACCCAGTTCCTTACCCATTTCTGGCTGGGTCCAAGAATGTGGCCATTCTTGGAAGAAAGAACAAAACATATCCCATTTCCATGTGTGCCTGGGGGAGGGCAGCCATAATTTGGGAAGTTTCAGAACACTGATGCCCCTAATCCTTAATAGGGGGTAAGACCACTGCTCCCGTGCCACACCCTGCCTGTTCGGCTCCACGGATGGCCTCGCTTTCAAGGGGAAGGCTGCCTCCCTCCACCAGGCTGGGGGTCGGCGCGCAGGGGAGGGTGTCCCAGGGACGGGATTAGGTGGAGCGGGATCAGATGGAGCTTGGTCTGGAGGGCAGGGGTGCTCGGTCAGCTGGGGGAGGGTTACCGAGCTACGGGCTGCAAGCGAGTTGTGAGTGAGGCGGGGAACCTGGGGGGAAGAAGGGCGGGGGGAGGGGGAGGGGTGGAAGACCGCGAGGAGGGGGAGGGGACGGGAGGTGGGAGGCTCTCCTTCTCCCTGCAATAAATCGGCTTAGCGGACGAGAACCGAACAGCGCAGAAAGGATTAAAGAAAAGTCTGTATAATACAGCTGAGAGAGCGGCGAGTGGAAGGCGGAGGGCGGGGAGAGGGGGAGGGACAGAGGGAGGGCGAGGGGAGGGGGGCGCTCGCGCAGCCGGGAGAGGCGAGCGCGAGGAGGAGAGAGCGCGATTCGGCTCCAAACTCCGGCGCTGCCGCCGATCCGACTCCGGGCTTCGGTGGACACCGCGCGGAGCCGAGGAGCCGGGAGCTGCGGCGCGCCCGGAGGTCGCCCCGAGCGCGAGGGTCGCGGCGCCCGGCAGAGGCCGAGCCGAGTCGAGCCCGGCGCCCGGGCGGCCCGGCCGCGACGGCATGGGGGCGCCCCCGCGGCGCCCCGTGCTGCCCGCCACTGCCTCGGCCGGCGGCCGGAGGCAGGAGCGCGCCTGAGCCCATGGCGAGGGGCCCCGCCGCCGCCGCCGCCGCCGCCTCGCCGCCGCCGCCAGCTGCTGGGCACCATGCGAGCCGCCCCGAGCCTCCGCGGCTGCGCCTGCCTGCTGCTCACAGCGATCCTGGACCTGGCGCGCGGTGAGTGCGCGGGCGCGGGCCGGAGCCCGGCTGGGGATGCGCGCGGGGGCGGGCAGCTGGCGGCGGGCGCGGGCCAGGGTCGCTCCGGAGAGGCTCCGGGTCCGAGCCCCGCTCCCGGCGTGGGGGTCTGCAGAGGTGATCTGCTGGACGAGGGAGGGAGGATGTCTCCTTTGAAGAGAGCGCTCGTGGGTCTGTGCCAGGGTGTGCGTGTGCGCGTGTGTATGAGCGTGTGTCTTTGTTGCGTCTCTGTGTGAGGGTGTCCGGGAGGGAGCTGTGTGTGGAGAGGCTGCCGGAGTGCATTTGGAGATGTGAGTGTGTGTGATGGTGTGTGAGCGAGCGAGTGTCTGGAGGGGTGTTTGAGTGTCCATGTCAGTTACACAGAGAAGGTGTGTGTGTGAGAAAGCGTGTGAGCCAGTGTTTGGGGGTGTGAGCAGGTGCCAGCTTCTCGGTGAGGGTGTGAAGTGTGTGAGCTTGTGTCATCGCATGTGTGAGCGTGTTACAGGGTGGATGAGTGTGTGAGGTGTGGCGTTGCACGCGTGTCCCAAGTGTATGGGACCCTTTAGGGATGTGTGACAGGGAGTGGCTGTATTTCTGTTGGGGGGGGCACGGGGCGTGTGTGCATAGGAGGTGGGAATGTGACACTTGAGCAGGAGTGTACGTCTCTGGGATGTGTGGAGGTGCAGGCATGCGGGGGTTGTGTTGTTTCGTGGGCCAGGAGTGTGTGTGCGTGCAGTGGAGTGTGTGGTTCTAGTGTGGAGGGAGGCATGGACGCGTCCGGGGGCTGAGAAGGTGTGAGCAGCGGTGTGTGTGCGTCCCGCATGGACTTGGTCCCGGCTGGGCTGAACCCATTGGAAGGAGGTCCCTAGAGAGAGTGATTGGTGCCTCCGCAGCTCCAGGGTCCAGGGTTCGCCGAATCCTCGATGCTTCCAGCCCGGCGCCGCCGCCTGGTGGGTCTTAAGTGGCGCGGCAGTCCAACCTGGCGACCCCGGCACCTTTCGGGCAGCGAGCCAACACATTCGCTACGAGCCGGGCAGGAGGGAGGCTGCACCGGCAAAGGGCCGTGGGCGCGGAGACTAGAGGGTGCGTGTCCGCGATTCCCCGCTAAGCCTAGTAACCAAACCTGGATGCCCAGAACCAGCCCGTCTGGAGTTACATCCTGGCTCTGCCGCGGAGGCGGAGGAGGATGCGGGGTGCCAAAACATAGCCATTGTGACCAGTAGGGTCTCAGTCCCTAGCCCAACTGGGTGATGAAGGTGGGGGAACCATCTCTGTCCTCTGCCGTGTGTGTGCCTTGCCCCACCGGGAGGTGCTTAGCCAAACTCTGAGAGTGCCTTCCGGGAAGAGGTGTTCCCCTAAAATAACCGCACCCCGTCTACCCCGAGGTCCTTGAAGAGTGCTTGGTCTGCTGATGGGAGAGGCTGCAGAATTCGAGCCTGAATGGTGGTCCTGCTGGCAGAGAGCGGGGAGGGGTTGGTGTAAACCAGAAGTAACGCCAGCCCTGTACTTTGTCCCCCTACCCTTGGAACAACAGACCTTCCAAAGTGGATGAAAATCTCCCCCCAACTTTGGGGTGACGGCTCCCTCCCTCGGATGCCTTTAGAGGGAAAGGTTATATGGGGGCGGGGAGGGGGTGGTGTCCCGGTTCCAGCGCAACGGAGAGGGCACTGGGCTTTGTTGAAAGGCACCTGGAGCCCTCACCTGGACATTGAAGGGAGCGGGGATGGCTGGGGGCCGGAGGGGAGCACCCCTTTCCCCCGGAATGCGCAGAACCAGAGAGACGCGGCAGGGGTGAGGATGGCGACTGGTGGGAAAGGCTTTGGTGGGAAACCCCGCTCCGTCAGGACCCCACCCTGCGATCTTCCCCAGAACCCGCGAGCAGCGTTCTTCGGGCTGCGGGGCTGCGGAGAGCTGAGCCGGCGTCTTGGTGCCTCCACTCCCCTCGCCCGCCTCTGCAACTTGCTGGGGGCTGGGGGATCGGGCGCCGGGGGTGAGCGCCTCTGGGCCGGGGGGAGCCGGCATGGCCTCTGAGCTCCGCTGCTCAGGGTGAGGGAAGAGCGCTGATCCGGATCGCAGATGGGAAACTTTCCGAGCGTGGGGCGCGCGCAGGGGTCCTGGGCAGCCGGGGAGCCCTCCCTTCCCTGCAGAGATGAGAGTGCTCGAGAGTGGGATCCCTCCTTACCCGCTCCAAATCCGTGCCCACGAAGGGGTGGGAGCACGAGAAGGGTCTGTACGAGATGCAACAGGCCGGCTTGCCGGGGGAGGGCGCCGTTCCTGGACGTGACCGAGAGCCGTGCATCTGGCAGTTGGCTGTGCCGGACCACCTGCCAGGGGCTGCTTCGGAGGGCGGGGAGAGGGTAAAGTCCATTCAGAAACACGCCTGCCCAGTGGGGGGCGATGGCGGTCACTACTAGGGAGAGGCACGGCCAGTGCGCCCTCGCCGGTTCTGTTCCTATGGGCCGCAGAGCCAAGGAGCTCACCTTTGTGGAGAGGTGGGTCTGTGCCCAGGGAGGAGAGAGCAGTCGGCTGCACACAGGACTGGCTGGGCTGGAAGTTCCTGCCCCTGCTTCCACTCCCCAGTATCTGACTCCCAAGAGGAGAAACCCACTTGGTTTTTATCTCCTCAGTTCCCATTTTACCTGGTCTGGGCACTTCTGGGAAGGCAGTCATGCCCTCGTGCCTGGGCGGTGGCCCGGGAGAGAGAGGGCACCGAGCCCTGGGGGCGCGGGGAAGAGAGTGGTTCATGGACCTGCCTCTTTGGGCCGTGGCAAAGTCTCCGCGAAGGCTAGCGGTGGGCAGGCCGAGTTAGGGCGCGCCAAAGGCCCCAGCCAGAGGCCCTTCCAGTTCTCTCTTGGCAGCCGCGTGTCAACGGGTGGGTGGGATGCGGGGGCGGACTCGTCTGGGCCGAGGAAGCCGCAGCACCGAGACTGCAGGGGGGCTGTGCGTGCACAAGCTGGGGTGAAGACTTTACGTACTTAAGCTCCCTCACCATCTCCACCCGACGCCGGGGGCTCGGGGCGGGGCTCAGGCCCCCACCAGGTTCTCTCTCAGCCCCTGGCGGGGGAGTTAAGGGCCTTGCCGGGGGGCCAGGCTGCTCCGCCCTTGCTCCCCTTGCCGCCCCGCCCCCAGCCTGGCCCCTCTGCCAGCAATAAACCCCACTCTCTTCCCACCCAAGATGCAAACTGGAGTTTTTCCTGAGAGGCTGAATTCGTTTTTGCTTTTTAAGTGCAGAGGATGTTAGAGCTGAAAGCGACCTCCGAGCTCACTTACTTCATTGGTTCTGAAACTTCTATTTTTTATCAGGAGAACCCTTTTAGTGTAGGAACTGATTACCACCCCCTAAACCTGTTGCCTTGGGCAAGATGATAGGCACAAAAGGACAGCTGCCCTGGGAGAAGCGGGTGCTGAGACCCGGCATCGAACGGTCTTTCCGCAGCCTTCACCTTAAACAATCTAACATTGCTCCTCTCCTTGGATCATAGCTGGGTTTTTGTTTTTTTTCAATAGCCAGTATTACATGGATCAGCTGCAGTGTGGCCAGCACGTGCTAACTGCTGCACAGTCCTCGTGCATTGCCAGAGGGTTTAAGCTCTTCTTTTCACAGATTAGGAAACTGAGGTCCAGAGTTTTAAGATTTGTTAATGGTATGAGTACTGGCGCCTTCCGGGTCCCGCCTGGTCCAGCGCCAGGCTCCCTCTTCCCTTCCAGCGTTCCTTGGACAGGGCGTGTGGGCAAGGGCTGGCAAGGTACCAGTGATGCCTTAGATTGGCCTGGCTACCCCAGCTTTTCAGAACATCTGTCTCACCCAGACCGGAACCTTGCTACTGTTGGAGGGAGGGGCGGTGGGGGAGGGGCGGTGGAGGAGATTTAAGTGACTTGCTTGGGTTTCTGGGTTATAGCAGTGGTGACTTCAAAGCCGGAGACCAAAGAGCCAAACAAAGAGCAGGCTGGTTAGTTCTGTTAACTGGGCTTCCTGGGATCCATGGAGGCATCTAACCTGGCTTTCCACCCAGTCCACCTCTGCTCCATCCCCAGCCCCCTTGAAATTCATTTATTTAGCCCTGACTATGTGCCAGCATTGTGCAGTGCGATTTGTTCTTCTTGTCTTGTTTAATAGCCACCCTCAGAGTTAAAGTGATTTTCCAGATGGGGAAGCTGAGGCTCAGAGAGGTTAAGTGACTTGTCCACGGCCACCCAGTCAGTAAGTGGCAAGCTGAGATTCAGACCCGGGACTGTCTCTTTCCCTCTGTGCTCTGCTGTCTCCTGGTGAGAAGGGGTCTCAGTCACTTCCTCGGCTCCAGCCACACAGACAGTTGTACTGTGTCCAATGCCCAGTCTGGATGCCTTACTCTTTCCCAAATCCCAGTGAGATAAAATTGTCCAGTATGTTCATCTGCACAGATGGGAGACGGGGTGTCCCTGAAAGCCCTTGTCATCATCAGGAGAATGAATGGGCATCTGTTGTGGGCAGGGCACATCTGAAAAGAGAAAGACCTATGACGGTGACCGTCATTCCAGTGGGGCAAGAGGTCGGGCATGTACTCATAAAGAGGAATGACAATCCAGGTGGAAATTTGTTGATACCTGCTAGATGCAAAGTGGATTGATATCCCCTACAGGAGGTTCTCGGGGGAAGAGTGATTCCTTGGGGGGTATAAAGGGAATGCTTCAGAGAGGAGGGAGAACTTGAACTAGACCTTGTAGCAAAGGGAGAACATTAATAAGCCAAGGGCTAATGCGCCAGGGAGGGAAACCTGTGTGAGCAAAGAACTGGAGGTAGGACTGTGTGTGGTGAGGCCAGCTCAACTCAAGGCTGTCTTTCTTGAGTCTAGTTGAAGACTGGGAGAAAGAAGAGTGATATTACTGATAGCTCCCATTTATCACGCACCTGTTAGATGGTCTTTATGCATTAAATGCTTTAAACAGTCCATGAGGCGGTATCATTAGCCATGTTTTGCAGGTGAGGACAAGAGGCCCAAGATACCGCCCTCTTTCTCTCCCTCCCCCCTTCCTTCCTTTCTTTTCTTTCTTAAATAATGAATGAGGCTCAGAATCTTTTTTAAGTGGAAGAACCAGGAGTTTCAAACCCAGGTCTGAAGCAATCCAAAGACACTGCCGCTCCTGGAGGAGAGGAGAAAGGATTTATTTTTTCTTCGCTGGAAGCAGGAATGCAGCAGCTTCTACCATAGGCAAGAGGGTGCAAAGCGCCCCTGCTTTAAACGATAAATGTCAGTGGAGGTGAAACATGGTACATTAATTCCTAAGAGGCGTTTGTCTTCAGGATGAAGTTCCTGGGAAGGAACCAGGTGGGTGAGATCCTGAAAGCCACCTTTACACTTGCAGTGAGGTCCGGTGGCAGAGGGGGCTTGTGATCACGGAGACCTATTGGCCAAGATTCCACGGATGGAGCAAATAAATACAGTGTGTACGGAGCTAGAGGTTTAGAGAGTAGCAACCCAAAGGAGCAGGAAAGGACATCGTGACACCCAGGAAAGGAGTCTGGCGTTTGGTGTGTCCACCAGCCATTCCTACTTCTCCCGGCAACACGTCAGATTTGCTCTGGGGAATTATTCACCACCCTACTAATTGCACGCCATCTTGGTAGGTGGCACAATCAGCTAAGTCACCCCCAAGATGAGCCCATCTGACAAAGTCTCCCTGGAAGCTGAATATTGAACAGAGGAAGACAGAGAACTACTGGAAAATCCCCTTATCAATGGGGGCCCCCAAGACGCTGTACTTTTCTGGTTTCCCCAGGGCTAATAATGATGGGACCTTCCTCCCAGGGTGTTGACAGGATGGAACGAATCATGACCTACAAAGCTCTTAGCTTAATCCTGTGGACTCAGATGACTGTTACCAGTATTAACCATGGTTATGTCAGAGCTGCTCCAGCTCAAGCAGCATGGGTCCTCCCAATACCAGGCTCCAGTTTGTCCTTGTGTTCCATGAATTCCCCATAATGTTTCACCAGTTACAAAAGCTTATGGCTTTTGTAACTTATAAGCAAAAGCTTATGGCATGTTTTTGGCTTGAGTTGTCTGGAGTTGATTTCTGCCTCTTATAAGAGAAGGACTCCACTTGATACCCTCCCTAGGCATGATGAGCCTTAGAGTTGCTGATTACCACTCTTGGTAACTCCTGGAGGATGGTTCACGGCCTGCTGCCTGGGGGTGACTGATTCCCCCGCCTGCTCCCTGGCTTTCCCTGGAGGCTCGACGCATTGTCCCCCATCCACACCCACACTGGGTGCAGTCAAGACCCAAGACCCAAGTTGTTTCTCCCAGTGAAATTCGGGGGTAGAACCAGTCTCACTGGGCCCCTCCCATCCCCTACCCTAGTAGACTAGAAGCTCCATGGAGGCAGGGACCCTGTCTGGTTCTGCTGTTTCCCACAAAACACATGGTGGATGCGCACCAAGAACCCGCTTATGGTGGGTTGTTCGGATGAATAAAGCATCTTTGGCCTTTAGACATGTGCGTCCTGGTGCTGGGGTACGTGGAGAGTTGTCGGGTGTGTGGCTTTCTACAGAAAAGCGTATGCAAAGGCTTATAGCATGTGAAATTTAGGCTGGATTCACAGGTGAACTCCCTGTTGGTAAATTTCTGCTCCTGGAACTACATTCTGTCCTTCTTGAAGACTCTCAGATAATCAAAGTGATGCATACTCTGACTCCAGACATCCTAACTCTCTACAGGCTGGTGGTACTTGAGTGCTGACGAGATGCTTCCACGCCCATCCTTCCATTTAGTTCTCACATCAGACGTGAAGGAGGCTACTCTTGTATCCACTGAATAGGCCAGGGAAACTGAGCCTCAGGGAGATGAAAAGATGGTGGTAGGAAGTGGCTGGACTGGAATCTGGATTTTGTGGCTGCACACTCAGCCTCCCTTCCCTCCCCGACCCATTGTGCTGTTTCATTCACCCCCCCACACCCCTAGGTTTTTGGAATGAGACAGGTCAGCTCCCCATGAGCTCACAGGCCAGCAAACTGACCAGAAAGCTTGCCCTGTGAGCTGAGTGCTGGTGTAGCCATTTTGCTGATGAGACCTCCTCCCTCCTCCACGGCTGCCCAGATGGGTATTATATCCCCAGTCTACGGGGGAGGTTGCTGATGCAGTCACACTGCCTGGGGACCGGAGCCGCCACCTCTCTGCCCCACAGACTTGGCCTGCTCAGAGGTTTCTGGCCTTAGCTCCATGTCCTCCACCTCCTCCCCCACTTCTGCCCTTTCCTGGCTCAGAGAGCAGACATCTGCCCTCAGGCAGCACAGCCCCTGACTCCCCGTACACCTGCCTCCAAGTCTCTGCTCACCCACTTCTTGCCCTCCACACCCCCCACCCCTGCTGACTCAGGTGTCCCCTGTGAGCGCTGCCAGCAGCACTTTGGCAACATGCTGTTAAAACAACCCTCCTCTGGGGCTGGAAGTGGTCATCGGTTGGTCTCCCCACTGAACAGAGAGGTCTTGAGGGCAGGCATCCCTGCACCACTGGCTCTGGCACAAGGCCTGGCTCTGAGCAAATCTCCAAGATGTGTTTGTTGAATGACTGACTGCCTGATGAATGAATGATGTCTCCCCTGAATCTGGGGATTGCTCCAGACACTGAGCCCGGGGCCTGTTTCCTGGCCCTGCTCAGTCACCTCTGGAAGCCCTTTCTGGTGTGAGAATGTGTCCATTGTCCAGCTCTGCCCACCATCACTCAAACTGGCATCACGGCTGGCGTCTGGGGGATGAGCCAACAGTAGAAGGTGGAGGGAAGACTAAAGGGCTTCCTGTTCCTTCTGGGTTCTCCTTGTTTGGTGATGGGTGCAGGGTTTGGGGAAGGAGGGAAGGAAGGAGGGGGAGGAAGGAAGGAAGGAAGGAAGGAGGGGGAGGAAGGAAGGAAGGAAGGAAGGAGGAGGAGGAAGGAAGGAGGGGGAGGAAGGAAGGAAGGAAGGAGGGGGAGGCAGGAAGGAAGGAAGGAAGGAGGGGAGGAAGGAAGGAGAGGGAGGAAGGAAGGAAGGAAGGAGGGGGAGGAAGGAAGGAAGGAAGGAGGAGGAGGAAGGAAGGAAGGAGGGAGGGAGAGTAAGGAAGGAAGGAGGGGGAGGAAGGAAGGAGGGGGAGGAAGGAAAGAAGGAAGGAAGGAAGGAGGGAGAGGAAGGAAGGAAGGAGGGGGAGGAAGGAAGGAAGGAAGGAAGGGGCAACTATTATGTGCTAAGTCCCGTGCTAGCCATGTTCACACAAAGTCATATTAAAGCCTCCCAGAAACTCCCATTTTGGAGATAACAGTCTCCCCATTTTACAGATGAGGAATGAGGCTTAGAGAGATGGTGTGATTTGCCTAAAATCCCACTGCTAGTGAGGGACAGAGCTGGATTCACACCCGGGCATTGATTTACACATCTCTCCCCAGCTCTGAGTTTACCTTACTGGTGGCTTGAAATTGACCAGGGCAGGAGTATTTATACCATGGAATGAGCAAACACTGCAGATCAGAGCTCTGCCCAGCCCAGAGCTAGCTGTTCAACATTTCCCAGCACGCTGCTGGGCCTGCCCACCCTTCCTCAATCACTGTCTCTGTGGAACAGCCACTTGGTGGTAATTCATATACTTTGGTTTTCATGTGAACTGGGTTCAAAGCCTAGCCCGGCCACTTCCTAGCAGAGTGTATACTTGGGCAAGTCACTACCTCTCTGAGTCATGGTTTCCCCATCTTTTGAAAATAGAGGGTGTCGTGGCGATAAATGAGATGAATACATGAAAGCCCCTGGCATGCAACTAGCCCTCAGTCTTGACCCCTCCCTTCCTCCTGACCCTCAGGATGGGGTCAGCTGGCCACGGGGTCCCTCTGAGAGGCTCATTAAGCTTGTGCTTTCTTCTCCCTCCCCTGGAAGCTGACTTTGGAGTCAAGTCAAGGTAGCCAGTCACTTCTGTTAAGAGATCCAGTCACTTCTGTTAATTGAGCAGCTGTGCCAACCTCATTCTGGACTGGCAGAGACCTCCCTTAAGGAGTTTGGGCTCGTTGGCCACCCCACACAGCATGGGCTCATTTGAGAACAATAAAAGATTATGTATAATAAATGGCCAATACAAGGATACCAAGAATAAATCCTTGGAAACTAAAGGAAGTGGCCCAGGAAGGCTCTGAGGGATTGAAACAATCTTGGGAGGTAAGGAGGGAATCCCAGGCCAGAGAACAGCACGTGCAAAGCCCTGGGTGGGGAGTGAGGACGCCGTCAGGCCGTGTGAGGGTGGGAGACAGGGAGGCAGCTGGCCTCGCTTGAGCATAAGGTGCTCACCGAGAAGTGGGGAATGAGGTTGAAGCTGTTGGCCAGGGCCTGCTCGCCAGGGCCAGGGGTCTGGATTTGAGCCTGGGGGCTACGGGGGGCAGTTGAAGAGAGAGGAGTGACATTCCCAGAGCAGGGCTCTAGGAAGATTAATTTGGGTTTTCTGGGCCACCTGAAGCCGGAAACTCTTTGGAAAGCCACTGTGTTATAAATGATTGCTCTGGGGTGCCCAAAGAGACAATGGCCTGGTGGCAGAAATGCCATTATTTGGACACTGCCCACCTCTCCCACAGTGTCCAGACCTGGCAAGGAGGGAAAGCCAGGCCCCCGCCTGGAATGGAGCTGTTCCAGCTTGAGCCGGAACCAAGTGTGATGGGGGTAGCTTCTCCTGGGGAGAAGCATCTACATCCCCAGGGGGGGTGGGCTCCGGGGTCTGGCCTGGGTTCAGATTCCATCTCCACCACTTGTCCAGTGTGAGAGCTCTGATCACCTCTTCGTTGCTTGCAGCCTTGATGTCTCCAGCTGAACAGGCAACTCATCATGGTGGCTTCGTGGGGTGGGGCTGCTGGGAAGGGGAAATTCACATAATACGAGGGGTCTGTATGCAGGGTACCTAGCACACAGCAGGTGTGGGAAAAGTGGCTGCTGCTGTTATGATGACGTTTGGAATGCCCCCAAGTCTGAAGAGGAGGAAGTGTTTACTAAGCCCCAGTGCCCAGGAGGAGGGGTACATTGTAGGTTTCCCACATGGAGCAAGTCCTCAGGTTTGGAATTACAGAGCATTGGGGCCAGGAGGGAGCTGGGAGATTAAATGCACTATATCCTTTCCCCCATTTTAAAGCTGAGAAAACTGAGGCCAGAGAGAGTGACTTTCCCGTTGGCCTCCAACCGTGCGTGATGTGTGTGTACGTGGTTGGGGGTGGGGTGGGCAGGTGCAGGTCTTCTCCCTCGAGGTCCTGGGGGACATCCCAGGGCTCAGTCAGGCAGACCCACCACCCAAGAGCCTTGCGTGGGGAGCATCAGGGTGCCCCAGACTTGGGTGGGGATCTTGGGGGCACTCCAGCGGAGAGCAACCCCCAGCCTCATACATCACAGGAGCAGCTTGGGAGTCACCAGGGAGAGAGGCAGCTGAGCTGTTGGGTTTTTTTGTTCCTTTGCCAAGCTGTTCCCTTTGCCCTTTTGTTTCTCTTTCTGCAGAGGCACTCAGCGCTCCTCCAGTGGGGCTGTTTGTCACCAATCATTGGCGCCTCCATTATCTTCTGAGCACCATCTCTTCCTCCGCGCTGCTTAATGCTGCCCCAAAGGAAGGCGTCCATCACCGGCTGCCCTGGCATCGTGCAGGGCTGGGCACGGGGAGGGGGCAATGCAGGAGCTCGGATGCCCTGGCAAGGTGAAGACAGAGGCTGGCATGGCCAGAGGGTGGGTGGCGTCCGCATCTAGAGCTGGTGCTCAGTGCCGGAGTGCGCAGGATTTTGTCAAGTGGGTATTCAGGCCATACCGTAACCCAAGGCCAGGTGCCTGGTTCTACGGAAGCAGGTGATACCTTGCTAATTGTCACCAAGCACCTAATATCCCAGTCAGGGGCGGAGGGAATGAGATGGGGGCAGCAAAAGCAACCACATCACAAAAGCTTCTTTGTTTGCTCGGTGGCAGCAGAGAAGTGGACCTGAGCTCAGCTTGGAGAGGAGGAGGCATGTTGGACGTCAAATTCCTAAGCCTGTCTCCCCACTGAGGAGCCTGGTGGGAGGAGAGAGGCAAGCAACCGGGTGGGGAGGAATAGAGTTACTTAACCAGGAAGAGCTAGTGGTTCCCAGGACAGTCTGAATGCAGAGAGCAGTTTCTTGTTGCAAGAGGCAGTATAGTTCATTCATTCATTCAATTACTGATTCATCCACTGGTGCATCGAGAATTAATTGAATGCTCCTGGCAATCAAGCACCGTGCTGTTCTAGAAATCCAGAGGAGAATGAATAGGCGAGTTCTTGCCCTCATGGGGCTTACGTTCCAGAGCTGTGTTCAACATGGAGCTGTGTGTGACAACTGACATTTACATTAAAACTCAACAAGGTGTCTCGGCTTTTATTTAACTGAATTAAACAGAATTCAGTTTTTCAGCCACACTGGCCACATTTCACGGGCTCAATAGCCACACGTGGCAGGTGGCTCCTGTATTGGGCAGCACAGCTGTGGGTAAGACGTCTCCATCACTATGGAAAGTTCTATTGGAGAGTGCAGGTCTAGGGCGATGTTCCTCTTTAGGTGGGGCCTCCCCACGGGCAATAAATACCAAGGAATCACAGCAAGGGAGGGTCTTCCCTGTTCCTTTCTCACGCTGTCCACCTAGTTATGCCAAGGAGAAAGCCTCAGGCTGATGCCATCATGTCTTTAATGCTCCCTCGCTTGCTAATCTCTCTTTGCAACAAAAACAGGTGCAGGGCAATGTGCCTGCAGTGAGCCAGAGGGAGTAAAAGTTTTAATAACAGTGTTTTGTTTTCATTATAATTCTTTTTCAGTCATCCTCTGAAGGAAGGATGGATGAAGGCAAGTGAGACTGGTTTGCCATTTGGGGCAGTGATTTAAATTCTCTCTCTCTTTTTTAAATGGCTTATTTAAGTAAAAAAAATGAGTCAAGTTAAAGAAAAATGTTAAGTGCATAGTGGAGCAGGTGGCACGCAGATGTGGCCAATCTGGGCAGCTGCGGGTGTGAATGTCTGTGGCTGAGAAACCGCAGTTCAGATGGAACGACATGAACTTTGGAGGCAGAGGAGGGCTGGGGTTTCAGTGCCACTGTTTGTAAGCTCTGTAATCTGGGGACACTTTCTGTCTCTCCGTACCAACCAGGTTCCAGCAGGAAACACCAAGCTCAACCTGGGGGGTCCATGAAGGGCTTATTAAAGGGACTACTGGCTTTAGGGTTTAGGGAGGGCCCCCCTTGGGGCCAGGAACAGTGGGGAGTTACCACCACCTGTAGCAACTGGAGAGAGGGCTGTGTGAAGAGGGCTGCGTGCAGGACTGTAGCTCTGGGTAGACGGATACAGCCAACTCCTGGGGACCTGGCAGGGAGCTGGAGGAAGAAACACCTCAATTTCATCCTCCTCCTGCCTTTGGGTCTCTTGCTGATGCTGCCCATTGACCAAACTCAGTTGGAAGCCCATGCACTTGGGCTCCCAGGCACAGAACAGGTGGAGAAGGGAAAAGAGTGAGCTGGGGAGCAAACAGCAGAGATATAACACCATCCTGCTAAGCGAAGCCTCAGTTTCCCTGTCTAGAAAATGGAGGTTGCACTACATACCCAACAGAGTTGCTAAGATGATGAAAAGAGACGACGTGTGATGCTAATAAATAATTGGTCACTACTTATATTAATAACAATCACGGTAATAAAATGCCTGCCCTTATGCCCCATCCTGTGCTAGATGCTAGATTTTCCTGAGCCAAAATGTAGCATATGAGTACGGGGCTTTACGAACGTGGAACTGGCCTTTCAGGGGCACGTGAACTTGAAGGGACAGGTAACTTTGGGAGAACGTTGCAGTTTGCAGAGAGGAAGCGCCTGCACCCTCCGCTGCTGGTATTGACCGTTGTGATGTGTTGTCTCTGCTCAAGACTCTTCAATGTCCCTACACGTCCCTGTCCCCTGGTCCATCGCACCGATTGATTACTCCACCCCAGGGCACACCGATGCGTCGTTCCCCAGTCTATTTTCCAGCCCATTTCCCACAGAGAGGTTCTTTCTTCTTAGATCCGTTTAGGTAATCCTTCCTGCCATCCCCACTGGCTCTTACCATGTGCAGTCTGGTCCACATCCATCAGGAACGGGCTCAGAGTTCCTTCCTCCCAAGGGGAAAGGCAGGTGCTCTCCAAGTCTTAGCTCTTCTTCTTCTTTTTTTTTTTTTTTTTTTTTTGCAGTACACGGGCCTCTCACTGTTGTGGCCTCTCCCGTTGCGGAGCACAGGCTCCGGACGCGCAGGCTCAGCGGCCATGGCTCACGGGCCCAGCCGCTCCGCAGCATGTGGGATCCCCCCGGACCGGGGCACGAACCAAGTCTTAGCTCTTCTTGCCAGACGCTGCCTCCTCCCTTGCAGGTGGGGTAGAAGGGAGTTATCAGTGAGGAAGTTAGCCCTTTGGGTCATCAGACCTTTATCCTTCATCTGAAAGCTGAGAGTGCCAATTCTGCATTTAGAGGGACCTTCTCAGCAAGTCGCCAGAGTCTGGGGCCGGGGGGCAGCTGGCTTCTAAATGGAGTAACTGTTTCCTGGGAAAACTGCCACCAACAGCCCCTTTGGCTCCCAGCTTCTTAGTTGGCTCAGGGGACTGTCCTCGTGTCCCTCTATTTTCCTTTGTCGGGCCCTTTTTTTCCATCTACCTTGACTGTGCAGATTGACTTTGATGAGGCCTAATTTTGCCAGTTGAAATTCGAGACGCTTATACATTCGGTGCTTTGCTGAAATAGCTGTGACAAATACCAGCGGCAATTTCTTCCCTGGCTTAGTTATTCTCTGAAGTGCTCTGGGCAAGACAGAGTGCCCCTGCCCCTTGCCCGCATGCTGTCTGTCGACACTGCAGTCTTCCCCCAGCCCTGCTACAGCCCTGTCCCCCTGCAGGTCGGTCTCAGCCCTGCCTACTGGCTCAGTGACAGCTCCTTTGGAGGGGGGGATCGATCGCTCACTGGAGGTCAGTATTGCTTAGGAAAAACTCCAACAGCCCCCTCGGGTCTCAGTGTCCAAGTTGGTGGAGGTGACATTCCTTTGTTCAGCCGCCTTTCCATCTACCTGACTGTTCACATTAATTTAGATGAGACTCGTTTCCAGTTGAATATGGGACTGTGTCCCAGGCTGGACCTCCCCTGTGTGCAGGCTGCGGGGCATCCACCGTAGTGCTGTTGGGCCACCTCTTGGCCCGGGCCTGGGTCTCAGGGGGAGCTTTCATTGCCTGCCATGCTCGTGTCCCTGGGTGGTAGAGTGGTGCTTTCTGGTCACCAGCTCTGAACCATGCCCTGGGGCACAGTGCAGAGACTGCCAAGCTTCAGTCACCCCCTTCATGACTTTATCTACATCCCACTCAGGTTATTTCTTACATCATGATTTTCTTAAAATCAAATTTAAACTGATTCCCTCTATTTTCATTTGTATTTTACAAAGGAATAATGTATAGGCTTGTTGTACTGAGTAGGCATCTTTTTTCTTAATTCATACTAAACATGTGACCATTTGAATGTTTAAAAAAGCTTCTCTGTACCACTTGGCCTCATCCTGCAAGCGACCATAGAAAACATCGGTTCGGTAGAAAGGACACCAGCCCTGGATCTGATTTCAACGCCTCCATCAACTTGCACCATCACTCGCTTACCCTCCCCCACTCCTCTGAGCCTTAGGTCCACAAAACAAAGGAGTGAGTCTGGATGACCCAGTTCTAAGATTCTTGGATGGATAATAAGATTGGGAAGGAGAGTACTGTCGTCTAGGTCCAAAATAGTTCCTTTAAGACATATTTGATGCCTCCAAATTCCCACCTTTGGGATGAAGCATCCTGCCTCCAGGCGATGTTGCTAAGAGCAGCTGTCTGTGATGAGGATGCTCCAATAGCCACTCATTTCCTTGGAGCACAAACTCGGCCTCATTTCAGTTCCATTCAGCAGCCGTTTACTGAGCACCTGCTCTGAGTCGCACCCTGTGCCAGGTCTGGCACTAAGGTGCAAATGAGACCCAGTGCCTGTCCTCAGGGAGTCCACCGTCTCCTGGAGCAGATAGGCAGGCTAACAAATAAATTATGGAATAATATTGAAAATTCTAAACTTGAAATAGCTACCAAGTCCTTATGGGAACGTAGAAGAGGGGATGACTAATCCACTGAGGTGTTGGGGAAAGTCCTATATCATCAGAGAGGTTAAGCCACTTGCTCAGGTTTGCACAGCTACTAAGTGGTTGAGCTTTGAACGTAGGATGTCTCACGCTTTAACTGCTTCCTGTCCTCTTTGCCTTCTTGCTTCTCTGCCAGAGATCCCTTCCAACTTGACCTTTCGTGATTCTGGGGCTCTCTGGACCTCCCATCCTGCTCCTACATGCCTCTGGGGGAGGGGGTCAGGGGCTCCAGCAGCAGCGGGACCTGGCCCTGGGCCCCCTGCCTGGGCAGTCACTGGGTGGCAGCTCAGCTCTGCTCTGTTGTCTCTGGCCTCGTTATTATTCTTTCTTTCCAGCATGCTGCTAAAAGCTTCCCGCAGAGAGCACACAACCCAGCTCTTTAGTTATTTAACTTATTATTTTTTTAAAATTTATTTATTCATTTATTTATCTTTGGCTGCGTTGGGTCTTTGTTGCTCAGCGCGGGCTTTCTCTAGTTGCGGCGAGAGGGGGCTACTCTTCGTTGCGGTGCGCGGGCTTCTCATTGTGGTGGCTTGTCTTATTGCGGAGCACAGGCTCTAGGCACGCAGACTTCAGTAGTTGTGGCACATGGGCTCAGTAGTTGTGGCTCACAGGCTTAGTTGCTCCGCGGCATGTGGGATCTTCCTGGACCAGGGCTCGAACCCATGTCCCCTGCACTGGCAGGCGGATTCTTAACCACTGCGCCACCAGGGAAGTCCAACCCAGCTGTTTAAAATTTAAAGGGCTTTACTTAAATAACATTATTTCCCTTGGAAAGGAGACAGAAGAGGTATTTGCAGTGGTTAAATTAGTTCAGTGTGTGGGTCCGAGCAGATGAGTGTGGGGTTTGGTGGGCATGGAGGTGGCCAGGTAGATGTTCACGGCAATGGGAGGGGCTATGGCTCATCACCCCTCCCTCTCATTCCCCAGAAAGCATGACCTCAGAGGGGACCTATTGTGCACAGAGTTCTGGGAAGAGCACTGGGTGCCACCTGTGGAAAACCACTTGGGAGGATATGAGTCTGGACAAAAAGCCTAACCCTCCTGCCACATAGGACCTCAGCACTAAAGACTTGGTGGTCCTAGATGCCCCAGGGCCTTTGCACTTGTCATTCCCTTGGCTGGAAACTGCTTCCTTTTTCAGACTAAGTCCTATTCATCATTCAGGTCTCACTTTAGACATCATTTTTTTTTTTTTTTTTTTTTTTTGCGGTACGCGGGCCTCTCACTGTTGTGGCCTCTCCCGTTGCGGAGCACAGGCTCCAGACGCACAGGCTCAGCGGCCATGGCGCACGGGCCCAGCCGCTCTGCGGCATGTGGGATCCCCCTGGATCGGGGCACGAACCCGTGTGCCCTGCATTGGCAGGCAGATTCTTAACCACTGCGCCACCAGGGAAGCCCTAGACATCATTTATTCAACGAACATTTTCTGTGCACCTACTATGTTCACAGCACCATGGGGCACAGATGCCATTTGTAACTCATCTCCATGCTTCCTGTACCTGGTGTAGTTCTGGCACAGAGCAGGCATCAGGAAGTGTTTATGGAACTGATAAGAGCCCGTGTGGATGCTGTGGGATCTGGAAGAAGGATAGAGTTGCCTTTCCAGTGCTTATAGCATCATTGGAGATTCATGTCAAAGACATTTTGAGCTCTGAATGAACCTATTATGCCTGGCAGACTCATACCCACTCAGGGAAGAAAGGGAGAATTCATTCCTTCTTTCTTTGGCCATATATTTTTTAGCCATATATCCATCTATCTATCCATCCATCCATCCATTCACCCATCCTTTCATTCATCTGACAAACTGGACACTTACCACGTTCCAGATAGTGTGCTAGGCACTAGAGATATGGTGGTGAATAGAAACAGATAAAGATAAAGCCTGCCCTCCTGGGGCTTACCTTCCAGAGTACATACATGAATATATAACAAGAGGAAGTAATAACTGCTATGAAGAAGTATAGGGCCTGGTAAGTGTGCTGGCCAAGTGTAGATGTGTGGGGTCAGGGAGGGGCCCTATCGTTGAGCATCTACTATGTCTCAGACCCTGTGCAACCCTGGCTGCAAACAAGTAACGAAGCATAATCACTGGCCACAGTGAATGTTAGGATGGCGAGAGCTGGGATATGTTTGGTAGTGACCAGGGGAGTTTCATGATCAGGGAGGCCTCCAGTGAAGTTCTGAGACATGAGCTGGGCCTTGGAGATGGGGGAGTTTAGGCAGGATTTGGCAGACCCATGGTTTTCAAACTGTGCTCCTTGGAATCCCAGTTTCCCATGGAGGTACCCCCCATACCACTTTGGGCAGCCAGAATGTGACTCAGGGTAATGGTTAAGGGGGCCCTTGTCCCCAAATCGGTCCAGGAGCTCAGCTTTGCCTCTTTTCCAGACTGGCTTCTACTTCAGCTTTACTCTGAATGAAGGAATTTGAAAATGAATGGATTGCATGATGGGGAGGAAGTATCGACCTCCTCAGGGCTAGAGGAGGTTCTAGCGTTTTTCTGTTAAATTCAACCCTCGTTTCATGCTATGTACAGGGAAACTGAGGCCCAGAGGGGCCAGTGGCTTGTACCAGGTCCTCAGCAGGAGGGGACCATTTCTGGGAGAAAAGCCTCTGATTTCTGCCTCTTTCCAAGCTGGAAGGGAGGCCTGTGAGAAAGCCCCACGCCCACCCCGGCCCTGGCCCAGAGGCTTGAGTGCTGTTGCTCCCCAACTTGTGCCTGCCCCGGCCCCCAGACAGCCTCAGGATACCCCCTATAAACCTTTCTCCTTTGCCAGCCCAAATGGTCTACCCCACCCCCATGGGAGCCTGGAATTAGACGAAATATTTAATGATCCCCCGCTTCGTTATGTTTTATTAAAAGCACCCGTGCTGGCTTCCGCTGGCACATCTGTCAGGCCCAGTCCTGGGGCGTCCTCTCCCTCCCCAGCACCACCTCTCACGTCCCGGGGAGGCAGACGGCTGCCACCTCCTTCCCTCACAGAGCGGGGCCCCCAGCCGGGCTGTCCTGCAGGTAAAGGCAGACTTGGGGATTTAGAATGATAATTCTGTGTGTTCACACATCCCTAACCCCATCTGGTCCTGCAGCTACCCCTAGAGGGAATTGGTTCAGAGAGGTGGAGGAGCGAGTCCAAAGTGAGATGCACCTGGTCCTGCGTTCTTGAGCCTCTCTGTGCGACCGTGCACCTCCAAGATCAGGCTGGCTTTCCTCGCCAGGCTGGTCATGTTATAGCCACCAGCGACCAGAGGGAATGCCTAGCTCTCAGCAGGCTGTCGGGCTTCCAGGAGGATAACACTGGCATCCGGATATTTTTGGTAGAGAAGCAGCTCTCTCCTTCCCTCCTGGTGGGACGCGCTGTGCCCTATCAGGGGGCCGTGTAGAGTGCTTCGAATGCGTGGCCCACCTCGTTCTGAATGGCAGCTGAGTCACCCGCTAGATGTGTCATCTGGGGCAAGGCATGGAACTGCTCTGAGCCTCAGTTTCTCAACTGACACCTAGTAGACACTGAATACACAGTAGCAATGGTGTTTTTAATAGGATCCCCCACTAAAGGAGAGAGGGCATTTAATCAGCTCTTCATTTGAGGGGAGAGGGAAGGGATAACCTTGCTTATCATCGTCATCGTCATTATTATTAGCTAATACTAATGGAGAACTTGTTATTCATTTATCAGATACTTTTTGATCTTCTACTACGTGCCGAGGGAGACGATGTGAATGGGACAGTCAAGAGCTTAGGCCTCATGGGACTGACATCCTGGTGGGCGAGGCAGAAATAAACACGTAGGTAAATAGCCTAACTCTGGATGATGCCCTATTGTGAGGAGAGCGTAGGGCTATGGGATAGTCAGGGGCTTAGGGACAGAGCAGCTTCTCTAGGTTGCGTGGTCCAAGAAAGCTTCTTGGAGGAGGTGCCTTTTGAGCTGAAATGGGAGAAGAAAAGAAGCAGGGAAAGTCTCACTGAGCTCCGGCGTTGGCGTCTCCTGACCGGGCTGCATGTCTGTAGCTAACTTCTTCTGATGGGGTCTTCCCTGGACCCTGCTCCCCAGCACTAGGAATGACCACCTGCCATTCCCTGACCCCAGTGCTGTGAGCTCAGCTGGCCCATGGTGATGGCACCCCCTCCAGGCCTGGGACAAAGGCCCCAAGGAAGCAGGAGGCCAGGGACTGTGTTTGGTACCTTCTTGACCTGTTCTCCCTGAATTCTTGCGCATCTCTAGGAGGTGGGTCCTGTGGCGTTCTCCATTTTGCAGACAAGGAGCCTGGGACTCAGAGGTGAAAATCTCAGAGCTGGTGTGACTAGGAGCTTGGATTTGGACCGAGGTCTGACTCAGTGCCTTCTGCATTAGGCTCCGCCTCTTGCTGGCTTGCTGTGTCTATCTGTGTTGCGTGTCCAGTGGGAGGACCAAGAAAGGGGTAAAGCCCACCTTCTCTTGTTCCACCTTGGACCCCCAGGGTGCCTCTGGCCTGGGGCTGGAGCCCCAAGCGAGTGGGGAGGTGAGTGACCAGGTGGCAGGGAGCCCACAGAGTATCGATGGCCCTCAAAGCTGTCAGGCGTCGGGAAGCAGAAAGGTATTAATTAGCAGTTATTCCCCAGCAGTGAGGAGTTGGATAGAGATTAAGGTGGCAGCCCGTGCATCCGTTTTGTAGCAGCCGAGAAGCAACGGTAAATCAGTGCTATGAATCGATGCTGTAAGAGGGAGGTTTTTTTTTTTTTTTTTTTTTTTCCGGTACGCGGGCCTCTCACTGTCGTGGCCTCTCCCGTTGCGGAGCACAGGCTCCGGACGCGCAGGCTCAGCGGCCATGGCTCACGGGCCCAGCCGCTCCGCGGCATGTGGGATCTTCCCGGACCGGGGCACGAACCTGTGTCCCCTGTATCGGCAGGCGGACTCTCAACCACTGCGCCACCAGGGAAGCCCGGGAGGTATGTTTTAATCTTATTAGCGATATAACATTACAGGTAGCGAGGGGGGAGAATTCCTCACTTGCGGATCCTGGGGCAGGAAGGAGGGAGAGAAAGTGACAGGACCTTGGACCACCTGGGAGGGCTCCAGGATGGAGAACTTTGACCCCTGTTGGGAATAGGAAGGAGGGATGGGAGGTGGGAGAGGGGTGAGAGGCAGGAAAGGAGGACTGGGTCAGCAGAGGGGACCCCTCTAGTCTTCCCAAGGGCCTCCGCCATAGACTTAGTCCTGCTGTGCACCCCCTCCACCCCTCCCATGAATGGAGGGCTCTGGGTTGGACATTGGTTCAACTGCCGGGCCCGGATGAGGTTCTCACTCAGGCACTGACCCTCTCTGGGCTCTCGGCCCAGACACCCGCCTGCCCACAGTGAAGGCTCAGAGGCTGAGCAATAGGGTGGTGGATGGAGGGCAGGAGCTGGTGCCTCTGGGTGGGTGTGAGGTGTGAGGGAGAGGACGGTGTGATCAGGGCCAGTGCCCCGCACGGTAGGCCCTGAGGGCACGGCCTTTAGTCCTCCCAGCAGTCATCGCGGCGGACGTTTGGCCCCCATGAACAGAGGGGAACAGACATGAGACATGAGGGACCAGCTCAGGTGTAACAACGCCAGCATCTGGCGCCATCTCTGACCAGCAAAAGCATCGACCACCACCGGCAAAAGCTGTGGGAAAACCCATGTGATCCAGCCTCTGAGTGTGACGAGGGTCTCAGAGACGGGTCACCCGCTTCTTCCCCCTCCCCTTCTTCGGTTCCACTCTCCACACCAGGACGAGGAGCTCCTGTGGGAAGGAGACAGGGAGGCAGAGGTAAAGGTGGCAAAACCAAAGCAGGAAGGATAAATCATAAGCACCTGCCTTTCTGTTCCACCCAAGGTGAGTGGCTGACTCCCTGTGGGCCTCACTTTCCCCCCCAGATCTCTCAGGGCTCTTCTAGCTAGAACATTCTCAGATTCTGTTTCTCCCTTCTTAAATTATCAGTTGCCTGCTATGCTATTTAATCCTCTCCCTATCCCCTGTGACACAAGCATTATTAGTCCCATTTTACAGATAGGTAAACTGAGGGGCTCAGAGAGGCTTAGTGACTTGCCCGAGGTTACACAGTCGGTGAGTGTCAGAGCCTGGATTGACACCCAGATGCTGCTCTCAAAAGCTCAGCATCCTTCATTTCACAGCACCATCTCCTTGTCTGATAGCCAGACAATCATGGAGAAAAAAATGTCATCTGAGAAGGAACTTGACTCCAGGCCTTCAGTGGAGAGCAGCAGCCCTTCTGTGGGGTTGCAGTGGGGCTTCCTGCCACCACCAAGTCCAGGACTTGTTCCTGTCTGGCTGCCTTTTGTCAGCCACTCTGTTCCAGTGGCTCGACCAGCTCTGACTATGGCTCTGACAGCCTGGAGAGGGGACCCGGAGCCCCCTCAGCTCTGGCAGCCTTGGGCCGGCCAATGGAGATGTCTTGGTGGTTTGCCTGGGCTGCCAAACCAGGAGTGGAAACCAGACTTGGGCCAGGCCTCTGAAGGAAGCCGGCTCCCTCCCAGGGGTAGAAACCCAGTGTCTCCTATCCTTGCTTCTTCTTGTCCTGAGAGGAGGGAAAGGGGCTCCTCTTATGGACTGAGAAAAGCCCCTGCAGAAAGACAGTGACTGCGGGGGGAAGGGGCCCAGCTCGGGACCTCTGGTCCGGGATGGGGAGGGAAACACCCAGGGCAGATTTTTAGTTTTCTCCTCCATGTGTCTTGGTAACAGAAACCACACTGGTGGCCCTGGGATAAATGCCCCGCCTCAACTTCTGCACCCAGAGGGAGGTGAAGACATCGCCCTTCCTGTTCACACTGAGGTTCCCTATCTGTACCCCAACTAAGAGCACGTTGTCACATAAAGTGAATGGATATAGGAGTCAGGTTCAAAGCCTGGCCCACCACCTACCAGCTGTGTGGCTCTGAGCAAGTTACTTTGCTTCTCTTTGCCTCAGGATTTTCATCCATAAATGGGGGCAACGATTAGCTACCACATGCAGTTGTTATAAGAATCAAATCACATGTTTTTATCCCTTCATTCACTTACAGAAAGGTGCTTTGTAAAATGTAATTATACTAGATAGGGTGACACTTGTTGCTGTAACAAATGAACCCCCAAATTTCACTGGCACAGTCTCAAAAATAGTATTTTTAACTTACATTGTGGGTATCTTTGAAGGTGGGCGCTTTTCCTCCATGTAGAGACTCAGAGATCCAGGCTCCTTATATCTTGTGACTCTGCCATCTCCTGGGGCTCCATAGGGCTCCTTTCCAGCCAGTGGAAGAGGGAAGAGAAAATAAAGAGGCATCTAGGAAATGTCATCCATGGGTGGGGGTGGGAGTTGCCTCCAGAGACAATTCCATGTTATGCGGCAGAGCCAGGGTTGTGTGTGTGTGTGTGTGTGTGTGTGTGTGTGTTTATTTTTGGTAGCCAGATGCTGTCTCTGCCTCAGTAAATATCTTGTTTACTTGCCTGCCTCATCCACTCCATGAAATCAATAAGGACAGTGTCTCTGTCTTATTTACTCTGTATTATTAATTTTTGCAACCTTGGTACCTAGCACTGTTCTGGGCACAGTATATGTACTTATTAAATATTTGTATTGATGGATGGATGGGAAGATAGATGGATGGATGAAAGATGGAAAGATGGTTGGATGATGGATAGAAGATGAATGGATGGAGGATGGATGGGTGGAGGCTGGAGGCTGGATGGAGGCTGGGTGGAGGATGGGTGGATGGCCAGATGGATGATGCATGTATGGATAGATGGATGATGGATGGATGGGTAGATGGATGAATTGATAGTTAGTGAGCCAGACCACACTGAGCTATGACTAGGGGAACACATACATTTATGGTCAGCCCTGTGGGCATTCCTGCCTCATTGACTGTTGGATTCTCATCACTAAACATGGTACGTGGCACGTGGCAGATTTTCAGTGTTTATTGAATGGAATTCTTAGAGAACCTTTGGGAAGGTCAGCATTTGAACCTGGGCTGAGCCTTGGCAGCCCCAGCCTGCAGAGGGAGGATGGCTGAGATGACCCAGGGACGGGCTAACTTCAAGAACTGGTAAATGATTGTAGACTTTTGCCCCATCAGTGGATTCTGGGCCCTGGCCACCTCTTGGGGCTGTCAGGGAAGGAGATTTTGCAAATCTCCCCTGTGCATTCTTCAGAAGTGCCCTGCCCTCACTTGAGTGGCTGGTGAAGCTCCCGGTGTGTCCCTGCTTTCTCCCCTGGTAGGGTCTAGGCCTGTGAGGCAGACACAGAGGCTCTGAGTGGCGGGGGAAGGGCTGGGGGTGGGGAGACCACCGAGATGAGGTTAAGTGCTTTCTCTCTTCTTGCCAGACCAGTGAGAATTTGGCTTTAAAATTTTTAACCTAAATAGAGTTATATTCATTCTCTTCCCCACTAGATGCAAAGCACTTTTTTGGAGCAATTAAGGAAAAGGCTAAATCAGTCCATTTTTAAAAGCTCAGGCTGCCTATGTGGCTGGCTAAAATTAGTGTCTCCATAAAGGGAGAGGAGGAGGGAGGAAGAGAAAGCTGGATGTGGCTTTAAGATACCCATTCACCGAGGCTGGGGGTGATGCCAGGCCTCTGCCCTGCGGCGCCCAGGTCATGGGGAGTAGGGCCCCCAGCTCCATTTGGCTTCTACTGACCAGCACACAGTTTCTCGTCCAACTGCTGTCTGCTGTCTTAGGTCTTTCCCAGTTCTCTGATATGGTAGAAGGAGTGGGTTTGCAGAGAGACTGGGCTTGAACTCCAGCTTCACTGCATACCTGCTGTGTGGTCCTGGGCAAGTCACTTCACCTCTCTGAGCTCGCAATTTTTGCATCAGATAAATGCTACCTTCTCACCATCAGTCTTTCCCTCTACCACCTGACTGTCCGTGACACAGACTCAGGACCACACAGCTTAGAATATGAAATGATGGTCCTCCCACCATGACCCCCACCTCGGTTTACAATTACTCATTGCCAGCATATTTACTATTTGACCACAACCGACTCCTCCATTGGGCTGGAAGCCCCTGAGGGCCTTGTCTTCTTGTTCATTGCTGGTACATCATAGGTGCACAACTATTATATATTTCTTTTTTTTTAAATTTATTTATTTATTATTATTACATCTTTATTGGATTATGATTGCTTTACAATGGTGTGTTAGTTTCTGCTTTATAACAAAGTGAATCAGTTATACATATACATATGTTCCCATATCTCTTCTCTCTTGCGTCTCCCTCCCTCCCACCCTCCCTATTATTATATATATATATATATATATATTTTTTTTTTTTTGCGGTACGCGGGCCTCTCACCATTGTGGCCTCTCCCTTTGCGGAGCACAGGCTCCGGACGCGCAGGCTCAGCGGCCATGGCTCACGGGCCCAGCCGCTCCGCGGCATGTGGGATCTTCCCAGCCCGGGGCACAACCCGTGTCCCCTGCATCGGCAGGCGGACTCTCAACCACTGCGCCACCAGGGAAGCCCTATTATATATTTCTTGATGGATGAATTCGTAATGACCACATGGGCCAGTCCCCTTACCTCTCAGAGCCTCAGTTTCCTAACAGTAAAATGTGAATAAGAATTTTTTTCTTCGCAGGTGAGAATTAAGTGTGATAAATCCCGTATTATCAAGCTCATATTACTTGCCAGGCTTTGGGGATAGAGCAGTGAGCAGCACAGGTGTGGTCTATACCTTTAAGGAGCTACAAACTAGTGAGAGATAATGTATGTTTTAGCACCTAGGAGAGTGCCTGTCAGTTACTCTCAGTTGAATAATGAATGAATGAGTGAATGAATGAGCAAATGAATGAATGCGTGGAGGGAAAATTATCTCCCTTCAGGGACTGTTCTTAACTCTCACCTGTAGCATTTTCACTGCACGTCATCTGGGGGAGTTGAGTTTTGTGCTGACAGTTTAGAGACTTGGTCCCACTCTGGCTGTGTTGCTCTGCTGTGTCCCTCACCGTCTCTGGGCCTCATTTTCCCATCCTTAAGGGGAGGGGGTGGGGCTGTCATCTCAAACTCTCTTTGAGCTTGGAGGATGTTCTGGTCCCTTGTTGACAGGGCTTCAGAAGCTTCCAGGGCAGAAGTCCTGTCACCACCCCTTTCCTCCTGGTCTGATTCTTCTCTGGGTCTATCTGATGCCAGTTCAACTCCCCGGGGGAGGGTGAATTACTCACAGGTGCTATATCTGCTCGTCTCCCTGGCCTCTTATCTGGGACATAAGCATTTAGGTTAACACATTAGGCCAGAGCAGGTCAGGCACGTGGGAACCAGAGCCTTTTGACAAACATCTCTGGGCTTCTCTCAGGGCCGGCCGCGGAGGATGTTCCCAGACATTGGCTTGTGCTCTTCAACGCCCCGCCCACAAAGACCTGTCCAGCCCACACCCGCAGGTGCTGAAAATTCCAGGCACCGGCGTCCAGTCCTCCGCCCCGGGATTGTGTGGTGGAAGAGCCCTGGGCTGCGGGCCTCCCCCACCGGCCAGCTCAGGCCAGACAGATGCACCCCAACTGTGGCCTCAGTCAGTCACTGTGAGGCAGAGAAATCCTACATGGACTTCCACGGCCATGCCTGGGAGATTAGGGGATTCTCTGCGATTTAGATTAATCAACAGATTTTTCCAGACGAAAAGGGGGCTGTCACTGAGCATATGGTCTCCCCCAGGCCTTAGCTTCAAGCTTTCATGGGCATCAGCCCACGCACCTCCCACCAGCCCAGTGAACTGGTGCATCGGGTTCCCATCGCGGGTGAGTACCCACATCCCCAAAGAAGTGAAGGGACTTCCCTTGGGGAACTGGGGAGAGAAACTGACCTTAACTGGGCTCCTTGGGGGGCAGACCTTGTACCAGGTGCCTTCCTGACCTGTCTTCCCCTAATGCTCACCTCACCTTATGAGAAATGCTGGGACTCTCTTGGTTGTCCGGTGGTTGAGACTCTGCACTTCCACTGCAGGGTCAGAGAACTAAGATCCTGCATACTGCATGCGACGTAGCCAAAAATTTGTTAAAAAGGAAAAAAAGAAAAGAGATGTGCACCATTATTATCCCCAATGGGGAAACTGAGGCTCTGGGGTATGAAGTCACTTAGGACGGGTGAGGGGCCGTGCCGTATTTCACACCTGGCTCTGGGAAACTGCAAAGTCCCTCTTCTGTGTTTAGTGCTACAAAGCCCACGGAGGAAAGCCACTTCTGGGAAATGGAGATATAAAGAGAATTCATGACTATAATATATCTGCATGGATTCCCACCACATCTGAAGGATTTTTATGTATTTATCATCTGGTGAAACCACCACAACCCTTTGAAGTAAGCAATATAGGTGTTTATTTAACAAATATTTGTGTAGTACTTACTGTGTGCAGGGCACTTTTCTAAGAGCTTCATAAATATTGTGTTTAACCTGCATTAAAAAGTCCATGAGTTAGACTCTTATTTTCCTTATTTTGTAAATGAGGAAACAGAGACACAGAGAGGTTAAGTAACTGACTCAAGGCTGAACAGCGAGTGAGTGACAATGCTGGGATTCCATCTCTGGCAGTCTAGATCCTGGCTCTTACCCCTCACTCATCTGCTGCCTTGTCCGCCACATTTTAGAGGAGGAAAGGTTAGGCTCAGAGCAGGGAGTGACCTGGGTTAGTGGCAGGGCTGAGCCTTGAGCAGGGCCTGACATTGGGACAGGAGCTGAGGGACACCCCCTCTTTCTCCTGCTCTGGGCATACCAGGTCCCCTGCTTGGAGGGTGCTCTTTGTCTCACAGCCAAGGTTGATGAGGCTGGATCCACTTCAGTTTATCCACCCCAGGGTTGGGGCTGAAGAGAATGGAGCTCTAAGTGACAGGCGGGGGCGAGAGGGATTAACAGAGCTGGAGACTGTCAGTGCCTGAACCCCACATGCGGGCTACAGAATCAGCGAGCTTTAAGATCCTTATCTCACTGCGGAAATATAATAATCCCTCCCAGGATATGTGGCTCCACTTGCTTCTTTTCTGTAGCTTTGTCCTGCTGTTTATCTCAGTCATTCCTTCCGACACCAGCCTGAGAAGTGGGAGGGAGGGTGGTGTTGTGTGGTCCTCACTTCTCAGGGATTTAGTGCTGGGACACTATGACTACCTCGGGCATCGCTATCACTTGCTTTTGGGGTTTCCCATCAAAGTGGAGCCCGAGACAAGGATTCGGGTGCAGGTAGTTTATTTGGGAAGGACCCCAGGAAACACCAGCAGGGGAGGGGGCGGGGGAGACGGAAAAAGGAAGGAAGCTGATACAGCTGCGACTGGATGGGCTGAGAGGCAGTGTGGGGACACGCCTCAGGATCGCCAGGAAGCTGGGATGTTTATCCACCAATCCCCGTCCCTCACTGATGGAGGGTCTCTTAGGGACGTTACTGCTCCCTGCCACACCCGGGCCAATCGCGCCCATGTAGTCTCCTCTTAGATGGAGAAGCACAGGCTGGATGCCAGCCCAGCGTCCACTCCCTCAGTCCCCTTATGTGCTGCTGCTACCACCCCTGCTAACTGAGCGCTTTCTATGAGCCAGGCTGCTGCTCAGGGCCTTCCCTGAGTTATCTCACCTACATCCCCATTTCACGGACATTATTGTCCCCTTCCTACAGATGAGGAAACGGAGGCAGAGAGAGGGCCACGCACAGAGCCTGTGGGAGAGTTGGGATTCAGCCCCAGTCACTTAGTCATCATGCATTTAATAAGCACCTACTATGTGCTCGATTCTGGCTGGGACTCAAAAACCCATATTCATAACCATTGATCCCTCTGCAGACAAGCTCTCATCCCTTCCGTGTACAGAGACTGTATTTTCTCGATTCTCCAGGATGGTCCCCATTGCAAGTTGCTTTTAATCTTTTTCAATAAAGACAATCTGTGACATACATAACTAAATGCATGCTAATGTTTAAACCTTTGTAAGACTATGTGCATGAATAAATTCACTCTTCCCTTCCCAGTGGGAAAGCCACGTCTAACAAGAAATTCTAGTTTGGGCTGGGGAAATGTGGTCATTGAACCAGAGGGTGGGGCATCTGATTCAGGCTCAGAACCCAGGGCTCTGGAGAGGCGCTGCCTGGGCTGCATTGCTGATGAGGTCCGTGGGGTTCCCCAGTGCGTTTCCAGTGCTCCGAACAGTGCTGCACCTTACCCACTCTCCTCCCATCACATCTCGGCCTCCCCTGCTTCTTGCCCTCCTTCTTCTGTCTTCATCTCTCACCGCTCCCCTTGTCCTCCTGTTGGGAGTGGACCCTGTCAGGCAGTGTGGCTCCATGGTTATGACCACAGGCCGTGGGGCAGGTCCTTGGGTTTGAGCCCTATGGTGTGCTGGCTATGAGACCTGGATGCTCTGAGCCTCAGTTTCCTCATCTGTGAGATGGGGTTAATACAGTAGCAGACACTGACAGTGCCCAGCCATAGCCCCCTTGGCATTTCTGTAACGACCACAATCTGTTCACTGTGAACGCAGCGACCCTCTGCCTGGGGGCAGCATTTCTGGCCTGGACACCTGGACACTCATTCCGGGAGTGTCTTCTACACTGACTCCCAGAGATTACACAGTGGGCTTGGGCTCCACGGTGGGAGTTGGTGTGGTAACACAACAGAATGGACTGCCTTCTTTTCCCCACTCCCTCACTGAAGTTTCCTGGGTTACCTCCCAAAGAAGCTACCTGCACTTGAATTCTTTTCTGAGTCTGTATCTGGGGGAGCCCAAACCAAGCCATCATTCTACCTACTTTGGGGGCAGCTGCGGGGATTTTGCGATTATGTATTTGTAAAGCATAGAACAGTGCCCAGGCCATAGAAGCAAACACCCCCATGCTTAGTACTCCAGCTGGTCCAATACACCAGATTCAGCTCGGTCTCGGTGCCTTGGCTCCTGCTGTCCCCTCTGCCTGCTCTGCCTTTCCCTTCCTCTTGACCTGACTTATGCCAAGTTGTCCTTCTAGATTCAGCTTGGAAGTCACCTCTTCCTGAAAGCCTTCCCTGACCATGCCCTGCACTTGGCTGGCTGGGGTATCCTTCCTCCGTGTTCCCACAGGCTTCCTTCCTCTGTCATAGCATTTACACCCAGGGTTATAATTCTCTACTGACCGCCCCTTGTCCCCACTTGTTCCTTGAGGCCAGAGAACACGCTAATTGCTCTCTGGTTCTCTGGGAAAGGAGGGAGCAGGTGTGTGTGTCATGCACATCCCTCTGCTCCCCACGGTCCCTGGCACGTGTCTGCAGTCATGGAGTGATGTTGGCTTAGAGCCCACACAGGAGAGCGGGACTAGAGCACAGGACTGCGGACCCCCAGCTCTTTCCCCACCCTTTCCTCTCTCCTCACCACCTCTGGGGTCACCCAGTGGGACAGGATGCTGGGGCAACTAGAGCTTGAAGAAGGGAAGCATCCAAGGTGATGGGAATTGGTTTCGTGAGGAAGGGTTAAAGGGCCTTAAAGTCAAGGTCTCATCTGGTCAGGAGAAGACCAGAGGGAGAGAGAGGGGGAGTTCAAAGCTCCGGGATGTGCTTTGCTTTGCTTCTATTTATGATGATGATGATGATGGTTATTCAATGAAGAAGATGGTGAGCCAAAGTTTTCCCCATCTGCCAATGATGACAAAGAGGATACAGATGGATTTTAAAGCAAGAGAAGTTGCAGTCAGACACAAGAAGGAACTTCCCACTCTCTGGTTGAGCAGGGTTGGCTGTCATCAGATTCTCAGCAGGCATTTGATAGAATGATAGACTCAGGGAAAAGAGAGCCTGGGACACAGAGATGTGGACAGAGAATGAAGACCAGAGGAGAGAGAGGAGAGAGGCAGGGAGAGGCAGAAGCACAGAGGATAGGTAGAGTGCTGTGGGTCTCCAGCAGCTGCTACAGCCGAAAGAGCTCATGAGAGGGAGGGGCCTGGAGGCCCAATTCCCTGCTCTACTGCCAACTTGCTGGATGACTTCAGGCAAGTCGCTTCACCTCTCTGGGCCTCAGTTTCTTTGTCTGTAAAATGGGGATACGTCGCCAGCCAACTTCACCAACTGTATCCTAAGTTATTGGATGGAAATATGCTTTACAACATTTAAAACACAGTTCAGATGAAAATTAAACAAAACAAAACCAACAGGGTAGGAGATATGGGGATATATGTATACATATAGTTGATTCACTTTGTTATAAAGCAGAAACTAACACACCATTGTAAAGCAGCTATACTCCAATAAAGATGTTTAAAAAAAAAAAAAAAAAACCAGCAGGGTGAGGAGAAAAGAAGCAGAAGAAAGCCAAGTATATGCTTTTTATTCTATGGCAAACCATGGCTGGTGACACAGGGATGCTATTTAATGAGCAGCTACTTTACACCTAGCACTCCACTATGAGGATTCCTTTAATCCTCACAATAGCCTATGTCAGAGGCAGTGCCTCCATTTTACAGATGAGACTAATGAGACCCAGAGAGGTCATTTCAAAGTATCCGGAGTCATACAGCAGCAAGTGTCAGAGTCAGGATTAGAACTCATTGCTCCCCCAAGTCAAAGCCCTGGCTCGTTCCTTTGGCCATATTATCAGAGCTGCAATGGTCAGATGTCCCATGTGCATCGTATGACCTGATGGCCCTTCTCCCCCTGCCCAAAATAAAAGATAAGAAGCCACGACCCAGGAAATCTTTCCAGTTCCATAGGCCTCCCTGTTCCTCCCCAGAAAGCCCTGCACAGGCTCCCCTGCCCTCTGGAAGGGGGCATCGAGCCCAGTCTGGGACTTCATCATCCACCCAAGCAGGCCTCAGCTGTGAAGAAGTTCGGCGCTGAGCCCAACAGATAAGATCCCAGGCACCGCAGCCAAGCCGGGTGGCCTTGCCAGGCCGTGGGCTATGCTAATTGCTCTGTCAACAGTGGACCTTGTTTGCATATATGCAAATCGAGGGGCTTATTAGCTCTTCTCCCAGATGGGTCAGTTCAGGCCTCAGGCTGACCACTGCACTTCCTGGTTTGAAGGCTTCGCTAGCCAGTGGGACAAATGCCCATCCAGATGGAGGACTCAGCAGGCAGGGGTGGCCCGTGGCTTTAGCAGATGAGGGGTTCAACTGGGACCTGAGTGTTTTGATGGGGGTACCAGAGGCTGTGGTCTGACATTCCTGTGGCTCTTCCAAACTGGGGCACCCCAGGATATCCCAGGGCCCGCCCTGGGCCTTCTCCTCTCTGACCTTGTTCCCACACGGGCCTAGCAACAGCAGGTGTCTGCTGTCCAGCTGCAAGGGTGCCCGCAGACCGATGGGCATCCACAGAGGAGGACCCTGGGCCTGTGTCCTCAAGCCCAGCCAGGCAGCTGCTCAGAGCTCAGACATCATTGGACCCCATTGGCCCTTCTGTCAGGCTGGGCTCAGGGTACGGGGCTTCAAGTCTTCTGTCCAGTGTCCTCCACCACCAGGTCTAGCGCTTCCATCCTAAAACCAAGCCGTCAGGCTGGACCCCCACCGCCTGCCTAGATCATCACAACAGTCATCCTGCGTCCACTCGTCCCCCACTCCCTCCTCCTCCCTGCAGCCCAGCTGAGATTTTCAAACTACAAACCTGACCACCCTTTCCCTTGCTTAAAACTCTCCATGGCTCCCTAGTGCCCAGCCATAAAGTCCAAGCTCCTAACCTGGCCTATACCCATTACATGGGTTTCCAATCCCAGCTTTTCTTGTCAGTGTCCAGCACCCTCTACTTTGCTCCAGCACCGCCCCCCCCAAGTTCCTTGAGGTCAGGACCCAGCATTGCTGGCTGACCTGTCCTCAGAGCCTGGCAGAGAAATCACCTTCTCAGGGTAGCCTTCCTGGATGCTCTCCATGAGATTTCCCCCCTTTCTGGATTGAGTCCCTCGGGAATCGTCTAATGCAGATGACCCGGTGGGCCTGTGCCCTCATTTCTATGTCTCTATAAAAGGATTCTAGGTCTTTTTTTCTGGGTGAGGGTCTTGTCTTCTCTGTTAGATTGGGAGTTCTCAAATAATAGAGGGGTGTGTCTCCTCCATCAGAGTGTACCCTTCCAGGCAGGAGCTGTGTCTCCCCCATCAGATTTGGACCTCCCCAAGGAGGAGCTGTGTCTATTCCATCAGACTTGGGACCTCTGTAGGGAGGAGCCTTGTCTCCCCCATCAGACTTGGGACCTCTGCAGGGAGGAGCCTTGTCTCCCCCATCAGACACATGATGCTTCATGATGGCAGGGGCTCTGTCTCCCTACATGAGTGGGAGCCCCTGAGGGTAGGGTCCATGGCCCTAGACTATCACATTTCAATCTAAGGGGAACGTGAGTGTCTATTCTGTTTTTGTGCCACGATGTTTTCACATGGTTGCCTCGGAAAAGACACCTACAGAAGAAGGAAGGCAGGATACGGGGAGCTGTCTGTCCCCGTCTCCCTGGGACTGGGCAGCCTCTCGGTACGTCTGAATGGAGTGGGAAGGACAAGGGTCCACAGGTGACTCACAGACACCCCCTCCTGTGCTCCATGCATGGAGCCGGGGCCCTCACACCCGCTGCACCCCGTGAAGCCAGGTCCTGCTCAGAGACGAGGCAGCTCCGCATTTCCTTCCTTCCTGAAATAGCTGATTGGGCTCCACTCCCCAACCTGGAGGGAAACTGGCCCACCTTTCCTTCCACAGCCCGTTTCTGCCTCTGCTCCATCCTGACCTAGACTAGCCTGGGTCTGGAAGCTTCTGGAAGCATCTGGGTCCAGTCCCTCAGTCCACTGAGGACATCTGCAGGACGTTCTAAGTCTGACCAGAGAAGCCTCCAGTAAACACAGCCCTCAGACCACCAAAAAGAATGCCCAGAACCCTGCAAAGTGAAAGCCCCTCACGCCACCTGAAGACTATCAGTTGTAACCTCCCAGCCCTGGGCCCCAGAGAGCCTGGACAGACAGGGATGAGGGCCAGGCTGGGAGGGGCAGAGAGCTGGCTCCTCCTGAGGCCCCTTTTCTGTGTGACCTGGAGTCAAACATTTAAGTTCTCGGTGCCTCAGTTTCCTCATCTGTCAAGCTGGAGGATCACGGAGAAAAGAGAACAAGATGCCAGACTAGGAGCCCCAGTGATGGATTATTATCGTGGGTGAATCCTGGGTGCCTTGGAAAACATTCCTTCCTGCTGCTTTGAATTATCTGACTTTAAAAAAAATCACTTTTTTTTCTATTACAAAAGTAATACCCAAAAGCTGGAGATAATTTAGAGCATTTAGAAAGGCACAAAAAGGAGAATACTGCCACTCAGATGACCACTGTTAACTCCACGGTGATTATCCTGCCAGCCATTTCTGTGCACGGAGACAGAGGGTTTTGCAGGGGAAACAGAAAGGAATTTATGTGAAAAAAAATTTTTTTAAGTTATCATTGGCTTAGGTTTTGTGGGGAGATGGCAGCTTCTTGCCTTTGTTCCCTGACCCTTGCATGGGCATCTGAAAGCCACCCATTACCCTGTTTTTGCCACCAATTTCCTCGATTCATCTTCCCTATAAACCACCATGGGGAACTTTACAGACCCACAAAGGCATTCACAGTTAATGGCAAAACCAACCATGTGAAAACTCTCCTGTAAAATCCACCTCCCTCCTCTCCCCAGAGCCTGAATGCCCCTGACCCTCCCAGGCCCCGCGAGACGGCCCATTCCCTACTGTTCCAGTAGCATTGGGTCCTAGGACAGGGGATGGGGGTGGGGGGCAGCGAGAGAGTCCTAGGGGTGACCTTCCCTCTGCCAGGACATGGAGTGCACGCATGCTCTTGACAGCGCAACACAGAAGCAATAAATATCGGGACTGTAATTTAGGTAGACATTTTGGAGTCCAAACAGAAGGGTGGGGAGGGGCTAATGAAATGACACCCCTCATGTCAGCTTCTCGGGGCAGGGAACAGAGCAGGTTCGTAACACATGGGGGCATTTGCTAGCCTGAGGGTGGAGGTTAGAGAAATCCAACCGCTGCCCTTGGGCTTCCCTACTGAGGTCAAGGCTCTGTCAGGGGATGGAACCCAGGACTGGGAAGGCATTTAGCCACTCCGTTGTTATTCATCCCTTCAATAAATATTTCCGGGCTCCGTTCCATCCCTTGCCCAAGCCCTCCCAGGCAGAAAGGGAAAGACCTTGCCCGGCTTGGTCTTTTAGGGGGGAAATGTGTGTCTTCTGCCAGGGCAGTGAACAAAACATGGACGTGGCACTGAACCTGCCTTTGCTGTGTGACCTTGGGCAAATCGTTTGCCCTCTCTGATCCCGTTTAGACACCCATCTATTGAAGAAAACAAGAATATTATAAAGATTGAGTGCTATACTCTGAGGAAGCAGGCAGAGGGGGAGAGCATGATAAATGGCAGTTTTTCCTCATCCTCCATCATTTTCCCAATTTCTTGCAAACAGTGAGAGAGCATAGAACCCTTGCCTGTTTGTCTCAGAACCCATAGCTGGAAGCCCTGGGCCCAGCAGGGGACTGCCGTTCCCTCTCTTTTAGAAGAAGAGGCTGATGGGGTGCGGGGAAGGGGGGTGGGGATTATAGAGCGGGTGGGGCAACTCTGATCTACTCTGGGCCCTTAACTGACTCAGCAGGTGACCTTGGCTGAGTCATTGCTTCTCTCAGGAGAGGCTGGAACTGAGCCAGTGCCCTTTCTCCTGGGCCCTCCAGGGAGCATCACTCCAAGGTAGGGGGGAGTGACAATAATGAGAGATCAGGATGCTCCTCCCACTAGCCCAACCACTCCCTGGCCGCACCCCCACTCTCGGGGGTAGAAATATCTGCTTTTGGTCCAGGTGGGAGGAACTAAACCAGAGGATTATTCTGCTCAGCCTCATTTGATGGGTGAGGAAACTGGAACTGGTTTCTGGCCAAAGTCAGCACAGAGGGTCTCAGATGGGACCAGAGTCTGGCCCAACAAACTCCTCTTTACTGCCTCTCTATCTACAGCACGTTCACGTCTCTGTAAGTGGCCAGATAACATTACCCTTGATTAATAAGTGAGGAAAGCAAGGCTCAGAGAGGTTAGGTGACGTGCTCAAGGTCACACAGCTAGTTGATGGCAGGATCAGAACAGAAATAAAACATATGTCTCCTAGCAGATGCCAAAAAAAAAAAAAAAAAAAGAATCACCCTTGATTCCTCTCCTTCTGTTACTCTGCATGTCCATCCAGTCTAAAAGAACAAGTCCTGGCCACTCTTCCCCCAACACATCCGAAATCTGGCTGCTCCTCTCTGTTGCCACTGCCACCCCCAGTCCAGGCCACCACTGCCGTCTTGCATTTGTCACAGCCTCCTCCCAACTGGTCTCTGTGGCTGCCACCCTCACCCCCCCCACCCCCCCCCACCCCCCGGCTCAGCTCCTCAAGGAATCCAGAGAGATGTTATTAAAATGTAAATCAGACCAGACCGCTTCCAGGCTTAAAACCCTCCAAGGTTTGCCACTGTACTTGAAGTCAAATCCCAGCCCTTACCCTACCTCCTCTGGCGGTGGCCACCCTCTCACCTCACCTTGTCAGGCTCTCTTCCAGGCTCATGCTGCTCCAGCCACTCTGGCCTCCTGACTTTCTTCTAGGTGTGCTAGGAGCTGGCCAGACTGTAGGCCTTTGAACTGGGAGTTGCCCCTGCTTGGATCACCCTTCGCAGGATCTTCCCATGGCTGCCGCCTTCCCCTCCTGCAGGGCTCAAATTAAGTCAGAGAGACAAGGACATGCTTTCTCTGACCACCCCACTGAAACATCTCCTTCTCCCCACTTTATTAACACATCTGAGCCATCCTTTGGGGCACTTGTCAATGTCATTAATAATTTTGTTTGGTCGTTTCTCTGCTTGTTCATCATCTGATTCTCTGCTAGCATATATGATTACTATTATTGAAAATTTTGTACCTCCTACATACCAGGACTGTTCTAGGTTTTTACACACATGACTCATTTAAATTCACAACATCTCTGTGAGAGAGGTACTATTATTATCTCCATTTTACAGATGAGGATACTAAAACCCAGAGAGGTTAAGTAATTTGCCCAAGGCCACACAGCTGGTTAGTGGTAAAACTGGGATTTGAACCCAGGCAGTCAGCTCTAGAATCCAGGCCACAACAGCAGACTATAAGCTTCAAAAGGGCAGGGGCCAGGTCGGTATTGTCCCCCCAGCCCCGCTGTGTCCCCAGCGCCTGGTGCAAGTTCTGGCACAGAGAAGGTGCCCCATAGATGTTTGCTGAGTGAAGGAACGTGGGTCACGGCAAGCAAGAGGTCTCATATTCAGCTTATTTCATTGCTCAGAAGTAAGGGGAAATAAAAATAAAAAGTGGAGAAAACAAGCCTGTATAATTTAAAGAATGAATGTTTTATCCTTGAATGAGCGAGGTTGTTTCTATTCAAGTACAGAGTAGCCTGCCAGACCCCCTGCAAACAAGTTAATGTTTTATATCCATTTAGAAAGCCAGAGCATAATCCCAGTACTTGAACTACGCATCCATGAGCACTTGGAGCATCAGTAAGATGTGCTCCCCAGCGTGCGTCTGGTGCTGTTTCGGGGACTCATTACAGGCTAGGTGCACAGAGGGGGTTCCGGGGTCGTCCCCCAGCAGCCCGCCTCCCCTGCACCAACAGCCAGGCCAAATGTGTGTCACCCACAGTGCCTACATCTGTGTGCCCAGCCCCTGCTGGTCAGCACCAAGAGATAGAACCACAGAGCCTTCGGGGAAGATGTGTGGCCATAGTGGAGAGTGTTTGGTGTTCAGGGGAGACCCTGGGGCTGGGACAGTCCCCAAAGTTTCAGGGCGAGGGGCAGACTTGAGCGGCCTTTCAAGGCAAGAATGACACACACAGAGGGAGGGGGTGAACATCCCGGCACGGTTCAGAGGCTCAGACACATTGGTGTGCTGATCATTAGTGTCCATTCCGTGAATGTTCTCGAATCATGGAGCTAATGTTGCTAATAAGAGGTGATATATTCTGACTCTGCCCCTCTGGCTGGGTGCCCAGCCAGCTGGACCTGCTTCCCCAACACCGCACAGCTCATGGGCTGTCAGCAGCAGGCCAGTCCCACAATTGGCCCTAATAGGCCTTTGTTACATGGGCTGGTCATGGAAACCTTGGGTGCTTTTCTGAGGGTTCCTCCAGGGTAGGGCCCTAGCTTCATTTATCCATCTCACCATCCTGGTTCCATCATTTCCCAGCTGTGTGACCTTGGGCAAGTCATTTCTCCCCTATGTTCCTCATCTGTAAAATGGGTACTGTAATGCCTAGCCTCAAAGGTGGTTCTGAGGATTCTCTGAGATAAAGCAAATGCAACGCTGAGTGGCACACCTGGTGCAGGTTTCCTATATGCTAGTTATTATTATGGTGAGTCACATGTTCATTTATTCAATAGCAAGAATGTAGACTTTGGAACCAGGTTGACCTGGGGTGGAGTCTGCTGCCACTCACTCTGAACCTGGGCCTCTCTGAGCCTCAGTTTCTTCATCTGGAAAGTGGGGATAATAGCCACCTTATGGGGGGTTGGGAAGATTAGAGATAGTCCATATATAACACCTGGCCTGAGATACTTAAGGTGGCTTAAAGTTAGGTCCCTACTGTGCACCAACCACTGTGCCCCACCCTGGAGATACTGGTCCCAGGAATCTGTTTTAGCTCCAGGTGTTTGAAGAAGGGTGGCCAGGGCCAGAAACACTGGGTACCTTGAAGAGTTGCTTGTGGGGCTGGGTGGGAATAGGTGTGTAAATACTAGTTTAGGACCAGGCAGTCCACAAATGTTCCACCCTGCCCTCCTCCCTGGATTCCAGAAGGTCTAAATCCCTTTCTTGGAGCTTCCCCAGAAGCTGAGATCCCTGAATTCAGAGGAGCATCCCCCAGGCACCCCAGTGATCTAGCTACCCCATCAAGGCCACCAGCACGTTCATTATTGGGGCAGCTGCCACCTCTCCATGGTCTCACCAAGTGGGGTCACAAATGTCAGTGCATTCTAGGCTGTTCCAAGTGGAGAGTGTCTGGTCTGCCTGCTGGCCTCTGAGCTGACAACCCTTGTCTTTCTCTGTTACCACATCAGCCTCCCCACCTTGGTGCCGTAAGGGAAAAAAGCAGGGGCAGTGCCTGTCCCAGTTTGCACTAGAGAAAACAAAGTTTCAGGCAGGATATGTGACCTGAGCAAGGTGGCCAGGTGGTGAAGGATGTGACTCAGCCCCCATGAGTCACTGAGACTTCTGGGTCCCCAGGGCCTTTGCACGTGCCACGTCCTCTGTGTGTGGTGTTATTTTCTCACTTCAGTTAGGTCTCTGTTCAAATGTTACCTCCTCAGAGAGGCCTTCGTGGACACCTTGTAATAGTCAGGGTGATTAACACTAGCTGCTGTAACAAACAACTCCAAACTCTTAGAAACTTCACAATAAAAATGTACTTCTTGCTCAGGCCAAGTCAAGAGCATTTATTCCTGCTTTTATTCAGAGGCTCCCCCGGGTGGCTTACCTCCCAGCAGTGGCTCAGAGATCCCAGCCTCTTCCATTTTGTTTCTCTGTCTTTCCTGGGGGACGCTTGGGGCTCCTCACTGGCTCCTCTGTGTGCATTCTGCTGAAGAGGAAGAGACAGAATACACAGAAGATCTCACCTAGTGTGTCTGGAACCGGGTCCAGAGCGGCACACGTCACTGACGCCCACATTCCAGCGGCTAAAGCAGGCGTCATGGTCACGTCCGACTTTAGTGGGAGGGAAAGGGCACTCCACCACGATGGGCAGGGGCAGCAGGGTGGATATTGGCTGACCAGTGATTCACACTAGGGCAGAGGGGCTCACAGGATGTCTGGGGCCAGGCCTGCAAATTGGTGAAAACCAACAGTTTCTGCCCCATCACCTAATCAAAGATAGCTTCGTGGGCTTCCCTGGTGGCGCAGTGGTTGAGAATCCGCCTGCCGATGCAGGGGACACGGGTTCGTGCCCCAGTCCGGGAAGATCCCACATGCCGCGGAGTGGCTGGGCCCGTGAGCCATGGCCGCTGAGCCTGCGCATCCAGAGCCTGTGCTCCACAACGGGAGAGGCCACAGCAGTGAGAGGCCCGCGTACCGCAAAAAAAAAAAAAAAAAGATAGCTTCGTCGTGTTTCCCATCACAAGGGTGCCAGACAATTTGTCATCCATATGGGACAATTTTAAAGGGAAAGGAGTCATAATGATCATGCACTGGACAAAAGGCTTAAACCAGGATTGCTCCAGGCGTTCCGGGATGTGTGGTCACCTACTGTCCAGCCCTGGGCCTGCTTTACTGTTCTTTTTCACCCTTGTCTCCACATAACATTTACCATCTATTTATGTTCCATTGTCTGTCTTCCCCACTAGGATGTGGGGTCCATGAGGGCAGGGACTTTTCTACGTGCACTGGCTGCTGTCCCCTCAGTGCCTAGAACTGGACCTGGCATATCATAGGTGCTCACTATGTGCTTGTTGAATGAGTGAATGAATTTACACAGTCATCCCACAGATTCATTTTGGGCACCAGCTGTGTGTTAGCCCCCAGTGTTTCTGCCCTCCTGGAACTAAACTCTGGTCGGGAAAGCAGACCCCGAATCAGGCAGAGTAAATTTCAGGGGCTCTGGGTGGGGTCAGAACAGAGGCCCTGTGGAGATGATGTTTGGGCTGAGGATGTTTAGAAAGCAGAGACCACGGACTCAGTTCTAAACAGCCTTGAGCTCACAGTCCAGTTTGGCCTTTTAGATGCTGTGTGAGCCCGAGTGTGTTGCTTGACCTCTCTGAACTTTAGTTTCCACACCTGGAATGTGCGAGTGCAAGCGTCTGTATCTTTGCAGGATGGAGGCGACGTTAGACTGCCATCTTCCTGGTATTGGTGTGGATCCAGCAAATGGTGTTGGTCGTCATCATTGTTATTTCTCTTATGTAGATTTTAGCCTGGAACCTCCATCACTATGACTTTGGCCTCTGGCCGTGTGAGGGACATGAAGTTCCTGCCCTACTCATTATGCATCCCCTTAAAGCTCCCAAGTCCCTAGCAACGACGCCCCTGAGAACCTGATGCTGCTTCCTGGGGTAGGGCCATACGCTCTGGTTTCAGCATGGCCAATTAGTAGCTGTGTGATCCTATACAGCTTACTCAGCCTCTCTGAACCTGTTTCTTTGAAATAGGGAGGTGAAAAACTATCTTATGGGGCTAAGGTGAGGATTAAAAGAGATAATGCAATTAAACAGCTCAGCACAGTATCTGCCCCATAGCTGTGACGTAATAGCACAGGGGCTGACGTTTATTGCTTACTCTCAGTGTGCCAGCCAACAAGGGTGACATCCCGAGGTTCGGGGTGTGAGCTCCCAAGGGCGCCCAGGTCCCACCCAGCAGCAATGGTCACAGGGCTTCACGGCACCGAAGGGAGAAGCGTGTCTTGAGGTCTGTTCCTATTGTGCTCTGCTGTTTAGAACAAGTGGCCGATGGCGATGAGGCTGGGAGCGTGATGCCGACATGCCCGGGCCTTGCTTCAGCTTCAGCGTAAGCCGTGGAACAGTTATGGATGGTTTTGTCCTCTTGAGCTGTTCGTCCCATTATGGTCCGCAGACGGCTGTAACGGGCTTGGAGAAGGCTTTCACCAGCATCCTCCTCAGAGAGGTCCTCTCAGCAGAGGAGGCTCAGCCGGAAGGCTGGGGCGGGGCTCAGAGCAGCTCAGGAATCCACCGACCCTGGGAATCAAAAAGCCCCAGCGTGGGGCTGGACACACCATCCCTGCTCAGCCAGGCCCTGGTGACTTGGCTCACTAACAGGGAGGAAAGAACAAGGTACAGTTACCAGCGAAACAGCAGCAGCCATGGGGCCCAGGGGGAGGGAGGAGGGCAGTGCTTACTCTGGGCCCGGTGTGGACTGGGCATTTCCTCCTGAAATTCTCATAACCCTGTGCATTACGTGTTATGATCCCCTCTGTACAGATGCAGTGACTGAGGGTCAGGAAAGTGAAGCAAACTTCCAGGCGGGACAGCTAGGGAGGGGGAGGGGGGGTGGCTGGTGGAGGGGGAGGGACCAGGACATGAGCTCCAGGTGGTCTGAGCCCCAGACGTGTGCTGCTCCCACTATCCTGCACAGCGTCTGTGTAATCCATCACCATCTACCCAGAACCGCCAGTGATTTATCTCATTTCATTGGTTGCTGGTAGATCGGGAGCCCCCCTGTAGTAACAAGCCCATGCGTTCATTTAACAGATGGACACATTGAGGCCCAGAGCAGGGACAAGCCTTCCACTGTCTCATAGTGAGTTAATTGTAGTTGCCCATCAATTTCTAGGTTCCAGGTCAGTTTCTTATCACCTGTCTGTGTTGTGTTAGTTAATTTTCATGCCTTTAGGCAGGGCATACACTCCCCATTTCACCCCAGTCCCCATCACTCCCTATTGCCTTCACCTGGACTGATTCTCTCGTTCATATATCCTGCCTGATTCCATCGAAATGTGCCTCCCTGTCTGGTCTCCCCATACAGGGACTTTGATGGAATCTGACCTTGCCGCTTTGCCCCCTATCTTGAGCACACCCTTGCCCCTTTCAAGGCCTGCCAGTCCCAGCTCCCATTTTACACCTTTTTTCAAACTTCCCTCCTTCATGAAAACTTCCCCATGCAAAGTCCACTCCCTCTGTTTCCTCTGACTGTGCTTGGCGCTGAAGGAAAGCAAAGGAGAGGAGCAGTCGGCCGCTCAGCTTTCTCTTCTCCGACCTTAATGCTTGGCTCAGGGAGGCTGGGGTCAGCCCTGTCACCTCCCTGACTCTGTGCTGCGTCCTGCCTGGAGAGAATGCATGTGTGTTCCTGACCACAATGCATCTGGTGCTGAGAAACCTTCCCTTCATGGCAGGTGGGGCTACGTCAGAGGTGAGAGAGGGGCTCTCTCCCCAGGGACGGTCAGCTGTGAGGGGCTGGTGATGGGCAGGGGCTGGCAGAGGGAGGTGTCACTCATGCTACCTGGGGGTCCCAGCTGAAGCAGACAGAGTCAAGAGGTCAGGACTACTAGATTCGTTCTTCCTCCAGGCAACCCTCCAGGACCTTTCCTGATTCTAGCCAGTCTCAAGAGTCTCCAGGGAATTCCTCCTCTAAGGAAGGGAGAAGAAAGAGGAAAGGAAACAAGGGGACAGGAACAAAGGGGGGAAAGTGAGCGCAGGGGAGGGGAGAGGATGAACTTTGGCTACACAGGACAGCTCCATTTTCTTTGACCCTAAATGGCTCAGCGTATGTGGTTCCCACCTGGAATGCACCCCATCCCTGCCCCTCCTTATGTCCTTCAAGTTTTAGCCCAGAAGCCACGGCTCTACCTCCCTGCTCCCCTCCCCCCGGCTCCCTGGGTCCCATGGCACTTTGCATGAGCCTGGATTTCACCCCCTGCCTTTGTCATCGGCACTGCCCCCCACACTGTGACCCCTGGAGGGGGTTGCCCGTTGCGCCAGCACCCCGCAGAGGCGGCGGCATAGAGACACCCTTCACTCATGTGTGGAAGTTGTTTGAGGGGTGATCGAGTCTCAGTCTGGACTCTGTCACTTTGTGGCCCTGTGACCTTGGATGAACCGTTAGTCTCCCGGCCTCTGCTCCTTCGTCTGTAAAATGGGGATAATAATACCTGCGCTGTAGGGTTGCTATGGGAATAAGAGCCCGGCATCTGTGTATGCTTGGCATCTGTTAAGGATTCATCAAACGTAACTACAGAGCAGATAAAAGGGGGGCCTGACCCGGGGGGCTCACCGACCCCTCCAAGGGCAATTCTGCTGAGCTCCCAAAGGGGAAGGGCACAGGGCACGTGGGGTCCAGGGTTTCCAAAGAGCTGGGTGCCAGTCCCTCCCCAAAACAAGTTATAGGGACACAGAGACCAGCGTGGCAACCCTGAAATCAAGAAAGAGTGACCCAGGCTTGGGCGCTGGTGAGGAGGTTGTGGAGCACCTTGAGTGGGGCAGGGACAGGCCAGAGACACGCAAGGGACAGGCCGGAGGGACGGGCCGGAGGAGGGCAAGCTGGTGTCCCTCTGCCAGTACTAAAGGCCCAGACCCAGCCGAGCCTTCCCTGAGGCCTGGGCAGTAACCTTGGGTGAGCCTGGCTCCCAGCCCCCTCCAGAGTGAGGAAAAGGAAGCTAATAACTGTGGGCGGTCAAGGAGGCTGGGAGCTTAATTGATTAATGTTGGTACGTGTTTTGACAGGCCCAGATGCAGTGCTGGCAAAAGGTGAAGTATTAATACATATAATATATAATTATGATGTACCACTGGCCTGGCAATCTGTGTAAATAGTTACCCAGCTGGGAACTAATCCAGGTAAGTGGGCTGCTTGCAGGCCCCTCTCAGACACAGCAGAACGGCTTCCGCCCTCTTGGAAGGGGCGGGGCTCTGCCTGGCCTTGCCCACTACCCGGCGACTGTTCTGGCTGGTGGGAGGGGGTCGCTTCCAGGGCCTTCAGGAACCCTAGACCTTTAAGAGGTGGTAGCCAGGGAGGGAAGGAGACCAGGATGGGCCGTGCATACACCCTCCCACTTCATGCTCCTATTTACGTCTCATCCTCTCCTCTTTGCAGATGAGGAAACAAGTTCAGAGAGGGTAAGTAACTTGCTTAAGGATGCACAGCAAGTGGGTGACAGAGCTGGGATTCAACTCAGGCCCACCTGACTCCAAGCCTGAGTGTTGCTGCTTAGAAGGCAAGACCAAGGCCACCAGTCCCACCCTGTGACCCGCTGTAATGAGGGTCCCCAGGGAGGTCTATAGCATCCTGGGTTTCTCTCCCGAATGTCACTTAAAAGTTTAGTAACCCAGTTTCATAAACAGAGCTTGGGGAAGACCCCAAGCAACTCTAGGTTTCCCTAACAGCCAACTACGTGGTTTCTGTCTCTGAGTATATGTAGCCCAGGAAGCAGAGCATGGCCAGGAGGTAACATGGGTGTAAGGGGCAGTGGGTGTGAGGCCAGAAGTGGGGCAGAGGCGGGACTGAGACCTGGAGTCAAGGTTGCAAATAACTTTCAACAGCCCTGGCTACCCGCTATGCCCTCCCAGTCCAAAACCCAGGCTCCCCAGCCCTCCACCCTTTTCTGCCCCCCGAGAACATTTTGAGGGTGAGAGGGTGGTTCTAGCTCCCAGGAGCTCTAATGCCGCCTCACTGTCTGTCCCCAGGCGGGGCTGAAGCAGGCCCCCATCATGGTGACTCACCTACAAGGTGGGCCCAGGCAAGTCTGGTTTCACCACATCCTTCCAGGTCCCTGGGCCTCACTGTGCAGCCTCAACCTGGGGACTCCCCAGGCAGGGGACTCATTCGTCTCTAGGCACCATCATCATCTTCCCAGCGCCTGTCCTTGGCTTCCTGCCTCCCAGCCAGGACTTTAGAAACGCTGCAAGCCAGGTCCTTCTTCCTCCTGGTCTGCAGCCGCTAACGGGATGCTAAGTGCCTATTTTGCAGATGAGGAAATTGCAGTTAAGAGTAACTTTCCCGGGGGGTCACATATTTGGTTTGCCTGATTCCAAACACCAAGATTTTCCTTCATCAGATTGCCTCTTTGATGGATGGCACTTCCAGGGCAGGGGCTGATACCCCATCAGACTCAGGGCTCCTGTAGGGAAAGAGCTCTGTTTCCTCCAGCCGAGTAGGCATTTGCTCAGAGCGTGACCTCTGTCTCTCTCACTAGACCATGAGCTTCCCAAGGGCAGAGGCTGTGCCTCTCCCATCTGCCTGGGACCCTCCAAAGGTAGGACCTATGTCTCCCCCATCAGACTAGGAATATCCTCTGTAGGCCCTTTTCTCCCTCATCAGCCTGGGATCTCCTTAAGGAGAAGCTCAGTGCCTCCCCCATCAGACTGGGAGCTCCCTGAGGGCAGAGGTGAGTCCGAAGTGTCTCTGTCTCTCTGTGTGCCCTCCACCGCACCCCAGCTCCATCCGGAGGACGCCCTGCCTGTGGCATCCCTGACCCTGGCTGCGTCCTGCACAGGACTCACCCTCAGCCCAAGCAGACGCTGCCAACATGCCTCTAAAGCCACAGTGCACCCCGGGCATTAATTAGTGTTGCTGCTGTTAAGTGTTTCTTCCCATTTATGCAAATCAGAGAGGTAAGAGGCATATAATTAAGTGTTTGTGGTTTAATAGTGTGCAGTAGGAAGGAAGATGAATTTTAATTATTGGCTCCTAATTGATTGGACGGCTTGTTAATATCCTCCTGATGGGTGGTCTGAGCCGGTGCTGCCCACCAACCCAGGCCCAGGTGCCTGCTGACACACCACAGGGCAGCCTAGGCTAACACTCCCTCCGGCAGCCTTCCCACCCGCCCTTGCTCAAGGATCATGCTGGGCATTCCTCTGCCTTTGCCTTTGGAATTCCTATAGAGGCTTGCAATTCCTCTCTCTCTCCCTCTCTGGCTTTTGCAGGGCCCTGAGGCTCGCGTTCAAATCCGCACTGTGCTGCTTGCTTACTGTGTGACCTTGGGCAAGTCACCTCCCCTCTCTGAGCCTTGTGTTCTTCAGGTTAAGTGCTGAAGAGTATGAATGAGGGGCAGTGGGAAATTGTCAGGGTTGGGCAGTTAGGAGAGGATGTTCAGAGCAGGGGAAGTCCTGAAAGATACTTAGCATCTAGAGTTGGCAGAAGAAAGGGCAGCCCCGGAAAAGAGTCTGGAGGAGAGAGGAATGCGGGCAGTTTGGAGAGCTGGGAGATGGGCGCAACCTCAGAGTTAGGGGATGCTGAGGACAATCCCCTCCCACTCATTCCCCAGGGCTCTACTCGGGTGACCCCTCCTCTCAGAACTTCCTCTGCCCCCTGGGATCCCTGGATTGAGGGTCCCTACCCTGGGTTTGGTGGAGGACTGCTGGGTTTGGTGGCTTCTCTGTGACCACCCCCCATCATAGTATCTGTCACTTGGTGCTGTCACTGCACATTTAGCATGCATCCCTCCCCCCCCCACCCCATCAGACTGCGAGCTCCATGGGGGATAGGGCTAGTCTGTTTCTTTGTCCTGTATCCTGGTGTCTAGCACAGTTCTGGGACTCTCTATTCATCCAAGACGAATTTGTCCTGTGAAAGAACGATTAGTAAGTAGGGCCAGGTTCAGGCTGGATCTGTCTTTTGAAGACGTTCCAAGGCAGGTTGCAGTTTAGATTCTGGAGAAGGTAGGTAATAGGGTGCCATGGAGGGCTCCAAACAAGGAGCTGATGAAATGCTGTGATAAATGGCATCTGTGTGAGTCCCCTGTGCCTCCTCTCCCACTCCCCTCCCCTTTGAACATCCAAATCTTGACATGATCCCAGGTCACCAGATGACAAATGTAGAAGCATTTATGGATCTTCTAGGAGGGACAGGGTATGAGCAAGAATTGGGAAGGGTATGGCTAGAGGGAGAGAAGAAATTCCTTCTCACCAGGAATTTCACCAAACTGGCTTGAGGAGCATTATAAACAGGTAGAAAAGCTGCAGCCTGAGTTTTTATTAATGCGCAGACCCATCTCCTCAGGAAACATATTGGAGTTTGAACCTAGCTTTGAGACTTAATCAGCTTTGTAGTCTTTCTGAGCCTCAGGAGACTGAGCTGTAAAATGGGCTCAACCTACTTTACAGGATAGATTGAGAGAATAAATGACAAAGTATTTCAAACAGTCAGCATAGTACTCAGCACATAGTGGGTGTTCAACAAAGGGTAGATATTATATTTATTAAATCTCCCACAATGAGAGAGAGAAGAGGTGAGTGCCGTGTTAACTCCCAGGAGACCCAGCTTTCTCTCCTGGATGCAGCTTCCTGGGGAGAAGCACAGGTGTTTGACTTAAGGCACACGTCTGCCTCTGCCACTTTCTGGCTGGGTGACCTTGCCTAAATGTCCCTCTCTAAGTCATAATTTCTCTATTGGCAAAATGGAAATCATATAGTACGTACTCTCAGGGCCTGGGGAAGTTTGAATGAGGAAACACACGGGAAGCGCCTGGCACTCAGAGTGACGCTGTTCGGCGAGCTGACACCTGCTCCTGTCCTGGTGATTATCACCCACCTACAGGGGAAAAAGCAAGTTGCTTTCCCGCTCTATCCGGGATCACAGGTCCTGCACAGGCGGTCTCGCAGAATCATTGCAAAACCAGCAGAAAGGGTCTATGGGCAATTTTCCTAAACTGTAAAGTGCAAGGCAAATGCAGGCTCGGAGGGTTGGGCTCACAGAGGGTGTGGTGGGTGAGGTCTGTGGGGTGAAGGTGGCCATTTCTATGGGCTGTCTGCACTGGGCCAGGTGGGTGGCGGTTATGACCTCATGTATCCCCTGCACCCATGTGGACACCAGGAAGCAATCATGAGCACAGGAGACCAGCTGCAAAACCTTGGGCCTCTGGGTCTCCCAGGGACTGGTGGGGATGTCTCACGGGCCTGCTGCTGAGCTCAGCAAACTCCTCAACTTCGGGGATGAAGATAAGGAAAGGACTCTGTCCTCCCCGCTCTCAACCTGGCTGCCCTCCTTTTCTCCACCCAGAGTCCCTGTGAGGTCTTCCCAACCCCACTGGGCTGAGGTGGGAGGGACAATCAGCATTTATGGAACACCTGCTGTCTACAGCAGGTCCTCCTCTAAGCACTGCTATCATCCCCAGTTTACAGATGAGGAAACTGAGGTGGATTATGGGAGATGGCACCATGAGTGAATGTCCGAGCTGGGATGCCAGCCCGGGCCCTTGTGACTCCAGCACTGTGTTCTCTCCTTGGGGCCTGCAGACACCCGCTCGATTCCCAGAAGTGTACCCAGGGCACCCAAAGCCTTATTTCCCTTCGTCCCAGCCCACGTTCGTAGGGCTTATTGGGCAGAGGCAGCTGCTCAGAATTCGAGAGCTTCTTCCAAATGCCCCGCCAGCGACAGGAGAACAAACAAATCTGTGCCCTCAGAAATTGCCTGGCTGAGAGACCTGCCAGGCTTTTTAAAGAATAGAAAAGCTAGGAAACAAAGTTAAAAAAAGAAAAACAGGGCTTCCCTGGTGGTGCAGTGGTTGAGAATCTGCCTGCCGATGCAGGGGACACGGGTTCGATCCCTGGTCTGGGAAGATCCCACATGCCACGGAGCAGCTAGGCCCGTGAGCCACAACTACTAAGCCTGCGCGTCTGGAGCCTGTGCTCCACAAGAGAGGCCGCGATAGTGAGAGGCCCGCACACCGCGATGAAGAGTGGTCCCCACTTGCCGCAACTAGAGAAAGCCCTTGCACAGAAACGAAGACCCAACACAGCCATAAATAAACAAACAAACAAACAAATAAAGGAATTCCCTTAAAATATTTAAAAAAAAAAAAAAAAAAAGAAAAACAAAACATTTGTTTGAATGGAAAGCAGATGCCAGACAGATGTGCTCCCAGCTCACACTACAACAGTCTAATGGGGTAGAAAGAGGCTTTGTCCTTGTGTTCAGGGGCCAAATATTTATTAAGCACTTACTGCCGGAGGCAGAGTGATGGGGCCAAAGGCACAGAGACTTTGGAATCAAGCAGATGAAGCAGGCCTGGGTGTGAATCCCAGCGTCTCCTGAGTGCGCTGTGACCTTGGGCGTATCCCTTAACCTCTCTGAGCCTCACCCACCTTATAGGGTTTATTAATATATATTAGGGACATGACATAGGTCCTGGCATATAGTAGGTACTCAATAAATGTTCATTCCATTCCCCTTACTATAGAAGCTTTAGCAAGCTAAGGATATGAAACTTACCAGTATTTGCCCTACTGCCCAGGTGCATAGGAGGGGTTGCTTTCAGGGGAGGATGACAGAAAGTGAGGTCCTGCAGGCAGGAGGGCTATACCCCAGAGGAGTCTTTGGACTTGGTTGGGGGGGGGGGGCGAGACCAAGACAGGAAATGTCAGGGACCTGGGGAGACCCATGATGGTGTCACACTGTAGAAGGGGCCTGTCAGGGCAGTCAGTGGAGGGTGAATTAAAGTTGGTTGGCAGGATGTGGATTTGGGGAGGTTAAATTAGATTCCTGATCGCCCTGGGGTGACTCTTCTAAACTGAAGAGGTCTCCATGGCGGTTTGGGGCACTGCGGCAGAGGCTGGCCCCATGTTCTGGGGTCAGAAGTCCTGAGGCCAAGCTTGGCTCTGCTGGTTGCTAGCTGCTGACCTTGGACGAGACTGCTGCACTTCTCCGAAGCTGTTCCCTCAACTCGAAAGAGACGATCATCACACATCACACTTGTAGGGTTGTTGCCAAAAAAAAAAGAAGTTAAGTGCCGGCAGGTGGTAAGTACTCAGCAAATAGTGATTATTATCCTGTTTTTGGCGTTGAGGTCACAGGAGGAGGTCCAGGAGAGGTGGCAAAAGGAATGAGTGCGAGTGAGAGAGCAGAGGGAAGAGCTGGGTGCAGGATGGGAGGCTAGGTGGATCTGTATCTAAACCTTTGTGTCCTTGACCCTGGGGAGGAGATTCTTTTTTTTTTTTACATCTTTATTGGAGTATAATTGCTTTACAATGGTGTGTTAGTTTCTGCTTTATAACAAAGTGAATCAGTTATACATGCACATATGTTCCCATATCGCTTCCCTCTTGCGTCTCCCTCCCTCCCACCCTCCCTATCCCACCCCTCTAGGCGGTCACAAAGCACTGAGCTGATCTCCCTGTGCTATGCAGCTGCTTCCCACTAGCTATCTATTGTACGTTTGGTAGTGTATATATGTCCATGCCACTCTGTCACTTTGTCACAGCTTACCCTTCCCCCTCCCCATATCCTCAAGTCCATTCTCTAGTAGGTCTGTGTCTTTATTCCTGTCTTACCCCTAGGTTCTTCATGACATTTTTTTTCTTAAATTCCATATATATGTGTTAGCATACAGTATTTGTCTTTCTCTTACTTCACTCTGTATGACAGACTCTAGGTCTATCCACCTCAAATGTGGCACATATATACAATGGAATATTACTCAGCCATAAAAAGAAACGAAATTGAGCTATTTGTAATGAGGAGATTCTTTTTTTTTTTTTTTTTTTTTTTTTTTTTTTTTTTTTTTTTTTTTTTTTTGCGGTATGCGGGCCTCTCACTGTTGTGGCCTCTCCCATTGCGGAGCACAGGCTCCGGATGCGCAGGCCCAGCGGCCATGGCTCACGGGCCCAGCCGCTCCGCGGCATATGGGATCCTCCCAGACCGGGGCACGAACCCGTATCCCCTGCATCGGCAGGCGGACTCTCAACCACTGCGCCACCAGGGAGGCCCAGGAGATTCTTTGATATGGACCTGGCACCTTTACTCAGGGCTGGGGCAGCTTTCTAAGGCTCCGGACAAGCCTCGTTCTTTTCACGCACATTGGCCTAGGTTTCCCCAGCAGGAGGCAAGGCTCCTGAGACAAGCCTATATTTTCCATCCACTCAGCTTTATTTTGAAGACCTGCACTTTGCCAGCTTCTCTCCAAAACACCATTGGTGCAGCCAGCTTTGATGGGTAGAGAAAGGCATCCCCCTCTACTTTGGGGTGGGAGAGGGGAAGGGACAGGGGATGGAAGTGTCCGCCTAGGTCTTCTTTGCCTGTATAACCTGATGACAGCTTGGGGCGCTTCCTGGGTTAAGTATGGAGATCAGACGTCCCACACCCCATATCAGGCTCAGGATCCAACAAGACATGTTTTCCCATTCCTGAACATGTATTTTGTGTGTGAAGAAGGAAATGCGGTGATAGCCATTGTTTATATCAATCCAGTTTAGCTGCTGATTCGGTGAATCACTTTACTGAAAAGAAGTGGAGAACATGAGAAGGACAGACTCTATCCGTATGAGGCCACCCTGTGGCTGGCACATTGAAGGACGACGATGACAATGATAATAGGAGAATGACGTTAGCTCCATCTCTATAGCACCCTGTGTGGGATGTACCATTACTATTCCCTTGATAGGTGAGGAGACCGAGGCACAGACAGGGTGAGTAACTGCCCAAGGTTAAACAGCTAAGAAGTGGCAGAGCTGAGATTTGAATGCAGGTTTGACTGACTCCAGGGCACACGTATTTCCTTCTCTGTCCTCCCTCGCTCCCTTTCTTCCTCCCTCTTTCTTTCCTTTCTTCAATTTCCTTTCTTCTTTCTTTCAGTTGAATACGCCAGATCACCATCTATAGGGTTGTCCAGTTTACACTCCCACCAGCCTTGTTGGAGAGTCCCTCCCTATTCCCCCACAGTCTTGCCAAACAGTCTTGCCAAACATTAGCAAACCTTTGGAAATTTGGTCCCTCTGATAAGTGAAGGATAATATCTCAGTGCAGTTTTATCGTGAATGAGGTTGAGCATCTTTTCATGTGTTTATGAGCCATTTGTATTTCCTTTTTTGGTGAATAGCTATCATTTGCTTTGCCTAGTTTTAATATTAGCTTGTTGGCCTTTTTCTTATTGATTTCTAGGAAATGTTTATATATTAAGGGTAAAATTTATAATAGGAAACTATATTCGTTTGCTAGAGCTGCCATAACAAAATACTATGAACTGGGTGGCTTCAACAACAGAAAATTATTTGCTCACAGTTCTGGAGGCCAGAAGTCCAAGATCAAGGTGTTGGTATGTTTGGTTTCTTCTGAGGTCTCCCTCCTTGGCTTGTAGATGGCTGCCTTCTCCCTGTGTCCTCAAATGGTCTTTCCTCGGTGCACGCACATCCCTGGCATCTCTTGTGTGTCCAAATTTCCTCTTCTCATAAGGACACCAGTCAGAATGGATTAGAACTCACCCTAAAGGCTCTATTTTAACTTAATCACCTCTTTAAAGGTACTGTCTCCAAAATACAGTCACATTTTGATACACTGGGGGTGAGGGCTTCAACATATAAATTTTAAGGGGACACAATTCAGCCCATAACAGTCCCACATATTTTTTTTCACTTTATCTTTTTTTTTTAAAAAAAAGCTTTACTTGTATATTTTTTCTCACTATGTCCTAAAGCCTCCTCAAATCCCCGAATTTGAATATCTACAATCAGGTCTGATCTAGAAGACTGAGTGTTTGTCTTTGCCATGGTCCTCTAATTTGTCTTCTGAGATAGTGCGGTCCAGGGGGAAGGGTGTGGCAGACTTTCGGGTCACTTTTGACCTGGGCTGAAGTCTGGGCACTTTACACAGCAGCAGGGTGACCTTGGGCCAGTCACTCTACCTGGGTTTCAGTTTTGCTTCTATAAATAAAGCTAATAATAGCGAGCTGGCAGGGTGGCTCTGAGGATAAAATGAGGTGATGTCTATAAAACGTCTAGCCCATATCAGGGGCTCAGTGTGCTGTAGCTGTTGTAATTTTCTTTATGAATAACGGCTCATTTATCAAGGCTCCAGGACATGCAGGGCATTAGGGGAGGGGGATGCAGAGGTGAGTGTGTCCAAGGTCTTTGCTCTCAGGTACTCACAGTCTAGAGGGGTGGCTGGTATACCTGCGCCAGGCCCTGCTGTCCTCCAAAGCCAAAATGGGGAAGGGAGGCACTCATGGTTGTGCTGGCACATATCTGAGTCTTGAAAGTGGAAGAGAATTTCTGCAGGTGGCAGGAGCCGGCGGGGGGAGGGCATTGCTCAGGGGAGGGCTCAGTATGCTCAAGGGCAGGGGCAGGAAGCAGAGACCACCTTCATTGGTGGTGTCTCCTTCCATCTGGGGGGTATCTGGAAGGAATGGGAGTGGTTGGAAGTGGGAGGTGGCGTGGAGCATCTGTTGGGGATATAGAACCCCCTGACCTGAAACAAGCAGACCACATGAGTGTTTGCTGGAGCGTGGCCGTGAGAGTGTAAGTGCTCGCAGAGGGAACGAACGGCCACATGAGCAAGCAAAGACAGTCCAAGTTCCACATCAGTGGCCACAGGGTCAATCATAGGCAGCCTGGGGCTGAGACTGAGCTTGCAGAAAGGGAGAGCACAGCCTGGCACAGACCGCTGAGGACCCTGGAGGGATGGGTCTTAAGCCAGAGTAAAGGACCAAAGACATTGCAAGATGGTGAGGACTGGTCCAAGAGCCCCTATTGGCTCCAGGTGGCTCAGCAAGACAACAGAAGGAAAGAACTTCAGTGCCCAGCACTTTATCTCATCTAATTCTTGCTTCAAACCTGCCAAGTGGGACTTCCCTGGTGGCGCAGTGGTTGAGAGTCCGCCTGCCTATGCAGGGGACGCGGGTTCGTGCTCTGGTCCAGGAAGATCCCACGTGCCGCAGAGCGGCTGGGCCCGTGAGCCATGGCCGCTGAGCCTGCGCGTCCGGAGCCTGTGCTCCGCAACGGGAGAGGCCACAGCAGCGAGAGGCCCGCGTACCGCAAAACAAAAACAAAACCAAAAACCCTGCCAAGTGCTTATTATTGACCCCATTGTACCAGGGAGGAAACTGAGGCTCCAAAAGGTGAAACAGTTTTCCCACAGTTGAATTAGGGACTGGGTGGAGGAGCTAGGCTTAGGACCCAGGGTGCCTACGTTCCTCTCCGTGCACCCTCGTGCTGGTTGGAAAGAGTCTCAGATGGGGGTCGTTCTAGCGAAATCCATCCCCGTGTCAGGGTTCAGTGCCCTCCAACCATCTGCATTGCCGAATCCCCTCCTTTCCCACAGAGCGTGGACTTGGCAGAGCCAGCGTGGGGGTACCGGTGTGCCTTCTCTGATTCCTTTCTTAGGAGAAAAGGACACCTTCCTTTCCATCTGTTGCTGGAACATCATTTAGTACCTTCACCCTCTTGTTTTTTTTTTTTTTTTTTTTTGCGTTACGCGGGCCTCTCACTGTTGTGGCCTCTCCCGTTGCGGAGCACAGGCTCTGGACATGCAGGCTCAGCGGCCATGGCTCACGGGCCCAGCCGCTCCGCGGCATGTGGGATCTTCCCGGACCGGGGCATGAACCCGTGTCCCCTGCATCGGCAGGCGGACTCTCAACCACTGCACCACCAGGGAAGCCCCTCCTTCTTTCTCTAATTCAGTCTTTTCTCAAACTACTCTTTCGTGTTTCGGAGGGGCACAGGATGGCAGAGGAGAGGCATTGCCTTATATGGGAATTAACCTACCATGTGCCAGGCACTCTACAGGTATGCTCATATCAGATCCACAGTAGTAAAAGCTTGCCCATTTATAGCTGAAGAAACCAGTCACAGGCCCAAGGTCACCCAGCTGGTAAGTGACAAAGTTGGGATTTGAACCCTTCCTCTGTGCCTTGCGTAGAGGTCATCTGCAAGAAGCTTGAGGCTCTGGGGCAGGAGCTGGGGCGGGGGGCAGGGACTGGTGCTGGGGGACAACTCCGAGGGGCCTAGGAGCCCAGTAGATGTTATAAAAATGGCGATGAGAGAGCAGGGGAGCGAGGGCTCCCGAGCTTTTCTCTGGGTTTGCAGGCGAGGGTACCGGGGTGCTCACCTGGGCGGTGCATTCACGTAGGAGCAAATGGACAGTGTTTGTATTTAATGAGCAAGGATGCTGTGGGGGGAATTGCTGTTTACTCAGTGATTCTCCCCATCCTCACGCAGCTGGGGTCTCAGGACCCAGGTAGGGCCCTGATGGCCCAAGCAGGGCCACCCTACGCCCGAGCTCAGGTTCCCACGGGCAGGACTCACACCAAGGCATGTTCTCAGACACACGTAGAGTGTGCCTGGTCCAGTGTTAGGTCCTGGGGGTGGGAAAGAGCAGAGAATCGTGCAATCAAATCGCCTTGCTTGGGGAATTCTATTTTTTTGCTCCGCAGCAGCTAAAGGCAGCACAGGCAATATTTCTTCCTTCTTCTTTTCCTCTGATCCTCCTCCTCCCTTTGCAATGCTGATCAAGATGCCAGCCATTATGCAGGGATCTCCTGCTCTTTCCGATTTACAAAGGCAGCCCAGGGGTGCAAGAGCTAATTCCATTTTGTCATGAGACCTCAGGGAAATCATACCCTTCCTCTGCTGCTTCCCCCAGTCTGAGGACCATGGCACAGGTGGCCAAGTTAGCGAGCACTTTTGCTTGCGGCTGGAGCCCCGGCTTCCCCCCAGCGCAGGGTAAGGAGTTTTCCCGGGCAGTTAGTTATGCCTGATTAATAAAACTGGAAGATGAGCTTATTGCCAACTGCTTGTCGGGTAGGGAGAGCGAGCTTTCAAATCACAGAGTCCTGGGGATGGGGAAAGGATTGGAAATGGGGTTCCTGGTACTAGATAGTTTGGGGTCCACATGTGGGTGCTTGGTGCTGGAGATTAGCTGCCAGTCTGGTGGGGGTGGCAGGCGAATCTGAAAATGTGTGGGCTCTAAGCCAGGAGTGGGACAGGGTCTTTACGAGTGGGGGTTGGGGGGTATGTTACTCTGCAGGAGATGGAATCAGGAGGGGTTCGATCAAGCAGCCGTGCCAATAAGACATCGAGGGAGTGGTTATGGGAACAGGCTTTGTGTTGAAACCCAGGTTCTGTCACAACCCCCAGCATACAGTAGGCACCTGGTGAGTGGTAGTGCTGATGCTGGAGAAGGTAGGGAAAGGCATTCCAGTTAGAAGGAACAGCATGGGCAAAGGCATACCTGAACCTAGATGCTGCATTTGGGGAATCCTACACAGGTTTAAAGGATGCAATGGCAGGGGACAAGGCAGGGAGGTGAGGTGAGAAGAGGCTCTTGGGGACCAGGCATCTAGATGAGCAATGAGGTCTTATGTTATTGGCAAAAGGGAGACAACGACCATTTGTGAGTAGGGATTCTAGAATAAGACAGATCCGTGGCTCCTGAATCCTTGCTGGCTGGCTACAAAAGACCCACTTGGGGTGAGACATAAAAATACAGAATCCAGAGTCTCACTTCTAAAGAGTCTGATTCAATAGATAGAGAAACCTCCTATGTATCAAATGGCTTTTACTTGCTTGGTTTTATTCTATGGGCTTTACTTTTTTTTAACCTCATATAATCATTATAACAATGCTATTGAGGTAGGTACTGTTATTATTCCCATTTTACAGGTGTGGAAAGTGAGGCACAGAGAGATTAGTAACTTGCTCATGGTTCCACAGCAGCAATTGCCAGGATCGGGATTCAAACCCAGGCTGCCTGACTCCAGAGCCCATGATTTTAACCACACGGCTACTCTAGCTCTCATGTAACCTAGGGAAATCTTATTTACTGGCTTCACCCACCCATGATAATTCTGACAGGCTGCAGACTTGGACCCCATTGGCATTGTCTATGAGTGTCCTTGCATTCAGAGAGGGGAGAGGACGGAGTAGGTAGCACCATCAGGAAGGGCTTCCTGGAGGAGGTTGACTTAAGGGTGCCAGGCTCGGGTGGATGCAGGGAATCAGGGAGGAGGGCATTCTGGGTAAGAGGCAGAACATGAACCAAAGCCAGGGGAGGACAGAGATGCAGGCCAATGGGGAGGAAGACCCTGGAGAGGTGAGGCTGGGTGCATAGAGAGGACTTGAAAGGCTCTGGAGAGATTTTTGTCCACAAGTAGCATGAGGAGGAGAAACTGGGTTCTAGGCCCTCAAGACCCCTTCTGTTCCAGAACCTCCCCAGGCTCAGGGAGAATCTGTCCCTGGTACAAAAACCAGTCCGAAAAAGGAACACCCATCGCTTTATTTAGAAACAATTCTCTCCACCAAAGACTCATCGGTAGGGCTGTCCAGACTCCCTCTAGTCAGGGGCCTGTGGGACAGGGTGAAGGAACTGAGGCTTTTACAGTTAAGTGGAGGGGAAATCACTTTCCTCTCTGCTCTGGACCAGGAAGCACCTGATGGTCTGTGAATTCCCAGCAAGGGTAAAAATAATAATGGATAAGGTAATAGCCATGCTGAGCACAGTGCTTAAGAGTCCAGTCCTCAGAAATGGAAAGTTCTTGCTCTGGCTCTGCCACTCACTAGCCATGTTCCAGTGACTTTTCCTCTCTGAGCCTTGGTTTCCTCTGCTGCAAAATGGGAATTCATATTTCCTGGTAGGGTTAAAGGATGCACCATGTACATCATAAACACTCAATAAACTAAAGCCATTACTGTGATTTCTTGTCACAAACTCTCTTGGTCATGTACCTAACGATCATCCTTGCTTATTTTTCCTTTCTAACAAGAGCTTAATATTGTGCAGGAATTCACCTTCCTCCATGTGGACATGGGAGGTGGCACCACCTCCAGCCCCAAGGACTGAGTCACGATTGGTCTAAGGCTAAGCCAATCTCAGCTATCCCATTCCCTCTGCTGGTGACTGGTGGAGTCATGGGCACTTGACACAGTTCTGACCAATGAGAGGATGTCTGCAAGGGGGCTTCTGGGAAAAGTTTATGGAAAGAAAGTTTGAAAAGAAGCACATGGAAAGAAATGATCCCTCTTCTTCCCAAGGCAGAGTTGTGTCCGCAGTTGATGGCAGGATTCACTGCAGCCATCTTGCAGTCATGAGGGGAACTAGGCTGACAGGCTGAAGAGGGCAGCAAAGAAAGATAGATAAGACTTGGAAGCTGGTGAAGGCCTGGGCTACTGAATTAACCAGCCCTAGAATTCCCCTAGCTCAGGCCTTCTTATGTGAGATAATACATTTTCAATATTGTTTTAGCCAACTTGACGTTTCTTGTTACCTGAGCTGGAGGTATCTACCTAACACCTGTGTTAAATAATTAAAGTTTATTCGGCACCTAAGTGGCCCAGAGCAAGGCACTTATGTACATAACATCTCATGTTATCCTCACAATAATACAACAAAATAGGTATCCCCATTTGCCTTCGTCTGCTTGGGCTGCCATAATGAAATGCCACAGACTGGGTGGCTTTAGCAACAGATAGTTATTTTCTCACAGTCTGGAGGCTGGAAGGTCAGGATGCCAGTGTGGTCCATTTCTGCTGAGGACTTGCTTCCTGGATTGTAAAGAGCCACCTTCTCGGTGTATGCTCACGTGCCCTTTCCTCGGTACATGTTTGTGGATGGAGAAAGAAAGAGAAATCTCTTTTTCTTCTTCTTCTAATCCTATTGGTTTGGGACCCCACCCTTCTGATCTCCTTTAACCTTACTTCCTTAATTACCTGCTAAAAATCCTGTCTCTGAATATAGTCACACTGGGGGTTAGGGCTTTAATGTGTGAATTCAGGGGAACACAATTCAGTCCACAGCACCATTATGCACACAAGAACATTTAGGTTCATACAGGTGAGGTGGTCCAAAGTCACACAGCTTGCAAGGGGAAAGAGCTGGGCTTTGAACGTAAACCTGTCTGAATTCCAAGGTAGGTGTTGTCTGTACCAGTCAAGTGCCTTTGAGGGGGCTGGGGGTCTGTGTGTGTCTTGACCCACGAGTCATCCCACTCTGAGATACAATGGATTTACTTATTTTCCTTATTTTTTAAATCAGCTTCAGTGGAGGTATAAGTTACCTACTAAAAGAAGTCACCAACTTGAACTGTCCAGTTAGAGGAATTTTGACAAGCATTTGCAGTTGTGTAAACGCCACCACAATCAAGATACAGAACACATACATCACCCCCCCCGACACACGCACACACACACACACACCGTCCCTTCATTCCCAGCCTTAGGCCCAGACAACCACTGATCTGCTTTCAGTTACCGTAATTTGGCCTTTTCTAGAATTTCATGTAAATGGAACCACAGTTTGTGTCTCCTGGGTCTGGTGTCTTTCACTCAGCATAATGCTTTTGCAATTTACCCATGTGGTTCCATGTATCAACAGCTCATTCATTTTTATTGCTGAGTAGTATTTTATTATAAGGATCCACCAGCTCTGGGTTTATTTGAATATAAAAATAACGCCTTTCATCCATGGATGCTCCAGGCAGCTCAGCCCCATTTGTCCTGTGGCTTCTTGGATACCGCTCTCCACCGAGTTCCTGTAGGGAATACACATCACAGGAAGAAAGGCCCGGGGGCAATGGGGTCTGAGCAGCTCTCCATCGGCTCTGCTGAGGTCCTAAGTCTAAACATCTCTAGTTCCCTGGTATCACCAGTGAGCCCCTGAGACTCTCCAGGGAAGGGATTCCACATGTCCTCCCAATCCTTGTAGTCAGGGTTTAAGCATCTTCACAGATGGGCAGTTCTTCTTTTATCTGGTCCCAAACCTTCCTGCTTCATTACTATGCTTCCTGCTGCTGATGAAATGGAAGCTTTGAAGTGACGGAAATGTACAGTTCTGAAGGCAGGAGAAGAACTGATAAGAAGACCCAGCAGTCCCTCCCCACGTCCCTGGTTATATAAAAAGCTGTTTAATAGTGTACAGATGCTGGTGGTACCCACTCATACCCCTCGCTCAGGCTCTGTTCACATCAGAGTGCGCCGGCCACTTTTCACCTGCCAGCTCCTGCATTTCTTTGCCGAAGGGCTATCTTTGCCTGCAGGACCTATTTTGCCCAGCCCAGCCCTGTCTGCTTCTCCCCTCGGGCAGGATAACTCTGAGGCTTCTGTTCACACCAGCTCCCAGAGTTCTCCCAGGGGACTGAGCCCCAGTCGCCCTCCAAAGTAAGCCGCCTGATAACACACTTCGGCTTCTCCAGGCTTCTGACAGTGGTCCTTGGAGTTGTGCCCCCCCCCCCCGAAATAAACTGCATGCATGCAAATCCTTGACCTGGTTCTGCTTCTGGGGACCACGTATTGAGCAATTAGGGTCTGTGAGGCTCTGGGCTAGATGCTTTCTGTGTTATTCTTATCACTGAGTCCCCTGAGGTGGGACCCATGCCTTCACCGTCATTTTGCAGATGACGTAACTGAGGCCCAGAGAGGGTGAGTGACTTGTCCCAAGTCAAGTGGCCAACCCAGGTCTCTACCTCCCAGCACTTACCCCACATCCTGCCCCTCAATATCTGTGTGAGTTTGAGAGAAGCTCTCTATCTTGGGTGCCCATAGACTGGGATGCTGTCCCAGCTCAGCCACAGATGTACTGTGTGGCCTCAGGCAAGTCACTTGCCCTTTCTGGCCTCTATTTCTCCATTAGAGTCTGGAGGGATTGGATTGCTTGATGTAAACAGGCCCTTCTAGCTCTGACACTTGGTGAAATCTAAGGTTGAAGAAGGTGATTTTAGGACAAATAATGGGCCCCCCTGTTTCACCCAGTGTGGAGTCAATGTGTAGAGTCAGCCCCTGTAGAAGAGAAAGAGTCTTCGAAGGGTTCAGGGGAAGTTGGCCATGAAGTAACAAAGCAGCCCCTTAGAGAGACAATGGGGGTGGGAGGCTGGGGAGGGCAAGGTAGACGTCCAAGGTTAAGGGCAGGAGAGTCAGCCTGGATCTCTCCCTCTTGGCTGGAGGTGTCCTGGGGAGAAGCTGGGGGAGGCTCCCTCGGTTTGATCCCTTATGTCGGGTCCCCTGAGCAGAGGCTGCTCCAAATCCTGCTTCCCGAGAGGGCCCACTCTCCAAGGGTCGCTTCTCGCCCAGCCCCTCACCCAGGACAAAGGAGGGGTGGATGCGGTGGAGGGAGGGCTGAGGAGCCCGTGCCGTGTCCCCTCCATGTCTGAAGGCAGAGAGCAGGGCAGAGGGAAGAGCCAGGTGAATTATGCATGCGCCTGTTAATCACACCCTGATTAAAATGATTGTGCTAATAGTAATTCTCCCAGCCCTCTCGGAGGAGAGGCACATGGGCCTCTGGTGGAGGCCAGTGCTCGTTCCTCGTTCCCCGTTCCCGGTGCTAGATCATGCCCAGTGGACTGGCGTGTTTGTAGGGTGCTGGCTCTCTGCCAGTCCCTGTGCACCCCTGGTGTAGGCTTATCCCCCTGGGTGTGTGCCCCCGTCTTGTGGAGCAGGAAGGACCCCATGACTGGCCTGGATTTCTGAACCTGCAGAATGAGGCTCAGAGATGTCAAAGGACTTAACTATGGACACACAGCAATGAGCCTGGTTAGGAACCAGGCTTCCTGCTCCCTGGGCCATGGGCTGTGTCTGGAGGGGGAGGACAAAAGGAGGATTTGGAAGGCAGTGTCACATGGGGCAGAGACCTTAAAAGAGACAGAGCTCTTCATTTGGCCAAATAAAGGCCAGAGGGGCGTTGGGCTCATCCTCAGCCTACAAATAACTGAGCTGTGAACACTAGACCCCTGGAGCTTCAGTTTTTAGACACCTGGAGGCCTCGTGGCAAAGGGAAGGGAAGAGCATGGACTCTGGAGCCAAAGAGACCTGGATTCCAGCCTGGCCTTCACCAGGCTCTACATGGGTGATCTTGACAGTGACTGGTTCTACCGCTCTGAGCCTTAGAGGCCCCATCTGGAAAATGGGGCAATGATGCCCACCCCCCAGAACTGTTGTTGAGATTGAGGGTTACGGTGTAAGTAGGGTACCTCATGGCACACAGTAGATGCTCCCAGGAATGAATTTCCCAAGGAGAAACGCTTTATTCCATTGAGGTGGAGAGTCTCCTTGTACTGGGGTTTAGGAGTATTTCCCAGCCCCCGTCTTTCTCCCCTCCCCACACTTCGCCACACCAGCTCAGCAGGGCTTTCCTTCTCTTCCTGGGTGAGGTAGGAAGAGTTCCTTGGTCCCAGTAGAGGATTTAAAACACAGAGCAATTCCCCAAGGAAACAATTTCCGATCCTGGGCAGCCACCATTACAGATAAAAACTTTGTCAGCTACACCCAGCATGCAGGGGGCTTGGGGGCTACCCTGGGGCTCCAACGACCACCAATAATGACAGCAATGCAGCTACAATATTAGCGGTGATGATACCAGAGCCACGCGCACGTCTTATTGAGCGCTTATTGGCTGTGAGCACTTGAAGTGCGTTACATCCTTTAATTTTTCTAGACTCATTTGAAGTTGGCAGGTATTTTTCTTCCCCCTTTCAGAGATGAGGAAGCAGAGCGGGTCGATGACTTGCTGAAGTGTGCCAGCCTCACAGGCTGTGCCTTTCTCCACGACTTTTTTATCGCACCCACTGACACTGCTTCTCTGGGAAGATTTATTACCTGATTCAAGGAGCTGACTTGTAAGTGAACTTTCAGGACAGACCCTTCCATAAACTAAGGATGCCACGGACTCTGGAGGCCTGGAGGATCAAGAGCCAGCAGTAATCCAATCAGTGGGCACATTCTCAAGGGTCCAAGCCACAGGGCAGGAGGTCCAGTGCTCAAGATTTTTGCCTCTGCCCAGAAAAGTCCGTACAGAGCTCTGAGCACGTGCCCAGAGATGGTGGGCAAGAACTGTGTGTGTGTGTGTGTGTGTGTGTGTGTGTATTTCTCTAAGTTTTTTTTTTCCAGCTGATTACTGCCTTGCCCCGTCCCCTCATCTCTGTTCACAAAAACACTTACTGATGTGGTCTGCACTTTGCTAATTTGCATGAGTTTGCACAGTGCCGGAGGAATGATTGACTGTCTTACTCCTGTCTCGTCATCACTCAAGCTGGGAATTTCCTCCATTTAGAGCAATGACCCTGTGCATGGGAGGATGCCTGGGTCTTAGAGGCTGAACTGGGGAGGTGGCATATGTACTTTTAAGAGCAATGTCTAATATGCCCATTGTCTTCAAAGTATACCCTATAGCAAACCAAGCTTCTTGGTGGGTGGAGAAGGGATTAAAAATATGAATTTGGGGCTTCCCTGGTGGCGCAGTGGTTGAGAGTCTGCCTGCCGATGCAGGAGACACGGGTTCGTGCCCCGGTCCGGGAAGATCCCACATGCCGCGGAGCGGCTGGGCCCGTGAGCCATGGCCGCTGAGCCTGCGCGTCCGGAGCCTGTGCTCCACAGCGGGAGAGGCCACAACAGTGAAAGGCCCGCGTACCGCAAAAAAAACAAAAAACAAAAAACAAAAAAATCTGAATTTGAACCTCCTGGGAGTTGAATGGAGAGTCTCTGAGGTCAGTGGGTTTACCTAAAGGGGCAGGGGTTGAGGCTGGGGAGCCTCCCAGTCAACATGCCGGGATTGCAGGGTGGTGGGTTGTGAAGGTAGCCACGATGGGACACGTTTTGTTTTGTCAACTCTCGTTGGCTGGTGCTGATGCGATCACTGAGATTTCAATCAGCTGTAACAGACATAACCTTGAAGTGTGAGGTTTTCGGGAAAGAGAAGAAAAGAAGGCATTGAGAGAGAGAGAGGGAGATGGAGGCTGGAAGGAGACAGTAAGGAGGATGTCTCCTGAACACCTGGTGTGTCAATTACCCATCCATTTGTTGCTGACCAGCTGTAGGTCAGCCCAAAGATGCTACAGTCAGGTGTTGCCCAGGTCATCTTATAACCCCCTTAATAACCTTTGTGAGCAAGCTGTATTTCCTCCGTTTTACAGATGAGGAAGTGGAATCTTACAGATGTCTCTTGGCGACCAAAAGGGAACTCAGGTTTCAGCCCCACCTCTGTCTTCCTGAGTTCAAATACCGGATCCTACTCTTACTAGCACGTGATCTCAGACAAGTTATCTAACCTCATGTTGCCTCCATTTCCTCATCTGTGAAGTGGGGACAATACTACAGAACTCACTGGGGTTGTGTGAGCATTAAATGTGTTAATATATGTAAAATACTTAGAACTGTGCCAGGTGCATATTAAATTCTGTACAAGTATTAACTATTATTCTATTATTGTTATTCTATGTGTGCAGTTTATTTAACACCACGTGGAATGTCCTTTTCCTCTCTTCTTCTCCCCAGTCCCCCCTTCCTGACAGCTCCCTCTCCCTTTTAGAGTTAAGTCCTGGTGTCAGCTTCCCCAGCGAGCCAGAGATGTGGGTGCCTCCCCACCTCGCAGCCTGGGGGGTTGGCTCCTGGGGGACAGATCCGTCCATGTTACCCAGGCCCCTCGTAGCAGGAGGAGCGGTGTGGGTGATGGGGGCAGGGATGCAGATGCCCCCACCCCCCGCCCTTCTCTCTGAGAATCTGAGGGCATAAGTTAGATAACCGTGACATCTGTTTTAAATTAGCCTTCAGAAGCCTCCGACAGCTGAGAAATTATTTAACAGGGAAAGGATTGAGTACATGAATAAATATTAATATTAAATCACTGCTTCTCTAGATTTAAAGAGAAGGAAGGGGGACTCAGCAAGAAATGGAGGCAGCCGCTCTCTCAGAGATGCCCCTGCGTATGGTTTGGAGAAGTGAAACACAGGAGCAAGGGTCGGAGCAGCAGCAGCCATCGGTCACCCGTTCTTGCCCAAGCCGGGCAGGGGCTCCAGCTGTCAGGGAGCTGGACAGGTGGCAGGGGCTCATGGCAGCTCAACAGGTAGCTCGTTTGAACTCCAGCCTTCCCTGACTGAGGTCCTGGAGGCACCAGGGGCCACTCACGGGCAGCTGAAGCATCCCCCTACTCCTCAGAGGGGGGACCACACTGATGCATGGGTCTAGCACGACTGTCCCTGTGACCCCCTTCCTCAATGTGGAAGTATTAAAATGTCTATTTTATGACCACACTGGGATAAAAGCTAATACAATCCAGGCTGGATTCAAGATTTTATATTCATGATTGTTACATTCTTTTTCCCCCTGATTGTAAAAGGAATCAAAATGAGAATATTTTGTGGGCCCTGGGCACTGTGCCTACTGGCCCGGATGGATGAATCGGTTCGCCCTGCCTGGGGTGGGGACTGCTGATTGACCTGGGGAAGCCGGGACTGGTGAAGAGGGGCCGTCCTGGGGGTGAGGGTCCTTAGGGTTGTGAGGATTTGGAAGCTAGGACCCCATCTCTCAGGCCCAGATCAAATATCATATTTATATTAAGGAATAATAATAAATTAATAGCAATAATAATGATGACAGTAACAAGTAATTCACTCAGCTTTAGCTGCCCTGACTTCCTTGGCGCCCTAGAACTGCCAACGATGCTGCAGACTCGGGGCCTTGGTGTTTCTCTCCCTTCACCTGGAACCCTCTTGCCCAGCATCCACGTGCCTTGCTCCCTCACCTCCTTTGGGTGATCTCTTCTGTAATGTCACCACCCCTAGTGGGGTCCTTCCTGACCTTTCTATCCTAATAACCCCTCCCACCCTTTCACTCTCTGTCTCCTTACCCTGCTTAATTTTCTCCGTTGCTTATCACTTCTTAATATCACATTATGTGACAACTAGAAACATATGATACGATATTTACCATATATAGTATATGTTGTCGATGTGTACCTGGTTGTGGTCTGCTAGACTATAAGCTCCACGAGGGTAGGGACTGCGTGTCACTCATCCCTGTGTCCTTAGCATCAAGGACAGTGCCTGGCATCCAGTGTATGCTCACTAAGTATTTGTTGCGTGAATGAATGAATGGTACATTTCCGGCACGTGGTAGGTACAGCAGTCATGGTACCTGGCATGCTGGCTTGAGTCCTCACCACTCCTCATGAGGAAGTATCACCTCGCCAGGGATGTGAGGTCTGGAAAGATGGACGGGCGTGCCCCAGAGTAACACGGCTAGTAGATCAACAGCATCACTCGATAAAACAAAGTGTGGAAAAGTCCGAGGTGTGGGCCAAGAAGGGGTCTGGAAGGTGCAGGCAAGGAGGGCGTAAGGCAAGGAGGGGGCGGGGATTTGGTTTCCCCTCCCAGGCCACGTTCAAGCACTCCAGCTCCTGTCTGCTCTGGAGCCTTCTAGGCTCTGTTTTGGAAGTTCAGGTCCCTGGTTGAAGCACCCGCCCCCTGCAACCTGTGCGGATCTCCTGTGCTTCCGGGCTCAGTCTCCCCACCTGGGATTCCTGCACCCAGCAGGAGCTCAGCTCTGCCCTCTGCTGGAGCTCAGGCTCCTCCCCAGGGAAGGGGAGGCGCCTTCCTCAGCTCTGGTCCCCCTCCTGATCCCTTCTCCGGGCCCTGACGCCTGCAGGGGCTGGTGGACCCTGAGTCACCAAGCGAACATGTTCTGGCACCATTTAGCACCTCCTGGTACTTCCGAAGCCCCATCCTACACATCGCAGTGAGTATGCTGCTCTGGCAAACACCAAACAGACGTCAGCTCCAGCCCCGCTCAGCTTCTTGTCTGATTGTGGCGGTGATATTGATGTGACGGGTGCTTTTAGTTAGAGGACCATGTGCGCTGACCCAAACGCCATTTGGGCCCAGAATTTTCTGGCTGGAGCAGCGCAAACTCTGCGTGTGATGATGACAATAAGGACCTTTGGGTTATGGTGCGGATTAGATGGATGACACAGGAATCTCTCAGAGGGCAGGGTCAGCCAGTGATCCGCCCTCCATCGCAAGCCCCTCCCTGCTCCCGAGGCCCCACTGTGCCCTGGAAAGCTGCCCTCCACCCCATTAAGGCAGAATGTCAGCTTGTTCTCTCTTGAATTCGTCCTCCAAGTATTTGCAGAGGTTGGTGGTAGGGGAAGCCTTCTGAAGACACTGACCTTCCCCACCCCACCCCGACCCAGGGGCATGTCTGGCCTGGCAGCATCTCTGAGCCACCTGGGCTGGGTCCTTGGGCCCAGGAAGCATCTAGGCCAGTGTGAAGGCCCCTGTTAAGCACATCTTGAACCCACTGCTGTCATTAGACCAGACATGGAGCGTGATGGAGACTTAGGTTCATTTGGTGTCTGGTGAGCTCAGCTATAAATAAGGAAAGTGGATTCAGAGAAGTTCAGAAACTTGCCCAAAGTTTCCCAGCTGGAAAGTTCCAGAACTGGATTGAGATGCAGATATCTGGACATCTGCCTACGCCAGGCACCTCATTGGTTATCCTTTAGGTTGGGTCTGAACCCTGTCTTGATGGGGACAAAGCCTTGAACCTCCGGCAGGACACACTTCCTTTCCATCAGAAAGTGGAAGGCTCACCACAATTTCCGGAAGGTGTCTCGTCTCTCAAGGGTAACTTGATACTACTTTTCCTGAGCCCATGGCCTGGGCCCTGTCCGCCTGTTGCAGGCCATCACAGAACCCCGGTCCTTTCTCTTGGAGCAGGTCCAAAGCTGGAACTAGGTAACCTGTGAGTCTCATGAGAAAAAAGGCTCTGTGTCTGTCTTGGTAACCACTGTTGCATGAATAAATGAATGAATGCATGGATGAATGAATGAATGAAAATGAGACCCATTCCTGAATTCCATTCTCTCACCCCACCCCAAGCTGTCCCCTTGTTTACTGCCAGGGAGGGGGCATCAGTACAAATAGGTGGCTTTGGGACCAATGTGCCAAATGGGGTTGGAGGGCTTTCCACCTGGGGAAATTGCCCATGGATTCCACCCCTGTGTCCATCCACTTGACCCGGGCTCTGGGCCCCCATGCCCTCATCTCTTGTTCCCCTGATGAATCACTTGAGTCCCTGTGATCCAGCCGCCATCACTGTCCTTATCCTGCAGACACGACATCACCCTTCTTCACCCGCTGCAAAAGGGAGGCTCAAGCATTACAGGAAGCCACCCCTGCCCTCCCTGCCGGGCTGCCCTTGCCTCGGTAATATCTTTTTTCTAATAGAGTAACCTGAACCCTGTGTGCTGTTCTAAAAGCAGCCTCAGAGGCCCCTGCGAGAGGTGGCTGGGTAATTGCCCAGGCTGAGGCATGATCTTACCTTACACTCGGTGTCAGAACCTGCTGCCTAGTCTGAGGATCCTGCTGGGGTGGTGGATGGAGCACTAAGCTAGGAGTCAAGTGGCCCGGCTCTACCACTACCTCCTCTCGGAGACTCAGTTTCCCCGTTGAAAATAAAATAAAGGGGCTTCATTCCACGAACTTTGCAGTACCATCTATCTCTGAGATTTGGGAATTCTCTCTTCCCCGTTAAGGTAAACCTGATGAGAACAGGCCATATCTGTGAATCGGTGAATTTTATTTTATGTTAAGTTATACCTCAATATAGCTGGCAAAAAATGAATGTGCGTGAGCAAGACATATGTCCATCAAAAGAATATTCTAGGAATAATAAGAATCTTGTGCATATGGTACCAATGGGCGTGAGATCAGAGATGAGCCTGGAAAGTTGGCATAAGCCCCATGCTGGAGGGCCTTGAGCAGCATTCAAATATCATGAGATACGCAATAGCTATCACTGTGTAACAACCAACCCCAAACTTAGTGGCTTAAAACAATCATTTACCCTCATGACCATGGGTCTGTGGTTGGCTGGGGGTTGGCTGATCTGCTCTGGGCTCAGTTGGGCAGTTTCGTTTAAGCTATGAGTCCAGCTGGGCTTGGCTGTGGGTTGCAAGTTGAGTTCAATTCTGTCTCATGTGTGTTCGCTCTGGGGTCCCCAGCTGAGAGAACAGCGGCTCCAGAGGAAAGCTCTTCTCAAGGAGACTCTGCCTTCTCCTCGGATTTCTGCCAATCCAAGGGGCAAATCCCACTGTTCAGGCCCCTTTCAAGCTTCTCCTGGCATCTATCACCCCATAGGCCAAAACCAGCCACAGGACCGTGCCCTAGACGGGTGGGGTGGGGAGTATTAGTTCTGCCCGCAGAGAAAGGGAGGAAGGATGGGTATTTGCCGAACAATAGTCCAAGTGATCACAAGGTTATTTGGCGTGAGAGTTAAGAGTCAGGCCAGGGCTTCCCTGGTGGCACAGTGGTTGAGAGTCCGCCTGCTGATGCAGGGGACACGGGTTCGTGCCCCGGTCCGGGCAGATCCCACATGCCGCGGAGCGGCTGGGCCTGTGAGCCATGGCCGCTGAGCCTGCGCGTCCGGAGCCTGTGCTCCGCAACGGGAGAGGCCACAACAGTAAGAGTCCCGCGTACAGCAAAAAAAAAAAAAAAAGAGTCAGGCCAACGTGGGTTCACCTTCTGATACTCATCAACCTCGTGACCCTCTCTGTTCCTCAATTTTCCATCTGAAAAGCAGAGAGCATCAGGCATAGCCCGTCAAATTACATCAGGTCGGGCTTCACACAGAACGAGCACCTATGTCAGCCATTGCTTCAAAGACGCCGAGAGATATTCCAGTTTCATCTTTGTCATCATCCCTGGTTCCCCTCCCCCTTATTTCCTTCTTCTGGACCAAATCACCCCACTCGCCCCCTCCCCAGGGTTGCCACTCTCTTCAAATATTTGGAAACATCCCCGAAGTCCCCAGTCTTTGGTCGTGGTTCGGCCAAGCTACACGGATTGAGTGTCTTTAATCTTTCCTCGTAAATTAATCCTTCTGAACCTTTAATCATTTTCCTCGAACGAGACTCAAATGAGACACATCTCTGGGCTCCCACCATACACAGGTGGCAGCCTGGTGACAGGCTGTCATGATCACAGGGTTCTTGTCCTGCAGGGAAGGCACAGCAAGCTGCCCCAGAGATAAGGAGATCCGGGCATTGGAAACCTGACCCTAAACCAGAAGCCAGCCCAAGTATTTGCTGGTGTCCTGCCCACAGGTGGAAGGACCTGTGTGTTTTCTGCAAGGCGGATGGGTGGTCGGACGCGTGTGTGCTCCCTCACCCAGCCCCTCTGTGGCAGCTGGCCACCCTTTATCCCTTATATGGATGTATGTCCTGTCTTGTACACAATGGGGTTAATCCTCCATCTGAATTCTAAGAGATGAGAACCCATCCATTTGTACAGTTCCAAAGTCTGGGGTGGTCCCACCTCCCTGGCTCACCCTTGTGGGAAGGAGCAAGGCGTCCCCACAGACTGGAAAATAAGTGGGATGAATAGGCCCACCTGGGGGCTGCACCCATGATCTGGGACTCACAGAATGCCAGGTACATGCTGTGCTCATCCTTCTGTCAATCTCTAGGATGTAGGTTTACAAGTTGGCTGCTTATTTCTATGACCTTCTAGGAAATATTCCCCAGACTGAGCTTTGAAATGGTTTCTAAATATAAAAGTCAATGATCTAGAGAAACACAGAAACAAAGCATGTTCCAGACCCGAGTTCCACCAGGCAGCAGGATCTACGTGGATTTGTAATTCCTAACGGCATTTCTCAGGCATTTAACTCACAGGTTGTGTCGCCCACTGACAGCTGAAGTATTGTTACACAGACACTGAGCAGATCTGAGCTGCATTCCTCCTTCCTAACTGGGAGGATATATAATCTGGTGGCTAAAGATAGATTTTGGCGTGAGGTTTCCTGGGTCAGGATCCCAGTCCCCCCACTTACTAGCTACGTGACCTTGGGCAAGTCACGCTGTCACTCTGCGCCTCCATTTCCCCCTCTGAAAAATGGGCATAACAATAACACCTATCTCATAGAGTTGCTATAAGGGTGAATACATCAAAATGTCTAAAAGTGCCTCTGAGAGTACCAGGCACAGAACAAGCGCTCGGTATGCATTTGCTACTGTTATAGTTGTCACTTCTTCCATGTCTCCATAGCTGCATGAGCCATGTTTGGTCTCTGAGCCTCAGTTTCTCCATCTACAAAATAGGCATGCTGCTACTTGTCTATGTGTCTCCCAGGGGCTGTTGTGAGAATCAGGTGAAACAAAGTGGGTGAAAGTGCTTCGCAAAATTGCAAAGCGTTATACGTTTTGAAAGATTGTTAGAGAGATGTACTGTCAATAAGGTCAGTGATGAGCTGTGATATTTAAATGAGAATTTCTGAGCCTCCCAGAAGCCTTTTATTCCCTGTCCCCAAACACTTACTGTGTTGGAACATCTCATAGTTTTCTGTGCTCTACCTGGGAGGCCGATTTGCTCGAAATTGGCTTGGGGAAGGCAAAGCCATTAGGGGTAGGGCATGAAGGGAGGGGGACTTGTAAATCTTCCCCCAACAGTGAGTTGCTAGAGGATTGGGAAGTGGATGGTAGAACCTCAATCTCTCTCTCTCTCCCTCTCTCCCTCTCCCTCTCTCCATCTCTCGATCCTTCCCTCCCTCCCATAGAACCATTGAGGAATAAGATGGATACCATCTGTCTCAAAGCCGGGTACTTGGAAGTCATTCTCCATACCTCCCTCCCCTCACTCTCCCAGGCCTATAAAGATCCCTCCCTACTATCACACAGAGTTGACCCTGCTGTCTGCCTCCTCAGCCACAGAGTCCAGCGCCTTTCCCCTGAATGTGTCCAGCAGCATCCTAGCTGGACCCCTTGCTTCCTTTCTTGTCCTCCTGGAATCTGTTCTACAAGTAGCTGCTACCTGGTCTTTAAAAAATGTTAATCCAATCCTTCCCCAAATCCTTTGGTAGCTTCCCTTTGCTTACAGAAAAAAGTCAACATCCTCTGAAGTAAGTACTATTATTATCCCCTTTTAAAAAATGAAGGATAGCTGATTTATAATATTATATTAGTTTCAGGTGTCACAACATAGTGATTCAATGTTTTTATAGATTATGCATTATTATCCCATTTTACAGATGAGGACATTGAAGCCCAATCCAGATAAGCAGCTCTGGCCCCAGGTCCCCCAGCTCAGAAGTGTCAGGATTGGGATCATGATCCCAGCAGCCTGAGTTCGTCTACCTCTCCAGCCTCCGCTCAGGCCATTGGTCTCCTCTGTGTCCTCTGACTGAACAGGTTCCAAATAACCTTTGCATATGCCTTTCCCAGCACCTAGAATTCTCTTCCCTCCTCTCCCTGCCTCCCAAACTCCACCTAACGTAATCTGGGCAACTCCTGCCCTCCTCCAGGTCGCCATTTCCATGGCATTTGCCAAGGGAGGCCTCCCCAGCTGGGTCTGGGGTCTACACACTCACAGCCCCTCTCTCTTTCTTCAGTGCACATATCCTAATTGTAACTATCTTCTCTCTTATGACTCTTTGCTGAATATGTCTCTCCTAATAGAGCAATATCATGATGGCAAGGGTCGTGTCTCATCTCAGGATGCTCTAACAAAATACCACAGACCTTCATTTCTCACAGTTCTGGAGTCTTGAAGTCCAAGACCAAGGTGCCAACAGGTTGGCACCCTCTTCCTGGCTCGCATTCAGCCACCTTCTCACTGCATCCTCACATGGCAGCGAGAGAGAGTGGGGGTGGGGGGAGTGTGCTGGGTTTTCTCCTCTTAGGAGGGCACTAATCCCATCTTGGAGGCCCAACCCTCATGACTGCATCTAAACCTAATGACCTCCCAAAGGTCCACCTCCAAATATGATCACACTAGGGGGGTAGAGCTTCAGCATATGAATTTTGGGGGTTCACAAACATTCAATTCAAAACAGGTGGTATATATCTTGCTGGATCAGTGATTCCAAGCACCGTTCTTGGCACTGAGCAGGCACTCAGAACATCTGTGGAAAGAAGGAAGGAAGGAAGGAAGGAAAAAAGGAATCAGGAATTATAGTGCTGCTTGGACACTGAATCTGGAGGTCCAGCCTAGATTTGAGAGGAAACTTGCAAACCCAGTCATGTCCCAAAAGGTTTCTGTGACACCAGAGAGGGCTGGATGAATCACCATTGAGCAAAGACTCTACTTTTTATTAGCAGTGACCTAACTGTTGGCAAAGTTGTGGTTGGCTAGGATACTTTCACTTTTTCCCAAAACATAAAAAATAAATTAAAAAAAAAAAAAAGAAGAGGAGGAGGAAAAAGTCACACTGAACTGCTCTGATCTCCCAACCATGAAACACACCCCTGGGATTAGATCCCTGCTGTGAAATACTGCCCCATGATTAGATCTCAAGCCATGAAAGATACCCATGAATTTAGATCCCCGCCTTAGAAATACAGTTTGCTGATGAGATCGCCCCCATGAAATATGGCCTTTGGGTTAGTGCATGCCAGTAAACTATGGCCTTGGATTAGATCACTGCAGGGAAGGCGGAGTTGCTACCTGGGAGTGGGGCCTTTTACCACATCCTCACAAAGTAAAATATAAATATATGGAGAGGAAGAGAAAGCAGTGAAGGTAAAGTAATAACGGCGACATTTTGGAACTTGGGCTTCCTTGGAGGTTGTCAGCGTGAGGGGAGGAGACGGGGACAGAGCCAGGCACGGAGACTCAGCCTGCTGAGCTGGCACCATCCTCAGTTGGTGACAGCGTGGTGGCGATAGCTGATGCACGGGGGCTTCCTATGTGCCGGGCACCGTGCTGAATGCTTTATGAGTTTTAGCTCGTCCAGTTTCCAAGAAGGAGGTGACATTATTGCAGTTCCCAGTTACAGGTGGGAACTGAGGCACAGAGAAGTGAAGTCACTTATCCCAGGACACACAGCTAGAACACGTCAGAGGTGGGATTTGAACCTGGGGCATCTGCCCCTCGAGACTAACCCTAACCTTTAACCACTGCCCTCTGGTTGGGCGAACTGATGCCTCTCCCGGCCTGGCCTGTGGGGCTGGGGAAACGTGGCGCCCATGGGCTAGCTGCTGCTGCAGGGATCGGGGGTGGGGGTCCCTGCAAGAGTCAGAGACAAGCTGGGTCACCCTGGATCACCCTAGGTGAGGAACGGAACAGAGAGCTTCAAGGTCAGAGCCCAGAGAGACATGGGGTCCATCCGTGAATTGGGGTTCATCCCCCAATTTAACCAGAAGCTCAGGCCCAGAGCTGGGCAGTGGCAGAGGCAGGCCTAGAAGCCAATGTCTTCTAACTTTGAGGCAACTAGCTCCTACTTACTCTAGAAATCTCCTGAAAGGAGCAGAAAACTAAATGTGGATGCTGGGTTTATTCAGCAAGATGCTCCAGTGTAATCCTTCTGAGGATTGGCAGGGTCAGGCAGACCTGGGTTTGACTCCCAGCTCACACCTGGTAACCATGTGACCCGGCACTCATGCCCCCAGGTGCCACTCACAGCCGAGCCTCTGCAGGAATTGCCCTTGAAGGCCACAGCCTAACCCAAGGTCACACCTCCCCAGAGACCACCCGGTCCAACGGCTCCTTGATGGATACAAGAGCCCTGTCTTCTTGCCTCAATACAGAGCAACTCTGAAGGGTCATCTCGGCTCCAGAGTCCCAGTGGGGCCGGTGGACCCACACAGCCCCACTCCCCTCTGACTGTTCTTCCCACACACCCCACACACAGATGCCAGCTCCAATACCCCCAAGAACTGCACACAACTCTCTCATGATCTGGTCCTCAGGGCCCAACCTACAGCAGACACTTGTTCGCATCTCTGTACCTTGTTTCTCATCCACAGCATGGGGATGTGAGCTCACCTACCCCAGGATAGTTGGAGGCAGGCGTGTGATGGTGTGTGTGTGTGATGGGCTTAGCCCAGTCCCAGGGCACAGTAAGTGTTTGGTAAACATTCGCCGAAGTCCCTCATGGGTGATCGCCAGCTGAGGACCTTACCAAGGAGCAATTCGCTTGGCCTCCTCTCATCTGCACAGTGGGACCAAAAGCCTGTCCTGTAGGTTGTTGTAATGTCCATCTGTATAGGGCAGTGGGGGCCGGCGTGGGTCCCTGGGAGCCAGAGCGATACTCATCAGATGTGTTCTGGCGCCCTCTTTCTTCCCTGGCACGGGAGCTCAGTGAGGGCTGAGGGAGGGAGAGGGGGGCATTTCCTTATCTCGCCGGAGCCAGCTGACTGACCAGCTCTTATCGGGGATTTGTGCGCTTGTAAAACATGGCCGGCTATCATGCCAGCTCCCTGGGGTGAAGGTGCTCCCAGCTGGGCCTTATCACGGGGTGATTTTGGCCTGTGATTGAGGGGAGAGCTGGATGGATGGCTGCCGAGTCCGCTGGGAAAGCTGAGGTGGGGGCATCGGGCCTGCCGGGGGCTGACATGACATTGGAGTGGACCGAGCAGAACACACAACTCCCTTTCCCTCTTCTCTTCCCTGCAGAGGGATTTCAGACTGTGGGGTGACCCCGAGAGTCTCCAGGAGCCAAGAAAGGAGAAAATTCTGGGGGGAAGAAAAGGAGGGTTGCATCAACCTCAGGGACCCCTTTCATTCACCCATTCCTTGTTAAGCACCCACTGGGTGCCAGGTGCTGGCCAGAGAGCTGGACTTAGAGTGAAGTCTCAGACTTCTAGTTCTGCCTCTCATGGTTTCTAGCTGTGTGACCTTGGACCAGTCACTTGCCCTCTCTGAGCCTTATGTGTCCAATGGGAATAGCAGTAACCATTTCACCAGGTTATTATCAGGGTCCCTTGAGACAGTGGATGTGAAAGAGCTGCCTTACAAACTGCGAAGTCCTGTGTCCATAGGAAAGATGTGATCGAAGGGTAAGCTTGTGTGTGGATGACATGCCTAGAGGAATAGCAAAGAGAAGGATGAGGGAAGTCCCAGGAGCCAGAGCAGGATTCATAAGTGGGAACAGATTCTGCTAGAATTTGCTGAAGACCCTGGGGAGGACTCGGAGTAAAATAGAGAGGGCATTCCAGGCAAAGGGGAGTGGTGCCCACAGAGGCCGGCTGGGCTGGGGGCACTCAGGGTGGGCCCTCACTGGTCATGCAGGAGCAGACAGGCTGAGCAGAGCGCGCCTGTGGCAGCTTTGCTGGCTGGGGAGGCCAGGTCCATCTGGCTCTGTTTTTCTCCTGTCATTTGGAAGCTTTTATGCTGAATCTCCCGTTTGTCACTGTTTCCCTGAGATTCTCTTTTGAACTTGGCATCTGTTTGGGGCTCTATCCGGTCCCTGCCTCCTGTGTTCTGAGGCTCAAATCTGTTTGCAACCTGGGCATCTGGCCTTAGGGCCGTAGGGGGTTCCGGCTTCCTCAGCAGGTCTTGGAAATGGAGTGGGGGATGGTGGGGGCGAGGGCAGAAGGCCTGTGTGACAGACGGTGGCCCTGCCTGACCCGGGCACGTGGTACCTGCCTGTCTGAGAGTCCAGGGAGCAGCTTCCCTTCCTCTCCTGCATCCCGGGACCCCTGAGGCTTTCCCTTTTCCATCTTGTGTGCTTGTCTCTCCTCCCCCAAGTTTCAGGGGCAGAAAAGCCCGGCCATTCTGAGCACTCGCTTTGGAACCAAACAGTCCTGACTTTGTCCCTTGGCTCTGTCATTTACCAGCTGAGAATTCTTAGCTCAGACTCCAGGAGCCCGTTTTCTACCTCCGCAAAATGAGGGTAGTTCCCCCTGCCTGGGGCTTCTGTGAGTGCGCTGGAATCCGGCTCCTGCAGTGCTGCCCTGCCTGGAAGGAGCACACAGGGCCTGAGCACAGCTCTGGGCTGGGCCTCGGGAGGCTGCATTCTGATTTTCCCAGGACACATTAGTTAACCTCTGTGCCTCAGTTTTCCCACCTGCAAGATGGGAGCAAGATCTGCCTCACAGAGCTGATGGGAGTAGTCAGTGAATTTGTGTGTCTATAAAGCACCTAGAACCCTGCCTGATGCAGTCAGCCCTGCTGGTGCTGGCTCCTCCTCCTCCTCCTCCTCCTCACCAGCATCCTTAGTATCCAGGAGCATTGCCCTGTGGCTGCCCTGGGGCCACAGAGGACAGAGGCCACCACTCAGTCAGCAGTGGGGCACACCGAGGTTCAGCACCTGGGTAAGATCACACTGTTCAGTTAGGGTTTGAATCAGTGTGGGTGGTGGGGCCGGGGGGTGGGATGGGTAAGGATCGGAAGACCTGGGTTTGAGTTTCTCCCCTTGCTATTGTCTGGGTAGACTCTGGCTGGTTACCTCTGTACCAAATTCCATTACAAGTTCAGTTTTTGTCTACTTTTGCCAGAAAAACGGGATAATCTCCCTCCTAAAGCGTTTGTGGAAAATAAATGTGATCTTTTTTTGAAAAACAAAGTGCAGGGGACTGACTCAATTCATTTATTCAACACCCATCCATCTATTGAGCATCTCCTGAGGGGGAGGTGCTGTCCTGGTGCTGGGGATCCCAATCCTCACAGAACCTTCACTCCAGAGGAAAAATACTCCCCAAGTTCATGGGGCTGAGATAAGTGTTCAGCTCGGGAGGGGCTGTGTCAGGGGCCCGTCAGGGAGGGCAGTGTGAGGAGGCGACATCTGACATGTCAGCGGAACAGAATGGTGACAAGCCCGCAGACATATGGGGCAAGGGAATGACAGGCAGAAGGAAGTGCAGCCTTAAGGTGGGGGGAGAGGGTCTGCTTAGGGTTGTGGGGAGGGTAACATGGAGGGAGCTCTGGTCATGGGCCAGCCGCTGGGGACCTTGTGGGCCAGGCTCAGAGTCTGGAATCTGTTCCAAGGGAGGTGGGAATCACGGTGGGGTTTGAATATGGGAGGGACATGATCTGGCAGGATGTTTGTCTATTACACTCTTGCAATCTACAAATAGTAATTAGCCTACCGTGGGCGAGCTGAAGGGAAAAGTGTGTGTGTAAGTTATTTGTGGGAACAGTTTACAGGACGATCAGGAATTGGAGAAGGATTGGAGTGGCCTCTGAGATTTCTTTTGACCCAGAGACTCTGATTTTATGAAGAAACAGTCGAGTGGCTTGTTTTCCAAGTCCCCAGACCATAAGGGAATTTAAAATAATAGGAGGAATTTAGGATGAAGCTGGATGTGAAAGATGTAGCAAACAGGGCAGTAGGGGAAGCCGTAGGAATTCCTGTTTCTGCAGAACAGGAGGTCTCTGCTTCTGGCAGAGGGAAGAGAAAGCAGATACGTATACTGAATTAATAAAAAGCAGTGAGGGCTAACGTGTTTTGAGCACTTACTACGTGCAGGCTCCGTGCTAACCATTTTTTTACATGAACTCCATCTTTTGGCTCTTACACCCACTGTATTAGTTTTCTGGGGCTGCCCTAACAAATTGCCACCACCTGGTTGGCTAAAAACAACAGAAATGTATTCTCTCACAGCTTTGAAAGCGAGAAGTCTGAAATCAAGGTGTCAGCAGGGCCAGGCTCCCTCCAAAGGCTCCACAGAAGAATCCTTTCTTGCCTCTTATAACTTCCGGTAGTTGTCAGCAATGCTTGGTGTTCCTGGGCTTATAGACACATCACTCCAGTCTCAACCTCCATCATCGCCACGTGGCATTCCCCATGTGGGTGTCTGTCTCTATCTCTCCTCTTCTTATAAGGACACATCATCTTAACTAATTACATCTTCCAAGACCCTATTTCCAAATAAGATCTTATATTCTGATGTTCCAGGTGGACATGAATGTTGTCGGAGGGGGGGCATTCTTAAACCCAATTTGCCCACTGTTTTTGTTTTTTTTTTTTCGGTACTCGGGCCTCTCACTGCTGTGGCCTCTCCCGTTGCGGAGCACAGGCTCCGGACGTGCAGGCTCAGAGGGCATGGCTCACAGGCCCAGCCGCTCCGCGGCATGTGGGATCCTCCCGGACCGGGGCACGAACCCGTGTCCCCTGCATCGGCAGGCGGACTCTCAACCACTGCGCCACGAGGAAAGCCCCTTGCCCACTGTTTTGAGGGTAGACAGCTGCAAAGGAAGGGAGCTGCATTCTAACCCAAGAGCATCTTCAAGAAGGTTCACTTCTGTTCCACACCACCAGGCAGCCTCCTGTGGAAGAACTGCCATGTCAGCCAGCGGAGTGACGCAAGGCGGCTTCAGGTGCTGGGGCTCCACGAATGGATGGGAGTGGCTGGAGCGTGCAGTGGTGGGAGATCAGCTGAGGTGGAGCTGGAAAGAGGATCAGAACAGGCTGGGAGGGCAGGCGAGCCCCTCCTTCTCCATCCTTCTGAACCTGCCTCAGAGACCACCTTCCCTCTAAATCCTCCCCAATCCCCTCGCCCTGCTAAGATGTCAGCCCTTGCTCTGAGCTGCCTCAGCCCTGGTGCTTGTTCCTCTCTGGAACCAATTCCATTCTCTTTGCACCTTCTGTTCTCTGACAGTAAGTCTCATTCTCCTCAGTGCTTAGTCTTGACCTGCTACAGGCCAGGCACCCTGCTTTATTCTTCTGTGTTTTCAGCACCTAACACGGGAGTGGCACGTCGTAGGTGCACTGTAAATTCATTTATTCCACAACGAGTTATCGTGCACGATTCTGTGCTGGAAACTGGAAACGTAGCCTGGAATGAGAGACAGTCTGGTGGGGCGACAGACAAGCAAACAGACTGGCCACTGGAGAAGTGCAGGGGATCGTGGGAGCTCAGCAGGGAGCCCAGAGGCAGAGAATGCTTCCCAGAGCATGACAGGTGAGCAGTGCAGTGATGGAAAGGAGAGGGAAGGTCACTGTGGCCGGATCAAGCAGCAGGTGAAAAGCCTTGCGGGCAGGAGCGAGAGCTCAGAGCTTTCCAGACCTGCAGGCAGCTTGATGAAGCTGGCAGGTGTGTCCAGAGAGCAGGTGGGAAGAGGAAGTGTTGATGGAGGTGTCCAAGGTGAGGGGGTTGGGATATCCCTCCCTTGAAACAGACACATTAGGGTGGGAGGAGGCATCGAAGAGTTTTAAGCAAGGGACTGGGTGTGGTAGAAGTCTTTTCCTAGTAGCAGGGTGGAGTGAAGCTGGAGGCAGGGAAGCAGGAAGGAGGCCATGCTGTGATACAGGAGAAAGATGCCAGTGGGCTGAATGGATTTGGTGGTGGCAGGGGGAGATTTGGATATCACCAAATGCTCAGTGAACTGAATTCTATAATCGAGACCTGCAGGACTCAATTCAACCTCAATGCAGGGAGGAAGGGCCATGTCTTGGGTACCGTCTGAGTCCTTGCTGAGTGTGGGAGGGTCCTTCCTGCTGTGGGGGAGGGGGGCGGGGCATGTGGCATGCTTGGGGAAGGAAGAGAAACAGTCTCTGTCTGCCACTGCTTAGTGATGGAGCTGGACCGCCCATTCCCCATGTGGTAGGTTCCCTCCTGTGGCCAAAAGCCCCCAGAGGACAGGGGCTGGTGTGTCTGCAGAATCCACACACACTGCATGGCCAAGAGCTTAACAACCAATATACTTAGATGCCAGCAAGAGAGCCCAGGCTCTGTCTTCACAGCCAAAGCTTAGCAGGGGGCTCCATGAGGTCCTGGAGGTGCCACCCGAAACAATCCATGTCAGGGCTGACATATATGGGCAGCTTACTGTTTACCCTATCCTGTGGCTCTATGCAGTATCTCATCTGAGCCGCATCACAGCCCCATGAGGTGGGTACTCTTATACCCATTTGTCAGGTGCGAAAACTGAGGCTCCGAGAAGGGAAGTGACTTGCCCAAGGTCACACCCCTAGGAAGTGGCAGAGCTGGACTTGAATACTTGTTCTCCTGACTCCCAAGCCCAGACCTGTGCTGCTAACCCCAGGAAGATGCTGTTTACCCAGGATGCTGATCTCTCCAGAAGATAACCTTCTCCCTGAGCCGCAGAGTCGGGTGGGAAAGCGCCCCACACCCCCGTCTGAATGAGTGCAGGAAGGAAGACTGACGGGCTGGCTTCCCGATACCAAGTATATATTTTTTCTAATCAGCCTGGCTGCTGATGGTTATCTGGCTTCACGAGAGAGCAAAAGAGACTTTGTGTCAAATGCTGAAAAATGACTTTTCAGGCAGCCTCTCTGTCTCCTGAAAGGAGGTGACGTGCTCAGAGCATACAAATCACTCGGTGCTCTGGGCATCTCGAGGCAAGGAACGAGTGTGTTTAGATTGCTAAAATCACTCCTGTCCCTTCCCAAGGTCATGGGCAGGCAACCCAGCCTTGTCAGCACCTGGAGGGCAGCAAGGCCCGGAGAGGAGAGATGAGGTGGCCCTGGACAGCAAGCCTGCGGGGCTCTGTGCCCAAGACGGGTCCCTCGGATGCAGAAGATGCAAGAGTCCGGGAAGAAGGCTGGCCTGGGATTCCAGGTCTCCATCTGCCCACGGTGACCTGTGTGACCTTGGATGAGTTACTTAACCTTTCCGGACCTTGGGAATCCCCCTGTGCATATAGCCCCACAAATTCCGTCTTCAACTTTGCCGTTCATCCAGCCAGATGTTCTAATAACTGGGTTTGCCTTATGCCTACTGGTGCTCAGTGCAGCGGAATTTACTGAGAGGCCACTGGGTGTAAGGGAAGAGGATGGACTCTGGAACACACCAGAGAGGGCTTGAATCCAGGCTCTGGGTTGGGCGGCCTGCTTGGGTTCCAATCCTGGCCCTGCCACTCAAGCTGTGTGACCTTGGGTTTGTGGCTTTCCCACTCTGAGCCTGTTTCCTCATCTATCAGCTGGGAAAATAATCAAGACTACCTCACCAGGGGACTGTGGCGAAGCAAAGGGCTTGGAGCAATGCCTGGCACGTGAGTCCATCCCCAGTCAGTGTCGGTATTGTCACGGTGGCTGCTTCTTAGCCGTGCGGATGGGGCGGGTCTACTAACATCTTCAGGCCTCAGTTTCTTTATCTGTAAAAAGAGGATGAGGATTTAAAAAGCCAAAGTACTTAAAATGATTGGCACATAGTAGGGTCTTAATCACTCACAGACGTTATTCTGACTCTTTACAGAAAAATAGTTTTTGTGGGGTTTTTTTAACAGTTTTTTAAATTGATTGATTTACAATGTTGTGTTAATTTCTTCTGTACAGCAGAGTGATTCAGCTATACATATGTATATGTTCTTTTTAAAATTCCTTTCCATTATGGTTTATCGCAGGATTAAAATTTCAGGGTTTTTTTAATTTTTATTTTTTTTGTGGTACGTGGGCCTCTCACCGTCGCGGCCCCTCCTGCCGCGGAGCACAGGCTCCGGACGCGCGGGCCCAGCGGCCACGGCCCACGGGCCCAGCCGCTCCGCGGCGTGTGGGATCTTCCCGGACCGAGGCACGAACCTGCACCCCCCACATCGGCAGGCGGACCCCCAACCACTGCGCCACCAGGGAAGCCCAAAATTTCAGTTTTTAAGTGTAGCTGATACTTTGCGATCCTTTGAACATTTATAATGAAGAAATGTCTAATGGAATCTATCTCCGTATCATCCCTGGATTGACGAAAAGGTCCCTGTTTCCAAGTGGCCATGATGAGGGTCCACTGCTGGGGAGAGCTCCACCAGAATAAGGGCCCCGTGGAGGTCAGGACTCCGAGAGAATGCCCAGAGCAGGCCCCAGGAGGTAGCACATGTCCTGGTCTCAGATGCCAGCTCCAGTGCCCCTGGGGCAGGGGTCCTGCCTGCCCTGCTTCCTGGAATGCCAGTGGGCTGGGGCAGGGTGGCCCCTGCCCGTGCAGAGGGAAGTGACCACTAGAGCAATAGCTGAGAGATGGAGTAGCAGCCACGCGTCCAGGCTCCAGGGGACATTCATCACTCATCACCCCTATTTTTATTTTCCTGGCTATAAAACACAGAGAAACCATAGAGTCAGGTCTTTAAAAATATAATCTCCAGATGAGTTTGTGATACTAGACAAGGCCTGCCAGGAGCTGTCCTCATGCTGTAGCAAAACAAACAGCCCTCCCCAGCGGGGTAATATTCTAAAATTAGGGAGCAGGTGGGCAGTACACAATGCACAGGATCAAAAGAGAGAGCAGAGTATTAAAGAAAGAGTCCAAGAACGGGTGCCAGACAGAACACAGACTAGACCTAACTTGATAGCTGGGTGACCCCAGGTCTGTCTCCTCTCTCCCGGCCCCACTTAACTCCTGGGGTGCTGTGAGGATCTAATGAAATCATGGAGGGAAAAAGATTTGCTCTTTGCCGAGAAGTGGCATAAACTGACAACGGGAAGATTGTCCCCCTCCCTCTCTGCCCACACGCCCACCGCAAGAAGGAGCCTGTGATGGTGACAGGCTCCGTGGCGCAGTGTGGGCAGGGCTCTTGATTGGTCCATTCTTCCCTTTCCATCTGCCTGATCCCCTCCCCAGTGGGTCATGGACTGAGGCTGGGATGCCATATCAGGTGTGGACCAGATGCAAGGCTTGTGGCGTGTGTAGGGGGAGAGGAGCATCTCGGAGTGAGCAGAAGCCTGATCCAGGCTGTGCGGCAACAGCATGCGGGGCAGAGAAGCAGACAGACAATACGAGCGGAAGACGGAAGGTTCTGGCATCGAGGGGGCCCAGCAGCAGCTGTCTTGGGGTGCCTGTCAGCTCAGCTGTGGAGAGGAAGGATGCCGGACCCAGTGTGGACGCTCTGTGTGTCAAAGCCTGTAAACGAGGTGAAAAAAGTAGACCTTTGTTCTAAAGCAAACTTTTTTTTACAGACAACTTGAGAAGCACCCTAATATATCAAACATATAAAAAGGGAGCTTCTCCGGTTAAAGAGTGGGTTTGGGACCCGCACCCCATCTATGAGATGCCCCTAAATCTGCTCCTGCCACTTACCTGTCAGGTGATGGGTTTAAATTACTTGACCTCTCCAAGCCTCTGTTTCATCATCTGTAAAATGGGGATAATGCTAGAACTCGGTGAAGATTAAATAAGGCAAAAGATGTGCTTGACACAGAGTAAAACCTCCACAAAGGTCCCCGTTGCAGTAGTGATTATTGTGGGACTCCCTTGTGCCCGGGACTGCCCCCTCAGATCCCTCAGGTCTGCTGAGTACAGCTTGGGCACCACCCCTTGAGACATCTCCCAGAGGGCTTGTCACGTAGAGCATCCTCTGGCTCTGTAGTTCTCAGCATCCTGGACCCACGGACTCCCTGGGTCTCTTATCTGGCGATGTTGCCTTTGCGTGATGGGAAACTGTGCCTTGTGCCACTTTCCCTGTGGCTATGGTAACAGAGCCCAGAGGGAGCGGGCAGTGGCCCCCCTTCTTCCCTCCCCAGCACCCTAGATCCCCCTCCTTCACTATCTTTCACTGCAGGCAGTCACAGCCACAACACTCCCGACTTTATTTAATCGTCTCCATTGTCTGCTCCACACCGGGTAATCTCAGCTTGGAACACATGTTAACAAATAGGCAAAGTTTATGGGGAGCCAGCCGCCCCTCCCTGCTTCGTCGGATAAGATGCTCGAGCTTCCTGGGCCCATACTTGGGCAGCAGATCTCACCTGGGGAACTAGTCCCCAGGTAACTGCGTTGTCTGCTGCCGGAGAACAGGAAAGATAGGTGAGGACAGTTCTAGGGGGCTCCAGGGACCCAGGCAAAGGCCACTCACACTCACGGGTGCTGCTGCTTCCCCTCCTGGCCAGGGACTCCTTGAGACTCCGTCAGGTGTGGGGCAGGGGGAAGGCTCGCATGGGTTCTGGGTTCAAATCCCACCTCTGCCTCTTCCTAAACTGTGGGTTTGTGCACAAGTCACAACCCTTCTCTGGGTCTTGGTCAGCTTGTTATAAAATAAAAAAAGCCATCTGCCTCCCAGACAAAATGAGGTTAAATGAGATTATGGACATGAATTATCTGGAGCCTAGTAGGTAAACGATTTTCCTCCTTTCCATCTTACCTGTATTAATTTTCCAGAGCTGGCATAACAAAGTGGCTTAAAACAGCAGACATTTACTCTCTACAGTTCTGAAGGCCAGAAGTCCAACATCAAAGTGTGGTCCAGGCCACACTCCCTCTGACAGCTCTAGGAAAGAGTCCTCCCCTGCCTCTTCCAGCTTCTGGTGGTCGCCAGCAATCCTTAGCATCATTGGCTTGTTGATGCGTTACTCCCATCCCTGCCTCCATCCTCACCTGGCATCCTCACTCTGTACATCTGTGTCTCTGTGTGCAAATTTTCCTCTTCTTCTAAGGAAGCCAGTCATATTGGATTTGAGCCCATCCTCATCTTAACTTGATTGTGTCTGCGAAGACCCTCTTTCTAAATAAGGTCACAGATCCTGGAGATGAGAACTTCCACATATATTTTGGGGGGACACAGTTCATCCCACAGTACCACCCTGTGGCCAAGCCTTCCTAACTCAGGTGATGAAGACCCCCATTATCCTTGGAAGCAGCTTTTGTCACTCAGCTCACCTGCTCAGTTACACGTGCGTCGTCTCATGTCTTACCACGGCCCACATGAGAGATCTGCAGTAAATGGATAACCCCATTCTCTCCCCTGCTGCTTCAGCGTGTTCTAAGCCCGAGATGGGTGTGTAACTAGATAATAGTGTCTACATGAGATGGGGGGCCATGTCAGAGAGATGAGCATTAATGGAAGCCAAGATACAGTGTCTCTTCCACACTAGGGAGAAGCGTAATCAGGAAAGCTCTCAAGGGACCAGTTGCTGGGCCTGGAAGGATGCAGAGGATGAGAAGGGCATTGTGGGAGCAGCTTGAGCAAAGGGCTGGAGGAAGAAGAGCTCTTGAGCCGTCCTGGAGTGGGTGGGCAGCCCTGGGTGGCTGGGTCGGCGACTGAGTGTGTGCTGGGGGGATGGAGCTCTTTGGAGATGTGGCTCTAAGGGCAGCTGGACGGACACCAGGCTAAGGTGTACAGACTTGCTCTTGCAGACACTGGGGAGCCAGTGAAGGTTGCAGAGCAGAGGGAATGGTGAAATCAGAACTGTGGCTCACAGGGCTAATCCAGCAACAAGGACATTTTAAGGATTTTGCTGAAGGGAAGGCTTTCCCACCTAGGCACACAATGGTCGCTGGAATTTTAAAGAGCTAGAGAAATTGGTCAACTAGAAATTTCCCAGTGGGGTCTTCAGCCCAGCTGGGCAGGCAGCAGCCACAGCGACTCAGCCTTCTGGTCCCAATTACTTCTTCATATTGGCTGACAATGGACATCAGAATTGGCCCAGGGTATCCAGGGGCTGAGACTCTCAAGGAAATAACAAGGGGGCCGTATACCTGGGGCCTGGCCCCCTTCTCCCCTGATCAAGGCATGAGAATCTGCCCGTTTTCACTGGCACCCCTCCCCCACCCAACCCCCAAGATGTTAACTTTTACATCTAAGTCTAAGCTTTTCCGTTAGAACCTCCTAGCAGTCCGCAGCGAGAGGGCTCCAGAAGGCCCAGGCATCCATTTCTGTGCCCTGTAAGTAGAATCATTTATTTCTGTCCTCCAATGTTGATTAAACTCACCTGCAAATGAGCCAGATACTAAATCCATGACCTCAGACCTCCCTCCCTCTCTGACCCCTCCCTCCCTCCTTTCACCCCAAGAGCGGCCAGTGTAGTCCAGGAGAGCACCGACCGACTGGAAAATTCCATTCCGGGCCTGCCCAGCTCATTTCCCACTGCTGAGTGCCTTGCTGCCTCCTGACACTTCCACTTTTAACTCTATTTACATTCGGGAAAGTACATAAGATTTCTCTCATGTACTCTCCTAATGTCAGTTTTCCGTGATGAGAATAAGGCTGTAAACAACCATATTGTCCGAAGCCTATTATAGTCCTCCAAGTATTCAAAATAGCTGAGCTGCGCCATCTCACACTCCGCGGTGGCTGAGGCTGGGGGCGAAGATGGCCCAAGGCCAGCGCTAGGAACCAAAACTCACAGGTGATGGCTTTACTGTTCACTGAACGACCACTTTCATTACTTTTAGGTGGCCCTTCTCCACGCCTACATGACTATGTTATTTCTGATTGGAGCTGTCACACCTGCTAGACTACTATAAAGCCAAAGAAATGGACAAACACCAAAAGTGGTACCCAGGGAGGCTGTAGAGCATGGATCACCCGAGCCCTCATCACCCCAGGGAGAGGCACTTTGGGCCTGATCTGGTGGACCTACTGGGTTGGGCTTTGGACCCGAGACACCATTCCTGATGCTCTTCAGGATTCCAGAGAATTTGAGAAGAAACAGAATGCACTGTGGCCAGGCATGTGACAGTGGGATCTGGAAGCTACTGAGCTTCTGCGTGGGTGGTAGGTGGGTATTTTCTTTTTTTTTTTTTTTTGCGGTACGCGGGCCTCTCACTGTTGTGGCCTCTTCCATTGCGGAGCTGTGGCCTCTTCCATTGTGGAGCACAGGCTCCGGACACGCAGGCTCAGCAGCCATGGCTCACGGGCCCAGCCGCTCCGTGGCATGTGGGATCTTCCCGGACCGGGGCACGAACCCGTGTCCCCTGCATCGGCAGGCAGACTCTCAACCACTGTGCCACCAGGGAAGCCCCTGGAGGTGTTTTCTGATCAACCTAGGTTTACTAGAGACCTTTTGCTCCTACCGGTTGTTACAAGGCTAAGCGGGGTGAGGCTGTAGGCATCCAGCAGTGAGCTGGCCTGTGTCTCCTCCTCTGCCTCTCACCCTTAATAAGTAGTTGTTGAATGAATGAATAGTATTTGAATATCCTTCAGTCTGAGCTGAAAGACATACATTCACTCGAAGCGAAGCAACAGAGGCTATATGAACAAGGACAAGCTTGGGGGTCAGAATCCCACTCCCAGCCTTTAACCCTTTCAAAGCCTTGGGTTGGCAAACTTTCTGTAAAGGGCCAGATGGTTTTGCAGGCCAAGAGGTAAAATCGAACATACTATGTGAGTACTTACATAACCGTTTAAAAATATAACTATTTAAAAATATAGGGCTTCCCTGGTGGCGCAGTGGTTGAGAGTCCGCCTGCCGATGCAGGGGACACGGGTTCGTGCCCCGGTCCGGGAAGATGCCGCATGCTGCGGAGCGGCTGGACCCGTGAGCCATGGCCGCTGAGCCTGCGCGTCCAGAGCCTGTGCTCCACAACGGGAGAGGCCACGACAGTGAGAGGCCCGCGTACCGCAAAAATAAATAAATAAATAAATAAATAAATAAATAAATAATAAAATAAAAATCCTTCTTAGCTGGTGGGCCCTACGGAAACAGAAGATGAGCAGGATTTCACCCTGGGGCCACAGTTGGGCGAGTACTGCTCCTTGATTCCTTTATCTGCAAGTCGTGACCAGCCCTTGTCCTGTTGGGACTGGACAGAGTCCATACACCAGAGGTAAGGCATCTGGCAGCCTTTAGTACATGATGACAGCTCAATCCTAAAAGCCCTATGATGTGGAAGGCTTACCAGGTCCCCAGCACTGCTCCAAGAATATGAACTCCTCTGACCCTATGAAGTCAGTGGGTTCTATTATGATCTCTGTTTTACAGAAGAGAAAACTGAGGCTCAGAGTGGTACAGTTACTTGCCCAAGGCAGAGCTGGGATATGAACCCAGGTAGTTGGGCTCCAGAGTACCTGCACTTAACAACCATGGTCAACTGCTCAAGGAGTCCTTGTGCTATTAACTCATTCTCAATCATCCTAAGGTCATCTAAAGTGAGCCAGCCCATGGATCCTCTCCAAACAATGAATGACACACAAGCGTCCCTATTTGGTTATGGTGTGTATGTGTTTCTTGTATTTGGCCACTGATTTACTCCCTGAGTTACAATTGCTTGGGCCTGTTGGATTGACATCTCTGAGCACAGGCTCAGGGATGGAGGGGAGATGAAGGGGAGGAGGCCTGGGGATGGTTGAGTCAAGTAGGAGAGGCATCCAGTTTACAGACATGCAGACAAGGCACTCTGTGTCTGATTGCCCTTGGAGCATGAGTTGGTTTCTCTCAGTTCTGAAAAGAAAGAGAAATGGTGGGGCCAGAACAGGAACTAGAGGGAAGTCCTTTAAAAAATGGAATTCACATCTAATTCATGGCCTGGTTTCAGCCTGGAAGCAGAGGGATGGACAAGGTGACCTCTCAGGGCTGCATCCTGCCTCCCTGTTGGGCTGGGGAGTGTATAGCCCACAGCAGAAACTACTTCATAGGTGCAGATGTTCTCCTTACAGTTTGGGCTTTCAAAAACCCCTTTTAACTTTTTTAAAATATAGACTGAGGTTGGAGATACAGGATCTGAGAGGATTTACGAAATCTCTCATTCTCTCGGCTAGTCTGGAAAAGTTTTAGATTATTATGATGTTGGTGTTATGGACTGAATGTTTGTGTCTCCCCCAAATTCATATGTTGAAATCTTAAACCCCAATGTGTTAGGGGGTAGAGCCTTTAGGAGGTAGTTAGTTCATGAGGGTGGAGTCCTCGTGAATGGGACTAGCACCCTAATAAAAGAAACCCAGGAGAGCTCCCTCACCCTCACGAGGACACAGAGAGAAGACATTTGTCTATGAAGCAGGAAGTGGGCCCTCACTAGACACTGAATGTGTCAGTACCTTGATCTTGGACGTCTCAGCCTCTAGAACTGTGAGAAATAAATTTCTGTTGTTTGTAAGCCACTCAGTCTGTGGTGTTCTTTTATAGCAGCCTGAACTGACTAGGACAGAAATAGAGTCATTAGCATCTTTAAATCTAATCAGATTGGAGAGCCAATTCAGAAACCCCAGAACGAATTCAGAAAACTCGTCTTTAAAATTCTCTTCCTCTAGAACCACTATTGATATCAAATCTGTATTAGTCAGGGTTCCCCAGAGAAACAGAACATACATACATATATATATATATATATATATATATATATATATATATATATATATATAATATATTATATATTATGGAAGCTGAGAAGTCCCACGATCTGCTGTCTGCAAGCTGGAGACCCAGGAAAGCCCATGGTGTAATTTAGTCCAAGTCCAAAGGCCTGACAACCAGGGGAGCTGATGATGTAAATCCCCGTCCCAGGGCAAGAGAAGATAGGCGAGATGTCCCAGCTCAAGCAGTGAGGCAGGAAAAAAAGGGGCAGATTCCTCCTCCCTCTGCCTTTTGTTCTGTTCAGGCCCTTCATGGATTGGATGATGCCTACACACACTGGGGAGGGTGATCTCCTTTGCTGAGTCCACTGATTCAAATGCTAATCTCATCTGGAAACACCTTCACAGACACAACCAGAGAAAATGTGTAATCTGGGCACCCCATGACCCATTCAAGTTGGCACGTAAAATTAACCTTCACAATTGGGCATAAGAGGATTTGCATTTTCATGTCAAGTGATACTAAGATCTCAGAGTCATGTTAAAGAGAGACAGAGAGAGGGCTTCCCTGGTGGTGCAGTGGTTGAGAGTCTGCCTGCCGATGCAGGGGATGCGGGTTCGTGCCCCGGTCCGGGAAGATCCCATATGCCGCGGAGCGGCTGGGCCTGTGAGCCATGGCCGCTGAGCCTGCGCATCCGGAGCCTGTGCTCCACAACGGGAGAGGCCACAACAGTGAGAGGCCCGTGTACCGCAAAAAAAAAAAAAAAAAAGAGAGAGAGAAAGAATTTCAGAATAGTAACAATGGCTTTTTTTTTTTCTGTACAATTTCTTGTATTATTTATTTCCTACAATAAGTAAATGTTACTCTTGAAATCACCAAAGGGAGAAGTCATTAAAGATAAAAATATTGATAAGAATAGGGCTGTGTCTCTTATTCCAGACCCCAGTGGGAAGTTACCTTCTCAGTGGAGAAACCATCCAGGTTATACAGGGGACATTTGTCATCCAGGTCTTTCCCCAACTCCCTCTTACCTTGCTGACAAGGAGGAGGATGGAGATGGGGGCTCTGAGCAAGTGAAGCCTATGGGAGCATGACTCAAGCAGCCCATTGTGAAAGGAAGTAATCACAAGAATCGGTTTGGAAATAAAATACAACTCCGGGTCTTGTAGCCAGGAGATGCTGCTCGAGCATTTTGATTCCAAGCTCCCCTGAAACCCTACAGTCCAATTGGAACCAGGGGACAAGTGAATCAAGGTGACCTATACACAGGATTCTAATCAAAATGTAGCCCAGAATCAGAGTTAGGGAAACTATGAATGCTAACTGTTAAGGATTAGTGAGAAAGGTACAAAATCCTACCTATGGGAGTTCTTTAAAATCTTACTCTGTAAGATGGCCTATCAATGTTAAAGAATGGTGGTGTGGGGCCTCCCTGGTGGCGCAGTGGTTGGGAGTCCGCCTGCCGATGCGGGGGATACGGGTTCGTGCCCCGGTCCGGGAGGATCCCATATGCCGCGGAGCGGCTGGGCCCGTGGGCCATGGCCGCTGGGCCTGCGCGTCCGGAGCCTGTGCTCCGCGACGGGAGAGGCCACAACGGTGAGAGGCCCGCATACCGCAAAAAAAAAAAAAAAAAAAGAATGGTGGTGTGGATTTGTTGTTTTCATTAAAGCGATAGATGGTACCCAATGCAATGCCTAGCTCATCATAAACACTATTAAATATTGATGATTCCCAGGTACTGTTCTCAGTACTGGAGACACTGCAGTGAATAAAGCAGAGGAAGTCCATCCCCATCCTAGGGGTGACATCCTATTCTGTGGGGTAGGAGGGTCTATATAATTGGTAATAAACAAAAGGATAAATTAAACTATACTGTTAAGCAGAGAAATAGTGTTATAAAAAATAAAGCAATTTTAGGGATAGAGAGAGATGCTAAGGGAATTTTAGAGAATTTTAGACTGGGTGGTCAAGGAAGGTATCCATGGGGTTAGGACAGTGAGCAAAGATCAAACTGAAATGAATAGGCAAACCATGTGCATAGCTGGGATGAGTGTATTCCAGGAAAGAGAAACAGTAAGTGCAAAGGCCCTGAGGTAGGAGTGAGCTTGTGATGTTTATGGAAAAGCAAAGAGGTCAGTTTGGCTGGAATGGAGTGAGAGGGAGGGAGTGGTAAGAAGCAAGGTAGTGAGAGCCAGGCCAGACTTCTCTGGACCATGAGACAGCTTTAGCTCTGGCTGTCCAGTGTGATGGGAGCTATTAACATGCTTGGAGCAGGGGAGTGGCATAATTTGGTTGATGCTTCAAAAGGATTCCTAGCTACTGCAATCTCAGATAAACATGTTATATTAGCCTTTATTGCTGCATAACAAATTACACAAACTCAGAAGCTTAAAACTACACCCATCTCTAACCTCAGATTTCTGTAGGTCAGAAGTCCCTGTGGGCCAGGCTCAGTTCTCTGCTCAGGGTCTCACAAGGTCAGAACCAAGGGGTTAGCTAACTGGGCTCTCATCTGGAGGCTCGGGGGGAGAATCCACTTCCAAACTTGTTAGGGATGTTGCAGAAGTCATTTCCTTGTGGGTGTAGGACTGAGGTCTGTGTTTGATTGCTGGCTGTCGATGGGGGTTGCTCTCTGCTCCTAAAGGCTGCTGGCATGTTTTCTTCGCACCCAACAAGGGCATGTTGAGTCCTTCTTGGACCTTGAATCTCTTTGACCTCCACACACGTGATGTATGATTTAGCTGTACTTGCCAGAAAGCTATCTGGGTATGTGCAAGCCTCTCTAATGTGGAACTTGTAAGTCTGGAGTTATGAAGTCAAGTCGACAATACCAGTCTCTACTGCACTCTTTCAGAGCATTTATTAAGCACTTCTGTATTCCTAAGAGTGTTGTGTATTATGGAAGGATTAAAAAAAAAAAACTAGCAACAGAAAACTTCATCTCACCAGGGAGCTGAGATTAATAATGCAGAAAGCAAGCAGTGGATTTGGTAAAATACAAGGGCACTCAGTGCTAGAAGATGCAAAAGTGGGAAGAATCTGGCAGGGGGTGTGATCCTATGCTTACACATCTCCCACCAGATCAATTCATGGCTTATGCCTGGCCCAGTAACTAGCAAGGGTTTCATCCAAAATAGTGAGTATTTGTCCAGTGAGTGAACAAGTGGATGAATCCATTTGTTTCAGTTTTCCTATCTGAAAAATAGGGCTATTGTCCTTCCCGCCAGATCAGAAGGATGTGTACATTTGTAAAAAGCAAAGCAGGATCAAATGTCATGTCATTTATCACGGGTGGGGGGCGGGTGTCAGAGATTGTCTTCAACATGCCCCTAGGAGAACAGTGGGGGAAAAGCGTTCACATCAAAGGCATGTAAGTGGCCAAGGTTCTTAAGGGATGCCCCTGGGAGGAAGGGCAAGGGTGCAGAGGGCTGCGTGGGCATGCTGAGGGCAAACTCAGAGGGTCTCTCTGCCCGGAGCTGGCCAAGGGCGGGGATCAGTTCCCCGGGGAAGAAAGGGGTTGACCAGTTGTCCCTTGGGTCTAGGCTTAATATTTTAATGACAACCATAGGTTTTATTTATAATATCCCCCAACTAGAAACCACCTAAATGTCCCTCAGTGGTCGAATGGATAAATGAATTGTGGTATTTCATACAACAGAATACTACCCAGCAAACATTTTTTTAAAAGCATAAACTCCAGATAAAGGCAACACCTAGATGAATGTCAAAAACATTGTACTGAGAAAAAAGTAGCCAGACACAAAAGGGCACCTCTTGCATGATTCTATTTATATAGGGGGGTCAGGAAGAAGCAAAGCTACTCTAGGATGGAAAAACCAGAATAGAGGTTATCCTTGGGGTTGGGGGGAGTGACTGGAGAGGAGCATGAGGGAACATTTTGGGGTGTTGGGAATAGCTTATATTTTCATTTGGATGGTGGTTCATTTGGGTGTGTAATAAGTAAAAAATGCATCAAGTTGTTTGCTTGAGGTTTTACTGTATCTTACTGTAGTATTTTACTATAAATTATACCTATAAAAAGAAATAGAATTGTTCTAACAGTAGTAACATCCATCATGTATTCAGTGATACGTTAGCTCAGTACATCTATTATCTCCAGCCCTGGGAGGTTGGCATCAGGATTCTTACTTAATAGATAAGAAGACTGATGTGTCAGATTCCAAGAGCGTAGAGTTAGGGAGTGGTAGAGCAAGATTCCAACCTGTTCTCAGAAAGGTTGGCTGGTTGGGCAGGACTTACCTAATACTTGCCCACAGTAGACTCAGCATTCTTTCATAACTTAAACTAAAACTATCCAGTTGTTGGAGTGTGCCCTGCCTTGTTCCTGAATTCTTGTCCTGGTGGCAAATTGGCCCATGGTCCATGCAACTCTTGTTGAGGGACCCCCTGCCTTTCTGTCCCCTCTAGGAAGCAGAAAACTTGAGACCTGGAGGATGGGAATAAAATGTCTCCTGCTCATCCCACCCTAACCCACTTGCTCCCCACCTAACCCCTCCACTCAATAAGATGTCTACGATCTGTACCTTGGCCTCCAGCAGGAAGAAGTTATATCGTGAGCGAATCAGGCGCAAATAGCCTTCGGTGACAAGCAGGCACTCTTCAACCGAACAGGTGTAATAGACTGATGTTTATCTTGTAGGACGTTTGCATTTATAAAGTATTAACATGAATACCAGATTGCTTCTCCTGCCAAGCAGGCAGAGCCAGATTAGCAAGGGAGGAAGCGCTGAGTGCTACCCTTTGAGGAAGGAGCCCTTAAGACTCTCACCTTTATGAGCTAGGATTCTTGCTTTGCAGAATAAATCCATTTCACCAAGGGTGACTGTGACAAAACTTTCTCCTGGGCTTCCCTGGTGGTGCAGTGGCTAAGAATCTGCCTGCCAATGCAGGGGACACGGGTTCGAGCCCTGGTCCGGGAAGATCCCAACAAGATCCCAACAACTACTGAGCCTGGGCTCTAGAGCCTGCGAGCCACAACTACTGAGGCCGCGTGCCACAACTACTGAAGCCTGTGAGCCTAGAGCCCGTGCTCCACAACAAGAGAAGCCACTGCAATGAGAAGCCTGCGCACCGCAATGAAGAGTAGCCCCCGCTCACTGCAACTAGAGAAAGCCCACACGCGGCAACGAAGACCCAATGCAGCCAAAACTAAATCAATAAAAATAAATAAATTTTTAAAAAACCCAAAACTTTCTCTTAGGATTCTCCTATCACAAAATCAAAAGAGGTTCCAGAGGGCAAGAAAGATGCTCTGATGCAGAGAGTTGATCCATTTGGGTGGAAAAGAGGTTTGGGTGAAAGTCAGATGTTAGACACAGCTGGTGCTGGGGTCATGTTGAGGGAAAATTTTCCAGCAGCCTACACTCCCAGCTTCAGATAGCCGGTCCTGATGTTTGGGGACTCTCTTTGTCTCCTGTGCCTGGGAACTCCTGAGGGCACGTTCATTCCTTCCAGAATTTTGCTTTTCTCCCTTCGCTGCATGTTTCTCAACCTCAGAACTGTTGACATCTGGGGCTGGACGATTCTTGGTTGTGAGGACGTCCTGTACATTGTTGGATGTTTGGCAGCGTCCCTGGACTGTACCCAGTAGAGGCCAGTAGCAGTCCCCACCTCCACCAGTTGTGACAACGAAAAGTGTCTCTAGACACTGCCAAGTATCCCCCTGGGGGGCAAAAATCGTCCCTGGATAAGACCACTCTGCTTTATTGGACTGTTTCTAATGGCTGCTGTAATAGAGATACAATATCTCGCTGGACCAGTAAGGCTGTTACCCTGATAGCTGAGCTGCCCAGCCTGAAGGGTCTAAACTCAGGGGCTTTGATTCTGCAAAATGAGTTCATTCCCTAATTCATCATAGGTAAAACTGTCACATGCGTTTATTTAAAACTGATGCAGATCCAGAGAACAAAGCAACACTTCATTCAGACCATGTCTTAAAATAATAGGTTGAAGGAAACAGAATTGTTACTGAGCAAATTCCATTTGCAAATTTCCAGACCCTTTGGTGCCGAAGCGAGGAAGTCTCGTCTTCCTTTTGGTTGCCTTTTGGAAGAGAAAAATAAAAGACCAAAAAATTAAGGGTTCCTTTATTGTGCCTTTAGCTTCTGAGTCCAGCAATTAATTCTTGTGTGCTAAAGGACTTCTGTGTTTATGAGACATTATTATTTAATGTAGGCCTATGTTACATTGTAATTTTTTTCATTAAGCTGCCTCATTTTACTGATTAAGACCAGTTTTTAACCTAGCTTAGACTGTGTTCCTTGAGTAGTAACTATTTTTTCTTCTAAAATATTCCTTCATAACCTCTCACCCATTGTAAATTTTATTCTAAGTCGGAGGAGCCTCCCTGTTGTTCACAAATCTGTCCTGGTTGTGCTGAGTGATGTCAGAGGATGCAGGGCTGCCAGGCCCTCCGTGCACTTTGCTTCAAAAATCTCCGTAGAGGACACAAACAACATCGACTAGGAGATGGTGACTTCTCAGCCTCCGTGCTCTTGAGGCTGATCTGAAACAGATGAAAAAGAAACATGGGTCATCGGCCCCAAAGCTTTCTAGCAAACTCCTTAAAGGAGTCTTGCTGGTAAAAGAGGATTGAGGGTGTGGAGAAGTGGAGCAGTCAAGGCAGGGGGGTGATGGCCAGGATATCTGTGTCAGCACTGTCCCCATATGCCAGGCACTGCACTGGGCCCCTTGCCTGGGCCATCTCCCTCCCTTTCCCCCACCCCTTCTAGCACTAAGAAGTAAGGACAATTATCCCCATTTGGCAGTTGGAAACTGAGGCTCAGAGCAATGAAACAACTTAGTGCTGCAGAGGTGGCCTGTGGCAGAGTCAGAAGCTGTCCCAGGTCTGTCTGGTTCCCAAGCCCAAGGTCCTAACCTCTCGGCACCGGTGGTCCCTGACAATATCCTCATGCAAAGAAGGAGGCCTTCCCAATTGTGCTCTTCAGATCACTTTCCCCTCTATTGTCTCATCTTGCATCACCATTACTCTCAGTAATAATCACCATGAACCCCTTTTTCAGATGAGATGACTGAGGCCCAGAGAAGGAGAGGGACTTGCCCTCTGTGTCCTTGGCAGAACGAGAGCTAGACCTGGGTTTTTGGCTTCAAGGTCTGGAGCTATTTCCTTTTCCTCCTGCACCACCTGTGGCTTCCCTGTGGTTGGCTGCACAGCCAGCCCTGACCTGGTGGCCCTGGACCAGTGAGGGCACTACAGAGACAGCCGTGGCTGGTCGGGCATCTCATGGGCATCCTGTATCCCATCAGTCTCTCATCCTTCTTCCCTTCTGGCAGTTCCAGCTGTTCTTTGGATGCTGGACTGACCCAGAGATAAAGAAATGATGATTCCCCTCACCAACCCCCAAAGACACTGAGAAAGTTCTAGAGGGTGATGGCAAGCTATCAGATGAAAGGTCACGGGAGAAAAGACAATGGTGTGATATGCTTCAGGAGACCTGAATCCTGCTCTTAAATTGCTGATTAATTGTCTTTGTGACCTCGGCCAAGGCCGTTCCTTTCCCTGGGCCTCAGTTTACCATCTTTGTAACAAAAAGATTTCAATTCGAGATCATAAAAGCCACTTCCCTGTGATCCTCTGTGATGGAGAACTATGGTTTGGGAATCCAACTCAGTGACAGTATAGCTGGACTCACTGATTAATTTTGTTACTTATTCATTTATCTGCCTGTTCACTTTTTTTTCACGAAGAACCTACTGAGTACCTCCTATGTGCAATATATTAATGGAAAGTATTAGTAGAATAACTGCTGTAACAAATCACTTTAAAATCTCAGTGGTTTTGTTTTAAATAATTTGTGTTTATTATATAAAATATATTTATTATAAAAATTATTTTATAATTAACACAATAGCATTTTATTTCTCACTCATATTACTGTCTGTCAGGGGCTGTAGGAGGACATTACTCCATACTGTCATTCAAATATCCAGGTTTTTTCCATTTTCTGGCTCTGTCCTCGTCCAGGAAGCTGATATAGAGAGAGGGTGTGGAGGATGGCACAGGAGGTTTCTAGGGGACAGGCCTGGAAGCCATATTCCCCTGCCAGGATTTAGTCACATGACCCCACCAAATTGCAAAGGGGGCTGGGAAATGTAGTCCAGCTGAATCCCTGGGAGGAAAAGGAAAAAAATGGGCTTTGGGGAGCACATAGCACAGAGCAGCACTGTGTACAAGCATAGCAAAGACACCTTCAGACCCCAATGTGAACTTGGACAAAGGAGCCTGGGACAAGCTGGTCCAGCTGGAGACTTGACTGGCAGGTCCCGCATCAGCATCCTGCAGGAGCCTATGCACTTGGCCCTGTTGTCAGCCCAGGGCATGCTGCCTAATGAAGCATTTCCCAAGTCCCATCACATTCCCTTGCCTACATCTCAGAGGCAAGAGGAATGACTGAACAAGCCCTGCCCTTCTCTGGCCTCAGTGTCTCCCATCCATGAACTGGGAAGAAAACCGACCGACCCTGGCTCTCCGGAGAATCAATCAGAGAAGCATCAGGTGTCTTCAAAGGGCCACAGAACAGCCTTCCCAAACCTTCTTATTAATAGTAGAACCACAACACTATCAATAATGAAACACAAATTAATAATAAATAAACTAATGATAAATAATACATATGTCGTGAATAATACATTAATACTACAAGGCTTTTGAGCATCTATTGCCTCTGACAGAGGGGAATTTGATTAGCTGGCTGGAGAACACAGAGGGGGAATATTTCAGAAGAGTCTGGGAGGTTGGGGCAGGGGTTGGACACCTGAAAGTGGCAGGCGCGTCTCCCTGCAGAGGTGTAAAATGTTTGAGGTCTTTGGTGACCCAGAACTGACCTGACCTTCTGCTGGGGGAGGTGAGAACCAGGAGTCTGAGTGTGGGGCCTTCCTGTCTAGATATCGTTCCATGGTTCAAATTAGAGTGGAAATCCATAACCCAATAAGGCAAAAAAACAAAGAAACCTTCCAGCCCCAACAGAATTTGATGTTGTTGCTAAGGCGAGGCCATCCATCCATTCATTCATTCATTCAATAAATATGTCTTCAGTACCAACAGCATGGCCAGCATGCAGTTACTGAGTCATGTTTTTGGCACTCCAGGAGCTCATAATTCACGATGTTGGGAGACAGACTGGCAAAATAAAGGGTCACCCCATGCAACGTGTTAAGGTTATTTTAGCTTCCATGAGAGGGGCACTTAACCATGATTTGGGGGTTCTGGGTGCAGGGTAGGTGAAGTCAGGGTGTATGTTGGGCAGCCTCTAAAGTAAGTGATGTCTAAACTAAGACCTAAAGAGTATATCAAAGCGATGGGGTAAAGTGATGGTAGGTGTTCAAGGCAAAAGGATGGCAGGTGCCAGGACCCAGTAGCCAGACAAAGCATATTTAAGGAGCTCTAAGGAATTCAGGATGACTGAGGCTCAGCATGCAAAAGGCAGAGGGACAAGAGGCAAGCCATGAGTGTGGGGGAAGGGGTTTGGACTTCATCCCAAAGGCAGTGAGGAGACAAAGGAGGATTTGGATCTGAGATGTGACATCAGTGCGCTGGGCTGCAGCCTAATCCACACTGCTCCAGGGCTACACGGTTCACCAAGCCCTGTCCCATGCAGTGCTCATGTGTTGGTTCATTCATTACTTCATGCATGCAGCACACAGGCTGAGCACCCACCACGTGCCAAATACCCTACAGGGATGAATGCCAGGCCCCTGACCTTAAGAAGCTCCCAGCCTGATTGCAGAGACATACACAAAGAACCATACGTTATATTACAAAGCGATGTGGACTGGGTATGACTGAGATGTTTACAGGGGGCTGTGTGCTTATAAGAGAGAGTGTCAGACTCATGGAAATCAAGGAGGGGGTGATTGTGGCATTGAACCTGGAAGGACGTGTACAAATTTCCCTAGGTGAACTCAGAGCAAAAGGGCATTGCAGGAAGAGGAAATGGCACAGGCAAAAAGAAGAATCTGAGGGTATCTGGGAGGGCTGGTGGATGGGTAGTGCAAACGCAGTGGAAGACTGATTGAGTTGGAAAGGCTGAGAGAGACCAGATCATTAGGGGCCCGGTTGTCCATGACAGAGGCTGAACTTGATCCTGAATTGGAAGGCAATGGGGTGGGGAAATTGCATGGCATTAACCAGAGAGGTGGCGTCATCATATTTGCATTTCAGAAATATCACTGTGACTCCAATGCTGTGGGTGAATTGGAGGGACAAAGCCTGAGGGTTGGGAACAGCAAGGTGGCTGTGCAGGGTCCTGGTGGGGATTTAAGGGCCCGAACCAAGGCAGGGTTGGTGCAGGGCAGTCAGTCCTGAGAGCTATTGGAGAGGAAGAATTGATCCATCTTAGAGACAGATGAGCTATTAACCTCCCCTCTTTGCTCAGAAGCTTTCTTTTCTTAAAAGGCCCCCCCCATCCTCTGCCCCACCTCTTGCCCCCATTTCTGCTAACAAGGAGGTGACGGCTGGGAGCACCTGTTAGCCCAGCATGGAAGGGTGTATTTCACAGAACCCTCTATACCTGCCTGAAAGATATGGCTGCAGTAATTGGTTGTTGTAATAATATTTATTATTGTAGTAAGTACACGACGCGGGGTGCCCAGGGAGGCTGTCATGCCACGCTCTGGTATTTATCTTCATGAGATGGGGTGACCTCTTTTCTTCCTGAGTGGTGGTGCATGGAGCTCCTGTTATCACGTGGAGATAAATCCGAGCCCCACAGAAAGGGGAGGGTGTCATGAGGAATTTATGTGACCCTGACTCCCACGGTCCACTCCAGCAGGTGGAACAAAGCTAGTGGAGCTGCTGCTACCACCTGACTGTCTGTCTGCCCCAGGTCAAGTCTTGGTGTGGTCCAAGCTGGTTCTCCCAGGGAAGAGGGGTCCTTGAGTTCTCCGCACCACTTCTACACTCTCAGACACAGAAGAGGGTGAGACACTGTTCCTGTCCTCAGGGAGCTCCTAGTCTGATGGCAGAAACAGCCCTGCCCTCTGTTAGAAAGACGGTGGTCCACTGCTTTTGATTCTTCTCTAGTTACTTTGTATCAACAAGTGATAACTTGGGTGACACAAGATAGGCACTTCTGGGCTAAGGGAACTGTCCAGAGCTGGGTTCAGATGTCAGGGATGTGATGGGACAAATTTATCCATCCAGCCTCAGGTCTCTCACAGTCCCAGAAAGGGTCTCAGACACACCTCCCTGGCCTTCCTGGGATCCTCTGCTGGCTTTGAACTTGAAAATGGTCCCAACCACAGTCATTCTGCTGCTCCCTTGTGGAAGTGCTGTGTCTTGCTGGTCTAACCTGGTGTGTGATCCCACTACACCCCAAGCAAGAACTGAATCACTTTGCTGTACAGCAGAAATTAACACAACATTGTAGATCAACTATACTTCAAAAAAAAAAACAAAACCAGAATCAAAGGACCTGCTTGCCAAGCCTGGTTCTGTGTGATCACGAGGAAGTCATTCTGTATCTCTGAGCCTCAGTCTCCTCACCTCTAAAATGGGGACACTATCCCCCAGGGTTGCAATGGTGATCAATGAGATAATAATTATAGATAGACTTCGAAAGTTACCAAACACTGACCACATGTTCATTTGCTCATTTTTTTCATTCATTTAATACATATTTATTTTTTAAAATATTTATTTATTTATTGGCTGCATCGGGTCTTAGTTGCAGTGCGTAGGCTCTGTAGTTGTGGCGTGCAGGCTCCAGAGCACATGGGCTCAGTAGTTGTGGCATGCAGGCTTAGTTGCCCTGCAGCATGTGAGATCTTAGTTCCCTGACCAGGGATCGAACCAGCATCCTCTGCATTGCAAGATGGATTCTTAACCACTGGATCACAAGGGAAGTCCCTAATACATATTTATTGAGCTATTATTAAGTGCCAGGACCTGTTCTAATTTCTAAGAGATAAAGTAGTGATTAAAACACACAAACTCAAGGACTTCTGGCTAGGGTGAGATAAACAACCTCCCTTTATCTTCCATTAATTCAACTATGAGACCTGGACAGAATGTATGGACACCTATTTGAAAAATCTGATATGTAAATACTAGCAGGCAGTTTGGGGAAGAACATCAGAATTAAAAGAAGTACTAAAAGAATTAATATAAACAAGACCCAAAGTCTCACAAAGTCATACTTAAAACGTTCAAGATACAAACTAAAATCACACGACATATAAAGAACCACGAAAATCTCAACTCACAAGGGGAAAGACAATCAATAGACTCCAATGATGAGATTGACACCTACGCTGGAATTATCTAACAAGGACTTTAAAGTAACAAAAATACTTGAACAAACAATCACAAATCATCTTGAAAAAAATAATAGAAAGACTCAGCAAAGAAATAAAGGCTATAAAGGAGAATCAAATGGAAATTTTAGAAATGAAAAATACAATAACTGAAACTTAAAAACTGACTGGATTGACTCAGTAGCAGAATAGAGATGACAGGAAAGAGTCAGTGAACTTGAAATAGATCAGTAGAAATTATCCAACCTGAACAACAGGAAAAAGAAAAAGTTTGAAACACTCACATATATTCACACACAAAGTTGCAAGCTCTGGGTTGAGCTTGCAACCCAGTTGGGTATGGGAGTGGGGGGGGTAGATATATCAGCAGACAATAAACAAACATGTATCAGGCAGTAATAAATATTTTAAAAAGAATAAAGCAGGGTAAAGAGTTCGAGAATCACTATGATGCTGCTTTATATAGATAGGATAATTAGAAAAGGTCTCTCCACAGCAGAGGCATTTGAGCAGAGAAAGAATTGAGGCCTTGAGCCAATTCAAGTGGGTGTCTGGGGAGAGATTGTTCTGGGAGGTGGGAGCAGCTGGTGCAAAGGCCCTGAGGTGGGGATGTGTTCAGAGTATTCAGGGATCAGCAGGGCTCATTGTGTGTGGGTGGAGTAAATGAGGGAGAGGGTGAGGGGAGATGACATCAGAGGGGTGGGCAGGGACACAGGTGAGTGTGGGTGGACCATCTAGGAGGCAGGGCACCAGACCAGCAGTAAACGGTGGCTGGGCCCAGGGAGGTAGTGTAGAGTTCAATTCTGGATTTATTCTGTAGAGCCTGGGGGCCTTGCTGGTGTTCCCTGAACTGGGGAGAAGGAGGGGGACACATCACTTCAGTTTTGGACCTGTTCATTTGGGAGGCCAAAGGACATCCAAGTGGTGCCTCAAGCAGTCACGTGGTGCTCTGTGTTAGGGGTTCCTAACCCATCTGCTACAAGCTACCTGGTTACCTCTGCTGGTGGGGAGGCTACCGGGAGAAGCGAGGGAGACAGGACCCCAGCTCAGCCCAGGGTTCCCAGGAGAAGCAGGACGTCGCTCCGATGCAGCAGGGGCGCCTCTGTGCCCTGATTCTGGGCCTTGCAGCTCTGGCAGTCACCCCGCTCGGGTGAATGCCCACCTTCCTGCCCCCCGGGCCCTGCTGGTTCAGCCCGTGCTGCTGTCCATGGATTCCGCTGCCTGTGGTCTTTGCTCTGCCCCTGAGCTGTCTGCTGACTCACTCCTTAGGTCCCATGTCCTACCGTCCTTGATGGGGCAGCCACTCAGCACCCAGTGGTGACTTCCTCTGTCGGACAGAGTTCTGCCTGACCTCTGTGAGGAGGCTTAGAGGACACTCTGCAGGAACACCAACATCGATCCAGGCGGATATGGTCAAAGAGGCAGGTTCAGAAGGCACCTGGGGTCACGGCGGCCCTGAGCTTGGGCTGCACCACAGGGAAGAGGTGCTTCTGAGAAGGCCCTCCTGGGAACACCACCCACTCTAACTATAGAACAGCCTAGAGGATGGGCAGAATTAATATGTTTCTTTATTCAACACATACTCGGATCTGGGCACTGTTCTAGGCATACAAGTAACATGGCAAATAGAAAGTTAGTGGCCTTGTGTACTGAGAATGTACAATGAACACATCGTTACAAGTAATTTTCAGTGTCCTAAGTGGTAGGAAGGGAGGGGTATGTGGGGAACTGTGATAACCTGGGGAGTCCAGGATCGTTTTCTTGAGGAAGTGAGATTTCCATGAACCCCTGAAGGATGAGCAGAGTTACCCAAGCAAAGAGTAAGGGCTTGAGAAAGAGGGGGCAGCCTGTGCTGGGGCCCAGAGGGGAGACAGAGGCTGCGCATGAGGAAGAGCAGAACACAGCAGGACCTGGATAGTGGGGAGAGCCCAGCCTGGGCCAGATCACCCCAGAGAGCACCTGCACCTCTTTCTGTGGAGCAGTGAGAAGCTCTGAAGGCCCTTATGAAGGCCATGGCATGCCTTTTAGAGAAAGCCCTCCGGCTGCTGGTGGAAGATGATGGAAGGGGTGCAGGAAGCCCAAGACAAATCCTAATCTCACAAGTTACCTCCTTAAGTAGCACCATCATCTACTGAACACCCACGAGGAGGCAAGTACCAGTGGGGAGGGCGGCATTTACTCTCACGAATCCTTATAGTGGGGAGGGATTGTTACCCTTACCTTCTTATTGAAATAGGTGAAGAGGTCTAGTGGTTTAGCCATCGTGAACCATGGTGGGATTGTAACTATGGTGACCAACTTGTTTTGGTTTGCCAGGGACTTTCTAGTTTTCACACTGAAAGCACCTGTCCCAGGAAACCCCTTGGTCCCCGGGGAGACTGAGACACCTGGTCACCCTAGTATAACTCATGCCTCTTTTCACTACCTGTACCCCTCCCATGGAAACCCTCTCTGACTCCCATCTAGCCTGGGGCCAGACATGAGCCAGCCCTCTAGAAACATCCTCCCTGAGCTGGAAAAAGGGAAAGGAGTGATGCTGGGATATTGCAAAGGGAGTTTCCAGATAAAGGAACTATTTGTCATCACCACACTGGGAGGGTGCCTGGTTCCTAAATATTGCTTGCTAAAGGTACCTTAACAGGAGTGGTGTAACTGCTGTCAGAGATAGAGGGGGACAGTGATGGCCCCATTCAGGGTAATGAGCTGCTTAGTTAAGGTGAATCCGTTTCCACTCCGGATCCAGCTTCTTGATAGGGTGCTTGGTGGGGGCAGGGGGAGGGCTTATGCATGGAGGCTGATGGGTGGCAAATTTAATGCCGAGAAAGACAGAGCTCCATCTTTAGCTGGTGGCTGATTCATTGACAGGTTCACTTCTCGGAGAAATGGCGTTGAGTTGTATAGGCAACGATGGCGTCAGGATTCAGGCTCAGTTAACATCTGACATGGGGTTGATCAGAGCTGGAAGACCCCGAAAATGCAGTTCACCCTTCATTTTGCAGATGTGAAAACTGAGGCCCAGAGAGAGGGGCAACCTGCCTGAGGTGCCAGAACTGGTTGACAGCACAGCTGAGCCCACACCTCACGTTTCTTGTGCTCTTTGGACTGGATTCACCGACTCCTGGCTGGTGGATGAGCCCGTCTCCTCACCCCTGCCTGCTCAGCGGCCCCTTCTCACCAGCCCAGGGGCTTGATTCAGGGAACCTGGCAGCATGGGGCTTTTTGGATCTCCTCCCTTTGGTTTTCTGTCCTCTGCTTTGTAGAGAGGATGCCTGGTGGATGTTCTGGCTCTGATCCCGGTCCAGATGGGATGTCTGGCTGAGCTGGACATTTCTGAATCTCCTACTCCTTGACCAGCTTCCAATGTCAGACCCCACTCTTCCCACTTCCATCCCAGGACCGTCCTTCCTCAACTGGACAGTGGGGACTGGGAGGAAATCAGCGGACTGGGGGACGAGGAAGCATGGGGATGCCTCACCCTGCTCAGGGGTGCCCCTTGTGGGCAGGGCTTGTGATGAACAAACTCCTAGAACATGCTTCACCGTGTTGGACCCTGTGATTGTTCCCCCATCTACATTACCCATGGGGAAACAGAGTCCCATGGAGGCCACATAACTTGCCCAGGTCAAGACTGAGTGGTGAGGCTAGTAACTTGAACCAGATAACCGACTTCAGATTTGTCGGAAGCATGTGGGTGGGAGAAGCAAGGAAAGTGAGGGGGAGGGTATTTTCAGAGAAAGAACCAACAGGGAATCTTCGGAAGGTGATGGGATTTTGTGAAAAAGGAGCTGGAGGAATGTTAGACCTAGAGGAGAACGTTCCCTGTGTTTTTCTTTTGCAAAAAAACTCCTTGGTCATGAACTCTTGTTATCCCCTCTCCTGTGTGTCTGTTTCTGGGAAGGTGAGTTCTCACCTGTGATCCAGGTGTTGACTCGGGCTGATGCAATCCTTGCCTGGTACATATGTCAGAAAATCACCCTACCACCTGCTTCTCCCTCCCTCTCCCGTCCAGTGATTCTACCTCCAAACCCAAGACCTAGAGCTCATGTATTGCCTGAGGCTTGTCCTGGCCTTGGGTAGGAAAGGTCCAGGGATCCCACAGTTCCCTGCGAGGCTCTCGAGCCTGGAGGGAGTGGGGTCTCCCCTCTGCCCCCATCCCTCGCTGGGACCTGATCTCAGCCCGGACCTCTGTGTCTGCAGTCTCCATCTCTCCATCATCATCTGCCCCATCTGAGAGCCAGGCCTCTGATGAAGATACAGTCAATGCAGCGGCCAATGGCGGGCAACCCCCAGAATCCTCACATGACCTCAGCAAGTCCCGTGACTCTGCTCCGGCAGTAGCAAACGTGGTGGACGGCTTGGCCTCGCTCGAACTCGGACAGATCTGGGTTCAAATCCCGGCTTTGCTGCTTACATGGCAGCAGTATTGAGCCAGGCCCTTCACCCCGATGAACTGCCGCTCCTCCTTTGTGACAGAAATATTCACAGGGTGACATGAGCACTGAGACTGCCCGCCCAGAAGAAAGCTCAAAAAAGCAGCACTCATATTCTTATTTTAATACTCTACTGATATTAATGAAACTCACATCCCAGAAGGAGAGGCAGATGTGCAAACAGACAATTATACTCCAGTGCGACACATGCAGTAATCGCAGCATCTTACGAGGAAGGCACGCGCAGGCTGTTCCAAGAGCCGATGGAAAAATGGGAGTGAAAATTCTGGGGAAACTAGAAAGTGCCATGCGCCCACGGAGGAGCTTTTAGTCCTTAAAGCTGAGGTCTCCTGCCCGCTCTGCGGCCTGGCACGCCCCCCCCTGCCACCCCTCCCAGGGGAGCTGAGAAGAGGAGAGACCTCAGCTCAGAGTGATTCACCCCCATCTCCCTCCCTCTGTGACTTCAAGTAAGGGGACCTCGGGAATGAGAGACACAGTCACTTCCCAAGAGAGGTGTTTCCTAGTGTTTGTTCCAAAGGACTCTAGCAAGGTGGGAACTAGGAAGTGGCAAATGAGGCTCAGGGTCCTGCAGTGGGAGTGAGTGCCTCCTTAAACCTGGCACCCTAGGCATCTCGCTTGCCCCACCCTCATGCTGGCCCTGGTTCTAATCCTACAATGGGCTCCAGAGTGTACAATGTTACAAAAAAGTTTCCCACCACCGCTCAAGTTTGGAGAATCACAAGCACACTCCAGCTTCAGGGCCTTTGCACATGTGGTGTCTTCCACCTGGAATTCTCTCCCTCTAGAGTCACACACGGCTCACACTTCCCTTTATTCTGGCCCTTTCAAGGGAGCCTCCTGGGTCGTGCCCTGTCCAGAGCAACCCCTCCCCCATTACTCTCCTTTGCTTTATGCTGATTGGCTTTTCTTAATTACACTCATCACCACCTGACATATTTCCCATCGCTTGTTCTTTTGATTATCATCTCCTCTGCTGGACCATCGGCTGCAAAGAGCAGGACCTGCCTGTTTACACTGTTGTATCCCTAGTGCCTGGAACAGTACCTGGTACCGAATAGATTCTCAATAATTTTTCCGGAAGAAGGCAAGACGGATAGAAGGAAGGAGAGAAAATTTCTGAGACATTTTGAAAGGAAGGACCATGTTTAATTTTGTTTAAACCAAAATTTCTCACACTTAGTTGATAATAGAAATCTTGTTACCTGATACGTCTATTAGCAGCTCATTCTCTAAACAAGCCAGAAAATGCTGTCTTAAGGGGTCAGAAACACCCTCATGCCCCCACCTTTTAATTCTCCTCTTCCGGTATCCCAAGGAACTCCTCTCTCTGCTATGCAGTGGGCTTCCTCTGCTCTCGCCCAGGCCTGGCCCTGTGAAGCCTGTGCCCCAGACACCTGCTACACCTGTTGGTGCTCCCAGCACTACCACCAGTCACCAGAGTTTCCACCACTTCCTCCAGTGCCCACCAGACTCACACCTGTGATTCCCTCAGGGCTTGCCAAGAAACGGTGACCCTGCAAGCTGGCATCCCGCCCTGGCCCGCCTCACATACATGCACCATCTGCACCCGCCTTGGGCTGGTTGGAAGATTTATACAACTGAAAATGTGTCCTTCCCATCTCCTTCTGGTGGGAGGGGCCGTTCTCCGTTCTTGAGCTCCTCAGCCATCTGGACGGATGATGCTCATCTTAGCTGTAGCTCCAAAGGTGAGACACGCCTCCCAGCCCTGCTGGAAATGTGGGCGGCGGCAGGGGGGTCATCGCAAGGCTGGGAACTGTAGCAGAGGGGATCAGGTCCTGGTCTCCTGCCATGGTCCCCCAGCAACAAACTCCCATCCTTCCCAGGGCTGGATGGGAAATGTTTGCTGGCCCATTCTCACCTCTTCCCTCCTTAGCTGTGTGTAGCATGGTGGGCATAACTGATCCAGAAGGTCTGGGTTTGAATCCCAGCTCTGCCACTTACAGCTGTGTGATCTTGGCAGGTTACTTCGCCTCTCTGTTTCCCCATGGAAAGTCGGAATAATACTAGTTCCTCTCTCCTAGGATTGTTGTGAAAATTAAGTGAGTGAGTGTGTATTAAGCACGGAGCCCAGTGTCTAGCACAGTGGGCGCCGTGGAAATGTGAGCCACTATTACTATTTCACACTTGACTTGGCTTTCCCCAGCGTCCCCCCTCCCATTGGGGTTCATCCCCCTGCAGGTGGCCTCCTTGTTTGTCATGGTTTGGCACTGGCTGGGCTTGGGGACTTCTCTGATCATCCAGGCTGGGCCAGGTTTCCCCTCTCCCCTCCCCCAGTCCCTCCGTAATCCTACCATTACATTCGCCGGCTTAGTGTGATTGTGTGGTGAATCTGTCCCTCTGCTGTACGCTCCTGGAGGGCAGGGCAATGCTCAAGCCATCCTGCTTCCTGCCCGGGGCCCACTCAGAGCAGGTGGGAGCAAACTCTGGGGCAGAATGAATGAGGAGAGGAGGGGGCCGAAGATGGGTCCTTCCTTCTGGTTAGCTTGGTCACTGCTCTCACGGGCCATGTGTTTTCTGTGGGGCTCCCTGCAAGCCTGACCTTCAGTCTAAGCTAGAGGCCCCCTGGGGGTGAGCCCCGAGTTTACCCCTTTACCCTGGGTATTGGGATCTGAAGCCTTGGACCACACAGGTCAAGTCTGCCTCCAGCTTCCAGATTGATCCCCTCTAGGTTGATTCTTTTTTCTTTCTTTCTTTCTTCTTTTTCTGTAGAGTGTTGTAACCATTAAGTTCCAGGCAGGGGTCAGACCCCTGGGCTCCGTCTGCTTAGGTTGCCTGAACAGCTGAAATCCCCAAATCCATTCTGGCTAGTTTTCTCATTAAGACGATCAGACTGGATTGATCCATTAGATCAATGGCTGGACATCAGCCAGCAGGAAGCCAATCCAATGAGCCCGGATGATCAGTCCAAGAATGAGGTCCCCCATTGAGCTGGAGTGGGCACCACGCCCTGAGGATGGGGCTCTGGGAGGCAGAGGGGGTGGGTCAGAGGACTCAGCAGGCTGGACTTTGGTGTGAAGGCATCAGTGTTGCCCGGGGCATATCTACCAGGAGAAGAGCCCCAGCTCCTGGGAGCTGGGCAGGGATTCCGGGGACAGCAGGTGGGTGAGAAGCATCACCTGTGCTTGCAGACAATTGAGACTCCTTCCCAGGCAGTCAGCCCGTTATTACCCCCCACACCACCACCATCACCACCGCCATGGCCCTGGGTTGGAACTACATCTCCTTTTGGGCGGCAGAGTGTGCTTGATGGGAGATTTGGGGGTTCAGGAAGCAAACACCAGTTTCCCAGTTCTCTCTTCCCTTCTCACCAGGAGTAATTTTGTGAGGCTGGGAATGGAGGGGTATGGGTGCCTAGAACACCATATCCTGATGTTCCAGGGACCCTGGCTGCGTGAGATGCTGATGGGGTTTAAGGGATGGCTAAGCATCCATATTCAAATACATTTGGAAGCACTAGATTAAATGCATTTCAGCATGTACATTTCCTACAAAGCTTATGCACATTGCGACTTTGTAAAAGCGGGGATGGAGGTGCATTGTCAGACCACAGACCCGTTTCTCTGGGATATCTTGTAGACATACATTGAGGCACTTCCTCCAGGTGCCAACCGGTCCTACTTTCATGGGACAGTTCATCCCAAGAAGAAGTGTTTTCAGGATGGGAGGGATCCATGGGAGCCAGGAAGTTTCTCAAAAAGAGAGGCATCAATGAGAAGGTAGAAGAGGGTGATGAGCTCCACTCAGGCCCACCATCACCATTCACATAGACCACAGTGCGAACAGCGCCCCCTGCAGTCGTGCCGGCTCCTTCCCCCACCCCACCTGTCAGCCCAACCCTCCAGATCGGCTCATGCCCTCACCACCCCATCTCCTTTCTTCCATAGGCTACTTGACTGTCAACATTGAGCCTCTCCCACCCGTGGTGGCTGGTGATGCTGTGACCTTGAAGTGTAACTTCAAGACAGATGGCCGCATGCGTGAGATCGTATGGTACCGGGTAAGTCACCCCCACTGTCCCCTCTGTATGTATGGCCAGGGCTGAGGGTAGAGTCCCCAGAGCCTCTCTGGAGACCCTCACGGGTTTGGCTATGTACTGAGCCCTAACCAGCCCTGAGCTGTCCTGTGCTCTCTGCCAGGTCCCCATCCTCTGCTGAAACCCTCCTGGAAGATCCTTTTGCCCAGCCTTCTCTTCTGTCCTCAGTATCTATCTCGTTCTGGCGTCTTTTGTGTCGCTAACATGCCCTTATGTTCAGGAGACCCCAATATAACCTAGTATTAGTTACTAAGAATGCTGCAGGCCCTGGTTACAGTGTAACTAAAGAGAACCGAAGGGTGGCATTTGGGGCATGAGGATTTGGGTAATGTTTTTCGCAGGGGAGAGAGAAGAGGACAGCTTCCTGCCTTCTTAAAAATCAAATTACAGACATAGTCTGCCTTCTAATCCGATTACACATAGGACTAGTCCAGGTGTCTGGCACCCCAAGGTCTAAGGAGGTCTGAGATGGGATGTTGATAAAGATGAGCAGATGCCCACCTGCCCGAGGCCCAGGTGTTGGCAACAGGAGAACCAGCTTTGGGTCATGGAAACAAGTGTTGGCCTTTTTAGCCACCAGTAGACATTTCTATGTGTCTGGACTGGGCATCCCAGCCTGGTCTCCCTTTGCCACAAGGGAGTTGGGGCTGGCTGGGCTCAGGAGAAGGTCCAGTTGGCATTGACTTTCTTGCCGTGCCGCGCTCAGGTTTGCACAGAGCAAGGTACCGCCATCTGGGGGACGGGTTAGGCAGAGAGTTCCTCTTCCATGAGCTACAACAGGGGGTGGCAAAATTTTTCGGTGAGGCCCAGATAGTAAATATTTTCCTCTCTGGGGACCATATGGTCTCTGTCGCAACTACCCAGCTCTGTTAGAGTGTGAAAACAGCCACAGACAACGTGCCAATGGAAGGGCATGGCAGGGCTCCCATAAAATTTTATTCATGGACACTTGAATTTCATGTAATTTTCACATGTCACAAAATCTACTTCTCCTTTTTAATTTTTTCAACCACTGAAAAAGGTAAAAAAACGTTCTTGGCTCATGGGTCATACAGAAACAGGCTGTAGGCTGATTTGGTCCACCAGCCTTAGTCTGCTGGCCCCTGATCTAAAACCAGCACTTCCCTAAGCTTTGTAAGTTGTGTTGCCCTTTCTTCAAGTGAAACCAATGAGTGACACAGTCAAGTGTAACTGCTCTGGAAGGAGCGTGGAAGTAGGGGGTGGGGAGTGGGGAGAGGAGGTGGAAGGTGGGGGGTTGGGTGGGCGCAGCTTGGTGATGAGGCATCTAGAACTGGTTCCCTTGCTCCTTCAAGCTATTGCCTTCCCCACGGTGCAGTGCAAGGAAACCCAGTGTTAGAGGAACCTGCTGGGGAGCACTCACCATTCAATGCCTTGACTCGGAACCGGGCTCCCTCCTTGCTGTTGGTCCAGTCTTGCTTTGAACCATCCTGTAGTTACTGTTCCTTCTTGCTTTCTTGGTCTTTGATTCATCGTTTGCTGGTCGCTGCTATTTTGCTGGGTGCGGTGACCTGGGTTCCTTTTAACCCCCATCATTGTTCCCCATCTTAGCATTGTAGTCCCTCCTACTTAGAATCACCTCCGACATTTGGATTCCCACAGGGCCCCAGCTTTAGAAGAGGTTTCCATCCTGGATAAATCAATGGGCCTAGAGAAAGTCAAGGCATATGTTAAATAGTGCCATAAACTGAATCACTAAGAGGTGTATATACACGATACGGGAACTGCTTGGCTGACACATGCTGTGAGCGTCTCATTAGCACCTGGCAGAAGGACTGGGATAAATTAACTCCAGCTCACTGCTGAGGATGGTCCTGCGTCTCTTCCTCAGCCTTGAGTGAGGGGTAGTGAGAGACCTGCTGAGAGAAATACAGACACCCAATGGGAACAGTTAATAGGAGTGAAGATGGGAGGGAGATTGGAAACAGGAAAATACCAATAGGCATCTCATTGCCTTCCCATCCTTTGAAGCAACTATCTTCACTCTTGTTTGAAATCAAATGTTCCCACATCAGTAGTGAAAATCTCCCTGCAGAAGTAGCTACCAGGGTTGGGGCAATAGCAGTGCCAGACTGAGGTGTAGGAAACCAAGAGCAGGCTTCCACATGGCTCACGTCTGTGTTCTCTGAAGACCAGGGACATAGCTGGGGCAAGACGAGATGCCTAGCTTCCAGTGCAGACAGATTCCCCTTCCCCTTCTCTGCCCCAGGGCTGAGCACCCTCGTTCACTGCCACCCCCCCATCTCCATTCTGGCCTGCGATCACACTGATCGCTTTAAACATCAGGTAAGTCTCTTACGGGTGTCAGGCCCTGCATATCAGGCTATGGTAGGCTGCTCTAATTAATTTATTTTATTTCATTTCACATCCTTTGACTGAGAGTGTCTGGAATGGGGGTGGGGGATGCAGATGTATGCAAATCACATGCAAATTGTCTACTGGAGCCAAATACTTGGGCCCTTTTGATTCTGTAGCTGGACTGAGGAAGTGGGCTCAGCTGACTTGGTACTCTCCCTGGGACCAGGGGAGCCCTGCGTGCCCTGTCTATGATGGTGCGGTTGGGGCAGAGGACGGAAGCAAATTCCAGGGAAGTGGCTCCATGCTGCCAGTATTCTCTTTGCCTGCTGCCATTCTGGCCTTCTGACACCTATCACCTCCTTTCCCAAGGAGCCAGCTGAATGGAGAGATAAGAGCTTACCGAGATGGGGGCTCCAGGAGCCAAAGCCAGGGCAGGGCTTCTGGAGGGTGTGGGAGAAGCAGCAGTGGAAACCCCAGTTTCCTTCCCCAGCTGGATCGCCCCCAGACAAGCCCCCACAGCTTTATCCCCCCATCTCTGTCTTCCCCCAGCTGCCCACCCTCCCAAACAGGGAGCTGCCGAGCGTTGTTTGTTTTCTGTACGTGTGTTTGCTTCCCTCCCCAGCTTCCTTTGCCCATCCTTCATGAAAGAGCTTACAGATCCCGGCTTGGAAGGAAATGAATAGATTACACAGGTCCAGCCAGGGCTGTGTCTCCAATCCCTTTAGCAGGGAAAAGCAGGGCATTGTGATGAGGCTGCCTCTGCCCACTCAGCCCAGTGGGCACAAAATGACCCAAAACATGTGTCAAGCCCAGCAGCCTCCCCTCTGGTCCTAAAGACATTATCTTAGCAATGGGGTCATCCTAAGCTTTCAGAAGCTTTCAGAAGCAAGTGGATTGGATTCTTTGTGTAAATTGGGGGAGCAGATGGAATTGTGTGAAGCAAAAGGGATGACCCCCTCGGGGTTAACAAGAACACTGTCTCAACATTTGGGAAGGTCTAGGCCTATGGACCCCTTGGGGACGGGGTAGGTGGGCAGGAAAATAGGAGGAAGTGGCCAGGGCTTGCACCTTGGACACCTTGCCCCATGGTCAGGCCAAATTATAGAAAAAGATGACAAAATTCTAGAAGAGACTCGAGAAAGTGGTCATGATCAGAGCTCCTGGGTCTGTGCTGACCAATATGGTGACCACTTGTCACATGTAGCTATTTAAATTTAATTCAATCAAATTAAATTAGAAATTTGTTTCCTCAGTCAGACTTGCCACATATGATTAGTGGCTACCATATTGGACAGAGCAGGTATAGAATATTTCCAGCGTCACATAAAGTTCTATTGGACAGCCTGCTGTAAATATTTGAAAAAAAATTTTATGGCCCCTCCCTGGAATGTACTGTACTTTCCTGGCAAGGGAATGAAAGTGACTACTCACTGAGCCAGCTTTCTAGGCAAATTCACCGTAAAGTGAATTTCAGAAAAATGAATTTTATTTGTTGTGTAACCTGCCATCATTGGATTGCGGGGAATGGGGGTTGGAAGAGGGATTATCATTCTCAAAAGATTTCTTTGAAAACATAGAGAAGATGTCAAGAAAGTTTTCAGGCCCCTGAGGTGCTGGTATCATAGTCATCTATCAAAGCCCTGTTCAACTTAAGGACGCTTCACAGCCTTTTCACCATCTCCCACGTTTTCTTCACCGTTGCATGGGTTCCCCTCCCAGATTTGAGTTTCCCGGGCTTCTTCAGAGCTCAGGCACATACCTTTCCTTTTTCCCTAGAAAAGCAGCTAATAGAGTAGGGATGCAATTCCACACTTGGCCAGTAGGAGGCAGTCGCCTAACAACAAACTATTCTAGCATTAAGGTTGGGACCTGGTTATAGAAAATGAATGATAAATAATATCCTCTACTTAATCATTTCTATCCATTTACACCTAAATTTGGGGACTCATTCAGTAATTCTGCTAATACTAATCTGAGTGACTAACATTATTGAGCCCTTACTCTGTGCCAGGCACTGGATTGAGGGCTGTACATACATGGCTGCATTTCATTTTCATGTTGGCACTGAGGTTGGTAGTATTGTTAAGCCTGTTTTTCAGATGAAGACACTGAGGCCATCCAAAAAGACTGTGTCTGCTCATGTTGCCTTCCCTGACTTCTGCAGAAAGTTCTAGACGCTTCTTCCTCCATGATTCCTCTTTGAGGGTCTGTACTCCAGCTCTTACCTCATTATGTCAAAATATCTGTCTGCCCGCTGGGCCGTGAGCATCTCAATCACAAAGGCCACGTCTTTTCCCCATTATATCAACAGCACCTAGTGGAGAGTCATCTCAGTAAATATTTGTTACACGAACAAATGTCAGAGGTGGAAATACACATGCACGTTTTGACAGACCATGCCAGGTAACCCACTGCCATTTCAGGTGGACATCTGTGTCTAGCTGATCGTATCTGTCTGCTTGGGGAGTGAGTGTGAGTCCTTGTATACTCAGGGGGCTTTGTGGAGTATGGGAAAAAAGGAACATTTCTTATTAGGGAACACTGTCTAAACTCATTTACTTGGAGGTCACCTGCCCAACAGGCAAAGCCAAAGGTCTGTTTATATCATAGAAACCCATTAAACAGCCACAGAGGATCCTGGGAATTTAACCTTTCACAGCAGTTTTTATCATCTTTCCTTTGTTTCCTCTCTTTCCTTCACAATTTGTTCCCAAGAGCTGCGCTGGGCTCAGGTTACAAGGCCACAGAAAAGAGAGCCACAGAGCAAGGCAGAGAGAGAAGGAGATCTACAAAGAGTGATAACGCCACCACTTTCAGAGCCCCTTATCTCACCTCTTTCACGTTGTGGGGAACATGTGCCTGAGTGTTTGTTTAATGGTGGAGATTCCGCCCCTGGCCTGGGGCGAGCTCCCGCCCTAGGGCTCTGCTGGTTGCCTCCGCAGTGAGGGTTTATGGCTGCTCTGAACCACTAGAGAAAGGATTAAGCCGGGAGGCTGGGAAGGGTATGGTAGGGAGAGAGGACTTCAGTGTCAGAATACCTGCATACTGTTCAGGGCATGTGACTTCAGGCAGTGACCTAATCTTTCTGTTTTAGAAACCTCATCTGAAATTGGGCATGAAACCACCTACATTGTAGGCATAAATGAGATAAGGTCTGCAACCAAACAAGCCCAGTCCCACTGCAATCCTTTTATTCCGCTCAACAAAAACTCATGATGGGACCTGTTGAACAAATGGCAGCCATTGTCCTCTCATGTCTCTTGGTAACAAGGGATCCAGAGAGGGAAATTATAGAACAAGAGTGGAATGTGTTGTGGGAGGGTCACCAAAATAGGATTCCTTGAGATCCATCCTACCACCTGCCTTGCCAACACAGACAGGCAGAGAGAATACTTAAAGCTTGTACCCTCTTTGTCGCTATGTGGTTCTGCTGGTGAACTCACTGGATTTAATTCTTGGAAGGTCATCACACAGCTAAGCCCTTTCAATGGATTTTAGCTCTCCCTGAAGCCAGAAGCTATTTCAAAATGGCTTTACTGGCATTGGCTCTCTCTTAGTCTCAGTCCTTCACAATGTTTTGTTGTCTGAAACAAAATGGAAAATGATGATCATAAAGGGACATTACAGTCTAATGATATGTCATAAGGGCAAGAAGGCAGGTACAGTCTTGGTGATGAGTAGAGACTGGGGCCCAAGTCCCAGAGAACTGGGCTGCACCACTCCTTTGGCCCCTCTGGCTTGGAGCCCATCCTGGCAGCCTTTGGCTTGGAGGGGCCCCTGGCTTGGATACCATCCTGGCAGCCTTTGGGTTGGAGGGGCCCCTGGCTTGGAGCCCATCCTGGCAACCTTTGGGTTGGAGGGGCCCCTGGCTTGGAGCCCATCCTGGCAACCTTTGGGTTGGAGGGGCCCCTGGCTTGGAGCCCATCCTGGCAACCTTTGGCTTGGAGGGGCCCCTGGCTTGGAGCCCATCCTGGCAACCTTTGGCTTGGAGGGGCCCCTGGCTTGGAGCCCATCCTGGCAGCCTTTCAACCTGGCTGCTCCTTGCTACCCCCTCACAGGTCTTACAGCTCCAAGATATGGAGGAAGAAGGGATTAAGGAAGACAAGAAGCCTTCTTCACTGAGCCAGGGCTAAGCTGGCTGAGCTGCCTTATCCAGGTCTCCATTCTTACCCCTAGCCTCACAAAGGAGCAGGCTTCCCCTGATGAGGAATGTCCCATACCTAATTTTATCACACCAGTCACATAAGAGGAAAGAGAAAGTACCAGAGAGAAGGCCCACCAAAGGACAGCTGATGGTACAATAAATGTAGTGACACGTAAGGAGGAAACAAACATCTTTCTGAGTCTAGTTCCATTTCAATCTTTTTATTCCACCCTCAACCATAGATTGTATCCATCCCATGTCAGACAGCTCCTTCTGGGGGTCGAGTGATGGGAGCAACTTTAAGCTCCCTCTAGAGGTCAGAGTGTGGATTGCAACTACTGCATCCCCAATCCTTGGGGGGTTTTTGTTTGTTTGTTTGTTTGTTTGCGGTACACGGGCCTCTCACTGCTGTGGCCTCTCCCGTTGCGGAGCACAGGCTCCGGATGAGCAGGCTCAGTGGCCATGGCTCACGGGCCCAGCCGCTCCGCGGCATGTGGGATCTTCCCGGACCGGGGCACGAACCTGTGTCCCCTGCATTGGCAGGCGGACTCTCAAACACGGCGCCACCAGGGAAGCCCCCAATCCGTGGTTTTTAATGGAAGTTTGGTTGCAAAGAGGCAGGAGTTGCCCACTCTAACTGCTCCTTAGAATTTCCAGAGGGACTTGTAAGCACATACTGATAGCTGAGCTTCACCCTACAGGTATTGAATCAGAATCCCCAGGATTGGAGCCTCAGGGCCTTTGTACGTTTAACAAGCTCCCTCAGGTGATTATAATGCGCTTGGCTCAGGCAGGGACCACGTCCTGGTGTTTGGGAAACTGTTAGAGGGAGCTGCTCCATGCATCCATTCAACATGAATTCAGCACGTGGTTACTGACTCGGATGGTTCTAGGCACTGGGGGTGCATCAAGGAACAAGAGAACAAGATCCTGAACTCATGTGGGGGACTTGGTGGGGGGTGGGGGAGAAGTTAGAAAGATAAACAAGCAAGAAAATACCGGATAATGATAAGGGCAGTACATATAATAGAATGATGGGATGGAAAGGGATTAGATGGTCAGGAAAAGACTGTCATTTAAGCTGAGACCTCAAAGGCAACAAGGACCCCGCCATGCCAAAGGGAGGAGATGGAGTATTCTGGGCAAAGGAGAGAGCACATGCAAAGGACCTATGTTGGGAACAAGCTTTGCATGTCCAGAGAACAGAAAGAGAGCCCACTGCATGGCTGGAATGAAGTGAACGGAGGAGAGTTAAGAGATGAGGTGAGGGCTTTCCTGGTGGCGCAGTGGTTGAGAGTCCGCCTGCCGATGCAGGGGACACGGGTTCGTGCCCCGGTCCAGGAAGATCCCACATGCCGCGGAGCGGCTGGGTCCGTGAGCCATGGCCGCTGAGCCTGTGCGTCCGGAGCCTGTGCTCCACAACGGGAGAGGCCACAACAGTGAGAGGCCCGCATACTGCAAAAAAAACAAAAACAAAAAAAACAAGCAAACAAAACAAAACAAAAAAAGAGATTAGATGAGACAGATGAGTGGGACCATTCATGCCAGACTTTGAGCTCCAGAGAACTGGGTCTGGAGTGATTCTAAGGGCAGCAGGAAACTTTGGAGGGCTTTAAGCAGGGAAGTAACGGGATCTGGTTAACTTTACTAAAAGGTCACTTCTGGGTGAAGGGACCATGGGAGGCGAGACTGGAAGCAGGGTTATTAGAACAGTTCAGGCAGGAGGTGGCAGTGGCTTTGGTGAGGACCAGGAGGGCGGTGGTGGAGATGATAGGAGGGCAAAGAAATTCTGCTGTGACTTGCAGGTAGAGTCCCAAGGGCTTGCTGACATGTGGAGGGGGGTGGGGGTAAAGGGAAGATTTGGGATGGCTCCTGGCTTTCGAGCTTTCGCAGCTAGATGTGAGAGATGGCGCTGTTTCCTGAAACTGGGAGGGTAGGCGGAGGAGAAGGATGGGAGGAGTTCTTTATCAGCCATGGTACGTTCCAAGTGCTTCTAAGACATGGAGATGGGGCGGTCAAAGCAGCAGGGGAGGGCTTCCCTGGTGGCGCAGTGGTTGAGAGTCTGCCTGCCGATGCAGGGGACACGGGTTCGTGCCCCGGTCCGGAAAGATCCCACATGCCGCGGAGCGGCTGGGCCCGTGAGCCATGGCTGCTGAGCCTGTGCGTCCAGGGCCTGTGCTCCTCAACGGGAGAGGCCACAACAGTGAGAGGCCCGCGTACCGCAAAAAAAAAAAAAAAAAAAAAAAGCAGCAGGGGAAGCTAAATCTGGGATCCTGGGGAGAGGTAAGGACAGCAGATTTACCCTTGAGGATCATCAGAGTGTGGATGGATCTAAAGCCATGGGCCTGGATGAGATGATTCCCCCAGAGAGGAGGCAATAGAAGAGCACCCAGTGTGGACCCTGGGCACTCAAGATTTAGAGACAGAAGAGTAAACCAGTGAAGAGATGGAGAAGTAACAGCCAGCAAGATATAAAGAAAGCTGGCAGAGTGGAGTGCCCAGATCCCGAAGGAAGAAAGTAATCCAAGAAAGAGAGAATAGTCAGCTGCCTCCAATGTTGCAGTGAGACGACTTAAGATAACTGAGGAATGTCCTGGACCAAAGCAGCCCCCTCAGCGTTAGTGGGGGCAGAAGCCTGGCTTCAGTGGGCTGAGGGAAGCGCTAAGACCAGCTGTGGAATAGCCTTGAGGCTTTGAGTATTAAAAGGATTTGACCTTGAACTTCTGGACAAACCTTGCAGATAACATAAAGACACCATTGCTTCTATCTGGCCCATCTCCGTTTGCATGTCGTTCATAAGCTACCAAGGGCACTAGCTATTCCACACTTGCCCTGTCTTGCAATCCGCAACTGATGGAGCATCACTCTCCTCTTCAAGGACGTGGAAGTGGCTGCTCAGAGAGTTTAGGGGAGTCTAGGGTGATTCAGCGATGCCTTTGGTGTTTGGAGGAAAGATCCCATCTCTAACCATCCAGTTAACTCAGTGGCCTGTGGATGACAGCCATTCACATAACCCTGCTCAGTGCAAGGTACATGAGGCTGGAGATGCAAAGAAGGACCCTCTTCCCTCCAGGGGAGACCTTCCAAGTCCACGTGTCATTAAATTGTAAAGGTCTGTTTCCTCATCTAGCTAATGGGCTTGATTGGCTCCCCCTAAGCATCTCCCAGGGGTTTGTGTGAAACAAAGGAGATGCCTACGGAAAAGCCCTTTCCTTCACCCTCAGTGCAGGAGAAACAGGCTTCACTCATGTCCCTTTATCCTCTTTTCCGCCTGGCCAAGCCTTACTCTTTCCCTGCTCTGTGTAGCCTTCTGACCTTGCTCATCAAGCAGAATTCAGAGATCCTCCAGCTTATGTCCCTCAGCATTTTGTACTTTCTTCGATTAGAGAGGCATCCCCTGGTGTTTTAGTTATCCTTCTCATCTTTGCGTCTGTGGATGAGTTTTATTTATCTGCTTCTCCAATGTGTGCTGTGGTACCCACAGGCCCTGGACCAGAGTCCTTATGTGGCATCTCTGGATCCCTAGGGAGTGGGTGGATAGGCTTCTGGAGGTGCTTGGATCCCCAGAAAGTATGCCCAATATGTTGTGTACATTTTTTTAGTGGAAAGGGACCGAATATTCTCAAAAGGGTCTGTGGCACCCCCTAAAAGGCTCAAGCATGGCAACAGCAGGTGTCCAGGGCTTGTGAGGGTGAAACGTGGAGGGCGTCATTACCTCTACCTGCAGGTCACCAAGGTGGTACTCAGGATGGGTCTCGGAGACCTAGGGGCTGCAAGGCTGTGACAGGAAGCCTGTGGTCCTTGAGCTTTCCAGGGACCTGGTGGGGAGGGGTACTGCATTCAGCTCTGGATGGGAACAGCGTTGGGGGGGATGGGCTTAGTCCAGATGTCACAGACCAGCCAACCCAGCTGTGTGCACAGACACTCTGGGAGGGGAGAAGGAGATAAGAGGGGGAAAAGGAACGGCTTGCTTTGGCAGCAATTCACCGCTCACTCTGGCATGAGGGAAGGTGTTCTGACCAGAGAAATCTATCCTCTTTGGGGAATTAAGATCAGGTTTCTGATATTGGCAATGAGACCGTTTCTCTGCCTAGAGGTGCTCACACAAGGCTTATAAGGGCTCTTGGCTCCCAGACTGTTGGTGGGGTGACGGGGAGAGTGCCAACAGTTGGAGTGGTTGCCCAAATAACAAGATGTTCTGTTGGAGCACATGTGGACTCCACCTGTAACAGGCTGTCCCACTGGATGGTCATGAAAAGAAGAGAGGGTAGCCTGGCAGATCCAAGGTAGACGTATTGATGGGGAGTTTGTCCGCACTTACCAAATGCACAGAAAAGAAAAGAGCAGGGGCCTGGGGGCAAAATGTCCTGCTGTGTGACCTTGAGCAAATCACTTCCCCTCTCTGAGCCTCAGGAGTTTCATCAGTAAAATGACAGGATGAAGTGAGATGGTCTCTATAGGATGTGCTTTTTCCAGTTTTACAGCCAACCCCCCCACCCCATCCCCGCTTCCTTTCCTCTCCCCCAGCAGACCTGGGGTGGTGGAAGAGGCTGGCACTTCACGGCCAGGTGCTCCCCGGGGTGGGGCTTGGGCAATTCTTCATCAGGGCGGAAATCCCGGCCTGAGATGCTGTCGGGCCCTCTGAGCCAGTGGACGCCAGAGCTGTATTAAGCCCAGAGTGTGATTTCCAGCCGACTCTGCCTAGTTGAGCCCTGCTGGGTTTAAATGACAAGGGGGCTGACTTAACATGTGGGAGGAGGATTAAAGGTGAACTTCCGCTCCAGCACACCAGTGACATAAAAGAACATGACTGAAATGAGAGATGTTTCCCAGAAAACCAGCTCAGGACGCTTCTCCCTCCTAAGTCCTTCCTCCTCCTCCTCTCCTCACCTTTTCTGGGTTGGGTGTGTCGTCCTTATATGAAGAATGACTGTGTCCTCTTCCCAAGAGGCTCAGAGATGTCCCCAGGGTCATCACACAGTCACCCCGATGCAGACAGGCACAGCCTGGCCCTTTTCTAAAACACACTACGGCTGCCCCACACTTCGCAAGAGCTCCCCATTGCCTTAAGAACCAAGTTCAAGGTCATTGGCCCAGCATGCAAGGTTCTTGATTCGAGCTCCATTGATTGATTTTCTCCAGCCGTGCTTCCTACCACGTTCCTAAATGGGCCCACCACTGGAATCACATGGCCTATTTGCAGTTCTTGGAACATGCCAACACTCTTTCCCACCTCTGTGCCAATGCAAATGCCACTTCCTCTGCCCGCGACGCCCTTACCCGCTCTATCGGGCAAACTCTGACTTGCCCTCCAAAGTCAGCTGCAGTGTCACCCTCAGAGACATTTCCCCATCCTTTTTTCCCTTCCATCTTCTTCTTCATGCAATCACCATGACCCAGGCATCTTAAAATACTCAGAACTCTACCCTAGGACTTACGCTGGACACACATGTTCATTTATGCAGCAGATATTTCTTGAGCATCTACTATGTGCCAAGCATTGGGACTAGAGCACTGAGTAAGAACAGTGGGGTCTTGTCTTTATGGAGCTTGTAGTTAAGCAGGGAAACAGATGTGGCCTGGAAGACTGTCAAATTTCTTTGAAATTGTGGTAACTGCCCCCAAAAGGACAGGTGCCTGCTAGCTGAGAGCTCACAATAGGGGGATTAATTCTAATAGTCGAATGTCTCCCTTCCAGAATGTAAGCACCTTGTTGGTAAAGACCAGGTGTCCGGGCTTCCCTGGTGGCGCAGTGGTTGAGAGTCCGTCCGCCTGCCGATGCAGGGGACACGGGTTCGTGCCCCGGTCCGTGAGGGTCCCGCATGCCGTGGAGCGGCTGGGCCCGTGGGCCATGGCTGCTGAGCCTGCGCGTCCGGAGCCTGTGCTCCACAACGGGAGAGACCACAACAGTGAGAGGCCCGTGTACAGCAAAAAAAAAAAAAAGACCAGGTGTCCTGTTTGTGTCTGAGCACATAGCTTAGAGAATGAATAAATGAATGAGCGAATATCTGTTGTGGCTGAGTGACATGGAAGTAAACCCTTAGTTGATGAAGTGAATAATTTTCTCACAATTACAACAATGGATGGGATGACTTGAGGACTGGTGAGTTCCCTACCCCTGAGAGTGTCTAAGCAAATTTTAGAGTGGCCTCCTATCAAAAATGCAATAGAGGGCTTCCCTGGTGGCGCAGTGGTTGAGAATCTGCCCGCCAATGTAGGGGACACAGGTTCGAGCCCTGGTCTGGGAAGATCCCACATGCCGCAGAGCAACTAGGCCCATGAGCCACAGCTACTGAGCCTGCGTGTCTGGAGCCTGTGCTCCGCAACAAGAGAGGCCGCAATAATGAGAGGCCCGCGCACCACGATGAAGAGTGGTACCCGCTTGCCACAACTGGAGAAAGCCCTCGCACAGAAGCAAAGACCCAACACAGCCATAAATAAATAAGTAAACAATTAAAAAAAAAAAGAAAAGAAAAAAAATGCAGTAGAAAGAATTTCTGGCTCCCTGGCCCAAGGGAGCCCAGAACAGGATGACATTGTCCATTTCAGCTCTGGAATTCTGTGCTACGTCAAGTTCAGCCTCCCAACGATGACATCATGACAAGGTAGGGATGGAGCCTGCAGCCAGCTTGGCTAGCCCACACATCAAGTGTGGGACACCAGGTATCCAGAAAGTTCTAGATTCCCCAGGAGAGGGGTGATTGTAGATGTTCTGGGAATCTGCTTCATGTGGGTACCCCACCTTTGAGTGAACATTCAAAAGAGAGGATGCTTCAGACACCTGGGGGCAGAGAGGTGGGGGGAGAATGTGAAGGGAGTTAGTAAGAACAGATACAGAAGTGCAGTCCGCGGCTGACGGTGTCGTAAAACACATCCCGTTCATGTCAGCCTGCCTGAAACTCATCACCGAGGCCTCTCTGTTGCTGTTGGGACAAAGACCCGAACCCTGGTGTCCTCTTACAGGGTCTGGCCCTTGCCTGCCTCTCCAGGCTCATCTCCCGTGTGCTCCCGTGAAGGAAGAAGCTGCGGGCGTTGAGAGACCTCAGGGAGCCTTGACCGAAGGAAAAGGAGGGACTGGGGAAGGGCAGAAAGGGTCCTGCAAGCTGGACCCACTAATTCTCATGTCGGAGCCTGGGACACAGGTTAGACGGGGTTAAGCAACTTGCTCTGAGTTGTGCTACTAAAGAGAGGCTGGGTCAAGCTTTGAACCCACTCTCTGACTCCAAAGCAATGCTCTTTCCTTAGGCTCCGCTCAAGTTCGTAAATACCGTGCTGGGGGGTGGGAACGATTTCCGCCCGAGTGACAGGCAACCCGAGGGCTGAACCCTCAGAAGGGCTGAACCCCTCTGGCTTGGGGAGCCTCTTTCTTCCTCCTCCTCCTCATCAATGCCATCGCTACGGTTTAGGTCTGGTGCTGTGTCAGGGACGTTACAAGATCATCCCGCTGTCTCCTCGCAGAAACCACGTGACGCCGGCACTCTTGTCCATTTTAGGGGTGGGAACATTGAGGCTCAAAGAGGTAAAGTAACTGACTCCAAGCCTTGCAGACAGTAAGACAGCACAGGATCTAACCACTGGCCTGATTTCCCCTCACAGCCAGACCTTCTCAGCATCCAGGCTTGTCCACAGAGCTGACAGAGGCCGTCCAGATCCGCCGTCGGGAAGCTCCTTAGCTCTGGCACAGAGTGAGACAGAGAGGGCAGGGGGGCGAGGCAGGGCTGGCTGCCTCGGGATGTCCTCATCATCACACAGCCAGAGCACCTGTCTGCAGAGGCCGCGGTACAGATCCGGGCAGGGGCTGTCAGCACCATAGGAGGACCCAAGGGAACACACAGCTTCCACCTGCAGGGATGATGCAGACAGCTCGGTGCACCTACCCTGAGACAAACGTGCAGAGCAGAGCAGACAGGTGGAAAGGACAGGACCCTCCCCTCCCCTCCCGTGCCCCTCCCTGCACGGCCCCCCTCGCACAGGGCATCTGCCCACGTCCCTTGGATGAACCTGAGAAAACGTCGGATGCTACCATCCAGAGCCGGGTCTTGGAACACAGCCCTCAGGAATCCCAACAATGAGGGAGAAGGGTGGCCTGGATTAGTGCAAAGTCTGAACTGGAGACTATCGTTGAAGAAATGAATTTGTTGATTATTATTATTAACTATTATTATGTTGCAAGATGGTGGAGTAACTCAGATGAGTCAAAACAAGTGTTGTCAAGTAGTGGATTTGGGGGACCTGCTTTCATGGTTATAATAATCACTTCAGTTGGCACATTAATTGTATGTGAGCAGATGCTGCCAAAATAATTGAGGGTGTGGGAAAGCCGTTTCTTTCCTTAAGTGGCTTGAACATGCCCCTTTAAGCAGGTGTACTCGATGAATATCACATCACGCCAGGCTTGATATTTGGAGACGGAGAGGAGTGAGTCCTGTCTGAATGTGTGGGCTCAGACTTAGTGAGATCTCCAGATCATCCCTCATGCCTTCTTTGCTTCACGTATGAAATGAACACCTACAGGAAACCTGCGTGGAGTTTTGGGTGCAACACCGAGATGCCGACCCCCGCTCACGCTCTGTGGGGAGAGACGGGATGTCACAAAGCCACAGAGCAGGAGCCCCACCCTAGTCTGGGGCTGCTCCGGAATAAGGAGGGGACAAAGGGCATGGCCAGTAGAGCCCAGGGCACATGCAAAGGCCTTGAGGGTGGCCCATGGAAATCCCATCGGACGCTGGTGAAGGCTGGAGAAGGAGAAGGAAAGAAGGCTGAGGGCAATCAGGGACCCGAGAAGAACGAGCTACAGTTGGGGTTCCAGGCAGTGGAGCTTGGCTTGTATCCACAGGGAGCATTCGAAGAATTTTTTTTTTTTTTTGGTGGTACGCGGGCCCCTCACTGTTGTGGCCTCTCCCATTGTGGAGCACAGGCTCCGGACGCGCAGGCTCAGCGGCCATGGCTCACAGGCCCAGCCACTCCGCGGCATGTGGGATCTTCCCGGACTGGGGCACGAACCCGTGTCCCCTGCATCGGCAGGCGGACTCTCAACCACTGCGCCACCAGAGAAGCCCACATACGAAGAATTTTAAGCAAAAGAGCAGCAGCATCCAGTTTTACGGATCTCTGGACCCCTCCCAGAGATATCTGATAAGCATCTCAGACTTGGCACAGCCAAAGCAAAATTCTGTATTTCTCCCCCAAACCCGTTCCCATTCTTCCCCGTCTCAGTAAGTGGCATCACCATCCAGCCAGTTACTTCAGCCAAAAACCTAGGGATCTTTTCTGCTCTTCCCTTCCCTTGCCTCACCCCAGCCTACAGCTCTTCCATTGAGTCTAACCCTCAAAACACGCCCCGACTCCACTTGCTCCTTCCTGTCTCCTGGCCACCAGGAGCCTCTATCACTATGTAGAGGTGGCAGTCTCCCCTCTGCTGCCTTCTACCACCCAGCCTTGTTAGTGTTCCGTAAATAGCCTGAAAGTCCACTCTTCCTAAAAGTCCAAGTTGACCCGATTCCTGATGTGCAGAACCCTGTGGTTTTTGGTGGTGTTCCAAAGAAGAACAGCCTGTGCCGCAAGGAGTGTGTGGACCAGGGGTGAAGAGGCCGCTTAGCAAAAGGGACGCTGGAAGCAGAAAGATCTGAGTTCAGTTCCAGGCTCCGCCTCTTCCTCTGTCACCTCTCTCAGCCTCCACGTCAGTGCCTGTAAAGTGGGCTGATGATAATAGCACCAACCTCTCAAAATCATCCCAATTTGGATAATAAATCACACTGTTTGTTGCCAATTCCCAGCTTGCAGGAAGTGCTTTTCATATGTTAACTAGAGCATGATGGTGCTCTAGTTTTCTGTGAACACAGCATGTCATGATCCCACAGTGTCAGGCTGAGATGGGACGGGCAGGGGTCTCTGCTTTGAAGGGGTTGTTGCAGGTGGTGCTGGAGGCCTTCCTCTGCATCTGAGAGCACGTGCTGGAGGGGGACCAGATGCAGGCTGGAGGGAAGTCGTTCAGTGGATCCCTCAAAGAAATCCAACTGCATTGCTGAACCACTGTGGCCTCTCCGAACGATGCTGTACTCTCTATTGATTCATCTTTCAGCAAATAGTTATCAAGTGTCCACTATGTCCCAGGCAAGGTGCAAGGTGCTGCTGTAGAGGTTCTGCCTAGCAGAATAAAGGAAGCTGGTGATGTTTGCATGTTTGTCTTTTATGCAAGCATCTAACTGACACTTGTCCCTTCTAATAGGCTTTTTGTTTAATTTCAATCTTTTGGATTTTTAAAAGTTACGTAACTATATTATTTGCAAATAATAACCTTTCTCTTCTAACACCCGAGAGACAGTATCTCATAATGTATAAAAGCACATGTCCTGGGACCAGATCACTGAGATTCAAATCCTAGCTTTGCCACTTAGAAGCTTTGTAACTTTGAACAAGTTACTTAAGCTCCATGCCTGTTTTCTCATCTCACATAATGAATTTAGGACAGTGTCTGGCACTGTGTAAATGTTGGGGTTGTTGTTACTCATTGAATTTCTTATAATTTCTTGCCTTATTCCATTGCCTAAAATCTCCAGGATGCTTGTAATATGTTTCCTTGTCTTATTTCTGTTTTTTGTAGAATTGCATTTAACATTGCATATGGTATTTGCTGCTGGTTTCCAATAAATACTATTTTTGTCATGTAAAGGAATTTTAGTTCTATTCCAATTTCACCTAGAGTTTTTATAAAGAAAAATTAATTAAGCGCTTCTTAAGAATCTATTGAAATAATCATATGGTTTTTCTCCTTTAATTTCTAGCGTATAATGAATTATGTTGATGGTTTTCCTAACGTTGAGCCTCCATTGGGTTTTTATAATTTCTTTGAACAAATATCTTGTGTCCCAAATGAAAAGAACTCTCAAGTATTTATTTTTTATTATTATAAATGGAATCTTTTTTTTAATTTATTGATTTTATTTTTGGCTGCATTGGATCTTCGTTGCTGCACGCGGGCTTTCTCTAGTTGCGGTGAGAGGGGCCTACTCTTCGTTGCGGTGCGCGGGCTTCTCATCTCGGTGGCTTCTTTTGTTTTGGAGCACAGGTTCTAGGTGCACAGTCTTCAGTAATTTTGGCTCGTGGGTTCTAGAGCGCAGGCTCACAGGCTTAGCTGCTCCACGGCATGTGGGATCTTCCTGGACCAGGGCTCAAAACTGTGTCCCCTGCATTGGCAGGTGGATTCTTAACCACTGTGCCACCAAGGAAGCCCTATAAATGGAATATTTTTCATTGGATTTTCTGTGGATCTCTGGGATGTAAGAATGCAATGCAATTGATTTTTTTGTGGCTTTATCTTGCATCCTACGAATTAGATGAATTCATTTATTCTCTTTAATAAGCATGTAGTGGCTTTCCTTGTATTCTTTAGGCATTCAGTTTCCTCAGCTGACATTTTTATTTCTTTCTTTTCTGTATTTTTTGGATAGGTTGCATTTATCAGCAAACAAGTACGCGATGCATTCCTACTATGTACCAGGCACTGAGCCAGGCTCTGCTTCCTCGATTACTCGTGTGGTGTTTGGCAGGGTGAGGTAGCTGGGGTACCGTCCTCTGCAGATGTATTGAGAACAGCAGCCTGAAGACGGGAAGGAATCCCACCAGGTTCCCAAAGCCACTTAGATTCTGATTGCGATTCAAACACCATTAACCCTCAGGCCAAGCCGCCTCCTGACTGATGCCTCTCCCCTTTCAGGGGCAGGAGTAGTTAGCCTTGAACCCAACGGGGAGCCAGACCTCTGAAATGCAAAGGTTAGTTCTTGCAGGGAAAGTGAAGATTGATGCCCTAATTCTGAAATCTGACCTTGAACTGTCCAGCTCTGGACAGCTCTCTGTCCCTCTCTCTGCCCTTGAATCTGGGACTTGCTTGAAATAAAAAGGAGAAAATATCTCAGTTCATAGTTTTTTCCAAGCAGCATCTCAGCTCTGAGGGGCTTGGGATGGAGTTGCAGTGTGCCGTGCTCCCAGACGTTCCCCCTGAGCCTGTGGACGATGCTCGTTCTCCCTGAATGAGCGTCTCTAAGAGACTGCTGGCATCCCAGTCCCCAGCAGGCTCCACTCTGCCTGGTGCTCCTGCTGCATCAGGCCCCACATCTTCCTGCCTGTAGTCCTGCTCTTGGTTTTTCTGAGCTAATTACACCATCTCATCATTCCGCAGACAGGCCCCCTCCCTCTTCCCAGAATCTCGCACCCCTGGGAACATGTATCTTGTAATCTCCCTCCATCTAACACCAGTCAACTTAATTATCCTTGTGGAGCTTAGGACTGCAACCTCCAGGCTCACCCTCTGCGGTCTCATCACCTTGGGCTTCCTGCAAAGATGGCAGCGGGTGTCTTGCTGTGGCGTCCCTAGAGTTATGCCTGAGGACTGACTCAACATATTCCCTAATTACCGAGCCTCATTCTTGGGACACCTCTTATTCATTCACACCAAACCACTGTGTGGGTTTGTGGCAGCCCGTCTAGCATGCCACTGTGGCACCAGAGAGCCGTTCTGCCCCCACAAGTCACAGACTTGAGCACCTCCGGGAGCCCCAGGCCACCCTGAGGCTCAGCCCCCACCCTAGGCTCTCAGAATATTATAGGAAATTCCTCAGCTGCCGAGGCTCTCTGGAAGCTGCTTGGGACTCAAGGAGGGGAGAACGAATCCTTCTTGATGATTCATATCTTGCCGGGCATTAAGCTAAGGGTTGTCCATGCACCACCCAAAACAGGAGCTATAAGCAGCTCCATCGAACAGATGGAGAAACTGAGGCTCGGATGTGTGATGGGATTTCCCCCAAGTTGCAGGGCTGGAACTCGAACCCAGGTCCTTCTGACTCCGAGCCCCATGCTAGCCATTTTCTTTTTCTGTTGAGATGGTCAGTGGATGCGAATCCTCCATTCACAGGGCTGCCAGCCTTGATGACCCGAGGATGGGGTCATCTCTATTAGGCTTCCAGAGACAAGACTGGAGCTCTGACCTATGCTGGGGGAGGAGCAGGTGCATCCCCTTCCTCCTCTGAGCCACCAAAACCCCACCTGGGACGGGCTGCCGCCGTCCACCCACTACCCGTCTTTGTCATCCTGGGTAGTAGTGGGGAAGGAGGGCATTATCCTTTGAGTGTGAGCTTCCAGAGTGCTTGGCAGAGAGGTGTTTCAGGGGATGGCATGTTCCCTGCAGCTGCCCCAGTGCTCTGGCCAGTGAGCCTCGGCTGGAAGCAGGCTGCGGTGGGTGGGGCAGGTCACTGGTGTCTAGAGCCTCTGTTCTCTTGCCTGGAAAATGAAGGGAATAATATCCCCCTGTGAGGTACTGTGGCTATAACATGAGATCATTCTGGCAAGTGCATGGCAAATAATATCCATAACAATAGAAGCGAATGTTTATTGAGCATTGACCCTAGGCCAGTCACTGTCTAAGCGCTTCACATACGTTGGCTCATTTAATCTTCATAGCAACCTTCTGGGAAGGTACTGTCCTTGTCTCCATTTACAGATGAGGAGACTGAGGCACAGAGAGGCAAGAGCTTGCTCAAATCACACAGCTGGTAAATTAAAGAAGTGGTATTCGAACCCTGGAGGTTTGGCTTTAGTGTCCACACTCCTATTAAGTATTTCAGAATATTAGTTCCTTCCCCAAAGCCTCTCCTCCTCTTCCCATGCACTCACAGTCCACCCAGGCCAATAGACCATGAGCTAAAAGGAAAAAGCGCAGGCACAGAGGTGTCTACAGGGCACGGAGGATGGTTCCTTAGCCCTGAAGAGAGATGCCCACAGAACATGCCAAAGGAGAGGCAGCCAGCTTGTTGGGATTGTAGATTTCCTGCAAGCTGAGTCTAGGCTTTCTCCCTCCCTTTGTCCCTTCCACGCTTCCCACACGGGGCTGTGCACACATTGGGAGCGGGGCCAGTGCTGGCTGACTTGACTTTGAAGGGAGACACTGCGATTCATTTCAAGCTGCCGGAATTAACCCCTCTGTATAGCTCAAAACTTTGCGCAACGTGGGAGGCTCTGGGCAGACAGTTGAAGGCTGGCTTCTGTGGTGCTGGCAAAGTTGTGAAGCGTGATTTATAGATTGCTTTTGTAGAAGAGCGATGCTGGGATTTTCCATTAGACCAGGGCAACTTGCAGTTGTGGCTTTCTGAACGATTAGAGGGGAGGAGGCTGGGAAAATGCTACCAAAGCAGACAGACAGCCTCCTTCTTGGGGCCTTGAGAAATGACTCAGTATGTTTGCTTTTGCCCACCATGGTCCTTAGGACACAGATATAAGTTACACAAGGTCCGATGATGCCACATGGTGAGTTCTCTCGGGCAAGGTGCCCTGGGTGAAACTCATTCATTCATCCAACATCCCCACATCATTCATTTAGTTAACAACTATTTCTTGGACACCCGGGGCTGCCAGGCTCTGTGGTAGATGCTGAGAGCACAGCACTGAACAAGACAGGTTCTCTCTGCCCGCAAGGAGCTTACATCCTGTTGGCGGATGCAGAAGGCATAGATCAGAACCTCTTGTCAAATGATGAAGGGGTTATGCAGCATGGATGCCCAAGCCAGACTTGAGTGGTCAGGCTTGGCTTCCCAAGGAAGGGAAGTAGGAGCTAAGGGCTGGAGAATGAGGCAGACTTAGCCCAAAGCCTGTGCAGGCCCCCTAAAATGGGAGAGAGTGTGGCAAGCCCAAAAATTAAAGTGGGCCATCTAGTTGGGGTCTAGATGGGAAAAGGCAAAGAAGCAGAAAGCAGCTGGAGGGGTGAGTGGGCCCTAGATCAGGTATTCATCTTGATAAGATGCTTGAACTTAACCCTGAGGGCAAAGAAGGGAACGCTTTTTTACACAGAGGAGCGGCAGGCGCAGTCTATGTGATTGCTTGCAGCTGTGAGGTCAATGAACTGGGACTGGGTGGAGGTTGGGGAGCCCCAGAGTGGGTCAGGGGCTCTGGGTTGGAGGCCGCTGCAGTGACCTAAGAGATCAAAGATGGCAGCCGAGTTAGGGAGTTGGCGGTGGGCGGGGTGGAGTGCAGGGCAGAGATGAGTGGCCAGGGGCTTGCTGGAGACCCAGCAGAGGGAGTAAGCTGCTGAGTGGTGGGATATGAAGAGACTTCAGAGAGGAGGTGACATCGAGGTAGGTTGGAGGCATGGGTGCCTGCATCCTTTCACCAGATGGAGAAGGTGAGGGGAGATGCAAAGGGGGTCCTTGCAGGGGCAGCTCTCGTGCAAAAGCAGCCTGGGCATCCTGGGCAGCCTTTCTGAGCTTGGAGAACTTGGCCAGATTGCCACTTCACAACCCAAGGCCAGTTCTGTGCTAGCAGCCTCTCTCCTCATCCTGTATCCTGTATCTCTCCGGTTGAGCCCAGAGGAATGGCCAAGAGCCGTGTGGCAAGAGAAGTTCCAGCCTTAGAAAACACAACTTGTTCTCTTTCTAGATCTTGCCTCTCCTTCCCCCCACGGGCGCACAAGGGAAAGTTCGGGGCACCTGATGCAGCAGTGGAAACCCACTGGTGCAGGAGTTGGCAATGGTCAGGACCTGCACCCCTGGCCCTGGCTCCCCACCACCTCCCCTTTGTGTGTCCTCAGACTCATTTCCTGCTGCTGGGGGAGCCTTGGCAGCACCTGAGTCCTCTGCCTGGGGAGGGAGGGTTGGATGCCCCCTGATCACAGCACTCTGTCTCTATGTCTCTGTCTCTCCCTCTCATTCCCTCCCTCTCTCCCTCTCCTGGTAAATTTGCATGTGCTCTGACCACTGGTGCTCACCTAAACGTTGCTTTGTAAATGCCCTTGTGATTCTCGCAGGTGGTGGGATTCCGTCTTCAGCCTCAGCCTGTGTGTTCTTTCAGGAGAAAAGGACCATGTCTCCCCCATCAGACAGGGAAGCCCTGAGGGCAAGGACTGAGTAAAAAGAAGTTACCAAAGACAGAGTAGCTTCCCTTCTCTGTGTTGGATCATAAACCCCACGTAATTAAAATACCTTCAAAAGAGGCAAAAAATTATAGAGTAGAAAGAGGATGTCTGTGGAGTGTGACAGAGCCAGGCTGAAATCTGAGCTCTGCCGTTTACTGGTTTTGACTTCTCTGGGCCTCAGTTTCCTCTTGTGCTAAATGGGGATAGTAATTCCCACCTCACAGAGCTATAAAAGTTATAGCTTTTATAAGCTCGTGTTCCCAGTCCACGAGCACTCACAAAGTGTCTACCCTATGCCAGGAACTATTCTAGACACCGAAATATAGTGTTGAATAAGACAAACAATCTCCCTGCTCTAGTGGGGTGGGGAGACAGACCATTCATTAATTAATTAGCAAGAAAGTATCAGACAGTGATAAGTGTGGTGTAGATAATCTAGGATGTTGTGACAGAGAGTAACTGGGGCTTCTGAGGTTGGCTGGTCAGAAAAGGTGCCTTTGAGGAAGTAACAATGAAACTGAGCTCTGTATGACAAGGAGGGGCCAGGCAAAGATCTGAGGAGGACTGTCCCAGGCAAAAAGGGTGTCTACAGAAGGGCTGAGCTTGGTTACACTGTCCAGAGATCAGACATGTGCCTGGAACACAGGGGACAGAGGGAAGAGAGAACATGAGCCAGAGAGCCAGAGAGGAGACAGGCATATCTCACACAGGGCTTTGTAGGCATATCTCACACAGGGCTTTGTACAGTTTATTCATTGTGTAGGGTCAGCTGTAGTAGAGAGTTTTAAGTAGGGATCGACATGTTTCGAAGACAATTCAAATTTATGTTTTGAAAATGATTCTCCAGCTGTTGTGCAGAAAGTGGACTACAGGAGAGTGTGTGAGTCAGGATAGCCTAGGTTGTACTGCATTAACAAAATAACCCCCAAATCTCAGTAGCTTGATGCAACAAAGGTTTGTTTCTTGTTCACAAAAAGTTGAATGTGGGTCATGCCTCTTCTGGGCAGCTCTCCTCCATGAAGTGACTCAGGAATCCAGGCTCATTTCATCTTGTGGCTCTACCCTCACGTTGTGCATGGTTACCACCAAGTGGGGGTACAAAAGAAAAAGAGTCATGTGATTGCTCTTATGGGCCGGTCTGGGAGTGGCTTAGGCCATTTCCGCTCATATTCTGCTGGCCAGAACCCTGCCACATGGCTGCAACTGCAAGGGAGCCTGGGAAATGTAGTTTGACCAGATGCCCAGGAAGAGGATAATACTGAGATTTGGTGATCACCCAGCACTGTCTCTGCTAAGGACAGGAGTTGGGTGGAGAGAAGAGTTAGGAGGTTCTTGCAGTCTTCCAGATGAGGGATGGTGGTGGCCTAGGCATGGATGGTAGTGATGGGCATGCAGAGAAATGGACAGATATTGTAACATTGATACACACCTGGTACTATGCCAGACCAGGAGGCCTCTACTAAATAATCTTTCTTATTATAATCCCTTGCAATGAAAACATTTAAATTTTCCTTCACAGGATGAAGTCAAAGTCCCCAAATGGCTTTTTTTCTGATTCCATAAAGTCAATATGCTGAGATACTCTCTAACCAATGCTTTTAAAAGACACGGTCATAAGACCCTGGAGTTTTAACCTTGGAATGGCTTTTAGAGATGTCCAAGACCACCTTCTGTACTTATCAGGGGGAAGGAGTGGCCCAGAGGAGGCCATGGACTTGCCCCAGCTATCACTAGCTAAGCGGAGGCCAGGGGCCAGAGCCAGGACCACACGTGCCTCTCTATCCAAATTCAGATCACGTGACTTCTGGATTTCTCCTTCCCCAGCAAGTCCAAGATATAAACGGCTGGGGAAGTGCCTGGGGCAAAGTTCCTCTCTTGGTCATATCTGGTGAGATCTACACAGAAGGGGAGGGAGGGAGGAGGGTGGACTGGGGCTTGCTCACCCAAACCTACCACATTGTTCCCTGTCTCCAAGCTCCTGCGAAACAATGTATGGGGTGTGAGAAAGATCATGGGTTCTAATCCTACCTCTGCCACTTTCTTGCCATTACATCTTGAGTTAGTTACTTAACCTCTCTGAATGTTAAACTTCCTTTCTGAGTAAAGGGGGCTCATGATGCCGGCCACACAGGGTTATTAGGACCGAGTGAGATAGTGTAGGTAAAAAGTCCTAAGTCTGGGCTTCCCTGGTGGCGCAGTGGTTGAGAGTCCGCCTGCCAATGCAGGGGACACAGGTTCGTGCCCCGGTCCAGGAAGATCCCACATGCCGCGGAGCGGCTGGGCCCGTGAGCCATGGCCGCTGAGCCTGCGCATCCGGAACCTGTGCTCCGCAATGGGAGAAGCCACGACAGTGAGAGGCCCGCGTACCGCAAAAAAAAAAAAAAAAAATCCTAAGTCCAGAGCTTGACATCTAGGAGGTGCTCAACCAATGGGAATAATTGCTGGGAAGAATTACCAAGCCACCTTCCATTCCAACCCCCTCGTGCCCACGACCCTGGATGCTAACTCTGTATCATCTAGGCAAAACTTTTCCAGGATCAGGACAAGTCTAGGAAGTCACTCCACTCCTCGTTAATGAATGCTTCTCCCTTCCCCAAGAAGCAGATGGCCTTCCCTGGCAACCTCATCCACCCCGTATGGTCCACCTTGCCTTTACGTAAGATGCTACCGAGTATCCTTGCCACCTTACCCAGAGATCAAAGGGGCCACAGCAAACCCAGACTTTCCTGAGTCCCCTGAGGGGCTGCACTATTTTCTGGCACCCAAATGTCCTTAAGTAGGCTTCTGTTGTTTGCCTTGGGTCAAATCTAGAGGGGAAGGGAGAGAGAACACTCACACCCTTGAGAACTGGGCCAGACCCCAGGCTTCTGGCTACCTCCCGTCAGCCTCTTTGAAGGTTCAGGGGGCCCTTTATCTCTCCGCGGTCCTGCCCAGGGAAACTCCAGGCTGGATCCTGCCAGTCCCTAGGATCCAGCATGGGCTCTCAGAGGTAGTTCAATAAAGAATTTTAAAGGCTTTTAATGCTTAGCAGGGAGTCTGTCCTTTGCCGAATCACCAGTTAAGAGGACAGGCCAGTTCAATATGAGTTTATTACTAGCATTTTATCTGGAAGAGGAGGCACGGGGGGAGGTGCAGGCAGTGAAGGCTCTGGGACAGCCTTCTCAGCTTCCTTTGACAGGGACAATCATCTACAGTAACTGTGCGCCTCCCACCTTGAAGGCTCCAGGGAGAAGCCAAAGGACCCCTTGACTTTTTCCCTACCCTTAGGAGCTCACAAAGCAATGGAGTGAGGTTGGTCAAAGAAGGCTTCCTGAAAGGGGCAGACTTTAAGCTGGGCTGTGAAAGATAAGTAAAATTAGGGGAGAGTGGAGAGAAAGGAGAGGGCATCGTGGGCAAGGGGTCCTGCAGGAGCAAAGCAGGGTTCATGGGAGCTAATAAATAATATTTGGGGGGCACTTTCTATGTCTCAGGATTGTGCTAAGCACTTTATAAGTGATCTCTAATCTTTCCAATTCTAAGACACTGGTTCTTTTGTGGTCAGCATTTTGTAGATACAGAAACTGAGGCTTAGGTATTTCAGTCCAATTCACGCTTCTAGAAGGTACTGGACCTTGGATTAGAACCAGACAGATGGTCTCAGTACTTCTGCTTTTAACCCCTAGGCTGAAAAGTGGGGGAAGAGGGCTTCCCTGGTGGCGCAGTGGTTGAGAGTCCGCCTGCCGATGCAGGGGACACGGGTTTGTGCCCCGGTCCGGGAGGATCCCACGTGCCACGGAGCGACTGGGCCTGTGAGCCATGGCCGCTGAGCCTGCACGTCTGGAGCCTGTGCTCCGCGACGGGAGAGGCCGCAACAGTGAGAGGCCCGCGTACCGCAAAAAAAAAAAAAAAAGTGGGGGAAGAGATGTGGAGGGGTTAGGAGTACAGGGGCTGTGATGCTGGTAGCATTCGTCTTTACCTGAAGCCCAAAGGTCCCCGTGTCCCTCTTTCTGAGCCTCCCAAGGTCATCTGTCCATTCACTCATCCATCCATGTACCCATTCACCAGATTTGACCAACCACCTAGACTGACCTGGCCTAGGCCCCGGTTCCTCTTATCAGCTTTCTTCTTCCCTTCTATTCTAGCAGGTACCTTTGGAAACTGTTACCCCCAAAGGAATGTTATATCAGGCGACCTTCTCAGGTTGTGGCTAATGGCCTTGGAATTTCTCATCAACCACAAAGTAGGCTGTTGCCTACACTACTCCTGGACATAGGCTGCCTAAGGCTGGTGGTTCTGTACCACTTCTGAAACCTTCAAAGACGCTTTGCCTATGCCTAGAGCCCATAAGAACATGGTGATCATTCAGGTGTTTGTTCATCCATATACCCATCCACCCATCCATTTATTCATCCATCCCTCTCTTCATCTATCCACCCACCCACCCGTCCACCCATCCATCCACTTACTCCACTCATTCATCCAGTATTTATTTTGAGCTAGTGGCCTTGTCCTCCTTACACTGGGCACTCAGTACTGTAGGCTGGGATTTTCTGGAAAATGGAGAAGTTAGTTTATCCAACCCATCGCCCTTTAGGCTTTGTCAAGTGATAGATGCTCTGAATCCACAAAGTGAAATATACTAACCCCAGGACAAGTGACAGGCCTGGCCCTGCTCAGATGTGTTCTTCTCTACAGTGGAAGGGACTGGACTCTACAGTGGAAGGGACTTCCACTGTAGAGAAGTGGATGGAAAAGCGACCCAGCCTCTGAATTACAGGGTGAGAAACTGAGGCTTGGAGGAAGGGTCACCTGCCCCAGGTGCGTGGAAATCAGAAGCCAAACTCACTCTCACTTCCCTGGCTGGCTGCCTGCTTAGTGTCCACCCACTCGGTGCTCCTGCTGGGCTTGTGAGGATTTCCTCATCCATCCAGGCAGAGTAGCTTTTGTCAAGTTCAATATTGCTCACAGTCTGGTGTAGTCCTGCTGCAAGGCTGTGGTTGTGGACAGACAATGACACACCCTGGCAGGGCACACGGGTGACAGAATAGAGACTTGAATTGCTTACTCTGATCATTCTATCATGCCCCCCACCTTCTCACGGCCCTCCCCTTTCCTACGCTCCAAGCCCTCATTTCTGTGCCTCTGCCTCTCTCTGTTCTAAGTCACTCCCTCTCCCTTTTTCCGTAATTCCTCTTGATTCCACCCTCTATTCCTTTCCTTCCTCCCTGCTTCTTATACCTCAAGAGTCATCCTTAAGCCCTCCCCCCGCCTCACTCCTCATCCCCAAGCAATCTCCATCTAAGTACTACCAATTCCGTTTCTTAAATCTCTCTCAAATGTGTCCACTGCCCTCTATCCTGACGCCCCCACCTGTTTGCCCACTTCATCACCCTCATCAGGATGTCTGTCACCTCCTGACCTGCCCAGTGTTATGGGCTTACCTGGCCCCAATACAGTCTCCATCCTGAAGCTAGAGGGAACTTTCAAGATATAAATGTAATCAAGTCATTTCACTGCACAAAACCCTGAAGCAACCTGCTATTGGCCTCAGAATGGAGTCTTGTTCTGTTCCATGCGCTACAGAATCTGGCCCCTGCCCACTTCTCCACCTCATCTTTCAACAGTCCTCACCCAGACCCTCCCACCTGATGCTCCAGCCATACAAAGGAGCTTCTTTCAGCTGTTCAAATAAGCCACACCCTCTCTTACCTCGGGGCGTTTGCCTATGCTGTTTCTCTCCCTGAAACAGATTCACTCTCCTCTCTCAAGAGGGTTATTCTGACTCATCCCTCAGGTTGGAAATCTTTTCTCCACTCCTAAATCTGGGTTAGGTGTTTCTGCTCTGAGTTTCAATGGTCCCCTCCACTTCCTCTAAATCATAGCATTTATCAAAGTGCATCTGAACTGCCTGTTTAATTGTCTGCCTTCGGTGCTGGAGCCACAAAGGCTTAGAGGACAATAGGCTTCCAGTTTCCCAAAAGAAAACCTGAGGCTGGATCCCTAAGTCACAATCCCAGGTCACCAAGGGAGCCGGGTTCCCAGGACCATCTCTGGGAGCTGTCCATGGTGCTGCCGGCTCCCATTTTCTTTGACAAGTGCCCTCGCTCAGACACCATCTTGGAGGTGACCTGTGCTCTTGGATATTTCCCAAGGGGGCAGGAAAGGCCTTGGTCTGACCTTATGAATCTACAGTATGCTCTACCTGGTGGATTTGAGTTTGCCTTTATGTGAAAAGCTCAATGGGAAAGCTTCGAGCCTTCTAATACCACACCTACCTCTTGGCATTTGGCCAGATTTCTGAGAAGGAGAAGGGGCTATTCCAGAAGCAAATAATGTAATAAAGAGTTTCTGTGTCTACTACCTAATTCTCTTTCCTTCCCTCTCTGAGTATGAGGAAAGTGGAGACCAGGTCCCCTTTCCGACAACCCTGGCTCAGGTGCCAGTAAGGTCTCTTTGCTCCATATCACAGCAGGAATGAGCTCACTGTCTCTGCGGCACACATATCTTAGTTGCTTTCCCTTTTCTCTCAAATTCAGCCCTTTTGGTAATATTGGATTAGCCCACTTTCTTGAAAGCTGATTTCTATTTGCATAATCCTCCCCTCTTGGAGTTGCTAGGCCCTCAGTGATAAGCTGATGGGCTGGGGCAGTCAAGCAAATTATACACTTTAGTCTGAACAAGGCATTGAAAGTGGAGGAAGTTATTTTTTTAAAGAAGACACACACTTTATTTTTATCGCTATATTCCTTTTGACCAGTAGTGCCATCTCAATTTTGGGTGTAATGGTCTGGAATACATAGATCTTTACCAAACCACAGCAGGCAAGATGGAAGTTAGACTGAAGGAAGGACTTCCTGACAGTGTCAGTAGAGAGAATGCATATGAAAGCTGCTTGTAATGACAATGCATTACACTTTATATATATGAAGCACATTTCCATCTGTCATCTAATTTTTTCCCCATGAAACACTATAGCCAGGACAGGCATCTTCCCCAAGTGACAGTCAAGACTGCTGAAGCTTGGAGAGATCATATGTTGAGTCATGAGGGGAATTGGAAGTAAAGCTCCCGATTCCAGTTTCTATGATGTCCAACTCACTGGGCTCAATTCCAATCAACAAACACCAACTACCAGTGGCAGAGGCACTGAGCCTACAGGCCAGCAAACCTTTTGTTGAGTGACTACTGTGTGTCAACCCACACATTACATCCTAGGGGGACTTGGCACAGACCACAGACTGCTACAGAAAAGGGGATGGAAGAAGAGTTAAAAAGCAGCCATTCTTTCCTTACAGGCCTCTTCTGTTTGCTCAGTACCAGGACAGGTACCAGGACATGGGAGCCTTCCCTCCCCTCCACATGAGTCCTTCCCATGGGAGTCTTCTGAGGGGCTCCCAGGAGAGGAGGCTCCTGCTACAGTCCCCTGGCACTCTTCACTGAGCTGAGGCAGGACTGTGGGTCTGCTGAGTTCTATTTATACAATTTGTAAATCATCTTGTCAGGCCCTCCTGTGAAACCCAGGAACCACTTGCACAGGGAGTTAGCAGCCTCAGTTGGTCTTCTCCAGTCCCCCAGGACAGTCACATTCCTTGACAACCCTGAAGACTGTAGCTTCCTAAGGTGACCCCCCCACCAAAGGTACACAGGCAAAGATGGAAGGGATGGGGGGAAGGAACTTCCTTCCTGGATTGGGCTTTATTCTCCCCAAAATGTTTTCTAGGGGACATTTGAGAATTAAAAGGATTTCTCCCCACTATCCTCCCCACTTCTATGCCCAGGGTGATTAAGGAACAGAATGTCCCAGAGGCAGGAGAAGGGACTCCATGAACTCTAAGGGTAAGGTGGACTCTGTAGTCTTTGGGGTTCCAGTAACCTTGACCTTGGCACTTGGCAAAGCCAGGCAGGAGGGTGGAAAGAGCACTGTAATGGGAACTGGGAAACCTGGGGTCTAGTCTTGATTTTTGTCATGAGTACAAGGTTTGAGCTTGGGCTTGTTTGAGTCTCAGTTTCCCCATGTGTAGAATGAAGACCCCAGTGCAAAAGTTTAAGGAGAGGACCCTTCTTTAGGGTGGAGGTGTTATAGAGCTCACACCAGCATTCGAGCCCTGGCCCTCACATTTGCCAGCTGGGTGACCTCAGGAGTTTGCTTCACCCCACTGAGACTCAGTTTCCCCATCTGTAAAATGGGAAGAAACTTCCTTCCATGTGATTTTGTGAGACCCAGGTCAAGTTTCTGGTACAGTGCTCAGCACCTGGTAAGTGCTCAATAGTTCTCATCTCTCCCCTTCCCATGAATCTGGGTTCCAGAGAAGCTTTCTGCAACTGAATCCCAAGGCAGGGCCAGGCCTGAATGCTCATCTGAGTTCCATGGTGAACAGAATCAGGCAAGGAGCCAGGCCTGGCTCCTTCATCCCTCCCTCTTCCCTTAGCCTCTGATGGGATCCTTTTGAAAGCAGGTACAACACTAATAAATATTAAAAGAAAGGAAACAGGTTTGGCGGCTGAGCCTTTGGATGAATAAATAAAACAGCACAAGGGAAAAGATTGACCCTGGGATGGGTGTCTGCCAGATTCCCTGAAGCTTGTGAGGGAAAGCTTGGTTTACTGCAAAGACCAGGTATTTTGGTGCCAAGCCAAATTGGGTTTTCATCTTGATTCTCCTTTGGGACATCTCTGTGATGTTGCATGGGGACACTCAGAGCTTCAGTTTCTTCATCTGTGAAATGGAAAGATCCATACCCACCTCCTAACTGTCAGGATTAGAGAGAAAATGTCTGGTAAAGTTCATGGCATCTAGAAGGGGCCTAATATAGACTATCCCACCCTCCTCCAAGGCCGTGGAACAAAAGAGGAGATTTTCACAAATCAAGTAGTCATCCATGTAAGAGGACGAAGAGGAGGTCTGAAAAAGGCCAGTGGGCTTGGTGCCCATGAAGCTTCTGATGGAAGTCCACTGTGAGTGGCCTTCATTCCATCTTCACCTCCCAGAACCTTCTAGTCTTCACCCATGCAACTGGGTAGGGACTGTCTCTCCTGACAAGTTCATATTCAAGAAGAGAAAGGACAAAAGTGTGAGGGAGTAGCTTCAAGATGTATGTGTGTGTGTGTGTGTGTGTGTGTGTGTGTATTTAGGATGGGGAGCTGTACACATGTCTAGGCTGAAGAGTCAGAGCCAGGGGATGGGGAGATCTTGGAGCTGAAGGTAGGAAATAGGTGAAGAGGCAAGGCGCCAGCGCGTGGAGGAGAGGGTGGGCTCAAGCACTCAAGTAGCGGGCTCGCCACCAGAAGGAATGGGAGTGCTCATGTGGTAGGACAGGATGGGGGGCTGGACAATGTATAGACTGGTGCAGGCAAATCTGGGTTCAAACTCCAGCTCTGTCATTTGCTAGATGTGTGGCCTTGGTGAGGCCCTTTCACCTCTGAGGCTCAGCTTCCTCTCTTCTCAAATGGATGTAAAAGCTTCCACCTTTCAATCTAGGGAAGGTGGATTTATGAGAAAGCTCTAGTATGGTGCTTGGCATTTATGAGAAAGCTCTAGTACGTTCGTAGTAAATTTTAGCTCGCTTTACTCTCTGAGCTGGAGGAATCAGGAGAGGATGAGGGAAGAGCCAGAAAGGGTACAAAGGAGAGACACTGAGGGTGATTAATGGACAATGAAAGTCCAATGTCCCTTCCCAAATGACTCCCTGTCCAAGTCTAGGGAAAGGCCAGATGGCTGGTCCCAGGACCTAAGCAGGTAAAGAACCAAGAGGCCCAGAGCTGCTCGCTGGGGGCTCTGCCTTATCCTTGGGACTTCCATATGGTTGCCGCAGGAATCCATCCTGGTCTTGGTCGGCATGGGCCTTGTCCAGGCGGAGGTGACTAGGCACCTGTATGAGGGAAGATGTGAAGGGTGATGAATCAGCAGGTGGAGCCAGAGTGAAAAGACTGGGGTGATTTCTTTGCCTTTCGGCCAGAAGCAGCCAGCGGCACCCCAGTGTCAAATCATAGCTCTTACTTACTGATTCAGATAAAGGATCGGAAGCCAGGGGCACCAAGCTGCTTGACCCTAGGCCAGCTAGCCTCAGCTTCTCCATCAGATCAAGCAGCTAATCACTGTACCTACTCCAGGGGGATCGTCCTCACAATTAAATGAGATGACACATGTGAAGCATTTGGCACATTGGCTGGCCCAGAAAAAGTGTCCTATAAATGTCAGGCATGAGGACAGAGGAGGAGAAATAGAAGTAGTGTCAGTCAGGGCTCTTAGACCTTGGTGGCCAGGGCCAGAACAGAATGATCTGGTGCCCCTCAGACGTCATCCTCAGCATCAGCACCCAGAGTGTCTCCCCACCTAAGCCTTGAAGATGCTGCAGAAGGAATTGGGATTTGGGTCTGTCTTAGGAGGTTTCCCCGAAACCTCCCCATCCTCCCACCCAAGACAAAGATTTGACTACAAGTCATTTCTATCAGAGGTGATCCCAGGAAGTGTTGTAGGGGAGTAAGGAAGTGACACAGGGAAGGGAAGACAGCCAGTAAAGAATGTGCTGTTGAGGGCTTCCCTGGTGGCGCAGTGGCTGAGAGTCCGCCTGCCGATGCAGGGGACACGGGTTCGTGCCCCGGTCCAGGAAGATCCCGCATGCCGCGGAGCGGCTGGGCCCGTGAGCCATGGCTGCTGAGCTTGCGTGGCCGGAGCCTGTGCTCCGCAACGGGAGAGGCCACAGCAGTGAGAGGCCCACGTACCGCAAAAAAAAAAAAAAAAAAAAAAAAGAATATGCTGTTGAGCAGGTGGGAAATGAGGCTCAGTCCCCCAGGGAGCTTTGGGTGATGGTATAGAGGAGAGCTGCTAAAACTTTAGTGTGCATGGAGTCACCTGAAGAGGTTGTTAAAAGAAGACTTCAGAGCCCCACCTCTAGAGATTCTGATTGTGTAGGTCTGGGGCGAGGACCAAGAATTCACATTTCTAACAAACTCCCAGATGCTGCTGGTGCCGATGCTGCAGGGACCAGACTTGGAATAGCGGTGTAGACCACACTCAGGGCCATCCTTTCCTCCACAAAGGGGTAAGGACACTGGGATATCTGTCCACCAACTCCCTGTCTGCCCTTGGTGAGGACTGCGTCTATCTGGGTTATACACACCGCAGTCCTGGCAACCAAAGAAACAGCCTGAGGCAGAGAGTGGCAGGGGATGGCAGCAAGTGGGCGTGGAGGTGTAGGTGCGGAGGGGATGGGCACCAATGACATCTGCTACAAGGTCAAGTCTGAGTTTGAATCCTGGCCACGTCACCTAAGACCCGCGGGACTCAGGCAAGTCTGTCACCCCTCTGCACCCCGTTGTCCTCATCCATGAAATGGGGATTAGTGTCATTATGGGGTTTTAATGAGATTAATGCAGTAAGAGCATCTGGCACACAGCGGGTGGATGGACTCTGTAGCAGCACTGTTCCAGAATTGGAATGAGAGAGGGGTGGACCCTAGAGAGCTGGAAGCTGCAGACATCGCCCTGAGGAATAATCATGTATTAAGGGAGGCTCTTCCTTTCTGCTGAGAACCAAGTCCATTCCACCTGCTGCTATCTTAGGAAGGCTTTACCGCTGAGCCGCCTGGAAATTTGTTTTCACTGCCTGCCCATCCCCCCAGGACTCATATACACTGCATTTTGAGAACTTCTGGTGAAGACAGAAAAATTTTCTCTTCTTCCCTCTTTTCTGTAACCGGTTAAACAAAGCCACCCAGCTGGGCCAGGTCACCTGACACTGGTGCATGTAATTTCTAAGTGGGAACAACAACTCATCAAATCAAACGGTTTACAATTGCCTGGGATGAAACTATTTTCTTTTCCATCTTCCCCGGGAAGTGACAAATAATAACCAGCCTGGAGATGGTAATATTACCAGGCCCCAAATAAAATAAAACCCCTTAACAGCTTCTCCTTACAGAGTGAAGCCAAATAGTTTTCAATTCATTTAAATAAAGTGATTGATTTCCTTGCTCATTATCTTAAATTCCCAGGAACCTGCATTACCCTCCCTCCCTCTGAATACAGGGATTGTCCTGCTCTCCCATCTCCTATTATCTCCAAGTGAGTCTCTAATCTCTGAGGCCTCTTCCACTTTACAAGCTTCCTGTTGAAACCCACCAGCAAGAAGCCCAGCATTTAAGAACCACCTTTAGCAAGCTTGCTTCCAGCCTAACCCCCAGCGCTTACATTAAATGAGATAATATACATAAAGCACACAGAACGAGGACTGGCATATAGTAAGTGCCCAACTAATGCCATTAATAATAATATTGTATAGGGTGCACTTGAATCCCATGACTTCTTTTTTTTTTTTTTGGCCATGCCACGGGGCTTGCAGGATCTCAGTTCCCTGACCAGGGACTGAGCCCAGGCCATGGCAGTGAAAGCCCAGAATCCTAATCACTAGGCCACCAGGGAACTCCCAGAATCCCATGATTCTTGTCACAAAGACAGTATGTGCCCTCAGGCACATCACTGTGCACCGGCCTCAGTTTCTCCAGCTGTGAAATGGGGAGATAGGGTGTGGATGGAGTGAGCCCAGAGCAGGGATCAGGATGCTGGCATCCCTTTCCAGGAGGACAGCATGATAGACTTTGGGCAAAGAGTCAGAGACCTTTAAGGCCCCGTCATGCTCTTATTCTATTTATAAACAGAAACATACAGGCCAGCAGGGGCAAAGTCAGCTGATGGGCCACTGGGTTTAAACTAAACCTCTCTGTTCCTAGGCACTTTATTCCAGATGTTTCTCGGAGTGCAATTTGCCTCTTATGTGCTTCTGTTTCCTCTTACCAGTTGTGCTGACTTAGATACTCCCTTAACCTACCTTTCCCCTTCTCCATCAAATGGAAAAGGCCATGCTCACTTTTTAGGGTTATGGTGAATCATCCAGCTGATCCAGGAGCAGGGCCAACCACGCAGGGGGCACCCTATACATAGCAGCTATTGTATTGGTTATTGAGCAGAACGCCATAATCCTTACTCTATTTTCACAAGCCCACAACCCCTTACCTGTAACCCAGAAATCCAAAAAGATCTGAAAACGGAAAGGTTTTTTTTGGTAATCCATTTGGTGGCCAAACTGGACCTGATCTGAACTGTCTTGGTGGCAAAACCCAGCCTGAGCCAGTGGGAGCTTATTATGGTCTCTATTTATCTTACTTAGTGTTACTATCTAGACGTTTCACTGCAGAAATATTGATGTGGGTGATTACGGAGTGATTCCTCGGCCCCCTGGGTGGGTTATATAATATACTGAACAGGCAGCATATCAACCTTCCAGAAGGAGAATGAGGCCTGAGTTCCAGAACACATCTGGCTTCAGGGTTCTGGATGTGGTTTGTGGGACCAGTGCTCCTGTCAGGCACAGATTCTCACCCCCATGCGTCCTCTGTGTACCCCCCACTCTTGGAAAATCCTTGTTTATATGCTATCCTTTTACTCACAGATCCAGCTCAAACCCACCCACCCAGGCACACCTTCTTACCATGCCCCGCCCCCCCAACTTCTCTCAGCATCCCTGTACCCTGTCAGCCCCTCCTTTGGGGTGCTGAGTCCCCATGTTAACGTACAGCAGCATCACCCATTTCCAGGCTGATGCCTGTGTCCACCAGGCAGCTGGAAGGAAGGCCTCCACCCTGCCTGGTGTCCACATGTTTGCCTGCCCCCATGCTGCGCTGCTGCCTGAAGTCTCCACTCTTCACACAGATTTTTGGCACCAGGTTCACACAGCCAGGGATCTCAAAACAGAAGCATGCATTTCCCAGGCAAGCCTGCTCCTTCCTAAAGCTCCCAGACAGAAGAGCAGGCGGAGGCCCAGCCTGTCGACTCTGTCCAAGGTCCCGGACCTTCCGCAGGCATTTTCTTCAATAGGTTTTTCTTTCGAGCCGCAGAGATTAAGAGCTTGGAAGTGGCCACTGAAGGAAGGGTTTTCAGTAATTTAGTGTAACCATGGTGGAGCCAAGAGTGAGAGGGGGTGAGGGTTTCTTTCTGTCAGACTATGAGTAGGTGAGAATGACCCGGAAATTTATCCTTGCAGCCTCTGGCTCAGCCCTGGAACACAGTGTTGAGGGAATGTTTATTGATCACTTGCTATGTGTCAGGCTCTGTTCCAAGCACTTTATATGAAGCATCTCATTTAATCCTCACAACGCCCTAGGAGGGGACTTCTATTTTTACCCTTACTTTATAGATGAAGAGACTGAGGGTCAGAGAGACCAGTTTACCTCCTCCAGATCACACAGCTAGTGTATGGTGGAGCCAGGAGCGGATCCCAGGCAATCGGAGCCCAAATTCTTAGCCATATGTATATCAGTTACCTATTGCCATGGTAATTCTATATAACAGATGAGCACAAAATGACCACAGCGGTTACAATAAGCACTTTTTGCTCACATATCTGGAGTGATGAACTAGGCAGCTCTGTTTTCTTGGTTGTTTAGACACATGTATGTGTCTGGGGGTTGGCGGACTGTTGGTTGCCACAGACATTGCTCTCAGCCTAATGGGAATGAGTCGTTTAATGGGTAAGGTGGAACACCCAGGTAATGAGAAAAGAAATGCCACTGAGCACCGAGGGCCAGAAGATTTGGAGAGATACTGGAAAAACCTGATCCAAGAGAGTCAACCTGGGTGGGCGTCCTGGAGGAGGTGACGCTTGGCCACAGTCAGGAAGGCAGAGGAAGCTCTCAGCTGGACAAGGATTAGAAAGTGGAATCAGGAAGCTCAGGAGAAGATGAGGCGGGGAGCTGATTGTCCACCTCCTTGGCCTTTTGTGAGTTTCCTATCTACCCTGTCCTGTCCTCCTGCTCAGAACCCACTCTCTGAGAGTCTTCTGGATTCCCTCTGCCTTCCTCCTCCACAGCAGCCGCTATGGGGAAAGGGAAAGTGCAGGGGCGTTTGGAGAAGAAGGCCCTGGGCCCCTTTGTGAAACATGAAGAAAGGAGGAGAGGATGCCTGCTGATGATCCCAAACGTGTGCAGCCCCGTGGTGGAGGAAGGAATCCCTTTCCCACCATCACTCCGTCCCTTTGTTTACTCTGCCTCGTCTGGTCATTTTACGGTTGAGAAAACAGAACTTGAGTTCAAAGCGAACAGCCTTAATCTTCCAGCCTGTTAGTAGTAGAGGCACCTCTGAGACACAGGTCTCCTGACCCGCAGTGCAGACGTCTTTCTAAAATGCTAAAATACACCCCCAAAGCCTCTCTCCCTGCGGTCCCCTGAGTGATCAGCATTGAGGTTTCCTTCTTTGGTGCTTTGTAGGAGGTTCCCAGGTGATGTAAGTACTTTGGGGCTGTGGATGGGGCATTAGGGTCTCCTGGGTCCCCAGGGGATGCAGCTGAAGGAGAAATGGGCCCAGAGACAGGGCTGACCTGTGGCACCTCCAGAAGAACACCTGCACTCAGGTGGGAGGCTGGAGGCTGTGGTTGTGGCTTGCCTGTCTCTCTTCCAGCCCGGCTCAGGGTGATCACACACATGGCTTGGGAGTGGAGGAAATTACTTGTCACCAACTTGTGAAACCAAAGCCAATTAGTTCTTCCCAGAGCTAGAAGCAGATGGAAGGACAGGAGGCATCAGACCTGCAACTGGCCTCCGTTCTTGGGGGCTCCAGGGCAGGGGGCAAGGGAAGCAGCCGGACAGCTGGCCCACAGGCTTATCTGGGTGGAAGATAGTCATTGGTCATACACGTGCCACCCAAGGCAGGAATCCCCCTCAGCCCTGTTGATGGCCGATTCTACGGGTTGAAACACACACGGGTTTGCCTTCCGCTGCAGTAGCTCCAGGACCTTCTGTACAGAGATCCCTCCGCCACTGTCATTTCAGGGCAATCCTTTCCTGAGTGGGTCAATTGTTCTTGGTGTCTCCAACTCCTGAATGCAACCTCTTAGTCCAGGAGCAAATGAGCTGTAAACAGACATGTCAGGACGTGAAAGGCATGGCTATTTAAGGTGCAAGTGAGGCTGGAGCAGCGCTGAGAAGGGAGGGTCCGATGGAATTGGGGTGACTGCAGCCTCTGATGGGCTCTGATATCATTTACGGGTGAGAGAGACTGCATGATGCTGATGGGATGACAGGCCTGGGGTCAGTGGGATGCCCTGAGGGACGGCTTGGACATTTACCCAAGGCTTTGGGGTGACTGTCAGTCCCTTCCTAGTGGATGAAGGAGGATCCAGATGGCTATGATCCTGTGTAATGGGGTGGGATGCCAGAGGACTTCCTGAAGGAGGAAGAGGAGTGTCAGCAAGTTCACGGGAAAGGGTTGATCATGGGCTCCCCTCAGCCAAGGAGCAGGCCGGAGCAGGAAGTCCCCTCTCAGCCTGGAAGCTTCCCCACGTCCAGAGACTGCACCTCTTCATGCAGAGCTGACTCCCACATCAGACTGAGAGCTCCATTAGGGTTGGAGCTGTGTCTCCACCATCAGCCTGCCAATTCCCCTCAGACTAGGGAGGACTTGTGTGCCATTAGACCAGCAGGTCCCAGAGGGCAAGTGCTGAATCTCCCCAGTCTGAGGATATGTCTCCCTCATCACTCTAGCATCAAGGAGAGGCCTTCCTTGCTCTCCTCTGATGATCCCAGGCCTTCACCTCCCTGCAGGGCAGCATTGAGAAAGAACAGAGGCTTCTAAGAAGGCAAAGACAGCCACGGACTTAGCAACTGTAATTTGCAAGTGACCTTAGGCAAGTCCCTTCCCCTCTCTGGAGCTCAGTTCCCCTCAACATAAACCAAGAGGCTTTCCAGCATTTCAGAAGCATGCTTCTGGCTCTCTGAACACCTTCCAGAGGGATCCTTCTTGCAGCATCGGCCCCCATCCTCCACCCTCATGCATCTCCTCCTCAAGGACCCGTTCCCAGGCTGAGCCAGACAGCGTCTTTGTGCTGGTGCTGCCTGCTGGCAGCTTCATTTCCCATCTCTTTGAGCTCGGAGCCTTCCTGGTGGCTGAATTACCAGCCCTGCAGGGAACCAAAATTAAGAGATTCCAAACCCCCTCTCTCCCCTCACCCCCAAAGCTCAGGGAAGTGGCTCTTTGAAGACTTCAATTCAAACCAGAGAGAAAACAATTCTGAGATATCCGTCCCGTTCACTTGGCTCGGTCCCTCATAATTATTTCTTCTCCAGCCCCAGATGTTCTAGGAAGAATGGGCGGAGGATTGGGGGGAGCCACCCTGGATGACTCACATCCCCCAAGGTTCTGCCAACACGTGGCATCTCCTTCATCCCTCTCGGGGCAGCTGTGTGCCAGAGGGCGCCCTTTGTACCATAACTCAGCTAGAGACACGTTAGCACGCAGCTGGCTCCCAGTCGGTGGTCTGCAGAGGCAGGCCCTCTTCCCCAGGGAGAGAGCCTGAAGCAGGCCCCCCTTGAGGTTGCTCAGGGCTCACCACTGACTAGAGACCAGATTTCTGACCATGACCATAGCCGCCCTAGAAACAGGCCGGGCTCAGTGACAGCAGGCTTCCTGCCCTCCAGGCAGTCCCCACCACCAGAGAGGGAATCTCAGGCTCCTTCCTATCGGTGCCTATCAGAGATTTCAAAAAGAAAACAACTACCTGAACCAGCGCCACTGAAGCTGTCCGTCACTGCTACTCACTCGCAGACCACGTGTAATTTGATGCCGTGGTATTTCTGCAAATTACATATTTTTCTCCCCTATCAAAGCTGCACTTTTGACTGCTGTAATATTTACCTAACCGTGCAAGTAATTTTCAGGCCTCACTTAGTGGACCAGTGGGGTGTGGAGGAAAGCAGGGATGGAGTGCCCCTCAGACAGCAGGCCCAAAAGGAGCTAAAATATGGTGAGAAGGGGTCTTAACAACCCAGCTGAGCTCAGAGAGACCTTTCCTCTGCCTCACCTCATAGAGTTAGGGGCAGAGGATGGACTTTCAGTGGCTCTCCACCAAGCGTCGTCTAACTGTTGCTTACATGCTTCTGATGATGGGGAGCTCACTACCCACTATAGCTAGGTACCCAGTCCATCTCTGAGTATCTCTGACAGTTAAAAAGTGCTATCTTGACACTGATGGACTCTGTCACCCTATAACCTCAATCTGTTTCATGGGTGACATAGAGTTAAGGTGACCAACTCATCCCTACTTGCCCAGGACTTTCCCAGTTTTAGCACTGTATGTCCCACATCCAAGGCCTCCACTTAGGAAGACCAACTTGTGATTTGCCTGCGACTATCCAGGTGCAAAAACCAAAAGTCCTGCATCCTGGTAAGCCCCTCAATCCCAAGCAAACCTACACAGTTGGCCACCTTCCATAGAAAAGCTTCTGTCCACTTTCCTCCTCCACTAGACTCCCTTCCCGAGGCTCAAAGGCAGTCACGGTGCCCCCAGGCACTGTGGGAGGTGGGGAATGACCAACCAGGGGCAATCATGGCTGGTCTGGTCTCTAGAAGGGGCAGGATGGTGGAGGGCCCGGGCAGTCTTTGGCTCAAACCCACCTGTGCCACTTCTCAGCTAGGTGGCCACAACCTCTCTGACTTACACAAAGATTGCTGTATCCTTGCTCACGGATGTGGAGAGGTTTCAAGGAGATCAGGTCTGGGAAACTCCAAGACCACGGTGGCTCCTGGCCGGCTCCCACTCGGTGAGTCGCTGCAATGGAGGATGGCTTCTTGAGAGGCTGGAGGGGCAAGGCTGGGAGGGGAGGTGGCTGATGAATGTGCTCAAAGGCCCCCAGTGAGAGGTGGGGCGACATGACTGGTGTTACAATTGGGTTCCAAGCCTGGCTCTGCCGCTTCCTGGCTGTGTGACCTTGGACCAGTCGAGTTACCTCTCGTGGCCTCAGTTTCCTCATCTGTAAGATGGGACTAGTAAGAGCCCCACTTCATACGGTAGTTGGGAGGATCTGGGGAGGAAACACATATAAGGCGCTTAGTACACTGTCTGGCACCGAGGAAGCTCTCAGAACATACTCTTAGCATCACTGTGGTCACTACTGCTATCGTGTTACTGTCACAGTAATGCTGCTGACTCATTGCCTATATGACCATGACAGCCCCTTCCTTCTGAAATGAGTGAATCAGAAGGGACTGGATCTCTGGTGGGCTAAGCACGTCTCCTGTTTCTTGCCCGGGACCTGGCTGCCCAGAGGCGGTGGGGGAGGGAGGCTTCCCAAGCCTTTCACAACCTTGCCCACTGGACAAAAGAGGCATTTTAATTCAAAGTTGCCCAAGGTCTGAAAATCCTTTAGAACCTTCCCCGTTTGGCCTTTAGACGTGCATTAAAACTCCTCCTATGGCAGGGATATGCGGGAGGAAAGAGATCAGGGGCCAAGCCTCTATCTACTTCATGCCCCAGTGGGAACCGCTGTCTCCCTCCGTGACTGAGGAGCCTCTGGCCAGGTCTTCCCGCCCCCATGGGCCCTACAATCCCTTCTCCACCAGCAGCCAGAGGGATCTTTTAAACAGGTAAATCAAGTCAGAGAATTCCCCTGCTTAAGACCCAACAACGCCTTCCCTTTGCAGCAGTTCAACCTCCGTGCACCAGCTTTGAAGACCTTGTGTGATCTGGCTCCAGGTAGCTCTCTGGCTTGAGGGCCCACAGCGCTCCACCTTGCTCACTCCACTTCTGCCACATCAGCTGCCTTTCTCTTCTCTCACATAACAAGCTCCATACCATCTCAGGGCCTTTGCAGCTGCTCTGACCTCTTCCTCCTGGAAGATGCCTTGCCAAGGCTGGTGCTTTATCATTTGGGTTTTGGGGGTTTTTTAAAATTTTTGTTGGAGTATAGTTAGTTGATTTACAATGTTGCATTAGTTTCAGGTGTACAGCAAAGTGAATCAGTTATGCATATACATATATTCACTCTTTTTTTTTTTTTTTTTTTTTTTTGCGGTACGCGGGGCTCTCACTGTTGTGGCCTCTCCCGTCACGGAGCACAGGCTCCGGACACACAGGCTCAGCGACCATGGCTCACAGGCCTAGCCGCTCCGCAGCATGTGGGATCTTCCCAGACCAGGGCACGAACCCGTGTCCCCTGCATCAGCAGGCGGACTCTCAACCATTGCGCCACCAGGGAAGCCCCATATATTCACTCTTTTTAATATTCTTTTCCCATATAGGCCATTACAGAGTATTGAATAGAGTTCCCTGTGCTATGAAGTAGGTCCTTATTAGTTATCTATTTTATATATAGTAGTGTGTGTATGTCAATCCCAATCTTCCAATTTGTCCCTCCCCCACCTTACTCCCTGGTAGCCATAAGTTTGTTTTCTACATCTGTGGCTCTATTTCTGTTTTGTAAATAAGTTCATTTGTATCATTTTTTTAGGTTCCACATGTAAGTGATATCATATGGTATTTATCTTTCTCTGTCTGACTTACTTCACTCAGTGTGACAGTCTCTAGGTCCGTCCTCATGTGGGTTTTAGAGAAGCCTCCTCTGGCCTTTTACTGAATCCCCAGGTCCCTCTCCAGCCCCTCACTTTCTGGTTCGTTTGCTTCATAGCAATGATCACTTGAGATCATCTTTCTCTTTTGATTTTCTATTTATCTGTGCACGATTGATCTCTCTTAGTACAACGCGTGCTCCCTGAGAGCAGGGGCCACGTGTCTTATGAAGGTGCTTAACACAGAGTAGTAACTATTGGCAACATCATCATTTCATCCTTGCCACAACCCTGGGAAGGAGGCAGCAGTATCCCCACTTTACAGATGAGAAGACTGAGGCTCAGAGAAGTTAATGAAGAGTCTCAGTCTCTCAGTTAGTCAGTGGTCCAGCTGGGATTTGGACCCAAAATCGTTGGACTCCAAAGCCCACTGTTTTCTTTTTTTAATCACCCTGCCAGTGAAATCCTTGCTCTCTGGGGACAAGAAAACAAAATACAACCAGATCTATAATGAAAAGCAAATGGGACTTTTTTTTCGTTGTAATAACACCAACTGTTCATTCAAAGCCAGGTAAAGACTTTTTTAAAATATACTGGGTGATTTTTATTGAACAGTTTCCTTGTAATAGGAACCAGCACCAGAATTTTCAGTTTTCTCTCCCCCAGAGGAAATAAACCAACCACCCGTCCCATGCTGAGCCAGTGTAGGGTGAGAACATCTACACGCCCCTCATTGGGACCCATGACTCCAGCTGCCCATGGCATCCCTCCTGGCGCTGTTAGGACATCAGGGCTTAGTGCTAATTCCTGGGCATGGTTGAAATGGGCCCAGCCTGGGAGTTTGAATCTAGCTCTGTCATTAGTCTGTTGCTGTGTGTCTTGGAGCTAGTTGCTCAACCTCTCTGTTAAAGACACCTACCAGGTCCACCTCAAAGATGATTCAGGGGCTCAAGTGGCCCAACTAGAAAAAAAAAAAGTTGTAAACATAAGGCCTTGCCTTTGTGTATTTTGTCACCACATTATTACACTAGGATTGGTGAAAAATGGTATTGAACAAAACGATCCCAGCCCTGCCCTTCTGTAGGTTTTAGCCTAGGACTCCCACCTGGGTGTGTACCACAAAGCTCCATGAAGGCTGTAACCATGCCTTCTTGCTCACCACTGTAGCCCCTGTGCTCAGCACAAAACTTGCCTTTTAGCTCAGGCTCAATAAATAAACGTGTACAGGTGTGGTGTGGGTGAGGGCAAAAGAGGAGCAGCTGAACTCTCCCTGGAGAAGGTGGGAAAAGCTTTTGAGCTGAGTCATCAAGAATGAGCCAGAATCAGACAGGCAGACACGGAGAGGAGGGGCTTACAATCTAGACCAGGGGCTGGCTACCTATAGCTCATAGGCCATATCCAGCCCACCATCTTTTTTTTTTTTTTTACAGAGCTTTATTGGAACACAGCTATGTCCTTTCATTTGTTTACAGATTGTCTATGGCTGCTTTTACACGATAACATCAGGGCTGGTTAGTTGCAACAGAGGCTGTATAGCCTGCAAATCCTAAAATATTTACCAGCAGAGAAAGTTCGCTGGGTCTTGATCAAGACAAAGGAATCAGTCCCAGAGACCTCTTGCTTGCTTGGAAATAGGATTGGCTACCTAACTTGTGTGGCCGGCCCGGTGCAAAATGAAAATATGGGGTCCTTCCTTCGAAAATGATGACAAATTTCAAGATGGCAACAGCAAAGCATTAAACCAAGAGTGAGACCTTCTCAGCACAGGGCCCCATATGACTGCATGGATGGCAGGCTGCAGAGCCAGCCCTGGGGTCAGTTAGAGGCCCCTCTCATGCTTTTTCTTGGAGAACTGCCCTGGGAGCAGAGTTATAGGGAGAAATCACGACCCAGGGCTCTATGTTGGGACTCAGAGTCTCCAAGTCCCAAGCTTCCCAGGAGGACCCATCTCAGGCGGGACCTACTCCACAGGGCAAGGGGGTGGAGGACCAGGCTTCCTTTCTCAGCTCCCCTGCACCCCCTTTTCACAGAGCCTGGTGGTGACGAGGAAGCAGAGATGGGCTCAGCTCTCTCTCCCCCATCCGCTGCATCTTGGTTATCAGACATGAGGCAGCTGTGGGAAGACAGTTGAATGGAAACCTCTCTGATGCCACTGTTTCCCACACACTCATCTGAACTGTCTGATGGGGGAGCGGTGGTGGGGTGGAGGCAGGACCTTGCTTTATGCAGCTATGGGTCAACCAGACAAGGAACAGGGTTTAATGGAAATTTGCCGAGCTAGGTAGCCACTCACGTTTGGCTCCCTGGATCCCTGGCCCACTGGACATCTCCTCCCACCCCCTAGACCCACTGTTACCTTCTCCATCCTTTCAGGTGCCTGAAAGCTGACCTGTACTAGTAGCATCAATGGGTTTTCTTGCCGGCTGACTCCCAGTCGTATTTGGCTAATGGAAGTCACCTGCAGGAGATGGGGGTAGACAGGTGAAATTGAGAGGCCAGTGGATTCATTCTCCAGCTCTTCCCTCCTGGTCCCCTGGGTCCCTCTACCTAAGTTCCTGTTGGGTGGCACTTTCCTTCATCTGCCACCCTCTCAGGTGCAGGTGAAACTCCTTTGCCCCTTTCCCTTTGCTCCTTAAAAGCTAGCAGCTCCCACTCGTCCCCGCCCCAGGTGCCACCACACATGCCGTGCTGGGATCCCTCAGCTCTGTTCACACCTTTGTAAATACACCTGGTGTTGAACCCTCCTCATTTATCCTCTTTGCATGGACTGTCTGTTTTCTGCTGGACCCCACCTGATACAGCCTCTTCCCCCGCACACCCAAATGTCGCTCCAATCAAATAGAGGCTCTCACAATGCAACGGAGGTGGCACTGGCATTCCCTGTGTGTGCAGGTGGGGGCTGAGATGGAATTCCTCCTTGACAAGAGGAGAAGCATGCAGCTGTGGTTATTGCTGCCTACAGATCACACCGAAATGCAGCATCTTAAAACACCAGCTATTTCGTTACATCACATGATTGTGTGGGTCTGGAATTCAAGCAGAGCCAGGCTGGGTGATTCTGATGCTTTGAATGGCATCACCAGGGGTCACTGGGTCATGTTCAGTTTGGCGGCTGGTCTGGTCTGCAGGGGTCAAGGCAGCTTCACTCATGTGCAGGCAAGGCTGGGCTTTTGGGTCCCTCTCATTCTCCACGTGGTCTGTCCAGCACCATGGACAGAGACAGGGGGTGGCCGTCTCCAGCCTCCTAAGGCTTGGGCATGGAAACTGGTATGCTTTGGCACTTTTGCGCATCCCGATGGTCAAAGCAGTCACAGAACATGCCCCGTCCAGAAGGAGAGAGCATAAACCCCTGTCTCTCAGTGTGGGAGTGTCAAAGAATGTGGAGCCATCTTGAATCCTCTACACAACAATTAGCCTTCCAACCACTGTCTTCACCTTCTTCATTTGCTTAATGTTGGGCTCACAAGACCATTGTCTGAGGCCAAATTCACCCTGAAGGTTGTATTAATTTGATATACACTGAGGGTTTTATTTATTTATTTATTTAAAATTTATTTATTTATTTATTTATTTATTTTTGGCTGTGTTGGGTCTTCGTTTCTGTGCGAGGGCTTTCTCCAGTTGCGGCGAGCGGGGGCCACTCTTCATCGCGGTGCGCGGGCCTCTCACTATCGCGGCCTCTCGTTGCGGAGCACAGGCTCCAGACGTGCAGGCTCAGTAGTTGTGGCGCACAGGCCCAGTTTCTCCGCGGCAGGTGGGATCCTCCCAGACCAGGGCTCGAACCCGTCTGTGTCCCCTGCATCGGCAGGCGGACTCTCAACCACTGCGCCACCAGGGAAGCCCTTATTTTTTAATTAAATGACTTCGGACCCACATAGCTTATCCATCTCAACACTGGTCCCACTACTTCTCACTATCTGCCAGAGGCTCACACTCAGGCTTCTGCCTGGTTTCTGGGGCCTGTAACTCTGTGGTCCTAGATTAGCAAGCACAGGGGACAAGTTTAGTCTGATGGGCTCATGCACTGGGACACAGATAACCCAGGCTTTTATATAACACAGCTCTCCCAGCCTTATTTCTAGGAGGGAATGCTGATTCAACAAACACTGAGACCTTATCTGTTAAGATTCCCAGGATGAAGCCAACATGGTGTTGGGAAAGAGCCCTGCACTGGGAGAACAGGAGCCGGTGTTCTTGTCACTGCACTGCCTATGTGACCTTGAGCAGATCACCAGCCTCCCTGGGTTGCTGCTTCTGCATCATTCAGGACAAGGAAAGAGCATGGTTTGGAGTCACCCTTAGTTTGAAGCCCAGCTCTGGCACTTGTCTTGGACGGGTCACTTCAACACTCTGGCCTCAGTTGCCTCCTCTGAAAACCGGGGTTGCAATGAGCATGCTACCAAGTTATTGTGAGGATAAAACACGGTGACATGCAGATCGCTTGTTTCCTAGCAGGCACTCCTGACTTTCTGTGCCTCCTTGGAGCCTTCAGAGCCCAAGACCCCAGTCTGAGCTGGGATCACTCACCTCCATGTCTAGCACAGGTAGGTGCTAGACACATAGTAGGTGCTCAGAAAACACTTGTTGAAATGAACTGGCTGTTTGGCAAACAAAGCAGTAGCAAGAGAAATAAAAGCATTCATCCATTAAAAAACCATGTATAAAAATGGTCTTAGCAGCTTATATACATAGTAGAGCCCAACCAGAAACTATCCAGGTGTCTATTAACAAGAGAACAGCTGAACAAACTGGTCTCATCTTCCAATAGAATACTACTCAGCGATAAAAAGAAATGAGCTAAGGGCACACACAACAGCAAGGGTGGATCCCAAAAATGTTATGCTGGGAGAGAAGAGCCTTCACTAAAAACTACCAACTGGGGGCTTCCCTGGAGGCGCAGTGGTTGAGAGTCTGCCTGCCAATGCAGGGGACATGGGTTCATACCCCGGTCTGGGAAGATCCCACATGCCGCAGAGCGGCTGGGCCCGTGAGCCATGGCCGCTGAGCCTGCGCGTCCGGAAAAAAAACGAAACAAACAAAAAACTACCAACTGTATGATTCCACGTATATGAAATTCTAAAACAGGCAAAAAATGGTGTGAGAAAAATCAGAATAATAGTTGCCTTTGGGGGCAAGGATTGACTGGGCAGGGCAGAGGATCTTTCTGGAATGATGGTGATGTCCTATATCATGAGAGAGGTTTGGGTTACACAGGTCGATGCATTTGCCAAAACTCATTGAGTAATGCACTTATAATTTGTGCATTTCATTTTACGTAAATTTTACCAAAAGTGAATTAGAAATAAGTGTAACTCTGATTAATGATATGCATGCTGAAGCATGTAGGAGTAAAGTGTACTGGTGTCTGCAACTTACTTTGAAATGCACCAAATAAATACAAGTGGATGGATGGATAGAGGGAGAGAACTATATGATAAAGCAAACATGGTCAAGCTCACTGCAGAAGGTAGGTAGTAAGAATATGGATGTTTGCTTTAACATTCTTTGCACTTTTCTCTATGTTTGAAAATGTTCATAGTTAAATGTTGGGGGAATAAAATATGATGCTGTTAAGACCAAGTTGGGGTGGGTGGGGGGGGCGACAAGTGCAAGGTCACACAGTCTTTGACAAACATTAAGGCTGGTTTTCAGCAAAGTAGAAGTCAGTTGTGAAGACGCAGTAGAAAACGGATTGTATTCCCCGAGCTGAATCTGGACTGTGGGCACGTAGGCAAATGCAATCACTCTGTGACTCTGTGTCCCAATCTGCAAAATGCAGACAGCAATGCCCACAGGGGTGCTGCTGGGACTAAATGAGAAGCCAGAAGCATTGAACAAACATGACTTCATAAGGAGCTGGCAGGAAGCAATTTGATTCTTTCCAAGCAGCCTGACCCTACCTCCTCACTGGGATTTCAGCTTAAATATGAAATTTAAGCTCCGGAAACAGGCTTCCCCTGGTCGCCTAATCTGCTGTGGTCCCCACCTCCTCCATCCATCACTCTGTTTTCATTGCCTGTAGGACACTTGTCCTGATCTGATGTGTTTCTCCCATATTCCTTAATTTGGTATATTATCTGTCTCCTCCCACTAGAATGAGGTCTCCAGGAGAAGAGGGTCTTTGGCCTGTTCATGACTTTATCCCCTGCACCTAAAACAGTCTCTGGCACATATTAGAGACACAGTGAATCTTTGTTGAAGGAAGAAATAAATGAGCAGGGCTGGATAAGCTTAGTGTCACCCCTCAGATCGCAGAATTATGCTACTCGGAGTTTGCCTGTTGCTAACACCGCCTGCACGAGATAGCAGGAAGTGAATTTAAAGATAGCCATCTCCGCTCCATTTAACAGATAAGAAAACTGAGGCTCAGGGAGAGAATGCAAATTTCCCAGCATCCACTGCCACTTAGTGGCTGAGCCAAGAGGGGGCCCAGGCTCTTACTCTTTCTCTCCAGCAGGCTGCTGGGGCTGACCGGGGCAGCTGCAGACGGACAGACAGTCAGGCTCCACTGGGCCGGCTGCCCGCATGCCCTGTGCTAATTACAGTGGGCAGGATGTGCCAGCCTAGCAGTGTTCGCTGGCACGCCCTGCCCCCTGGAGAGCAGGTGGGCAGCCTGGCACAGGCGGCTGATGGGTCATGTCCACTGGTCTGCCAGCACCCAATCATGCTGACAGGAGCCTGGTCATCTGCAGCGCCTGCTGAGTGTGGAGGGCCTGCAGACTGGCACAGTGAGGTCCCTCCACACTACGGGCAGCCCCTCCTGACTGTGTCAGTCAGCCAGACTGGCACAAGCTGGGCATCTGTCCCCACGATGAGCCCTTGCTGGACGCAACCTGTCCACACAGGTGTGCTCGCTGACAGGCAGCCCAGGGGGTGGCATGGGGACCGAGCGCTGACCATGGCACTGCGGGACGCTGTTTGGGGTGTCACAGGCAGGGGATTGCACACAGACATACAGATGCTGGGATCGGACAAGACTCAGCTACGCCCCCACCCACACCTACACCTGCCCAGCCAGCTGGGGGCATCCAAAAATCAAGTCACAGCCCTGAAAATGGGGCTGGAAAAGTGATCTCTTCTCTCTGTTCCAAAGGCCTCTTCCCAAGCCAGACCTGCTTGCCCCTAACTGTGTTGTCCACACTGCAGGTAAAGGGATCTTTTTGACCGTGGTGGGAGCTGTCACTCCCCTGCTTGAAGCCTTCAGTGGCTCCCCATCTCCCTCTGACAAAATAATATCAATAATAACATCTACTATGTAATATTTACCGTGCTAAGCATTTTAGGACTAATAAAATAGCACACAATTATAGAGCCTTTAGTGTATTCCAGGCTCCTTTCTAAGCAATTTACATGGAAGAAAAAAATCATCCTGCAGCCTATCACCTATGAGGTGGTACTACTGTTATCCCCATTTTATAGATGAGAAAACTGAGGCAGGGAGATATGAAGTGACTTGTCCAAGATCTTGAATTAGATTTGAACCTAGCATTCTGACTATCACTACCAAACCCAGACCCTTCACATGGGGTCCAGCTCCCTCGGCCACACTCTGCATCCCACAGAGCATCCCACAAAATCCATCTTGAAACTCCCCATCACTTTTCACCCATGCCTGGCATTCACTTTTCACCCATGCCTGGCATTTTCTCTTACCTTTGTCTGGCATCCTCTGTGTCTGGAGCGCCCTCCTGCATCCTCTTGTCTGCCCTGCAAACTCCTCTCCCTCCTCCAAGGCACAGCTCAGTGTACCCTCTTCTGTGGGTACTGCCTGAGCTCTCCCTGGCAGAGCTCTCTATTTGTCTGCCCTGTGCCACTTTCGTTCCACGCCGAGCAGCCCATGGCAGGCAAGCAGGTGCTGCTGATGTTTCTTTCTGTGATTCCCCTACCCTGCCCTTTCTAGGAGCTCCTTGATGGCCAGGACCTTGTCTGATGTACTCTCTGTCCACAGGCCTGGCCGCCAGGAGGTGCTGAACAAATGAACGAACAAACGAATGAATGAATGAATGAATGAATGAATGAATGAGATGTTTAGTCACTTGGGTTCGAGGAATGAAGGCTGAGGGCAGGTATGTCAGGGAGACATAAGATGGTTGAAAAAGTTCCTCCTTCCTCCTCCATCCCTGCCCCACTGCTTCCAGAACATGGCAGGGGAGAGCTTTAGCCATACTGGGAAGAGCCCTGTCTTTGGAGTGACTACATGACCATGGGGCCCATCTCTAATGCTGGGGGTCATTACCAGGAGGCATGGAAGAGACAGCAGGGATTGGGGTATGACCACCCTGACCCAAAGGCAGAGGATGGACAAGAACATCCCCGGTGCCGCACCTGTACAGCACTTGATGGTGAACCTTGGTTTCTGGGGTCCCAAGCACCAGTGGGATGTGGTGCAAAGAGGAGGTGCTTTGGAGCCAAGGACCTGGCTCCCAGCCCTGTCACCTCCTTCCTGTGTGGCCCTGGGCCTGTCTCTCCCCTCACAGAAGGCCTTGGTTTGGGCTTCTATAACGTGCAGGTTCTAGATGGGACAGTCAAGGGTCCCTCCTGTGCTGGGTGGCCGGGCCTCTCAGGCGCCAAGGGTATGGCACCTGGGAAAGCTGCGCAGAGGCCTTGGTTGGGAGAGGGTCCACGGGAGTTAGGGCAGTGTTTCCCCACTGTGGTCCCCAACCCCTGCATTCAACTGACTCCATGCGGCTTGTTAAAAATCCCAAATCCGGACTCCACCCAAGACTCACTGCATTTGAACCTCTGGGATGGGCTTCCAGGGAAATTGACATTTTCAAACCCTACTCCCACCTGGCTAGGTGATTCTGCTGTGCACAGAAGTCTGAGTGTCTAGCATCTATCCAGGTCCTTCCGGTCTCCCCTGCTTCTTGCCTGCCAGCCCCTGCAGTGTGGGTTTTGGGGGGGGTACACAGGAGATGGCGAGGAAGGTCTCAGAGCATCCTGTGTCTGGCGGAGTCTGGGGGCTCAGGTGGTTGGGTCCTGACTGTGATTTTGCATTTGACTGGTGGGAGCCTGCCCCAGGGGTGGACAATGGCAAGGGGACAGCATTGGCGTGATGGTGTCTCCCAGCCTGGCATTCCTTAGACACATGCCCCCCCACCACACCCACCCCAGCTGATGTCCCCTATCCCCTGCCCAGAGCAGGGAACAGGGTGTGTAAACTGGGCTTGCTCCGTGGGTACAGGCATCATTCACACACACACACACACATGCACACACACCATGAATCCACAACTGACACACCACCTTGATTGTGCACACACACAATCTTTCTTATACACCCACAAACCCTCATGTTCTTCCCCAAACATCTAGAACTACACTAAGTATTCTCACCATTACTTTGCTTTACACACACACACATATGCATCCTTATATGTAGCCTAGAGGCATGTAGATTTGTCCACTCGCCCCTGCTGACAGATGTCCATCCCCACACCTCCTGAACACAGGCTTTCTTATTTGCACTCATGCTCATCCACATGAGCTGGCCGCCGGCAGCCCCTGGGACCCCCTTGTGTTCACTCCCGTTGCACACGCACCTCCTCATACTTGCATAGGCTCTGCCCATGTGTGTGCCCACAAAGCCAGCCGCCGCGCCTCTGCCTGCCATTCTTACCAGCCCCCGGGCCCCTGGGCCGCCCCACATCTCATCCCTGAGCTGCTGTCTGCCTTTGAATGGTAACCAGATGAGACAAGCAATTTATGACACCAGCTGTCTCTGTTAAAAACTGGATCTCACACACACACACACACACACACACATGAGGGGAAGCCAATTACCCCGAGCCCAGCCCTGCCAGAAGCAGGACTCACAAGGGAGATGGAGTGGGGGTGGAATCTGGCCACCCAGAGTGGTGAGTGGCACCTGACTTGAGGATTCCCACCCCTCCCTGCTATTCCTGGGAATCCGGCAGGCTCCTCCTGCCGGAATCCTCCTCCCCCAGGCTCCAGCGGAGCCTGCCCTCTCCTCTCTGTGGCTGCTCCCCTGGCCCAGCTCCCAGGCCCAGGAGATGCAGAAGCAGACTCAGGGTGGAGAACAGGTGGACAGGGAGTCTAGAGGAAGGGTGGTCCAGGGTCACCATGGCAACAAGGAAGGCAGGAACCCTGTGCCCCTCCTGCTACACAGTAAGCCAGGGGGAGGCTGCATCGCTGTCCCCTCTTCCTCTCCATTTTTATTCTCCTTGCTCCTCTCTGAGCAGGTGCCCTGCGCCCCGCCCTGGTTTCCCTCTGCCTAGAATACCTGCTCCATTCCTTGCCTCAACCCAATACTTCATCAACTCTACTGCCTGGGCCACTTCCACTCTGGACCTCGGAATCAGACCCAGGTTCAAATCTTCACTCCTCCACTGACAGACTGGGCAGCCTGGGTGAGTGGCAGCCCTTCAGTGGCTTCAGTTTTTGCATCTACAGAAGACATGTTCATTTCTGCACAAATATTGACGGAGAGCCCCCTCTGCAGCCGGCTGTCCTGGGAGTGGGGGATACAACATTGAACACAACAAAGTCTCAGCCCTCCTGGGCTTCAGGTTCTGCTGGAGGAGTTGGAAGACACCCATCGCAGACATTTAAGTGAGATGGTTATGTTTCTTCACCGTCTCATTTGCTGTGTCCATGTCTGTCCTCCCGGAATCGAACACAGCTCATGAAAGGAACTCAGTCAATAAGCAGATGCTTGAATGTACAAATGGCTTGAGCCCTATGCTGAGGCTGACTTGGTCTAAGCCTTTCTCTAACACTAGTTGATCTTTGCACTGGGCCTCGGAGGGAGCTTTCTCAGCATAATTTCTGAGTGGCTGGATGGAGACACATCTAAGTAGACTTCAGAACATTCCTTCCTTCGCTGACTTGTTGATTCACTACACAAACATACATTATAAGGACAGACTATGTGCCAATCCCATGCTAGGCACTCGGGGTTGAGTGAGGTGGGGAAGAGACTTCTAGGTGACGATTGCATGGCAGAAGTTTTTAGATATGCTTATCACATTTTACAAGAAGCTTTCACATATATTTGGGTTTTTTTTTAAGTATTGCTAACAACTCTGGGGCATAGGTCCGATGAACGCTTTACAGATGAGGAAACTAAACTCCAAGACTATCAGTGACTTGCTTGAGAACACAGAGCCAGAAAGTGACAGCCCCCAAGGAGGAACAGAGCCTCTTCACACTTGGCCCAGCATTCTAGCCACCATTCGTCACTTTCAGTGTCCCTTTCCCTGCAACTACAACTCTATAAGGCAGCCACGGCTCTTGCCCATTTTTAAAATTTTATTTATTTATTTATTTATTTATTTATTTATGTATTTATTTATGGCTGAGTTGGGTCTTTGTTGCTGGGCGCGGGCTTTCTCTAGTTGTGGCGAGCGGGGGCTACTCTTCGTTGAGGTGCGCAGGCTTCTCATTGAGGTGGCTTCTGTTGTTGCGGAGCTTGGGCTCTAGGCGCACAGGCTCAGTAGTTGTGGCACGCAGGCTCAGTAGTTGTGGCACACGGGCTTAGTTGCTCCACGGCATGTGGGATCTTCCTGGACCAGGGCTCCAGCCCATGTCCCCTGCATTGGCAGGCAGATTCGTAACCACTGTGCCACCAGGGAAGCCCGCTCTTGCCCATTTTAATAGCCTGGGAGCCGCCTGGAACCTGCCGGTGCTGGGATTTGAAACTGGGCTGGCCTGACTCTGGAGCCCAGGTGCCATCACACCTCCACGTCTAATCAGTTCATTAAAAACCCTCCTTGCAAACTCTCCCTCTCACTGCCCAGCCACAGAAACCTCAGCTGGTCCATTTCCAGGAGAGCAAATTCCTTCTCGGCTGGAGAGGAGTTGGGATGATGTAGGCAGGCAATTTAAACAGCTCCAGCAAAATACACCAGCAGTTTTCACTCTCTGCCACTATTACACTTTCCAGCCGCGGCGGGATTGGCCCATAAGTGGGATATCAAGTTTATTACAGCTATTTCCAACCTGTAATTTGTTTTGTGGAACACAAAGAGAAGGAGGTTGGGGGGTGGGGGAGCTGATTTTTACCCCCTTCTTTTTTTTCTCTTCCGGATGAGGGCACCCAGAGACATTGGGAGGAGGCTAGAGTTGGAGTCTTATTTGTTTTTCAAATGGAAAACCCCGGTCGGCCCTGCAGGCTCTCACGCTGCTGGCTGGACTCAGTCCGTTTGCCACGCTTTGGTGGGTCCACTTGAAAATCAACCCAGCCTGGCTGCAGCCAGATTTGCTGGTCGGGGACAGCCGGCGCCCTGGGACACGGTCGGGCAGGCTTGGGACCCATAGGCAGCTGCTGAGCCTTGGCTGGGCAAACAGAGCGTGAATAGGTGTGGCCTCTAGGGCTAGCTGTTCTAGAATCAGAACATTTGGGCATTCAGGGTAGAAATGGCCCTCAGAGGTCACCCTGCCCCACGTCTCTTCATTGAGCATTTAGGGCAACTGAGGCCTGGAGAAGGGAGACGTGCAGAGAGATTTAGAACCCAGGTCTCCATCCAGTCTAGCTGATCAGTCAGGGAATGGATACCGACCAGGGGTCTTGACCTTCTCAATAAATAGAAATTGACTAGAGGCCAGACAAGAAATTCAGGCAAGGCTTTATTGGGGTCCCTGCTGTAGCAGGGGGGAGCGAGAAGAAGTAAGAGTTTCCCTTGCTCGCTCGCCGAGCTGGGGGGCAAGCTGGTTCCTTAGATGGGGTGAGGGTAGGGGTGTGTCCAGATAGGTGGCTGAGGTGATCTGCCTCAGTCCCTTTGTGGTGTTTTGTGTGCAGGGGGCATGCACAGTACACTGCTTCTGCTCCGACACCCAGTTTTTGCTCCCGGCTCTTCAGAAGTGGTAGATATGGTTTTTTTGGTCTTTTGGTATCTTTTGGTCCAGAATTTGCCCCAGCTGTGCATGCATTCAGTTATTTTTAGTCCCATATAGTCCCATATAGTTTCTTTGTATTTGGTTGATTGAGGAGAAATTTGTCTAGGTACAAGCACTGGAGCAAAGGGCCCCAGGTTCCAGCTTGTCTCAGAATGACCTCTGAGAAAAAATACCTCAGATCCATGCTGGTTCCTTCTGGAGCATCACTGCATGGATGGTCCCTCCACCTTCCCCACTGGGCCTGGTCCTATTGGGAAGCCCCATGAAACTGGGGCATGGGCACAGCAGGCTGTTCTGGGGGCAGGTCTGTGTTGTAGAGCAGCAGGAATGGCTTCTCATGTTCCTTATGGTGCCCCAGTGCCTGGAATATGGTAAGGGTTCAACTCACTCTAACAAATATTTACTGAGTAAGAACCAGGTGCCCAACTCTGGGGGCAGAGCATGAACAGGGCAGATAAAGACCCTGCCTTCATAGAGCTTATGTTCTAGAAGTAGCTCACATTCAAGCCCTGTTTATTGATTCACTAAAAATCTGTTGAATGAATGAATGAGTGAATGAACACACAAGCACATCTCCCTCTGGGGAAGGGAAAACCCACACATCTTTGGCTCTCCAACAGCACCTTGACTGCCCCCACTAGCTTTGTCATTCTCTGTCTGCCCTGATCTCCTGGTCCCAACCCACTATGGGCATTGGGGAACTGTCTTGGAGCCCCCGAGACTAGCCTGCCACCACGTCCTTGTTCTGAGCCTCCTCAAGCTCCCTCTTTGGACTGATATAATAATATAATAATTTAGCAAGTTCCTGGGCCTCTGCTTTCCACACACACAACCCCCAGCCCTCCAGTTCTCAGTTGCCCACACTGGCTTCTGGCTCCTCCCACCCACCTCCCTCGCCAGAAATGGACCCCCTTCTTTCATTTACTGATGTTTTGCATCCTCTGGCTTTTCAGCAAGAGATACTCTGCTCTCCAGCCCTGAAGACTGAGAAGGGACACAGAAAAAGAGGTGGTTCAGAGAAGTGTTAGTATTCATAAAAATAGCTGTCTCCACTGAGCATTGACCACACACTGGGTGATCTTTCCAAGCCTTGTCTCATTTAATCCTCTCAAGAAGATAGGTTGAGTTGTCCCCATTTTACAGATGAGGAAACTGAGGCTTAGAAAGGTGAAATAGCTTGCTCAAATGCACGAAGTAGTAACCAAAAATCAAGAATTCAACTGGTGTATGGGAAATCAGTATTGCTCTTGCTCAAAAGCCTCCCATAGGCAGGGAGAAGCAGCCTGAGACTAGATACCCCCTGAAAAGGGCCCACCTCCTCCAGGAAGACTCCTGTGATCACCCCTCCCTCCAAAGGAATTCTTGGCTCCTCCATGAGCCTCAGATGACACTTGGCAAATACCTGTTGCTACAGCCATGATCTCCCAGACTTTGGCCTCTCACTTAACTGTGAGTGGTGTTATCTCCCCCACCAGACTGTGAATAAGCTCGTGATGGGCTGCAACGGTGTCTGAAATTCATTTCTTTCTCTCCCATGGGGCCTAGAACTGTGCCTGCGTGTCTTAGGCCTGGCGACATGTTTCTAGAACTAAAGGGAAGGTGTCTTGCAGCATCTTCTCTGCCCACAGCCTGTGATTACTCCCACCCCCTCCCAGCCTCTGTCTTGAGGGGTTCAAACCTCCAAGAACTACAGAATAACCTCCTTGCAAATAGCCACTTGCCCACTGGCCTGGGGCCTGAGAGTGAATTTGGAGTCTGTTACTTTCCTTTACCTTCCCTGAGGCTGAGGGATGTCTGAGAGCCAGCTGCAGGGAGCTGGGACAGTGGATGTCTTGACTGGAAGGAGATCAGTGCTTGTCTCGGGCTGCCTGAGGCCAGTTTAACCACAGCAGCCAGACGCAGGCCCCAGAGAAAAAGATGTAAATAAAACCAAAGTAAAACTAGGTGCGTCCTTGAAACTCCCCTGTCCCTGGGCCTGAAACAGCGATTTACGATTCAGATAATTCTTCGGTGCTTTATCTGGGGTGTGTGGGTATGTGTGAGTATGTGTGGGGTGTGGGTGTATTTTCCCACTAATAAAAGCCTCAGTCCCGGAGAATAAATTTGAGGAGACAGTTTTACTGACAGATTTTTTTTCCTTCCTTTGTATAAAAAAAAAAAAATGGAGTGAAATTTGAAATGGGGACGATAAGGGCTGCCGCATTTTAGGAGGAGATAAAAAAGCAGTACCTGAAGGGAGGCGAAGCTGCAAGTCAAACAGGCAGGATGCCTTCCACTTTTATGACTTTAGGAGAAAATTACTCAAACCTCCGCGGGGCTTCTGGCATCCTGCCTCCTAATGAGGCCGCTGCTGAGTGTAGAGAGAGAGGGCCGGAGAGGCACTTAGTTCATCCTCAACCCTTTTCAGCCTAGGGGGTGGGATGTGAACTCTGGTCTGGGAGCCAGAGCTCTGCCAGGAGCCCATTGTGGGACCTCGGATGAATCACTTTGCCTCTCCAAGCCTCAGTTTCTTCATCTGCAAAATGGGAGATTATTGTCTATTCTGCTCTATACAAAGAGATGTACTTCAAGCAGATTTCTCAACCTTGGTATTGTTGACATTTGGGGCCAGATAATTCTTTGGGGGCTTGTCCTGTGCATCGTAGGATGGTTATAGCATCCCTGGCCTTTGCCTGGTAGATACGAGGAGCACGTCTTGCCCCTGAGTTGTGACAACCAAAACTGGCTCCCGACATTGTCAGATGTCCCCAGGAGGAGGAGGGGGCAAAATTGTCCCCCAGTTCAGGGGTCTGGTTTCAGGTACTTTGCTCCTCTTCCTCACTCTTCCTCCATTCTCATCATCCCCTGTTTGGGAAGCTGATGAGAGGCAATGTGAGAGGACCAGAGGATGAGATGTCTTGCCTTCTGACTGCACCCACGCACAGTCAGAAAAGCGCAAAGCCCTCAGAGAGGGAGCAAGTGAAGTGTATGAGCGGTGGATGAGCCTGCTGGAGACACAGAGGCTTGAGCTCAGCGAGGAGACACCGTGTAGTGGGAAGTCCCACCACTGACCCCTCTCAGGGTCCTGGAGCTGGTGAGTGTGTTATCATCACTCTAACCCTCACCAGCCAGGGATCCCTGGGGACCCCGGTACTAATAGAGGTCTCCTACTCTTATGAGCTTGTGGTTTGGGGAGGGTGAGCCATACTCTTGTAGCTCGTAGCTGGCACACAGCTGGCACTCAATAAATGCTGGCTGGATTGCACTGAATCTGTGTTCCCTAAACCAGCAGCACCAGCACCTTGGCCGGACAGATGTGGTCCAAGTCAGCTGGGGTCCAGATGTGCCCAAAGGAGGCCAGCTGCCCCGGGGCCAGTCCTCCCAAGAAGGTGGCAGACCCAGCTCCAGGGCCGCCTTTGCTGGGCTGGGGAAGCACCTTTCGGCATCTCCCCGCTCCCCCAAGCCCCTTGGAGAAACCCCATCCCAGTATCTCCCCCCTCCCCCAAGCCCCTTGGAGAAACCCCACCCCCGGCATCTCCCCCCTCCCCCAAGCCCCTTGGAGAAACCCCATCCCAGCATCTCCCCCCTCCCCCAAGGCCTTGGAGAAACCCCACCCCCAGCCCCTCTCCTGCCTCCAGAACACAGAGCCACAGGGAGTTAATTCCACTTCTTCAGGAAGTGGAGGCCTCCCTGTTGCAGGCTGTTAGCGAGAAGCCCCGCTGAGCGGCGAGAGGCTGCAACTCTATAATAGAGTTGCTGAGACAAGCGGAAAACTGCAGCCGAGTAAACAGATAAATAATTGAAACAGTGACAACACATACCTTGCTGCTTTGTGGAGTAACACTTTCATTAGCCGGAGGCAGCACAGCGGTGGGGATGAGGATGCGGATGCGGACAGGCGGCAGGCGGGATTAGGGCGCACTTTGGTCCGGCTTTTAATCAGCTGTGAACAGCTGGGCACCCGAGCAGCCTTTGTCTTCCAGCGTGGGCTTTATTACCACCTCCTGAGAGCCCCTGCCTTCTCGGGGCCTCCTTCATATTCCTATGTGAAACGGGGACTTCCTGACACCCCTCCTGGCCCGTCCCAAGGGCAGCCAGAGGCAGGCAAGTCCCCCACACTGTCCTCTTCTCTCCATCACTGGTGTCAGTAGACTGGGTTCTCCCTAGCCACTCCAGGTTCCCCTGTCTCCAGACGAGTCCCTTCAGTCTCTTCTAAGGCCAGAAGGAGCTTGGAAATAGAATCTGAAACTCTGCACCTCCTTGGTCTTCGGGGGAGTTGAGTTCCTTTGCCCACCAGGCCCTCCCTGATGTGGCTCCCATTTCACTCCTCGGAGTCTACTCTCTTCACTTCCTCTCTGCCCCAGGCACTCTGAACACAGTCTCCTTTCACTGAGCACAGATGCTTCTTTCCCACCCCAGGGCCTTTGCTCCTGCTGTCCCTTCTGCCTAGAAAGCACCCCCTCCATTTACCAGGCTGGTTCCTACTCTTCCTTCAGAAGACAACGTACGTACTGCTTCCTGCAGGAAGCCCTCCATGATTACCCTATCCCCAGGATGGGACCTCCCCCTCCTCTGGGCTCCCTAGCTATTCTGGTCTTCTCCCTTGAAGACTTTATTGGAAACTGTTGCAATTTAGCTTGTTTGAATCCGTATGAGCTCTTGGTACAGGTGACTGCCCTTGGCCCCAGTTCTTCTCTTTTTCTATCCAGGCTCCTCCCCCATTCCCTCTCTCCTTGGGCGGGGATGGCTTTGGCACTCTGGCTGACTCTGCAAAACACATTCACACTCTCTGGCCCTGTCTGTGGCTCCCCAAGGTTTGCTTGTCATTTTTGCAAGGCCAGCAAGTGGGATGCAGCAGTGGGACCACCTGGTGCATCGGAAAGGGCCCGGAGAAGAGGCAGCCTTACTCCTTCTTAGCTGTAGGGCCTCAGGACGGCACTTGACTTCAGAGCCTCAGCCTGCACATCAGTAATGTGGGGATGACCTGGGAGGATAATAGTGATGGTTGTGACATCTCCCCAGAGAGGCTTCTCCTGGGGCTGCCTGCATCTCCCCAGCATCCCAGGAGCCCACTCACTGCCTGGAGGAAAGGTATGGCAGGGCTGGCTGAGCGCTCACCTGTGACTCCTCTGTGCTCTCTTGCAGGTGACGGATGGCGGCACCATCAAGCAGAAGATCTTTACGTTCGACGCCATGTTCTCCACCAACTTCTCCCACGTGGAGAACTACCGCAAGCGAGAGGACCTGGTGTATCAGTCCACCGTGAGGTGAGGGCTGGGCGGTGTCCGGGGGGCCACTTCTCCAGCCCTTTCATGTCTATCCCACACGCAATGCTCTCGGAGTGGGAGGGGGGTCTCAGGATCACCCTCCATGGGCTTGGAAGGCAGAGCTGGGGCTGTGCTGCAGGGGCTGTGCTCCCCATTCCCAAGGGGAATCATCCCCTGGAGGGAAGAAGCAGGAAGGAGTCAAGTTGCAGCTCTGCCACATGGAGTGGACCCTTTATGTCGGCCTCTCCAGACGGCTCCTCCCACAGTCCCGCAAAGTGGGTTTTCCAAACCCCTTTCCAGGTGAGGACACTGAGGTCCAGAGAGGGTGAGCAATATGCCGAAAGTCACACAGCCAGAAATGCCAGAGGTGGGATGTAAACCAGCTCTACCCGGTTCAGAAGCCTGTGGAATACGTCCTATTGTTCCCCACAGGCTCTAAACCTGGGAAGGAAAACAGACCCTAAACAACCAGACCCTAGGTTCAAAGCAGCAACAGGATGGGGAAGGAAGAGCCCTTGGGGATGGAGATACTTAATATTTCTACCCCGACCCCTTTCCTAGAAGACTTTAAGGTAGCGGATCCCATTCTAGGCCCTGCTGTGTTCTAGGCGTGTGGGCGCCCACGGCCCCACTCCCCTCCCACCCACTGCCTAAAAGACCCCAATCCTATTGTGTTGCTCTGACCCTTTACACTTGGTGGGTGCTGTTCCCTTTGGTCACCTGGTAAACTCATCAGCCTTCAGAACCCAATCGAGCAGGTCCTCCTGTGGGACACCTTCTTTAGACAGCCCGCCACCCCGGCAGAACTGACCTCCCCCAAAGCCAATGGCTGCGGCTCCTCCAGAACACACACACACACATACACACACACACACACACACACACACGTGTGCATGCTTTTTCACACTACACAGCCAAACACTTTGCCTGGTGGCCAGGCAGAAAGTGGCAGTCTGCTCCAAAACTAGAGGACAGCCTGGCTACACCAGGCACGCAGGGAGATGCTGCAGGAGACAAGCTGTCTCGCGCTGTGCTTCATGGGGTACCTGCCACATCCCCGCTTATGCCTTACCCTTGACCCGCCAGGAGGATAAGGCCCCACTCCCCACACACAGGTTGGTCCTTCTCTCTGTGACCATGAGCATCAGGACAGAATGGGTGCTCCCCCTTCACCTTGCATCCTCAGCTCTCAGCACGAGGCCTGACACACAGTAGGTACACAATAAAATTTCCAAATTGAGTGGATGACCCTGGGCACCCTCCTTGGCCCTTTGGGTGTCTGTTTCCCTGTGGATAAAAGTAGAAAATGGGACAAGAAGATTGCAAAGGGTAAATCCAGCCCTGCATAGGGAATCTGGCCGGTGGTCCTTCCATGCCCACTCTGGTAAGAACGGAAGGTGGGTGTGCTCCCCTGGAGGACCTTTCTGGGTGCTCCTCTCTCTGGGCTTTGTGTTAGGAGCTCAGACCCAGCGTTTGTTCTGGGAATCTGGTGAGAATGTAGATGTGAAGGGGCTCCGAAGAGGTGTACAAATGGCCACACAGATACCTTCATCCATCTATTTATGATTTCTCCTACACCCGCTTCCAAAAATGATCAGGGGTGCCTTAAAGCACACCTAAGACCCACCAGTTACCATCAAAATGAAAAAAAGGTAAAAACTCATTTTGGAGAAGAAAATAGCTATCCTGGGAGCCACAGATGATTTTGCACAAGTGGACATTTAGATCACCTCCAGCTTCCCAGAAACCTGTCTCCGCCTGCTACACCTGTGCCTAGTTACCAAGGTCTCTGGGAAGCAACAGCTCCCCACATACCATTATTTTCAGTCCCCCACCCGCGGCTGCAGGTATGGTCTCCAGGGTGTTTCCTTGGCTCTGACCCCCACCATCTCATGTATCCAGAGCACAGCCCTGCTATGCAAAGACCTGGTTCAAAGCCCAGCTCAGCTACTTCCTGCTGAGTTACCTTGGACCATAAGGACCTTGACCTCTCTCTGCCTTGGGTCCTCACCTGTAGAGCAGGCTTAATATGATTGGCTTAAACAATCGTTGTGGGGTTTGATGAGACTCATGTTTGATGGCTTGAGTTCTAATCCTGGCTCCTCCACCCCCTTGCTTTAGTGTAATCTCGGGTTGGTAACTCTGAGTTTCCCAGTCTCTAAAAGGGAATGACAACAGGAAGAGGCTCACTGCAACCTCGTGAGTTGAATTAATAATTTGCGTAAAGTGCAGCCGTAGTTGCTGAGTGGTGCCTGCATCCTGTTATTGCCTAGAAAAGCCCTCCTTTCCTTATCATAAAAAAAAGGGGGGCTTCCCTGGTGGCGCAGTGGTTGAGAGTCCACCTGCCGATGCAGGGGACACGGGTTCGTGCCCAGGTCCGGGAAGATCCCACATGCCGCGGAGCGGCTGGGCCCGTGAACCATGGCCGCTGAGCCTGTGCGTCTGGAGACTGTGCTCCGCAACGGGAGAGGCCACAACAGTGAGAGGCCCGCGTACTGCAAAAAAAGAAAAAAAAAAAAAAGCCCTCACCTTTTCCCAAATCTCATAAAACCTTCCCCGTGCACTCTTTCTCTTGATCCTCACTAACGACACCTGGCATGCAGGCAGGTATTATTATTATTATTATTATTATTATTATTATTATTATTATTATTATTATTTTCTGTAGTCCTGATTTTACAGATGGGGTCAAAGTTCAGCAAGGTCAAGGGACTTGCCCAAGGGTCCCCTGCTATAACAACATCAATTTGGTTGGACCTCATCCCAGCCCTCCACCACACTGCCTCTCTCATTTTACAGCTGAGGAAACCGAGGCTCAGAGAGGGGAAGAGACTAGTCCAAGGTCACACAGCAGTTCAATTGCGGCCAGTGCTCTTTTCTTCCCCAGCCTTCTCCTGGAACCTTGGTTACAATGGTTGGGGGGGGTCTCCCAGGCAGAGAGCAGCAGGGCAGGGGGGCCTCAAGGAAGCCACAGAAGAAGGGAAGGAAGGAGCAGACCCTCTTGGAGAGTCTAATCCAGTCACGGAGAGTTGCAGCCGCAGGAGCAGCTGTGCTGACTGAGGCCGCTTCTCAGGCTGCAGGGCTTCGTTAAGGCTGGTGAGGGGTGCGGGACTCCACATTTACATATAAATGAAGATGTTTACAAATTAATCCTTCTCATCTAGAGAGAGTCCCAGCTCCACAGCTGTCTGGGCCGCTTCCTCTTCAGCTGGGGAAAGTGGGAAGAGAATGAGACTGAGAAGATTACCAAGAGTTGGCGGAGAGCAATTTTCTGGGCAGCCAGGGGAGCCTTAGGGAATCCCAGGGCTTTTCCTGCCACTAGTGGGGTTCCCGGAGAGATGGGAGTCAGGTGGGGTGACAGGGCTTCTGTCCCCAGGTTGGGGGGTGCAGGTGTGGGGCCCCAGTTCCTGACCTCTTGGGCAGGTCACTGCCCCTCTGCACACGCCAAAGATTTCATCGACCAAATGCCTTTCTAGTTCTGAGCCTCAGAGCCCAGAACTCCCAGTTTGGAATTGACAATAATTTATTCCTTCAAAGGATATTTAACTGAGCACCTACTAGGAGCCTGGTATGATGCAGGTGCCGGGGATCCAGTGGGGAACAAGAAAGACGGGGCTTTACACTCTCGTGGGGGAGACAGAGAGGAAACAAGGGAAGCAAGACGTCAGTAAATTTTTCATGACACATTCCACAAAGATGTGAGTCCGATGGTGATGACGTAACGAGGGGCGAACAGCTTGCAGTGCCAGGAGGACTAAGGTGCTGGGGTGGCAGGCAGAGCCTCCCAGGAAGGCGGCCCTGGGCTGAGACCTGTGGGCTGGGAAGGAGCCATCCATGGCGGGGCCAAGGCAGGTGCGGCAGACGTCGGAGCCCAAGTGCCAGGGAGTTGATGTCTGGGAGCAGCCTCGACCAATGACTAATAGGAGGTGTTAGACGAAACCCCAGTCCCCTTGTCCCTCCGGTGGGGCAACTCAGATGTGTCTTCTCCACTGTCCCCGAGTTCCCCAGCGGGACTGAATAACCTCCAGGATGCACCTGTGTGGACTTCCTTCCCGCTCAATCCCCACTCCCTTTCCAGCTCCTAAATAAGCCAGCGGCTCCCAATTGATTCCTTGTCTCAGGTTCTGTTTCTCAGGGGCCCCTAAGTGGGGACATAGGATATTAGTAACAGTCCTACCTGCGGGCACCCTGCACATCTGCCATCCTCTACCCCTGCCCTCTCAGGCCCTGCCTCGGGCCCCGTTCACCTGTTCCATCAGGCCGGGCACAAGTGGACCAGATGCATGGACCCCCCTCACTGAGGGGAAGACTGTGTGGGCAAAACTCATTAATCCCTGCAGAAGATGACTGTCCCCAGATGGCAGCTGTGACCTCCTTGGAGGTCAGGGTGAATCACAGCGAGCCTTCACCAGCCCCTGCTCCCCCCACCACACCTTGTGCCTTCTGTTTCCCGAAGTCCTCTGCAGTCCATGCCCCATCCCATCAGCCCAGGGTGTCCCTAGGAACACCAAGCAGGCTTCACTGGCCCTCATCTGGCGGTGAGGGAAATCTAGACTCAAGGGTTCAAGAGTGCGCCCCTCCCACGCCTTGCCCACCTCTCTTTGCTGAGGCCCTGCTCATCCTTTCAGGTTCAGCTTACATGTTGCTTCCTCCAGGAAGCCCATCCTGACTGCCCAGACTGGGCCAGGCACCCCAGTGCCCTTCCCCTCCCACACTCACTGCCCTGACACTGGGTATTCAAAGTGCCTCCTGCACTCGACCGGAAGCCCCACGAGGATGGAGATTGGGGGTGATGTCTTCACTGCCATCTCCCCAGCCGCCCAGCCCAGCACCCCCTGCCCAGTGTAGACAATTTGTAGATAATTGTGGAGTGGATGAGTTAGTGGTAGAAGGCGTGGTGGATGTCTTTCACTCATGCTGTCACGGCTGTGGGATAAACTTTGGAAGAAGGAATTCAGGCCTTCCCCCAACCCGGGCATCATTTATTTATCACAAAGGAATGGAGCAATTGCTGTATGTCAGGGACGGTGCTGGTGATAAAATGGTGAGCGAGACATAATCAGACCTGCTCTGGTGAGTCTTACGATGCAGGGGGTGAAGAGAGACAGACTATAAAAATGTGTTTGAAAGAATACGGAAAAATATCTTCAGTAGGTGATGAGGAAATAAGGGAATGTGATGGAGATGATGAGAGTCGTGGAGTATGTGTGGTGGCGGTAGGGGGAAGGGGGAGCGTGCTGTGAAGTTTCTCATAGGAGACATCTGAGCAGGGATCTATAGGATAAAAGAAGCCTGACAGACCAGGCTGGAAGTAGGGAGGGCATTCCAGGTAGAAGGCACAGCAAGTGCAAAGATCCTGAGGTTTCTGAGAAAGAGCTTGGCGTGATCTAGGAGCTGCCAGAGGGCCAGCGTGGCCAGAGTTCAGGGAGCAAGGAAACAAGTTGGCTTTTATGCTCAACGCCCTGGAAGCCACTGAAGGTTGGGGTCTCACGTGATGTGTCTTGTAAAGCTCACCCTGGTTGCCAAGGGGAGCATGGGTTGGAGGGGTCAGGAAAGGAAGACCAAGCTTTCCTCAGAGGGGTCTGGGGAGGGAGAGAGAGGTCTCTTCATGGGTCTCAGGACTTAGATTCCAAACCTGAGTGAAGCTGGGAGAGGGAGCTGGCCCACCGCTTCGGGCTGGCAGGGGCCAGGAGGCAAAGGTGAGGGCTGAGAGCTGGCTCTCTCACCCGGGTCTGATTGCCACGTGCTGTGAACATGTGACCAGGCTCCATTTCCGCCCCCCTCCCCACCCCCAAACCTGTAGGAGGTTGAGAATGGCTGGGAGGGTGGGGGTATGGGGCAGAGCCTGGGGGCTTCGCGGAGAATGTGAGTGCACAGTTACACCTTCCTAATTCATATTTATCAGAGGAGGGAGATGTGGGAGAAATCAAGTAAATGAAAAAAGAGCCTGGAGGATTGAGGACACGGAAAGAAATGCCACTTGCTTTATTACTTTGAGATGCATCCGTTCGTGTAGTCTCTTGATAGCTCATATTGAGTGTTTGCTGCATTCAAGGCACAGAGCTGGGGGGCGGGGGGCACAGTGCCCAGAGGTGGGTAAGACGCAGCCCCTGCCGCCATGGAGCTTAAAGCCTTCTCCCTCTACCCGCCCCCCACCAGCCCATAAGCTCCTCCGAGCCTCTGCTCTATCGTTTTCGTCTCAGTGACCTCAGAACCTACTTGGCATTTAGAGAGGAGCTATAAATATTTGTGGGATGAAAGGAAAGAGGAGATAAAACATGGAGATAAATAGCTAACAATTCAGGTAATCAAGTGCTGGCTACCATGGGGAGGATTCAGATGTAATGCAATGATGAATCAGAGATGGAGAGCCCAGGCAAATCGTGGAGAAGGTGGCATTTGAAGTGACCCTAGAAGCATAAGTAGGTTTTAGACAAAGAGGAGCCTGGGAGCGGATACTGCAGGTAGCGGACACTGTCTGTGCAAAGGCACGGAGGCAGGTAGGGAAGTGCTGAAGTAGTAGCAAGGCTGCTCCAGGTAGGCAGACGGAGGTTTCAAAGTCACAGCTCTCTGGAATCTGTTCCAAAGGAAAAATGGGGTTGGTTTTAAAATAGACATATTCACTATTGGGTCCAAAGATCAGAGAGGGGTTTGTTTCCCTTTGAAATGTTCCATGTCCCTTCTGTAGTGTCAGCTGTTAGCGGGCAGCGCAAACTCCTTCTCCACCATTGGTACAAAAAAAAAAGTGCCCTCTGACCCTTGTTGATTTGCAAGTGTGAATTCCACAGCTTACCTCTTTGCACATTACAGTGGACCATACATCTTTTGTCTCCAGAACGTACATAACCCGTGCTGCCTGCACAGGACATGGTCCTTCATTTATTCATTTATTTGAGCACTCAGCAAACACACATTGGACACCTACTATGTGCCCAGCTGGTGCTGGGTGCTGGGAGAGTGGATGGGGAACTATCAAGATTACACCCAGTCCTTGACCCACTGTAAACCCACTGCTCTCTCTCCCACCCAAGAAGCGAATGAGCCAGTGACGCTGTAAGGATAACTGTGAACCCTTTCAGCACTTCGTTCATAACAGCTGCCTCTGAGTAGCATCATAATTGAACACCCCAGGTCTCCAACCCCAAGTGGCAGCTGCGTCCCCAAATCAACACCAGGGATTATTTTAGGAGTCGGGGCTGCAATCTGCCGCCCAGGAAGTTTTCAGCTGAGTACTCCCCTCACAGCCCACCGCGCCCTAAAGGAGAGGCTGCCAGTTATACCACCTGAGCACGAGCTACCCTCCGTGGTGTCTACACCACAAGCCGATCAGTGCACCCCCTGCATTAAGATCACCTTGGGAGTTGCTTAAACATATCAATTCCTGGGCCCCACCAAGACGGAATTTGATTGAAGCATCCTGGAGCAAGGCCTGGGGAAGCAGTCTTTTAAAAAAAGTCTTCCAGGTAAAGATGTTGGCAGCGAGATTTGCAAAGCTCTGCTGCACACAGCACCTCCCATCAGCTCCGATGTGCAGATGGGGCCAAAGAATTCAGCGGGAAGCTGCAAGGCACAGATAATTCTCGTTGCTGCTGGTAGCCGGTGGGCGACAGACGATGATGTCCTAAGGCCCCCAGGGGCCAGACTCGTTTGGGTTAAAGATGACAAAACAGCTGGACCAGCCAGTGACCTCCCGTCCAGGGCGACCTGACAGGCACCAGCTGTTTCAGGAGGCTGGGCCGTCCCCACACCAAACACCACGAGGTATCAGCAGATGGGGCAATAACAGTATCCTGGGCCCAGTGCTAAGCTTCTCGGAAAGTGGGGCCTTGACTGGGGGGCAGGGGGCTCAGGAGCAAGATGTTCTTTCCACAGCCCCCTGGAATTTTCCCCGAAGGTGGTGTGTACCCACACTTTCTGAGCCAGAAGTTTCACTGGACCCCATCGCCAGCCTCCCACCCCCAGAGCATCCATTAGGGAGGAGTTCCTGGACCCACCCTCTGTGTCGGGCCTGCAGGAGTTGCTCTGCAGAGACACCTGCCCTCAGCTGTCCCTCTTGGGTCTTGTCTCTTAGAACTGGACCCTCCCTTCTTCATCTCTAGGTCCTCAGCGCCTGACACAGGGCCTGGGATGGAAGCCCAGGCCCTCAGTAAAGGTTTCTTGAATCAATAGGCTGACAGCTTATCCAGATATGGAATTGTCTGAATTTCAAACAGTCAGCAAAGCTTTTTTCCATCCATCATCGGTTTAACCTGAGCAACCATCTCGTGGAGTGCAGATCTCAGACTCATTGAATCCTGTTATATAGATGATGACACGAAAGAACAGAGAGGTACAGTCACTTGTCCAAGGTCACACAGCTTGCACATGGGGAAGCTTGGGTTCATAACCAAGCCGTGGCGTTCAAACAGCCACTGGAGTCATATTGGGTCTCTGGGCCATCAGGGGCAGGCTCATCCAACAAGCAGTCATGAGTGACCACCCTGTGCCAGGAACTCTGCCAGGTGCTGGAAACTCAAGTGACTTAGTGAGAGTACGTGACCTTGTGTCTTCATCCCGACATGTCCCCACATGAGCGCATGTGCACACGTGCACACACACAGTGGATCTGTGGCCCCCCATGCTTGATGCCTCCAGGTAGGAAGCTGCCAGAGTTAGTCACCACATTAAAAATAGACACTGCCTGGCAGTTCCAGGCCCCTGGACTCGCTGGCCAAGGAGACCAAGGGATGTCCAGTTCGGGTCCTAGAAATGCAACTCCCGGGTCTCCTTGGCTGCCTCCGCTGGTGGCATCAATTCCATTTACCTGCTGAGAAATCCATTGAGGCGAACGTGCTCCCACTGCTCTGCCTAAGTCCTCACGGAGCACGATGGCGTCCCCTGTCCCCCCACTTTCCACCTGCCCCTGCTGCCCTCTCCTCTCCCTGCCTCAACCCCCTGGTGTTAACATCTTAGCTTCCACTTCTCTCCTCCAGCGGTCGCCTGTCCTTCTTTACCTTTTGAAGCCCAGCAGTGGGTCCAGGCCCCGTCCTCCCCGACCCTGTTGCCTCCGCGCAGAATCAATGCTACCGACGGTGCTCCAGGAGAACCCTGCGCATTGCCTTCAGTGCTTCTCATGCCAGGTGGCAATTTTTCACTCACACAAATCTGCCCCCACCCAGGCCATGAGCAACCCAGGTGGGCCAGTACCGGCGGCACAGGCTGGAACTCGGTACCCTCCCAAAGGACCGGTCCTGGTGGGTCCTGTCTCCCTCCACTTCCCACTGGTAAAGGTCGACCTTCTTCTGCTTTTGCTCCTTGAATTTCAGTTTTTCCTACGGTCTCCCTTTCTTAGTGTGATCTTCATCTTTCCTTCATTTCCCCCTCCCCGTGCAGGGGCTTTGCCCTCCTGGGCACACAGACATGCACGTGCACGCACACACACAAGCATGATGCTTTTCATTCTCCTCTCCCTGCACGTTCTTGCATCTCTTGGCTTGGAGTCCCTCTATGGCCCCAGAATCTCCCCAGCAGCACAGACCCTGGATCCCGAGGCTCCAAGTGGGTCCCCATTCCACACTGGGGGTGGCATCCTGGGTACTTCTCTGTGGTTGGGTCTTGGGTGAGTGGAGACATTAGACACAGCGACTGAGATGTGTGTACTCTGCTGAGTCCACAGCTGGCACAGAGCAGCACACTGCACCCACCCACCCCCATTCTGCATTTGTCCCCAGGCCCACTAGGAGTCTAGTGGGACACCCAGAACGCACCCTTCTCACCAGTTTCTTCCCAGGGGAGGGAAGTGCTTGCAAAGCTGTCTGCCGCCCTCTGGTGACACTCTGGGGTATTGCAACTAGGGAGCCCTCTGCCTGTGCCCGCTCCATCACCAAGGATGGGTCTTGTCCCTCTAGAGTAGGGACCTTCCTCTCTTCATCTCTAGGACCTCAGTGTCCAGCACAAGGTCTCAGTCGAAATCTGTTAAACTGATGAGCTGACACATTATCCAAATGTAGAATTATTCTTTCAAACTGTCAGCAAAACTTTCCCACCCATCATTTGCTTAAACCCTATGGAGCGTAGATCTTAGACCCTATTTTTGGGGACCAAGCTCAGCACAGAGAGAGGAAGTGACTATCACAAGAGCTGGGAGAGTTTCCCCATCACACGGAACTTTCCTCCTCTGGGGGCCTCCCCCGGGAATGGGGCTGAGCCCCTATGCTGATGGGCTGGGGTGGGGAGGGAGCTCTGGCAGTTTGCCTTTTACCAGGGGCCTTTCGGAGACAGTGTCTTCACCCGGAATCAACCCTGAGGAACTGCAAGCCCAGTGTCAGGTGGCACCCTGGGTAGGGGGGTGGAATGAAGTTCTGATGACAGGTCCCATGCACCACGGTCAGGACTTGCCCTAATTATTCACTCGTTGTTTAAAAAGTGTTTCTTAACTGAAGACCTCAGGGGACAAGGGTGAGCAAGGGAGACAAGAACCCTGTCCCCACGGAGCTGATATTCCTGGGGCTATGCTGGCAACACAGGGAGAGGACGGGGGCTCTCTGAAGCCTGGTTGGCAGGATGAAGCAGCCACGTAAAGTCCAGGGAATGAGCATTCCGGCAGAGGAGGAAGCAAGGGCCTGGGATGGGAGCAAGCTCCATGTGACAAGGAAGAGCAGAAACAAGCCCAGAGAGGCTGGGGAATTGACAGGCCCCGCGAGGACTGTGGGAGATGAGGAGAGGAGTCAGCAGAGGCCAGATCTCAGCGTGCAGGCCCCTTGAACCTGACCATACCCAGGAATCTCTTGTTACAATACAGATTCTCATTCCGTGGGTCTGGGGGAGGGCCCCAGGGCCTATGGCTCCAGTCATCCCCCAGGTGAGGCCAATGCCATCATCCATGGTCCACATCAGAAACATCCGGGAGCTTTACACACTCCTGATGCCCAGGCCAAGCCCCGCCGGTTAAGTTAGAACTTTGTGGGCAAGGGGGTGGGGACTCCGACATCAGTTTTTCAAAGTCACCAAGGTGATTCCAATACTCAGGCAAGTTTGAGAACTGCTGTTGGAGATCATTCTGGGTCTTTAGAGAGAGTTTGAATTGTATTCTAGGGGTGATGTGGAGCCATCGAGGTCGATCTTGTGTCTATGTGTGTGTTGTTAAAAGACCCACCTTAGCTATTGGAGAGGTTGTGAAAGTGAAGGCAGAGGGACCAGGGAGGAGAGGCAGCTAGGGTGGAGGTGGAGGGAAGTGATGGGAGAAGAATTTGGAAGCAGAGCGGGCAGGACTCACTGATGGACCGGATCTCTGCTTCCCCCACGAGAGTGATGCTATAGCCAGAGCCCTGCGATCTGAGAACTAACAAAAATGCCAACACCAGTGTTTATCAAGCTCTTATGCCCTGCTGGAAGTGCTTTACACACCTTGACTCATAAATCCTTGCACTGTTGGGGTTATTACTACCCCCATTGGTAGGTGAAAAGGTGAAGCTCAGAGAGGTTAAGTGACTTGCCCAAGGTCACAGAGCCGGAAGGTGGCCGAGCCAGGATTCAAACCCACCAGCTACGGGAGAGGTCAGTGGCAGAATACAGGCTCACAGCCACTGCTATGTAAGTGCTCCAGCAGGCTCAGGGTACCAGGATATGGGACCCCCATCACTCTTGGCTATGATGCAGGTAGATATGCAACTATGGTTTGCCTCTATCAGATGCTATCTGTGGTGACACTGTGCAGGACCTTGAGCCTCAGCTTATTCATTGGTAGGAGAAGAACGATGATTCCACCCCCAACCCCGAGCTATGGTGAGCTTTGCAGGAAATCTAACCATCAAAATGCCTAACACCTAGCACGTGGTGGTATTAAGTAAAAGACGGCTGAATCACAGGTGCATGTCTATAATATGCTTCATAACGTATATATACTTCTGTATGAGACAAATTTTATACCATAATGCAAAATAATAATAATAATAATAATAATAATAATAATAATAATGGAGGGGAAATGTTGTTGGCTCATAGGAGGCCCTCTCCATTTGCCCCAGCAAGGACCCCTGTTCCCTAGGGTCCCAGGAGCCTCTCCCATCACCCTTCCTTGACTGTTGCTCCTGGAGGGAGGGACCATGTCTGCACCCACCCACACCCACATGGGCCCGGCAGAGCTCAGCACAGAGGAGGGGTGGAAAGAATGAATGAAGGATCTGGCTTTTCCTTCTGCTTTTCAGGGACTCTCCCCTGGCCCCTCCTCCCAGGTGACCCTCCTGAGTACAGCTCCTACCCGCAGTCTGGCCTGGAGATTTTTGGGGAGTGAGTGGGGAAAGGAATCACTGAACACGGTGTTCTCTTGTTCATGCAGTGAACATTTCTCAGTGCCTCTGATGAGCCAGATGCCACGTTAAGCAGAGCAGGATGACAGGAGGGCAGGAAAAAACCCCTCCCCATCCCCCAAAGGAAGGGCTATTTGCTGAACACTGACGTGGTTTAAGCATTTTACGTGGGTTGTGTCATTCAATCCCCACAACATCCCATGAGGTAGGCCAAGCCCCATGTCCCATTTTACAGATGCAGAAACTGAGGCCCAGACAGATGCGTAAAGAGACAGTTGCAGTACAGTGTGTGGCGCTGTGGGATGGACTGTAGGGTCCAGGGCATGCGAGTGGGGACTTTCCATGCCCAGGTGCCCATATGCCAAGGTTGCAGCATGGGCTTATGTGGGCTTCCTGGGCTGGGGGACTGGGGAGGTGGTAACTTGCTTTGTGGGCTCTTCCCTGAGGGGTCAGAGGCCCAGAACCCAGAGTCTCCATCTCCGTGCTTGTCCTGTTGCCTCCTTCACCAACCAGACAAGCCTGACCACTTGGTGCCCTGCCTACAACCCCCGATTCCCCACTTCCCACCTCCCCCAGGGGCCCTCTTCTGGAGTTTCAGACAAGGGGCAGGAGCCCCCCCTTTTCTGGCTTGATGTGAGTGTGATGGGAAGGCAGGGGGATGGCCCAGATGACCCTGTGAGGTCTATGGGCCCAGCAGAGCTTGAATCCATGCCCAGAACCCTTGCAGCCTGCAGGGCAGATCTGGGATTTGAAGCAGGCATCAAGCTGGATCAGAGCAGCTGGGAACGGCCAGAGCTCAGGCCCAAGTGCTCACGAACGCTGCCTGGAGCCGTCTTGGCAGGATCCTACTCGGTGCCTGGTGCCCCAGGAGCCCACAGTCACGTTGCCACGTTGGAGAAGCTGTGGCTGAGTGGGATCTGGTCTCTGCCACCCCTGGCTTCTCCCCACCAGAGTCGTTGAGAAAGAACAGGAAGTGCCCACAAAGGGTCTCTCTGTGGGTCTGATGCCCTCACAGGGCTCCCAAGCAGAAATGTGACCTTTTTTGCTTTCATCTTTGTAGCCACCAATGATAAAAACACCAACTCATTATAATAGCAAACATTTGTCTGAGGCTTCCTATGTGCCAGGTAAAAACTCTCAGCTATGGGGCAGATAACCACTATTGGTCCCATTTTACAGATGGGAAAACTGAGGGGCCAAGTGGTTAAATGCCTTGCCCCAGGTTAAGCGTGTGGCAAGGGGTGGAGCCAAGTCTTGAACCCGGGCAGTCTGCAGCGAGGGTACCTGTTCTCCACGAGACCACACCACCAATCACCATGGGCCTGGAAGTTCATTCACTTGTTTGGTTGTTGCAGGAGTCTGGGGAGTATAGAGGAAAGGACCAGCCTCTGGGGTCAAGAGGACTGGAGTGGGGAGCCAAGATGTGCCCCTTGAGAGCTGTGGGACCTTGGGCGGATCACTCAGCATCTCTGAGCCTATGCGCCACACTTCCTGTGGTGCTGGGGTAAACCCCGGGTGGCCGTTTCCCTGACTGCCTCTAGCTGGCTGCTGAAGGTCTGCCTCCTTTTTGCCTCTGCAATGAACCAGTGCAGGAGACAGGCCCTGAGGGCTTGGAGGTGCTGAAGTCTGATGGGGAAAATCCCAGGGTGCCCTAGGAATGAAGGAGTTGATGGGAACAGAGCAGGGCCCAGCAGAGGGAGCTGATAAGGAGAGGCTGGCACGGGAGGAGAGAACCTGGGCTGCGTCTCTGCACCATTAGCTCTCCCCGCAATGTTTCCCCCCTGCTTGCCGAGGCTATGACGCCAACCCTTGAGATCTAGGGTGGGGAGGGGCATGTGGAGGCCCTGCCAGCTGCTCCAGCTGCTGATGGACTAAGGGGGCCCCTGGACTTGTCATAAATCCTCTTTAGATGCCACTAAGTGCCCCCCGTCCTGCTCATGGCTATGTGCGCCTCCTCCGTGCTCAAAGGTCACCCATCCCCAGCCTCTTGGAGACCAACAGAAGCAACTCCAGATGCCTCTGTGAGACTTTTGAGGCTCTCCAGTGGGGGCTCCCCATCTATGTATTTCCCTTTTATTTACATCAGGGTATAACATACACACAGGAAAGTGCTTCATCTAAATGGCCCAGCTTAGGGAATCATTACACAGGCATACGCCCCGCTGCCCACCCACCGCCCAGATCAGGATATAAAGCATTTCCAGCATCCCACGAGGTTTCCATCCACCAAGAGGGAAATGTGATTCTGACTTTTGAATCAACTTCAACTAGTTTTTCCTACCTTTGCTCTGCACACGAATAGGATCACACTTTCCATATCAGGCTTCTTTCACTCAGCAAGTCACTGTTGCATAGTACTCCACTGCCTGGCTCGATTACAGTTTATTTACCCATTCTCCCTTGGAGGGACATTGCAGAGAGTTGCTTCCAGTTTTTCACAATAACAAGTGAAGTTGCTTTGAACTTGAGCATTCATTTCTTTTAGATGTATTCCTGGGAGAGGCAGTGCCAGAGCCTCAGGAAGGCAAATGCTCAGCTGGATTGGAGGCCGCCCATATGGGTTTGCTTGGGCTGCTGTAACAAAATACCACAAACTGAGTGGCTTAAAACAACAGAAATGTATTCTCACGCAATTCTAGAGACTAGACATCTGAAATTAAGGTGTCACCTCAACCTTTGTTATGAATAATAAAGCTACAACATAAAGAACGCTTAAGACAGAAGGTGACATGATAGAGTCACCCTGGAGCTAGGGTCCTGGTGTCTGAATCCCAGCTCTGTCACTTACTGGCTGTGGGACCCTAGGCAAGTCACTACATCTCTGTGCCTCAGCTTCCCCATCTCTAAAATGGGGATGATGATAATAGTCCTCACCTCGGAGGGTGTTTGTGAGGTTTAAATGAGTTAGTAAAGCCCTAAGAACTGGCACGATGCACGTGAGATACGAGGGTAGTGGAGATTATGTGCTAAGCACCTTACGTGGATGTTGGCCTTTGCCACATTCATCCAACAATAGTTACCAAACACCTGTGAGAAGCCAGGCACAGTGCTGGGCTCTGGGGAGACAGTGGTGAGCAATCTGGCCAGGCCCTGTTCCATAGGGCTCTGGATCACCATATGGGTAGGAATATTTATTGCTCCCATTTTACAGGTGAGAAAACTGAGCCCTGGCCAAGCTAAGGTCTTGAGGCCACATAACCAGAAAGCAGAAGAGCTGGTGTTTAAAAGCAGATGGTCTGCACTCTGGACCACTGTCCTTTATTGCCTTTCAAATTCACAGCCCCAGGACCCAGAGGCCTGGAACTCTGCCCTGAATCTTTCTAGAAAACTTGGAAACAATTTCAAAACAGGGGTCTGTTCCTTTATTAAGACCACCTCGGGAAGACATGACTGTTTGGCTCTGATCAAATTAGGTCCATGTTGTGGTATAGCTTTCTATATTCACCATAAAGCTAATAAGCTCATAAATTAGACAGAATGAAAATATCATTGGGCAAGACTGCACACTAAAGCATTGCTGTAATTACTCTCACGGCCGGGGCCAATTTCTCAAATTTCTCCTTGGCCAAGTTTCCTCAGCTCACCGTGTCCCTAATAAGGCATAACTCACTCTGTAAACATTAAGTTGACTTATTTATTTTAAATTGCAGTGGAACTGAAAACCACCTTGATAAACCTATTCTCATGCATCTGCCTTCTCATGAACATGGCCCAACATTTTTTTTTTAACAAAGAAAATATCTAGTCTGTTTCAGCCCTCTCCATCCTCCAGCTCAGCCTGGCTGACCCTCCCTTATCACGATTCCAGCTTTAGAGACTTGACTCATTCCCCGGAGGCTAGCGGAGGTCATCTTTTACGTAGAAAGATGATTCGTGCCTAATTAATAATAATAAGAGTGCAAACATTTATGGAGTGTGTATGAGGTGGGTACCATGTGCTGGGCCCTCTGTTATGACCTCCATACACTTGAATTTGTTTAATCGTCAAGTAAGCCTGCAAGGGCCGCCCTTCGTGAACCTCTCTTTGCAGATGAGGAAACAGGGGATCAGAGAAGGGAAGTGACTTGCTTGAGGCCACAGAGAGGATGACTTGGAGCAGAGCTGGGACCCAGGCAGGGTGGCCTGAGGCCAAACCTTGGTTCTCACCACTGTCCTCTCCCACGTCTCAGCAAACTGGCACCAGTGCTGAGGATACATCAGGCCTGGGAGGGCAACTAGGAATTCTGGCTGCGATAAGACACATTTCTTTCTTTTTTTTTTTAATTGTGATGCCTTTTTATTTTTTTAAATTTTTAATTTTTTTAACTTTAAAACATTTTTAGACAATTTTTGAAGGTTACTTTCCATTTATTACAAACGTTGGCGATATAGTATTACAAAATATTGGCTCTATTCCTGACGTTGTACAATACATCCTTGAGTGTATCTTACACCCAACAGATTGTACCTCCCACTCCCCCATCCCTATATTGCCCCTGCCATTCCTCTCCACTGGTAACTACTAGTTTGTCCTCTACATCTGTGAGTCTGCTTTGTTTTTGTTATATTCACAAGTTTGTTGTATTTTTTAGATTTCACATATAAACAATATCATACAGTATTTGTCTTTCTCTGTCTGCCTCATTTCACTTAGCATAATGCCCTCCAAGTCCATCTGTGTTGCTGCAAATGGCAAAATTTTGTTCTTTTCAATGGCTGAGTAGTATCCCATTGTGTGTGTGTGTGTGTGTGTGTGTGTGTGTGTGTACTACATCTTCTTTATCCATTCATCAGCTGATGGATACTTAGTTGCTTCTGTATCTCAGCAACTGTAAATATTAGGGTGCATGTATCTTTTTGAATTAGTGTTTTTGTTTTTTTCAGATATGTACCCAGGAGTGCAATTGATGGGTCATATGGTAGTTCTATTTTTAGTTTTGGGAGGAACCTCCATATTGTTTTCCACAGTGGCTGCACCAATTTACATTCCTACCAACAGAAAACACACTTCTTGAGCTGTGGGAGGTACTCACAGCCTGGGGGGTGGGGATTGGTGACGGGGAAGATCTGGACAAACAGACAATGGTTACTGGGGGCCCCAGGAGTGCACGGGTATCTACCTGGCCTCCTTGATGGAGGTGCAGGAGGGTAAGAGGCTTGAGCGGTTTATCAGAGACCATGATGGGTCGGGGAGCGGGAGATGGCCAAACAAAGACACGGGGGAAGGCATCCTGGGTGGAGGGCACAGCAGGACCAAAGGCCAGGGGTGCATCCAGAGACCTGTGGCCGGAGTGAGGGTGGGGAGTGCAGGAGTGCTGTGTGGGAGGAATCTTAGCATCAGGTAGCATGTGGCCTGGTCCATCCACCATCTCCCAGGCTGTTGCCACTCGGCCCCAAGGAAATGACACCGCTGTCAGCTGAGAGCTGTCTGTAAGCCGGCACAAGCTGGCCCATCTGGAGCCACTGGATCCAAGAAAAGAGGGAAACTCTGGCTCTGGGCAGGAAGTGTAGCTGCACTGGAATCCAGGGTTTGATGATGTTGTTCTCCCCAGAGATGAACTGGGATTGGCCCAGCTCCTGGGCACATCATGCCAACTCCCTGAGGCCAGCTCCTCAAGCGTGAAATGGGAGTGGTGATGCCTACCTCAAGGGGCTTTTATCCTCAACCTGAATTCTCCCCAGACCTGCACATCCAGCCCCTCATCTGACGTTGCTCTTCGGATGTCTCTCAGGCAACTTAAACTCAAACTGGACTCACGTGGTCCCCCCTCAGCTGCCCCTTGCTGCCTGCTTCGTGAAGGACCCCACCATTGCCAGCCGCTAGAAACTTGGGAATTATCCAGGTGCCTCTGTCTCCCTCTCTCTCCACGTGCCGTCAGCCACTGTGTCCCATCCCTAATACCTCCTGAATCGATTCCAAGACAGCTCATTCCTCTCTATTTCCCCAGCTAGACCAAGCCAATGGCATTTCTCATCTGACGGCATTGCAGTAGCTTCCAAAGTAGTCTGTCCATCCCCACTCCTGACCTTCCTCTTCCCATTCTCTAACTCGGCAGAGTGGAAAATGCAGACTGATCATGTCATGCCTCCATCCTCACTCCCCCTCTACTCTCTTCAGTGACTTCCACTGTTCTTGAGAAAAAAGCCAAACTCTTCAACATGACCCAGGAGGTCACGGCCCGACCCTACCTTCATCACCTTCCACATCTTGTATTACTGCCCCTCGCTCCCTGGATCTGCCCTCACTTCTTTAGTGACCATCACTCCTCTGCCCTCCCAGGTCTTTTGCACATCTGGTTCCCTTTACCTGGAACCCTCTCCACCTGCCCGCCCCCACCACCTCACCTGCCAAGTTCTGTTCCTTCTTCTGGCCTCTGTGTTCATGTCCTTTCTTCAGAAAACCTTTCCTGATGTTCCAGTGCAGCTTAGTCAGGTCCTCCCATTGTCAATTCTAGGAGTGCCCTGGATGTCTCGTGAAATTCATCACACTGTTAATTAAACATGTATTTAGGTGGTTAATTCCAATCCTGTCTGGAGCACTAGAACGTAATCTCCATGAGGGCAGGGATCATGCCTGTCTTGTTCACTGTTGTCTCTCTACTAATTACTCTATATGCCATTGAGTGGAACGTGGTAGACACCCAATGTAGAATTGTTGGATGCATGGACAAATGGATGGAGGAATGGTTGGATGGATGAGTGAATGGATAGTTGGATGGATGGATAGACAGAAGGATGGATGATAAGCAGAAGGGTAGATGGATTGATGATGGTTGGATAGACAAATGCAAATAGATGGATGCACCGGAGGTTTAAGGAGATCCTGTGTAGAAGCCCCCAGCATAGCGCCAGGCACAGAAAAGTTATTCAGTGTTTGTTAGGTTGGAGACACAGATCTCTGCCATGCTCCAGTATAGGGATTCCCGCTTGCCTCTCAGGCTCACTTTCTGGAAGGCAGAGTCCCTGATGGGAAACCAAGACCCACAGCCAGTCTGAGACAGAAGTATGACAGAGGGCAATTGGGGTCCTCATCCTGTGCCAGTCACTGGGACTGGGCTCTGCCAGGCAATGATGCAGAGCAAGGGGGTAGGATGCCCTGGAGACCTTGGGCCCTGTCACAGCAGAGCTGTCATCTGTCCTCTCCCTCCCAGCAGGGGCATGGTCCTGCCAGAGCCATAGAGTGTGAGTTCCAAAGCTGAACATTGAGGAATGGGGTCTCTCCTGCAGCTGCTGGGGATGGTACCCCAGTGCCTTCCAGAAACCACAGCTGCCTTCCTACCCCTTGCTCAGAGACCGAGAGGGTCCTTCTCCTGCTCAGAGCTCTGCACAGACGCTCCGTTTTGTCAGTTGTCCTCTCTGACCTTGAACTGTGGCATGAGCAATTCTCTTACTATCTTGTGTACGAGCCCTGCCCCTCCATTCCATAGTGGGTCTCTGTTACTACCCCTAATTTTAATGTGGGGAAATAGAAGCACAGAGTGATAGAGTAACTTGCTCAAGGTCACACAGCTAGTCAGTGGAGGAGTCGGGATTCAAAGCCAGGCTAGAGTCCATGCTCTTAGCATTGCCATCTTTGGCATCTGAAGTATTCAGGCAGGCACCTGTGGCGGGTCTGGAGAATGCATAGGGAAAGGTAACCTGTACCATGGAAGAACTTCCTCAGAGCCGGGGGGGGGGGGCAGTGGCGGGCGTGTTGACCATAGATGGCTCTTCCCAAACCAGGACTGTGGGTCACACCACACCCAGTTGTTGGCATTTCCTTGGGTGAGTGTAACTATTACATGACATTGCTGTGGACATGAGGGAGAGCCCTTGCCCCTCCCTCCCAAGCACAGGTGGGTGGACAGTTGCTTCTTTCTTCATCCCCACTTTCCCAGCACCACCACCAAGAACTCATCTCCCCCTTACGCTGGCGACTAGCAGAAGGAACAGATGGTGGAGGCTTTGGTTGAAAGAGGTGTGTGTCCATGAACATTCACCAGGCTGTCGGCCACTGCTCACTTTTGCGGGCCTTGCTTCTGCTGATAAGGGGTGTGAGTGTGTGTGTGTGTGTGTGTGTGTGTGTGTGTGTTTCGTTAAACAGCACTGTTTCTGTTTCAGCCTTGTTGAGAATCCAGGATGCTTATTTCAGAAGCTTAAACCCAGGGGAGCTTGAAGCGGGGACTCACCCTGCAGGTGGCTGCCACTCCAACTCTGCCATGGCAGGATCAGCTCTGAGCATCTGATGGTCCCAGCTCTGTCCCTCCCTTGCTCCTTCAGTTTCCCCTGTAAGTCTTTCCTCTCATGGGGCCTCACTCACAAACCAGGACTCAAGGACAAAGCCAGCAATAAACAAGTTGTGTTTGACCCTGAGGGGTTTTTTTAATTTAAAAAAAAAAGCTTAAAATTAAATCAATGACAAACTATTGAAATGTCACATACAAATCTTTATTTTTGGCTTCTCTTCAGAAAACGATGATGTGGCCTTTTTACCAGTCATTTCCAAATTATAGCAATTGACTGCCATAAGTAGTAGCTGGATTTAAACCAGGGAATGACCTCCCTCTTCTCCACAGTCCACACCACTCTCTGGTATCTGAAGCTGTATCCATTAGAATTAGTTTTGTGGCTACAAGCCACAAAAACTCAAAATAAATGTGTCTTAAATTAGTTAAAAATTTAGTCTTCTTTCTCCTAAGAGTCCCATGTAACACCTCCAGAGCATGTAGGGTGTTCCATGGTGTCAGAGACCCAAGCTGCTTCACTTTTGATGCTCTACTGTGTGTGACCTCCATTCTCAAGGTTGCCTCAAAGTCTAAGAAGGCTGCTCCAGCTCCAGCCCTGGGGACTACATTCCAGCCAGGAGGAAGGGGGAAGAGGAAGGAGAAGGACGCACCCCCCTCCCTTAAGGACCCTTCAGGAAGTTGTACATAACACCTTTACTTACATCCCATTGGCCAGAATGTAGTCACAAGGCCACCCCTCCTGCAAGAGTGGCTGGGAAACGTAGTCTTTATTTCATGTAGTCATGAGTCCAGCCATTAGGGCTTCTATTACTATGAAAAGAGAATAACTGTTGAGTTGTTGAACTTTCTTACACAGACCCTAAGTAAGCCCTTGAAGGGGAGACCTTGTCTTTGACTTTGTCTCTCAGCTTCTGTTACTGCATTGGTAATTTACATACTGTTGTTCACCTCATAGAGTTGCTCCGAGGAATTCACAAGGAGATGATGAATGTAAGATTGCATTGTTTATGGTCTGTCTCCCTCAACTAGAACATCAGCTCCATGAGGACAGCGATTTTTGTCTGTACTGTTCACAGCTGTATCCCTAGCACCTAGGGCAGGCCCTGACACATAATAGGTACTCAGTAAAAATATATTGAATGAACGATGGTATGAACAGATATTTCTTGTATGTCTTCTATGTGCGAGGCACTGTGCTGGGTGTGACACAGAGCAGGGAACAAGATGCCTTTCAGGTTTCATATTCCCACGGCATCGAACCCAAAGCTGAACACACTAAGATAAATACCTATTACCTTGGGTGGGATCTCGGTGCTAGTGAGAGTCCAGGAATCTTAATTTTGTTTTGACAAAGAGGCTGATGGGAGAGGCTGCCTGGCTTCTCTGTCTCCCACCTGCCGGCAGCCCTGGGTGCCCTGGCCTGACCTTCCCCCTCCCAGCCCCATGTTGCTCAGGACAGTAAAACATAATTGGCCTGCCCTACTTTTTAAGAGAACCCAGATTGAAGGATTGGGTTTTTTGATGGGCTGACCTGTTTAAGAGCCTTAAGAGGACGCTGGGAGTTTCAATTTTCCACTGCCAAAGCAAGGCTGTTTTTAGCTCAGCTTTGATGAAACAGCAGGAATCAGGTTTGGCCCTGGGTCACCCATCAGCTGACCTGGTTGGGAAAGGCCTCCTGAGGGGCTCCAGGCTGAGCTGCAGCTTTGCAGGGAGAAGGAAGGTATGCTTTATTCAACCAGGGTAATTGGTCCTGCTCCGAAGCAGCCCCAGGGCCATCCCAAAGGAGAGAGGGAGCACTAGGCCACACTCAGATGCTTGGCCTTCTTGATGGGCTCCAGGAGCCAGACAGACCTGAGTTTCTACTCCAGCTCTTTCAGGCATTAGCTGTGTGACCTTAGACAAATTGCTTGGCCTCTCTGGGCCTCAGTTTCTTAATCTGTCCAGCGAGGTTCGTCATTTTCATCTCGCTGGGTGACTGTAGGTACAAATGACAGAGTGTCAGCTGGCTGCCATGTCCATCTCAGAATTTGAGGATATGTCCCGTGACTCTCTCCCTGCGGGAAGCCAGGCTGATTGACAGCCACACTGGAGGGGCAGGCGGGCTCCGGCCCCAGCAGGTGAGGCTTCTCCGAATTGCAATGCTTTGGCATGCTGTCTGCTTTTCTAAGGGTAAAGAACCATTTCTTTGATCCTCTTTTCTGATCCTTTTGTCAAACTGGGGTTGAAGAGATTGGCCTCTGGGCCACTGTGGTCCCAATATTAAAGGGACCCGTGTGATAGATTCTTGCTGGAGTTTGCTTCCAGGAAAAAGTGGTCCCTGCAGATGATGCAATCTGCTCTTGGTCACCAGAAGGCACAGCCAGGCTATGCACCCAGGGCCCCATGCTGCCGCCCTCAGCTGGCAGGAGGCCTGGAGCAGAAATCATTGCTCTAGAGCCTTAGAGGTTCTGATCATTCTACTTCCCCTTTATGACTCTCCAGCCTGCGGGAGTGTGTTTCCATCCAGCCACTGACCGCTGACGGGGGGAGGGAACTTGCAGAAGCCCAGAACCAAGAAAGGCAGTGAGCACGGGGGCTCAAGGCATCCACTCCGGAGCCCGACTGCCAGGGTACAAGCCTGAGCTCTGACATCCTCTGGCTGAGTGACCATCAACAAGTTCTAGACAACATCTGTGTTGCTCAGTTTCCTCCTCTGTGAGCTGGGCTGTTAATACTAATACCTACCTCATGAGGTGGTCGTGAAGATTGATCTTTGCTCATGGGGAAACCGAGGCACGGATGTGAAACTACTTGTCCCAGATCCCTCGACTATAGCACATTAAAGCTGGGAGCATCTGACACAGGAAGCTCTATTATTTATTATTACTACTGTTATTTTTCTTACTTCAGAGGGCTTCTGTGAGGGTTGAAAGAGATCAGTGTTCCACGTGCCTCCCACAGGGTCTTGCACACAGTAGGTGTTCAACTGCCATGCAGAGATGAGCGAGGCATGAATCTCTTGGTCCAGTGGCCTAGCCCTAGCCTTGCACACAGTAGGGGCACAGCTGTGTTCACTGAACAAGATCAAAGTGGTCACTGGTGCCGGGAAGTACAGGGAACGCTGGGACAGCCAGAGTCCACACCTTCCCTCTCCTGCTGAAGGCAAGCTTGGTTCCAGTGGGCTTGGCGTCTTGCTGATGCCAACTCTCACCCACTGCCAAGTACAGAAGTTTTAAAGACGGAGAGGCAGAAATTCTTGTTAAAAAGCAAAGCGCGGACTTCCGGGTAAGATGGCGGAAGAGTAAGACGCGGAGATCACCTTCCTCCCCACGGATACACCAGAAATACAGCTACACGTGGAACAACTCCTACAGAACACCTACTGAACGCTGGCAGAAGACCCCAGACCTCCCAAAAGGCAAGAAACCCCCCACATACCTGGGTAGGGCAAAGCGGAGAGATTCCCGCACAGAGGATCGGTGCCGAGCGGCACTCACCAGCCTGAGAGGCTTGTCTGCTCGCCCGCCGGGGCAGGCGGCGCTGGAAGCTGAGGCTCGGGCTTGATCAGAGCGCAGGGAGAGGACTGGGGCTGGCGGCGAGAACTCAGCCTGAAGGGGGCTAATGTGCCACAGCTAGCCGGGAGGGAGTCCGGGAAAACTCTGGAGCTGCCGAAGAGGCAAGAGACTTTTTCTTCCCTCTTGGTTTCCTGGTGCGCGAGGAGAGGGGATTAAGAGCGCTGCTTAAAGGGGCTCCACAGACGGGCGCGAGTCGCGACTGAAAGCGCGGAGCCCAGTGACGGGCGTGGGACGCTGGGGCTGCTGCTGCCGCCGCCAAGAAGCCTGTGTGCGAGCGCAGGTCACTGCCCACACCGCCCTTCCGGGAGCCTGTGCAGCCCGCCACTGCCGGGGTCCCGGGATCCAGGGGCGCCTTCCCTGGGAGAACGCACGGCGCGCCTCGGGCTGGTGCAACATCACGCCGACCTCTGCCGCTGCAGGCTCGCCCCGCACTCCGTGCCCCTCCCTCCCGCCCGGCCTGAGTGAGCCAGAGTCCCCGAAGAGGCTGCTCCTTTAACCCTGTCCTGTCTGAGCGAAGAACAGACGCCCTCCGGCGACCTACACGCAGAGGCGGGGCCAAATCCAAAGCTAAGACCCAGGAGCTGTGAGAACAAAGAAGAGAAAGGGAAACCTGTCCCAGCAGCCTCAGAAGCAGCGGATTAAAGCTCCACAATCAACTTGATGTACCCTGCATCTGTGGAATACATGAATAGACAACACATCATCACAAATTGAGGAGCCCGGAGTCAGTGCTGTGCCTCTGAGGTGGGAGAGCCAACTTCAGGACACTGGTCCACAAGAGACCTCCCAGCTCCACATAATATCAAACGGCAAAAATCTTCCAGAGATCTCCATCTCAACACCAGCACCCAGCTTCACTCAACGACCAGCAAGCTACAGTGCTGGACACCCTAAGCCAAACAACTAGCAAGACAGGAACACAATGCCACCCATTAGCAGAGAGGTGGCCTAAAATCATAAAAAGTCCGCAGACACCCCAAAACACACCACCAGACGTGGACCTGCCCACCAGAAAGACAAGATCCAGCCTCATCCACCAGAACACAGGCACTAGTCCCCTCCACCAGGAAGCTTACACAACCCACTAAACCAACCTTAGCCACTGGGGACAGACACCAAAAACAACGGGAACTACGAACCTGCAGCCTGCAAAAAGGAGACCCCAAACACAGTAACATAAGCAAAATGAGAAGACAGAAAAACACACAGCAGGAGAAGGAGCAAGATAAAAACCCACCAGACCTAACAAATGAAGAGGTAATAGGCAGTCTACCTGAAAAAGAATTCAGAATAATGATCATAAAGATGATCCAAGATTCTATTTCCCAGATCCAAAATCTTGGAAGTAGAATAGACAAAATGCAAGAAACAGTTAACAAGGACCTAGAAGAACTAAAGATGAATTAAGCATCGATTAAAAACACAATAAATGAAATGAAAAATACTCTAGATGGGATCAATAGCAGAATAACTGAGGCAGAAGAACGGATAAGTGAGGTGGAAGATAAAATAGTGGAAATAACTGCTGCAGAGCAAAATAAAGAAAAAAGAATGAAAAGAACAGAGGACAGTCTCAGAGACCTCTGGGACAACATTAAACGCACCAACATTCGAATTATAGGGGTTCCAGAAGAAGAAGAGAAAAAGAAAGGGACTGAGAAAATACTTGAAGAGATTATAGTTGAAAACTTCCCTAATATGGGAAAGGAAATAGTTAATCAAGTCCAGGAGGCACAGAGAGTCCCATACAGAATAAATCCAAGGAGAAATACGCCAAGACACATATTAATCAAACTGTCAAAAATTAAACACAAAGAAATCATACTAAAAGCAGCAAGGCAAAAACAACAAATAACACACAAGGGAATCCCCATCAGGATAACAGCTGATCTCTCAGCAGAAACTCTACAAGCCAGAAGGGAGTGGCAGGACATAATTAAAGTGATGAAGGAGAAAAACCTGCAACCAAGATTACTCTACCCAGCAAGGATCTCATTCAGATTTGATGGAGAAATTAAAACGTTTACAGACAAGCAAAAGCTGAGAGAGTTCAGCACCACCAAACCAGCTTTACAACGAATGCTAAAGGAACTTCTCTCGGCAAGAAACACAACAGAAGTAAAAGACCTACAATAACGAACCCAAAACAATTAAGAAAATGGGAACAGGAACATACATATCGATAATTACCTTAAATGTAAATGGACTAAATGCTCCCACCAAAAGATACAGATTGGCTGAATGGATACAAAAACAAGACCCATATATATGCTGTCTACAAGAGACCCACTTCAGACCTAGAGACACATACAGACTGAAAGTAAGGGGATGGAAAAAGATATTCCATGCAAATGGAAACCAAAAGAAAGCTGGAGTAGCAATTCTTATATCAGACAAAATAGACTTTAAAATAAAGACTACTAGAAGAGACAAAGAAGGACACTACATAATGATCAAGGGATCGATCCAAGAAGAAGATATAACAATTGTAAATATTTATGCACCAAACATAGGAGCACCTCAATACATAAGGCAAATACTAACAGCCATAAAAGGGGAAATCGACAGTAACACACTCATAGTAGGGGACTTTAACACCCCACTTTCACCAATGGACAGATCATCCAAAATGAAAACAAATATGGAAACACAAGCTTTAAATGATACATTAAACAAGATGGACTTAATTGATATTTATAGGACATTCCATCCAAAAACAACAGAATACACATTTTTCTCAAGTGCTCATGGAACATTCTCCAGGATAGATCATATCTTGGGTCACAAATCAAGCCTTGGTAAATTTAAGAAAATTGAAATTGTATCAAGTATCTTTTCCGACCACAATGCTATGAGACTAGATATCAATTACAGGAAAAGAGCTGTAAAAAATACAAACACATGGAGGCTAAACAATACACTACTTAATAACAAAGTGATCACTGAAGAAATCAAAGAGGAAATTAAAAAATACCTAGAAACAAATGACAATGGAGACACGACGACCCAAAACCTATGGGATGCAGCAAAAGCAGTTCTAAGAGGGAAGTTTATAGCAATACAATCCCACCTTAAGAAACAGGAAACATCTCGAATAAACAACCTAACCTTGCACCTAAAGCAATTAGAGAAAGAAGAACAAAAACATCCCAAAGTTAGCAGAAGGAAAGAAATCATAAAAATCAGATCAGAAATAAATGAAAAAGAAATGAAGGAAACGATAGCAAAGATCAATAAAACTAAAAGCTGGTTCTTTGAGAAGATAAACAAAATTGATAAACCATTAGCCAGACTCATCAAGAAAAAAAGGGAGAAGACTCAAATCAATAGAATTAGAAATGAAAAAGGAGAAGTAACAACTGACACTGCAGAAATACAAAAGATCATGAGAGATTACTATAAGCAACTCTATGCCAATAAAATGGACAACCTGGAAGAAATGGACAAATTCTTAGAAATGCATAACCTGCCAAGACTGAATCAGGAAGAAATAGAAAATATGAACAGACCAATCACAAGCACTGAAATTGAAACTGTGATAAAAAATCTTCCAACAAACAAAAGCCCAGGACCAGATGGCTTCACAGGCGAATTCTATCAAGCATTTAGAGAAGAGCTAACACCTATCCTTCTGAAACTCTTCCAAAATATAGCAGAGGGAGGAACACTCCCAAACTTATTCTACGAGGCCACCATCACCTTGATACCAAAACCCGACAAGGATGTCACAAAGAAAGAAAACTACAGGCCAATATCACTGATGAACATAGATGCAAAAATCCTCAACAAAATACTAGCAAACGGAATCCAACAGCACATTAAAAGGATCATCCACCATGATCAAGTGGGGTTTATTCCAGGAATGCAAGGATTCTTCAATATACGCAAATCAATCAACGTGATACACCATATTAACAAATCGAAGGAGAAAAACCATATGATCATCTCAATAGATGCAGAGAAAGCTTTCGACAAAATTCAACACCCATTTATGATAAAAACCCTGCAGAAAGTAGGCATAGAGGGAACTTTCCTCAACATAATAAAGGCCATATATGACAAACCCACAGCCAGCATCATCCTCAATGGTGAAAAACTGAAACCATTTCCACTAAGATCAGGAACAAGACAAGGTTGCCCACTCTCACCACTCTTATTCAACCTAGTTTTGGAAGTTTTAGCCACAGCAATCAGAGAAGAAAAGGAAATAAAAGGAATCCAAATCGGAAAAGAAGAAGTAAAGCTGTCACTGTTTGCAGATGACATGATACTATACATAGAGAATCCTAAAGATGCTACCAGAAAACTACTAGAGCTAATCAATGAATTTGGTAAAGTTGCAGGATACAAAATTAATGCACAGAAATCTCTGGCATTCCTATACACTAATGATGAAAAATCTGAAAGTGAAATCAAGGAAACACTCCCATTTACCATTGCAACAAAAAGAATAAAATATCTAGGAATAAACCTACCTAAGGAGACAAAAGACCTGTATGCAGAAAATTATAAGACACTGATGAAAGAAATTAAAGATGATACAAATAGATGGAGAGATGTACCATGTTCTTGGATTGGAAGAATCAACATTGTGAAAATGACTCTACTACCCAAAGCAATCTACAGATTCAATGCAATCCCTATCAAACTACCACTGGCATTTTTCACAGAACTAGAACAAAAAATTTCACGATTTGTATGGAAACACAAAAGACCCCGAATAGCCAAAGCAATCTTGAGAACGAAAAATGGAGCTGGAGGAATCAGGCTCCCTGACTTCAGACTATTCTACAAAGCTACAGTAATCAAGACAGTATGGTACTGGCACAAAAACAGAAAGATAGATCAATGGAACAGGATAGAAAGCCCAGAGTTAAACCCATGGACATATGGTCACCTTATCTTTGATAAAGGAGGCAGGAATGTACAGTGGAGAAAGGACAGTCTCTTCAATAAGTGGTGCTGGGAAAACTGGATAGGGACATGTAAAAGTATGAGATTAGATCACTCCCTAACACCATACACAAAAATAACCTCAAAATGGATTAAAGACCTAAATGTAAGGCCAGACACTATCAAACTCTTAGAGGAAAACATAGGCAGAACACTCTATGACATAAATCACAGCAAGATCCTTTTTGACCCACCTCCTAGAGAAATGGAAATAAAGACAAAAATAAACACATGGGACCTAATGAAACTTAAAAGCTTTTGCACAGCAAAGGAAACCATAAACAAGACTAAAAGACAACCCTCAGAATGGGAGAAAATATTTGCCAATGAAGCAACTGACAAAGGATTAATCTCCAAAATTTATAAGCAGCTCATGCAGCTCAATAACAAAAAAACAAACAACCCAATCCAAAAATGGGCAGAAGACCTAAATAGACATTTCTCCACAGAAGATATACAGACTGCCAACAAACACATGAAAGGATGCTCAACATCTTTACTCATTAGAGAAGTGCAAATCAAAACTACAATGAGATATCATCTCACACCAGTCAGAATGGCCATCATCAAGAAATCTAGAAACAATAAATGCTGGAGAGGGTGTGGAAAAAAGGGAACACTCTTGCACTGCTGGTGGGAATGTGAATTGGTACAGCCGCTATGGAGAACGGTATGGAGGTTCCTTAAAAAACTACAAATAGAACTACCATATGACCCAGCAATCCCACTACTGGGCATATACCCTGAGAAAACCATAATTCAAAAAGAGACATGTACCAAAATGTTCATAGCAGCCCTATTTACAATAGCCCGGAGATGGAAACAACCTAAGTGTCCATCATCGGATGAATGGATAAAGAAGATGTGGCACATATATACAATGGAATATTACTCAGCCATAAAAAGAAACGAAACTGAGCTATTTGTAATGAGGTGGATAGACCTAGAGTCTGTCATACAGAGTGAAGTAAGTCAGAAAGAGAAAGACAAATACTGTATGCTAACACATATATATGGAATTTAAGAAAAAAAAATGTCATTAAGAACATAGGGGTAAGACAGGAATAAAGACACAGACCTACTAGAGAATGGACTTGAGGATATGGGGAGGGGGAGGGGTAAGCTGTGACAAAGTGAAAGAGCGGCATGGACATATATACACTACCAAACGTAAGGTAGATAGCTAGTGGGAAGCAGCCGCATAGCACAGGGAGATCAGCTCGGTGCTTTGTGACCGCCTGGAGGGGTGGGATAGGGAGGGTGGGAGGGAGACGCAAAAGGGAGGGGATATGGAAACATATGTATATGTATAACTGATTAAATTTGTTATAAAGCAAAAAATTAAAAAAAAAAAACAAAAAAAAGCAAAGCGCCCGCAGGGTTAGAAAGGAGGCGGCGGGCACAGCTTTGCACCCTCAGCCTTTCTGCCTCGCTTCTAGTAGGCTCACTGCCCAGCTTCCCTTGTCCGAGTTCCCTTTGGCCCACTGCCTGGTTTCTAGTTCCCCACCACCCAGTGTCCTTCTCCACGGGGCACATGCTGCACGCCACGTGTCTGCTGGGCCTGGGGTGGTATGGGGTGGAGACAAGGTAGAAGGAACGTCCTGACCCCTTGGCCCCTCCCGCCCTTGCCCACCTCCCAGCCCAGAGCCTGAGTTGAGCAGGCTGACTGTGAAGGGCTAAGTGGATCAATCGGGATGCGGAGGAGAAAGCGGTTTCCATGGCGTTTCCATGGCAGCGGCAAGAAGCTAGAGAAGAGAAGCCAGGAGAGGAAGGGGAGGGGGAGAGAGGGGGAGGGATCACCATGGGAGGCACAGGGGAGGGGCAAGCAGCCGGCCAGAGAGGCAGAGGAATGGGGTCCACAGAGAGACGGGGAGGTGGGATTGGGATTCGAGGCCTGAGGCTCAGTGTGGCAGCTGAATAGGGTGGGGAGGGCCAGGATGGATGGCACAGTGACCCCCATCTTCCATCAACCGGGCATCAACGAGGCCAGAGCAGCAGGGACCAGTGATTCTCAATGTCATCATCCAGCATCCTGGTGACTAACTCTCTGGGCTTGGGTAATCTAGGGATCCCACACTAGGATCCCTAGAGCTAGTTGATTTCTTAGGAATTCATCTTCGGAAGATAAAATTTGATTTCCAAGGGGCGTTTTCCCACATTAGAAACAGGTCACTCCCTGTTTGCCTACTGGGAAGTCCCAGCTGCCATCTCTGGACACCCCTCTGGGCAGGAATGAGGGGGGCCTTCCACAGTGATATTGTTTGAGCCTCAGAACAAAGGACTCACTGTGGCTCTGATGCAGAAGCTAAGGACCAGAGAGGCAAGGGACCTGCCTGAGGTCACACAGTCCTAGGAGGCTGAGCTAGATTTGGATGAGCATCCCCCCTCCCCAGTAAGTTCCCATCCAGCACAAAGGATCCCTTCTCAGCATGAAATTCTAGGACCTAGGAGGATGCAGCTCGGTGGTGGGCCAGTGGGAAGCAAGCCCCTTCCCTCAAAGTCAGCAGAGGGGCAGAATGGGGGCTCACCTCGTCCTCACCCTAGCTGTCAGTGTAGTGAGTAATTGGACCCCAATTACAGCACCTTAATGCTCATGGGCCAGAATCGCCAATCCACAAATCTGGGGCCAGGAGCAAGTCCTGAGATGAGTCTGAGGTTCCTTGGATGGGGGAGGGGAAGACCAATGGAGGGAGGGGGCTGGGAAGGGCGCTAGCCTGTTCTGGAACTTCTCCCCCTTGGCCACCCTTCTCTATTACCTCCCCTCCAACTACCAGCCCCTCATTTGGTTGGAAGCCACAGATATTTCATACCCACTGAGTGGTTTCACGATGGAAACCATTTTCAGGTTGAAAAGGGGGATGAAAATCACAGTAGTGGCTTTTTTTTTTTTGACCTTTTTTTTTTTTTGGCTACGTTGGGTCTTCGTTGCTGCCCTTGGCCTTTCTCTAGTTGCGGCGAGTGGGAGCTACTCTTCGTTGCGGTGCGCGGGCTTCTCATTGCGGTGGCTTCTCTTGTTGTCGAGCACAGGCTCTAGGCACACAGGCTTCAGTCATTGCAGCACGCAGCCTCAGTAGTTGTGGCTCGCGGGCTCAGTAGTTGTGGCGCACGGGCTTAGTCGCTCAGCGGCATGTAGGAATCTTCCCGGACCAGGGCTTGAACCTGTGTTCCCTGCATTGGCAGGCGGATTCTTAACCACTGTGCCACCAGGGAAGTCCCCACGCTAATGGCTTTTTAAAGGTTCTGGGGGAGAAAAAAAAAGAGTTCAGGCAGTTTCTGAAAAGAAGGGGAAAAACACAAGGAAGAAGGTAATAAAGCTCTCAGCGCTGAGGGAGGGGCTCAGCTCTTAGGTAAGGGGGCTTTTCGGCTGCCCCATGTCCCCTGCCCAGAGTTCCCTCTCCCTCCGTCCCCTGCCTGGTTCGAGACAGCCCGTTCACCTCTAATTGGTGCTGCTCATGTGTCCCCAGGTGAGCCCACCACATTTAGACTGGCCAGACCTTTGACTGGCTCCCCAGCCAGAGGGGATGTCTGGAAGGTGGTGGGGTCCCCAGCTGAGGGCTCCCAGCCCCATCGAGAGATTCTGACATGTCCTTCTTCTGCTTGGCTCGGGGAAGAAGTTGGACTCACACTCTCCAGCTTTGTGTTGTAAAAATAGCACCAGATTTTTCTGGCTCTATGAGACCTTGACTCATTGAGACTCTGGCTCATGGCATTCACAGCAGTAGTTCAGTGAACACCTATTATGTGTCCCCCATCCCCACCCCATGTGAGGGGTTCTGTAACACCATCACCTATCCTCAAACCATGCTACAGGGGGCCATCTGGGTCTATTTCCCAGGGCCCTTTCTGAGTCACCTGGCACAGGTGGCCTGGCCTCTCCATCCCTGACCTGCTGCTGACTGCTGTCTGGACCAAGGCAAGTCACTCCTCTCTCTAGTATGTTCGTTAGTTAAATGGAAGGTGACCAGCATCCTGATTTGCCTGGAGCTGAAGGGTTCCTGGGACAAGGAATCTTCAGTACTAAAACCAGGAAAGTCTTAGACAACCCAGGACCTGCTAGCTGGTCGCCCTAGTTAAAACCAGGCTGGACTGGAAGATCTGATATTAAAGGAGCAAAACTCCCAGCCTCCTCCACGTACACCCTGTGCCCATAGGATGAATCCATAAATTCAAGGGAGAGTTTCCTTCCTCTGCCAGCATCTCTGCCTGGTGCAGTCCCCAGAGCTGCACACCTGCCTGGGGAATGTCTCCCCAGTCTGCTCCTAGACAGGGCTTGCTGGAGGAGAAAATCCAAGGATTGGCCCAAAGGAAGCGAGGGAAACATTTCTGACCCCTTGGGGTTGAGACTTCTCTTCACAGGCAGCTTCCCCAGGAGTGTATGAACCAGGGGAGGCTCAGGTCTTACCATTTCAGGTGACTTTAGCCAAGTTCACGCCAAATGGGATGAGACCATTTGCCCTGGATCTAAGTCTAGTCTCTGGGTCCCACTTTCTGAGCTGATCCTGAGGGTAGACTCACTTCCAGGAGGCCAGGAAAGATTGAGAACACATCATCTCTTTCAGAAGATGGGGGACAGGGAGCAGGAACAGGTGTGGTCCAGGAGGGTAGGGTGAGATTCAGCATCAAGTCAGTGTAGAGTGAGGGTGATGGAGGCCACGTGGCCAGCTTTGGGGCAGGTTCTGGGGGTTTCAAGGACCCATGCAGAGCTGCAAAATCTATCCATCTCAAGCAGATTCCATTCAACAATACTCATGAGGGACATACCATGTGTCAAGGCCTTCCAAGCTCTAGGTTCTGGTTGGTTTGGTGAAGCCAATGGAAGGGGACCTCCCAGTGTGGCTGGTGGGGGAGGGCAAGGTTAGACAGATGAATGGACCCAAGGCAAGGGAGGAGGGCTGAGGATCTGAGACTTGGGGCTTGCTGACCAGCAGCAGTAGCATCGCCTGGGAGCCTGTTAGAAACTTTCAAGTCCCGCCCCAGAAACCTACCAGAACCTGCATCTGAACCAAATCCCTGGGGGATTCTTTTCTTTTTTTTTTTTTCCGGTAGGCGGGCCTCTCGCTGCTGTGGCCTCTCCCATTGCGGAGCACAGGCTCCGGACGCGCAGGCTCAGCGGCCATGGCTCACGGGCCCAGCTGCTCCGCGGCATGTGGGATCCTCCCGGACCGGGGCACAAACCCGCGTCCCCTGCATCGGCAGGCGGACTCTGAACCACTGCGCCACCAGGGAAGCCCCCCCAAGGGATTCTTGAACACATTCAAGTTTGAGCCTTATACCCCAGCACCTTCCCAGGGTCTCCTATAGAGGAGCCCATCCCCAGATAGGGTCTAGGTCTAGACAGACCCTTTCTTGCCTGTCCCCAGGTGCTTTCCCAGACCTACTGGTTGCCACAAATGCTACCCCCAGTAGCCAGTCCATTTCTGAGTGCTGGGGGCGTTCGTGCAGCCATCCAGGGCCTGTGAAGGAAAAGAGCAACCAGGGAAGGGAAGCAGCCGGGGCAGCTGAGCAGGTGCACACCTGGGCAACTGGGCCAAACAGACAGACCTGAGCTGCCCACGGGCTCCCAGCCAGGCTCCGCAAACTGCACAGGTGCGAGGGAGGGGGAAAGGTAGATGCCTCAGCCCCCACCCCCATCCTTTGTCAGAGAACAGCGCACCTTTTTCAAGTGTCTTGTTAGCAAACATCCTAATAGCACCCACGGCTGCCAGACTTCACGGCCATTTTTATTAATTCTGTCTCAAGACTGCAGAGGTGGAGCGGGCTTTCTGTCATAGTTGCCCCGGCATCATGGGGCCATGACATTTGAACTTGGAGAGTAAGCAGGTGTTGGAGGGAGGGAGAAACAAGATCCAGGCCTCAGGGAATGTGTCGCCAATCAAGGAACCATGGCAGACGCAGGAACAGTCAAACTTCATTACTTTCCACTTGAGAGCTTTCCGGCAGGCATCACGGAAAGCTGGGCAGGCACTAGGCTAATAGGATTGCAGGGGGTGTGTTTAACCTACTTGCAAGAATGAACTATTTCCAGGCCCCTTAGAAGCTTCGTCTCTATGCAAACAATGGTTGTACAAATGAAAGGCTCTCTCATCTCTTCATTAAAGCGGAGCCTCAAAGGACCAATTGCTACTTGAATCTTTTTCATTAGCCCAGAATGAGGTACTGTCTATATAAATGAAGACCTTTGCATGACAAAATGCTTTTTAAATAGGGTAGACTATAAAAGTTTGGTCCTGACAAGTCTTCTTCAGCAAATTCACTTGCTGAATTTTGCCAAAGATGTGAGGCCACACACCCCTTTCTTCCCTCCATCCCTTCCTCCTTCCCTCCCTCCCTCCTTTCTGGGTTTGGGGCCAGATCAAGGAGGGGCCTACAGTCAGACTGAGTTTGGGCTTGATCCTCCAGTGTATGGAAGCCACGGGAAGGTTTTAAATTGGGAAAGGGCAGGCCAGATCCTCACTGTGAGGAGGTCGCTCTGGCAGCAGGGTGGGGAGGGGACAAACTGGAGGGCCTCGGGCAGGGAGACATAGCAAGAATGAAGACAAAAGTGGAGCAGTTCCAGACGGAGCAGAATCAGTAGAGTGGAGGGAAGGAACTGACCACTGTGTCACCTGTCCTGCCAGCTCCCACCCCCTGAAAGAAGATTAGAAGAAAAGAGAGTCAGAGGCAAATGGCATGCACACTTTTCTCTTAGAGAAATCCCATAGCCCCCACCCTTCCTCCCCCAACCTTTTTATCCACGTGGCCACACGATTCCCACAGGACTTGTTATCTGGGCTTGGAGCTCACCGCGGATTGAGAGAAGCATTTTGATAGCGGGAATAACATAACGGAGAATGAACTGCTTCTCAAGGAAGCACTCCAAGCAGAGCGTGCAAAGGCAAAAAGCCGTAAAAAGTGGAGAAGGCCTCACTGTAGAAAAGAGTTGAGCAACATCTTAATGTTAAAATAAGCCCAGCCATGCCACTCCTTGGTATGAACCCAAGAGAGATGAAAACATACGTTCATACAAAGACTTGTCCGCATATGTGCGTAGCAGCTTTATTTGTAATAGCCAAAAAGAGAGCAGCCCAAGCATCCATCAGCAGGTCAGTGGATAGATAGGAGGGGGTATATCCATGCAACGGGAGGCCACTCAACCTTAAAAAGGAATGAACTATTGATAAAGGCAACACTGTGAATGAATCTCAGATAACAGTGACGAGTGAAAGGAACCAAACAAAAAATAGGATATGCTGCATGGTTCAATTTATAGGAAACCCTGAAAACATGATCCTAGGAAACGGTGACAGAAAGTGAATCAATGGTTGCCTGGCATTGGGGGCAGAATGGGGGGATTACAAAAGGACACAAGGAAACTTTTGGGGGCGATATGTTCATTATCTTGATTGTGGCAATGGTTTCAATGGTGTGTACGTATGGCAAAACCCATCGAATGTGTAAACTTTATGCACAGTTTATTGTTTGTCAATCAGACCTCAGTAAACCTGTCAACACATTTTTTGGTTAAAGGCAAGGATCCCAGGAGACATAGTGTAGGGACAAAGTAACCTAACACATTGCACTACCCCTAAGACACGGCAGGATGAGATCGGTGCTTGTTATGATGACCTTGATCCAGGGTCAACTTAACTAATGTCCAGCTGATTTCTCCTAGGAAGGAGGAGGCATATATGTAGACTCAACTAAAAAAGAGACACCTTTATAGTGATGTCTGACGGTCCCCAACTTACGATAGTTCGACTTACAATGTTTCAACTTTACAGTGGTGCAGAAGCGACATACATTCAGTAGAAACCGGGCTTCAGATTTTGAATTTTGGTCTTTTCCCGGACTAGCCATATGCACTACCAGACTCTCTTATGTTGCTGGGCAGGACAGCACGCTCTCAACCAGTCACAGGATCACGAGTGTAAACAACCGATACATTTACAACCATTCTGTACCCAGGTAATGATTCTGTTTTTCACTTTCAGTATAGTGTTCAACAAATTGCATGAGATATTCAACACTTTATTGTAAAATAGACTTTGTGTTAGATGATTTTACCCAACTATAGGCTAAGGGAAGTGTCCTGAGCACAGTTAAGGTAGGTGAGGCTAAGCTATGATATTCAGTAGGTTAGGTGTATTAAATGCATTTTCGACTTCTGATATTCTTAATTTTCAACTGGTTTATCAGGATGTAACCTCATTGTAAACTGAGGAAGATCACTATTGTTCTGTGTTCTTCCACGTTATGTATTCAACACCGTAAACATGGTAGACGCTTAATAGTTTGTTTTAAAATTTTAATACATTCATGGTGCAGGGGGAAAAAATCTGACAAGCGCCTACAGCATGCCAGGCTCTGCTCTAAGTGCATGTCATTAATTTAGGTTTCAGGCTCAGCAAAAGTCACTTACTGGATCATCTGATTTGCCAACAGTACAGGAAAAGTAACTCAGAGATCCGTTCCCTGTTTCATCCCAGCCCCACCCTCTGCTCCCAAGTCCACGATCTCCAGTCTGGGAGAATCTAGGACTCTTCCCAGTGGAAAGACAAAGTCAGGAAAGGAAAGATGATCAGAGGCTGTAGAGTTGTATCAGGTGTGGAGAATGTGAATACAACTGGCTCAGCAAACTCCAGGCATCAGAATTAAAGGGCCCACTGGAAGCTGGAGGAAGGGAATTTAGGAAAATAAAAGACCATCCCTTCTCCCAGCAGGGAGGAAACAGATGGCTCTCAAAACCTGGAGAGGTGGCAAGGCTCAAAACAGAAATATGCTCAAGAGCAGTGGGGGGAAATTCCGGTCCCAAGGGACTCAAATTAATTTGCTGGGAAAGGAAGATCTGACTTACAGTGTGGGGATGGCAGTGGGGTTCCAAAGACCTCTCACGGGCTCTGGCATCCATCAGGCTTGGTTTCAAATCACAGCACCCACCTGCTCACTCTGTGACCTCCTCACATTCCCTCTTCTCTGGGTGCCTCAGTTTCCTCATCTATACAATGGGGATAATAATATTATTATTGCTATATAATACATACCAGAGCAGGTTTTATATACTGCATTATAATAGAGTAGTGTCAAGGATCCAGGGAGATAAGGTAAAAGGCTTAGCACGACACCTCTCATTGTAAATCTCTATAAATATCAGCTCCTTCCAAAGGCTGTAATCCCACAAGGCAGATATTATAACACCCAGTTATCAGATGGAGAAACCGAAGCACAAAGAAGCCAAAGGGCCTTACCCAACCTCCCGCAGCTAGTCAGGTGCAGAGCCCAGACCAGAGCCCAGGGCACCTAACTCCTGGCCTTGGTAGCTTCTGCCGCCCTCATTCATACAATGAATATTCCCTGAGCACCTACCACGTGGCCGGGCTCACCTTCAAGTAACTCATATGCTTCTCTGGGAGGGAAGACAAAAGGGTACCAATGTAGCATGATATGGATAGGTAGGTGCTCCCAGACAGACACAGGCCTGGGGAGGTGGAGAGGGACTCTGTCTGCACAGGGAGCGGCGGGCAGTCAGGGCAGCCTGCCTGGCAGAGGCAGCATCTGAATGTAAAGCCTTAGGACCACTATGTATCTAGTGATTCTAGTCCATTGGACTTTCAAGCCACACCATTTTGGGCTAAGCCCTTGAATTATCCCACGTCATCTTCTCAATTATCCGAAGGGGAGGGGTCATAAATGGAGAAAGTGAGACTCAAATGCTAGGCTTTGAAAGATGGCTAGAGGCTTGCTGTGTAGATAAGCAAGGAAAAGCGGTGCAAGCAGAGGGAACAGCCTGGACAAGGAGGCACAGAGGCAGGAGACAAATCCTTGGCATCTCTGTGTCTACCCCTTCCCCCACCCCTAAGGCTCAGCACAGGGCGTGGTACACAGTAGGTGTAAATACTTATGCTGAATATAGACAGACTACAGTCCTGGCCCTGGGCCTTGTGAGGCCCCGGTGACCAGCTCTTGCCTGGCCTCACCTGAGCCACGGGGACAGCCAGTGGGGTCTCCGCTATCTCTGTGCCCAGCTTTTCAAAAACACAATTACTCGCCTGCCCTTCAGAACCACTGTCAGTGTTGGTAAACTCCAGCTGCTAAAGTGCATTACACTGAACTTGCCAGAAACCTTTGCCCTTATTAATAGTTTATTGATTGCAGCCCATGGCTGATGAGACCAGGACTCCTCACCCTCAGCCCCCTCGGGGCCCTGCTATCTGCAGAAGGCCTTCTAGCCAGCATGCAGATCAATGCCGCTCAAATCTGGAGAAAGGGAGTCTCTGGGCCACTTAATCCACTTTAGAAGGATAACACTGAAGGCACAAGCTCAGATGAGGCGCTGAGAAGAGGCAGATTGGTCCAAATCAAAGCTGTGACTGGAAGCTCTTGGATCTGCAGACAAGAACCAGAATCTGCCTCGGGGTGGGGAAGGGGATGGGGGGCTGCATGGCTTGCAGCAGAGGGAGGCTCACACCATAGCCTCCTGGAAGGTCTCACCATCCACCCATTTAGCAACTATTGATTGAGTACCAACCATGATGGCAAGCACCATGCGAGGCCCTGCGATACACTGGTAAGCGAGCTGGATGCAGATCTTGCCTTCATGGATTTTATGGTGCATGGTGTGGGGGAGGAGGACATTCATGAGTTACAAACATGTCATTAAGTTACAATGTAGAGAAGAACTGCTCAGGAGAGACATGCAGAGACCTGCTGTATCAGTTAGCTATGGATACATAACAAGCAGTCCCAAATGAGGATGGTTTAAAGCAATGTATTATAGCTCACAAGGTTGGGGTTGGCTAGGTTCAATCCCGAGTGTGGCCTTGGCTGGACCAGCTGGGCCAAGTGAGGTCTCCCTCCACTTGCTCTCAGCCTCCATCAGAGGCTTGTTCTCAGGACAGAGGCAGAGGGAGAGAGAGAGAATTCTTTTGAAACTTGGAATTTGCACACCATCACTTTCACCACATATTATTGGTCAAAGCAAGTCACAAGGCCAAGAATGGGGGAATAGACTCCACTTCTAGGTGAGAGGAACTATAAAGGCACTTTGCAAGATACAGGGAGGCTGTTAATCCAGGCCATCAATGCAATCAACTTCCACAGCCACCTAGTCCAGGTGGTCACTTTCTAAGTGACCTTTGTAACTTGAAGGATGTAACCAGGGGAAGAAAATACAATATTCTCAGGAAAACAGACTGTTGCAATCAAAAGTGCTGAATCAAAAAAGATACTTGGCTCAATTCACCTAAGACTGTCACCTATGAGGGATCCTGGATGGGATTCTGGAACAGAAAAAGGACATTAGTGGGAAAACGGGTGTAATTTGGATAAAGTCTGGAGTTGAGTTACTAGCGATGTATTAACACTGGTTCTTAGTCTGACAACAGTACTATGGTCTTGTAAGAGTTAACAATGGGGGAAACTGGGTGAGAGGTGTTTGGGGACTGTATTCTCTGTGCAACTTTTCTGTAGATCTAAAATAATTTCATAATTAAAAGTTTCTTTTTGAAAAAAAAGGAACTTGGCACATGGGAGGAATGGAAAGAAAGCCATTGTCACTGGAGAATGGGGGAGCTGGGATATGGCAGGAACCAAATGTGCTGAGCCCTGTTGGCCCAGATAAGGATTCTGGTCTTTATTCGAAGAGCAGAGAGAAGCTTTTGAAGGGCTTTAGGTAGGGGAGTACCACTAATCCCATTTGCATTTGAAAAGATCTGGGTTCTACCTTGCTGCACAGATCAGGAGGGAGATTAGCAGAGGCAGAGAAACCAGTTAACTATTCATCCCATATTCCAGGTGAGAAAAGATGTTGACAGTGGAGATACAGGGGAGACGATGGTTCAGGACATATTTAAGATGCAGAACATCCAGGACTTGGTCACTGATTGTGTTTGGGGAGTATAGAAATAGGAGATATCAAGGATGGTGCCCAAAGTGTGGCTTGGACCTCTGGCAGAGAGCAGGACCATTCGTGGAGGAAGAAACATCCGAGGCTGTAGAAATAGTCCTAAGCAAAAAGCTGCCTCCTTCATAAAGCACCAGTCTAGATGTCCCCTGAGCTGTCTTCTATACCACCCGTGTCGTGTCACCCAAACATATTGCTTGTGTTACTGTCACCTGAACACGAGTGCAGTGATTTCCTAAACACATCACCTGTGTCCCTAGCACAGAAATACATCTTCTGCCTATATCACCCTATGTGGCGGTTACCTGTGCATTTCCACCTGTGTGTCAGCCGTGTCATTACTTTCTGTAGCTTCCAGCTCCATGTGTCCCTGGAGCCTCTTTCTTTACAGAGCTGTCACCTGAGCATGTCACCTGTACACCTGTCACCTACGCAAGGTCTTTAAGAAAGTTGCCTCTATAACAGGCACCTGTGAGTGTCACCTAAACATGTCACTCTAGGTGACTGTTATTCAGCAGCCCTGCCCAGTAGAGCGGCTATTTTTTTTTAGTCTAGCTGAGTTACAAACAAAGAAGGTAGTTTCCAGAGGGGAGACAGTTCCCTGCTGCTTCTGCTGTCACGGTGTCCTTTTCTCCTGAGATGGGAGGCAACATCTTCCCCACAAAGCTTCCCTGATGAAAAGCTCCCTGTTCTTTAAGTCCTTTTGCAACGGTCGGTAGACCAGATGTCAGCCTCTGTGTATTCTATGGAAATGAAGGTGTTTGTTTATGCTAATGTGGGCTGGGCGATGGGAGGGAAGGAGGCTCTGTTAGATGGGTTGGCTTCCTCCATGAGACCGGGGATGGAGAGAGAGAGGCTGGGAGCCCAGGTGGGTGTGGGGGGTGCACAGAGGGTGGGGGAGGTGGGGGACAATGAGTCATAGGAAAAAGTAGCTGGAAGCCAAAGATGGGGGTGGGGACAGCTGAAATGAGAGGAGAGAGGAGTGACTCTGTGGTTAGATTGCTCAATAGAAACAGATGGAGAGAGAGAGGCTTAGATGATGGAGAGGGAAATGTGTTCGCTATGGGGGTGGGCGCGAGGAGCGGAATTGAAGGAACGCCCCTTCTTGGCGGCAGGGCTGGTACAGGCATCGAGGCATCCAGAGCCTGTGCTGTTAGCCAACGCCCTCTTCCTCCACCAGGTTTCTGATAAGACTGCTGGGCCAGTTTGATGGGTACAGCACTAGGCTTGGCATATACTAGGGTTCCATGAACATGAACTTCTTCCCCCGGGTTTCTGCTGTGGCGTGAGAACCTCCAAGACCCAAACACAGACACCCCACTTTCTTCAAGTTGTGGCCAGAATAGGCTCCCCTTCGGCTGCATGATGAGGCCCAGAGAAGGCTGGAACTTGCTGGAGGACACACAGATTTCCCTGATGCAGCAACAACATAGCTTCTGAACTCCAGGTCAAGTCTCTTCCCCTTCAAAGTGTCCAGATCTCACTTACCAGGAATCCCCTCTCCCTCACAGGGCATCACAGGATCCAGGAGCAACAGGTAATGGTCCTGCGACCATTTTAATGTGACATTTCTGCTCACAGAGGTCTTGCAGTAACATCATCACATTTAATCCTCACTGCAGTCCTGCAAAGCATCAGCCCCATATTTTAGATAAGAAATGGAGGCTCAGAGACAGCATGGCTTACACAAGGTCCCACAGCATACCAACAGTGGGGGCAGGATTTGAACTGGGCTCTCTCTAACTCAGTGTCAGAGAGGAGTGAGGAAAGAGCTGCCCCGGTGACATTTCCATGGGGAGAGAGAACAACAAACCAACTCATTTTATCGTGGTCTGACCCTGTAGAAGGATCTAGAACAGAAATTGTCAAACTACAGCCTGCAGCCTGTAAACCAAGAATTGTTTTACATTTTTAAATGGTTAGAAAAAAATGGAAAAAGAGAATAAGATTTCATGGCACATGAAATTGTATGAATGCAAGATTTGATGATTATAAATAAAGTTTTATTGGAACACAGCCACGCTGTTTCGCTTACTAAGGGTGGCTGCTTTTGCTCTACAAGGGCAGAGTTGAGTAGTTGTGACAAAGACTGTAAAACAACAAAGCCTAAAATATTTACTCTTTATTTTTACTTTCATTTTTTAAAGATTTTTTTATGTGGACCATTTTTAAAGTCTTTATTGAATTTGATACAATATTGCTTCTGGGTTTTTTTGTTTGTTTTTGTTGTTTTTTATGTTTTGGTTTTTTGGCCACGAGGCATGTGGAATCTTAGCTCCCCGACCAGGGGTCGAACCCACACCCCCTGCATTGGAAGGTGAAGTCTTAACCACTGGACTGCCAGGGAAGTCCCAATATTTTACTCTTTAGAGGACATGTCTGGAAGAAGGTTTGAGGGAGCATCTCCTGTCCTCATGGGTCGCCTCCTCTGAGAAGACCTCTTGACCACCTTGGGGAGAATCAGCTGCTCCCCGCTCACTCTATGCATGGATAAGCTCACCCTTTCCCATGGGATTTGGGGTTTTTTAAATGAAATATAGTTGATTTACAATGTTGTGTTAGTTTCAGGTGTACAGCAAAGTGATTCAGTTTTATATCTATATATATCTCTCTGTATATATAGATGCTCTTTCAGATTCTTTTCCATTATACGTTATTACAAGATACTGAATACAGTTCCCTGTGCTATACAGTAGGTCCTTGTTGGTAATCTGTTTTATACATAGAAGTGTATATATGTTAATCCCAAACTCCTAATTTATCCCTCCCCCCACCTTTCCTCTTGGGTAACCATAAATTTGTTTTCTGTGTGAGTCTATTTCTGTTTTGTAACTAAGTTCATTTGTGTATCTTTTTTTTTTTTATCTTTTGTGGTATGTGGGCCTCTCACTGTTGTGGCCTCTCCCGTTGTGGAGCACAGGCTCCGGATGCACAGGCTCAGCGGCCATGGCTCACGGGCCTAGCTGCTCCGCAGCATGTGAGATCTTCCTGGACCGGGGCACGAACCCATGTCCCCTGCAACGGCAGACGGACTCTCAACCACTGCACCACCAGGGAAGCCCTGTGTATCATTTTTTAGATTCCACATATAAGCAATACCATATGATATTTGACTTCATCTTACTTCACTTAGTGTGATAATCTCTAGGTCATCCATGTTGCTGCAAATGGCATTATTTCTTTTTTATGGCTGAGTAATATTCCATTGTGTGTGTGTGTGTGTGTGTGTGTGTGTGTATACCACATTTTCTTTTTTTTTAACATCTTTATTGGAGTATAATTGCTTTACAGTGGTGTGTTAGTTTCTGCTTTATAACAAAGTGAATCAGTTATACGTATACATATATCCCCATATCTCTTCCCTCTTGCGTCTCCCTCCCTCCCACCCTCCCTATCCCACCCCTCTAGGTGTCACAAAACACCGAGCTGATCTCCCTGTGCCATGTGGCTGCTTCCCACTAGCTATCTATTTTACATTTGGTAGTGTATATATGTCCATGCCACTCTCTCACTTCGTCCCAGCTTACCCTTGCCCCTCCCCGTATCCTCAAGTCCATTCTCTAGTAGGTCTGCGTCTTTATTCCCACCTTGCCCCTAGGTTCTTCATGACCATTTTTTGTGTGTTTTTTAGATTCCATATATATGTGTTAGCATATGGTATTTGTTTTTCTCTTTCTGACTTACCTCACTCTGTATGACAGACTCTAGGTCCATCCACCTCACTACAAATAACTCAGTTTCGTTTCTGTTTATGGCTGAGTAATATTCCATTGTATATACGTGCCACATCTTCTTTATCCATTCATCTGTTGATGGACATTTAGGCTGCTTCCATGTCTTGGCTATTATGAATAGTGCTGCTATGAACATTGGGGTGCATGTATCTTTTTGAATTATATTTTTCTCTGGATATATGCCCAGGGCTGTGTTTGCTGGATCATATGACAACTCTATTTTTACTTTTTTAAGGAACCTCCACCCTGTTCTCCATATTCCCATGGGATTTGGGGCATTGATCAACTTCCCTGCCTCCTTGTCCATTGGGAAGGGGGGCGGTCCTTGGAAACAAGAATTTTACTGTGTTTCTTCTCAAGTCTCCAGGGCCATGCATAAAGTGATAGCATGGCCGTGTGGAGAGAGGAATTCAGATTCCCATCCTGGCTCTTAATAGCCATGTGGGGGGGGGGCAATTACATCCCCTCTGGAGTCTCAGTTTCCATGTTTATGAAATGGGAAGAGCGATTCCTGTCGGGGGGGCAGCTGTGAGGAATGAATGAGCTGGTGGACCAGGTGACAGTTTTGAGCCTGAACCACATGACAGGCGCCTCAGTCCATGTCATTTTCCGGGGCCCCTGGGAGCGGGCACGTCACCATCCCTGGTTCAGCAGCTGAAAGGAGCACAGATTTAACTCCAGTTGAACACACAGCCCACACCTTCATCCTCTGAAGCATCAGGCACAGGGCCTGGCATACAGTCGGTATTCCATAAATGTTTCTTCTGCGCCCAGCACAGCATGTGGGCATTGCATGGTGGGTCCAGGAGCGTTGTTGAGAGAAGGCTGGATGGTGGGGCTTTGGGGTCGGTTTACTGCAGTGCTGTGACTGCCAGCCCCAGGCAAGAGACCCTCATCCCACTCCTCTGCTTCCCCACAGGCTGCCCGAGGTCCGCATCTCTGACAACGGTCCTTACGAGTGCCACGTGGGCATCTACGACCGCGCTACGAGGGAGAAGGTGGTCCTGGCATCAGGCAACATCTTCCTCAACGTCATGGGTGAGTGCAGGGCTCTTGGCACTGGTGTCACTGTGTGCGTGCACCTGTGCCTGTGTGTGTGTGTGTGCGCGTGTACGCGTGTGCATACCCACGCACACAGAGGGACTGTCCTGGGAACCACCTGCCAAAATGCCTGCTGTGCTGGCAGTGGACCCTCTTCTCTCCCACCCTTGCCCTCGAGGGCAGGAGGCCAGCCACGCTGAGGTGTGACTGATATGGCCTCTCAGGAACCCCTTCTCCTACCGGCACTGACACCCGGACCTGAGGAAGGCCGGGCTGTGCCTCATCCGTGCAGCCTCATGGACCAGGCACTTTGAAGGGGCTCCGACATGTTGATTGGAATGGATGAGGGGCGCTGAGACTTCCCGAGGGGTGGCAGCCTGCTGAAGCCTCTGGGCCTCAGTTTCCCCTTCTGTAAGATGCGGGTGGGATGCAGGCCTAGTGGATCACTCATGGATCTCCTAGCCTCAGGCTCTGCGACCTGGTGAGGTCACAGGGAGAAAATACTGAGTTGTATGGGCACCTTTCCCAGGTGAAAGCCAGGAGCCACGTTCATGGAAACACCTGTAGCAAAGTGCAGTGGGGGTGGGCACTCCCCCGGGGGGAGGACCATCCAGGAGCCTCCAGGGTGGGGGAGGGGGATTGAGACAGCATCTCAGTGACGACGCACTCCTACTGCAGAGAGAACGTGCCCTCCCTGTGTCTGTGCCTCCATTTCTACATCTGTAAAATGGGGATAAGAATACTAGTGCCTGTCTCTGGCTGGCTGTGTCCCCTACCCAGCCCCGGTTTCCCCACTTGTGAAACAAAGCCTTTCTCCACGTGGTCTCAGAAGCCCCTTCCAGCGCTGACGTTCTTACCGGGCACAATCTTGGGTTCTGGGTCAGCTCTGCTGCCAGGATTCTAGGCACTTGGCCTTGACTCCGGACTCTGTGTTCCCTGATTTTCTTATCAAGTGATATTTCTCAGGGAAACAAAGCTTGCCATACTCGGGCAGCCAATGAAAGCATAAAGGCCTCGTGGAAGCCACTGCTTCTGGGGAAATGGAAAACCTCCACAGGTCCGACCTCCAGAGGGACATTGAATCCTGTAGCAGCAGCACGTGGTGTGTTCTGGCTTCCTGGGGGACAGGCCATGGCCAGGAGGTGGCAGTGCCAGGAAAACCTCCCCTCTTGCAGTCGCCCGCCCACGGAGCAGCTTCTGTAATACTTGGACAAGGAGTGTTCTTGGTACCCAGCCCTAGGCTGGTCACACCAGGGAAGCCGGTGCAGATGAAACTCAGTTTGCTCCATCAAGGGGCTCCCAGTCTGATGAGGGATGTGTACTCAATTGTTTGTTCATCAGATATTTATTGAGCACCTACCACGTGCCAGGAAATGGCCATATACTTTCAATAGGAAACATCATTGTCCTTGGGAGTTTGCGTCCAGTGCGTGAGACAAACATAAAACACATGTGTAGATGGGTAAGTGAGGTGATTATGGATAGTGATAGATACTGGGAAGAAAATCACGCAGGGTAATGGGGTCAAGAGTGGCTTACAGGGGAGGTGGCAGTCAGTTTAGGGAGAGGCTCAGGGAAGGCCCCTGGAGGCCACGGGGTTAAGTGCTTTCCAGACCTTATGTCAGTTAGTCCTCACAGCCAACCCAAGAGCAGGTGCTAGCACTATTATCCCTATTTTGCAGACATAGATATAGAGGCACAGAGAAAGCAAGCAACTTGCTTGAAGTCACACAGCAAGGATCACAAAACCTTCCTGTGAGATCAGGCTGCTTAGTGTTGAGGCCAGAACCCAGGTGTCTTGACTCCTGGGCCAGCTATGTTGCACTGATGGAGGCAGTGTAGAAGGTCCAGCTGAGGCTTTGCTCCCTGGTGCCTGTGAGCAACCAGAGTCCTCAAAGCCACCTCTGCTAGGAGGCGCACTCCTCACCCATTCACCAAAGGCTCCTGAGCAGGTTACTGTCCCTCTGTGGCCTCGGTTTCCTCATCCGTACAATGAGGTGGTAGAACCAGATAACCCTAAACCTCCTCTGCTAGTTCCAACCGAGGCACAAAGAGGTCTCGTGGGACCAGCCCGGATTGCACAGCCGGCCTGACAATCCCAGCTGAAGAAGGTGGTGTGCTCCCGGTAGGCTCCGAGGAGCAAGGGGCTTTGTACTTCTGGGCTCCTCCCAGAGGGGGGTGGCAGTCAATCCAGGGATGGGGCAGACAGCTCCCGGGATCCCACTTCTGAGCAGGAGGCTGAGGCTACCAGGAGGGACCAGAGAGGGTCGGGGCCAGGGATTCCACCTCACCCACCCCAGTGCCCCCAGGAAGGCTCCGACCCCCAGAAGTTCAGCGCATCCCTGGGTGAGACTCTCCCTGGAATAGCACCCCCCAACTCAATCAATCCTCTGACCGTCCCCAGTGCTCAGAGGTCACCGTGCTTGTCACTGGTCCCTACAGCCTAGCTGTCCCATGATGGGTCAAGTCCACTGGTACTTGCCACGCGGGCAGGACCTGATGCCTTGCCCCATCATGGCACATTCCTGACAGTGCGTGAGCTTCCAGCTTCATGCGCATTTTCCGACAGAATCCTGGCGACAGCCTGTGAGCTGGGAGATGTTATAATCCCCCTTATATGAGGGGAAATGACTTGTCTAGGGTCATAACAGCCATCTGAGGCCAAATCCCATGGTCTAAACCAGTGGCTCACCCACTTGAATGAGCATCAGAATCGCCTGGAAGGCTTGTGAAGATACAGACTGCTGGGTCCCACCCCCCAAAGCTCCTAATTCAGCGGATCTGGGGTGGAGCCCAGGAACCTGCATTTCTCACAAGTTCCCAGATGATGCTGATACTACAGGTGCCAGGACCACACTTTGAGAACCACTGGTCTAAACCACTGGTCTAAACCTCTAAGTCTTCAAAAAATACTAATTCTGTATATATCTCTATTGATATCTATATCAATACATGCATCAACAGCTGTATCTATACTCTTATCTATATGCGAATGTATTTCTCCTTCCTCCTTACTATTGTCACCTCACCCCAGACACAGGAGGATGCCCCACCTGCATACAAGTTAAAGACATGCAGGTTTGGAGCTGAATCCCAGATCCACCATGCAACCCTGGATTCATTAGCTTCCCTGGGCCTCTGTCTCCCCATCTGTAAAATAAGGGAAAGGATGCCTCCTTCCTAGGATGATTGTGAGGTTTAAATTAGAAAAGGGTTGGGCTTCCCTGATGGCGCAGTGGTTGAGAGTCCACCTGCCGATGCAGGGGACACAGGTTCGTGCCCCGGTCAGGGAAGATCCCACGTGCTGCGGAGCGGCTAGGCCCGTGAGCCATGGCCGCTGAGCCTGCGCGTCCGGAGCCTGTGCTCCACAACGGGAGAGGCCACAACAGTAAGAGGCCCGCGTACCGCAAAAAAAAAAAAAAAAAAAAAAAAAAAAAAAAAATATATATATATATATATATATATATATATATATTAGAAAAGGTTTGCAAAACACCTAGCCCAGCACGAGGCACCTAAGAGGTTCAGTAGGCCAGATTTTACTGTCTTTATTAACATTGTCTCCGGCCTGCCTGCTCTTGGGCAGGGCTGTGGCTGCCTCTTTCTTGCTCCTGGTTTTAGCCCTGGCACAGAGAAGTCCCATCCACTATTCCTGACTCCAGGGAGCTTTAAGCCAGTCTGAGAAATGAATGAGCACAGGTTTGCGCCCACTGGCTCCTTGGCAAGGGGGTCCAGTCCTGCCCTGTTTCTGGGTGTCAGGGTGATCGGCCTCTGTGTGACCATCGTCCTGTAGGTCTGCCTGTCCAGACATCACATATCTAGGGGAGGAGCCAGGATACATCCCAAGTTTGAAAATGACAGCCACACCTCAGTCTTGGCCAGTTTGTGACAGTTCCACCGTGCTTCCCATAGAGCATTTCGCCTGATCCTCACCACGGCCCCTCAGGGGCAGGATAACCATTATCCCCAGTTCCCAGATGAGAAGACTGAGGCTCAGGGAGAGGAAAGGATTGGCTCTGGGCCCCACAGGGCTGTGGCTGTCCCTGTCCCAGAGCAACGTGGCTTCTGAGGCTCAGCAAGGTCCGGACAGGTGAGGGGAGGGCTGGGAGAGACAGTGGGGCCAAGTATAAGGCAGTTTCCCGCGTAGCATCTCCCATAACCCTGGCGGCCACGTCAGCCCATGAGGCAGAAACTGCACTATGCCCACTGCATAGACCCAGGCACAGAGAAGGAAGCGGCTTACTTAGCCAAGGTTGGGAGGATTAAGTGAGACGATCCATAGCACAGAATGTTCTGAGCCCACGCACAGTGACACATAAACAGTATCTCTCTACAAACTACTATATATAAAAGAGATGAAAAACAAGGTCCTACTGTATAGCACAGGGAACTATATTCAATATCCTGTAATAAACTGAATGGAAAAGAAGATGAAAAAGAATATGTATGTATGTATAAACAAACCACTTTGCTGTACAGCAGAAATTAACACAACACTGTAAATCAGGGAATTCCCTGGATGTCCAGTGATTAGGACTCCATGCTTTCACTGCCCAGGGCCTGGGTTCAGTCCCTGGTCAGGGAACTGAGATCCCACAAGCTGTGCGACACAGCCAAAATAATAATAATAATTTTTTAAAAATCTCAAAAAAAACCATTGAAAATAAACTGTACTTCAAAATAAATAAATGAATAATAATATCTCTCACAACAAATAGCGATCATGTCAGTTAAAAATCAGGCACAATTAGAAAGGTTTAAAAATTGCCCCCGTTCCCCCTTCCTCCCCCATGACTGTCTCCTTTAAATATATTTCAAGGCAGGTTTCAAAAACTAAAGTCAGCTCATTGTTTTGGCCTGTCTGTGGCATTGCATAGAAAGACCCTTTCTTGTCACACACACGCACACAGAGACCTTCCCTCCAGGTAAGTGGAGGTCATTGAAAGCTGGGGTCTCCTTTGGGCCTAAGCCCTTAGGTCTCCTAAGGGACACTAAGGGCTGTGCAAGGAACAGTGGGGCAAGACGGCCCCTGTCCAATTTGGGGGTCAAAGGGAAACTTCCCAGGACAGTGGGGAGAGGGTAGCCTAGAGGGTGGGCAGCGCCCAGGCCCCCACCTACATCAAAAGCACAGAGCAGGTCCACCAGAGAGCTGGCCACCCCAGCCCGCTATCACCAAGCCTGCATCCATCCAGAACATTCTAACGCGCTGTTTCCAGAGGCCTCTGGGTGGAGACCAAACTGCAAGCGCAGCTGTAATCTCACGCCTGTAACACCCCCGCTCTGTGGTGGGGAAAGACTTTTGGGAGTCCCATGGGTGACACCGAGGGTTCGGGCAGCACAGACTCATTAAAATGTTTTCATCCAAGTAGCAGATAAATTGTAAGCCAGTTTGAATGTTGCATGCTGGACCCCGGGAACGCACTGTACACAGTCACGGAAGGCTCTCGGAGGCTCTTCTTGGGGGTGTAGTTTATGCGGGGGAGCGTGTTCAGGCTGGGACGTTACAATCAATTAAATGTTGAGAGGCCCAGATACTCCCACCTGCTGAAGCCAAAAGAGGCTGTTCTTTTGGTTTCGCCACAAGACCAAGGGACAGGGTTTCTTGGCCACCCTCGCCGTGCAGAGTTGCCACTGAGGGGACCTTTAACCCAGAGCTAATAATCAAGGTCACTAGCCATCAAGCACGGCTATCTGCCCAGCCCTGTGTGCTGAGTATTCAATCCATGGTTCATCATGTGACCCTCATGAGCACCTCCCGAAGTAGGCATTGTCACTCCCATTTTACAGATGAGAAAACGGAGGCTCTGAGAGTTTAAGGGGCTCACCCACACGAGTGCCAGAGCTGGGGCTCCCAGCAGGTCTGCCTGGGACCAGAGCTGGTGCTCCTAACAGCATCTTTGAGCTCCCAAGGGGAAAAATCTCAACCTTTGGCACAAAAGCTGTTAGTGACACAAATGTCAAGCAAGCATGAGGGGGAGGCGGGGAGCAGTGCAGAGTAGAGAGAGTGGGGACCCTGGGGAGACTGAGCCCCAACTGGGAGCACTTGGCACTCAAAACTCAGATGGCCAGTGGGACTGCTGTCCCTCTAGGGGGCTTGCAGGAGTCTGGGGGGAGGAAAAGCACGTCCATCAGTGTCTCCCGCTTCTCCATTCTTGTGCCCCAGTCCCCGTGAGTGGTTCTCCCATCCGCTACTACCCAGCGCCCCCTCACTACTTAGACCCTCTGAACGGAGCACTGAACTTGGAGTCCAGCCGACCTGGGTCCAAATCCAAGTCAGTGTCCACGTGTGACATGGACAGTCCAGTACTGAACTTTCCTGTCTGGTAAAAACAATATCAGAATGTCTTTTTGGTTGAAATATATTAGAAGGTGACTTGGCTGTCTGTACACACGGGCATTCTAAATCTCATTTATTCATTCATTTTTCATTCATTCATTTATTTCCCAAATATTTATGGAGCACCTGGTACATTCTGTTGCTGTCGTATGCATGGGAACTCAGCTTCGGTAAGTGGACAGACAAAATTCCACATCCTCAAGGAACAGTCAGTGCAGGAAGCGAGGCAGACACAAACAAGTAGACAGCTGGGACCTGTGATATGTCAGAGGGCAGTCAGGCAAAGCAGAGGGAAGTGGGGCTATTGTAAACAAGGTGGACAGCAAGGCCTCTCTAAGAAGGTGACACTCAAAGAAGGTGAGGCCCGAGCCATGTGGGTTTCATGCCTTCATGCAACCAATTCAATGACTACTTACTTATTCATCATCTCCCCAGTGCCAAGCAGAGTTCTAGGTGCTGAGAACACGTCCCATCGAGGGACGTAGCTCATGGTACAGATGCAGAAGCAAGGTTTGGAGACTGTGCTGCATCCCCAGGGCTGCCCATAACACGTGATCATAATCTGGGGGCTTAAAGTGAAAGGAACGTATTCTCTCGCAGTTCTGGAGGCTAGAAGTCCAAAATCAAGGTGTCGGCAGGGCTATACTCCTTCTGACAGCTCTAGAGAAGGGTCCTTCCTTGCCTCTCCCAGCTTCTGGTGGTTGCCAGCAATTCTCAGCATCCTTGACTTGTAAATGCATCATTCCCATCTCTGCCTCCTTCCTCACCTGGTTCTCCCTCTGTGTGTCTGTGTCCCAATTTCCCTCTCCTTGTCCTTACAAGACAATGGATGAGGGCCCACCTTAATCCATTATGACCTCATTTTAACTTTACATCTGCAAAGACTCTATTTCCAAATAAGGTCCCATTCACAGGGTAAGGACTGCAACATATCTTTTTGGGGGACACAAACCCACAACAGTAACTGACCCAGGAGGGAGCAGGGCACATTCACTGTCTGATTCCAAAGCCCACACTCTTGGCTGCCAACCACAAGAGTCACTGTTCATTGTGTGTTTGCTCACCTGCCAGGCACGGTGCTAAGCTTCTCATAGGGTAACTTATTGAACAGTCACGACAGCTCTGGAAGGCAGGTACTGCCACTTCCCTTTTGACAGATGAAGAATCTGAGAGGTTACATCACTTACCCAGGCCACCCAGCCAGCTAGTGCCAGAGCAGGGGTAGATGCATCCTATACGCTTAACCACTCCACTCTTCTAGACATCACAGAGTATTGTTAAACATTAGTAAAATGTTCTATCTTGGGATCCCTGTGTCTCCTCTGGAGGCTTCCAAGTGAGGTTAGCAGATAAAGGTAGAACTCTGCAACCCGAGGCCACAATGGCACCAAACCACACTATATGCTTTTCTAAACCTGAGGCCAGGGGACACGGAGAACAGTTGTTAATAAACTTTGCATAGCTTGTCTTTTTTTTTTTTCAGTGTGTTTTACTGAATTTTTATTAAGTGCATCTGGTGCCTTTTTTCCCCCTTGTTTTTGTTTAAATTAATTTTTATTGCAATAGAATTCACATAACTTATAATTCACTCATTTAAAGTACACGATTCAGTGGTTTTCTGGCCTGGCCTCGTGGAAATGGGCTCAGCCTCAGTCACCCCCCAGCCTGCCTGTAGCTCTCACCAGCCCCAGAGCGAGTTTCTTCTAATGGAATAAAATAGAGTACAGAAATGAACCCTCACATTGATAGTCAACTGATTCTCGACAAGGATGCCAAGACAATTCCATGAGGAAAGAAGAGTCTGTTCCAAAAAATGGTGCTGGGACAACCAGATAGCCACGTGCAAATAATAAAGGTAGACTTTCCCTCATACCATGTACAAAACTTTACTCGAAATCCATCATCAATCTAAATATAAGAGTTAAAACTATAAAACTCTTAGAAGAAACACACAGGAGAAAATTGTGATTGTGATTCCATTGGTCTATCTCCAGTGTGAGTTGCTTGCTCCCCTGCTGTGTGACTTTGGGCCACAAGTTCATGGGAAGTTCTCCCGTGGCCAGTTCCTGGACCTTTTCCAATAGAAGAAACTCACCCTGGGGCTGGTGAGGGCTAAAAGCATTCCTGGCAGGGTGACAAAGGCTGAGCCCACTTCCTTGAGGCCAGGCCAGAATCTAGGATTTCTGGAGAGCTCTGAGGCTCTGCTTTCTAAGACCAGATCCTTTTATTTTTTAAAGGTTACACTCCATTGATAGTTATTATAAAATATTGGCTATATTCCCCGTGTTGTACAATGTATCCTTGTAGCTTATTTCTTCTGTTATTAAAAAATTTTTATTTTGTATTGGGGTATAGTTGATTTGCAATGTTGTGTTAGTCTCAGGTGTACAGCAAAGTGATTCAGTTATACATATATGTATATCTATTCTTTTTCAAATTCTCTTCCCATTTAGGTTATTACAGAATATTGAGTAGAGTTCCCTGTGCTATACAGTAGTTCCTTGTTGATTATCTATTTTATATATACTAGTGTGTATATGTTAATCCCAACTTCCCAGTTTATCCCTCCCCCCACCCCTTATAGCTTATTTTATACCCAATAGTTTGTACCTCTTACTCCCCTACGCCTATCTTGCCCGTCTCCCCATAGGTAACCACCAGTTTGCTCTCTAGATCTGTGAGTCTGCTTCTTTTTTGTTATATTCACTAGTTAGTTGTATTTTTCAGATTCCACATATAAGCGATATCATACAGTATTTGTCTTTCTCTGTCTGACTTATTTCACTTAGCATAATACCCTCCAAGTCCATCCATGTTGCTGCAAATGGCAAAGTTTCATTCTTTTTAGCAGCTGAGTAGTATTCCATTGTGTATATATATATATATATATATATATATATATATATATATATATATATACCACATCTTCTTCATCCATTCATCTGTTGATGGACACTTAGCTTGCTTCCATATCTTGGCAATTATAAATAATGCTGCTGTGAACATTGGGGTGCGTGTATCTTTTTGAATTTGTGTTTTTGGTTTTTTCAAATATATACCCAGGAGTGGAATTGCTGGGTTCTATGGTAGTTCTGGTTTTAGTTTTGTGTAAATGGGTACAGCCACAGTGGAAAACAGTGAGACCAGATTCTGGAACTCCAGTCTCTGAACTCCCAGCCCAGTTCTCCTCTCTAAAAGAGGAGCACATTCCCAGGACCAATAATTGGAGTGTTGAGGACTCCTCTTGACTTGGGCAGGAGAAATGTCTCTGGCTCCAAGTAGGACAGGGAGATGTGAGGGTTGAGGGCAGACCCTGCATCCCTCAAAGCCCTGCTGCTTCTCCCCAGGCCTGAGCAGAGCAGGAGAAGCACAGACCTGCCTCTCTGTAGGATGCCAGTGGGAAAGTGGGTTTCAGTTGGTAGAATTCAAAGCCTGCCTGTGGGGCAGGACAGCGGTGGGAGCCTGGGAGGCTGTCTGCAGGACCAGCACACAGGTGGTGTAAATGGTGGTCCAGGGAGCAGGTTAGTCGTTGGAGGGAGACGGCTAGTCTGAGAATCCCTGGGGGTCCCCAGGCAGGGTAGCTGGGAGGCAAGATTCAGAGCCACCGCTAGAGCCCTCTCCGTAGCCCAGGACGCCTGCTGGGCGAGAAATGATCAACTCATTCCCTTGTCTCGCAGCAGGAGAGGATGAGCCACCTGCTGGGCTTGAACCGGCCCCAGGCGACTGCAGTGGCCACGGGCAAGGAGGCAAGTGCGGGTTGGGATCCCGGCCAGAGCTGCCGAGGAGTTCTGGGGCGCTGAGGGGAAGAGGATGCAAACCCAAATCTCCACCTCCCACCCCAGAAGCCCCCAGGGTCCTGAAGACCAGACCTGGGCCTTTTGTCCCCCAGGCAAACATCTGGGTACCTCCAAGCCCTCTCCCCTCCCCCATCAGCCTTCCCACCCACCCTGGGTGAGTGACAGTAAATGCCCGTGGTCCTCCAAACTGGGAACAGACAGCTGGGTAAAACCCCAGTTGAAGAACTACACCTCTGTTCCGTAGATGGACTAGAAACAGCATTTACTTCTTTAGAGAACCGATGGGTGTTTAAGGGTATAGGCCTTGGATTCAGCCATGAATTTGAAACCCAGCTCTGCAACTACGAGTAATAAAAGCAGGAAACGCGGGCTTCCCTGGTGGCGCAGTGGTTGAGAGTCCGCCTGCCGATGCAGGGGACATGAGTTCGTGCCCCTATCCCGGAGGATCCCACATGCCGCGGAGCGGCTGGGCCCGCGAGCCATGGCCGCGGAGCCTGTGTGTCCGGAGCCTGTGCTCCGCAATGGGAGAGGCCACAGCAGTGAGAGGCCCACGTACAGCAAAAAAAAAAAAAAAAAAAAAAAAAAGCAGGAAACGCTTACTGAGCATTTACTACACACCAGGCATGGCCCTACTTTACACCTGTTAACACATTTAATTGTCAGAGCAGACCTCTCAGGTAGGGTCTTCGGTTACTTTCCCCGTTTTACAGGTGTGAAAATGGAGAGGTTAAAAATGTCACCTGAAAGTCAGAAAGAGAAAGACAAATACCATATGCTAACACATATATATGGAGTTTAAGAAAAAAAAAATGTCATGAAGAACCTAGGGGTAAAACAGGAATAAAGACACAGACCTACTTGAGAATGGATTTGAGGATATGGGGAGGGGAAGGATAAACTGTGACAAAGTGAAAGAGAGGCATGGACATATATACACTACCAAATGTAAAATAGCTAGCTAGTGGGAAGCAGCCGCATAGCACAGGGAGATCAGATCGGTGCTTTGTGACCGCCTGGAGGGGTGGGATAGGGAGGGTGGGAGAGAGGGAGACGCAAGAGGGAAGGGATATGGGAACAGATGTATATGTATAACTGATTCACTTTGTTATAAAGCAGAAACTAACAATTGTGAAGCAATTATACTCCAATAAAGTTGTATAAATAAATAAATAAATAAATAAATAAAAAGCTGGACCAAAGAAAGAAAAAAAAAAAAAAGTCACCTGAGGGCACAGGTCCAGCAAGGCTAGAAATGGGACTCAAACCCAGGCAGGCTGGCTCCATAAGCAGTGGTTAGAGGCCTAACCACTACGCTACACTGACAAGCTATTTAATCTCCTTGAACCTCAGTTTTCCTATCTGCTAAATGGGGGCTACAGTAGCATCTCCCCTGTGGAGGCATGAAATGTAAAGGTTTATGTCCCAAGCTCACACTGGGCACTCATGAAAAGAGTAGTCGTTCTTACTTCTCACCCATTTTGCCCTAACCTTCCCCCTGGAAATGTCAGTAGGGCCAGGGGATAGGGTCAGAGCTGCAGGAAGTGACATCAGCCCAGTGGGAGCCTTATAAACCAGGCAGTGACAGCTGTGGCCTCCTACCCTGGGCCCTGGAGGAGGAGATCAGGAAGGGACCGACCCAGCAGCCCTGAGTCCAATCCCATCCCTCCACAGTCTTACTGTGACTTATCCTCTCCCAGCCTCAGTTTCCTCAACTAGAAACTGGGGGTCATGAAGGTTCCTACTTCATAGCGTTGTTGTGGGAACTAAAGATCGTGCTCAGCCTGGCCTGCCGGCAGGTTCTGAAAGCAGGGAGGGCAGTTAGGAGGGGAGAGATGGTAAGAGCCAGCCCAGGGTTCAGTCAGGACAGGCTGAACATGTGAGGCCTTTCCAGACAGAAGCCACAGGGCGTGGGGACCAACTGGAAAGATGGGGGCAGATGTGGAGGACATGGCAGGACCTGGCACAGGTTGGAGATGTTCCCCTGAGAAGGTACCAATGAAACCACGTGACCTCACTCCGCAGACGGCGACCACAGGAAATGGGCCGCTGGAGTGAAGAGGCCAGGGCTGCAGTCCTCAGGACCTCTGCAGACCTCCTCCCCACTAGTCGGAGCTTCTAGATGGGCATCAGGGGCCGGAGGCAGCTGGCTGGGCTTGGCTGCCAGAGGCGGGGCTGGAGCCCAGAGGACTGAGGCCAGGGTGGCCAGGGTCTTCCAGGGTGGACATAAAGCCTGTTTGGAGACTGAGCACTGCTGTCTTGAGTGCCTGGACCTGGCCGGGGACCTGGAGGAAAGGTGCTCACTCTGCCCACCTGCCTGCCCACGGGTCCTCAGCCAGCTGAGGTCACTGGCTGAGAGCTCATTCAGAGAGGGGCCAAACAGATGGGTTTGGGGCTCAGAGGAGCTCTTTGCAGCTAACTGGGTCATCTATCAAGGACGGTCACTTCCCAGCTTCAGCCTCAAAGGCCAGAGCCTGCTGACCGCCTCCTGGACAGGCTTCTAGAGTCTTCTGTCCCTGCCTCTCTGAACACAGCGCCGCAAAGGAGGAGTGCCCTTGACTGCAGCCCACTGTGTGCTCAGCGACAGGCCCAGCACAGTCCATTAGCTCACTAGTCCTCCCTCTCGTCTACCCACTCCTTGGCAGGCCCTATGCTGCCTCAGTTACGGGGGCAAACTACAGACGGCTCAGAGAGGGCAGAGAACTTGCCTGATGTCCCACAGCAGTGAGTGGGCTGGGCTTTGAGCTCAGGTCTGCTGAAAGCCAGAGCCCCCGATTTTTCCACTACACAAGGCTGCCAGGAAGACGGAGGGACATGGCGCCTCTCTGAGTGTGGGCAGCCATTTGGGCCTCGGCCAGACACCAAGGCTCCTCTCAATAGGGGCAGCATGGAATATTTGGGCTGCACTGTCAGCTGCTCCTCCTAGCTGTCTGGAAAGTCAGCAACATCAGTGTCCCCATTTTACAGCGGAGAACACTGAGTCTGCTAATAAAGGGAAACCTAGAATAGGAAACTGAATGTTCTCTGATTACCACTCTGCCTCCATGGGGACCTGAGTCCCTGAGCTGGGGATGGAAACAGGGCCTTTGAAGCACATCCACTCAAAGGGCTTGATTTGGAAAGCTGTGTAACCCCTCTGACCCGTGATCATGGCTGGAAGGTGCAACGCTTAGTCAAGCAGCATATGCACTGTTTTGTGCATCTTTTCCCTGGGGCCACAGAGCTGACGTCACCAGCTCTTCTCTGAGGGAAACAGACAGACCATTTGCTTATTCATTCATCACACTTACAAGTCCTTGTTTCAACTAATATTTATAAGCCCCTATTATGTGCCTGCCATGGGGGAAGGACCGAGAGAGACCCATCTTAATATTAGTGGTGAATTTTCTAGTTACAGGGGGCCAACCACTGCTCTAAGCACTTTAAATGTATTAATCAATTTACTCCTCACAACCCTAGGAGGTAGGTACTTACTCATTTTAATAAATGAGGAAACTGAGGCCCAGAGAGGTTAAGTAATTCACCCAAGGTCACACAGCGAGTGAGTGGCAGAGCTTGTTTTCAAACCCAGGCTGCCTGGCTAAGGAGCCACTTTACAGCCTCTCATGGGATGGCCTGTCATGCCCTCCTGAGCTGAGCTAGAAATTCATCTGCTCCCTGGAATTTTCCAAGCAGGTGGCTACAGTCCCCCAAGGCTCTCACCAACTCCCTGGACCTTCTGTATCTCACAGACCAGGGCTCGCCTCTCGTTCCAGGGTTGCCTCTCTCCACCTACTATCCACCCATCTCGGCTCCAGCCTCCCGACCCCACCAGAGCGGGCCTGCAGGGGCATCGTTAAACCGTGACAAGTGTTAGGTCCATGCGATACTTTATCCTTTCCACCACTGGGAGCTGGATTTAGTGTCTCTGGCAGAAGGTAAACTTCCCCTCCCTGGGACAGGCCCCTTAATTACAAGGGATATGGAAACTGTCGTGCCTCAGGCCCAGTGATTTAAGGAACAGGCACAAGGCTAAAGTTACAGGTGTTAACAGAGCTGTATCAGGAGCTGGAAGAGCAGGGATGGGACGGCTGTGGGAGGTGGTGAGCCGGTCCCTGGAAGAGCGTCTGCTGCCTATAGCCACTCCTGGGGAAAGGGAAGTAATCCCACCGCCTCACGTACAGAAGGGGAAACAGACCAGGACCACGCTCCCAGTGTAGTTGGTGTTGGGGTCAGCACTGCTGTCTCTGCTGCCAGCCTGCAGTGAGCCCTGGACTCAGTCTCCCCATCTGTACACAAGGAGGCAGGACTACCTTGCTCACTGCCTAGGAGTGATAATCTTCATAACAGATAATCTTAATAACAAAAGCTAACACTGACAGAGTGCTTGTTATGTTCCAGGCATGGTACTAAGTTCTTTACGAGTGTTCTCTTGTTTAATTCTCAGCTGGTGAGAGAATGATCATAGTTATTCCCATTTTACAGAAGAGGAAACTGAGGCTCAGAGAGATGAAGCAACAGGCCCAAGACTGCATGGCTAACAAGTGACCAAATGGAGATTCTCAGCCCCTCTCTCTGAATCCAGACCCTGACCTGTATGCTCCGGGGATAATGAGGGGGATATAAGACCCCGTGTCTGCCCTGAAGGAGTCCCTGAATCATGGGGAGATAAATAAGGGCACAGGTTTCTAGAATTCCAGCAGATGGAAAATAAGAACGATGGGGGAGGACTAGGGTGCAGGTGAGGGATGTAGGAGCTCCCAGGACGGAGGCTCTCCCCCAGGGGGTGGCATCAGGAAGGCTTCATGGAGGAGGTGGCATAGAGCTGGGCCAAGTAGCCTGGGGCAGACAGGACAGGAGGCATTGCAGGCAGAAGGAGTCCTGTAAGCAAGGTGTGGGAACAGGAAAGCATGGCAGGTAGAGAGCACTCCTGTGTGGCGGGACCCCAAGGCACAGGAAGGAGCAGGTAGTAAGAAACGATAATAATAACAGCAACAATAACGACAATGGCTGACATCTATTCAGTGCTTACCGGGTGCCAGGCCAGGGTCTAAAGGTCTAAATACTTTATACAATGCTCACAAGAACCCCACCAAGTAGATACTGAGGAAAACAGGCACAGAGTGGGTAAGTGACTTGCCAAGGTCACCCAGCTAACAGTTGGCAGAGCCAGGATGTGAACTTGGACAGGCTGGCTCCTGAGCCCATAGAAGGCCAAACTGCTGTGCTCCAGGTGGGAGAAGGGGAGGTGAGGTAAGAGCCTCCTGGGAAAGTACTTCTCGCGTGCCAAGCTGCTGGGGGTCCTGCATGCCCTCTGTCCACCGGGCTTGGTCACAGGCAGAGAGGAAAAGTGAGGGGCCCTGAATCCAGTGACGTCTGTCCAGGGTTGCCATGGGAGCCAGGATGGGCCTGGGAAACTCCCCGTGGCAGCTGGGGGACTTGGGAGCAGTTGTGAGGGTAGAGAGTGTATTCACTGCGGAACTCTGGTGCCAGGCATGCCTCCCAGCTGGTTTTCCCGTGGATCCCAGGCCCATCAGAGCAGAGACCCCAATGCCTGAGGCTCCCCATCAGGAAGAGCCTGGGCCCTTCTCTGCTGAGCGGTCCTGCTGTCTGACAGCTGGTTAGGACGGTTTTCCTCTTCTCTAACATTGGACCCTCTGCTGCCCCCTCTGGACCTCCCACATAGAGCCATAGACTTTTTGAACTGGAGGAGGATTTTAGGACCCACCTAGGCCAGCCCCCCTCACCAGACCACAGAGGAAACCAATGCCTGGAGAGACACCCCACAGAAGGCGAGAAGCAGGGCCAGGCTGAGGGCTTAAGCCAGACATGGGTTCAAGTCCTAGCCTTGGTCCTTATTGGCTGAGTAGCCACGGACCAATGCATTTGAAACCTCAGTTTCTGCCTCTGTAAAATGGAGACAATAATTCCTACTTCTAGGTTCTGTAAGGCTCTAATGCATTAAAGCATTTAGCATGGAACCTGCCTCAGAGTGACCAGTAAGCAGAAGTGATGGTCAAGGGCCCTCCCCACCCTTTACCCAACCTGCTGTGTGCTGGGGACCCCATGGACCCCAGACTTAGGGTGCAGAGGAGGATACTCACTGAGCAAATCCAGCCCCCCCCCAGTCACCCCCTCAAACATCAGCTCAGCCCATGCTCGCTGAGATCTGCTCTGTGCTGCCCTTAGCTGGGGCCCTGGTCAGCAGGATGACCCAATGTCCTTACCTGAGCAAGCTCCCAGGCCAATGGCCAGAGTGAGTGGTGTCAGCAAAGTCCAGCCACTGTTCAGGCCAGGGATGGAGGTTACTGTTCATGAATATGATGGCCAGTAGGTACAGGGACTTACCAGTACCAGGCATCCTGCAAAGCGTGCCACAAACATGAACCCTACGCAATAGGTACTGTTGTGATGCCCATTTTACGGATGAGAGAACTGAGGCCAGAGCGGACCTGGTGAGGGATGAGGTTAGAGAGGTCAGAGGTGAGACAGGTGGCCAAGGCCTCAGCACATGGGCCATGGAAAGACCAGGGGGAGAGATCATGAGGGCTGGATCTCTGAGACTCCCCCACCCCCAAATCAAGCCCTACCGCCCTAGCCAGGAGTTGGATCCCATGAGGAATGAGCTTGGCTCTGCCTCGCCCTGCTCTTGAAAAAGACACAATCCAATAGATGTGTGATAAAGCCAGTAGAGTTAAATGTTCATCGATGAAGCTGGGTAATGGATTCATGAGTGTTCATTGTACACTTATTTGAGCTTTTTGATAGGGTTGAATATTTTCAGAGTAAAATGTCAAGGAGGAAAGAAATACACAATCCTTTTCCCACAAAACGCCCCTTCTCCACGGCTCTTCCCCTCCCCG